>NC_138528.1:52455723-53655723 GCF_964234715.1 Podarcis melisellensis
CAGCTGGGCTGAGGCGGCTTCGCTCGCTACCAATCACCTCGTCCAAAAGCAACGCCTCGGCCGGGTTTCCCCCCGGATCTGGCCTTTTTTTACCCCGATCGGGGCCATTTGGAGTTGGAAAAGGGGAGACCTCGGGAATCGGAGGACTGGAAGTTACCTAAAAGGAGGTTGGAAAGTGATGGGGGTGGGGAATGGAGGCATCGCCTGATGACAGAAGTCTCCCCTTAAATCGGGGCCCGATTTGTGAGTCCCCCCTCCCTGCTATTTATGGGGTGATCCCCCAGTATCCCACCCACTCTGAAATCGATAGAAACCTCCCTCACCCTCCCCATCTTAAAGAGAGACTTGTCGACACTTGTCTCTCAATTCAGTGGAGGACTTACACATCCAACTCCATCCCTGGTGGGATGGAGGAGGATGGGACACATCACACACCCTTCTGGCGTGGGAGGGGGCGTCTCTGAACTTTTGAGAAAGTTTTATTGTATTTTATTCTGTGAAGGTTTTCATTAAAAAAGAAAAAAAGGCAGTAGCATGAAATCATCCGCGGAAAAGAGCAAGCAGAAGTCGATTAAGAAAGTTAAGCTACGAAAGGATCGTGGGAGTGGGGACGAGGGTGGGGGGAGTTTAATTCTCTCGAGACACACACGCTGGGTGGGGGAGAAGGGGGTCGTGGGGTTACAGAGGAAAAGGGAAAGGAGAGGCGGCGGTGGGGGGGGGGGAAAGCCCAGAAAATCTAGATAAGTCCGAGGCTCGGCGGTCGCGCTGCTGCTCCTTCGGCGAAAGCGCCCTCCGCGAATGCTTTTTGGGGTAAGGGCTTCCCGGCTAGGTAGTTATATACAGCAAGCCCAGACCGCAAAAAGATTCGCGAAGGACAAAGTCTCCCGTGGCTTCCTACATCCATCCATCCGGCTGCCACCAAAACGGGAAAAAAAATTCAAATATCCAAGGCACCCCAAGACGGCCGACGGCTGCTTTTCCAGACACTATCGGGATCACACCATCCGCCCCATCGTCCATTCACTCACACACGCTCCATCCCCACCGAGTCCCTCTGCAAGCCCAAACCGAGAGATCCAACTCAGGAGAGTCTAGGAGGTGGGGAAGGGGAAGGGGGGGGGGTTTCCCTTGGCCCAGCCCTTCACATCCAGCCCCCGCTCCACCGCCTTCCCCCTCCCCGCGAAGGGGCCGGGAGCAGGGGCTTGCAGAATCAGGGGGCTCTGTGAGCAAGGCAGAGTTGGGAATGCGCTCCCCCACACCCCTCCATCGTTCTGCTCCCGAGCAGAGGGTCTAGCGCTGTGCACGGACGCTGCGTAAAGAGAAAACTCTCCCCCTGAGCACTAAATAAATAGAGACGAGGCCGGCCGTTCATTGGTGCGGGCTAAAATCGTCATTCGCCAATCAGGAGGAGCCTCACATTTCTCTCCCTCTCCCTCTTCCCCCTCCCCAGAAAAAGGGGAGGGGGAAGAGCGAGAGAAAGAAACATTTCCATTTCTAATTATTCAACAAACCCTAGACAAGACCACGCTCCATAGTGTTGCTATGCCTGTTAGACTTATCCTTGCTGTCTGCCTCGGGGTTGGAGATGGGGAGGGTTGGGGGGTAGGAGCAGGGGTTTGAGAAGGCACTTGCAAACAGCCTGCAAGGCATCAAACCGAGCAGTTAGGCTTCACAACACAGCACAACAAAACACTTACCCCAAGGACCTGGTTGTGCGCCATGTGGGCGCAAGAAGCCACAAGTCAAAAGTTCAGATCCGCTGAGGGTAGCCTGATCCCTTCAATCACCAAGTCGTGCCACCCAAGGAAATGCCCACTGGGGGAGGTCAAGCAGTGGCCATCGCTGATCCATCGGCTGGATAACTCATAGTGAGATCCAACTGCGTTGGGATGACTTAGGAAGGTTGCTGGAGCGCTGGGGGCGAGAGTCCCATTGAATTTGCCCCGCAGTGCCTTCTCTGAGCCTCTGCTCAACACCCGCAGACAGACTGGGGGACGGGGGTGGCGGGTGGAGGGGGAAAGAAACGCCTCCCCAGCTAAAAGTTGCGAGAGCACGACACTGAACTAACTCCACAGGTCTTCTGGGAATGGGAAGCCTGGCGAAGGTGCGTCTCCTCTGCCGCAGCTCGAGAGTGGCCACTTTGCCACGGAGTTCCCTAGGCAAAGTTCGAGAAGAAGGCATCCTCCTCTACCGAGAGTCAACACGAGTCAGCCCAAGAACTTGGAAGTTCCCTTCCTGGTTGCCTGCACCCCGCAGCTACAATGACGCCTCAAGAGCACAGGAGTTCCTACCGGGAGATCCAAAAGTCCCTACCTTCTCCGTTGCCTTTCCCCCCAAGCAAATCCACCCCGAGAAGCAGCGGCAGCAGCAGCAGTAGCAGCAGCAGCATCACCAGCCCTCCGGCAGCAGCAGCAGCAGCAGCACCGCAGCCTCGTCGAGATGCAAGCTCCTACTGAGCCCTACCTGCTTCCTCTTTCCCTTCAAGTACTGCTGTTGCTGCTACGGATTCGCTCCCAACTTGCTTTGCTTGAGACTGGCACCTCTCGCAGACATGGGCAACGAGGAGCGGAGGAAGGACAACAAAGTTGTAAGCCCCCTCCCCTTTCCCCCCTTCACTTACCTTGCTTGCCAGGCGCTCAAGCAGCCATTGAGTAGGATAGGATCCTTGCTTGGAGGTGCAGGAAGCAGCATCTCCCCCAGAGTATGTGTGCCTGTGCGGGGTTTTGGGGTGGTTTCCCCCCTCTCCCCCTTTTGTTTTTAAAGGAAACTCGTGGCAAAGCTTCCCTTCCTCCCAGGCATGTATAAACTACTGTAGTGTGTGGGAGGGTCACGATCTTGCTAAGTGCAGAAAATTTTCCCAGGATTAACCCCTTCCTCTCCGGCCTCCTCCTCCTGCAACTTGTTGCAGATAGGTGTGTGTGTAGTGTGTGAGTGTGAATATATATATATATATATATATATATATATATATATAGTATCTGAAACACACACATGCGGATCAGGAAGCAAAAAAGCAAGCAAGCAAGCAAGCCTCGGAGGAGTCCAGATGCCCCCCTGACGCCGTTTTGATTGGATGGTCTTTTCATGTAGAGGGGACGTCTCAAGTCGAAGTCACGATTCCTCCTCAGTTTGGAACCATCTGTGACTGGAGCCATGACGCAGCCAGCACACATTACTCACTTTTACAGTCACGACTTGGAAATCCGTGCAGTTTGCAACCAAAATTACACCGCCACCATTGAATTATTTAATAGGATCCAGTTAAGGGTAATCTTATGCATTGTGCCAGGAGATGTGCGAGGACGATCTGGCAAAAGTGAGGGTAGGGTAGGGAGATCTGAGGGAAGGGGACGCGAGGGTGGGTACTCGGGAAGGACCGGCAGCTTTTGGATTGCTTGTAATGACTTTCACAGTTTGTGTGTGCGTATAATTCATTGATGTCCATATGGAACCGTATGTCAAAGTGTTTGGAAGCACTTTGCTTGTTCTCAGACGACCCATTTGTAAATACAGACACGAAAGCCCAAGAAAAGGATGGCTTCTCTATACATCATAGGGACATCAGTGGGTGGTGTGCTCAGCAACTGATTCTTAGGCTTGCGTTGTCTCAGCGGCAAGGAATGTCCAAGCTATTACATGCAATATGAGCCGAGGCTGCTGTGACCAAGCCTATTTATCTATATTCCTCCTACAATGCTCTCCCGGTGGTCATTACTGCATCTCTCTCATTGTCTGCAAGAATCGTAAGTGATGCTGAGCTTTGCGTGTGGTAGGTCCACTATAAATACAGCTGATTCTGCTGCTTTCTTTAAATCCCCTTCCCTTCCTTCACTGTTACCCGCTTTAAATCCCCCCCCCCCAATCGCTTCTTGCTGTCTTATGGCTGCAACTAAAAGTGCCTCCCCCTTGGGAATACAGCCACCCTTTCCCCGTTGTTGAGACAAATGGATTCATGCATGTGAGTGTTGCGCTGTGTCTCTGTTTCAAAGCACTCAGATGACATCGCTTTTGCCTAGCTAGAATGCCTCTGAATCGGCATGGTCACTGGCTAACAAGAACATTCCCGGCTTCAGGAAGGTACCGGAGGATGATTGATGTTTGTCTCGTCAAGGTAATGGAGCATCTGCTCGGTACATACCACAACAAATCCTCAACACCCCACTTTTAGTCATTCCACCAACTCATCTGGTGAGGATCTCTCTAAGGAAGCGAAGGAAGGGCAATAAGAAACACACACACACACAACACGATAGGCAGAAGGTGTGGGCATTCTGGAGGGGATAAACGAGGTGGGAGGAGAAGGGGTGAGTCCAAATAAAACAACCTATAGACTGTTCTTTTGAGACGCACCATCATCAGGTGCGGGCTATTTCAAACGCACGGGCGGGAAAGGGGCAGGCAAGTCTAACCAGAGCGGCGCTTTTACGCACCCGATGGGAAAACCTGACTTAGATGGGAAGCGCCCAGCATTTAACGAACAACTTCTGTCTCCCACCATCTCACCGTAGCCCCTCACCCACCCACCTGTCCGCCTCCCCTGGCATACGTGCAGTGAGGGTGACCTAAGCGAGAGCATGGTAACAAGGTCGAGCTTCTGCAGAGGCAAAGAACCACAAGCAGAATGGGCTGCTGTTTCAGCACCCGTATCCACGGACAGCTCCCAGCAAGCGCCGCTTGGGTGGCTTCTTAGCAGAGCGCGAGGAAGAGCAAATTGATAGTGTCAGCATATTCCATGATCCCTTTATGCAATCTACAGAGAGAATCTCTCTCTCTCGCTCCGTCTCGGTCTCCGTCTCTCTCAAGCTACACAGGAACCTTGCCATTAGATTGCGTCTAGCCACCCTTCCGGGAAAAAAAAGACTGAGAGCTCGAGAAAGAGGGACTCAATAGCGCCGACAGAGAGGGAGAGAGAGAGTTGCAGCTTGCTATTGATTCAGAGATTTACCGACAGGGTGATTCCCCTTTCTGCAAGAATTCCCTGTGTCTGGGTTCCGTGCATGCACCAAATTCGTTAAGCAGACGAGTATGTTCCACTCTCCCCTCCCTCTTCCTCCACCCTCCCCCTTTAATATAAAAATAGCAAGAGAGACAAAATAAACCCAAGCATGCATAAAATAAAGGCAAGATTCACCGTCACTCTCTCTGCGGCATGCACAAGAAATATTACTACTTACCCAAACGGGAACTCCTTTGGTAGGAATGGGAGGGGAAGAGAGTTGGGGGTAGGGAGTGAAGGGAAAGTGGTGGTGGTAGGAGCGAGCGGGGGGGGGGGGGGAGAGAACGTACAGACAGAGAGAGGGGAAAATCCAACAATTAATTTCCAGACAGTAGTTGGGAAAAATATACTGCGGTGATGTCCAGGTTTTCTTCCACCCGCGCTGGCGTTTATATACAAGTGCAACTCTCTGTCTATTTCTGGAACGCGATCAAAACCCTGATGCTATTTTTAGCAAGTGCTAGGGAGAAAAAAAAATCCACACAAAGGCATTTCGCTGGAACGTTACGTCCAAAATATTAAATGTGCATTAAGTCTCCCACCTGCCCCCAACTCCCCCACCCTTTCTTTCTCCTTCACCATTCAGAGTTGTTTTAGGTGCGACGTTGCAGAGAATTTAAAGGGCTGATATTGATCGCTTTCCATATTGCCCTATTGCTCAACCTTGCCCCCCCATTCACAGATATGTTGAATATGACTCTCTGCCTGTTGCCTTGCAAGCATTGTTGTGTCTGCGTTCTTGATGTGTCTTTAATAAAGTAAACGTAAAAACAAAACAAAAAACAGAAGCACACACAACAGCCATGCACTACTTTACCCTCATGCACAAATGTGGCATTCAAGCAAGCTTGCTTGTTTTTCTGAGAAAGAGAGAATCTTGCAGAGTGAATTACACAGCACAAAGAAAGGTTGTTTTTAACATTCTTCTTTCTCCACCCCAGGTTTTTTTTAAAATCCTTTGTCTTGAGACTAAAGAATCTATAAATACACACACACACACACACACACACACACTCTAAAAGAACGTGCATGTGTGTGTGTGCGATTGCGTTCTAGTAATTCACTACGAAGGGAGATGGGGAAAAATAGAACCATTAAGGCTTGCAGGCTACAAGAAGCCAGCCTGAGACTCCTTTGCAAGGCTGCGTCAGTTATCAGCTATTGACGTCACGTTCAGATTCTCCTCTTCAGAGGCTCCAGTTCATCATAAAAGATGTCTGTGCTTGGAGCTTTTGTGCTTGCAGAAAAGCACTTCAAATCTGGGGGAAAGAGTTAATTAGCAAGCCCCACAATTGGGGTGTGTGTTGCACCTTTTTGTACACACACACACACACACACACACAATGCATGGGGGAAGAAAGGAGGAAAGGGGAGACAAAGGTGTTTTTGGAGTGTTGTGTAGGGAGCTGAATATATTTCAAAACATCTCCTAGAATCGAGCTGCAAAATAAGCCAAAGCATACTATATATGCACATTGTGCAGGGACAACTCCTATGGTATCTCTTGTATTTTGATGTAGCAGAGCAGGGGGAAGGGATGTAAAACCTGAGATTTTGCATATTTGTCAAGCAAACAGGAGGGGAATGGTAGCAGCATTTTAACAGCCCCTCCCTTGTACTCACACACCCACACACTGAAAACTGGGGAGGGGGGAGAGAATAATGTTCAGCACCCACCTCCTGTACACACAGAAACACATATACAACACACACACCTCTCACTCTTTTATTTGGCTACAGTAGCAAAAGCCATATATTGATAAAGCTGGGATTAATTCTGTATATTTGTCAGGCAAACAGCCCCGTCTCCTAGAGTGACGCAAATAACAGATTCTATGGCTCTGGCTTTCTATATTCTGCACCCACGCACTCTGCTTGGTCTCCCACGGAATCAGCTACAGAGAGCAATGATCCAGATTAGAGGGGAGGGGGAAGAGAGAGAGGCAAAAAGAACAAATGAAATTGCAATTAAAAATCATAATACTGCTATAGGTCTCTAAGCACAAGACTAAATCTGATGTTACAGAGGTACACACACACACACACACAAAACCTGTACCCATCTATCAAACAGCAATCAACCCCAGGAAGATTGTCATATTGACAAATTTAGAGTTTATTTGGGAGAGGTATTTCTTCCTCACATATATCCCCCCCCCCAATCTCCATTACAAATATGTGTCTGCAAAGACCCAGATTACAAGCACTGGCAGGAAAAATAAACACTGAGGTTGAAAGATAGGTGTGGGTGGAGAGGGAAAACCACGGTATATCCTCAAGTGGATTAATCAGGACCTTTAAAGCAGAATGGGCATTTCCTTCCCTTTTCTTCTTTTTTTAATACACCCCCCCCAGCATCTTCAAAGAAGCACTCAATGGGCTGTTGCTATATTTAAAGATCTCGTGTGTGTGGGAGGATGACACGAGGCATCTGGGCAAAAATGAAAAATGTGGGCTACGGTACTAAGAAAGCACGCACACATGCACATACGCATCCAAGGGGAACAGAAAGTTCTGTGGATCAGAGTGGAAACCACAAGTGTTGAAAGGTACATCCTGCACCATACAATCAAATGGATATTTCTTTCCAACCAGTCCACTCCACTTTTTGTCTGCCCATATGAAAAAGGACGCTCAGACACATGAAGTTATTTACAGTCTAAACCACACACACAGCCCTATGCACAGCTGTGCACAAGCACACACACATACACACTGTGTATATAACTGTGCCAGTTATTATCAACTTTTTTATAGTAGACAATATATGGTATAACATCCATACATCGTCACTGTGGAAGTAACAAGAGAAGCAACATAGCCAACGACTTCCACTGAGGCAGCAACTTTGGGGTATTTCATACACCTAGATGAAGAGATTACATCTAAAATGCTGCTAACATGAGGGAGACTTGTTTGGCTTTAAAACACACCATGCTGCACTCTTAGTCTTTGGGCAGCTGTGATCAGATGCAGTGACATTGCATGTCCCCATGTACCTCAGTCAGTCAGTCAGTCTGTCTGTCTCCTTCAATTATGACTCACCTCTCAGCCAGAAGGCACCCTAGGTGGCATGCAACAATTAAATCAATACAAAATCCCCATAAAGCATTATGAATCTATGGTAAGCTAACAAAAGCAGCAGTTTACTCTCCCTTTTGCTAGCCTGACTCAAATAGCCAACTTTCCGTCATCGTTTTTTTGTTTAAAGGCTACATGGCCTTGGTGAAATATTAGGAGTATGCTTCTAAAAAAGCAAATTCATGCAGGGGAACAGCCTAGGATGGGCCAGCTTAAAGTAAACCCAGTACTGAATTGGGTTCAGTACTGTAAAGCAAACCCTGGTATCTGAAGAAGTGTGCATGCACACGAAAGCTTATACCCAGAATAAACTTAGTTGGTCTCTAAGGTGCTACTGGACATTTTTAAAATTTATTTCAACTGCATCAGACCAACACGACTACTTACCTGAATCCAGTACTGAACTATTAGTACAAACTATTAGTACAAACATTAGACACACACATACATTCCCCAGCTAGGTCTTCATTTCTCCAACAAAGAGCTTAACAGTCATCAGGGTTAATAGAGCCATCCTTATACAAAACATGAAAGTAGCAATGCAGATGGACTTGTTTGGGTGGCAAACATTAGAATTAACACAGAACTAATTCCATCTCCCTGATACATCAGGCTATGCAGTCTAGATTATTTTGCAGTTTAGATAGCCAGGCTATAAAATGATAGGGTTTCTCTCCTTGAATTAAAAACAGGTCTGCCATGGGTATTCAGAGATCACTCCTCTTCCTTATTCCATGTTCTACAAGGTTTTTGAAAGATGGAGTATGCTCAGCTTTTTCTAACAGGAACTATTTTGACTTGGTAAAGTGGACACAACTGTCCACAGTCTCAGTCTCATTTGGTGTGTGCTGCCTTCTTTACACCTCACCTGTGAAAGTACCAAACCTCAAGAAATGCTTGTTTCGAGAGCATGGAATCTTTTAGCAAGCCACCCCTGCTGTTCTCGCTTCTCTAGATCATTATTTGCACTAAAAGGAGACTTTATCTTTCAATTTGATATGTTATGGTTATCAGCAATCTTTTGCTTTCCAAAGAACTAAGGCTTGATGATAACAGGGATATAATGAAATCAACAGACCTCCCACTCATTCCTCCATTTTGAAGAGTATTATCATTCTTACTCAGATGGAATTGTGATGGCCACCACCAGATAATGGAATAATATTATACCACTAGAGCTATCCCAGGCGCTGAAATAGGTTCAAGCTTTTTTAATGGGTATGCTCCACAAATCAAAGCACCCCCAACCATTTCATACCCCTGTCCTTTGAATAATGAGTCTGAAAAAAGAGAGTGCTTTAAAGAATATACATAGCCATACCTGGTTTTAAGTTCCCTTAGTCTTTAAAACACAGAGAGCTATTCTTATCAACACTCAGAATTTTTGAATGAATTGATGAAGAAGAAATTTAGGAACAGGGAAAAGAGAGAGTGATGTCTAGTTTTGTTTTTCTTTGGTCAAACCAACATCAAAGGTCCACCTTTTACCAAAGTCTCTTCCGAACCCTTGTTGGTTTTCACTTTTGGTAGTTGTGTCTATGCCCTACTACTGCAGAGGGCTGAAGAGGTACTTTGCCATTGTACACTTTCTTAGTGGAAGATTATTATATACTCTTGATCCACTGGTGCTAGCGCATATATCCTGAGATGAAAGGTAAGTGTTTGTTAAAAACACCCCAATACTGCTTTTCATCTATAAGTCTTCCAGAGTAGTTAACAAATCTGAAGATAGGCCACGATTTTGCCATTTGTAATTATAGGAAAGTGATTGATATAATCCAGTGTACACCCTATGGAATACCAAAGGATCAGCATTATCATCTTATTTTCTTTACTTACCTTGCACAACAGACCTCACCACCAGTCTTTCCAGTTGAGAAATGAGTTGCTCAGATCTAAATAGGTTTCATCTTTTAAAATTAGTTACCTATCATGTGAGACCATAATATAAAGGCAGAAAAAAAACTTTGAAAACCATCCCTTCAAATACTGGTTTGAGAGAACGTACGTTACACTGGAAATGGAAAAACCCACATGACAGAAGGCCAAATGCTGTTATAGTTGTTATTAATAGATATGGCTTCTGTTAATAGAGTTTGAATAGAGTAGAAAATCCAGGCCTTCTCCCCAAGAAAGTGGATCAGACATTGCACATCAATGTCATCATTACATATGTGCAAAAATTGTGTTTCATCAATAATCTACAGCCAGTTTTAACATTTAAGGATAACCCAACATATTACATCATCTGCTGTATTTTGTATCTGATAAGATAAATTAATTTCTATATTTATTGTAATTAAATAATTTTAATATTATATATATATTATTAATACAGTGATATTAAATAGTAGGGCTGGATAAAAGTCTGACTGAGACCTCGGGGACCTGCTGCTGTTCAGAGTAAATAATAGTGGCAAGATGGACCAATGGCCTTTGAATTTCCAATAATACAAATCATGGAAGCACCGTTTCTTTAGCTATATGACTGTCCAGTGTTGAAGGCAGTGCATTCTGCACAGGATCAGAGCAACATATCTTTTAAATAGTAATTCACTTGTTTTGGGCCTAGTCGAGATATTCAAAAATGCACCGCAGGTGGGATTGAGCCCTTGCAAACTTTGTCTCAAATCGTGCCCTTTCTAAACCCATGAAGATATTGCAAGGAGTGAAAAGTAATTGGAATTTAGAAAATAAAGCGATCAGCATAATGAAATCAAGAAGAGAGCACACTATTGAAAGAAGTGACAATACTTTAATTTCTCATCAAGAAAACAATAACCAAAACCTTGTATTTCAAATATATTGATAGTGAATTCACCTTGGATTTTTCTTTTTCTTTTTCCTACAGTTGTTGCTGACATTTGATGTACACTGAACTTCCTACAAACAAGATCCATGGCCCTTATAATGAACAAACCTCTGGCCATGGTCTTGAGAAAATTGTATACTGATGAAAGTATAAGTATAAAAGATAGGTAAAAGTTGTAGATTTGCTTCCAAGTCTTTGGAGTAAGAAAAGCAGAGAGGCAGTTAATGGAAGGCACCCTTGTTTCCAAAACTGTAAATATATAAATTCAAAGGAAGGAATATGCATAAATAATAACCAACCAAACCATGGGCAATATTTAAAATATTCAGAAATGTCTTAGCGTTACTTAGTTCGGAGGAGTAAAATTACCTTCAGAAAATGGATCATCACCAATGCTAGTCCTATTAATTCTAGTGAGTCTACTCTGAGTAGGACTAGCACTGAATACAAATCAATATATAGTTGCTGTTCAGTAGTGTGAAAAAATGCATGAGGAGATAGGAAGGATTTCTGTAGTCTAGCCTTCCCTAATTGTATGCCCTCCAGAAGTTTTGGACTGCAACTCCCATCATCCCATCCCATTAGTCATGCCAGCTGGGGATGATGGAAATTGGAGTCAAAACATCTGAAGGACATCAGATTGAGGAAGGCTGTGCAGTCCATTGAAGGCATGGCTGAGAAGGAAATGAGGAATGTAGAGTTACAAGAGCAGGATTAGCTGAACCAGTTACAGTTCCTTCTCAGAATAGCATACTATACATCTTACTCGGCTACGAGTGATTGCCAAAGGAAGGAAGGAGGAAACTATACAGTACAGTGGTACCTCTGGTTACGAACTTAATTCGTTCCGAAGGTCCGTTCTTAACCTGAAACCGTTCTCAACCTGAGGTACCACTTTAGCTAATGGGGTCTCCCGCCGTATGATTTCTGTTCTCATCTTGAGGTAACGTTCTTAACCCGAGGTACTACTTCTGGCTTAGCGGAGTCTGTAACCTGAAGTGCTTGTAACCTGAGGTGTTTGTAACCCGAGGTACCACTGTACTCCCAGTGCAATTTAACTGATTTATAAAGTGGTGCTCATCAGTCATAAAACTTGTACTTTGTGTGTGTAAGAATCCAGGTTCAGACCCTGGCAAATCCAATTAAAGGAATTCAGATGCAGGACTGGAAATCATCCCTGATACCCTGATGAGTTGTTGCTAGTCAGAGGAAACAATACAGGACAGTTTGCAACACTGACCTGACAGTATAAGGCAGCTTCATGGATTTATCTATTCACTTTTCATTGCAAATTGTTAAGCTCTACAGGAGTATTATGAATATACTATTAAAGGCATGGTTGTTTTGCCCAACATATTACCATTTATCAGCACAATTGTTGAGCAAGTAAGTCATTCTTTCTAGCAGTATCCCATAACCAAAAGATTCAGAGTATGAGATGGAAGTTCCTATGAATCAATATAGAAATCAAAATTAATTAGCCTTAACAGTATACGTAGTGAAGACTATGATACTTTCTGGTGGAGGATGGAGAAACAAATCAAAAATTTCCTCAGTTCATTAGATTCTAAATTTTAATTGTTAATAAGCATGATCTTTTAAGCACTGACAGCATTAAGACCAATCTCTGCTGCATAAAGCAGAACTAAATAAGTGATTGTATCAACAATAGGTAGACTATATAATACCCACAGAACACTCTCTAGCAACATACAAACCTGTCTGCTGGGATTCTGCTTCACTTATCTAGCACTCTAATCCTAAGGACAATAAGTCCTATTGGAGAAATGAAACTTTATTCCAAGTAAATTGGGCATGGATTGGGATACAAGACTTAGCATTGACTTTTTCCATTTACACAAATCTCCTATACCTTTCAGTGTCAAGAGCATGATTTTGTTTATCACTGGAGGAAGGTGGCTTGGGGAACCACAGTAGGAAGGGATTGTTATTATGTACTGCTTGTGGACCTTCCATAGGCAACTGGCTGGCCACTGCAAAAAGCAGGATGCTGAACTAAATAAGCATTTGGTCTGACCCAGCAGAGCTCTTCTTACTTACGTTCTTACGACAAGTGTATAAACAGAAGATGAAGCATTTGCAAGGCAGAGTTTCTTAGAGATCCAAGCCACAGTATCAAAATATTTAAAAGACAAACACAGGACAAATGAGAAAATAATGTGAAAGACTCACATAAAGGACCCATCCACCTGCAATGCTCCGTGGAGGATGTTCTCAATGAAATTCTTCAAAATCAACCCTTAACTTTATTTTCTTGCACTATCATTGGTCTTTGATGTATCCGTTTAAGTTTTGTTATGGTTATTTGACCAAAGTTAAGATAGCATGGCATCCATCCTTTTTGCCTCTCTGTTCTTGGGTGTCAACACTACTGTAGAATGCAGTCCTAACTTATGGAAAGTAAGTCATGTTAAACAGTGGAACTTTCTTCCAATTTCTGAAGCTGCTGGAATGTGACAGTGTTTAGGTATCTTAGTTAGTAAAGTGGATATTTCTCTATGATGGTCCTGCTGCTGTAGAATTCCATGCCACTGGACCTGTGTCAAATGCCTATAATTCAGACTTCTTGGGAGGTTCTAAAGACCCACCTATCTTTGGTTCAATTAAACTTCTAGACATGATCCTTATTAGCTGGGTTGATGGTCTGGTTGATCTAATTTTTTTCCGACACAGTTTTTTTAAAAATGTGGATTGTTGCTGAGTTGTAGATTTAAGTTTTTAATTTTTGTATCATTGATCTTTTTATCTTTTGTTGTTTTTGATTATAAGGCATTCTGAATGGATATTTGCCTAGAAATGCTCTTAGATCCATGAACATGGGTTATGAATAGGGATAGATGGATGAGTCTATTTCTGATTCATGTCAGTTTTTGCACATGTTTATTCATAAGTCCATTCTACCCCATTTCCACACAAATCTGTATTTTTAAAAAATAAAATAAAAATCTATATAAATACTTGTGTTTAAATACATATTTTATTACAAGATATGTTTTTAAATGCATTTTATGCTCTACTAAACTATTTTATCCTACTTATTTTTATGCATTTTTATTTTTATTTTGAACTGATAATCATACTGCAAAAGTGTGGAACATGAGGCATAATTACATTCGAATCCAAGAGAGCCAGATGAGGTCAGCTTGCTTTAAAATGCAGACTGAAATAAACTTTTCACCATGCCTATTTAAGAAAGCTTAGAATTTCATTATTTCACAAGAAATGTAAAATGTAAAATGCTGGTTTTCAAACGGAGTCCCAGGAAACTGTTCGGTTTCTCAAAAACTTATCAGGGGTTCCACAACGTGAAGTTCAACAGCAGCAGACAAAAAGATATATTGACCTCTATCCCCAGTCTTTTCCTCCTGCAACATTCATTCACAGGGATGTGTTGGGAATGTTTATGGCCTTAGCTTCCATTCACAATGCTTAATGGCAGGCTGAACAGTACTCAAATAAATTACAGTACAGGATCCACAACTGGGTAACATCACTACAACCATGCATATTCATGGCAAAACCAATTAAGAAGCAGGTTTCATTATGCATGTTTGGGCTAAGGGTGAGTTTTAGGTCTGAACTTAAGTTGCAGACCCTCCAAGTGTCCCTGTTTTCCAGGGACGCCCCTGATTTAGAGAAGCCATCTTGGTTTCCGATTTGATCCTGGAATGTCCCACTTTTCCTTAAGATGTCCCTATTTTCATTGGAAAAATGTTAGAGCGTATGGAGTTATCCAACCCATGAGCCATCAGAAGGTAATCCTGTAAAGGGAAGTGTTTTCTTATGTTTAATTTCTTATTATGCTTTTATGGATGTTGGAAGCTGCCCAGAGTGGCTGGGGCAACCCAGTAAAATGTGTGGGGTATAAATAGTAAAATTATCATTACGGAATGGGACGTCCCTGTTTTCACTGGATAAATGTTG
Organism: Podarcis melisellensis; assembly: GCF_964234715.1. Taxonomy (NCBI): domain Eukaryota; kingdom Metazoa; phylum Chordata; class Lepidosauria; order Squamata; family Lacertidae; genus Podarcis; species Podarcis melisellensis. Next base: position 52,470,558 of record NC_138528.1, read on the forward strand.
GAGCATATAAAGTTGCAGCCTATTCCTCTAGAACAAAGGTGGAGAACTAGTAGTCTTCCAGATGCAGTTGGACTCCAGCTCTTATTTAGACAAGCTTACCTAGGTGTTTAGAAAGTTTGTATGAATTTTATTTGATCTAGTCTATTCTATTGTGGTTTTAACTTTCTGTATGTTTTAAATCATGGTTGTAATTTTTTAGTGATAATTTTATTGTTTCTGCAAATCACATTGAGTGTTATTTTTTCTCAAGTGATATATTAATTTTATGAAACAAAGAAACTACCATCATCTACAGCCAGTATGGCCAACAGTCAGCGATGGTGGGTGTTGCAGTACAAAAACATCTGGAAGGTGACATGATTCCTTTCAAAAGGGTTCCTTGAAGGCAAGAAATCTGACTATCAGTGCTGTAGAGACACTGAGAATATCATAACTGCTTCTTTAGTATATGTAAATATGAAATTTGTTAAGTGTTAAGGCCTTCTTGAGCACCATTCTTTTTCGATTTCCAACATAGCATAACGGTATTTGATACCATTTTCTATATCCAGCAAACAAAGGATGTGATGGGATGTGAGGAACGGAGAAGTCTAGACAAACTCTTCTTCAATTAAGACTTTTAAGAAAGATCCATAAAAAGATTTTATGGGTAGATTTCAGTCAGGGAATTCTTGACTGAAAATAAGTGGTAATTTATTTATTTTTTAAGTGAAACCTGGCAAAAACCTCCATATATTTTTGTTGTTGACAGCAGGTAGAAGAATGATCTATTGTCATTACCAGTCAAGTAGCCATAATGTATTTGATAAAATATTAAGCAGGACACAGCCCTTGACCATCAGTCAAATATTTCAACTCTTCAGCTGGTTACTCATAGTTAAATGAGAATTTAGACTTCATGGTTGTTTTTAATTGCTTTGATGTTTTCACCTGCTCTTTCTTTGGCTTATTGTTGTTTTTGTTATTTTTCCAGTATTTGCTTTCATATTCTATTTGTATATTTTTATCGTTAGCTGCCTTGGACACCTTGTGCTGAAAGATAGGATATATCTTGGAGGCTTTTAAGCAGAGGTTGGATGGCCATCTGCCATGGATGCTTTTGTTGAGATTCCTGAATTGCAGGGATTTGAACAAGGTAGCCCTCAGGGTCCCTTCCAGCTCTACAATTCTATAATTCCATCGTTTGTACTGGTACTGAAACAAGGAATCTATGTACCTGCTTATACATACTATCAGAATTGTTGCCTAAATTGCCCTGGACATAAAACAGCAGTTCAATCTAGGTATCGAATTCTGTATTACGTGGACCAAAATCTTTAGTCATAGTAGTGAATGATGTGTGTTTGGGGAGAAAAAGGAAATGGCAGTAGAGTTGTCCACCTGGCAGAAAACAATGAATGAGTTTCATCTGCAGAAAAGCTGCTTGGATGGACAACAATATCTATGACCCTTGGTAGACCCTTTAATTAGTAGATATCAGTGCAATTATTAGGGTTAGGGTTATTTTTATGAAGATGGGTATTTTTAAGAAAGGTGGCTTAGTAGTTTCACTGGCCTAATGTTCCCCAACCTGGTGATATAGCATGCTAGTCAGTGTATGTATTAAGTTTGCTTTGAATATTCATTTCTGAATGGTTTGGTGTAAATTCAATTCTCACATCCAATCATTTGAACATTAACTGGTTCAATGAAAAGTATATAATCCATTTCATGTTCCTGTGAACTCATGTTCTATGAACGCATATCTTTCCTAATTTACACCAGGAAAACCAGATCTGAGTACTCATGGCTTGTCCAAGGCAATCTGTAGATTATGTATTCCCACCTGCCAACTGGTGCAGATGCCCTTAAAAAGGTTTAAAAAAACCATTTATTGTGGGTTGCCTTCTCATAAGGCCTTATTTCAGAGGATTATATTAGAATGCATAGCTTTTTTATTTCTTCTGAGATATTTATTATCAGTCTTAACTGACCTGTGCATTTAAAATGATAGTTAATACTACTGCCTTGATAATTAGAATCTGCATTGTGTTTTTATGACATGTAAGGCATATTGAGTGGGTTAGTCCCCAGAAGGCGGCCTATAATTTTATAGATAATAAGTAAGTAAAATATCAGAACCAAGCCTCACTGTGGCTTATAGGCAGTGTCATATTGGACATACAGCAACTGGTGACCAAGCCTTGATGGGGGAGCATGGCTCCTGCACCATACCAGTTATTTCCAGTGAGCTAGGCGGTAACTTTAAGCTTCTACCTCTAGTCATAGTGATGCAGCAGCAGCAAATGCTGATTTACCAAAAATTAGGGGAGTGTCAGTGGCTAGGACAGAAGTCATCAGCTGATGAAAGAATGGACATGGCATAAATAGAAATATGGTAATTGTATTATTGTGTGGTCTGGCCTTTAAAAATGTGCTGTGCTGTTAGAAGAGGCACTACCTGTCTATCACAGCATCAAGCCTTGAACAAAAATGTTCAGTTATACTCGGAGAGCATGACATCCTCCTCTTCATTTGGTTTTGCGTGTGTGTGTCCATGATGTATACTAGGGTAGCCACCAGATGCCATGTTCTCAGCTATAATTTCACACTATCCTTTCTTGTGCTGGACATCCAACGCTATATTTTTCATTTTTCATTTCTTCTTATTTTTCACACCCACTTTCCTTAAACTCTGAATAGTCCAAGAATAGGCAGGGCTGCCGAACAAAGACTGCCCATGCCAATGTGGGACAGTAGAAAGATGTGTTCCAAATCGTAGGTACTAGACTGTGGTTCATCATAGACCTGACATGTCTTTCATATGGCTTCTGGAAATCCAAAAACAGACTCAAAGAAAAGTAAGATGTCATATACCCAAGTAAGTGTATAGAACTTTTTCTGGGTTTTTGACTCCTCAGTGGATTTAGAAGATCACTTGTTTCTAAGTTAACAGTGGCCTGTCAGCCATAAAGTATTGGAGGAATTGCTGAACTGCTGAATAATGAATTTTCTTAGGAATAGCTGTAATTGTCATCATTCGGTGAGGTATATGAAAGCAGAAACAATGTGTGGTTAGGTTACCTACCTTTGGTGTGTACATCCAGATGCCAACAATATAATTTTATTTTCATATATTAACATGCATTCCTACTTAGAACTAAGTCCCACTGAGTTCAATGAGGCTTACTTTCTGGTTAGTGTAGGGTTGAAGCCTGAAATATCTACACGGTGTTATTATATGTTTAAATGAAAGGTTCACTATATTATCCACTTTGCATTGTAACAGTTTCCTAGTTATTTATCATTAGATTATTCATGTTTATATTTCAAATATGAAAGAGAAAAAGTTTAACGAGTTAAGCTCTGCTTTTTGGAATTTGCAGTAAAAAACCCCTAAAAGACTCTTATGATAGTACACCACCAGCTGTGAAAGGGGTAAACTATTATTCACTTATAGAAGAGATGGTTGGTTTATTGTATTGTAGTGATGCATAATTGTACATACAGATATAATGTTTAGCCAGCAGGTCTTTCCATCAGATGCCACTCTGTCGGCTATTTTTAGCAAATGTGTGTGAAAAGCCAGAGTTCTGTACATCACGACCAATATGACCCATTGTAGCTACCTCATTTTCTTTTATAAAATCTCAAGTGCTCCCAGCACCCTTTACTAATCCATGTATTTTCTTTCTTCTTCTTCTTTTGGTCAGATTGAGCACCATTCTCTATTTCTGTTCTTCTGCACTAAAGTGAAGTATGTTTCCACCTTTGCAAAACGGTCCCTTATATGTTCATACTCTTTTGATTCTGGGTTTATTCCATGGCTACCAATCAATCACTTCATTGTCAGTAACATGGACCAAATGCATCAGTTTCCTCTTCAAGGCTTCAATTCTCCACTGTACGTAAGCCCAATTAAGTTGAATGGGGCTGATACGGGCATAACTGTGTCCAGGTTTGCAACTAAGAGCGTCCATGAAAAGAGCTCATAAATTGTTCCTCTTAAGAAAGGCTCCCATCACCTAGGGCTGCCCTAAAATGTTATGCCATTGACCCATTATGGTTTCATTCAGCTTGAGACCCAAGAAGCAGAACCATAGCTCGCTAAAGACAGCATCGTCTAATTGTCTAACTGTGGATACGGCAAAAATGAGTTGCCCAGAGCAGAATTTGACTGACAAATCAGGAAGTTTCATGTAAACTTGGATTTGGTTTTGTGTTTTCCGATTTGAAGCCCCCAGGTGAGGTGGCAGGGCAGGAGGGTGGACCACTTCTGGTAGGTCTGAGATCAAGAATTTAACAGAAGCAACAGCTGTCCAACTAGTGGCACCAAGCCTTATGAAGAAGTCTTATGGCACGTAATGACTGAACCCACCTGGTGCAACAATGAAGAGGGCAGGGGGAAATCAACCATTGTTCTGCCCTTTACCACTATTCATTAAGCCACTCAAAGCAGCCAGAGATGACTATTGTAGACTTTACGTTCTACAGTGGATCTGACTGCTGATGCGAGGGATACTGTGGCTTAGCCTGCATGTATCCATTTCAGGACATAAATGGCTATGTAAGATAAGGCATAGAAACTAAAGGGTACTTATATTAACATTGCGACTTGAGGGGTGTTTGGTAGTTTATAACCTAAAGCGCAGTCCATGCATCATTGCAAATCAAGAGAAATATGTGATCGGCCCTGATAGCAAGACTCCAAAGAGGACTGAAAGCCTTGACTAAAGCTAGGCACGTTACAGCCTTTGACGTCACAGCACGACTGAGGCACCGGTCGTTTGACTACAATGTTGGGTTCACCACCGTAGGTCTGTATACTGTTGCTCTTCCATCCTACAGTGCCATAAACATGAACTTTAGGTTTAAGACTCCCAGCTCTCCGAGTCTTTTTCAGGCGTAAGCTGAAATATTCAGTCTACCACTATGCGATGGTAGCCTTCCACTCTGCAGCTCCTGTCCCTGAATCCGCAGTTTGTTCTACATGGGATTCTAATGAAGCAGCTCCCAGTGTACACACAACTGTCAGAATCAGGGTCACTGTAAGCAGAGTTAAAAGATGTTGTAGCGTCAACACCACAAGTAGCAGTAAAATTCTCTCTTGCTTGCTATCTCTCTCTTCCTTCCTGACTCCCTGTTCATAATCAACATGGAGTTGAACCACATTCTCCCTGGGGCAAAGGGGTGGTCAAAAACCAGGATCTTCCCCATTCTCCTGGACAGAGTGCCATGTGCCCCTAACCATGCTAACTCACAAGTATGTGCCAGATGAGTTCAGTGGGACTTGCACCCTAGTTTAAAGTATGCTCAGGACTGCAGTCGTGATAGCTACTAATTTCTAGGGCTGACTTTGCAAAGAACAAAAACACAGGCTTGCAATAGCCACTATCCTGAAAGCACCTTGAAATGAACGATAAATCAGAACTTCTCGGGCAAGACATCTGTTGCTATTCACTTCTTCAAGAGGAACGGCACTGAAGACAGCCCGAGTGGGTGCTAAAGGATCGGTGTGTTGTTTCTCATTGGCTTCCTGTGAGCCAACAGAGAATTGCCAAAAAGAGTATGGGCAATTTGCAGACACCCCTGAATAAATCTGGCTCTTGCATTCCCACCAAAGTTTGGAATTGGATGTTCTCTTTCGTTTTCTTCTAGACACCGCTATGAGGGAGGGGGAATTATTGTGTATAAAGATTTCCCTCTACAGGTGGTTGGAGACTGTGGCAGTTTCTCACTCTTGCATCAAAGAAGACTCTTGGAGTCCTGGTTTCTTCTTCCTATAGACCCACATCTCATTCTGCCTCTATATAGTCCATCTGAGAGTTTTCTGGCTAATCCCTCTATGCCCCCAAAATATCTTTCCTTCCTTACCTTTGCCCTGATTCTGCAGCAACATTGCACAGCTTTTATGTAATCAGTATTTCATTCATTAATAAAGCACTTCTCCCCTTTGCCCCAGTATAGCAAACTGAGACTAGCAAGGTCTGCCCCAGATGGGTGGAAACTTCATATATATGTATTCCCTCTCCCCAATTTTGACAGGGCTTTTTAAAAAGATTGGGCAGGGAGATCTATCACCTTTATCCTCCCAAGGTGGCATGCTCCCCCACCCCACCGCTTTTAATTTCTCCCCTTGCAAAAAACACAATTCAACACACTGCAAATACAACCCATGGCAGTCTAGAGAACTTTCCCCTCCTTGTTGCTTTCCTAAAGGGAGGGTTTGCTGGCCAATGCATCGTGCAGCTTTCCAAAAGGCAGTCAGCAACAGCAAATCAGCAAAGTCTGCTCTTTGCAAAAGCATCCGGCAACTGAAATCAGAAAACTTTGCAAAAAGCAAAAGCACAAGTGCACACACCACACACAAACACAACAGAGACACAGAGGGAGCGAGACAGAGTGCAGAGAGACCTACCTTGCCACATCTTCTCCACTTATGTGTGCGAAAGAGGGGGGTTGGGTGGGTGTCAAAATAAACAAAACAAAAAGCATTTCGGAAAAGCCAAAGAAAAGAACAACCACCAAAACAATGAAATAGAAATCAAATGAAACAACAACACCCCCCACCTAAAAAGAAAAAAGGGGGGGAAGCCCCACACACAACCGATTTCCTCCCCACACGCCTTAGAAGCTGGTTTTCTAGGGAATTTTTTGGCGAGAGGACTGCGAAGGGAAGAAAAGGGTGTGGGGGGAGATTACATAAATAAAAACTCCAGCGTTTGGAGCGGTGTGTGCACCCTAGCAAAAGGCTGTGTAGATTTCGCGAAATGTGTGTCTCTGTACTCTTCCAGGAGAAAGGCAAAAAAAAAAACAACCCACCAAAAAAAACCAACCCTAAAAAAATCAGTTCGTGTTCTCTGCCTGACTTGGAGACAGAGAGAAGCAAACCCCCTCCCACTCACCCTCCCACCCACGCATCCACCCCCACACCACCAATCCAGGCACCTCCTGAGTAACTGATCAGAGCAGAATAACTCATCACCCACGTTCGCAAGCCTCCCTCCCTTCCTCCGCCCCCCCCCCGCGCGACCGTTTGGGGAGTAAATTGCCAATGCACGCACCTTCGCGAGCTCTATTTATAGGCTCCTAATGCTGTGTGTGCATTGCATTCACAAGCCAAATGTGTGTGTGTGTATCAATAACGCTGCTTTGACAGGTAAAAGAAGGATGTTTTTGTTTGCTTTTTTGCACTGCAGTGCGTCTGATCACAGTTTTAAAAGATTTTTTTTTAAAGGGGGGGTGTAGGTGCGTGCAAAAAGCAAGCAAGCATAATTGCTTTTAATTGTTGGAGGGGCATATTCATAATGACTATATGGGGGACATATATACACACTGTTCAACGCCCCACTCGGGGATTATTAGTATTATCATCATTATTATTTGCAAAATTGTGTGTGTGTGTGTATGTGCAATAGCTGGTGTGTGTGTGTGTCTTGGAAAAGGCTCCCAGCCCTTGGCTCCCGATAGCACAGTCAGTTCCTCCAGTGTGTGCTATTGACCTGCATTGACGTCATTGCGTCATTAGGTCTCCCTTAGAAACACTGACTTTCAAAAATAGTATCAAATTAATTCAACTGGCAGAGAGAGGCCACTAGCTGGAATGAGCTATAAAACTCCAGAATCTTCAGCTAAGCTTTGCTGCGCTCTCTTCCCCAACCCCCCAAAACAAACCCCCTCCTTAGGAGCAAAAAGGGGGGAATAGAAAAAGGGGGGAGGGAGAGAAAAGAAAGAAAGAATGAAAAAAGAAAGAATAAAATTGTATGGAAAATACCATTGATAGAAATAAGGGGGGGGGGAATCAAATTAGATTGCAAACCCCAGACCAGCCCTCCCTCCCTCCCTCCCTCCCTCCCTCCCTCTCTCTCTCTCTCTCCCCCCTTCCTCCTCCCCCTTTTCTGATCTAAAAATAACCCCTTGCTTGAGCTGACTGCGGTATCTTTTGTGTAGCATCTTTCTGTTTTTAGCCTTTACATGAGCCATTGAAGGGTGTCCACAGGAGATCAGAGAGGCAAAAGATATTGATCTAGCGAGACCCCCCCTCGAGGGGGGGCAAGAATTGGCAATGAATTGCGCTGCATCTTGATTTCTGGTCGGGGGTGTCTAGCTGGGAGGATAGGGCGACCCGGGGCGGAGGGCGGGGGAGGGAAGGGGTATTTTAGGATATCCTTCAGAATAGATCCTTCCTTTAAGCTCAGCTTGTTTCAATCTCCCCTCCTCTCCATTCAGTTTCCTTTGTAGAAGCACACACGCACGCACACCACCATTCCTCTCCCAAGCCTCACGTGGACGTGTGGGCAAGCACATGTAACCCCCATTCATACAAACACAATGCAACGGAGCGTAGGTAATGTGCAGAGATGGTACATTCACAAACAGTAACGCAGTCTCTTTCATGCAGGCTGATTTCATTGAAAGGACATCCTAGCCCAGAGGAATTTGAGGAGCCTGGTGGATTTTTAAGTTTGCGAGTTGCTTATTAGATCTTTCATGGGGTTCATCTTAACCTGGGAAAGTGGAGGAGGGGGAAGTGAGTTGCGGGGTGTGTGTTTGTTTCCTCCCCACCCTTTCATTTTGACAACTGTTGTTTTGCAAAAGCACACACACACACACACACACAGACGGAGAGCGCCTTTCCAGGCAATAAGGAAGTCGTTCCAAATGTCAAGTTAGGTGCCACTGAATGGAGGATGGGATACTTAAGTCACAATGTGTGTTGCCAAGATACTGGTAGCAGGTGCTGTGGATAGTGGGATAAAGGCGAAGCGTGGAATAAAGACACCCATCAGGCTCCCAGAGGTGGGGGGGGGGACTGCTTTCGGAGTGCAGGCAGGCATATATAGTGTCTTGCTAAATTTTGTTCAGATGTGCCATTTTCTCATTTTCTTTTGGAGATCAAGCTCAAGGGGCAACTGGCTCTGCCCATTTGCAACAGAAATTAACTGTGTCTAGTGCTGATTGGCCAGCTGATTGACCACTTTCCCCACTTCAATAATATTGATTAAATAAAAATAAAAATAATTTGTTGCCAAATTAACATTTATTTACATAGCTCAATGTATAAGCAACTCTCTAACCATTTTTTTTTAAAAAAGGCACATGGCCTATCTGAAATAGGTAGCAAAACTGAAGACTAAATCCGTGTCTAAGGTGGCTTTAACAACACCAGTTAATTGCAATGCAAAAGTGGGGGAATGGGGAGTCATGTTCATTTCATTGGAGAAAAAAGAGTGATGTTCTTATATGGTGCATCGTATGCATTATCCAGTTGCAGTCCTTACAATGGTCCTGTATTGTCATTTACCATATTGTAAAGTGGGAGCTGAGGCTGGCAGAGTGGCTTGCCTAAAGCCAGCAACTGAATTCATGGCGGGGGTGAAATGCTAAATGGGGCTTCCTGATTTTCTACACCAGCTTATGTGGTCTTCACCAGTGGTAAAAGGAAGATAGTCTATAGCAGAGAAATTGCCTTTAACCAGACCCAATGAGCAACGTTTTCCTTCTGTTATGGGCTGCACCACTTCTTTCAAGAAACAGGCTGTAGTGACTGTATTGTATTGAACTATATACTTCAACCTTTTCCAAGCTGGTGCCCTTCAGATGCTTGGAACTACAACTCTCAAGAGCTGCAGCATGTATGGTGGAGCTGATGGAAAAAGATGGCAAAAGCTGTTGCATCCTGTTGTGTTTCACAGAGGTCCCTAACCTTTGTAGGCCTTGCGGCAGCACAGAATACCCATTTCACAGAAGGAAAGCTGGAAATGCTCAGAACCCTCCAAACAGCCAAGATGCCTACACAAATTCCAGAACAAATATTCCAAGATGGGCGGAAAAGCAGGCAACTTGCTCCCCAGATAGACATCACAGCACCAAACAAAACCAAAACCCCCAACTTAAACAAAAATAAAAATGGGGAGGGACAGGGAACCTTGGCAGATGCCCACAGTCACTATGTTGTGGGTCAACAGATATATCAGATCAATAACTCCAAACCTCTTGCCTTGCCACAAACTACAGAGAAAATGGCACCCGACATCCCATGCAGCAGCTCTGCCTAAGGATTTGGTAGATCAAAGTGGGAATGACAATTGATGCTCATTTGCTTGTTTCTCCTTCCATACCACAAAGCAATATTAGAAAGCGCAGATCACATGGGGAAAGTCCACAATGTGACTAATGTTGCCCCATTTTCTAGTAGCAAATGCTGGACCTTTGAAAATGTATGGTCTATGGTGGTATTCTCTTTAGGCTAGACTTCTGTCTCTGATTGTAACTAGTTACTCTTGCCCTTGTTATTAGCAAAACATTTCAAAATTTACTGCAATGAGGTGGCATAACAAGTCTATAGTCTCTGGATATACCAGGATGTCCCTGAACACAAACTAAGCATGTGCAGTGGTACCTTGGGTTAAGTGCTTAATTCGTTCCAGAGGTCCGTTCTTAACCTGAAACTGTTCTTAACCTGAAGCATCACTTTAGCTAATGGGGCCTCCTGCTGCTGCTGCGCCGCCGGAGCACGATTTCTGTTCCTATCCTGAAGCAAAGTTCTTAACCCGAGGTATTATTTCTGGGTTAGCGGAGTCTGTAACCTGAAGCGTATGTAACCTGAAGCGTATGTAACCCAAGGTACCACTGTACATAGGAATTTAGGCAGCTGCCTTATGAGACAAGCCATTGATCTCTTGCTCAGTATTGTCTACAATGACTGGCAGTGGGTCTTGTGGCTAGATTTCAGACAGGTGTCTCTCCCAGTCCTACCTGGAGATGTCAGGGATTCAAATCTAGGACAGAAGAGGAAGAAGAAGAAGAAGAAGAAGAAGAAGAAGAAGAAGAAGAAGAAGAAGAAGAAGAAGTAGAAGAAAGTCAAAGAAAAATGTGCTTCTTAACAGAATCTGCTAAGTTAACCCTGCAATTGAGGCTGGCATGTAGTCTCAGACTCTTTTGATGCCACTTGGTGCAGTTTTACACAGCAAATTCTAATATTAGTGGAAGGAAGCTCCCACAAACACATGGATCACTTTGGACCAACCTTCTCACTGTTCAAGGGTTGGTGGCAATGAGGTGACAATGTTGCTTGTTGAGCATTCATCCTGATGAGTTTGCAAGGAGATCATGTAATATTAGCTACTTACTGAGCATTCACTTTGATTTGTTTGTGGGGAGATTAGATGACATTGCATCAAGCCGGGGTTATCTCACACTTTCCACACTTTCCCTGTCATTTCCCTTATCACAGAAAAGTCCAGTGTCTTACTCCCTTGCGGGTTCCAAACAGGGCTGCCAACTTAAATAAAATATTGGGTGGGGGGAGGTAACCCCCCCTACATTTAAGGTTGTATTTTAATTTTGTTTTTAAGTTGTAATCATTCAACTTGTTTTTATTATTGCTTGTAAGCTGCTCTGAGCCCGGCCTTGGCTGAGGAGGGCGGGGTATAAATAAAAATTATTATTATTATTATTATTATTATTATTATTATTATTATTACATAATTGATCAAATGACACAGTGCACACACACCATTTGAATGGCAATGCCCATCAACTTGAAGGGGGGGCTGCCTCCTCAAATATTTTAGGGGGGGAGCGAAGCCCCCACAGCTCCTAGGAGTTGGCTCCTCTGGTTCCAGGTGCCTTCAGAGCTCCAGCATATCTCTTATGTTTCTTTCAGGAAGGCTAAAAAGTAATGCCTACACAAATTCGGAGTGGAGTCTTTAAGACACATGGCTGGTGCCAAATGTATTGCTTTCTTTCCTTTGGACCACATCAGCAAGGCCAAGAGTGGCGTCTTGTTGTCTGGGCAGCCCAGGTCCTCCATACACACTGCCCTCTTCCTCTTTGGTCATGCTTGCTCTCCCCTTTTCTTCAGCTCGAATCTCTTGTCTCTTAATTCACCACAGGTGATGCTTTTCTTACTCTTGTCTCTTGCTGCTACCCTTGTATTACCCTTGTATTTTCTGTCCACTACCTGGCTTTCTGCTTGTTCCTTGTCCTCCCATGTTACATGCTCACCCACACATCCACATGCCCTTTCTGTCCTCCGTTCCATTCCACTCACTGTCACATTTTCACGCTCTTCTTCATGCCAGGCTCCTATCCTGCCTTCACACACATAATCTCTTCCACTCTCTTCTTCTCTCATGGACTTGAATTTATATTGACTCTCTCTGCCTCTTTCACTCCTGCTCCCTTTTCATGTTCATCAACTTCTGTCTCTCCTCTTTCTCGGTGGCTGGGGCCCACATGAAGTGTCTCTCTCGACCCCCCTATATTCTTTGTTGGGCTGAGCAGCTCTGTAGCATATCCTCAACATGTCCTCTTTGTAACATCATTTCTTGTCTGACTGGCTCACCTCTGGTCACACCTTGGTATTTTGGACAGGATGCTGCCTGATCTCACATCCACTCTTGTGGGCAAGTTGGTTTGTTGTGCAAGACCTTCCATTCAACTGTAATTGTGAATCCTACCTGAAAATAACGACAATCTGGAGGTGCTCAGAGTTGCTGAATTAATAATAATAATAATAAGTTTTATTTATATCCCGCCCTCCCCAGCCGAAGCCGGGCTCAGGGCGGCAAACAACACTAAAATTGACTTTACACAGAGATTTCACTTTATCCTATCTAGAAATTGCTTTCATACAACATGTAATCGCAACAGATGTTTTTAATTGCCTGCTTTAATTTATTGCAGTCGTACCTTGGTTGATGAATGCCTTGCAACTCAAACGTTTTGGCTCCTGATCACCATAAACCTGGAAGTGAGTGTTCCGGTTTGCGAACATTCTTTGAAACCCAAACATCTGACACGGCTTCTGATTGGCTGCAGGAGCTTTCTGAAGCCAATCGGAAGCCGTGCCTTAGTTTCCAAACATTTTGGAAGTCAAACGTACTTCTGGAATGGATTCCGTTTGACTTCTGAGGTACGACTGTATAATGTTTATCTTTCTGTGGGTCACCGAAAGTTGGCAAAGTTAGGGTTATACTGTAGAAAATGCATAAAACATTTGAATTGACCTTCTGTTGCACCCCCAGACCTCAGTGGTCTTTCCTCCATCCTGCGTTCCTTCCTCACCCTTGAGCAACCCAAATTGGCCTTTGTGACTCTTGTTTCAATTCTGCCAACATCCTGGTGCTGTGTAAGCCATTGTGTCAGTTTCATAGACAAAGACCTATAAGTACCGTATTTTTTGCTCTATAAGACTCACTTTCCCCCTCCTAAAAAGTAAGGGGAAATGTGTGTGCATCTTATGGAGCGAATGCAGGCTGTGCAGCTATTCCAGAAGCCAGAAGAGCAAGAGGGATTGCTGCTTTCACTGCGCAGCAGAGATTCAGAATATTTTTTTTCTTGTTTCCCTCCTCCAAAAATTAGGTGCGTTTTGTGGTCTGGTGCGTCTTATAGAGCGAAAAATACGGTACATAGCTCAGTAATGACCTCTGAAGTCTTCAGCTGGAGTTTAAAGCTACCTGAAGTCCATGGTGGTCATCTTCCAGGAGGGAAGAAGGAAATACTGTTGATTTTAGGCTGGTCTAAGCCTGCAGCAAGTAAGAGAAGCTACATACACGTAGAAAAAAAAAGTAGGGCAAGTTTAGAAGCTAGAAGCAACATTTTATCATTTTTTCACTGCAATTCCATGTTCTGCATATTTTGTTAATGTTCCACATGTGTGGTTTGGATACAAGGGAATTCTGTACAGACTATATTAACTCATTCCACATCCAAACCTTGGCTTTTTATTTTAAAGGAAAAAAAATCTCAATGCAGTTTAGTGACGGCCAGAGGATTCCAGAGAGGGGAGAGGACTCTCTTAAGGACCTCCAGATACATCAAACTATGCCAATGCAATGTTGCTGTTGTTGTTGAACAAATGTCCAAGGCAGTGTTCTTCCTGCAAGAAGGTTTCCATTGAAGCTACTTATAAGGAAGAATGACTTCAAGAAAAAATCCCAGACAAGTTAAGGTAACCACAGTGAAAGTTCCTGAGCTTATTTCATTCTGCAATCGTCATGGGCCAGAAGCTGAATACCAATCCCCTTCTTAAATTCTCATTCATCCCATCCTTGGACTATAGGAATAGGCAGACTAGTTTTCATGCTGGCACCTAAACTTGGAGTTTGCTGTTAGGATTTTGCCATTGAGAAAGTAAAGACTTTAAATAAGAGCTCTTGGGACTTCAATGCATCCTCTTCTTATTAAATATAAGGACGTTTCGACTTCACTGTCCTTTGCATTGATGATTATATGACTCTGGGCCAAAAGTTTTGAATAGCCCAAGGCAAAAGGTGTAATCTTAAACAAGGAGAAAGATTTCTTCAGGCAGTCATCATATCCCTAGCATCAGCTAAAATGGGGCAGCAGTCTCAGATGGGCAGATGTCAGGTACTTAAAATGGCAGTCAGTAGTTAGTTAGTGATAAGTTTAAAAGGATTCTTGTGTTTATGTCCTCTGTTCTGATTTTTTTTTTTAAAAAAATTTGCTATCTACCCAGATAACCTTTGTTATCCTTATTTTTTAGATGTCCCTTTTATGAAGAGGCACGTAGTGAGACCATTGATCCCCTGCCGGTGAGGCTCGCTGACCTCCCGGAAATGCAAAAATTCAAACTTTTCCTGTTAGGCAAAGATTATAAGACGACCCGGATGGTCGCCAGATTCTGTATACAGATCTGTAGGTGCAGACCATCCCCCGATTCAAATTAGTTTGTTAAGAAAATCCGCAAACTCGGTTCCATGGGTGATTCTGGGTCATTTCTCTGCGGTAGCTTATCCTAAAGTTTTTAAGTGTCTACACCCTTATCACATTTATAATTTTTTAATTTACTGTTGTACATTGTTTTAAATGTTTGTTTTCCTTCTGGGATTGTACCCTCAAGTGTGTTTTATAAGCTGGTCTCCAACCATAATAAATTATCTATCTATCATCTATCTATCTATCTATCTATCTATCTATCTATCTATCTATCTATCTATCTAACCTTTGTTATCCAATGGTATATAAATACTATAAATGATTAAATAAATTATGTCCAGCAAAATATAATCACTTGTAGTTATAAATCTAATATTTGATGTGTTGAGTTGATGCAGATGGAATGCAGCATAAGCAAATGAATATATTCTCATGGAAATATATGGATTTGTTTACAACACCAGTTCTGGGGAGGGCCAGGAGTGCATTGTGGAAGGTGCCAAAATATTTGGGGCCAACTCTGTATTCAGGGAAAACAGAAGAGAATGCAATACCAACACCCTGGTTGTATTCATACTAGAATGCTGCAATGCTCTCTGCATAGGGCTGTGTTTAAAGACAGTTCAGAACAGAAGCGTGCCTAGGTTCCCTTGTGCCCTTGGCAAGGAGTATTGGCAGCCCCCACTTCAGAAAAAAATCACTTTACTGCAATAGCAACATTAGAAATTACTACATTTTATATGACTCAAGTACTTGAAGCTTCCAGAATGAAAGCTAGATTTGCAACCTTACATAGAAAACTTGAGACAGATTTTGCCAACTCCTAAGTTAGCCTGTGGTTCAGAAAAGGAAACTGGTACAGAACATAGCCACTAGGATGATTGTGAAAGCCAAACATATCGATCATTTTACATCAATATCACCCCAGGTTCATTGGCTACCTATTTGCTTCTGGGATCAATTTAAAGTGTTGCTTTTGATCTTTAAATTCCTAAATGGGTTGGGACCAGATCATTTAGAGAACTACTTGTTTCTCCTATGAATCTGTCCCTAGGCCTTGAGATCAGCCTGCTAGGCCTTCCTCCGTGGCCAGCCATCAAGAGCCATCAGGCTGGTAGATACCAGAAACAAAGCCTTTTCAGTTGTGGCTCCACTTCTCCAGAAGTCTCTCCCTGGATAAGTATGCATAGCCCTTAAGTAATTAAACAGAACATGGACACTTTGGTGTCTCACTCACCGAGTTGGTTCCAGACATAATCTTCCATGGATGAAAATACTCTATCCTTCCAAGGCTTTTGGTCCAGGGGAGAGATCCCACTGTTAAAGGGGGAAGTTGTGATACACCTCCCACCTACCCCAGCCTTTTACTTTAAGGTCACCAAGTTATTCTGGTCCTATTCCGGTCCTTCATCCTGTCAAAGCAGTGAAGCCACATCTCCCCTTCAATACACAAGTTGTGGAAAGTATTCAGTCTAGCAGGGAGGTTGAGAAATCCAGTAGTAATTAACACGCTGACAGCCCCACTTCAGATGCCCAAGGTAGCATCACTTTTTAAGCCATGTGACACTCATTCTATTGGCTTGACAGAACCATCTGTCAATCAGAGCCCACCTGGGTAAAGAGCCCTTAAAAGCTGGAGTGTTGCCAAAATTTGGTGGTCCCTCGCCATCAGTCTGAACATCCAAGATGCTACATTACTCACAAAGAGAACAGAAGCCTGTATGTAAGTAGCTACATTTGGATAGGCACAATTGAAATATTACTTTTTTTTACATTCATGAACCTTTGGTTTGCTGCCTGCTTAAACCCTCCCCCAATAAATCTCTTACAGTTGAATATTTAATTAATATTGCACCTTTCCTCCAAGAATCTCAAGGTGCCATGCATGGTTCTCTTTTTATTATTAGAGTTTTTATTGGTTTACAAAAGTACATGCCTTGTTTCTTCTTTCAAGTTGTTCAGTCTTTTCTACAGATCAGTTACATTTGTAATGAGACAATAGTGTTGAATACAGTATAAGGTCAGGAAGAAGGGGGGGAGAGGAGGGGTGGTGGTAAGAATTATATTTCTTGCAGTGTACATGTGGGGTTTTGTGTCAGTGTCAACTAGATAGGTTCTCTTTCTATTCACCTGCTACGTTTCCTTAGTAGTGAGAGAGGTTGGAGGCCTAGGGTATGGTTGGGTGTCTGTGGTTGGCTGCAATGGGGTTTGTTTGCCTTTGTGAGGGGGTGAAAGGCTTTATGGGTCAAGTAAGATTGATTTGTATGCTGTTGGTGGGTTCTTGCTATTGTCTTGTTGGGCTGTGATATGTGATATACTGGGGGGGTCCTCTTCTATTTGTCCCCTTGTCAGTTTGAGTTTATTGTTTAGCTTTTCTAGTAAGGCTGTTTCCCATATGATTTGGTGCCACCGGTCCATGTTCACCCTGACAGGTCTCTCCAGTGTCTGGCTATGAGGCTTCTGGCTCCTGAGAGTAGGTGGGTTATAAGCAGGGCTGGATTTAGGTTTGATGAGGCCCTAAGCTACTGAAGGTGATGGGGTCCTTTATATGTCCAGCTGTCCTTTGTCAACAACAAATTGTCACTTTTGTTGTTGTTGAATATATGCTATATGGCAGGGGTAGTCAACCTTTTATACCTACCGCCCACGAATGCCGCTAATTCTTGATTGTAAAATGTAATGGGAATTGGGGTTGCTCGTGCGTAAGTTGCCGCTACTCTAGGCAAGGTTGCCTGGTTGAACCTCTCCCTGGCTACACAGCCCTTACTCCGCGGCTGTGTCAGTCACTGGCAGAATCCGTCAGTGGGTGTTTCCTGAACTTCTTCCAGCATAAAAGTTCTTTGACGCCAAGTCTCCGCCTAGCCTCCCTGCACGGAAGTCTTCTGCACAGGGTGGGGGTGGCCAGCGGAGGACCTGTGCTCTCCCCGCTGGTCTCTGTGGAAGAGTCCTGGAGCCATCTCTCCGAAGCCCTCCCCTGCTCCCCTTTCTTCCTGGTGTCACGCTGATTTCCTTCCTCAGTAGCCGAGTTCCCTCTATCCCTGCTGGGCCCTTCTCCGGCATCGCTGGGGAGCCTTACCTCCACTCCTGGCTCCGATGGCAGTTCCCTGACATAAAATTTCCTTACCACCCACCTTGATGGAAGGATTCAGCTTGTGCCGTAGAACCCCTTACCGCCCACCTAGAATCCTGAAACACCCACTAGTGGGTGGTAGGGACCAGGTTGACAACTCCTGCTATATGGTAATTTATGGACCTAATAGGTATCTAAAACCATTTACCACTGTTACTGTATGTAGGTTTTATTTTATTTGTTTTTTATCTTATATTTTGGAAATGTACATCCAGTGTTTTTTTTCCTTTAATTTTTTTGGGGGGCCCCAAGAGAGTGGGGCCCTAAGCCTAAGCTATAGCATGTTTAGCTTATACATAAATCCGTCACTGGTTATAAGCTCTGTATAATGTGAATTGGTCATTATGATCTTGGAAGATGTTCAGTAGGGCCAGTTCTGGGGTGAGTTCTAACACCTTAGTTATTTTGCATATTTCTTGTAGGACTGCTGTCCAGAATGGTTGGATTTTTGGGCATTCTCACCATATGTGGAGGTATATGCCTGTGGAGGTACAGCCTACCCAACATCTTGGTCAGGTTCCTGGGCATATCAATGCCAGTTTCTGTGGTGTTAAGTATCACCTGTGTGAGTTCCCTTCTTTTGGCTGATATGGACTTAAAGGGAGGTTTAGAGCACATTCTAGTTCATTGGGTGGGGTTAATTTCCTAGCCTATGCCATGCTCTCATTGTTCTTTGATTGCATCAAGGGGGTTTATGGGATTTTGGAGCATCAAGGGGGTTTATGGGATTTTGGAGCAGTATTTTGTATATTGCCATGTCCCCCCTGCTGTCAGGAGAAGATTTTCGAAGATGGTTAGGCTGATTTTACAGCAGGATTATTTAAGAAGGCATTTAAAAAGGCATGTAATTGGTGGTGTGTTAGCCAGGGTATTTGGGTGTCCCTTGGTTTGTCATGTATTTCTTGTGTTGGCATGGGTTTGTTGTTTTTGTAGAACTCTTTTAGATGGTGAAGGCCTTTGGCTTGCCAGGTTTTTATCTGGAGGTTTTGCGTTGCCTGTTGGAATAGTGGGTGGTGAGACAGGGGGGTTAGTGGGGATGGGGCTAGTTTGCCTACTTTCCTCTTCCATGCTATTAGCATGGATTTTGCGAACCTGTTCAGTGTTGTGGGAATTTTCTTGAGTTTGTTCTGGAGAAATGGGTATGCTGTTGTGGAAGTGTTTTTGATGGTGTCTCTCTCCAAGTGAACCCATTGTCTCGTCTTCTAGAATTTACAGGATTATGTGGCGTACTTGGTTGGTGATGTGATATGATTCTATGTTGGGGATCATGGTTCCTTTGTTCACCATTTTATTCTTACAATGGACCTTGGAGGTAGGTTAGGCTGAGAGACAGTGACTAGCTCAAGTCACCCAGTGAGCTTCCAGGTCCTAGTTCAACACTCTAGCCACTACACCATATTGGTTCTCTTGGGGCTCTTGTGTACACTTGTTCCTGACTCAAAGGGATATTTCACCCTCACTGCCTTAGGCTATTGGGCCTTACGCTGTGTGTCCATATCAGTGGGATTGGACTGAGGAAAGCTTGGTCCCTTGCGGTGTGATGGGTGCCAGCAGGATTGTGCTGGTCCCGGGGGGAAGGTTACCGTTGGTGTAGTCAAAGTCCGGTCCTGGGTCACTAGCCTGGAAACAGTCCACAAGGAGCGGGGCGAGGTCCGAAGCAGGAAGCCGGGTGGGGACAGGAACACTGGAGGGTCAGGTCTGGGTCCGGGCAGGAACAGGTACTCAACAACGATGTTGCTCCCGCAACCTGGGACCGGGCTGACTGGCCTTTATCTTCTCTGAGGCCAGGGGCGGTCCCGGCCCCCAGGAGACCCACCTCTCCTGGCCTTAAGGCGAGCACTCCTCCTGGGAGAAACCAGTTCCCTTCGCCTCTCTGCCCTGAACCTCTGCAGTTCAGGAGAGGCTGAAGGGTTATTGGGCCCAGGGGGAGACTCACCTGTAGGTACTGAGTCTTCAACCACCTCTGGAGCCAGAGTGGATTCACCTGGTGCCTGCTCCTGAGGATCTGGCACAGGTGCAGGCGCTTAAGAATCAAGGCCCTGCCCCAGTTCAGCCGGCCCTGGAGGCAGGGACTCCTGTACAGGCTGGGATTCCTCCGGTTCAGCCTCTGAATCAGATTCCCAGGCCATCACAAGGATGATCCCTCATCTCCATGACTAAAATTAATTACTCAGAGCCTTGAGAACTGTCCTTGCCTCAGGGTTAGAGTGAAAGGAAGGCTGATAGCAGCCAACTTCAGTTCTGAGAGATCAGAAGTACTCCTGCTAATGTGTCAAGAGGGAGGCTACTCATGACCTCTCTGTTACAGGGTCTCTGTTACGGGGTGACTTTAGCAACTTTCGTTGCAGACATGGGTACCACCTCTGACACTGTTCCAGTGGAGTTGTGTAACATTTGGTGTTGAGGGCGGCCGGGGAGTGGAAATCTCCAAAAACAGCACCCCTCCCACTCTGCTCATCAGATACTCTCAAAACTGAGAGTGAAGTCAGGTTCCAACCCAGAACTGCTGTGGTTTTCCATGTGTTTGGTTTTGTGTGGATTTAATTTAATTTTACATATTGTCAGTGCTTTTTTTCTTGGGGGTGGGGGCGTGCAGGGATACACATACCCCTAAACATTTTGTGAATCTAAGTTGCGCCTCATTGAGGGGCAGTATTTTAATATGAATAGGAAAATGAGAGTACCCCTAAACTTTTTTTAAAGAAAAAAACACTGCATATTGTTATGTTTTATTGTTTCCTTTTGCAAGATACCATGGGAGAGTTTCTGCCCTGAAAGTTGGGTTGTGCATTTCTTGAATAATAAATAAATAAATGCTACTTATCACATAAAGAAATCAACATAAAACAATGTGCTAAGGAACACACTGTGTGTTAGCTTAGATGGTAGAGGCTCCAGATACTTAAGCAAGATAATTAGACATTTACAAATCCAATTACGTTGTCAGGGGCATTTCTAAGAAAGTGTAAATTTTACCGGTGTGAAAGAAAATGACTCCCTCCAATTTATAGGACAAAATATTTCAGTTCAGGTGATTTCATAGTCAGGTAGCTCTTTTGTTTCTTTAATTAATCAAAGCTTTTGACAAGATTTCATATAAGGCTAAAGATAGGCAGAGCAATTCTAATGCCCTGATCTGCTGGCTGGAGGAGGTTAGGATGGGGTGGATGAGCCTCGCTGCTGCATAAAAAGAGCTCTGCCAGAAGTGGTGCCACATCTGCCAAGGAAGTCCCCATTACAGTGGTACCTTGGGTTACAGATGCTTCAGGTTACAGACTCCGCTAACCCAGAAATAGTACCTCGGGTTAAGAACTTTGCTTCAGGATGAGAACAGAAATTGTGCTGCGGCTGTACAACAGGAGCAGGGGCCCCCATTAGCTAAAAGTGGTGCTTCAGGTTAAGAACAGTTTCAGGTTAAGAACAGACCTTAAGTTCTTAACCCGAGGCACCACTGTATTATTATTATTATTATTATTATTATTATTATTATTATTATTATTATTATTATTATACCACCCTATACCCAGGGGTTCTCAGGACGGTTCACAGAATAAAATAAAAATACCAAATAAAAATAAAATACCTAATAAAAATAAAAACAGCAACACAATAGCCACCCAAAAACACATTTTAAAAGGGCATAGGATGTAGATTGGATCAACCAAAGGCCTGGTTAAAAAGGAACATTTTTGCCTGGTGCCTAAAGGTGTATAATGAAGGCACCAAGCAAACTTTCCTGGGGAGAGCATTCCACAGACGGGGAGCCGCTGCAGGGAAGGCCCGTTCTTGTATTGCCACCCTCCGCACCTTTCGATATGCCCATGGGAAGCTCTGCAGGCATAGATCTTCTAATGGCAGAGTTTCTGGCAACAGAACCTGGAGTTACACCAGGAGCAGGCATAAGGCATAGTGGTGACCTGGGATCTGCTGCATTCAAAACCCCTCCATTTTCCTAAAAGGCCCTAGGATTGAGTCCCTTACTTACAACAGCCTGGCCATTTCTTCACCCGCAATTGATTTGAAAGTGGGTTGGGTGGACTGGGCAGGATTAGTGAGAAGAAACACACCACAACCACACACTTCCTACCCTACCCAGGGCAAACCAGCAGAGCTTTGGAAGTGGCAGACTGCCTGCCACTTCACTGGACCACCCGCAACCTCATAAAAGCATAAGAAGAGTCTGCTGAATCAGACCAGTGGCCCATCTAGTTCAGCATTCTGTTCTGACAGTTGCTAACCAGGCAGGACACAAGAACACTCTTCCTTTTTGTGGTTTCCAGCAACTGGTATTCAGAAGCCTCCAACTGTGGGGGTGGAGCATAGCCATCATGGCTAAGAAGAGGAAGAAGAAGAGTTTGGATTTGATATCCCGCCTTTCACTCCCTTTAAGGAGTCTCAAAGCGGCTAACATTCCCCTTTCCCTTCCTCCCCCACAAGAAACACTCTGTGAGGTGAGTGGGGCTGAGAGACTTCAGAAAAGTGTGACTAGCCCAAGGTCACCCAGCAGCTGCATGTGGAGGCGCGGAGACGTGAACTTGGTTCCCCAGATTACGAGTCTACCGCTCTAAACCAGTATACCACACTGGCCTCCTATGGGAGCCTATAGCTTGCTGCATTTGAAGAAGTACTGTATTTTCCCGTGTATAAGACAATGCTTTTTGCTAAAAAAAAAAAATTAGGCAAAAATTGGGTATTGTCTTATACATGGATAGTGAATGCAGAGTGGGGACATGTGATTAATGACGGCAGCAAGCAGGAGATTGGCAGCGGCGATTGGGCGGGTGATTGGTTGCTGTGGCAAGTGGGCGGGTGGGCTGGTGGTGGTGGCGAGCGGGCAGACAATTGGCCATTGCGGCGAGGTGTGTAATTGGCAGTGGCTGTGGCAAGCGATCGGCAGTGGCGGGCAGGTGGGTGAGCGATTGGCAGAAGTGCCCTCCCCCACCCACCCCAAAGCTAAACAACTTAATTTCTTAATTTTGGGTTAAAAAGAACAGGGGTCGCCTTATACATGGGAACGTCTTATACACGGAAAAATACAGTACTTTTTTTTTAATCGGTTCTGAATCATCCAACATTCAACTTCATTAGATGTCCACAAGTTCTAGTGTGACGAGAGAGGGAGAAACGCTCTTCTTTATCCACTCTTCCAATGCCATGCATAATTTTATAAATTTCTATCGTCGCCTTTTACTCGCCTTTTCTCTAAACTAAAAAGTCCTGAAAGCTGCAACCACAGTTTGGATTGGATTCCTACCATGCAGATCTACCTAATTTCCACTGATAAGTTTGAAGAGAGAAATAGATGGAAACCTAATTGGAACAATCAGACCACATCTGCCCAGACCATAAAACATATTTATTTGCCTTGTTTTGGGACTCCCTGTCTAGAGAAACTCGCCTTGCTCTTTCCTGGTGGTTTTCCACCATCTTTTGTCCTTTTGGCTGACTTCCTACTCTTTTGAAGCATTTTTACTGACTCATTAGAAAACAGATTTATATTGTTTTATGCTGTGCTTCTATTTTTTAATCTTCACAACATTTTATGAGATGTTTTTATTTTTCTTATACTTGGTTGCAAGCCACCTTGAGCATTTGTGACATGAGCATGACTGAACTGCAGTTGAAAACATCTGGAGGGCAGTTTTTTTATACACAAAGGTGAGATATAATTTTTTTTTTACTAATGAAGGTATTTATAAAATCAATGTCATTTCTTTCCATTCATATAAAAAATCAGTATGGGGCGCACAAAAATGCAAGTAATTGAAAATCACTTAAAACATCGAAACAAAATAGCCTTAAAGAAAACAATGATACAGCAGATATAGGTAGAACAACGCGATTCAAAATTACAACCTGCTAAAAGTAAAAAGAATAGTTATGAAAGTGTCTGGTGAGTGTCCCTGGAGAGACTATTCCATGACTTGATCAAAGGGAGAAGGTGCAAAGTATGTTTGCCAGTTGCATACACATCCTAGATTGGCCTGGACTAGCATTTCGTAACTCTGCCACCTAATTCAAATAGAGAGGGTAACAGATCCCCAAATGCAGCACAAATGCAACACATCTAATAAAGCACATATCTAATGCAGTACACTGATAATTCATACCACCTTTAAAAAGAATCCTAATGCTGAAATGCTGTGCAGAGCATTCTTTTCCTGATACTTGTGAGGCTACTATAGTGGTACCTCAGGTTACATACGCTTCAGGTTACATACACTTCAGGTTACAGACTCCGCTAACCCAGAAATAGTGCTTCAGGTTAAGAACTTTGCTTCAGGATGAGAACAGATATCGTGCTCCGGCGGCGCAGCAGCAGCAGGAGGCCCTATTAGCTAAAGTGGTGCTTCAGGTTAAGAACAGTTTCAGGTTAAGAACAGACCTCCGGAATGAATTAAGTACTTAACCCGAGGTTCCACTGTAGTCTTTTAAATGTTACCCAGCTTAAATTTGAACTACCATGATTTCAGATTGGTGTCATCAACCATACAATCGAGAGAGTGTTCTCTTTTTCCTGGGCTTTTCCAGGTTTAATGGAAAATTCCAGTTTTAATTTAACATATGACATTTCCTTTTGAAATGGCATCCTTGTTTAAATTTAAGTGAAATTTGGTTTCAAGCTCCCAACTACCTTCCGTGCCATAAAAAAAGAGCAGCAACAGGCAATGTCTCTATACACTGTGACCTTTTTCTTGTCCCATTATTCTCAGGTGCCTTTCAGCTGGTAATCAGCAAGAGCATCTGAGTTTCCTTCCTTTCTTATTTCTTTGTTTTCTCCAATCGTTAAGCCTGAGCTGCCTGGGCAACAGCTCAGACCAGGTACATGGGTTCCATCAAAATGTGTGGATCTGAGCCTACTTTTATCAATGCAGTGGGAGATGTTCAATATTGTTGTTGTTGTTTAGCTGTTTATTCGTGTCTGACTCTTCGTGACCCCATGGACCAGAGCACGCCAGGCACTTCTGTCTTCCACTGCCTCCCGCAGTTTATTCAATATTGTATTTTAGTTAAAATTTATTATTATTATTATTATTATTATTATTATTATTATGGTCCAGTATAAACCTACCACTAATGCAGTAGGACAAGCAAAAGTGTGGATGACTCTAAAGTGGAACAATTACTTCCATTGATCTGGACACTACTCTTCTGTTGTTGCAACCTAGAATTGCATTAGGATGGTTTTCCCCCCTTCTTTGCTGTTGACTCAGGTTAAGCTTTCGATCTACTAAGACACCTAGGTCCTTTTCACAGGTGTCCCCCATCCTACATTTGTGCTTCTGATTATTCCTGCCTAAGAGTAGACCTTTACATTTGTTGCGTTGAATTTCATTTTGTTAGCTTTGGCACAGCTTTCCAAACCATTAAGGTCATATTGAATCCTGATTCTGTATTCCAAGTTATTAACTACCCCTCCCAGTCATCTGACAAACATCCCTTCTATTCCTTCACCCAAGTCATTGTTAGGATGTTGAACTGGGCCCAGAACAGAACCCTGAAGCACCCTAGTTGTCACTTTTTTCCAGGATGGCAAGAATAAAACAGCCTGAAATGTCATACCTTTATATCACAGACTAGTACAGGTGTGCATAGTTCTGGTTGCTCCATCTTGAAAAGGATATTGTAGAGCTGGAACAGGCGCAGAAAATGGTGACGCAAAATATCAGCGGAAGTAGAGCAGCTTTCCTACGATGACGGGCTAAAGCATGTGGAATATTCCAGTTTAGAAAAGAAAGGCGACTGATGGACTAAACTCTGCTTAGAGGTTTATAAAATTTTGGATGGTGTGGGGAAAGTGAATAAAAATATTGTTTCCCTACTCTCCTAATATTTAGGGTTTTGTCACTCACCTGATATTTGTGACTTTTTAATGTAGAAAAACAGCAAGAGCAATAGAGGCGAATAAGATTATCAGTAGTACGGAAAACAGAACTGAGGTCATTCAACGAGGTTGAATGCTGTGTAATCAGGATGGATAAAAAGAAGTACAGTGGTACCTCGGTTTTCAAACGTCTCAGAAGTTGAACGTTTTGGTTTTTAAACGCCAAAAACCCAGAAGCAACTGCTTTGGTTTTCAAATGCTTTTTAGAAGTCAAACATGCCATGTGGCTTCCGTATTGAGTTTCCCATAAGTACCGTAAATGCTTCCAGAAGTAAATGCTTCAGTTTTCGAACATTTTGGAAGTTGAATGGTTTTCCGGAATGGATTATGTTCGAAAACTGAAGTACTTCATACAGTGCATAGTTAATCTCTGGAACTTGCTTCTACAAGATGCATACTTAAATGAATTAAAAGGGGTTTAATTCCACCAATTTAAATATATATAATTGATTTTTGAATTTCAATTAATATAAACGTATAAAGTAATAGTAAATACAGGGGTACCTTGGGTTACATACGCTTCAGGTTACATACGCTTCAGGTTACAGACTCCGCTAACCCAGAAATAGTACCTCGGGTTAAGAACTTTGCTTCAGGATGAGAACAGAAATTGTGCTCTGGCGGCGCGGCAGCAGCAGGAGGCCCCATTAACTAAAGTGGTGCTTCAGGTTAAGAACAGTTTCAGGTTAAGAATGGACCTCCGGAATGAATTAAGTACTTAACCTGAGGTACCACTGTAGTCATCAAAAGGAATACCGAACTTGGAGAATATTAAAAGTAAGTATCAGCGGAAGCTTGCAATCAGTTGTGTTCCAACATAAGGAATCAAATAAAGGTGTCTTTCCATAATCTTCCAGGCGTTGATGCAGATGGAAATCATGTCCAATCTATTTGACAGTCAATAAAAGGATACCATGTTGCATAAAAGGTGCTTCCCTCCATCATGTTCTTTTTGTAAAGCGGTTAATTTGTTCTTAAGAACAATGTTCCATACTTGTGAGAGCCAGGCTTCAAAAAGTTTTGGAGTTGGATATTCTTCTACCACTAATTTGGTTGCTTTTAAGAAGTGGTGAATAAGATCTTTATTGGTCTCATCTTAAGTCTTCAGTTGTAGCAACTGTGTTGTCATTTGTTGGGGGGGGGATTACCAAAACAGATAATTTTGAGGCAGTGCCACCACATATGGCGTAAAGACCCAGGTAGTTTGCATCCTCACCAGCAAAGCTTTGGAATATTGTGGCTGATTTTATTTAATCTGACTGGACACATATACCAGTGATATGCTAATTTTAAGTGTTTTCTTGGGTCTTGTCAAAGGTGGAACTAAATGGCAAACTGTTCCAAATTTGTTCCCAAAGTTATTTAAATGGATTTAAAAGGTATTTGGACAAATGGAGGATAAGACTATCAATGGCTACTAGCCTTGATGACTGTGTCCTCCCCTCCAATGTCAGAATACTTTTGAAGGCTAGTTTCTGGGAATCACTAGTGGGAAGAGTGGTGCTCATGTCCTACTTGTGGGCTTCTCAAAGGCTTTGGATGGATGGATCACCATGAGAACAGGATGCTGGGCAAAGACAGCAGGGCTCTCCTTATTTTCTAGAATTTTGAGTCAACCAATGACTTTGAGAGGCAGTAGATTCAGAGTAAAAAAAAAAGAGCAAAGACTTCACACAATTCACAATTCAATTATTGAATTTGCTGTCATGAGATGTTGTGATCCTTACTGGCTTATACCTGGACTACATGTGCAGCATAATGAGGTGATACAATACACTGTACCACCTCAGGGGGTACCTAAGAGCTTGCTGGAACAGTCTAACATTCAGTTCTCACAGTGTCCAACCAGCTGCCTCTTCTGGGATATAACATTTTTCAGTGTTCTCATGTGTCACGGTCCAGGTCATAGGTGGCAGCAGTTCAGCCCTGACACACCAGAACCAGGGTATGGATGGTAACAATGGTAGCAGTTCAATGGAGGACGGAAACTTGATGAAGCTGGAACGCAGGAACAGAACCTAGAACAGGAGAAGGAACTGAAGCAGGATCAGGAGTGAAAACAGGAACTGGGAACAGCAGAATATAAACCACGTTGTTGTGGCAAAGAACCAGAGGGAAATGCTGGTCTTATGTACTCCTCTTGGGCTTGCTTCCAGGTGCTGCACATATGATCTTGCCATACTTCCCAGGCCTCACCCGACTCCCTCAAGGCAAACACAGCAAGGGTTATTAGTCAGTATGGCTCTTGTGGGACATTAGTGCAGTCAAACCAACAATTCATGTTTTGCTAGATAGGCATATGAAAGGGCTGAAGCTCACAGAGCTTTCCTGTAAGATTTGCTAGAGAGAACTCTGTGAGATCACTTCCTTTGTCTGCCTTGGCAGGAAGCTGTAACCCTACATACTTCCTCCCTGCCTAGGCAGCCTTCTCTTTCTTCATCATGCTTCCAAGCTGACCACATGCGCTTGAGCTCAAGCACAATTTTCAACTTATATTTTGTACTTTTGTAAGTTAGTAGTTATAAACTGCTGTAACTTCTGCTTCAAGACCTAGATTATGTAAGTAAATACTACTTTTATTTATTCACAAAACAATGTGTATGTGATTGTTGTTTTTAAGGGAGAGCAAAGGGTGTACTACCAGGAAAAACCAGGCTGCCTAAAGCATTCTGGATTATTGTTTCTAGAAGGTTAACTCAACCTTGTGTTAGCTTCCAAGTTTAAGCTGCAAGGATGGTACTCTGCTGATCTCACTCAGGAACAATAATAACTGAATACAGTGGTACCTCGGGTTAAGAACTTAATTCGTTCTGGAGGTCTGTTCTTAACTTGAAACTGTTCTTAACCTGAAGCACCACTTTAGCTAATGGGGCCTCCTGCTGCCGCTGCGCTGCTGCTGCACGATTTCTGTTCTCATCCTGAAGCAAAGTTCTTAACCCGAGGTAATATTTATGGGTTAGCGGTGTCTGTAACCTGAAGTGTATGTAACCTGAAACGTATGTAACCCGAAGTACTACTGTAATATATAATAGCCTAGTGCCTAAATCCATTCCTACAGCTTTACGAGCAGTTTTTAGCTATGATGTTATACACTAATTCAGTGTTCAGAATCATTATGCCTCTGAATCAGTTGATGTGGAGCATTCCATCTTTACAGGGAATCCTGGGAAATGTAGTCTTTCTTTCTTTCTTTCTTTCTTTCTTTCTTTCTTTCTTTCTTTCTTTCTTTCTTTCTTCTTCAATCACTCGTAGCCGAGTAAGATGGTCTTCCAATAACATAGTCTTAACAGTGTGTCCATAGGTGACTGCGGAGGCCAATTCTGGATCCACACGTCTTTCCACAGTAGGGACATAGGTTTCCGGGTGGGAGTTGATCACGGTGAAGGTTTGCCAAGCATGCCTTCCTCTTAGCTTGTTTCTCCTTTTCGCCCTGAGTGCATGCTTCTTCAAAGTCCACGACACCTTTAGTAAAGACTGTTCACTAACTGGAATGCTCACAGGGCAGTGTTTCTCAGTTATCAGTGCTTATACTACATTTTTTTAGATTTGCCTTGAGAGCGTCTTTAAACTTCTTTTGTTGTCCACCTTATTTTGCTTTTCATTGTTGAGTTGGGAATAGAGTGGTTGCTTTGGACGACTATCATCAGGCATCCAAACATGACGAGTCCAGCTAAGTTGGTGTTGAAGAATCATTGTTTCGACACTGGTAATCATTGCTTCTTCCCAGTACACTGACATTAGTTTGCTTGCCTTCCCAAGTGCTGTGTAAAAATTTCTGGAGACACTGTTGATGGAATGTTTTGAGGAGTTGGAGATGGCATTTATAAGTGCTCCATGTTTCACAAGTGTATAGTAAAGTTGGTAGTACAATAGCTTTGTAAACAAGCATTTTGGTTTCCCTGTGAATGTCCAGGTCCCCAAACACTTCAATTGGGAGAAAACTGCACTTGCAGAGCTCAGGTGATGCTGGATTTTGGCATCAATGTCCGCCCTTGTGGAAAGATAACTGCTGGTGGTGCTCCAACACAGGATCATCAGCACCCTTACAACTTTCAGGATTCTTTGGGGAAGTTAATATTTGCAGGCAGGGTTGAGCCCCCACAATGATGTGTGCCTCCTCCTTGGCCTTCTGCCAATGATGCATGTGTTTCACAGCATGCCCTGCCACCCCCGCTGCCCCCTGCCTACAAACACAGGCCCGACCGCCTCGAACCGCTGCCACTGCCCGCCTGCCTGCCAATCACCTTACCTTCACTGGCTCTGCTGCTGTGACTAGGCCAAGGCCACTGCTGCAAATGCTCCACTGAAGTCCACAGCAGCCACAGATGTTCTTCTAGAATCTGGGCCACACTTCAGAAGTATGTCTGCGGCTGCAGCGGGCCTCAGTGGAAGCCTTATGACTGAGTCAGAGGCCTTGACCTAGTCACTGTGGCAGCAGCAGAGAACCAACAGAAGCAAAGCGGTGGGTGAATGGCAGACGGCCGTGGTCTGGGCTGTGTTTGCAGACAGGGAGTCATGGTGGTGGCTGGCAATGTTGTGCGTGCATCAGGAGGAGGCTGAGCATAGAGCTCAGCATCGCACATGTATGACGCTGTACCCACCCCCGATCTTGGGAAAGAGTCGGCAGCTCTGGTGTGTGTTTGTTTTCCCCAGACTCTATCTGAGGAGGCATGTGTAGACTGTCTACATAACTCTCCCCCTCCCCTCTTTCTGTAGAGGGTCCTGCCCACTTTGTGGAAGGGGGTGTTGATAAACACAAGAGGCTAGCATCCTCTCCTCCCTACAATCCTGTACATACCTACTGAGAAATAAGTTCCATTGGTTTCAGTGGGGCTTACTCCTGGGAAAGGAGGACTGCACAGGACTGCAGTCTTAGTTGCTTCAAATTTATAAAGTGATGGATTTAATACTACTAGTTCCAGTGATGATGACTTACAAAGCCATGAATTCACTATTACTACTAAATCACCAGCACCATCATATCCCTTAAAGCCCAAGATACCCTCTCAGACCCCAATCTGCCAGGCTCATGCAGATTCGCCTCCTTAGGCTCTCAGTTTCTCATCTGCAAACTGGTCTCCCTCCCTCCCTCCCTCCCCTTTCTCTTGTTTTTCACCCAGCCCCAGCCCCCCAGCTATCACCTGCGAGAGTCTTGGCTACCGCAGCATTAACTTATGCACACACCATTCACCAAGTGTTCAGCAATGGGTTTCTCTCTTTTTGTCAATGAATGCACATTTTATGAATTAGAACAGCACATGCCCCCTTGTGGCTTGCCTTGGCTCCCTTGCCTGCTATGCAAGCCCCTTCCACGCCTGAGCTGGTGACACTGGGGCTAGGGCAGCAGGAGAAAAGGTTTCTTTTCCTGATTCCCCCGGGCATTGCCTGCAGATTTTAAAGGAGGGCAGCGCGTGCAGGAACAAACTGTCCAGCGTGAGCGACTGACCCGCAAAAATCCAAGGGCACAGCCGAAAGAAAGGAACTGCCAAAGGAGCTGGTAAAGGCTGCTAAGGGAGGGAGGGGAAAGAGCAACACAGGCAGTAGCAAACTTACAGGAAAACTCTGAGCTTCAAATCCTGCCATGTGCCTGTCTAGCACATGGTTTGACTGCATTGTAAATAGCCCACATTATGCACCAGACTTGGCACTCCAGATTAGTTACCAGTCCCTGGATCTGCACTCCTATGTGCTAAAATCCACAATTGGGTAACATCTTTATTGGAACCAGCCAAAATGTCACAAACCAAAGCTTTTGTGGTGTTCTCCAAAACTTATGAGGCACATGGAGTTACATATGTATTTATTAATATAAATATTTCATAAAAATATTCCTGAGCAGTTTATAACAAACAAACTTAAAACCACACAGTAAACATACTTAAAAAGTTAAAAACAAACATCAATTAACTGTTGTGGAAAGATGTGTTATGTACAAGATGTATTCTTAATTGCCTGCATGGGCCTGGGGGAATAGAAAAGTTTTCAGGAGGGGTTTTAACTTTTGCACTAAAGACACCTGCTGAATCTCTGTCAGCGGTGTTTTCCACAATATTGGGCTGAGGACACTAGACATAGAATTAGAGAATTGTAGAGTTGAGAGAGACCCTGAGAATCATCTAGTCCAGGGGCGCCGACTTATAAAAAATATTGGGGGGGCGGGGGCCCATACCGACTTATAAAAAATATTGGGGGGGCCCAAGACCTCCAAACCGCTGCTGCTGGGGGAACGAAAGAGGCGAGCCCCCGGGCTGCCCCGACCTTAAGTGAACCTGTGAGGGCCTGCCCTTTGCGGCAGCCGATTGGCTGCCGCCGTGGGCGGTGAATATTAATGAGCTAGGGGGAATCCCCGCTTCTCGTGGGGCTGACGCCAGCCCCGCGAGATTGTTGATGGTTTGAGAGCCCGCAACCCCACCCCCTCTCTAGATCGGGAGTGGCTTTGTTTTAACTCATTACTGAATGTATTTTAAAAGGTAACTATCGTCAAACAAGGAAAATAAAAAATACCAACATAATTTTGTGATTTTACAAAGCATAATATAACTAATAATTTTCTTAAATTTTCTTAAACGATTTTTTGAGAGGGCTCGGGCCCCCTCAGGCCCCATGGAGTCGGTGCCTATGATCTAGTCCAAACCCCTGCAATGCAGGAATGTGCAGCTGTCCCATACAGGGATCAAACCTGCAACATTGATGTTACCAGCATCATGCTCAGCTCTAACCAGCTGAGCTATCTGTGCTCTCCCAGTAAAGGCTTTCCTTCTTGCTGCTATCAAGTGAAACTTGCCAACTTGGGAAACAACTAACGATGCTGCTGCAGATGATCTCAGTGACTGAGCTAGAATATAAGGGCTCAGGCGATCCCTAAGGTACCCTGGAACTAAGTTGTTCAAGGCTTTGTGGGTTAATACAAGGATGATAGATGGGCAACCAGGGCAGTTGTTCTAACAATGGTGTCACATGTTCTTGGCCAAATACACCCATCAGCAGTGGCTGCTGCATTCTGCACCAGCTGGAGCTTCCAAATGGGACCCAAGGGCAGACGCCCCCCCCAATAGAGTGCAATGCCATAATTCAGCCTTGAGGTTAGCAATGCATGGACTACAGTGGTCAGGTTGCACCTGTCCAGAAACAGCCGGAACTGATGAAGCAAAGAAGCTGGTGAAAAGCACTCCTAGCCACAGAGTACGTCAGTGAGAGAGAGGGAAGGGGGAACACAAAAATTAGGCTGATAGGCCAAGAGATCAGCTGATAGAAGTTCCAAGACTGAGTCCCTCTCTGCTGCTATGGCTTGCTCCTAGTTGCTCCCCATTTCTGAGAATTTAAAGTCTGACGTGTAACCCAGATCTGTCCCAGACTTAAATGAAGCATGTAACTCCTTGGCTAGGCAATGATTTCACAGATCCTAAATAGTTTGCTCTAACCTTTTAGGAAGCCTTATTAACCTGCCCGTGATTCACTTCATTTCTCCCTCATCAACTATTTCTGTTTGAAGCTCAGGATGAGCATTTTTAAACTCAGCCATCGTAGACTTTCTTTCCTTCTATTCCTTTCCTAACCCTCAGTGCCCAGGATTTCAGTTCAAGCAGAACTAGGGTTCAGATGCTAGGACTTATTTTGA
The DNA here is from genome assembly GCF_964234715.1 of Podarcis melisellensis. NCBI lineage: Eukaryota > Metazoa > Chordata > Lepidosauria > Squamata > Lacertidae > Podarcis > Podarcis melisellensis. Next base: position 52,503,855 of record NC_138528.1, read on the forward strand.
ATTGGGCAGCATGGAATGTATTTCGAATTAAAAGTGCTGCGCGTCTTGGGGGGGTCACCTCTTCCCATACGTACCTACTTGAGCCCTGAGATCCCCAAGGGATGCCCTTCTTTTGAGGGAACCACTCAAACTGGAGGGCAGCTACAAGGGAGTGGGCCCTTTGGCAGTGCCTTCCACACTCAGTATGGAATGCACCCTCCCAAGCAGGGCCTTGCAGAGCCAGGCAGAGGCCCAGGCCAGGTAGATAATGTGACCCCCCCCCCCCCGGGATAACTGAAGTCTTATATAAATAATTTTCACAAAAGTTATGCTGACAAATAATTTTATTTCAAGGCTTGAACCGTATCTGCATATAAAGACAAAATGGAAAATATAGATATACAATAATGCTTTTGATGGACGCTGGGGAAGCTTTGCTTTCGCACTGCCAGCCATGGCCCCAGGGAATCCGCCCACCGCCGCCTTTGCACCTCTGCGTTCGCCCCAGTGCATCCCCTGCGATTGTGAATATGTTGACCAAGGCCCCCTTTGGAATCGGAGGCCTGGGCCAAGTGGCCCATATGCCCCCCCCTCTGTCTGGGCCTGCTCCCAAGAGTGTCTCATTTGGTGTCTACATTCATGTCCTTCCAGGACCACACAAAGACTTACTTTATTCTCCCAGGCCCTTTAGCATCAACCGTGTGCCTTTTAACATTATTTGAATATTCCTATTAGTATTTTAGCCTCTGTTTTTCTGATGGCTAGAGTCTGCTTTAGCCCTCATGAGATGGTTTAATTCGCTGTGATTAGGTCAGATGATCATGGCTGGTGCTATCTGTTCTGGTCTGTGTTTTATTGGAGCTCATCATATCCAACAATGTGCTTTTCAAGACCACATATTCTGCTTCAAAGTGCACTGCTGATTAATCAAACACTGAATGATCAAGTGTTGTACTGGCACGGGTAAGCCAGTCCTAAGGTGCATAGAGTGTTGGTTCTGGAACAGGGTGGCCTTAATTTAAATTGTAGATAAGATGCATAGCTGGTTCACTGTCTGTATAATGGGAACGCTAGACATCCACTTCACTGAACTGGGATAAGAAGCAATAATCACCCATTCTTGAGCCACGGAGGCAGAGGTGGTGTAGCTGGGCACACGGGCACATGCACACATACACCCACCTTGTCCAGGAAGACCTTGAGCGATGACTGAACTGAAATTACCTTCTGTGCCTGGGAGGTTTTCAGGAGCAGCAAGCAAGCCAGCTGCTGTCCTGAGTTGCCCCTCATTGAACTAATGAGAGATGCTACTTGGAGTTCCATAGGCAAGACATAAAGAAAAGGGCTGTGAGAATCAAGAAAGCATATGTCACTAACTGTGGTCCATGGAGAATCAGCACTTGGTGCTACAGAAATTTTGCATTATACAAATGAGATCAGTAGCAGCGCATGCACACACACACACACACACACACACACACACACACACACAGAGAGAAATACTAATACTGCTTTATTATGTTTTATTTTTGCAAGGCAAGAGTGATGGAGAGCAGGAGAACATATATTCGCTTAGTAGGAGGGAGAGCATCACACATGATGCTTGGTTTTGCCATGTGTGAATAGACAATGAAAGCCTGAATGTGGCAGAAGCACTGAAGTATCATGGTATAGTCATATTAAAGTGCAGTTTTAGGCTGATTTTAAGCATGGTGTTCAGGGTTCACAAGTAACTATGCTAGCATGACATAGGCATACAGTGGTACCTCGGGTTACATACACTTCAGGTTACAGACTCCACTAACCCAGAAATAGTGCTTCAGGTTAAGAACTTTGCTTCAGGATGAGAACAGAAATCGTGCTCCGGCGGTGCGGCAGCAGCAGGAGGCCCCATTAGCTAAAGTGGTGCTTCAGGTTAAGAACAGTTTTAGGTTAAGTACGGACCTCCAGAACAAATTAAGTACTTAACCTGAGGTACCACTGTACTTGTTATTGGGAATCACAAGTATGGAAAATGCCCTTGCAGTCAAGTCCTCCTTATGAACTTCCCATAGGCTTCTGGTTGGCCTCTGTGAGAATAGGATGAAGTACTAGATGGGCTTTTGGTCTGATCCTGCAGGACAGTTATTATACACTTACGTTCCTAATGGAAGTACACACTAGTGTTCAGTAATCCAAGATGATCTGGCTCTATCTTTCTTGTGCCATATTTAAGGATAAGCAAAACAAAAAACAGAAATAAGTTATATATGAAACCGGCAAAGAAGCTTATATTGAGGTGCTGGGGTTCCCCACCCCTGTTCTAGAGGAAACAGAATTTGCTTCTCAATTTCTTCCTCCTGGTGTTTTGTATATCTTGATTTGATTGGGATGTAGAACATGGAACTGTTCTTACCTTTTCAGATACCTTTTCAGATACTAATCAGTCTAAAGCAGGCAGGCATGCACTTCTATAAATCCATTGGTTGATGGCGATTGAGACAACTGAATAACCCCTTTTTTTGTAATGTGGCTTTGCCTTCCTGCCCTCCGTTTAACAGATATTTGATTCATGTCATAGATATAGGTATCCCTTTTCTCTCCCCTTTCCATTTATGGCTCCATGTCCAAGATAGAAGTTCTGACTGCAAAGTTATATTTGCCTTTTCTGAATCTATTACTACTAAGCTCATGGTCATGGGCATAGCCAAGGGAAGCAGGGGGGCAGCTGCCCCCCAATCAATCAAAATCAATACAAATCTGAGGTTTCCCCCCTCGTAACCAAAGCTTGCCCCCCATGGTCGTAGCCAGGATTTTTGTTGGTGGGGGGCAGGCTTTGCATCATGCCTACATTGTATTCAGGATCAGTTCAAATATGCAGAAGATGCAACTGATGCTGGAAGGTCATATATTAGAATGCTTTCCTTGAACATCATGCTTCCTTCAGTTGAAAACTTGCATATTAGGAACACAGGTACAAGTCTAAAAAGTAAAGGGATCCCTGACCGTTAGGTCCAGTCACGGACAACTCTGGGGTTGCGGCGCTCATCTTGCTTTACTGGCTGAGGGAGCCGGCATACAGCTTCCGGTCATGTGGCCAGCATGACTAAGCCGCTTCTGGCGAACCAGAGCAGCGCATGGAAACGCCGTACAAGTCTACCTGCCTGCTAATATGCTAGATTTTCACCACAATACTTTATTTTTAATAGAAAAGGAAATCTTTAGTCTTTGGTTTTTTATGGCTATACCACCCACTTTTTCAGTCAATCCTTAGTGGAGGCTCAGAGATCAATTGTTTCTTGACCTGGGTAAGTTTTCTGACTGTGCTAGCATTAAACACTAATTCAAGGCCTGTATGCTCTTAAACTAGTATAAAAAGAAGAAGCATAAACATAGATATTTGAGTTAAACCCTCACATCTGGCAAATGTACGCAGTGTCCATTAAATGCACTAGCTTAATCATTCCCTAATACAACACAGATGATGGCTTCTTAGTATACACATTAATTTTCCATTTATATTTCAATGTTACTTTAATTGTATTACTCAAAAACTGTAATAAATAACTGCATTTTAAAACAAACATACCCCCCAAAATGGGCAGAGTCATCCTATATTCAGCAATGCAGAGTGGGGGATAATTGTATCCAAGGCATGCTGAGCTTGGGAAGGAAAGAGGAAAACACAAAAGGAAATACAATAACGACCAACAAAAGAGAGAGAGGCATTGGATATGACATGGGGCATTTGGCTTCCCCCTCTCCCACCTAAGTCACAGAAACCAGGAAAGCTATAGGAAGAGCTCTGGTGTGGTGGAACAGCTAAAATTTTGCATGGTGGAGGGGGCTGGTTTGAATCCAGGATGAAGTCCTACATTTGAAAGGAAAGCCCCACAATGAGCCTCACTAAGCCATTCCAGGAGTAGTGTTGTGTGGATCAAGAGACTGGCTCCTGCATTTGCCAGTCAACCCTTCAGCCCACCCTCCCCCCAGACAACCTATGTGGGCATCTCCCTCTTGTTTGATGGGCCATCCCTGCCTGGTATCATCGCAGCAGGCCTCCCATTACCCTTCCGTCTGCTCCATGCAGTTGACTGATTCAGACACTAATACCAGGAGCTATCCTACTCCAGCAACCTGAGACAGCTTTCTCTGAGCAGAGGAAGGGCCACTGCCCTTGGGCGCACCAAGCTCTCCAACCTCTTCTGGAGGCTACCTGAGGCCAGATAGGTTGGGACAAAGGGAACACCTCCTGTCATGCCTTAGCAACAAAGAAACAATAAATGTGGCAGTATCAAAAGTTTTTTCTAGGAGGGATGAAAAAGACACATGCTAGTCAGTCACTCTAGCAGGGTTCATGTGTCTTGGATTAACACCCAAAATATGTATTATAACTGGAAATCATTGTTTGAAACAACTCCTATATTCACAGTGTGCAACTATGGTGAATATGTGTTGCAAACCCGGCTGCTGCTTCCCAGTACAGGTATATGTTGCGTACAAGGCTGACTCACACCTGCATGCATATTATTTGGTATTTCTGCACTCTAGATTTATTGAACATTGCATTTGACCTGATGCCAGAGTTCTGCAGTGTTAAACGTGTGAAGGCCACCTCACATACGCAAAGGCATCACTGGATTCTGCAATTTCCCAACGATTAGTGATGTATTGTGAACACACCAAGGCATTGCTTGCTATTAGACCACACGAATGTTACTGGAATCCCTTTAATCTCTTGTCACTGACTGGGGATTTTGTGTGCTGTTGTTCTCATTTTTATTGGATCGCGGTTTTATATCGTTTTCATCGCTCATCGCCCAGAGACCCTTGACCACCATGCAGCCACTAATAAAGATAATAAATTAGTAAGTGCGATGCATCTGGACTCTTGCGGAGAGTTGCCTGCTGCCTACCCCTGTCATCTGTGACACAGCCCGATGGACCGAAGCCATTTGTGAGCGAGGCGCGTATTTATTGATCTTAAAATAGTAATGAAAAGCACTCGTTGCTACGGGTGACTGCGACTCGTTCCATTGAGGAATTTCCCTTCTCCTTCCTTTCAGACAGCCCCGCTCCCCGCGGGTTAAAATGATCTATTCAGTTTAACAAACAGCCTGGGCCACCTTCCGCAGCCTTCTCCTCTCTCTTTGCAGCGCCGCGCCTCTCTTTCCCTCGCAAGGCAGCCCCACTGAATTCCGTGGAGCCAAGTCTCAGCGAAACGTGCCGGAGGCTTGCAGTCTCCACATGCCCCCCCCCTTCTTTCTCCTCCTGCAGGCGAGCGCGGGGAGGGGCCTGAGCCCGTTTGCGTATTTCGCTCCGCGCGCCCCTTTCCCCCGCCCGCCTCTCCCTAGCGAATAAGATCGTGCGTTTGTTTGTGTTTAAATATAGCCTCAACCCTTCTAAGGCTCCCAACTTCGGAGGAGAAGGGCAGAGGCGGGCGGCGGCGGCAGCAACAGCAGCAGCTGGCCCCGCCTTCCCCGACCCCCTCGTAATGCTGCTGCTGCCGCCGCCGCCGGGAAGCGCAGGCGAAGGGCGCCTCCGTCTGCCGTCACCCCGTGTCCCCACGAAGGGTGAGACGGGAGGGCGCTGCTGAGGCACCGCCGCCGCCTGCACTCGCAGGGAGACACACTGACGAGGTGGGGCGGACGGGGGCACAAGCTGCTGCGGGGGCTGCTTGAAAAATGCGTCCCAGCCAGCCAGCCAAGCTCCCCTGCGCGCACGAGAGAGGGAAGCTGCAGTCTTGGCTTTGCAGCGCGCGCCTGGCTTTTGCACGCCCCTCCTCCTCCTCCTCACACCGCCCTGGAATTGTGTAGTAGCCCTGAATTAGCATGTCACGTGTACGGCATGTGGAAATGAATCAGGGGCATGTGAGCAGCAGGCGGGGGGAGGGAGAGGAGGACGCCTGTGTTTGCAGCCAAGGATCTCCTCTCGCTCGGTGGTTGCGTAGGTGTCTCGCTTCCTCCGCTCGCTCCCTCCCTCCCGCGGCTGCCTCGAGCGCTCCCCCTCCCTTCGGCCCTCCATCTGGCCGTCCCCCCCTTCTCTGCCCCCCTCCCCGTGCTCGCCGCCTCCTCTCTGCCAGCTCGAGCGAGCCAGCGGCGCGCTGCCTGCCTATTCAGCCCGGCAGAATCCCTGGTCCTGCAGCAGTGGCAGGAAGACGGGGGACCCCGCCAAAATTGCCCACTTCCCGCGCAAGCCGAGAGCCGCCGTGCGAGAGATTGATGCACATCCATGCGCTTCCCTCACGATGTCGAATTTTAAGCACATCGCGGGACACACAGACGTGCCCTTTGAAGTTTTCCGGGAGGGGGGAAGCAATGGCTAAAGGCCCCCCTCTGGGATATGGCAAAGCTTAAATGGCAAAAACAAAGCTTCTGCAGGAAAAGCAAATATTAACACTCGCCAACCCCCACAACGAAATTTTAAAAGCGTTTGTTGTGACGGGGTTGGCTTATACCTCCTCAGACCTAAATGCAGGATGATTTGAAAGAAGGATCACTCGTGGCCTGGAACAAACGGCAGGGCTGTTTTGTGCGCTTCATTGCTAAGAGATGTGCCCCATAGACAAGACACCCCTGGAGCTAGGGAGGGTCAAGTCCGTGCCCAGAGTGCAATACTGGTGGCCCACCATTTGGACCTAGAGACAAGGTCACTCAGCCTTGGGATATTCTGGAACGTGGCCTTCTGTGCACAGGGAGTGGGGAAAGCATTCATAGAGGTGGGTGGAAATTTGGGGTGGAACAGCCTTGCAGCCGTAATAGTAAATCCCTTTCTGTTCCATGAAGAAGATGGGCACAGGGATCAAGGGGGCATGTTGGGCTGGGAGAACAAGCTGCTTTCCCCCTTATAATTCTATAATTCTCAGCTGTGCTTGACTCAGAATGGGCTCATTATGATTTCTGTCAATATAACCCAGAAGGGCGATGGCTACATTATATTAGGATACAGGGTGTGAGCCCCCATATTTTTGTTTACACACACAACTTACCACAGCCTCCAAACAGAACAAGCAGGCAATACCTGACAGCACTTGCCCAAACCTGATGTCCTAGGAGGATGGCATAGCAACCGAGGAGGTGGTTCCACTGCTCTCAACACAGGGTGTATCTGCAAATGGAGGGAGTAGCCATAGAGAAAGTGCCCGGCATTGTTGCTGATTATGAAGCATGACCAGGAAACAGAATTGGTAATACAGTATATAATATATAGATGTAGGTGTTTGTATGTTTATAGATAAACACATGCCTGTATATAAGTACAGTGCATATATCACTCTGTGATGTCTACATCCTCCACATTTTAATTTATAAAGTGAGGAAGTGGTGGGGCCAGGGTCAATCCTGTTTAGGAGTCTTGTAATCTGACTGATTTCTATCATGTGTGGCTATTTGTGGTTAGGTTGCTCTGTGGTGAAAGAAGGGCACTCTGCATATGGTCAGAGGCACACTATGACTGCTTCACATGTCCAAGAGCTAAACTCTGGTGCTGAAAACAGGTTGCTGAGGTAGGTCCTGGCTCAAAACCATAATGACAGAGCACATGTAGAACATTCGAAGTTGCCTCGGTAGCTCAGTTAGTAGAGCATGAGATTCTTAATCTCAGGGTTGTGGGTTTGAGCCCCATCTTGGGCAAAATATTCTTGCATTGCAGGGGGTTGGACTAGATGACCCTTGGGGTCCCTTATGATTCTGTGATTCAATCCTCAGGTATAGCTCGTTTATAAAAAGAACCCATGCAGAAGTAGACAGTAACAAACATCGATCTGTAGTCTGGCTCTGTGCAAGGTAGCTTCATCTGGCCCTATAAGCCATAGGTGGTGAACCTGTGGTTCTCCAGATGTTGTTGGACTACAGCTCTCATCATCCATTGGTCATCCTGGCTGGTGCTGATGAGATTTGGAGCCCAACAACATCTAGAGGGTCATAGGTACTACTCTCCCTATATAAGGAAGTTTTTAATGTTTGATGTGGTTTTATAAATTGTTGGAAGACACCCAGAGTGGTTGGGGCAACCCAGTCAGATTGGCAGCATGCATGCATGAATATTTATTATAGGCCCTTCCCCTGTGATTTAAAATAAGACCTGCATGTATAAAATCAGAAAGACATATTCATACACTAGCCTCTTTATTTTGACATATGTGCGCAAGACAAGGCATATTGCTGTGTGGTTGGGGTGGATTGGGCAGTATATTTGAGTCCCTTCTAATTCCTGGATTCAATCCAGCAAGGATTCAGTTGTTGAATTAGCCAGGCAAGGGCCATAATGCCTCCTATGTATAGGTCCTAAGATAACAAAAGAAGTTGCTCTGTGTCAGATGTCAAATGGATGGGGCCCCCATCCAGGACAAAGACCAGAGAATAGTGGTGTATGTAAGCTAGAAGCAGGCTGTAGGCTGGGCAGTTGAGAGACAGCCATGCCTGATTTCTGCCGAGGCTGTGGCTGTGGGAGCAACAAGACATTCTTGGGATGGTAACATTGTGAGCCGCTCCATCTTAGGCTCAGGTGGTACATATGTGTAAATAAACCGTATGTCAGTCTGAGGAAACTGAACCCTGAGTAAGCACCTAGAACCGCTGGAATCTCACACCGCTCGGAAATTTGGGTTGCATGCAACAATATATACATACCCTGCATAGAGCAGGTGAGGTGGACATAGATCTAATTTAACATGTGCTTACTTAACACTGTAGGGACACGGGTGGTGCTGTGGTCTAAACCACAGAGCCTAGGGCTTGCCGATCAGAAGGTCGGTGGTTTGAATCCCCGTGACGGGGTGAGCTCCCGTTGTTCGGTCCCTGCTCCTGCCCTCCTAGCAGTTCGAAAGCACATCAAGTGCAAGTAGATAAATAAGGTACTGCCTCGGTGGGAAGGTAAACGGTGTTTCCGTGCGCTGCTCAGGTTCACCAGAAGTGGCTTAGTCATGCTGGCCACATGACCCGGAAGCTGTCTGCGGACAAACACCAGCTCCCTTGGCCTATAGAGTGAGATGAGCACACAACCCCAGAGTTGTCCGTGACTGGACCTAATGGTCAGGGGGTACCTTTACCTTTACTTATCACTATGCGCCTTGCAAACTGCACTAAGGTCTCCTCTCTAAATCTTCAGAGGCTGGTTGCCCCAACTACTTTGTGTTGCCCTGGTTTAAAAACAACAACCCTGACAGCAGCACAAGCAAATCAGAATCAAGTATCCCTCTTCCTGCTACCACACCTATTCATACAATCACACAAAACATGCTAGGAAATTGACAGAAACTGCAAACTAGGAGCGGAGAGAAGAGTGGAGAGCTGGCAGTGAATGAGATACGGAGTCATTCACGACAATGTTTGAATGAACATGGAGCTTCCACATCCTTTTAATGCCAGGTCATCATGCTTCCCTCTGCTATTCTCTCTTTCCCCAGATTTTCTCTCTCCCTGATTCTTCATTATTTCCCTGACTACCAAGTGCCTGCTTCTCCCCAATTTCTTCTGTCAGGTACAGCCTGTCCTTATCCCCCCCACTTCTCCCCATACTGCACACTAGGCAAACCATGTCCCCAGAAGCCCTCCCTTCACAGGCTAGCGATGCCATCTTTCTGCAATGTGGATGAAAAAGGTACAGCCACGCAGGGGGAAAGGGAAGGAAGGAGGGAGAGGGAGAGAAGTGAGGTTATAAATAGCTCAGTAAACGCTTTTCTCATTGACATGGCTTGGACAGAGCATGGAAAAACAAACAGAGGAAACTCCATCTAACAACCGCACATCTAAACAACGCCTTGCACATTCCTCCTGCTAAATAATAACAGATTTTCCACAAAGGTGTAGATAATACCCAGGAAGAGAGCATGAACCAAAACAAATTATCAACACCCAGTGGATGTCAATATTTTGGTCCCTTTCAGTTCTCCCATTGTAGTAGTTAGACACACAGAGATTGCCTATATTTAGAGGAAGGTGTATTTTTAATACAGGGGAACAGAGTTTGCTTCCATTAATAACAGTGGAACACATTCACCAAGGCAGCCCTGGCTTGTGAGTAGTGAATGTTGCTTTAGTGACGTATGGAGACCTGAGAGATAAAGGACAAGGCAGGAGAGAGAACAAATATTTTGAAACTCAGATAGTGACTACCTTCAACATCGCAATCATGGGGTTATATTTTTTTTAAAGAAAACACAGGCTATTTGCATTTGGAAGGGAACACCTTCCAATTTGTTTTGGTGGGATTTGTGGAGTTTTTAAGTGGCATGTACTCATTTTTGGAAGCAAGTGTTTTACACAGGCAGTTGTGTGTGGTGAGCAGTCCCATACATTAAAAGTAAACAACTGAAATGCACATTTGGTGCCTTATGTGCAAAGCCACCAGAAGTCTGCCAGTGATGTGAAGACTGGAAAGAAGAAAAATAAGTATATTTGCAGGCGTTGGAAGGAAAGTGATAGTTGATTTTCTAAAAAAAACATTGTGCTAAGAATCACTGAACTTGAGAAGCCTGACATAATAAAACACGGGAATAGCAGACTCCATATCACCATGTTCTGCCAGCCAGGTATCAAACCAGTATTCCTTTGACTCCGCATTGATGTCTGGTCTTCATTGTACTTCTTCCTTAAGGCGATTCCCCTCATTGGTCATTTGCCCTTTTAGCTGTCACTTGTAACCATTCTAATTAATCAGCATAAAATTTGGCATCATGCTCTTATATTGGGCAGTCCAGTATTCCAATTTACAAAGAAATAAAAATTGAAGATCAGTTGAAATAAGAGGAATTTGTAATAGGCAGGTCTTTTGCTAAATTTAGTCCCTCATCCCAGCTTAGCCAGAGGTATGTCAATACAAGTCCTTGATCACACCCAGAAATTCTGGACGTGGGAATTTCTACCAGGCCTACCAAGCAGCTGCATACGTGTGACTTTTCTATGTGTGTCATGACTTCCTTAGTTTTCTCTAGGCACAGCTCATCAGAGACTGTTCCTGGGAGTCCCTCAAATTTCAAGAGTGGCTTGTTGGTCAGTGGAGCCAGTGTTGGAAGGTTGATATCCTGCTGCATTCACAGAAGCTTGCTGTGCTTCTTTCTTTGGACCAGAGGATTGCAAGACTAAAGCATTTGGAGCTTAGTACAGATAAGCAAATAGAAGGGGAAGAAATGGAGGCAGTGAGATTTTACTTTCTTGGGCTCCATGATCACTGCAGATGGTGACAGCAGCCACGAAATTAAAGACGCCTGCTCCTTGGGAGAAAGGTGATGGCAAACCTAGACAGCATCTTAAAAAGTAGAGACATCACCTTGCCAACAAAGGTCTGTATAGCTAAAGCTATGGTTTTCCCAGTAGTGATGTATGGAAGTGAGAGCTGGACCATAAAGAAGGCTGATCGCTGAAGAATTTATGCTTTTGAATTATGGTGCTGGAGGAGACTCTTGAGAGTCCCATGGACTGCAAGAAGATCAAACCTATCCATTCTTAAGGAAATCAGCCCTGAGTGCTCACTGGAAGGACAGATCGTGAAGCTGAGGCTCCAATACTTTGGCCACCTCATGAGAAGAGAAGGCTCCGTGGAAAAGACCCTGATGTTGGGAAAGATGGGGGGCACAAGGAGAAGGGGACGACAGAGGACGAGATGGTTGGACAGTGTTCTTGAAGCTACCAGCATGAGTTTGACCAAACTGTGGGAGGCAGTGGAAGGCAGGAGTGCCTGGCGTGCTCTGGTCCATGGGGTCACGAAGAGTCGGACACAACTAAACGACTAAACAACAACAACAGATAAGATACAACTAAGGGAGGGTGGAATGATGACCACATATTAGAAGATGATTCATGGTGTAGACAAGTGATGGAGCACTCCTTAAATTGTTAGATTTCAATTCCCATCAACCCCAGTCAGCATGGCCAATGGTCACAAATGTTGGGAGCTTTGGTCCGACTGCTGGAGGACTCCAGGCTCCCCATCCCTGTTGTAAAGAAAGTGGATAGAGAAATGTTCTTCTTCCTAATACTAGATTGGCTGTAGATTTAGAACAGACAAAATAGTGTAGCGTTTTTTGAGAAATGGGTGGTATATAAATTCTTTAAATTGAAATTCAGTGCCACAAAATGTGATGGCGACAGCTTAGATGACTTTCAGTGTCAATTAGATACATTCATGGAGGGTTTTTTAATGGCAGTTAGCCATAATAGCTATACGAAACCCAAGAGCTTTATGCAGTTGCCCTTTGTAAAAGGAACTAAGCATTTGGAATACATTGAGGGTCCTTTAAAAGAAGAATCTTCTTCTTTTAAATACAATAATACAAAGTCGGGATAAGCTGGTGCAGTTCTACAGCACAACAGGAACCACAGTTAATCTGCTGTAGGAAGCTGTAGGTGCACTGCTAGGAGCCCTCACCATGAAAGTGATGCACACAAACTCTGTCTAGATACGCTTTTTACAGTTGAAGCACTGCTGAATGAGGTGAATAGAATGGTAGTGAGAATGCAGCAATGGAGGGTGTGATTCCAGATAACTGAGGTGATGTATAAGCCCTATACAAACCATGGTTAGGCATTTCTACAGATGTTCATGGGAGTGAACTTCTGATGTGCCCACAAATTGGCACGCTGATCTGGTGTCATATTGGCACCATGCTAACTATCATTTGCTATTTTCATCTAGATAGATAAAAAATAAATAAATAGTGACTCATGTTACTGGACATATGCCATGCATTTAAACCCATTTCCAAGAATTAGATGGCGAGTGGTAAACGACATCTCTTGCAATTTAATTATGTTGCTGGCTGGAGAGTTGTGAGGTTTTAGCATTAGGTTACCAGGTATCATGTTTTCGTATTCACAGTTAACAAATGGAGAGAGCAAGATGAATAGGGGCTGAAGGAAATCAGCTAAGGGGAATCTCTGATATTGTGGTCATGGCAGCAGCCCAAAGATTATGACTCAGGAAACCAGGGGTTTTAAGCTTCTTGGCTGAGGTGCTGCATGGTCTTCTGGCTTAGTGGTTAGGATCATCAACCTCAAGAATCATAGAATCTTGGAGCTGGAAGGGACCCAAGGGTCATCTAGTCCAGCCCCCTGCAACACAGGAATCTGAGCTAAAGCATCCATGACAGATGGCCATCCAACTTGTTCTCCAAAGTGTTTTGCAGAACAAATAATTTGGTGCATTGTGCAGATATTTTAAACCTTTCATTTTGTGCCCTCTTGTTGAACATTCAAGCCTCCACACTTCAACGTGGACTTTTCTGAAGCTCTTGTGTCAGTGTATGTTGATCTAATAATACATGGTAGCAGTACCCAAGTCTTGAATCAGTGATCAGATTCTATTTGTACCTAAGTGGACCATCAACCCTCAAAAACATTTTTGAAAGTCCTGGCAAATGTCTACTGTTTGCAGAGGGGGGCGGGATCTAAAAAACTTGTTTACCTGCATTGTACCAAAAAGCTTTAGATAAGAATCACTTACTAGAAACTCCCAAGTAATCTTAGCAGTCAAGGGATAAGCAAAGTCATCATATGGATTGGTAATTGCTTAAAAAACAGGAAGCAGAGAGTAGGAATAAATGGACTGTTCTCCCAGTGGAGGAATGTAAAAACCAGAGTTCTCCAAGGACTGGGATTAGGAAAGGTGCTTTTTAAATGGTCCATTGTGAGGGATGAGCAGTGAGAACAAGTGACCGCCAGGTCTGCTGATGACACCAAATTACTGTATATATTTAAAGTGTTTCAGACAAAAAAGGAACGAGGAGGAACTCCAAAAGGATCTCTCCGAACGGGGAGAATTGGCAATAAATTGGCAAACATGGTTAAAAAACCAACGTGCCCAAATTTGAGGCCCTCTTTGAGTTTCAGGCTTAGGCCAAATGGCCTCCTGCCCCTACTCTCTGATTGGTCCAGGCAGTAGTAACTGTGAATAGGTGCAGGGCCTTCCCCTGAGTAAATGAAGCAATTGCTTCAAATGCTGATGCTGAAGTTGGCACTAATCCTCAATTTTTTGGCAATCCTTTGTTGCTGCCACTGGCATCCTTGGAAGTCTTTCTTTACTGCTGCCTGACAGCACTAACCAGAACTTGGAGAATGTTTCATGCCTCCTTCTTTGGTTCTTAGCACCCTTTCACTTTTGCAAGTTCCCCAGCTGCTGCTTTTCTGCTGGCTCTTATGGCTCTTAGCCATCATCATCATTATTGGCCACCCCAGTAGATGTTCGCGTGGCTGAACAAACTTCTTTGCTGGGTCAGGCACAGTGCTGTTTGACTCCCTGGCTGTGCTAGTCCCATCAGTTCCATAAAAAAAACAGTAGCTTTATCAAACTTTTGTCTTGTCCCCCACCCCACCTCAATTGTGCAAGGTTTGAAAAAGCAATCTTCGATACTGAACTTCCAGTAGAAAAGTTCCGGTGAGAAGCAATGCTAGCCCTTCTCAACCTTCCCAGAACGCAAGACCTCAGGGTAAGCCCCTCTTATAAGCAAAGTGGGGCAAAGTCCTGCCAATATTCAGAATTCACCAAAACTTCCAAAGCCATGGTTCAATCTTTCTCCTGTCACACAATAACATTAATAAATTTTCAGTGGTGGACAGACTTTCTAGATCAGGCATCCCCAACCTGCGGCCCTCCAGATGTTTTGGCCTACAACTCCCATGATCCCTAGCTAACAGGACCAGTGTTCAGGGATGATGGGAATTGTAGTCCAAAACATCTGGAGGGCTGAAGGTTGGGGATGCCTTTTCTAGATGGTTATATCCAGCTCCTCTGCCTGGCTGATCACGAGCAGTAGATCTGACCCCTGTATCTAAGGATGGGGAAAAAAAACTCACATAGAAAGAGCTCAGCTTGGGGTAGGTGGGAGCAGTGATGGCTCTTTCCCCAGCCTGCCTTTCTCTAGGAAGCTAAGCAGGACAAACACACACACACACACACACACACACACACACACACATAGTGAAAGAGAGCACAGAGGGGTGCTAGTTATCTTATAAAGGTAAAGGGACCCTGACCATTAGGTCCAGTCGCAGACGACTCTGGGGTAGCAGCACTCATCTCGCTTTATTGGCCGAGGGAGCCGGCGTACAGCTTCCGGGTCATGTGGTCAGCAGGACTAAGCTGCTTCTGGCGAACCAGAGCAGCACACGGAAACGCCGTTTACCTTCCCGCCGGAGCGGTACCTATTTATCTACTTGCACTTTGACGTGCTTTCAAACTGCTAGGTTGGGAGGAGCTGGGACCGAGCAACAGGAGCTCACCCCGTCACAGGGATTCAAACCACTGACTTTCTGATTGGCAAGCCCTAGGCTCTGTGGTTTAACCCACAGCGCCACCAGCGTCCCAGAGTTATCTTATAGTTTTCTTCAAATTTACGTTCAGAGCTGAAGGTTTAAAAATGCTGTAGATCTTTCTTTACACCTTTTTTCTTTTCTTTAGCAAAGTAGGAAATCCTCCCTGAGAGCCAGTGTGGTGTAGTGGTTAAGAGTGATAGACTCGTAATCTGGGAAACCGGGTTCGCGTCTCTGCTCCTCCACATGTAGCTTCTGGGTGACCTTGGGCTAGTCACACTTCTTTCAAGTCTCTCAGCCCCACTCATCTCACAGAGTGTTTGTTGTGGGGGAGGAAGGGAAAGGAGAATGTTAGTCGCTTTGAGACTCCTTTGGGTAGCAATAAAGCGGGATATCAAATCCAAACTCCTCCTCTTCTGTTGCTTCTCTGATTACTTCCGAAGATACCTGGTCTTTAGGGAAATCGCTCTGAGTATATGCAGAACAAATGCATGATTCTGATATACTGTAGTCTAGTGCTAGCACATGGGGCTATTCTCGAAGCAGTGCTAACCCCTCCTATATGTGCTATTGTGGCTGTGCTGGATTACTCTCATAGCAACAGATGGAGTGAGAGCCTTCCTTGTAGGGCTGAAATTCAGGCAGTCCAATCAATCATATTCCTTTTGTCCCACTCTCTGCAGAGGTCATCCAACAAGGTAACCAAAGATGGCTCAGTACCATAGTCAGACCTGTATCAGACTGGAATGGATCTAAATCTGTGCTATCTAAGATTATTTGCAGCTGCCCCACCACAACCCTCTCTGCCACCTTCCCCATGAAGAGAGTATTTGCAGCTGGTCAGTAGTTGTTCCAGTCCAGACCTGGTTTCTTTAGGACTTGCCACACAACTGCATCTTTCAAGGCAGCAGTGACCAGCCCCTTGCACAAGGAAGCATTAACCGTGATCTGGACTCAACCAATCAGACCTCCTCTGTTGGATTTAATAAGCCAGGAGGGACAGGGGTTAAGAGGGCACATGGTGGGATGTGTTGCCATTGGCACCTTGTCCCCACCGGCAGACGGTGTGAACTGAAACTGATCCCACAATCACCGAATCTGGCATTGGGTACTTCAACTTGAGATGAATCAACTGCAGAGTCAAGATCAAGTGGAAAGACAACAGAATACAAAAAGTACAATCTGTGACTAGATGAGCCCTGGGGTCACTTCCAATTTATAATTCTATGATTCTGTGACAATTTAATTTGAACTTAAATGTGTGCAAAATGACCCTTCGCAGCAGCAGTGATGTAGTGAAAGGGGAAATCATTGTCTCTGTTCACACTCAAATGAATAGAATTGAATTTAGTGGTTGAACAAAAGGATGAGAGAAAAGAGTGATATACATGAACCTCAGGTAAAAGCAGGTGGGTGAGATAAGAGATCTTAAGAAAGGGCAGATCACTGTGGAATAGATAACAAGCTTCTAATGAATGGTGTAGATCAAGTGAATCTATACAAATGTTCACACGGTCCATGTGATCCTAGAATCTGTATTGGTGCAAGATCTGGAATTTGTATAATCAGCCCTCGACATCTTAGGTTTGGAAAAATATAACTCATATCTCCTTTTGCAGATGTCATGGCAGTTCCTCATCTTCACCTATCATACAGTTGGCCAGAGATGAGTCCAACATGCACTCTGTCTGAATTTCATTTTGCAACATCCATACACTGCAAAGTGGGTAGGTAGTAAGTACATTGAGTAATTTTGTTTCTGTGTTTTGTGTGTGGGTAGGGCAGAGTTATTTGGGGCAGGATGCACTTGAAATTTCTCCTATGTAATCTCCATTTAATCAAAGACCTGTGGAGGATCATGATTGTGTCACTGGATAATCATTTCAACAGAGGCTGCTATGTTGACATAGATGGTTTTTATATGCTGACAGGAATATGTATTTTCCATATCATAAAACTTCCCACATGGGTTCATGGTAATTTCATGCCTCTGAATATCAGTCACTGGGGAACACAAGCAGGAAGGTACTGTTGCCCTCAGGACTTCATTGTGGGTTTCCCAGTGCCATCTGGTTGCCCGTGGTGGGAAAAATGTTTCTGGACTCGATCAACCTTTGGCTTGATTCAGAAGGCCTTTCTTATGCTCTTAAGGTGTATGCAAGTTCTCTTTTTCTTTTCCTGCTCCTCCCTTGTTGCCACAAAGAAGATTCTAATAAGCTGTTAGCATAGTTGCAACCTCTGGGCTTCAGTTTTGTAAGAGGGAGTGGCAACTAGATGGTGGGGATTCTATCTCCTGTGATATGTTGCAACCATTATGGACAATTAGCCGCACCAGTCTGTGAATAGCTTTTCATCTTATTATTTGGCAGATGTAGATCTGAGATGATACAATTCTTCATTAATCGCATCTCTATTATATGCTTTAAAATTCTCTGATGAAGGATGCCACCGACAGGATTGCAACATGTGTTCCTGCGATGAGAGAAAAGATATTGGGGAACTAGTTGAAAAGACTTTGTTCTCCATTTTGTTGGGTGTGTGTTGGAGCTCTTGCTTATTTAGCACACCAATTTTAGACGCTAAATTCCTCTCCCTTACTTTCAAAACAATGCATCAATAAACACATATGCAAAAAGAATTAATGGATGGAGAGTGATTCCCCCCCCCCCAGCACATCCATTAATGTTGCATACAAAAATCTAAATGTAAAGAATCTAGGTAGCAAGATCAAATGTATTTGTGGTTATTACAGAAGGAACACGAAACACACGGCAAAGCAGATACGTCAAGGCTGGCTTTCCTGGGTATGAAAGAGTTAATCCCTGTGGGGTTTTCATGTACGTCAGAGCAGGTTCCTGTCTGTGCAGCGCTCAGCTTGGATTGAGAGCTTTTGTTCCTTGTTATTTTTCACGATTTCTTTGCATTTAGTGGTGTGGGTTCCCCTCCCTTCCTTTTTATAAGAACAACACTTTAAAGCATGGCAACAGAGGTTAGATTTACTGCTGTCTTCTTTTTCCAGTGAGCAGGTACTTAGTATACATAGGGAAGGCAAGGCACCACCAGCCTTGGTTCTCCACTGCTTACGCCTTACGCATTACAGTGTTATCATCACAGCCTGCAGAAAAGACCACACCTTTCCCTCCCATTTACATTTTATTCTAACTAAGAAGAGAAAAACAAACATTTTTTTAAAAAATGAACCAATGTATTCCACATCAGAAAAAAATCTAAAGTGACAGAATCATGGCATTTGTAATCTTCAGAGCGACTGAAAAAGGACCTAGCATTGTATCACAGAATAGAAGAAACTTTATTATCCTTAACAACAAGGTTCTATCGTTTCTATACCAGTTAACTGCAAAGGGTGACTGTTAAATGGCATTTCAGGGGTTGCTCCAGATGATCCCTCACGTTCACTTACACTTCTTCCAAATGTCCAAAGCAGCATTTAGATGTCGATACGACACACAGTGCAGAGATACATGGGCTATGGAGATTTAGGGTCACTCCTCACATTAGGCTTTTAAGGCATACTGTACATCTAAAAAAGTTTTATGTATACTAATCATATAACGTGTGTGCATGACAGGTGTCTTTTTTTCCAGCTGTGTGGGTGAAGGGTGAACTACACAACAGGAGGCTGGAAGTGACTACATCTCCACACCTTGTGTAGACACACACTTGCTGTGAATCTGTCTCAATGTGTGAATCTGTCTCAATTGTCTCATTCAATGCAGAAAAACCTGCCTTTGTAGCTAGCTGTGTAGCTTTGCTTCCATTGATGCCTAGTCACCTTGGTACCAGGTGTGAAATGGGGGATAGTTGGGTATGGTTATGTATAGAGTCTAGCCTAGCTACGAACAGCAAAGCAACATGTTGTTTCAAGGACAGGAATCACTAGTTTGGGGTAGCTAATGCAATGCCCTCTTGACGTTGTTGGACCCCAGCCTCCACCAGTGCCAGCTGGCATGGCCAATGATCAGGGATTATGGTGGGCACCACGTTCACTACCTGGGCTGTAGCTGAAAACTATTAACAGGGACAAAGGCATAAGACCGGCTGGTAAATGTGGGGTGAAACCCACAGGACAATTGCCTGAGGAATATATTGCATTGGAGGACAGACCTTTCCTGACCAGATCTCTTTAATTAATGTTTCCATTGCTAAATTGTATGACTCAGTGGCGTCAGGGAGCTTTTCACTGCAACCAAATCGTTCTGATTGCTTAAGCCTCTGGAAGGATTATGAGTGTGTGTTTTAAACTTCAGCCTCTTCTGTCTCGGACTTGGTTGCATGAATCTTTCTCATCCTAAGTACATGGGAAATAAGGAGCTCCTTAATATTCACTGGGCTGTTGTCTTCATTGGAGTTATGTCTTCTGTTCCGATATAGAGCCAAAGCAGTCCTTTTAGAATGGTGCCCTCTTGTGCCAAAAAAAAGCATCTCTTTCTCTGTGTAGCTAGGAACATAAATGCTCTATCAGATTATTCAAAATTTCCACATTCCCCACTTAGCTTTTCTTACTGTTTTTAATGCATCCGATGCCCACAACAGAAGACCGAAGCATGCTGCCAAGAGTTGAATTCGAAAACCTTTTTTTATATAAAAACAAAAACATGAATTAAGTGAGGTGAGATGGGAGGGTGTTGCTGGGGAACCAGGGAAGGAAGAGGTAGTGGTGAGCCCTTTTAGGTTTATAAGCAAGCTGAACACTCCTCTCTCACACCGACTCCCAACAAATGGGCAACAAGTTCAACTATGAATGTATTAGGAAAAAATGGTCACCTTTGACGCCTGTAAGATGTCTTTCATTCTTTATCCGTGGGATGAGGATGGAGGGCAAGAAATCCCTTTTCAGGCCACCTTCAACTACATATGGCAGAGGAATCCCAAACTTCAACCCTCTTTTTGAAAAAGACCAACCTCCCCCCCCCCCACCTTCCTGGTGTCTTTAACTGTAATCTTTCTACAGAGAGCAAAGGACAAAGCCAAAAACAAAATCTACACATTAGAATTTATCCACATTGCTAATGACCTTTCCCTGGCTTTGTTTTTTTAAATATTGTTATTCCTCATGGATTTAGCTCTTGCAGGTTCTTGCAGGTGAGTAGAGGTGCTCAGTCCAGCTTATAGATATGAGTATGTGTCTGTTCTGCTTGTATCACAGCTGCGCTTAAAATAGGACCCAGCCGCCACCTGGAGGATTCCAGAAGTGTTGACTACATTTTCCCTTCACCACTTTTGGCTTCTCTGCAGCCTCATAGTTTAATGTGGTGTTGGTGTGTGTTGGGGAAGAATTCTTCACATTTCTAGAAATCTGCAAGCCTTGGATTTTCCAAGAAAGGGAGACACCATGCATCCCTGGAGTCCTATATTGTTATGTGCTCCTGGCTTCTCTGAATAGTAGCAGAACTTTCGGGGCTTGTCCTATGGCGTTTCTGTAATATTTATTTATAAATATGCAAAGGTGGTGACCAGCAACAGCAAATCCATAACCAGTCATTAGATCCTCATAGAGGCAGCCTTGTGCCTCAAGACGCCCCCCCCCCCCAGTTAGGGTGGCTGTTCATTAGTCGTGGAAATCTAGTATAAAAGATTGACAACCAATACTGCCCTTGTGAAATGGCCACTTTCTACTTATTTCCATCAATGGTCCTTTAAGTTATCAAAATTCAGGAAGATGAAGCTATTGTGTGGTCAAGAGTGTTTAAACTCAGGTGCTTAGGGAAGGAGACTGTAGGATAGTATCTCTCATGTGTAAAAGAAACCCTTTCAATGGGAAGATCAAGTTTCTTCCTGTGGAAGGGGCATAAAGAAAAGATGAGGTATCTGTTTTTATGAGTCACTTATTAGATTTGTTAATAGAGTTCTGAAAAAGTGAACAGACCTTATTTTCCTGGAAAAAATGAGCACATTTTCAAATTCTTGAGTTTTATTACTTATTTTCACTCCAATCTGTGGGAGGTAAGCATGCCATTTTATCAACAGATATACAACATGTCTATATATTGTTATGCACTATCCCAATCTTCTCAGCAGTGAGATATTCCAGGGTCTGTGTTTCCTTTTGGAAAAATGAGGCACAGCAGAGATTGTGGTGTTTTTATGATACAGTATATGGTTTATTTACACAGATATATAACCTGAGTTTTTGATGGAGAGGTTCCCAGTACCACACACCAAGAGCGCCTTGCTTCTTCCCAAGATGCAGTCCTGGATTCAAATTGTCCTCAGGCATCTCTCTGCCTCCTGCTTTCTGCTTGTCACATTACTCCTACCTTCTAAGCTTTTGGCCCACATTGCTTCCTCTCGCTCTTCTCTTAAGCTTTTGGCTTTATCTCCTAAGTGAAAGAGTCCCCACCCCTCTGCCATCTCTCAAAGAGTTTCTTTGATGCTTTGTTGTCCTAATGGCCCATTCCTCAGGTGACTACCTCAACACAGGAAGCTTAGACAAGCTTAATTAGCCCTAAATACATGCTAATTCCAGAAGATTTAGAAGCGTCTAATACACAGGCTTAAATACACACAGGCGTAGCAGCTTTAACACTGAACCTTAATTAGATTCGGATACCTACTGAACCCAATAATATAGGGTTTAGCACCCACAAACTCATAATAATATTGTAACCTGATGCCTATATTTGATTAAATTCTTCAGTAGCCTCATACAGAAGATCCATGTAATCTTCTTCTGAATTGTGCATGAACAGACATCAGCTTCATTTCTGATGCCCCAAAACATCAAGAAGCATGGAATCAAATCTCATGGACTCATCACCTCATCATATTCCTTAATGGCAGATGTTGTAGGCATGGGCAGACTCTATGCTTGTGGGATTTGTTTTTATAAAAACTCTTGAGATCCACCAAGCAGCGCTAGGTACAAGGTAGTGGTTGGCACAGTCAGAAAAATGGTTTCTCAAGTGGTGGAAGCAAGTGCAATGGGAACAGGAACCGGTGGCAAGAAAGCAGACCTCCAGACCATTCTCCAGAGAAGGAGCGATGACCTGATCTGCCAGAATGCCATGATTGACCTTTTCTGCTCTTCAGGTGAAAGAGACTGAAAGCTTCTTAATTATTTGGGAAAATATCTTTTCAGTATTTCTCTCTGCTACATACAAATTAGCAATATGTAAGTTATGGATTTTTTGGGGACGCAGGTGGCGCTGTGGGTTAAAGCCTCAGCGCCTAGGACTTGCCGATCGAAAGGTCGGCGGTTCGAATCCCTGCTGCGGGGTGCGCTCCCGCTGCTCGGTCCCAGCGCCTGCCAACCTAGCAGTTCGAAAGCACCTCCAGGTGCAAGTAGATAAATAGGGACCGCTTACCAGCGGGAAGGTAAACGGCGTTTCCGTGTGCAGCTCTGGCTCGCCAGAGCAGCGATGTCACGCTGGCCACGTGACCCGGAAGTGTCTCCGGACAGCGCTGGCCCCTGGCCTCTTAAGTGAGATGGGCGCACAACCCCAGAGTCTGTCAAGACTGGCCCGTACGGGCAGGGTACCTTTACCTTTACCTTTAAGTTATGGATTTAGAAAAAATCCCCCAATTTTACTAGTTACTTATTTAGCGATGCAATAGTGTGCATAACTCAATGAAAATGGAACCTGGTTCTTACAGTACAGTTCTGTTTACAGGTTATGTTGCAGGACACTCTCGAGAGAGAGGGTGCCTCCCACTATACTTCGTATGCAGGGTCTCCAGGCAGAAGAGTGGCACTCAAGACCAAATCAGCAGAGCCAAAATAAGCTCCTCAACCCCATGATGAAAATGTTCACCCCACCCCTGGAATCTCAGGAACCATGTAGAAAACTGTAACAAGGTGTGTGGTGAAGAAAACAACCTCAGGACAAGCAAAGGCACGAAATATCATGTGCTATATGACAAATAACCAAGGCAAAGAATCAGAAAAACAATTCTAGTAGGGAGCAGAGGACAACAAACTAGAGAAGGGGAGACAACAAAAAGAACAGTGATAAGTTGCAGGAAAGGATCAATCGGATAGATCCCCCCCCCGCCCCAAGACAAGAAAGAAAAGGGTAAGTCTGGCGGGAAGGACAATTCCACCTGGAAAAGGACTTGAATAGCTCGAGTCATAGAATGGGAAGGGACCAGCCCCTTCCCCTTTAGTCCAGCCCCCTGCGATGCAGGAATATTTCACACAATGTGAGGCTCCAACCCACGACCCTGTGATTAAGAGTCTCATGATCTACTGAGCTATAGATGAACAGTTCCAAGGATCCTCCCTACCAAGGATCATCCTCACTACAGAATGTCCTCTGGCCTAATCTGGCAAAAATGCAATTATACTAGTCCTCACTGCTTTGCAATCCAACAATGGCAATGAGTGTTGGAGCAGATTTCCATGTGTGCTTATCTTGCTGAAGCTGAAGATGCAGGCTGGATGTGCAAGATATGTATGGTGATGCACCTGCCTACCATATTTAAAGGAACTTGTGAGCCTCTGTTTTGGACCATCAGTTGTGACCTACATGTACGTCTAGCTCAGTGGGAGCCACTGTCATTTGCGTTTTCAAGCCTTCAGCAGTAACTAGGGTCTGGCATGCCTGATCTCCAAGTTGACATTAGGCAGGAGCTGGCTACTCTTAGTTCCTAGTTGATCATATGTAATGAATGCAAACTTTTAGAAAGATTTTGCAATACAGTGGTACCTCGGGTTAAGTACTTAATTCGTTCCGGAGGTCTGTACTTTACCTGAAACTGTTCTTAACCTGAAGCACCACTTTAGCTAATGGGGCCTCCTGCTGCCACCGCACCACCACCACACGATTTCTGTTCTCACCCTGAAGCAAAGTTCTTAACCTGAAGCACTGTTTCTGGGTTAGCGGAGTCTGTAACCTGAAGCGTATGTAACCTGAGGTACCACTGTATGTTGTTTGCTGAGGAGAAAAAGTCTGAGGAGGGGAGTCTGCTCTAGGGGTGTAAGCTTTTCCTGTGTCTTAAAGTTCAGACTGTGCTGCATTCTAATTTGCAGCACATGGACAAGTGTGATCCTATTCTTCCACTCAATGCAACTGGAAGTGTGTGGAATCAAATGCCCAGAGAGTCACATATAGAACACAATCCAAAGACCACTTGTACTCCAGTGTAACAAAGCTGAACCTGATCCCTATTGTACATTCAATACAACTTAAGGCAATTGCACCACATTTGTTGTAAAAGACATTTGACTATATAAAAAGAGAGGCCAGCATTCTCTTCATTAACATAATTCTTTATTTTTGTTCCAAGTTATGTGCCCTTGTTGATTCAACAATGAGACATGGAGCTTCAAGTCCTTCACTGATCAAGGTGGGTACTCATTTGGAAACAGACCGTTTGCCTTGTTTGCTAAAATGCTCTCACTTTCTCTAACTTGTAGAGTCACAGAGCATGTGGACAAATGCCTTTCACATTTGCACCTTGCACTCAGCTGGGTAAAACAAAAAATTAGTAAAGACAGGCTAAGGGCTGCAGTGGGTTTCACATATATATATGGATATAAAATCTCTTAAATAATGTTTTGTCTTATTTCCCTTTTCTTCAGGTAACCAAAATAAAAATGATTTTACAACTAGATGTTGTGCTTGCCGCTTCTCCTCCTCCCCCTAAAAACAGTACAAAAAAGGGTCTGCAGCCACCTGCATTCTTATCTCACAATCAATCTCTGAGCTGGTAATGCTGTAATATGGACTGGAAGAAATGGTAACATGTGAGTTTCTGATGGATAAAAATCTTCCTACGTAGTGTGTCTGGTGCAATGATGTGCTTTGCGTTTTCATAGATATGCTAGACAAGAAGCAGGTTACATTCTATGCTGGCACCAATTTGTTTTATGGGGAAAAAAATCTAAGGATGTTTGGGTCACAGGCATGTGGAATGTTTCTGGGCTCAATATTTAATTATACAGATGTTTAGTAAAAATGTTTTTTTCTTTAATGCTTCCAAGGATGCTTCCGTTTCTGAACAATAAAAACAATCCCAAATTCTTAGTTAAAATCCTGGTTTCCCAATTTATATTAGCACACCTCATTACAAGCATAATAGTGAAGAATGATTCGGTTGTCTTTTAAAAACAAAAGGGAAAAATGAAGAAGATTGTGATCTTTAAGGAGAACGTCTTTCTTTTTTCATGAGTAAATGACACTGAATGGCACGGATCCGATTCTTCGCTGGTGCAAACTCGGGTTGGAGTTTCAATGTTGATTCATACCATCTCATGGCTTTCTCAAACTCCTCCTGTAGGGCCCAGATGCAAAATGATTAGTGGTCAAAGTACCATAAGCCCCAGCAAAGCACCTACCAAACAGGTACCATGCTATTGATAGAAAGGCTATGGTGTTGAACATCAGGCTAAATTTCACACTGCTGCTTGTTGGATCGAGCCAGGAACAAAAACAACAGCTGAATTCTGGCACCTTTCAATAAACCATAGTTTAAAGCAAGCTTGCAAGAAACTAGGTATTTTTAAAACATAACTGAAATAAAATAAACTTGGAAGTAGATGCTTTGAATCTCTTCCTCGCAGCAATGTTTGAAAAGGGGAAGGGGAAAGGAAGTCTGTGGCCTGCTTCTGCTAATTTCTGTAGTGCTAAAATATGATTAAGGGTTATATCCAATTGGGTCCTTTGTGTAAAGACATTAAGTAAGGGACCGAAGACTCAATATCTTACTTTTGTGTTACGGTAGCCACTGAAAAATGGGAGTTGTATGCACACTGTTCCACATGAGAAGCTATTTGTGCAAGGCAATGCACTGTATGCATCGGCTCAAACTACACCAGCAGTGCATAAGAAGCCAGCATACAAACTGCTTCCCTTGAGGACCAGGGTTTTAATTTTTTTTGCCAGTGACAGTATCATCAAGGTAACACAGAAATTGGCCTGAAGTCATGGAACTAGTTTATGGCTCCTCAATGACTTAGCACAAGTTATTTCCAGTTTAGCATGACCTTCAGGAAATGGAAATAATATGGTCACATTTTGCTGAGGGGTGCAGATTTTTAAGTTTTTGTTTTTTAAAAAAAGGCTTAGTTTTTAAATGAAAAAATTAAGAATGGTAAAAATCAGTTTATGAAGTATATTATGTCAGGAAGAGATGGATCATGTGGAGTTTTTACATGTCAAGACGGGACAACCAGTTGCATCATATTGGAAAACTAAAAGCCACAGAATTTCACGGCATCGTCAGTTAAGATCTGTTTTCCCCTTTGCTACTCCTTGCTGTTCTTATACCAGAAGAGAACACTTCTAACCTGCTAGCATTTTCATGTCAGGATGCTCCTCACAGCCAATGTACTCGTTCATGAGGTTATTATACTCACTGATGACCCAAAAACTCCAGACTCAAACATTAGACTGGCAGAAGGGCATGACTGGTCATTGGCTAATCCCACAATCCACTGCGTTTTGCCCCTGATCTATGCCTTATTTGAATGCAACTTCCTACAATTAAGGCCAGAATTTTGACATTAATAACACCTTTACATTTATCAAAATGCAGAATTGCTGCCATTTCTGCAGTTGCTCCTATGTTGACCCGTCTTCACACAAAAACTTCTATCAATGTTGGTAAGGCATCGCTTGTGTGTTATGTGAACTTGCTGCCAGCAAAACGTAATGGATTGATGTTTTTCCCATCTATTCACAACTGTGTGCATACAAATATGTGTAAAGGCACACTAAGATATACCCCTTATCCTTGTTCAGAGTAAGAATGACCCTCCCAGCAGATCATCCCAGACAGGAGGAGCTTTTTATTTATATTTTTTAACAAAGCCAGCCAGTGCCTCTGGTGGCTGCTGGAGATATGGTGGTTGCCAGGGCAACAGAGAGTGACATGGGAAGAAGACGACGACCATGGTGCTGTTTCCAGGTTGCCAGTGATGCAATGCTCTTTAATTGCCTCCCCCATCAACTGAGATGCTTCTGCAGCCCACAGTGTCCTATCAAATGCTAGCCAGGCTTCATGCCAATGGGGAACAGGTCACGTGCTATGAAGGTGCCTAAAACTCTACTACAGGAAGAAAAAGGAAGAGTGGCATGACAAAGAACAGTGCAGGACGCTGCCCCCACCCTAATGCTAGGGACTGGGGCAGGCAAGCACCACAGGCACCAAACCAGAGAGCAACTTGATCTGAATTGGGAAGCTGGAGACACCCACATAGCGTTTTGAGAATTAGCCAGATGATATCAACTGTCAGAACCAACAAAACCAAAAGGGACAACTCTCTCCTTACCAGCTACATTACTAATTGCTGCCTCCCCACACAACTGTGGTTTATCTCCTTGTTCCTAAACTCTACCTATCTGTAACACTGGAGCATCAGGATGCTACGAAAGGAAAGGGAACCGCATCAAATGATTATTCACTTACCATTGCTACATAGACATTAGCCAATGTGAAATGATTGACAACAAAGTGTGGGGCAATTTCTACTGCCATTGTAGCCACAATGATGGCATCATTCCAAAGCTTTGCATTGTGAAAGATGTTTGCTAGGCTTATGAGTGGCACATCCTGAAAGAGAAGAAAAGTGGAACAAATCTAGTGAGAAGAGTATGTTGCTTTAGGCCGAATCAGGTCATTGGAAATGACAGCTGTTGAAAGAACCGGCTTTGCTTATTAGGGTCAGCTTCTATTTTGGGGGCTTTTCTTTTCTTTTCTTGCATTGCCAAGACAGATTTTAATGTATAATGGCAAAATGAAATGACAACTGTTTAACTGACAGTGTGCCAACAGAATTTCCTAAACAAATAAATCATGTTGAGATTATGAACTGTCCAAAAGGCAGTGCCTTTTTGTTGTTGTTTTTGGGAGAAAGTGTTTGGTAGCCTGGTATCCTGAAAAGTCTAGATCATCTATGTGCAGGCATGCAGCTGGTTTTGTGTTCCATTATGGGAGCAGAACTTAGCTAGCCTCTGTTCTGCCTACTACAAGCACACAAAACACAGGTTGGATCCAAATGCTCTCTTGCATTTTTTTTTGTTTTGGGAGGTGGACGCTTCCCCAGCTATAATCCTCCACACTGCACTGCACACTGCCCTCTATCCAGAACAGCTTTCCAGTGGGGGAAGAGGCTGCAGCCAAGAGCTGAAGCCAGTAAGCCAATCTTATTGTGAGCGGAAGTGTTTCTGCCACACTTTATATCTATTTTGAAGGCAACTGGAAGGCAACTGTAGATGATTGCCCTAAAATACTTTAAGGTTGTCTTGAAACTTCTGTATTCAGTTATTTATTCATGTGGGAGATGTTCTGGAGGCGTTAGTAACAGTGAAAGCACATAAACGTAGACACACAAACTGAAAGCTGGAAATCACAGACAGGCATACAACACATACCTTCATATGATAGGGGGTATGATGCAGGGCTTGCCGGAGGCAGTCAATTGCTTTTTTCCCTTGACCTTTTACCCTCCAGTAAAGGGCTGCCATGCTGGAGAGGACCCAAGAGGTTTGATTCTGGTGTGGCATAAAAAACACAAGATGGGGTGGGAGGGGGGGGCAATATCATATATCATTCACATTTGCACAAGGACCTCATTATTTTCCTTCGTCCATCCTAAGCTTATTCAAAAATTAAGGCACTTAACAACTTAGTAATGCACATCTTGTCTATGCAGACAGCATTATATCAAAGGGCGCTCATGGATGTCTGTAATGGGTACAACGGCTATGTGCTTTCTTCCAACAGCAGAACCTCGTATTTTGCTTAGTGCAGAAATGCTGCCACTCTTTGGTGATTTTCAATAACCATTTTAACTACTGGTTAAGAGTTCTGTTTCCCTTGAGGTGTTTCAAAGGAGTTGGATGGTCAGAGACGGGCTGGTGGGGAGAATAAGCCTGGGATGAATGCCAGCATGCCTGTTTTTCAAAAGGACCAACAAAGAACTTTTTCAGCAGGGGGATGGTCCACTGTCCCTCAGACCTTGTGGGGGGCCGGACTGTATTTTGAAAAAAAAAAAAAATGAACGAATTCCTATGCCCCACAAATAACCCAGAGATACATTTTAAACAAAAGCACACATTCTACTCATTTAAAAACACACTGATTCCCGGACCGTCCATGGGCCAGATTGAGAAGGCGATTGGGCTGCATCCAGCCCCCGGGCCTTAGTTTAGGGAGACCAGAGGCTTAGTTTAGGGAGAGTTTAGGGAGACCAGAGACTCTGGTACATTGCCAAAGGGAAATGGTAAATAGGTGCCCTTTGGCAGTGTAAGAGGTTTCTGGTCTAATTTAGGGTGTTTTCCGTTTAAAATAATAAATAATTGAAAAACTGAAATCGACACAAAGAAACATCCAATTTACACAATTTACAAGAATGTACCACTTTATAAGCAAATTTTAAACAACGATTACTATTACCATCTAGAATATAATACCCACAAATAAGAAAAAGAATAATAATGATTTACTAATGCATGTTAGCTTCTGCTTTCCATTGTTTTATCATTGCCTTTCCTCAACATACTGCGGAACCTCCTCTCATACATCCTGCCTTTATCTGAAAGACTGATAAGAGAATATCAGTTTGATTAGGAGGCTAGGCCACTTCTTAGAGAGGAGGGACCAGACTACTCTTATGTCACCCCTTGGAATGACTACTGCAGTGGGCTTTATTTGGAACTGCCCTTGAAGAGGACTCAAAAGCTTCAAGTGGTGCAGAATGCTATAGCCTGCCTCCCTGAGAATGTAAGGAAGTTGGAGCATTTTAGCCAGCGTCTGGGCTCAGTTCAAGTTACCGGCTTTAACCTTTGAAGCCTTATAAGCCTTTTGAGATAGCTCTCCACATAAGGTTTTCAACAGGTCCTCTGCTAGCATGGCATCATTATGGGAAGTAAGGATGACCTCCACAAGAAGCCAAGCCTTCTCAGTCACTGACCCTAAATTGTGTTACCACTCCCCAGAAGTCTGCCAGAGTACAGTCATACCTCAGGTTACAGCTGCTTCAGGTTGCGATTTTTCGGGTTGCAGACCCCCAAAACCCGGAAGTACCAGAACGGGTTACTTCCAGGTTTCTGCGGGTGCACATGTGCAGAAGCGCTAAATCGCGCTTTGCCCTTGCGCAGAAGTGCTGAATCACAACCCACGTGTGAGCAGACGCAGGTGGCGAACATGCATCCCGCACGGATAACGTTTGCAACCCAAGCGTCCACTGTAAATCACATTAGAGAGGCTGCAGGAAGGTGTTCAGTTGATAAATAATGCTCCCAATGATGGCTTTGATTTTATATTTGTTGTTGATTTTTAAAAATGTGCCTTTAAAATGGTATTGGGAGCCTTGCGGTGGTATTCAGTGTAGCACTCTCACAATTGTTCTGTCTGTGCAAGTGTCCCAGCTTGCCAGATGGAATGATACCTCTTCACCCTGTGTACTGTTCTGGGATTTCTCCCGACCAGCCCAGAGCCAATCCTGGTATGCCCCACAGAGAAATTTACGGTCTGCAAATAAAAACATCCTAAAGATCCCAGGCCACAGAGAGGTTAGGCTGGCCTCAACTAGAGCCAGGGCTTTTTCGGCCGCGGCTCCAATCTGGTGGAACGCTCTGTCACAAGAGACTAGGGCCCTGCGGGACCTGACATCGTTCCGCAGGGCCTGCAAGACAGAGCTGTTCCACCAGGGCTTTGGTCAGGGCGCAGCCTGACCCCCTCCTCTGGCAATCTGCACAGAATTTTGCTTGATGGTTGCCATTAATTTGATCTTAATTTGATTTTAATTAATTTTATAATGAAAGTTTTTAGAATGTTGGACTATTTTGATTGTTGTTAGCCGCCCTGAGCCCGGCTTCGGTTGGGGAGGGCGGGATATAAATAAAATTATATTATTATTATTATTATTATTATTATTATTATTATTATTATTATTCAGGGTCAGTAAGGGGCGGGGAGCAGAAGCAGAAGCCCTGATTTGTATCGCAGGTATTGAGGCAATGCTGCTGGTTACAGAGATGGCTATCAACCAAGTAAATTTAAGACAATATGAACTTGTAAGCTCTTAGTTGTGCACACCTACCTTTTCTAGAACTTTGGCAATTCTAGTCCCAACTTGTTCTAAAGATTGCGGTGGGTAATGGTCTTTCCCAAGATTCTGCAACACCTGAGGAACAAGAGAAGGCAACAGCTTAGGGTAATACAATCAATGCCATCTTAAAATCTGCATATTCCCTTTCAAAGATAAAATCTGTTCCCTTCTGACAGGCAATGTGCTCTTATATCTGTGTATAAGCTTTCCGGCATCCTGCAAATGCAGCTACACGAACCAGAAGAAAATAATAACTTCTATTCTGAAAGTGATGAGAAGCCAGGTCAGTGTCTAAACCAGGGTGTGGTGCTTTCCAGATTTTGTTGGACTACAACTCCCATCATTCCTGGCTATTGGCCACATTGGCTGGGGCTGATGAGAACTGGAATCCAACAGCTGGCGAGCACCATGTTTCTTATCCCTGACCAAAGACCATTCAGTTACTGGTACTTCTGCTAAATAGTCTATGTGGCAGCTAGACTGGTAACTGGGAGTGGCTGCCGAGACCATATAACACTGGTCCTGAAAGATCTTCATTGGCTCCCAGTATGTTTCTGAGCACAATTCAAAGTGTTGGTGTTGACCTAAATGGCCTCGGCCCAGTATACCTGAAGGAGCGTCTCCCCCTCATCATTCAGCCCGGACACTGAAGTCCAGCTCCGAAGGCCTTCTGGTGGTTCCCTCCCTGCGAGAAGTGAGGTTACAGGGAACCAGGCAGAGGGCCTTCTCAGTAGTAGTGGAACACCCTCCCATCAGATGTCAAGGAAATAAGCAACTATCTGACTTTTAGAAGACATCTGAAGGCAGCTCTATTTAGGGAAGTTTTTAATGTTTTATCGTGTTTTAATATTTCGTTAGGAGCCGCCCAGAGTGGCTGGGGAAGCTTGGCCAGATGGGCGGGGTTTAAGTAAATAATAATAATAATAATAATAATAATAATAATAATAATATAGAAATTTTACCCGATTTTATTTGGGTTGTTGGGGGAGACAGGTTCATGGAATGTGAACTTCTGATTCACTTGAGTCACATGGCAGGATAGCTCAACAAAGGTTCATTCTGTACAGGCACACCGTCTCTCACCACAATGTTGTGCATTAGCACACCATTGGCATGGAATAAATGTTGAATAGAAGCAATACGAGCACACTTTTCATACTGCACATCCTTTCCCCACAGGTGTCCTGCACATCTGTTTTAATACTAAAGTGCAAGCTGGAAGCAGAAGAATCCTGCGTTGGCACTGCCATCTGTCAACATCTGTTTCACACATGCTGCTAAACTACCACTAGCACTGGGTAGACAGCAATTGGAAATGTTACCTGCAATGTGCAAAGAAGCTTCTTACCAGTGTGTGTGTGAAGCCCACAGGTTAGCCTACCTCTTTTAGCTGACTCTCTCCCATGTAATGAAGACTAGCCCGATTGGCAACACCTTGAAGGTGATCCAAAGTATGCATGCTGGCAGGTAGGTTGGCATTGCAGAGAGGTTCCACGGCAGGTTCCTGCAGCTGGGTTGCAAAATCTATGTGTTCTGTAATACTAGAAATGAAGGGAAGGCCAAATCTCATCATAAATGAAGTATTTAGAGAAAGAGGTTGAAGGAGCAACAGTTCCAGGGCAGCAATAGCTTCTCCACAACACATTGTATGTCTGCACTCTACCAGCTGGTTTCAAGTTATTTATTTAGTTTTTTTAAAAAAACAACAACATGTTTCTACAGTGACTTATAATTGAACTCCTCCCAATAGTTTATAAATAAAATTTAAAACATGAGTAAATAAGCAGCAACATTAAAATTCAGCACTAAAAATCCATTCTTTAGTCTAGATGTTAATTGTATCTTAATACAGAAATCTTAAGAGGCACACCCCAGGGCTGGCTAGTTGCTCCTGTACCAGCCTTACATCGGGACTGAGGACTGGCATGTTCCTTTTGCTTCCACCCCTTGCCTCTGCATTCTGGAACAACCATTTGCACTGAGAAAGTGGACAGCATCCCAAATTATTATTTGCATGCTTGTGCCAAAACCTGGAACATCTGAGCCCACTGTCTCCTCCAAGTACAGCTATACTTTGAGTAGTCTGTCTGTCACTTAATAATAGATTGATATATGCATCTATTTCATTGCCCCATTCCTCCAAATGAAACAAGTTCAGCTAATCAGCTTTGAATGCATGCACAAGTCTTCTCAATTTTCAGTGAGATTCATCTTAAGATAGTAAAGAAAAAAGGAGCTTCCTTTTAAAAAAGGGGGGAGATAGATTTTATCTTCATTTTAGCAAAGAGCTTTTATTGCAAAATACTCTTATAATAATGCTTAAGGGAGAAGCAGGCTACTCAAATCTGTTGCTACCATTCCTTGCAAAATCCAGAGATTACTTATGGAGCAAGAAAACAACTGGCAGCTTTCTCAATCCTAGTATGTGGATATGTAACAGCAAGCTTCCCAATCCTTCATAATACATTCCTTTAGCATTAGGTTTCACTTTCCCACAGTAAGATGGTATAAATGATAATACTGCCAATGAAACTACACAGGCGTTAAGAAATCTGTTAATAAGCCAGACAGTAAGTTCCAGAGTTAACAGATTGTGTTATGACATGATTCCTGCTCACTCAGCATTGTATTATATCAACCGGGCTTAGGTCCTGGCTTTAGCAACAAAAATTTCAAGCCAGCTACCTGAGAATATATTATTTAAAAAGTGGCATTCCACACTTGGCAGCAACTCACACATCTTTCAGGTTAAGAGAGCTCCAAATATGATTTAAAAGTTGAGAGGTACATATAAAAATACTCATGTTAAGATACACTGCTGCTTTAGTGACATGCCACCTGAACTATGGCAATGTGCTCTATGCGGGGCTGCTTTTGAAGATGGTTGACAGAATGATACTAGGGCAGAATGTGGCTGTCATAACAGTGAATTTACTTTTGAATGTCACAATCTTGAACATTTATCTAATAACCTGAACTACCTCACTGCTCATTCCTAACACCACATCATTTATGAATTGTGGTCTTTTAAGTTCTGAAGGGCAAGAGATACAGCTGGAGGGCACTGTTAACAGATGGTGACATATTGTGCATTAAAAGTGACAAAGGTGATTATCCTAGGATACTATGGATGACATGATTAGGTAAAAAGGTAAAGGTAAAGGACCCCTGGACAGTTAAGTCCAGTCAAAGGCGACTATGGGGTTTCGGTGCTCATCTTGCTTCAGGCCGAGGGAGCTGGTGTTTGTCCACAGACAGCTTTCTGGGTCATGTGGCCAGCATGATTAAACCGCTTCTGGCACAATGGGACACCGTGATAGAAGCCAGAGTGCACAGAAACACAATTTACCTTCCTGCAGCAGCAGCACCTATTTTGTCTACTTGCACTGGTGTGCTTTCAAACCACAAGGGAAGCTGGGACAGAGCAATGGGAGCTCACCCTATTGTGCAGATTTGAATCGCCAACTTTCTGATCGGCAAGCCCAAGAGGCTCAGTGGTTTAGACCACAGAGCCACCTGCATCCCTTTTATGACAAGATTAGCCTCCCTATAACAGTGTGGCTGGAGTAGGCAGAGTTCAGTGCACCAGCCCATAATATTTTAGAACACTGATCAGTCTTCACCAGCCTGGTGACCTTTAGCTGTTTTGGATTCCAATTCCCATCAGCTCCAGTCAGAATGCAGGAAGGGCACCCAGTTGGTGAAGGGCGCCACAGATTATCTGTACTGGTTTGTGCACTAACCAAGTTTGTTTTCAAGAAAAAACACTCACTCAATATTTTTAGCAGAAACAGCAAGCCATGTGCTGGCTACTGTAGTAAGTTCTACTCTGCGAAGTTTTATGCACTCATCAGGACTTGGCCAACCCAAGCTGCGGTAGTCTCGCCTTTTCCCTGGAAAGAAGCAAACAAGTTTTTAGTATTAAGCCTGAACACAGTGAAAATATGCAGTGCACACAGCAAAATAAGGGATATTGCAGCTGGCTAACTGTTACAAATAACTGCTCATGTGAGTGTTCTAATCATGCGAACAGGTCAACATCTGAAGTGGGAGACATATAGAAGATTATGATGGATACATTTGAGTCTGAAAAAAACACACCGCAAAATGCATTTTTCTATTTATTAGACACTGCAATTTTCTGTTGCACCCCCACTTCAGTCAATAATTTATACATGGGAAAATAAACGGATAATTAAAACACAAGTATCAACATAATTATCAATACTGGCCCTAAGGTAAGAGGTCATAGGAAACTCCAAGTTAAAAGAACTTTGGGATCTCTATCCAGAAATTCCGCAACCACACACACAATATGAAAAGCTTCAACATTTTCTTTACACAATGGTTGAATATATTCTACTTTGCAACTTTTTGAACAGCAAATTGTGAATAGACCTCTGCTGCTCAGATCCAGGTATGGAGACATAGGAGCCAACTCTTAGGGGGCGAGGGGTCTTTGGCCCCCCAATACAATATGTGAGGGGGCTCAGCCTCCTCAAAGTGGATGGGCATTGCCATTCAAATGGTGTGTGTGCACTGCATCATGTGGTCGATTATGTGGGGCAGGGCTTGCCCCCCCCCAAATATTTTATTCAAGTTGGTGCCCCAAGTTGGTGTGGCTTGGTGTGAATGTTTTTTTTACTGTCCAGCACAGGTGGATTTAGGGGAGCATGGATACAGAGCCTTGGGGGCTCCACAACTATTATATAAAGTGGAAGGCAAAAGGCAGGGTTTGGGCATTGAATTTTGGCATCACACAAGGCGCCACTCAGCCCAGTCTTAGTTCATCAGACCAAGAGTCCTGGAAGTCTGCTGGTAAGTGTAGTAGTATTACCAAAAAAGGCAGCAAACAGACAACACAGGTGGAAGAAGCTGGCAGACGTCCCTTAGGAAACAACAGTCCTATCCCTGCTTCGCCATAATCCCATCCCTACTCTGGGGTTTAGGACCAACTATTTTTATGCTCTCTTGGCCATGCTATGTTTGTTAAGTTTGGCTCAGGTGGTGCCTTGCTCCCAAGTTGCATTTAGCCATGGCATTTGGCATGGTTGCTTGGTCTCCTCTTAGTCCCAGAATGGTAACATGAATGCTTTTCCAACAAAATCATGCTACTAAAGAGAGAATGAAAGAGACGAGGGTAGCTTAGGTGGCTCAGATCAAGAAGTACTTTAAATGCCCTCACCAATATGAATAAAGCCCCCACTCCTTATTATGAGATAAGTAAAAGGAATAAGATAGCAGTTCTTCTACACAGAAATACATACTTTCAGAAACCCAAGTTTGACTCTGAGCTTTACTCTGAAGTAATTTAGACAAAAGGTTAATTAAGCCCTATGCCACATTTTAACACATAGAACCTCACAGTTTTGTTACTTGTTTGTCCCTAATTCATGTATGATGAATATAACCTGTGGAGTCCTCAGGTCTTAAGTCACACTTTTATTCGTGTTCATTCTGCTCGCATGACTGTGACTTTGGCTATTGGGAAATATTGTATCATGTTATATCAAACACTATCTCACTGACTACAGCAAAAGGCTACACTGTCATTTCAGGACAGAAGGGTCAACAGACTTAAATTCTTTTTTAAAAAGGTTCCCCACTCCTCACCTATGTAATCATTTCTATCATTTCTTATGCTTCACTTGAATCAGTCATGAATAAAACACAACCTGAAGCTCTAAAAAAATAAATAAATAAATCCTAAAAATATATATACCTGGTGGTCCTGGGGAGGGTATTTTTGGCCCACTGATCTCCAATGCCATTTGGTAAAGGTTATCATTTTCTCCATTTACTCCCTCCTCTCCATTTTTTCCTGCTGGCTCTTGTGGATCTAGGTTCTCCGTTTTGGGTTTCTTTACACGTTTTACTTGGAATGTTATCTGTCAAAGAAAAAAAAATCATGAGGGTTAGCAACCAAATATATCAGGCGTGCTGCTGAGAATAAAGAGATAACTGGCTTTCGGTGGTCTGAGTTGATTTCAAGGACAATTTCCAGACAGTTTCTCTTTTCCCTGGATCTCCTGGCCCTCCTCCTTCTGATTGCATTTCATTCATCAAATTGCGCAAGTATATAAAAATAATTCACTTAACACAAGGTTGGGCAACAATTCAGCACTGAGGACCACGCTTGCAAGAGATAATCAACACTACATGGAGAGAGTCTCATGGGTGAGATAGTGAAGTCTGGAGGGCCACTGGGTCTGTGGTTCGTCTCCCCTGTCATAGGACTAACATGGTGAGGGTAAAGAGGACCATAGGGTGAGTATTCTCTTAAATTTTACTCACAGAAG
Organism: Podarcis melisellensis; assembly: GCF_964234715.1. Classification (NCBI taxonomy): domain Eukaryota; kingdom Metazoa; phylum Chordata; class Lepidosauria; order Squamata; family Lacertidae; genus Podarcis; species Podarcis melisellensis. The sequence continues at coordinate 52,541,372 of NC_138528.1, forward strand.
ACCTACTGAAACTAATGGAAAACTAATGCTGTCATGTTTAGAACATTTTATAATAACTGACAATTACAATTGATAAACATCAATGAAAACACACATTAGTACAGCTGAGAAACACGGAAATAATATACTATATATTATATACATCAAGCAACAATAAGAGGTCTAATAAGGAATGCTATATTCAAAATACAATTTGCTCTGTGATTGACTTATTGGAATGCTGAAGCAAAATGATCATTACAGACTCAGAGGAGCAAACAGGGAGGGACAATGTTAAGCCTTTTCTAGCCACTTGATATAAACTACAGGAACCAACGGGCAGAGAATTTAACCGATACAGAATTTGAGTAATGTGTTCTGAAGGTTTGGCCCCCTTGTCATGGACTTTGAAGAAGCACGAACTCAGGATGAAAGGAAGAAATGAGCTAAGAGGGAGCCATGTCTGGCAAATCCTCACCGTGATCAACTACCACCCAGAAACCTATGTTCCATGGGACACACCTTGTGTGAATGTTATCTCATGTGATTATCAGGATGCCTGAGCAAGGCTATAGATAACCCAGAGACACTGTACAAGAAATACACAGCTTGATCTTGCTGATGGGAGTTCTTACCCATTCAGTTTCGTCATCGTCATCATCTCCACAATCTCCAAAACAAGAGCTGGGAAGTCCGTCCTGAGAACCTTTCTTGAGGACACGGATCCCTTGCAAGTCCATCCGATGGCCTTTTACTTCCAGTGCCCCCTCAAAGGCTTCAAGGGGCCACGAATTTTCAAACTCGTCAACCAATGCCAACATTTCTTCGGACATCTGAGCATCTCCCAAACTCTCCACTTCTTCTGAACCATTGCTTTCGGCAATGACGGTGCCTGCAAAGGGGGAGTGACAAAATAAATCACTTGGATCAAAAGCTGTACAGTGGTACCTCAGGTTAAGTACTTAATTCGTTCCGGAGGTCCGTACTTAACATGAAACTGTTCTTAACCTGAAGCACCACTTTAGCTAATGGGGCCTCCTGCTGCTGCCGTGCCGCCAGAGCACAATTTCTGTTCTCATCCTGAAGCAAAGTTCTTAACCTGAAGCACTATTTCTGGGTTAGCGAAGTCTGTAACCTGAAGCATATGCAACCTGAAGCGTATGTAACCCGAGGTACCACTATTATAATTAGGCTTAGATGCCAGACAGGATGGCATCACACTTCTGCTTTTGCTTATGACTAAACTAATCCATAACCTTTCCTTGCCATACATAACAGCCTATATATGTTGAAAAGTCAAGTCACAATATCCGAGACATTATGGAAGATTTCATATTAATTGCAATAATGGTGTGAAAGGCATGACTGTGTGAACCTATCCTTGTTACAAGACCATTCCCCCCCCCCAGTAAAACAAGAACACAGAAGAGTTGTTTTGCATAAGGATCCAATGCTTAAGAACTGATTAAAACTTTCAGCACTATGATATTCTCAACTCACCCATATTCTGTTTTTGTCTGAAACCAAGACTATGGGAATCAATTTTACACATAGGTTTTTTTAATGATATAAATGCAGGCTGATGGTAATATAACCTCTAAGTGGTTTATAATAAATATTTTCAAAAGTTTGATTTAAGTAATTAAAAACACTTAAAAGTTCATTGAAACCAATATAAACTAAAGAGGGATTAAAACACAGCCGCATCTTTGTGTATGGATATACTTGCTTAAAGAAAGGTGTTTTAGCAGGTGCTGAAAAGAGTAAAGTGAAAGAACCTGCCTGATGTCAGTAAGTGATGGGTTCCAAAGTATAGGTGTTGCTACGCTAAAAGATCTATTTCCTACAACTTGTCACTTTGGACTGAAAAGTACTGATCTTTCAAAGCCCTCTCATTAAATTGTTTGTTGGTTTGAAAGCAATAATTTGAATAGCTCTCGGTAGCGACCCTGCTTGGAAAGTTTACACTGTAAGGACAGATCTAAAATGCTTGATTGGCACAAGCATCATTTCTTTCCACTGTATTTTCCAGGAATGAGTATTTTTAGGCAATCAAAATTATTTTTTGATTGCTAATTTTTCAAAATCAGACAATATTCTGTTATCTGGAAAATACCCTTTCCCATTTTGAGGGGGGCGGGAAATATCCAACCTGAAGAGCTCAGAACCTAAAAGGTATTAAAAATGTATTCACCTCATAATTCAAGCTCTCAAGCCACCATGCAGGGGATTCCATTAAGTTCCTCTAAAAAATGCTCAAGAGGCAAAATACATCAAAAGGAGCTGCATGCTTCTCTTAATGAAATCTGCAAGAAGTTCCCATTAGTTGAAGGGAGCAGCAGTTCTCAGAAACTGAAGCATTTCACTAAGTCATGTAAGTGAGGGGATTACACACAGGGATTGTTCACAGAAAAACTCCTGCTGGCATGACAAGAAGGAAATTCTGTGGACTTGCCCTTCCACCGAACAGAGAATGGTAAGGACAATGCGCATTGCCTCAGTATGATGTGGCAACTGCAGAAAGTGCAAATTGCTCATTTGTACAATTGGGGAGAGGAACAGGCAGTTGCTTGGCTCTGTTCACATGACTGAGATATGGATTGTACCTTTTGTGCCCTGATCTGAATCAATTCCCTTTTACTTCCTATTTTTGTGTTGGGATATTGACTCAGAAATAATTAGCGAGTGTGATTTCCTATTGGGAAGCCTCATATTAAGGCAAGAGGATGAATTTGGGTAGAGGGTATCAGGCAAGCATCCTATGTACCTACCAAGGCATGATCACTAAATGGGAGTCCCCAGAGTTTACTTGCAGTATGTCTCTAAACTGCGATTGCTGAGAGATTAACAAGAGGAGTAGGGCACTTGTTGATCGCCCAGAAGCATGTGGTATGGTGGACTACTATTAGAAAGAGGGTGCAGGACCAGGCTGAGGATGGATCTTCATCTAATCTAATCAAGGATCCCATTCTATCACAAACTGCATGTGCGCTTTCAGAGCAATGTGACACCATTAGCATGTCTGACAGATGGGAAAGTCCTTTAACAATGGAATTAAACTACAATCCTATGCAATCAAGCAATATGTCTCTACTTTCCCTAATCGTTCTGCAATCAAATTGTATGTAGCTCAGTGAAGCCTGACTTATACATGACATGGACCATAGGCAAGGATGTGTTCTTTTGGTGCTCTACTATTTTTTTAAGCACTCAACAGGTGCGGTGACCTATTGTGGTCCAGACAGGTATGCCATGGACAAATGAACCAGCAGATATGGCAAGTGAATTTAAACATATGCATTTCCGTGCAAGGGATTTATCTGTAGCCTGCTCTGCTGAGATGGTCAAGGGTGTAGGTACAGCAGAGATGGCCAACTTCAACATTACGGTCCTTGTATCCTTAATGGTTGTAATGGGAAGTTTCAAATTGCTGCAGAGAAGTTGCACACAATGAAATTCCCTCTCTCATACACTTTTTAATGCTAACAATGAAAAAGAGGGGTTTTCCAAATTTAGAAAGGTACAAAGTAACAACTGCTCTGAAAAAGAAGGAAAGGCTCAACCCCCCTTTGCTGTGTTCACTATTCCAATATTCACTTACTTTCTAAAGTCAAAGAGGATGACTCTGTTGTGGAGCTGTGAAGAAGATCTGTGGAATCGTCATCAGTCACTGCCACAAGATTTTCTTCCATGGATATGATCTCAGAATTGGGCTTGTCAAGGTACTTCTGCTTGGTATGGCTGTTGCCTTGGCTCTTCTCGTGACAGTGGCCTGTGAAACACACAGACATGACTCCCTTACGCCAAGCTGCTATAATCATCTGAATTACTGATACACACAAATGGTCTACAAACAAGGATGATCATGTACAATGCTTTGGAAATTAATGGCAGTCATTAAGTGACACACTTTCCAAAGTATCTCACCTGGTCAATCACAAGTGGGAAGAGGAGCACTTGGATGGGCTATGGAATAGAAAATCAAGTGCAAAGGAAGAGGGAGAACGACAGCAAGAATAAAAATATGGAATGCATTTTTATTTAGAAACCAACCCTACAGACAGTGCCCTAAGTCCTACAACATCATAGTTGAAACAGAACTGAGTGGGGGACAAAAACCATGTCTCTTGATGTGCACACACGGAAGGGAGGACAGGACACCCATCCCAAACTCTAGCCAAGCTTTGAAAGCTTCCTGAGTGAGACTCTGAACATACACAGAATTCATTATGTTGGCCACAACGATTTTCCTGCTCGCTCTTTCTTTCTGCTGCAGTATGAAGGCTTGGTCCTATTATTGAAAATCCTGTTATTTGACTCTCAGTTGGTTTCTACTGGATTGATTTTGATGGCCAAGTTCAAATACTGCACTGTCTCTCTTTCTCTTTAATTGATACAAATCTGTTCAGGAAAGCCTTACAATGTAAGTTTATAGGTAAGAGTTGTGAAATAAAGTGATACCTTGGTTCTCGAACTTAATCCGTTTCAGGAGTCCGATTGACTCTCAAACCATTCGAAAACCGAGGCGTGGCTTCCGATTGGCTGCAGGAGCTTCCCGCACTCAAGCAGAAGCCGCATTTGACGTTTGGTTTCTGAAAAACATTCGCAAACCGAACACTTACTTCCAGGTTTGCAGTGTTCAGGAGCTGATTTTTTGGGAGTCAAGCCGTTTGAGTACCAAGGTACCACTATAAATATCTCCTCAAGCCACATAATCCATGGAAATGTTGAATAAAATTCACAAATCTAATAAAAAACTGGGACTTTCATCCCCACACAGACTTTTGTTCCTCCTTTTGCACAAGTCAAGATTAAACCAGTTTCCTGTTTCAGCCAAACCAGTTATCGATTTTGGAACAAGTAAAGTGAACTTCAAATGGTTTAATATTTAATAATGTTAAGAAATGAGGTGTTGTTTTTTAAAGAAACAAATATGCATGGGCAACTAGATCAATGAAAACCTTTGTGAACTAGTCATACTGGGAACATGCTCAGCTGTAAAATGCAATTTTAGGTTTGGGTATCTATTGCTCCAAGTGAAATATGAGAAAGTATGAAGGCTCAGGATCTCACATAAATAAGGCCAGACTTTTGTTATTTAGGGAGAGGCCAAAATGAAACACAGCAAGATCTAAAGGACATGCAGCCTCAGTAAGAACCTCCCTCTTTAATCTGCTGGTGAGTGGTATTCTATTCAGTAACAGAATGAAGATGATAACCAAAATTATTTTACAATGTAGGCTAATGACAGAGTAGCATAAGCAGCTGAACTTCACATACTTGTAGAGCATCTGCTATACAATTACATTTGTCTTTGTCATCTCTCCCTGGTCTCAGCACTGCACCTCCCTCCCCTCCCCCAACTCATTTCACTCCCCCCCCATTAAAATTTAATTGGTTTCATCTTTTTAAATCTGCTTTATGCAGCCTCATGTATAATTCATCAGAGATAGTGAGCACAGGACCACAACACGGAAATGCGGCCTTTTTGGTGACATCTGATCCAGACTACATTGTGAGATGCCCTTCAGCAGAATGAACCTTGGATACTTTAGCATTCCAAAAAAATAAATAAGAGGATGCTATGGAAAAGCCTTATGGTGCATGCGTGTGTTTATATACACCCACACCCGCACTAAAAAGAACACTGTGGAGAAGAGATGAGGGAAGGACAAAATTGGAAAAGAATGAAATTCTAGAATAATATGCTTGTTAAGCTAGCACCATCTTTATTATTCGTTTTAAATAGATTAGATCAGGGGTGTCCAACTCCCAAGAGACTGCGATCTACTCACAGAGTTAAAAACTGGCAGTGATCTACCCCCTTTATGGGGGTTTAGGTCAACGTCTACCTGTTGGACATGCCTGGACTAGTTGATGGCACGCACCACTTTTAGAAGATGAAGCCCTGCTATACAGTGGATGCTCAGGTTGCGAACGTTATCCGTGCGGGATGCATGTTCACAACCCGCAGCGGTGCGTCTGTGCACATGCAGGTTGTGATTCGGCGCTTCTGCACATGTGCAAAGTGCGATTTAGTGCTTCTGCACATGCGCGACCACCAAAACCCGGAAGTAACCCGTCCTGGTACTTCTGGGTTTTGGTGGTTCATAACCCAAAAAAACGCAACCTGAAGCAACTGTAACCTGAGGTATGACTGTAGTAAGAAAGCCACGAAACCTACTTTACTTTACAGAAGTAAAGCAGTTTTACTTTTACAGAAAAAGCAGTTGGAGTATTGAAAACCAGTAGCAGCACTCAAAGAGCCACTTTTAGATCTAACGTCTAACAGGGAAAGATCTCAGATGCTGGAAGTCTTGACACCACTTGCCAGTGTGTACTAAACTAACGGCATCAAGTGGGGGAAATAATAGAAAATGGCACTGCTTTGGAGGACTTCTAGTTGAACAGAAGTGGGGAACCCTTTGCAGCCTGATAGCTGTGCTCCCTTCATAGGCACCTCGCAGGGTGGGCAGGACCACAGGCAAAAATGGGTGGGCCAACAGGAGCAACTGTGACTTTTGCACGAAGTCTACAATCCAGCCCAACAAAAGTCAGAGGTTTCTACACGTCCCCAACTCTGTATTGTCCATCCAGCCAAGCAAGAAGCCCCGTTACAGTTCAAGGGCACCTTCCAGACAAGCAAAAGCACTTGAGAAGGGCAAGGAGGCATTTGGTTCCTTACTTCTCTATTAAGAGATCATCAGCTGAACAGGAGCCAATGTACACCATAATACTGTTGAAATCAGGGCAACGGTCATTTTGATCAGCTATAATTGATACATCCAAGTTGTGGGCGGTTTCCTCTCAACAATGGTAAAGCTTCAATTTATATAATACTTTTTAATTTAACATTATAAAGTAACCACAGAAATGACAAAGAAAGCAACATAGATAGTAAAGCAGTAAGGATGCTAGACATGTTCTTTGGTGAAAAAAGGTTGAAGGATCTGGGCAAGCACATTCTAGAGAAAACTAGCATTCAGAGGCATATGGCCTCTTGACAGTGGTGGTAGAACATAGCCTTTGATAGTGTCATCCTCCAGACATTTGTCCAATCCTCTTTTAAAATCACCCGAGTTGATGGCCACCACCTCCTGTAGAAGCAAATTCCATAGTTTATAACTATACAGTATGTGGAAGAAGTGCTTTCTTTCATCTGTCCTGAATTCAACTACATTGGATGTCTCCCAGTTCTAATGTTATGAGAGAGGGGGAGAAACTTATCTCTATCCACTTTTTCAACACACAGCATCATTTTATATACCTCTATCATGCACCCTCTTATTCACCTTTTTTTCCAATACCAACTTAAGAAACCTCTGTCTAGTGTCTACTTGAAGATCTAATTTACTTGACCATGGCTCTTTGGCTACACTACTGTGAAGGCAATAATGGAATGAATGGCAGTTTGATTGATACCACATACTTTGATCCAATATATTATTATACGAACAAAACTAATTTAGTTGATGCTGTAATATGTAGTTCATTATCAATATACATTTCAGCAAGCGGACGTTCTCATCTATATTGATAATAAACTAGTTATATAACAAACCAGTGCACATATGTTTTTAACTAGGGTGTTCTCACCCCAACGTTGTATGTAAATGTATAAACAGGTTGATCCTATTAACATATAGGACAAACTGTAACAAAACATATATTAATCCAATATAACTTAGTTGTGACATTTCTTTTTTGCATTACAAAAGCAGCAGCAGCAGCAGCAGCAAGGCACACAACCCAATGTCTGACCAATTGCATAATGGGCTCTGTTCCCAGCAACGATAGTGCTAAAAATTACCCTTATGAAATATAAACCATCACTAAATAAATCATGAAAAGAAAAAAAACAGGGCGAACGTCTGTCTGCTAAATTTGAACACAACATGGCACAAAAGGGACACACGTACCCTTTCAGTGGGATGGCTGACAACCCCATAGCCCCTTTAAAAATGCACAATTGATCTATGAATAATGGGGCAGGGCTGCAGCTATCGTAAAAGCCACCATACCCTAACCCTTGTCCTACCTCGTCAATGGTTACAACAGGATTTTTCTCCCTGTGACGTGGATAGAGACCACAGCGTGTTCTCAGCCCTGTCTGGGAACGAGGCCCAACATGGAAGATGGTTTCTAAATTTAACTCTCCAACATCGTCAGCAGATAAGAAAGACTAGGAAATGCTATTTGCAATGCCTCTCAGGGTACTCTGATGCTACATATAGAGCAGCAGGCTAAGCAGTGGTGTGGCCTGAATTTCAATTAGTGCCTCAAATATAACTTGACGTCCTTTAGAAGACAGGGGAGGGTGAAACGAACAGACCGTTAGAATGGCGATGGCACGTTCTCGGAAAACTTCTTTGGTTTTTGTATTACAGTTTCTCGTATGTATTTCTGTTTTTTCTCTTTCCAGAATAAAATATTATCTATGTCCACAATCTTTCTTATATGGAGAACCCCCCCTCTTCAGCCATTATCTTCCTAAATACAGGCATACTTTGAAGATATTGCAGAATACTGCAAGAAAGCGACTATCACAATAAAGCAAGTAACACAATATTTTTTGTTTCCCGGTGTATATTAAAGTTATGTTTACCCTATGCTGTGGTAGCCTATTAAGCCAGGCCCCCTGGCTGCAGGGGCAGGATGGGAAAACCAGTAGCCAGCTCTACTTCTGTGGCCAGAAGAGGGGCAGCGATGGTGGGGGGGCTTCCTTCCTCTGGAAGCAGCCGGGCTGCCTGCAACTGCACCCGCAACCTCATAAGGAGCATATTTGTGAACTGCAATAAGGCAAAGCGCAATAAAATGAGGTGGGGTTCTATGGCTATATATTTATGTAAACCAATTCTATCTACTGCTGTTTAGAGCAAGCCAGAACGATAGTAGATACATTAACATTGATTTCAATGGCTGTAAACCATGACTTGGCCTGAGTCCAACCCAACATTCCTTGTTTTTAGGGTAAAATATCTGCTCAGTACTATTTCTCTTAAAACACCCAAGCAGCACACCTGAAAATGTTCCTGAGCCATGGCCACAGGACCAGAAAAAACTCATCTTAGAGAGAAAAAGACAACTTCTTGGAAGCTGCATTAATGGATCTTTTAGTGTTAAGGCAGATGGGCAACCTGTTCAACAATACAGACCCACCTCTAGGAATGTCTCATGTGATGGAAGACTGCCCCTAATGTGCATTATAGTTATGTTTTTTTAAGCAATAGATTTGCCTCTCATTTTCATAAATGTAATCAATCTGGCCTGCAGCATTATTTTAGGATTGTCACACCTAGAAGTGTAAAACTTCAAATCTTGAAAAGTATTGCTAAATAGACTGATGAGCTGAAAGCAAAGTAAATTTGATCTTCTTTCTACTTGCCTTCTTTGTGATTCAGCAGCACTTCTTGTATCTTCAATTCATCTACGTGGCCAGGAGGGCCACATTTCATAGTGGCTCAGAGAGAAACTTTAATAGCAAATCTGATGCACAAAAGCAAAATATACTCCAAAGTTTCACGAAATTCACTGGAACTTATTCCTAAATGTGCATAATGTAGCAACCACAGACACTTTTGTTTTGTCAGATTTGGGTTTGTTACATATTTCTAACAAGAGTCCTGCTTGTGGCAAGTTCCCTTGTGGCTGACTGTGGCTGGATAGCACCCGCTGCATGGGAATCCCAGAAGCACAATTTGAGCTGGTAGGTGATCAGATTGTTTTCCAAAAGAATGCCTATGATGGCAGATAGCTTCCACATGCTAGTTGTGTTTTTCCTACCTTCTTACTCTAAGAAAGCAACTGAAAACTCTCTCATGAAGATGCTTTTAGGGATCCCCCACTTGGCTTCTACCTATTATCTTGTCCTTTCACCATTTTCCCTTAAAGAAATGGTTTACTATTTATGATGTTATTATACTTATGTTATTATACTGTGTACTGCACTCGATACAAGCTTTAAATAATATCTAGTAAGGTATAGATATATTTTTCTGAGTAACAGTACTTCTATTCTGAGAGAACCTTTACTCTATATAGTGGTACCTCGGAAGTCGAACGGAATCCGTTCTGGAAGTCCGTTTGACTTCCAAAATGTTTGGAAACCAAGGTGTGGCTTTCAATTGGCTGCAGAAAGCTCCTGTGGCCATTCAGAAGCCCTGTTGGATGTTCGAGTTCCAAAGAATGTTTGTAAACCGGAACACTCACTTCTGGGTTTGTGGCGTTTGGGAGCCAGCACCTAATTTTTAAAGACATTATTGTGTTGCTAACTGTAGCTCACTAGCATCTACCCAAATAATATGATCCTGTTCTACTTGTCCAAACTGGAAAAAACAGGATTATAAATTACAATTTCTCGCCAGAACTTTGGGAAATCTTGGTTTTCTAAAAGAATGTTTGAAGGTTCTTCAAAGCCTCATGTGTGGTGTGGGTGATGTAAAATTGATAAGATACTAGTCTAAAAATAGCTTCCTCCCATGTCTGCCCCATTCTAAAAGCTGGTTGATACTGTATAAATTCTCCCGGTATAGCTCTGGAGAAAACAACACCGAAAGGAAACTACCTAAGGAGCTTATTCCAAAAAGCTCATAGAAGAAATACGTTCTGCTAAATGGAAATGTGATACCTTATGCCACAAGAGGGCATCAGAAAACACAGCATTTTCAGAAAGCACAGTATAGATGCTGCTTAAAGAAACACGTATGTAGTGTGGGAATATTCAGATGAAATGAGAAAATGTATATAGGATAGGGAATGAACAGGAGCTTCATAATAAGAAAAAAGCTAAGAAAAACCAAAACAAAAATGCTACAGAATGTATCCCATGTATGGGCGCATATACACAAAGTCCAAGCCAGCCTTCTTCAACCTGGTTCCCTCCAGATGTTTTGGACTTCAACTTCCTCCATTCTTGACCATTAGCAATGCTGGCTGGGGCTGATGGGAGTTGTAATCCAAACAACTGGAGGTGACCAAGTTGGAGAAAGCTGTCCTAAAGAAAGTAGAGGAAGCTACTATCGTGGCAAATGAAAGAGGGAGGCGTGAGCATATCGCCAAAGTTAATTTTTGAAAGTCCGTCTGGGACCATCCAGGGTAATCCCCCAAACAATAGCGCCTGATATTCATGTTAATAAAGGAAAGTAGGTACATCAAGGACTGGAAGTCAGAAACAGTTACTGTGGTTGAACATTTATTTTGGCCTACCAAACTTTTCTCCAACCTGTTGTCCTCTAGATGTTTTGGAGAACACTTCTATAAACCCTGACCATTATTTGGCCATGGTGGCTGTTGTCCAAAACACCTGGAGGCCATGAGAATTGTCTAGCTCGAGCAAATTTAAGGCTCTAACCCTACACTTGCTTTACTGGGAACAGAACTTATTTTTGAATAAGCATGTACATAACTGCATTAACCTTTCTACAAAACACTTGAGTGAAAAGGAAAAGGTGGCAAACACTGCAACACCTAGGATATATCCTAAATCCACTTACAAGGGAGTATGTCCCACTGAACATGGAGTTACTTGTAAGTATATACTGTATGCATATGATTGCATTATTAGGTCTGACACACACACACACACACAGGATTTTTAACCCTGGTGAAAACTATTTTTATTATGACATATTTGGAGCAGATCTGGTGACCATTAATTTTTGTCATGTAATTCTTTACCTGGGACAGTGTCTAAGGGGCAAAGCACAGCCCTGTGCCTAATTGCTATTCTTATGTTATTTGAGAAATAAGTTTATTTATTTACCTCAGATAAAAATCACTCGTTATCACACTGCTAAACCAGTATGTCAAGGGAGAAGTAGGATCTATTGCTACTGAAGCCCTTTCATTCTTCCACCTTTATAGTAAGAAACCAAAAGTAACGGGAGTGTATAGGCATACCATGGAGATATTGCAGGTTTGGTTCCAGACCACCACAATAAAGCACTTTTTGTTTTGTTTCTTAGTGCATATGCAAGTTATGTTTACATGATACTGTAGTCTATTAAGCCACACACCCCACAGCTGCAGGGGTGGGGGGAAACCTAGCTCCAGCCCTAGCCAGTTCTACTCCTGTGGCCAGAAGTTGGATGGCAGGGGCAGGGCGAAGCTTCCTTCCCCTGGAAGCAGCCAGAATGCTTGCAGCTACACTGCGTCTTTGTAAGAAGCAATAATCTGTCAAGCGCAATAAAGCAAGGTATGCCTGTACAACATGCCATCCCATTTCTGCACCATGGTCAGTTCAATTAGTAGAATGCTGAAGAGTTGTGCTCAGAGAGATGGTAATTCATCAATGTGATTAACTCTCACCCCATAACTAACTGGTGCAGCAACAAGTACAATAGTGGTGATACTCAACTGGGTATTTAGTTGTGTATTATTACTGAACCTTAATCCGGATGCGTTCAAGATTACCGGACTTGTGTTCCATAAAGTAATGACTTTCCATTAAATAGGAGTTAGCACCAGTAACTTGTGAAATGCAAGCAAACCCTACATGTAGGTTTTATTTATTTGATTACGTGGCACAAAACTTCACTACACCAATGTTGCACCATCTACTTTTTGTGTATCAGTGGTGGAGCATATGCATTACATGCTGAATATCCCAGTTTCAATCCCTGGCATTTCTAGATAGGACTGGGAAAGATCCCTGTTTCAATCCCTGGAGAGCTATTGCCAGTCAAAGTAGACTGGCATTATCCAAATGGTGCCCTCCAGATGTTTTGAACTTCATTCACCATCATCCCTGCCCCATGTTCACACAGGCTGGGACCAACAGGAGTTGTAGCCCAAAACATCTGGGGGGCACCAGGCTGGGGAAGGATGGCATATACAATAACAAGCTAGATGGACTCAGTCAGTTCTGGGTGTCCCTGTGCTTCAGATATGCTGAAATATTTTTCAAAGGTTTGATTCCTATAAGGAGGTTTTTTTTTCTTTTCTTTTTGATCCCATTAAGGGAAAAAAAAAGATAGAACACAGAACAATGATCATCAGACATCCTGGCAAATTCCTGGTTTCTTCTTTTCACTTTCCCTTTTTTTCAATCCCGCAATAAAATAATAAAATAAAAAATCAAGTGTCAGAAGCTGGAGTCATTAGAATGTTTATTTCACATTCTAAAAATAACAACAAAAGAAATGTCCACACCATTTCTCATGTTCAAATGTCTAATGTTCTCACATTAGCAGGGGATAGACAAGATGACCTGAAGTGTTGCCCACCTTTGTAGTCTATAAAAGAAAGGAACACAGCACATGAAGAGCAAGAGAGAGAACAATGTAAATATGGAAGCTTCCAATATTGAACCAATGTTTTGTCCACTTTCCCACTGGTAGATCTTGATTTATTTATTTTTCTGAGCGCTATTAATAGTTATGAACAGAGGGAAGAAATATAATCCTTATGAACCCAGATTAGTGTCAAATTGGGAACAACCACATTGGGACCATCATTCTTATGAATAGAGAGAAGAAAGCTTTTTACTTCCTTCCCACAAACAGTCATGCAACCAAAAGAACTAACATATCAGAATGATGCAGTCCTTACAACCCGTATTTCAATAAAACCCATACTCTGTGCATAGTTTTGTTGCCATACTTGTTGAAAATGTAACAGAAGATTGGGATTTTACTTCAAAAGACAGACGAACATGAAAAATTCACATATTCTATCAGTCATGAGAATCTCAAGTTGCAAAGGCAGAGTTTTTAGTATTCTGATCCTGCGCTTTCCCAGTAGATGGCCTTGAATTTAGCAATCCTAAACTACTCAGAAGTGCATATATGTGTGATTTTTAACACTTTGTATAACCAAGGGTTGAATAACAGTCAGTAGTGAAAATCTGTAACCAGCACTGAATGTAAAGGAAAGTTTCTTCACTTGGTTCCGGAAGCTCACAAACATTTCCTGCATCCTGGGGTTCTACTTGCACCCTAAGACTTTGGAAATGTTTTGACAATGTCAGGTATGACAAAAAGAGAAGAGAAGAATGAAGGTTGGGCGTTGGGAGGACAATGAAGTGGAAGCCAACAGTCTTAACAGCCACCAGCCACAGAGGAGGGGGAAAAGTGCTTGTACACTACAGGAAACTCTGTCTACCCCCCTCACTACCGGCTCAGACTTCAAGAAGTCTTGCTCAGCACCACAGTGGTTTAAGCCTTGTACAAAAGCATAGCTTTAAACTTCTCCCTTCAACTGAAATGGAAAACTTCCCTTTTTGAAAGCTGGGATTCTGAGAAGTCTGACTCTAGGTTCTGCACTTATGCTAAGAACCTGGATGCAAATATGCGGTCCTGTTTCTAATCCCTTGAAAGGTATCTCTTTATGAAACATGGGAAAATAAACTTTTGGCACAGAGATGAAACTTAAGTAGGGTAATGCCATGCAACTCCATCCCTTAAATCAGCGTTTCTCGACCTGTGGGTTGTGATGCTTGTGCAAATGTCTCATCGGTTGTATAAATAAACCCAAAAGGATTATTGCTTTTAATCCTTAACTGGTATAATACCTCAGGTAACATTTTGGGGTTTTTTGGCATATTATAATGCTGTGTTGATACTTGTAACCAAATGCCAGAAAGGGTCAAGTTTCACATTGTAATGGTAGTAAACTTTTCTCTGGCGGCTTGCAGCAGATCTGGTGATAACTTGCCACAAGGTGCTTGTAAACACCCACAAATTAGAGGCTGAGTAAATAGTTGAGCCAAGGGTGATTTGAAATGTGCTTAGCTGAAATAAGAAATACCTGCATCCTGTGTATTAACTGAGGTGAGACTATGTCTGACAACCATCAAAGCCTCCATTCACCTACTTGGTAATAAAATGTAAGCTCAAGCCATCCACTGATACTTGTCAAAATGGGCTTATCGTAAATAAAACTTTAAGATGCTCGTAGTTCATTATATCTAACACTGATTGTCTAACTATGCTTTTAGAAAAAAGTTTTACAGTTTATGAGGCAATACCCTGCAATTTGATGGTTGGTATTCTTACATTCTCACAAACAAACCAGTAATAATTTAGTGAGTACTATAAATATTTCAATAAATTAAATTCCACATTAATAGGGGTATTGTTGAATTTTGCTTCGATGCCTCAAGTGATGGTTTAAAAGTAGGCAGACTTGCAATTGAAATGCACAAAATAGACAGCTGCTGAAGACCAAAGTCCAAAATTCATGTGGCAGTAAAATGATGGGTAAATAAAATTCATGTGACAATAAAATAATGGGTCACCATTCTAAGTAAATTTGGACTTACAGGTTGCCATATCAAAAAGGTTGGGAACCACTGGCTTAAATAATCCTAATGTGTTAGCTCATATGGATAATTGGATAGGGATTATACTAGTTCATATTCCAATCATATATTCAAATAAAATTTAAGTACTATTGAGCAAAAATGCACTGGAGATTTAGCAGCTATAGGTGAAGACAGAATTTGTTTAATCTTTTGGCAGCTTTACTTGAACAGGAAGCTAAATCTCTTCAAATATTTACAGCAGGTTCTGAAGAACAGGGAGCCTGCTTTTATATAGTGGTGCAGATGGGTTTAAAGTTATATATGTTATTCCATGCTTAGGGTCATTCTCTCCCTGTTTCCCTGGTTCTTGGTATTTGCTAAGAAAACAGACTATTTCAGCAACCCTACAGCAGAGCAATGCTCTTGAAGGGCTTGAAACTATCCTAGCATTCTCTAATTAGTAAACACTGCACCCAATTTGTAAGGAGAATCAGGTAGGGAATTCTGGGAAGACAGCTTTCCAAAAATTACTCTCAATTAGATCTAACTGAAAAAACCCCACTGTTCCCTTCTCTAATTGGACAGAGAGAGAGAGAGCGCAGATGAAAAAGAGATTATCAATGAGGGAGAGAAAGAAAAGTAGTCCAATTTCTGCAGGTGGTGTTGAAGGGATAAAATTACTAATTTGGGGACTTTTTCAGCAGCTGCTTACCACTGCAGGCAGAAGAGGTGATGTTGTACAGAAATGGATAGAACTGCAAACAGCGGATCAGCTTCAGGCTCCTCTCACACTCCAGACACTTTGTCGCAATATCCAGGGCATGCCTGAAAGCCTGCAACGCCCCACTGACATTCTTCAGAGCCAAGCAGGCATTTCCTAAGCTCAAGAAGGTCAGAGGCTAAAAAGGCGAAAGGCAAACTTTCATCAGCACAGGCATAGGCAAAACCCAGATTTCAGTTCAGCTGTCAAAAGAACTGGAAATTTACAACAAGCATGCTCACATCTTGGAAGTTCTGTTTCAAATATGTGTGTGTATGCGTGCATATGTACTTAAAGCCGCCCTTTAAGATATCAGTATCTTTTTACATTAAGACTGATAATACGGTATTCAAGCCTATAAGATACAATATAAATTTATTGGTTTGGCTCTTAAGTAGCTAAAGCAGAAGGAAACTCATTCAAGGGGTCCTTTGCATGCCCTGCAACAGTTCCCACTGTTCCTACAAAAGCTTCTCTAGGTGGTATGGGGATCCTCCGAACAGTAAGGGGTGGATTCAAGATTCCCACTTCTCCCAATTGTTCAAGAGGTCCTCTGATCCTCTAGATTTGCTTTGGAAGGGGCACAGGGGGTTGGATGGGACCAAACCCCACTTGTGTGAGCTTCCTTCCACTCAATGGTTTGTGAACATTACTGAAGTGTTCTGAAACTCTTGTATAAATATTTCTGACTAGTTAGGAGCAATGGGCAACCATGTCAACTAACAGCAGCTGAACAAAATGAAGACAGGGTTTAAAGAATTAATTTGTGTGAAGTTAGCAAACATGTGCTGGGCACCTTTGAGTAATTATATTTTTACATCAATACATTCAAGCCACTTCCCAAGATTCAAATGTAACAAACCTCTTCCACTAACTCACTTCTGGACACTGAGATGGGGTATGAAAGAAATACCGTATTTTTTGCCCTATAGGACGCACTTTTCACCCTCCAAAAATGAAGGGGAAATCTGTGTGCGTCCTATGGGGCAAATACAGGCTTTCGCTGAAGCTTGGAGCACCAACCCCTCTTGCTCTCCAGGCTTCAGGAAGCTATCAGCAAGCCTGGGGAGCCCGCGGGAGTTCCCACAGGGCTCCCTAGGGTGCGGATAGCAGCCTGCTGCACGGAGTGTGGTGCGCGCTGAAGCAGAGCGCCCCGCGCTTCGGGCAGACATCGGCCAGCCCCACAAGCTCGGGGGACAGCGGGAAGGCGCAGCGCCGCCATCCCGCTGTTCCTCGACCTGGTTTGGAGGCTGGCGCTGGGGAGAAGCGCGCTTGGGGGACAGCGGGGGGACAGCGGGGAGGCGGAGCGCCGCCAAACCGCGGTTCACCGACCTGGTTTGGTTTCCCGACCTGGTTTTGGGGGGGAAATAAAGGAATTTCCCCCCCTTTATTTCCCCCCCAAAAAACTAGGTGCGTCCTATGGGACAGAGCGTCCTATGGGATGAAAAATACGGTACTTCTGCTTCAATCCTACTTAAGCAAACAGAACAGAACAGGGGGGGAAAACGAAGACTCACCTCAGAACCATTGATGGCTAAAGCTTTTCGGAGAAGCTTGCTGGCATCCAGATGAAGACCATAATGAATTAGAAGGTTGGCTAGATTGACTAAAGGGATATCCTGGAATTCATGTGGGGTCAAGTTAAAGGCCTTTTGTAAGCAAGTGAAGGCGAAGGTGCCATTTCCAAATGCACGCCAGTAAAGGCCAGCCTCATTGAGAACCAACCATAAGGGATCCCTTGCCTGAAATTAACCACAAAAAAGAAAGGCTACCCTCATTAATCTCATTCCATGCTTTACCATGTTAGACTACCATAGCTACAGGTGTTTGCAGAGATCACTGCTGGAGGGTCATGCATATACAAATCAGCTGCACACAGCAAAACATTGATCTAACCACTTCCCAATATTCTATCACACCCTAGTGAAAGAAGGAACATAGGATGTGCTGATGCAGATGAGAGCAGGCTTGATTCTCAATGGCTGGAGTCTCCAAGGGCAGGCAGCATGTTTAGCCCCCATTTCACAGCTATCCAAGTGCTTTCTGCAGTATTTATGGCTTGCATCAAAAGCAGCATTAACAATAAAAGAACAGATTTGCATAACTGCAGTTTTGCAAGATTATGGCCCTATATAATGCGGAAGGTGTTACTGTATTTCTAAGGCTCATGTCTAAGGTCTAAGATCTGTTTAATAACTCATCAGTTAAGTAGAACTGCGAATCAGCAGGGATTTTGAAAAAATATATATATTACAGAAACAAAAGCTACTTGAGAGTCTTGCTTAGAATACAATATGTAATTAAATAGACCAAGAGTGCTAGTATTCTGTGAATCAAACAATTCACATTACAACGTGAGTATCTACATGCATGTATTTTCTTACAAGTTATGTCTCCTTTCTGTGGGTTCAAAAGCTTTTATGCTGCTATTTTAATTCTGCTGTTGTTATATTTTACTCTTTTATATCGTGAGCTGTCCATAGAACATATGCCATTAGGAAGCCTCTATAGAGAAAGCAAATACACAATTCTATAGTCTCTGGGATACCTACCCTATCCTTCTAGCATTCCTGTATGGTTAAAATGCTATAATTCAGAATATACTATCACATTTCCAACATTTACCAGAGCTGGCACTGTACATTTTCTTTTGGAAGGCAGCAGCACTGCAGCAGAATTTCTTTCCTACAATTTCCTAGATTGCTATATTTCTTGAAATCATAGGTATAGCCATACAAGTATTTTCACTGTACAGCAGGAATATTGACCTGTAAATCTCCTTCAGTATTTGTCAATCCAAGGCTTCACAGCTATCAATATATTTTTTGACAAAAGGCCCCTGTATGTTTTCAATCATAACAAGAATAGCTTGAAACAAATTCAATTTCTAGTCATCCTTGGTACTCGTGGTATTATATTCTTTGTCCTTATTTCACTCTATGTCAATCACTCATGGAGGCTGTAAAATCTGACCAAATCAGCACTTTTCACAAACATTTCTGACAAAAATAAAGAAGTGGAATGATTTACAGTTGACTTAAGTGGAACACTCTGAATAAATTAAAGAGATTCTTGCTTCTGTACATGAGGGCCCTTTGGGATTCTGGAAAAAAATCCATATACTCTAAGAGGAAAATAAAAAGCATACATTGCGGTCACTAGAATTACCTTTACAATGGCATGATAGATGAATGATCCTATTTGCTGCTGTGTAACTGATTGATTGTTGACACGAGAGTATAATATCTGTGCAAGACAGAGAAGTGTTTAAAACCATACATTTGAACCTATCGAATGTAAGACTTTAATGCAAAAAACTTACGTTTGGTAATTCAAATTTAATGATCTAAAGGATCAGCAGGTTTATCACAAAATGAAAACCCAAGAGAGCCTACTTTTTTATTTGGATGGTTATGGCTAAATTGCAAAGACTGGAAAAATCCTTGCAATTCAACTGGAAAATTCAACAACTCATGTTAACTTCATAAATTAAACAAATAATGTATTATGCTTGTAGAGACAATGATGATCGTAGAACTGAAAACAAGCAACCTGAACTTTGGCTAAAACCAGATAAGTCTTATGCTATCTGCATGAAGGCTTATTGTTGGTAGAGAGTTTGGAGAAAACAACATAGTCAAAATCCAACAGAAAACAAACAGAAACTGTAAGTCTAAATAGTCCAGTAATATAACCTAAGCTGGCTTGATTTAGCAACAGCTACTTCTGGTCCCTTACAGAGGGAAAGGAGGTGATGATGATAATAATAATAATAATAATAATAATAATAATAATAATAATAATAATAATATATACTACTAATAATTTATTTATACCCCGCCCATCTGGCTGAGTTTCCCCAGCCATTCTGGGCGGCTTCCAATCAAGTGTTAAAAACAATACAGCACTGATAATTTTGCACATATTGCTGGGGTGGTTCAGTGCTAAGATTGAGAGAAAGTGGCTTGCCTTAGGCCACCTAGCAAGTTCACAGCAGTGGTAAGATGCCAGTTATGGATTTCCTAATTCACAGCTCAAACTCTTAGCCACCAGCAATACCACAATGTAAAGCACCACTAATATGCAGTGCATTAACGATTCCTTGCACTTGTATCATGTCAACTAACCGAATAAACCAAGTTCACAGAATCTGATCGTAATGCAAAAGCGGGGTGCTGCCTCAAACATTTTGCAGATAGGTGACTGTCAATTGAAACAAACACATTGTAACGGCTACAGGCTTCCTTTCAGTGGTGACTTGGCCATTTCCAAGCTGAATTTTATGTGGGAAGACCACTTGCTTTCAAAAGGTTGTCAAGTCTGGAAGTGACAATTTATAGGACAGAGAAGACCAGAAGTATACTAACAATCTTCAAATATAATCATAAAATCTCTTACTTGTTTGGCATGATCATCTGGCATCTTTACCCTCAGATCCAGATGACCGTCTAGTTCTTTGATCAAAAAGTGCATAGAGTCACTGTTATGGGCATCAGAAATGGAAGAACAATCTGGCTCATAGACCTCGGTTTGTGCATCGTCATCCCCTGGACTGCTAAGTATTGAATGGATTCTAAGAAATTTAAACAAACACCACACAGGTATAAGAATATGATTCAGACTACAGGAGCACCAATTTAAAGGCAACAATCATAGTAGAATGAAATTGCTTTATAAACTAGAGAGGCAGAACATATGTTCATTACTGTCAGACAATAGTACCTTTGGTTTGGCACTCTTTACTATGCCACAGCACTAAAGGTAACCTGAAAAAGAAAATCCCACTGAAGTAAATCCCACTGAACTCATTTTGATTTACTCTAAAGGTAGCATGCAAAGGACTGCAGCCTATTTTCCAGTTTTCTAACTGAACATCACATGCAACATCTTTTAGTCTCATTGGTGTTGGTTTTTCAGTGCTAGGCATATTCCATGTTTCAATAACTGTATTTTTATATTATACTATTATTATGTTGCTGCTACTGTGAGCTGCTCTGGCTACACTTGCATATAAATGACATAAGAATTGATTTATTAACAGTACTCACCTTTGCCCCCTGCTTTCTGGATGCAGGAAATAAGTTGGTAGTTCTCCTGGGGAGGGGATAGCTGGATAGGTTTTTACACACTCTGATCTTTTAGGCCACAAAATATCCTGCTTCTCCTGATCACAGAGAAAATATTTATTAAGGTATCACAAAGTGGGTTTACCAGTTATGACTCTCTGATTTTCTACTTGCTAGAGAAAACTCGCCAGAACGCAAGAAACCAGAACTTCTAAATGCTTCCACTTTCTTTGGGCTGTTATTCCCAGTTTATCAAAATCCATGACAAAAGTCAGATGGCTGCCCTGCAGTTTTGAAGTCTGTTCACCATGGTTTACTATCATAACATCTTTGCAGTTTTGGCGGCAGACGGAGTTGTGAATGGAGAGACAAAACCAGAGTTGGGAGGAGAGACAAAACCAGAGCGACCCAGAAGGTACCTTGGGAGGAATCTAACGCTTTGAGAGTGAACGTTCGCTCACACAATGGGACTTCACCTTAAAGAAGCAAATGGGGTTGGGGATGCAGGGGGAGGAGAGGAATGAGAAGTCCTATTGGATGAGTGGAAGTCCATTTTGCTTGTGCACAGACACCACTGCCAACAAGAGGCCCAAAATAGATTAGCTTTATTTTATGCATATTGTTAGTTATGTACTTGTCTTTAGCAGAACGCTACTAGCAAACAATGAAACTGGCTAGGAGGCCTTGCCTAGGAAAGAAAAGTCATAGCTATCCTATCCACTTACTCTGTAAGCC
The DNA here is from genome assembly GCF_964234715.1 of Podarcis melisellensis. Taxonomy (NCBI): domain Eukaryota; kingdom Metazoa; phylum Chordata; class Lepidosauria; order Squamata; family Lacertidae; genus Podarcis; species Podarcis melisellensis. Next base: position 52,563,153 of record NC_138528.1, read on the forward strand.
TCAGATTCCAGGCCCCATAATGAGAAGACAGAATGGACCAAAGGGGAAGACTCCAAGGAATGGCCAAAGTCACTGTGGTTTGCATGAAGCTCAGAATTCATGGATGTCATACTGGAAATGGAAGAATCACTGCCAAACTAGAAACAGAAAATGCATAAGAAAAGTTTGGAGCATGAAATTGACACCTCAAGGAGACTTCTTTAAGAAAAAAACTACTTCCTTACAAAAAACTAACTACATTGGGTTGTATGCAGTGCAATTCTGAGCATGCAATTCTGAGCCCCCTCACGAGATGCTGAGAAAATCAACAGCCCTGATATTAATAATTTTAAGCAGCAGTGCAAATCACCTCCCCAAACTTCAGAACTACAGGTTCTAAAGCAGGCACAATCTTTCTTCAAAGCATTAAAAAACAACAACACATTTTGCTAGACAATACTTTCAATTTCCTTCTCCTGATGAACAGTGTGAAAGTTAGTTTTGTTTTCCCTGAAACCCATTCATCACGTATCTAGCATCTGAGCACACCATGAAGGAGTTATTGTTGATCAAAATCCAAAGATGAGGCAGGGAGCCACAAAGTAAGTTTGTTTCAATATCTGGGTGCTTTTTTCCGTCTGATGCTCAGGACAAGATACAGTGATCAGCAACCTGGAATGAATGCATAATGTCTGTTGTGTTTAGGAACCAGGCAGTTTATGCCTTCCAAGATGGAAGATGGGGCTCCAAAGGGAACCTACATATTGGATTGAGTAGAACTCCCTGCACCCCAGTTTTGTTTTAAAATCTTGTGCTAGGGTAAATAGAAATAGGTATAAAAGGAATATCCTCATCTTTAGACACCTCAGGAAGATGTGTACCCCTCACTATAGATCATGAAGCAGGGAGAGCAATGCTCTACAGACAAACCTCAACATATTCAACATTTTCAAACATGTCACCACGGTGATAACGGACAGGTTGGTCCCACTGGCAATGCAAACTGTGCTGCTGGTTGCCCAGGCGACAAATCTGATGGTTTCCTGCAGTATATAAACATGAAATTCAAGTTAAAAGCTAACAAAATTATGGTTGACAGCATTTAGGATCAAGAAGATATACCTAACAGATCTCTTCCAAGCTAAGCATCCGAAAACAAATGATTCTTAATTTCCCTTTTTTATTATGTTTCTTGATTCTGCATGGAGGAAGAGCATTTTAGATAATAAATTACTCACTATCTTGGTCCACATAGAGCTTGTGCATATTGGCTATCTTGGCCAGCACTTCAGTTTTTGTCAGAAAGAAATGCATTTGCTAACCTTGGCTCCAGACTACAGGGCTCTTAAGAAACATGCATTTTTAGTACTTTGGAGCACATTGAATTTACAGGCAGAATTCAGAGGCTCATGCATGTGACACATTTCTTTTGAACAAGGAAGGTTGCTGGTTTTCCTCTCAGGTTTAACAGAATGTTTAACAGAATTAAACATAGAATTTAACAGAATTAAACAGAAACTCTGTTAAACAGAGACTCTCATGTTTAACAGAATGTTACTCCAGAAGGTCCTGTGACCTTCAAAAGTGGCTTTTTGTAGTGGAGACAAGGGGCTGCATGCTAAAAGGAGAGTCTGTTTGTTAGAGCAGAACACACTAAAATGCAACTTTTTGGCATTTTTAATATGCCGTCAGGAAGTGTTCTAGTCAGTGAGCTGGTTTATTCAAAAGCCCTGGTTTTACCTGAAACAGAATTCCTTGGACAAACATACAAATTTCATTTCAGCTTTTACATTTCCCAATGAACATCTTGTTACACAACAGATACCTAGTTGTGCCTCTTTCGCCATCTGTGTTTCATGGATAATGTTCCTCAGGATCTGTTCTTCCTGAATCAGCTTGTGCTTTTCTAAGATCTCTTGCTGCCTTAAGTAATGGTCATGTTGCTTTTGATATTCCTTCAGTTCATTTAATGTTCGCTGAAGTGATCTTGAAAAATTTAACACCAAAGAAAAGGACATTTAAGTTGCTTAAAATAGCTTTTGCTTACACACTTATGTCAGTACTTACTTTCAAGGTTGATTTTTCTGTATACTTGTTTCTTAGGTTTTATTAAACGATACAGTTAAGTTACAGCATGCTACCATGCAGCTGATTTTCAATGCTGCAGTGTGTGCTTTAATTTTCCTTAGATTAAAATTATGCAGTTTTATATTTTATTTTAAGGAAGTAGTAAACAAGAAAGTAAATCTGAACAAGCCTGTGTATGAATTTTGAGGATAAATTCACTACCTGTGCTGAGCCTCCAGTTTCTGCTCAAGCTTTTGCTGACATAGGACAGCATGCTTCCTTTTAATTGCTTGTTCAAACCCTGGTTTTGCCTGTAAAGCATGATCATAACATAGTACTGAGTGGTTGTATTCCCCAAGCATCTGAAAAAAGGGATTGAGGGGAAAAAAGACACGTTAGCAGCATTCAAATGTAATATGAACATTTAATGTAGCTTCTGAATTTCATATTGATTACGAGTTTCAGCATGTGACTGCTCTGGAAATAGAATCATGTTTAATACATCATGGCTGCTTTAGTGAGGCCCTCCAAAATAACAACAGCAGCAAAAATGCAAATAAATGTTATCTGTCGGTTTAAAGATCTTCAAAGATAGCCAAATTCAAAACATTCTTATCCTGAAGATGCATGAGTCTCACTGTTCAATTTGTAAGAGAGCTAATCAATGTGGTATAATCTTTCTAGATAACTGAAAAATAAAATATTATTTACTGCATATATGTTTCCTAAAGTATAATAGCTGGTGAAGACGTCACTGTAATCCAGAGCTGCATGGACCACAATGGCTGCATCAGCAGAGAAGTGCGCCCTGTGTAGCACATTTGCCAGGTTTATCAGTGCAACATCTTTATTGTGCCTGAAAGAGAGGGAAAAAACAAAGCGGTCATTAAGATGATATCCTAAGGCATATCTAAGCAACTGGCAAGCCTCTGGCCTCAGGTTCGATCTCTGGTTACTTGCATGCAGGAAAGTGAGAACTATTGAGAAGCTACTAGCCAGAATCTATGCAAAAATGCAATTCAGACATAACAATAGCCCAGAGCTTCCTAAGCAACTGGTCTAATATGAAGTGTCTTTTTATATCCAAAAGCATGCACATCTATCCTGCTGTCTTATACTTTTATCTATTGCTAGGAATGTCAGTAGTCTAAAAGCGCATGGGTTGACTGAGCACAATGGTTTTGGAGAAGGCTGCTGGTTTTTTTTATATATATAATGAAGAGCAATTCAGCCAGTACTTCCATCAGATGACGCACAATTATGTATAAATAGTCTTCTTCCTTATTTGGTTCTAAAACCAGAATTAACTATTGTAGTTCGGTAATTTATAAATAGTAGTAATAATCTCAACATCATTTGCTGATAAAGAATAATATTCTGAAGTGAGTTATGACTAAGTAACTTTGGTTACGGAGCAGGGAACATGCCAAAGCTAGCCTAAGTTATTCCCACACATCTTTGTATAAGCAGGACAACATACACATGCACACTATTTAGCATTCACTGTGATATGGTTCAGATAAGTCAACAGCACAAAACAAGAGACACCCATCCAAAGAGCCTAGTGTAAGTCAAACAAGAGATGGCAGAATCTCTAGATATCTATATGCATCTACAACTCCATCATATAACTGCATTGGCCTGTCAATCCTAAGGGGGAAGCAACTGCCACCCTCGATTAGCTTAATTTTCAAATCATACAACAGACTGTATTATGCTGCTAATAAAAATCCATTTGCCTCACCTTGTAGAAAAATGGAGAGCCCGCATGGCACACTCCACTACTTGGTATGGCTCATTCTTTATTCGCCAGTAGAAGGAGGCCATATTATATAATACCCAAGAAGAAGAATTCTGCGAAGAACAGGAGACACAAGAAGTGTTTACTTTTTTTAAAGTTACTAAACTTTTTAGCTGTTGGTGGCTGAAACAGGATTCTGAACATACACGCACTATCAGAATGCCTGTTATCCCCAAATTCAGTTATGTGAATATAAAGAGTTATGCCTAAACCTTGCTACATGAATGGCTGATTCAGCTATGAACAGCCAGAGTCTGTCCACTTCCTTACTTGTTTGTGCTCCGCAGGTCAGTAGCAGTCTTTTTCGAGCAGAAGCCATGTGGGGAGGGGGGAGGGATGGAAAGAGATTGGACAAATCAGTTTTTCCTTTTGCTGGTTGGCTGCAGCCATTTCAGGAAGACACCATGGATGAAGTGGGAAGAGAGACTGGATTAGAAATGTTCCCACAGGAAAAAGAGGAAATTGCCAGCTCATTATGTGAATGCCTAACGAACGATTTTCTGGGTATGCATTGTATCCAGAAACCGGGACCTGCATGCAATCCATTTTCTTCTAGTCTTCACAGTACTGTATATGAAAACTTGGGAGGGCTAATGAAATAAAAACTCTAGAAGGAATTTAACATGGTGCTGTGGCAATTGTTCTGTCAGTAGAAGCTTGTGAGACACAACAACTGCCCCTTGTGCACTGCTTAGGGATTCCCCCCCCCCAGGCCAATTTCAGGGGCGGGGTGGGGGGGCTGGAAGTCCTGCTGTGTTAGTGGAAGTCATTGTACAAACTTCCACTAATGGAACTTGTTAACTGATTCCTGCCCACTGATTTAAACAAAAATGAGTTGGCTATATATCTGCTACAGATAGATAGAAATGTATCTGCATCAGCCACTACTCACTGCAATTTATACAAAGAGTATATCACACATTGGAGCAGGAACCGGCAAGCCACTCCATTATCCCTGCCAAGAAAACTCCATGGACAAAGGCAACAGTTCTGGTCCATGGGGTCACGAAGAGTCGGACACGACTAAACACATATCACACATAAAATGTAACAGAACACATAAAATCCCAAATTAAAAATTACGCAAATTAAGATTCAAGGCACTATAGTGGTCCTCATTTAAATGGCCACTGGTAGAAATTTGCAGACTTTACAGATTGTCTTGGTTCACAGGGAGAAAAGCCACATAAAAATCAGATGAGCACTTAGGGTAAGTAAGCATCCATTGGGATGTTTTTCCTTAACTAGCAGACAGAAGGCATGTGAAGATTTAAGTGCCTGATAAATATAAAGCATATTCATGTTGAATCAAAGGTTCTATACACTCATTTTGGGGACACACACACACAAGGTGGTTACCTTCATGAGACCTTCATAAATGCGGTGGCCTATCTCGTCTATGCTTCTTCCTAACCGTCTTGATAAGTAAGTCAATATAGGATCTTCTTTAGGTAACAAGGGTGCAGAAAGATTAACTCTTTCTTGAATACCCTGGGTGGGGGACAGAGAGGATAGAAAAAGAAAAAAGTCAGTGACTGATAAATAAAATGGAATTCTCTACTATCAAGGTGGACAGACTTCGGTCTTTTGTTGTCTGCTTTTTTTCATTTTACTGGTCCAGTAATGTCTTCACATTTTCATAGCAGGAGTGTGCATTCAGAATTTCTTAACAGTTAGCTAATCTGTGTGAATACTGAACATGAACCTCTTAAGAAAATAAGTAATGCTTTGATACACAGGTCCACCTATTTCAGCATTCTTTACAGAAATACCCAGGAATCAGCAGGAAACACCTATGATAAGGTGGTAGAAGGTAGTCAGTAATTCCTCATGTCAAATTTACCCACAACTCCCCAATTTAGCAAATACTGCCCCAAAATTTCAACACATAAAGCATCATTTCTGAAAAGGCAATATCTAGTTTACTGAATCCTATAGCAGTCTACTCAGATGTAAGCCCCACAACATTTAATAGGACTTACTTCCAGATAAGCACACAAAATTGCTGCATCTGTTATTTAGAAAATGTATTGTTCTAGTATTCCATATAAAATCATGTTTAAGTATTGTTCCATCAATACCTTCAGCTATTTTTATCCTAAAACACCCACATACAATTTAGGCTGCAGTTAGTGGGGAATTTTGAAGAACTTCAGCTGCTTTAAGTGCTGTAGCAGAATAACAATGTTTGTTACAATGCATAAGATAACCAAGCCTACTGTGTTACTTGCTACCTATTTAGAAAAATCCAAATTCTGCACCAGCAAAATTTTCCAATATTTTTCTTTTAGAAAAAAAAAATCTGAACATTTCTGACAAAATGAGGCACGGGGAAGAAAAAGCTATTAAGTGATAGAAACTGAAGTTCGGATGGGGGAGGAAATATGAGACAGTAGTCATTGTAGGCCAGAAAGCTGGAGAGGGAATTGCAAGCATCATCACTAGAAGCTTTGCAATGATTTCCAAGTCTAGCCCAAAATGTTCAGTAATGTGGCTACAAATATTACTAGGCTGCTTTAAGAAGAAAGTTATTCAGATTTACTTCAATTAACAGATAACATACTTTAAAGTGATTGTAAGACAAAGCAGTCCTGACTATCTGAATCTACTTGGACATCTCAGGAAGAAAGGCAGATTAGAGGTAAAGTAACGAAAGACTACATCATTAATTACTTACCCGTAAGTGCTGGAACGCATGAATGCTATATGGAAGATCTAGAATTTTTGTGCATTCTGGCTCTTCTAAGTCTGGAGGTAAAGGAGACTTTGTGTCTACGTAGTCCTCAGGGCTAAAACCAAATAGCAACGCAAACATTAGCATATTTGTTTGCAGTCGAAAAGATCACAAAATACTAGGAATGGGAACTAAGTCATGTAGGAATGCTGATTAACATTATCTGTTTTAAGTCAACTAACACTATATATTTTTCTATCTACATCAGATCAACTTGCATTAAAATTGTATCTGCTGAGTCTTCAGTTTAAGACTATAAACTAGTACTAATCTCTTTCCCCCCCATAGCAGGCACAAAATAATTCAGTTAGAATCCTATAGTGGGTACTTTCTGAAGTGCATATCCTTGCTCAAATAATTAAAATGAACAATATTCAAAATTAAGGAACTCTTTTGGATTCTGCCATACTGACGCTGAATAAAGAAGGTTTGGAATCAAGTTCTGAAATAGAGGTAACTCACAACTTATACACATTTAACTTGTGCACATAAAGCTTTATGCCCTTGGCATTAAAAAAAAATTAAAAATTAAGGGGGTAGACATCCAGGAAAATACTTTGGCAAACCATGGAACCCAATGGGTTTTGACTATATGCAATTTGGGCTTTATGTGCTATCCCACAACATTACCCCTGCCTAAGTTGAGTACATTTGAAATCATGCTCTGGAGAAAGCCTACTTCACCAAGAACGAATGCAACAAAGTTTAGGAATGCCTAGAAAAGACACATAAGCAAATATTGTTGAGATGACTATAAATATCTTTTTGGGAATATTCAGGAGAGCTACTCATTACCTTAACAGTCACTTATTATTTCAACCTGATTCCCAATGGCACAATCATAATCCGACAATCTGAAATTACAGCTGTTGCAAAAATTTCATACAATTAATCATCTCACTACCTGATATCTTTGCTCTCCAAGGTGATGTAAGTGCCATCATAGAGATCCAAGTCCCCCAAAGGCACCTTTGCTTTAATGCAATCCGGATCTTCCTTATTATGTCTTTGTTCCAGTCCTGTGTCTCTGTCTTCATTCTCCTCTATATGGATCTTCTGAGCAACCAATTGCTTCTAGAAGAGATACAAAAAAACAAAAACAAAACACCATTATTTGAAACAGAACCGCATACCAAGGCATTTCAAAAGGCTTCTTGGGGAGGGTTGCAAGGGGTTGCAGTGAAAGTGGGAAGGTAGGTCAGCTCTGTTGCTCATGCTTTTCAGGATACAACACTTAAGACTTTAATTTCCCCCCATCCCAGTGTAAAGATTGGACACTTCAAACATTGAGAGCCACAATTAATCACTGCCATGTGAACAAGTCTTCATAAAGAATCAAGGTTGCTAATTCTTTTAGTGATTAAGGTCCAAAATACAGTGATATGTATGTACGTAGGATCATCTGCACAAAACAGGGCCAAGAGTGCTCTTAGCTGTACATAGTGACTTATTTTTGACGTCTCTGACTAGGATGCAAAGAAATTTCTTTATGTCTGCTGAAGGGGCTGGGAATTCTCTGTATGGCTTTGGTTTCTTTAACCAGCAGAACCCCCAATCCTAGCTACATTATAAACTTGCTAGCTGGCTTCAGACATGGGATGCTCTTTAAGAAAGACAAACACATAGGGAACTAGCGTGTTTTTTTCTGGCACTGCTCAAGCTTCAGACTGGTCCCTCTTTTTAGATGGGAGATGTGTAGAAGCTGGGGTTACTGTAGTAAAGCATGAGCTTTCATGAGCCTGTGCTTTGGTTCAGATGTTTGGTGTCTGGAATATCAAAATGAAAACCATGTCAGATATGGTTTCTGAAATGCCACTCAGTTTCAAAGAAATTTTCATGAGGTGAGAGAGGCTGTTCTTCAAGGGGAAAAAGCTTGGAGCCCTTTGGACTCAGAGAACGAATTCCATGGTTCACTGGAACCTGGCCACGCTTTACAGCTCCAATAGTAAAGGAAAGCCAAAAAGCTTCAACACTTTTTTATTTAAGTTGCAGGTTTTATGCATAGAGACTGAAATAATAAAAATGAAGAAAAAAACTATTGATGCTAAAGCTTCCAGCATCAGTATTTATCACTCTCCAAATGCACTTCTTTTATCAGGAAATTAGCATTTCATACTTTTCAGTACCTACAAAGCAGTTTCCAAGACCATTTCATAAACAGCCTCACCTCCAACTCTTTGAGGTAGTTAACAGTTGTTTCTTGTCTCATTAGTATTACTAAATCGTGAGGATGTTTCAGGTTCATTGGCGAGTCGACCTAGAAGACAGTTCAGAATAGCTGCATTATTAAACAACCTTAATGTTTAGACAGCTGAATATTCAGGCATTTGCTGGTAACAGGCTACAGCACTGAGGAATTTCTGAACACTATAAATTGCCAAATGGCTACAGGCAACTTTCAGAAGCTTAGGATATAGGGCATTGAAACATAATGCTGTTTTTATTTGTTTTCTTATATTTATATCCTACTTTTCTTTCCTCATGGAACCCGCATACTGACAAGATCCGATGCTTAGCTTCAGTAATTACGCATGTTACATAATGTTGGGCAATTTGGTATGAGGATTAAGTAGTTAAAAACATACTCTGTGTTATAATCTAAAGTGTGTGCCTACAATTGTATAGCGTCTGAATATTTACATTTTGACAATATTTGTTGGGAGATAGGGTCACCCCAATTAGTTCGTCATATCTCTCTGATTTCTCAGACTTTCAGCACTACTGAATGTAAGATTAAAATTTTATACTAAGGGCGTAGGTCTGTTAAGAGTAAAATCTCACACTTAGTATAGTAGGTTAATCGTTAATATAGTTATCTAGCTATAAAAGATAAGTTAGATCCAGATTGCTAAAATGCCAGTGAATTGCTTTCCCTGATATGCACATTGAGTTTGCTAGTGCTCCTGTACAGGAAAGTAGAAGTTTGACTCCATCATTTTCTGAGGGTTATTTATGAAGGGGAAAATCACCACTTATTATTATTAATTAAATTTGTATATTGACTTTCTTTTGAAGATCACAGGGTGGTTCACAACATAAAAATACAAAATGAGAACACAAAATACTTAACAAAACAAAAACAACCCCCCCAAACACATTTAAAAGGACATATAATGTTAATCAGCCAAAAGCCTGGTTAAGGGGTAATGTTTTAGGCTAGCCCCCAAATATATGTAATGAATTTGCCAGGCCAGCCTCCTTGGAGAGAGCATTCCAGAAATGGGGAGCCACTGCAGAAAAGGCTGATTCTTGTGTTGCCATCCTCCACATGACATCTTGTGGAGGGGGCACATGAAGAAGGGTGTCAGATGATGATCACAGGGTCCTGGTTGGTCCATATGGGGGGAGGTGGTCTTTGAGGTATTGTGACCCTAAGCCATTTAGGGATTTATGGGTCAAAACCAGCACACTGAATTGGGCCTGGAAACTAACTGGCAGCCAATGCAATCAGGCCAATATTAGCCTTTTATGTATAAATCATCATGCCCCGAGTGAGCAAGAATTTTGGCTGCCGAATTCTGCAGCAGCTGAAGCTTCTGAATCATCTTCAGAGGCAATTCCATGTGTAACATGTTGCTATAATGCAGGCAACCCCAACCTTCGGCCCTCCAGATGTTTTGGACTACAGTTCCCATAATCCCTGACCACTGATCCTGTTAGCCAGGGATCATGGGAGTTGTAGGCCAAAACATCTGGAGGGCCGCAGGTTGGGGATGCCTACTATAATGTAACCAAAGGTTACCAGAGCATAGACGACAGAAGTTAGGCTATTCCTGTCCAGGTAGGGGCAAAGCTGGGCCACCAGCCAAAGCTGATGGAAAGCACTCTGTGCCACCAAGGCCATCTGAACCTCAACTGGCAGCAATGGCTCCAGAAGTACCCCCAAGCTGCATACTTGCTCCTTCAAAGGGAGTGCAACCCCATCAAGAGCAGGCAATCTCCCATCCATCTGGTCTAGAGAACCACCCACTAACAGTGCCTCAGCCTTATCTGGATTGAGCTTCAGCTTGTTGGCTCTCATCCAGTCTGTTACTGAGGAAAGACAAAGGTCCAGCACACCCACTGCCACATCTGCAGATGTGAAGGAGAAGCAGAGCTGTGTGTCATCAGCATATTGCTGACAATGTACTCTGAACTCCAGATATCCCCACACAGCAATTTCATGTTGATGTTGAACAGTACAGTGGTTCCTTGATTTAAGAACAGTTCTGTTTACGAACTACAGTGGTACCCTGGGTTACAGACGCTTCAGGTTACAGACTCTGCTAACCCAGAAATAGTACCTCGGGTTAAGAACTTTGCTTCAGGATAAGAACAGAAATTGCGTGGTGGTGGTGCGGCCCCATTAGCTAGAGTGGTACCTCAGGTTAAGAACAGTTTCAGGTTAAGAACAGACTTTCTATTGATAATAATCAGCTAAATAGTTTGAGGATCTATACAACTGTGTAACATGCAGAAAACAGCCTTCTTAGAGAAATAAAAGACTGGAACTGAGGGAAGCCGGGGGTGGGTGGGTTTTGTGGGGGAGGGTGGGGGGAGGGAGGAAAAATGGGGGAAAAATAAGGATGATGTGTTTCTGGGTAATATGTTTTGTTTTAATTTTGAATTTAAAAAAAAGTTTTTAAAAAAGAAAAGAACGGACCTCCAGAACGAATTAAGTTCTTAACCCGAGGTACCACTGTATTCAGTTTACGAACTCCTCAAAACTGGAAGTAGTGTCCTGGTTTGTGAACTTTACCTCGGTCTAAGAATGCAAGCCGAATGGCGGAAGGGCACCAGCGACGGGAGGCCTCATTAGGGAAAGTGCGCCTTGGTTTAAGAACGGAATTCCGGAATTGATTAAGTTCGTAAACTGAGGTACCACTGTATATGGAATAAAACTGAACCCTGAGCAACCCCACATTGAAGGCTCCACAGGCCCAAAGCAAAATCCCCAGACTAGAACTACTGCAAAGTGGTGCCATGTACCCCTACCTCGGACAGCCACCCCAGAAGGATACCATGGTAGATGGTATCAAAAGCTGCTGAGATATTAATCACTTCCGTGGCCCAGCCAGTGGGCAGGGGTCCAGAGCTAGAAAGTGAAGGAAGTGAGAGTGCTGTTGCATTTAGGTTCTGCTAGCACATTCCCATAGGCATCTGACTGGGCACTGTAAGGATGCTGGATGAGGGCCACTGGCCTGATCTAGGAGGCTCTTCTTACCCTGGAGGATATCTCATGTAGTCTAGGCTATGATCACATTTTCATTGAAAGCAGACGGCACACCTAAATGGACCCTTGCAAATAATAATAGAAGTAGGGAAAAGATTCTACTTCATAGTAGGCAGCAGGGTTCAATGGACATGGAATAATGCCATTTAGCATGATTCCACCTTTGTACCTTAGGGCAGAAATAGAACATCTATTTTCAGAAAGTTGCTGATAAAGTAGTATAACTTGTGTGCAAACGCACACATCTATCCATCTAACGGTCTTCACAGATCCTCTTGTTTTGCAGAATTACAAATATGTATAAGGTTCCCTTTTCTCACAAATGAGCAGGGAAGGCAATTGTTAAGCAGTTCAAGATACTCCTGCATGAAACAGATCATTCTAAACCCATTTCAATTAGATGTTTGGATGATGTTGGTTGGATTCTGATAGCTGCCAAGAGATGGGGGGTGGGATCCCATTGAAGCTCCTGGATGGTTTAGCAGCTTTCTTTTGAGTATTAACAAGATCATAAAGATAAAAAATAAAATATCCCACCCTAAATCAGAAGATAGTGTTTAGGCAATGCATGCAAAATAACAACCAAATGATACAGTACGGGTAAGTTCTCATGTCAGACTACCGTTAACAGTTTATGTTAACCAAAAGGTTTTTAATGTGAGGGGAGTTATCTGTTTATATAATACAGTCTACTGGGATACACTGCTTGTTTTTAGATTCTTATATTCTGTTACTTGTTTTGCTGAATCTTTTATGGTAAATTAGTTTATAGTCAGAGGTGCTTTTTGAAAGGCCAGTTGCATGCTTAAAAATGTTAGTTTTGAATTAGTCAAGGATCTCAGGATGACTAAACATAGGTGGGGCCTTAAATGCCAAGTTTGCTTATGCTACACATCTATGAAGAAGCACAGGCAGCCATAACATGCCATGAAATTCAGAAGAGTTTAATTGCAGAGAGGCATTGCACTCTGTGCCTTTTTATCGGTCACCTTATTGCTAACTATTCATATAATCAAATATGTTTAATATGTCTATCCTGTTTATTCTATCCTATCTCTATTCTGACCAGAGTGTTCAACAACTATCCAGCTTTTTGATCACAACACAAAACTGCAAAATATTCCCCATACCCTCTTTAATAATACCAAAATGAACATGGTGGAACAGTATTTTAAAGGGACTATTTGACAGATCTTTAAGGCTATAACCCCAAGCGCACTTACTTGAGATTAAGCCCCGCTGGGTCTTACACTGAGTAAATATGAACTGGACTGTGAATTTCTACAACTATTCTTTACTTACACAAGTAAAGGAGGTCATTTCAGTGAAAACAGCAACATTTATAGAATCCATGAATTACGGGAAAAGAGAAAGTAGAAAGACCCACACCATCTGCCCCACCCATGTAATTGCATTATTCACATCAGTCCCCAACTGTGTAAAATTACATGACGGAAAAACAATCCCTATGTGACTGTGGGTGGAAAGCATCTCTGATCCTAATTACATCTGTTGCAAATGTGTGCTCTTGATCTCCATGGATCCAACTTTCAACTAAGAGAACGTAGGATTTAAGCCTATAAACATTTTCTCATATGCAAGTTCCATTGGAAATCAAAAAGGGTCACTATGACTTGGGCAAAAGGAGAACGAGCAATTTAAATAAGCACAAAGTTGCAAAATCACTGTGCCGCTTACGCAAAAACATCAGAACTTGCTTAATGCAGAGGTCTGAGATGAGGAAATTTTGTCAACTCTTTTAAAAAGCCCTGGAAACACTGTACGTAATAGAGAACATCAGCTGTGGTGTGAATATTGTAAGACATTTGAATAGTTACAGCTGAAGATTTTGCAGCATCTAATCAGCATAATTTGACAATTACCGTATTTTTCGCTCTATAGGACGCACTTTTCCCCCTCCAAAAATGAAGGGGAAATGTGTGTGCGTCCTATGGAGCGAATGCAGGCTCCTTGGCTTCGCCGCGACGCGCCTGTCCTGGAAGCCGGAGGAGGAACAGAAGGGTCTCCTTCTGTTACTTCTCCATCTTCGCTGAAGGGCGCTGTACCTTCTCCCTCTCTGCGCAGCGCCTCTCCTGTGAGAGGTGCTGCGCAGAGAGAGAGAGAGAGAAAAGGCGCAGCGCCCCTTGAGCAATGTGCCTGCCCAGCGAAGCCGGAGGAGGAACAGAAGGGTCTCCTTCTGTTCCTCCTCCCGCTTCGCAGCGACACGCCGGTCCTGGAAGCCGGAGGAGGAACAGAAGGTTCTCCTATTTTAGCAGTAGTACAGCCTCCCCCCAACTTATGTTTAGTTGATGCCACTGCAAGTGGAAATAACAGCAACTTCATTGACATCCTGGCCACCATTTTGAATCCTTCAAAATGTCCCAGGCCTAGCATCATTCTGGAGACCTCATTCTGGAGACCCTTCTGTTCCTTCTGCAGCTTCGCTGAAGGCGCTGCGCAGAGAGAGAGAGAAGGCGCAGCGCCCCTTGAGCAATGCGCCTGTCCAGCGAAGCCGGAGGAGGAACAGAAGGGTCTCCTGTTCCTCCTCCCGCTTCGCAGCGACGTGCCTGTCCAGCGAAGCCGGAGGAGGAACAGAAGGATCTCCTTCTGTTCCTTCTCCAGCTTCGCTGAAGGGCGCTGCCCCTTCTCCCTCTCTGCGCAGCACCTCTCCTGTGAAGGAGGGGCGCTGCGCAGAGAGAGAGAGTGACGAGTCTGTCCTGGCTTCTGCTTTAGCCCTGCGCAGCCTCTTTGGGCAGGGGGAGCCTTCATCCCGCTGCCCTGAAGAGGCTTGGCGCGGTTACCCCAGAAGCCAGAACAGCCACACGGTATCCCAGAAGCCAGATCCCTCTTGCTGTTCTGGCTTCTGGGGTTCAGAATAATTTTTTCTTATTTTCCGCCTCCCAAAACTAGGCGCGCCCTATGGTGCGAAAAATACGGTATATTATTCAGATATTTTTTCCCAAATGCAATATTCATTAAACTGATCTACCAATCAGTAATATTTGAAGTCAAGAGTGGGCCCTATGTGGTCCTATGGCTACAATCTGTTTCTCCTTCAGCAGCCTGCTGAGTGGAGAGGGAGAGAAAAAGAGATGTTAGAAATGTGGCCCCAAGTCCACCTTTGCTGCTGGCACCATTCAGCACCAACTTCCTTTCTACCCATGATCTCAAAAAAAGACTGTCTACTCATTTTAGGTGATTTTAACACCACAGCCCAGCCCAGGCACTGTGATCTGCTTAACAGACCTGGTTAACTTTATCATAGCCTGAAGATGTCTATGTACAGATAAGGACTTTCCCCAGTGGTCCCTAACTTGTGGAATGATCTCCTTATGGAGATCAGGTGCACAGCAACTCCTGGAAGCTTTCACCAACAATTTAAAACATAGCTCTTTACCCAAAGTTTTCCCAACTGACATACACACATACATAATTGTATTTGTATGCTGCCTTTCCACAGTTTAAACCAAGTGCAAGATGGCTTACAACATGAAAAAATACATATCTACAACATAGCAAAAGTAGTTATAAACAATAAATAATACATTAAAAATACAGAAGCAAATGGAACAATTTTCATATAAAGCAAGATCTAAAATAAAGATACAAAAAAAGAACAGCAACAACCCCCCGCAACAAAAAACCCCAGCCCAAGAGTTAATACTGATTCTTGGCATTTCTGGCTACTGCAGCTGATCCTGATGTTTTATTTCTGCTTCATTAATATCGTTTTATCATATTTTGTTATATGCTGTTTGTTTTACTGATTTATAACCACCTCAATATTTATTTGAAATAAAAGACAGTATACACATTTTAATAAGTAAATATTAATTTTTTAATTAAGAGGCATCTCCACACCAGAATAGCTAATACAGTATGACATCCATTGGTATTTGATCAGTTAGAAGATAAGCTGTCAGCAAGATTGGGTAGGGAGACAATTTCAATTGTCCCCTCACCCCCTGAAGCTCCCCAGAAATCTGCTCCGAAGGGTCCCCTCCAGAGGAGATCAAGGAGGGGCAGCAGGAAGGGAACACCAAAAATTGCCCCCCTCCCCATTCTGCTGACTAATTCTGTCCAGTAGCAGACAAACACTTGTTGCTTACCATCTGTTTTATATCTAAAATTCATGGTTAGGCAATAGCTTTACTAGGACCAACCAAAACCTGAGGCAACTTTGCATAGCAGGGAAGCAAGTCCAACTCTCAGACTTTGTACCCTTTAAGGAGATTGCATTAGAAGTGTAATAAATACAGTGGTACCTCAGGTTACATACGCTTCAGGTTACATATGCTTCAGGTTACAGACTCCGCTAACCCAGAAATAGTCCTTCAGGTTAAGAACTTTGCTGCAGGATGAGAACAGAAATCGTGCTCCGGTGCCGCCGCAGCAGCAGGAGGCCCCATTAGCTAAAGTGGCGCTTCAGGTTAAGAACAGTTTCAGGTTAAGTACGGACCTCCGGAACGAATTAAGTACTTAACCCGAGGTACCACTGTACTAGAGTCACTTTCAATATCTCATATGGTAAATAGTATGGATATTAATTATTACAGGAAAATCAGAAAGCTGGCAAAACTGGGAAGTGATCAGCAGAGGCTCTAGATTAAGAACAGTTTGTAACAAGTAAGAGAGTTATGATCAGAAAACAAATTTAGTTGCAGACCTCAACAATGTACAATGAAGTTTAAGCATAGCCAAACTTTCCCATCTTAAACTTACCTACAGATTCACCCCACCACCATATGACATACGTTATAAAGCACAGAAGAGAACCAACAAATCTAGGTAACAACAAAATATGTGATTTGTAATACTAATGAAAACCAGGAAGCCCTATAAAAACAGGTTATTATATGTAGGTAACCATTGAATTCACTCTATAAAAGGGAATACCTTTTATATGAAAGCCCATCAACTTATAACAGAAAAGCAATTCAAATGAAATAAGTCCTTTTAATTTGGTAGGAATGCTCCAAGCTGCTGGCAAAAATTTAACTTATAAAACAGGGGGATCAAGCTGCCATGATAATTCTTTTTCCAAACTACATTTCTGGTGAACTGTACCTGCTGAATAGATTTACCACCTTCTATACCTTGCCTGTGGGATGCGGGTGACGCTGTGGGTTAAACCACAGAGCCTAGGACTTGCTGATCAGTAGGTCAGCGGTTCGAATCCCCATGACGGGGTGAGCTCCTGTTGCTCAGTCCCTGCTCCTGCCAACCCAGCAGTTCGAAAGCA
This sequence comes from Podarcis melisellensis, assembly GCF_964234715.1. NCBI lineage: Eukaryota > Metazoa > Chordata > Lepidosauria > Squamata > Lacertidae > Podarcis > Podarcis melisellensis. Next base: position 52,580,188 of record NC_138528.1, read on the forward strand.
CATCAAAGTGCAAGTAGATAAATAGGTACCACTCTGGCGGGAAGGGTAACGGCGTTTCCATGCACTGCTCTGGTTCGCCAGAAGCGGCTTAGTCATGCTGGCCACATGGCCTGGAAACTGTCTGTGGACAAACACCGGCTCCCTCGGCCAATAAAGCGAGATGAGCGCCGCAACCCCAGAGTCGGTCACGACTGTACCTATTTGTCAGGGGTCCCTTTACCTTTTTATACTTTGCCTAGTCATTGCTGTGTAGTGGACTGATGCCTTGCCATTCAAAACAGAAAATCTTCCTATCAATAAATGAGCAATGCTTCACCCAGGTATAGCCCAGATAATACTTAAAGCGAGGGTTTGATGGCTCTGTGGTTCACTTATAAAACTCACTCAAAAGCAGTGATGTGTGAAATAGAGAGTGACATGGAACTTTGTACTTATCAACCTCTGCCCAAGTCTCTCCATCAAGAAAGAAAGAAACAGAACAAACTGAATGAGGGCAAAGGTGAAACTGACATGGCTGCCTATGAAATCAAGACTGTTAAAAAGGGAGCCAGAGGGGCTCTGATAAATCACAGAACCACTTATCCTAATTACTGCCCTAAGTAAACTAGTAGAAAGCATTACTGAAACTAGATGGTTAAACAACATTAATTAATTAGAATGGCTTCTGCAAAGGATGTTTTGCTTTTCATTCTTTGAGTGTCAACAAGCATGTAAGGTAGGGGAGATTCAGTAGTCATACTTGGACTTCCAACAAGGCTCCTAAGTAAACAGTAGTCATGGTTGTGAAATGGTGATTGGTTGTGAAATCATGCAGAAGAGGGTAGGAATAAGCAGAACATTTTCAAAATGTTCTGAACAAAACTCTGTACCGGGTCCATTGCCATTTAACACTCCTATATGATATGGAATTAGGGTGAGCCGTGAGATAGCCATGCTTGTAGATGAAACTTGAAAGAGATTTTGTAGGACTCAAAAAGGGCATTTCAGGTGGAAGATAACTGTGTGCCACAGAAAACCCTAAATGAAAGCTTCAACAGTAGGTGCAGCATTGTAGAGTGGGGGAAGAAAATTGTTGGGAATTAAGAGATATTTAAAACACTACAGACAAGAGCTTCTAAAGTGATCAGGGAGCTGGACTTCCAAACAAGGAATGGCTAGCTAGGACATCTGGAGCTCTTTAGAGAAAGATGACTATGAAGACACATGACCTGTTAATAAAACTGAGGAGTCTTCAGTTCACCTCTCTCATTATTCTGGAATGAAGGTCCCAATGAAAGTGACAGGCAGCCAATAGTACCTTTATCTCTCTATTACATGTAACACATGGTTACTTACGGAATTCATCACTACATAATGTGTCACGGTGATAGCTTAGATAAATTCACAGAGGTCAACCTTTACCGTAACTAAATGAGAATGTCCATAAGCAGAGGCAGTATACACCTGAAGACCAAATCGTGGGCCGCCCAGAAGGGATGTGGGCAGAAAAGCAACAAGGAAGGCCTGCTGACGCTATTCCTACATCACACTCTTTCCTCAGAGGCACTTTGCTGTCCTAAAGGGATCCCTGCTGGGCTCTTCTTAGGTCACCACCACAGAAACGCTGATCAAACGCTGAGCTTCAAGAACAGCAGCAACGAGGTTGCTGGAAACCACAGGAGGGGAAGAGGAGGAGAGCTGCTTTTGTGCTCGAACCCCGCTTGCTGGTTTCCCACAGGCAAGGGCTCAGCCAGGACACTGGGCTATTTGGGCCACTGGCCTGATCCTGCAGGATCTGCTCACGCACCTCTCTAGAAAGAACCTCGCGGCCATGTGCACCTGGAGACATGAGAGGGAGGGAAGGAAACTCGAGCCAGCAAGGGAAGCGGCGCTGGAAAGTGCCCTGCGGAAGGGAGGGATGGGAAGGGGCTGCACCTCAGGCACCGGCAACGCGCCCGCGGAGCCTCTCTCTCTCTCCTTCCCTACACAGGGGACGGACCCTCCTTGGCACCGGGAGAAGAATGCAGAGGGAAGGGGGGGGAGGAAGCGTTTCTATGGCGACGGTTCCCACAGCGGCCAGAGGAGCCCCTCCCTCACCTGCTGCTGGATCTTGCCATCCTCGGTGACCACCCAGTGGGTGGTGGCGGCGCCAGGCTGAGCCGCAGAGCCCAGCAGCAGGAAAAGGCCCAGCAGCGCCCAGCCCGGAGAGGCGCACGCCAGCCCTCGACCACCCCGCCCGGACACTCCTGCTCCTGCTGCTGCTGCTACCGCCATCTTCCTCAAGCCCGGCCTACCCGCGCCACCCGGAAGCGGATTGACCTCCAGCGCCATTTTGGAGAAGGAAGTGCGCGCGCTCAGAAAGCTTAGAGGTACGAAAAGTTTAGACTCGCGCGAAGCCTGAACTTGTAAGCTTAGATGTTTCGAGACGCCGCTGTGCGCGGATGGATTCTCTGCGGCAGCAGCATAGCAGCTTGTTCTGCCCTCAGTCGACTCGCCTTGTAAGTGAAGTGGGAGAAGCCAGCTCCCTGTTAAGACCGCAAGTCCTGCGTGCGCGTGTCACTCTAAGTTTCCTCCTCTCCTATCTCTATGTGACCGGGAGAGGCCGGAGGAAGGGGAGGAGAGCGTTGGGTCAAACAGATAAGGACGTCTCGCGTGGCTGCGCCCCTGAGAGCGGGAGGCGGAGAAAGAATGTGGCGAAAGGGGGCGTGGCCTACAAAAGGAGGGCGCCGGGAGTAGAGAAGAGGCATCCTCCGCCACGCCCTCCCACGTTCTGCTCAGAGGCAGCAGCCAATCGCAGGCTCCCAGCCGCTGTCATCGGAAGGTGAATACGAGGCGCGCTCTTTTTGTTCCGCCAAGGGAGCACCCGCCAGCTGGCTGACCGCGTTGCAGTCCTTTGGTTGCACGTGTGCCTTAGGCTGCAATCCTGTGGCCGCTTTCCCGAGAGGAAGCTCTTTTTCACGGAGGGCCAGAGTAGACGGACTGCTTCTGACATGGGGCCATGTGCCCGTTTGGAGGCTGCTGCACCTGCCCGTCCGGACATTTCAGGCTGCCCCCCAATCTGAAAAAAACGCCCCAGCAACAGCAGGCCATATAAGAGATATACTGACACAGGGGCCGAAACCCGTGGCAGACATAGATTACCCTGGCCCCGTGCCCACTATTACAGCACCGAACAGAATCGGGCTCACCTGCATTCTGCACAGGGCAAAGGGGCCAGATTCCAAAGAATAAATGCCCTTAGAAATGACAATATTCAAAAAGTAGCAGGGAAACATTTCAGCCTTGCTAGACACTGCTGCTAATCTTAGAAGCTGTTAATCAAAAACAAGGTTCTTCCTCAACGTAGGAAGGAACTGCATCTAATCAATTTTAAACTGGTATTTTTGTACTATATTTTTGAATTTTTAATTATGACTTTAGTAAGAAGGAATGGACCACCTTTCCAGTATGCATCTATAGTTAAATGGGGCTGTTTAATGTGTGCCATGTGCACGACACATTAAGTTATCGAAGGCATTCAACAGCTTGAATACAGTGGGGATGACAGGGTCTGTCACTTGACAGGATGAACACTTGCACATGCACACCCCATTACCAAATAGGACTAATTAAAGGTACAAGAATTTAGGGATTTTCAAACCAGAATTTAGGAATGTTCCTAACCATCCAGAGATTTATGTAAGTCATTGCATCATTGAAAAGAAAGACTCATTTGTCAATGGCTAAAGATTAAACTTAACTGCAGGACCAGGAATATAGCTATGGATTATAGAATACCCTTAGAAATACATAGAATGGGTGACTGTGTGAGTGGACATTATTACATGTCCTTCACCCTCTGATCCGAGGCCGACTACATTAAAACACAGTATTAAAAACAATGTACCATCTCAAAAATGTAAGGTGGGTCCTAAAAATATACACCTCAGGTGTCAAAACCAAGGGTACGGATCTTCCATAATGGGGCTTCCCTTCTCCTCATGCAGCCTTCTTGCAACCCCCCAAACGGCTTCAGAGGATTGCTGGCGATCAGTAGAGAGTTAGAAGATCCAATGACTTAATTCAGTTTAAGGCAGCGTCCCAATAATGTCTACCAACATGGTCTTCAGGCATGTTCATTCCTAACTAGGGAGGCCAGTAAGAAAAAAAGAAGACAGAACCTTCCCGCACCTTTAATAGTTGTGTAGAAGATGGAGTGGCTTGTCATGAAAGCTACACCTGCTGAAATCCCTGTTCACAACAAAGTGCAGGAACCCCCTCCCTCACCTGGCCATCCTATTCACAATCTGCCTATCCAAGAGCACTGTAAATTTGCTGTGAATGACGAGGAAGAGAAAGGATGTTGCTGTTGTATTGCACTCTTACCTTCTTCAGATGAGCATTGCTTTTTCTATGCAAAAGCACCATGCTGCAAGTGCATTATCCCTTGATGACTGAGCCAAGTAGAGAATCACCAACACCCAACCAAGCTCTTTTAAGTGAATTAATTATATTTAACTCTCTTTTGCATCACACCCAACTCATAAGAACACACAAAAATGGTTTACATTTAGATTATCCCTAAAACCTAGAGATGACATATTTTGTTAAAAGTCCAGTGTGTTTTCAGGAACCTATCATTTAAAAAAGACCAAGCAACAAGAAGTCACTAACAAAATTACAAAATGGATTTATTGCAAAGGCATAAAGGAAATTTTACAAAGAGAATGTGATTAATGGGTGTCTCCAAAAAGAAGTAACTGCAGCCACAACAAAAAGTGAAAAAGCTAGCTGTTTCTAAGGACAATCTGCACATCATTTATGAATAGAAATAGTTTTTAGTCAATTTGTTACCTAGGGGACCCTCCCCATTCCCTGTCCAAAGATACTTGGGCACAGTAGTAATCACTGAATGCCCATCCTTAAAAATTAGGCTTTCACATTATTAAAGGACCTCAAATTGCCATGATAACCAAAATATGCAGCATACTGAATTAACCAAAAATATTTCAAAATCCATTTTGATCAATTATTTGTACTTTGACCAGGCCAGTTTCTAAAACAAAAATCTGAATAGATGTAGATGTTTCTCCTTAATTAGAATCATGTTTGTGGCCATCAAAAGAAAAACGAAACAAGGTTGTACACATCAAGGCTTCACCTGCAGTTCCATACTGGTTTAAACAGTCATGGTTTGCCCTAAGGAATCCTGGGAACTGTAGTTTGTTAAAGGGTCTGAGAGTTGTTAGGAAACACCTATTCTCCTGCTCCAAGTGGTATGATACTGCTTTAAATGCATAGCACAGATGGGGCCCAAAGAATGATTAAAATGATTTATTTGTCCAGTTTATAAACTGTTTCTCTCTGATATACATGAGGCTTGCTGGAAATATGCTTTGTACAAAATGTTGGTTTTCAGTACAGGCATCAAACTCTAGAGGGGAATGGGGGTGATGCGAAGAATGAATATGCAATTTTTAAAAATAAAGCCTGACACTGGGTAACTTAAACATTCCTGCAGTGTTATAAATTTTCCTATGATCTGTTACTGATACTGACATTTTATGCTGCTCACTCTTCCTCCTCCCATGCCTAAGGACCCAACGTACATTTTTAATGGGAAATATTTTTGGGGGGAGGTGAGAATCAAGTTTGCTACATCATATTATTTTAAATAAAATATCTAGAATCCTTATCACTATGATGATTCCATTATTACGTAAGATTTACCAAGATGTTTTAACTTTTTACCCAAGTGCAACTGAATAGCAGTAATTTCAAGTGCCTAATGCCATGCTTAATATTTGTAAACACAGGTATCTAACTAATTAAAAAAAAACAACACAAAAACAAAAGAGCTTCTTCTAAGGGCTAAACTGATCCAAGCTCTTTAACAAGAAAGAGTTATTACAGCATCACAAATTTGCCATTCTTGGGGTAGCATTTCTAGCAGTTTTATTCTTTTTCACTATAATTTTATGGCATATATATGAATATATATATGCACACACACATTTATAGAGAACACTTAAAAAGCCATTTGCAAAACACACATTATGTTACAATATATGGAGAAGAGCAAAATGTGTTCACGTTAACACCTGGTCTTCCCTGCTCCCTCCCACCCTTCCCAACAAGTAAATGGACTGACTTATGATAAAGAGCACAGATTATTCTGCATCCATGTTGCACATTTTAAAAATCAAGGATTCCTATCAACAATCAATGCTACCACTGGTAGCCTATACTACTTTTTCTGCAATATCATTCTTTCCCACTTACTGCAAAAAATAAAATAAAAATACGATTTTGTCTGGAGAAGGGTTACCGCTGATTTCAACTTCAGTTATAACATTTCCACCTCTTATCTAGCATATGAAAATTATTGTACACTAAGGAGCCTACTTTGTATAGCCATATTTATAGATGAATGTAACATCAGCAGGAAAACCCATGCTTTCTTCCTGAATAAGTCTTGAAGATGCTTAAAAAACAAACCCAGACACAAACTCAAACTGCCAGCTGCTAAACATCCAAAAATACAGTTGTAGCTTCACTGTGGGTGAGTCTGCAGTCCATTAGAAAAGTAGATCATACATACAAAGGTATAAGAACATTTAAATCAGTCTTTTGCAGAAGACAGTTCTTTAAACAATGCAGCCCTCCAGGCAATTCGTCAAGACTTGAAAGATGATCATGGCAATGAAAACACCATTGATTTTAGTAGATTCTTCCACGAGTGCGATTACCACGGCCACCCCATCCTCTCCCTCGTCCACCACGGAAACCACCTCTCTGCTCTGAAAATAAAGAGAAATAAAGGTCTGTTTTAAAACATATAGATCTCTGATTGACTAGAAGGAAAACAGCAACTACCCCTAGTTATAATTCTAGCTTTAAAATACAAGTGGCACTTAAGCAAACATGACAGTAAGAATTGCAACATACTCTCTAATCAAGTAGATGCGGAGCCCAACTGTGTGAAGCAAGACCAGTAAGAACCACACCAGCTCCCAGCGTATACTGCCCAGTTCACATAAGGCTTAATCCACATGGTCATTCTCCCAGTTACACAACCACTCAAGGGATAGGACAGTGTGAACCTGCCTTTGAATAGCTTTTCCTATGGTAACTATATTTCAAGTCAGAATATAAACCTGCTTGTATGTGCCTCCCAACTCTGAAACAAGGCTGAGTATGAAATATTTAGCATGTTCACGTGTGCTACCCCTCCTTATCCAGTAAAACTATTTTAACATCAAAGTATCTGATACACAGAAAAAGTAGTAGTAATCCGTATAATTACTCTGTATGTACATATTTTACACATACTGCATGTCTGTTGTTATCATTATTTCTTAACCATCCTTTACTCTGAAGATCACAGGCTGAGTTACATTAAAACATACAAACTTGAGATAGTGGAAGGTATAGTCAGCAATTTACTTCAGCTTGCAAGATGTCAAAGCTGAACACAAATTTGAAAATAGGCGCTTGCCAGTTTAGCTATGGTAATAACTCATTCCAAGAAAGGTTTTGCAAATGGCAAGTCAATTGGCTCTCTCCACCCCCCCCCCCCAATTATGCTACACAGGTACAGGTAGGCTAATCATTTCTTTGTGGACTTATTTGCAGAACTTGTTTAACAGAATAGAAAATAACTTTACCACTTATGGAACATGTGACTACCTGTATATTATTAAGTGTTGGAATCAAAGGGGACTATTTTGGAAGTGTCCACGTCATAGTTTCCAGTGTTCCTCATTATGCCTGCAGCCGTTTGCAACGCTAGACAAGCCACTTACAAAACTCTGGGGAACTTCCGATGAAGCACTAATTGCCGTTATACACTTATGAGACTCTTTTGAATCCAGACAATGTCTTTGTTAAGTAAACAGATTGTATATAAAAACACTGATTGCATATGAAAGCCAAAGTTTGTATCAAACATACCATTTTTTTAGCCCTTAACTGAATGAGAAAGCTGAACAATGCCTTTTAAAGAGAAAAAAATGTTGTGTGGAAAGGGCATTAATTGAAGCTGCTTATGGTGATCTCTCCAATTCTTATTTCGTTTTTCCAGCATTCTAGTAGGCTGCAGTCCTACCCTACTGACCAACAGTGGCAGAGATTCATTGAACAACACAGCCATTGTCACTCCTACAGCCCTGGCCAGGAAAGAAGGTGGGAGGACAGATCAAAAAGCCTTTGTGGTGCACCAGTGCTCAGGCTGGCAAAGCAAAGAAGGCTGGATCAGGTCCATTGCTGTCATATGAGAGCTGCAGGGTCTGCATAGTGTCTGGCATAGTGAATACGAGTTTGGATTGCTATTTCATGAAAGAATTAAGTGATGGCATGGAAGACCTTCCCATAAATCTGAATGAAGAGTTTCCTATCATGTTACAACCCCCCCTTCCTATTCAATGTGAATAAAACCTGACTCAAGAATTGGATGTGACAGGTTGAAATTGTATACAGGTAAATGCCAATGAGACCAAAAATAAATATCTTGTACTAGACCACAGACAGGAGACCTGAGGCTTTCCAGATGTTGCTCGACTAACAAAAGCTGCAGTCCAATAGCATCTGGAGGGCCACAGGCTTGCTACACCTGTCTAGACATTGTTCAATATGATATGTAAATCAAAATCATGCCAAGATTGTATCTCGAAAAAGCACACACAAAACTCATGAACAGGAATACCAGAGAACAACACCACCCAAAGGCAACAGAGCCTGGCAACTTATCTTACAACACAAAACAGAATCCTATTTCTCCCCTGCACAGAATAACACAATCTCTTGCAATGCTTACCATAAGAAAAATTTCCCAGGTTACTACTGTATTTCCCACTGGGTGGATTGTATATCTGCCTGGCATCCCTTTTTGGTCCTGCTGGAGCCTTCTTTGTTGGCAAGTCTGAAGCTGCATCCTCACTTGCTCTTTTTTGCCTTCAAAGAAAATAGGGGGGGAAAATATTGCAGAGACAAGTAAGAGTTAAAAAAAATGAACCCAATATGTACAGCAATGGAAAACAACAAAATTCCTAGCATTTCAAAGCAAGAAGATTCCTATTACCTTACTCACTAGCTCATTTGTTTGTAAAATTAAAAATTAAAATAAAATGAGAGCCCTCAGGGCAAATATGTCACAAAATTGATAAAACTGAACATCACCTTAATAACCAAAGCTTCTATTTTTCTTAGAGCAGAGGTAAGTAACCAAAGTGCTCTCCAGATATTGCTGGACTCCCCATAGCCCCAGCCAGCATAGCTACGGGCCAGGGATGATGGGAGTTACAAGTCAACATCTGGAAGACACCATCTTGGTTACCCTGAGTTTGGAAAAGCCTGCTCCTCTGCAAGAACAGGTGGGCTTTTACTTTTATTTCCAGACACCAATAGCAGAAAAATATAAAAGCAGCTTGCTTATTTTTATTTTTATAAAAAGAAAAACCCACCATCTGCTTATTCTCAAGCCAAGAAGATACTAGGTAGCCTTATGTTTTGCCTAGAGAAGAGATGACTCCTAGATTAGCCATCTTTTTTAGGACCAAGATGCCAGGATCCCAGGCACTGCATATGGCATTCTGCTCAGACATGCAGTATTTGTAGCTCTCCCTATTCTAGCAGCAGTAGTCTCTGAAAGGTTAAGGACTCTTTGGAGCAGCTCCTCACCAGGAGTGGGTACTTCTAGAAGGAACACAAAGATTATCAGCCCCCTGTACTTCTCCTGTGTGCATGGGAACATGTTGCCAAACTTCTCTGGATCCCAACCCATCTCTCTCTCTCTAGAGTAAAGTTATTACAATTGCTGAAGCGACTATTTGTTTTGCTAAATAAAGTATATTCTTTTTAAAGCAGAGGTTAGGTGGCCATCTCTAGTTGAGATTCCTGCATTGCAGGGTTGGACCAGATGATCCTCGAGGTACCTTCCAACTCTACAATTCTATTATTCCTTTTATCTTAACTCTCCTTTGGGTGTTCAAACACACTGACTCAATCAATGAATGTATACAAAATTATAACTTGTGCAGAATAACATTTTTGGCATAACTTTATAGATGTATAAATAGATTTAAAAGAAGATTCCAACATTACATTAACAGGGATCTGCTGGAGGGCAAAAAGACAAGAGAGAAATACATAAATAGTTGGAAGTCATTCACTGCTAACTTACCCAGCTTCAGATTTCTGTACTGGTTTCCATGACAGCGTCACTGTGCTCTTGTATGAAGGGGGAATGTGGAAGAGATCCTAGAGACAAAATAGGAATTATATGTTTCTGGGAATAGTACTTTAAACAGCTGAAGAATAGATGTTAAAAACTAAAGTTCCCCAATTCAAAATTTATTGCATGATGACAGATTTCCTGGATTTAAAAAAATTCACTCCAAAATCCACAATTGGGAAAATCCATCGTTAGGATCAGCATTAAGTATTAATTCAGTCTCTCTCTCTCTCACTTCTCTTTTATGTTTTTGTAAAGGATTTGATCAAATTCCATTGTTGAAAACAGACTAAATTTCCCTACAGGTTTGGTATAATGCTCAAGCACAACAGGGTGAGGATAGAATCTACTACTACTACTACTACTACTACTACTACTACTACTAATGCTGCTGCTGCTGCATCTGACTGGGCTGAGCAGCACCCAGCAAAAGTTACTGGAACAGTATTACTGTTTCCAGAAAGAACAGAGTTAGGGCCACAGAATTGATTGGTCACAAATAGCTTCAGGGCTAATATCTTCACCAAACCATCCTTTTAAAACAAATCCAGTAATAAAATATAGAAGGGCTTACCTTGATTAAAACATTGATGTTATTTGTAATTTTCAGTGCAACCACTTTAATTTTGTTCTGCAAAAAAGGAGAAAGGCTATCTTAGAAATGTTAAAAATTAAATTGTTTTTAAGTCTATATTTAAGATGTTTCCAATGAAGCTCAGTGCATTCTTTTCTTTTCTTTAAATGAACAACAACACTGAGGAGAACAGTTTTCCATTTGAAACACTACCAGTTGCTAGAGTCTGGAATCTTACATGCATAATCACATGCACATGTAGTTTAGTTATGGCCCTTTGGCTTAGGTGGAGGATTGGTGCAAAACCTCCCCCCCGCCCGCCCCTCTTGCTACACTTCTAGCAACACACTGCTTTTCTGTTCTCTATGAAACAGAGTGGATGCATAAAAATAGAAGCGATACAGTGACACTCTTCAATTAGTTCAATCCAAGGGTGCTTGCTTAAGTGGAGAGATACTTCTGCTCATGGAAAAAGACATCCCCCATTTTCATCAATTCCCCTTTTGTGCAGCTCCCATATCATATCCTGACAGTCTCACCCCCCTCGGGAGCAGATTTTCAGAAGGCACAGGGCAATTTGGAAAAACTATTTTTTGTGAGCAACACCCCCAGTTACTACTGATCAAAGCCACTGTCACGAGCTTTATCCATCAGACTATACTGTGTAAAAATCATTTTGGTAAATTCAGCTAAGGTACTGCCGTCACAGAGGACTACATACCTCTTCTGTCTTTAATGCTTCTCCTGTTTTGCCCTGGAGTGCCAAACGAAGCTGTCGGATGTAAACCTGCAGTCCTCTAGCAAAATACTGTAATCTTTAACAAAAGAGAATAGCTGAACAGTAAGTTATGCAACACACAGTGAAATCAAGATGATAAAAAGGAAAACTGCTAGTATCTTGAAAAAAAGAAAAGCCTCAACAGAAAGACATTTGGCAAACTGAATTTGCCTAAGTAAGAGACCTTATGTAGAATGTCCTAAATAAAGGTGTCTCTATAGAGGAATAAACTTTAGGGTAGATTTATGAATCAAGACTTTTTAATATCAAATATAATTTAAACATCAATCAAAACCAAGAACATTTTACTGAGAGAAGCGGAACTTTGATCCTAAACCTTCACTGCCTTGAAGGATATTTCCAAGAGAAGAAAAGGCTAAGGTGTAAACCCTACACAAACCCAGAGTGGAGTCCCTTTTGACGGATGGATAGTGCCTTGTACGTCTCCTTCCGGCAACTCCTGCAGCCAAGCTGGTGCCAAATGCGACTAAAATCAAAGTTGGCTCTCTAGTCTACCGGGGGTCCTAGTTGCGACAGCTACCATGAAAAATTTCCCATGACTTCCAAGTTACCATGGAATGGCAGTGGACGGCAAGCTCAGATTTATAAAGGGGTTTATATGTTTATGTTTTTATTTCATTTGTATATGTAAAATAAAAAAGGCAAATATATATGAAAAACTTCCCATAATGCCAATTTTAAATGCTGGGTAGACTCTATGCTGCTTGGGTCGGGGGGCGGGAGGGAATCAAAGTGTCTAAGGCAGGTGTTAAGGATGGATCCTACCCCCAGGATGCCAGATGCTGTCACTGACCATGGAGAAGATTGTTCTGATGCTGAAGAGAAATCTGAAAGAATTATGTAGTCTTTGGTATCTAACCACTCCTTTATCAATTTTAGAAACTGATTATGGAACAAAGGCATGGAGGAAATCTCACATGGAGGTTAGCAGAAAACCTCAGAGCAAAGCCCTAACCTAGGGTCACCAAGGGACACAAATGTTGAGATCCACTAAAATCCATTAAATAATCCTTAGACACATTTCGGTTACTATTGGTCAAAGTGCCATTTGATCTGAGAATTCGGAACATGTGAGCCCTTTATGAGTTCTTCAAGAGCAGCTTAAATTGCAGTTCAGTATTAATATGCTACAGGTCACGAACGTAAAGGTAATTCTTTGTTGGAAGCATTACAGCTTTTATACTCGATAAGCCTTCGGTGCATATTAAAAAGCTCAAGGCATTTTGTTTCACCGCCCAGTAAACTATTCATTTCATTGCTATACAAGTATAGGCTAGTTTGAGTTACAGAAAGACAATATGACATATCCAACAAGTAACTTTTAATCAGAAAACTGAGAAGAATACTCTCATTAATTTTAGAGGGCCAGAAGCAAGTTTGAAATGTCAGTTTGGGGCTATACAGCTATTCTGACATAGACATTTCCCTATTGCCCTGAAAACTAGGAACAGTATCTTCAATATTTTCAGTCTGAAGTTTTAGTTAACCTTTTCTATTATTGGCTAAAGCTTGCTTATTAATCACATGGTTAATTATAACTGGCAGAGAAAAGATCAGCAGGATTCTACATGACTCCATTACTGCTATTCTAATGAAGTCTGCACATGCATAAACTTTAACGTTACCTGATTTTAAAGTCTTTCACTTTCTCTGTGTTCAGCTTGGCTGTCAGGAAGTCTGGAAGTTTTCGACCTAGTTGATGAAAGCTATATAACAAACACTCCACATAGCTGAACTGCAATTTGGGCTCTTCATTGCCAGCGTTCTCCCCATTCTCCGCTTCTTCTGGAGGGAGTGGCATGTATTCCTGAGAAACAGAAACCAGAAGAATTGACACTTGTTACTTCATGTAGTATTTAAGATGTCATTGCGTCAACTATGTATTTGTTACCAAATCTCCTTCCGAAAGAGGTTCACAAACATGGTTGCACAGCCAAGTACAGTGGTGCCTCGCAAGATGAAATTAATCCGTTCCGTGAGGCTCTTCGTATAGCGGTTTTTTCGTCTTGCGAAGCAAGCCCATTGACAGCTTAGCGGATTAGCGGTTTTTAGCGATCAGCTGTTAAGCGGCTTATCAGCGGATCAGCTGATAAGCGGCTTAAGAAAGGGGGGGGGGAGAGGGAAAGAAACCCGCAGGAACTCGCAAGATATTTTCGTCTTGCGAAGCAAGCCCATAGGGAAATTCGTTTTGCGAAGCGCCTCCAAAACGGAAAACCCCTTTCGTCTAGCGGATTTTCCGTCTTGCGAGGCGTTCGTCTTGCGGGGCACCACTGTATATTTAATCCCAGCTGTCATAATTAGGGTGCAATCTCAAGCCATATTTGTCCTTTTAAAAACCAGAACACACAAACTGCCAACATTTCCCCTGTTATTCTGTCCCTGCTCCTCCCTTCTACTTCTCCGACTGAGTGAGAGTAGGTAGCAGCATTTTAAATGTTCCCTTTTACTTCACTCAGTCAAGATTAGTCGGCTTTTGTCTGCCATTTTCCACTGCATCTTGACCTCTGCAGAGTGTTTATCCATTCCAGTGTCCCTGCTCTCCTCCTGACTCTCTCCTCGGCAGCAAGACAAAGACATAGGCATATATTCAGATGGAATTCATTCCCATTGCCTACTACAGGGGTGGGCAGACTCTTCCCCAATTCCATATTGGTGAAGGGAGCCCAGATGGAAACATGGGGAAGGGGAGTGATTAAAGAAGTGGTGGTGGGGACCCTCGGTAATCAGACCACAGGACAGAGACTTTTAAAAAAAAGGTGTGTGGGGTTATTGTTAGCTATTGTGATACAGTGGTACCTCGGGTTAAGAACTTAATTCATTCCGGAGATCTGTTCTTAATCTGAAACTGTTAGCTAATGGGGCCTTCGGCTGCCGCACAATTTCTGTTCTCATCCTGAAGCAAAGTTCTTAACCCAAGGTACTATTTCTGGGTTAGTGGAGTCTGTAACCTGAAGCGTCTGTAACCCGAGGTACCACTGTATATATTTTTGTGTTTTTATAATTTAAACCACCCTGTGATCTTTGGATGAAGGGCAGTATGCAAAAGATTATAAATAATAAATCCTCCTCTTGCAGCCCACTTAGAAGACAGGAAGACAGAGATCGGAAAACTACACCCACTCCACAAATTTATGGCTCCCTTACAGATTACACCAAGGCAGGGGGCGGGGGAGCCCAATGTTGGAGGATGACAACAGTACTCCACCTGTGGTTTGGTGGTCTAGCTACCAAAGCTGGACACAATTTGTGAGTCCCTGCTCTCTATTACTGAAGCCAAGCATGTATTTCCTCCCGGCTGCTATTCAAGCATCTTTCAAGTGCTGTGCTATCCACAGAGAATTGAACTTCTTCACACTTGTAAACACACTGTGTATGAAAATTAGTCAACATCTGGTGTTCAAATCTGCTAAAGCAATTAGCTATTACAACACGGTTATCCCTCTGGAAGTACTATCATTACACTAGGTGCTTTTCAATTCAAATAAAATAAAAGGCATAATGAAATCTAATTACAAACTTTCACTCTCTCTCTTAAGACTAATAATCCTCTTACCAGTAGTTTATCAAAAAGCTTCTTCAAATTTGATTCTAGCTTTTCCATGTCTCCACAAAAGGAGCTCATCTCAGCAAGCAGTTTCAGCACCTACAGTGGGTGGGGAGAGAGGAAAAGGGCCATTGGAAAATTAACAGTTGCAACTTTATACCATGACAATTATAAAAAAAAGAACAGATTTTAAGACAGAAAGAAAGGGCTTATTCCTGGATATGACAGTGCAAATCAGAAAATGTGCCTAGAGGGTGGAAGATAGTGCCTCCTGTAGGATCTTAGTTGAACAGCATTCTTTCAGGCTGCAGACTATATGCATAAATTGTTTGAATTTTGTTCTGCATAGCAGCACACATGATAAAAAAGCAAATCTATGTAATACTTTAGGAGAGAGTATAAAATAAGACAAGCAGAATCAGCCTTGTCCAAATTAGCAATAAATTTATTCCTATCTTCTTTTGGCATACCTTGGATACCTATAATTCAGGCCCCATGAGATATTTCCAGATTAGCTTACCTCTAACTGTATATCAAGGCCTTCAACTGGGGTGGTCAGGGAACTCAGGTTTGGCAGCACATGCTCACAGAAGTAAGTGACAAATCTTGTGGAGTGAACATTTTTCTGTAGAAAAACAAAATAGCAGCTGTAACAGCAACATTTTCCAATGCTTTGCTGCACAATTCCAATTTTTCATTTGATAGCAGCTAGCACTAAAAGCCTTTTTAATCACAAGATCATTAAGTTAGCATACTACTACGTAAACATGACACTGTTTTCCAAGACTGAAACACCTTCAAAGATTTTAGACAGCAAGCATGCTCAGATAAAACAGTGGTGTGATTTACATACAGTGAGAGATAGGAAAGCTACAACTCTAGCAAACAGGTACCTTAAATGGGTTGGTTTCCTTTCTTTAAAGCTTTAAACTCAGCTTCTTTTAATTCCACTTGGTTTTTAATCTGATTTAAATTTTGTTGTCTCCTCCCTGATTTGTTTTGGTTAATTTTATTCTGCACTTGATTTTAATCTATCTTAACTAGATTTTATTGGGTGATACCAAACATTAATCATTCTCAGGGTAGATCCAATGAAATTGATGGCCTTGCTCTATTTATTGGGAGAGTCCTTGAGGGGATAAAAGTAGCATACAAGCTATTTTATAAATATATATCTGTGACACATACAACGGTCTTGCAACTTTTCACAGTCATGTACAGTGGTACCTCAGGTTACATACGCTTCAGGTTACATACGCTTCAGGTTATAGACTCCGCTAACCCAGAAATAGTGCTTCAGGTTAAGAACTTTGCTTCAGGATGAGAACAGAAATCGTGCTCCGGCGGTGCGGCGGCAGCGGGAGGCCCCATTAGCTAAAGTGGTGCTACAGGTTAAGAACAGTTTCAGGTTAAGAACGGACCTCCGAAACGAATTAAGTACTTAACCCGAGGTACCACTGTATTGTATTATGGGATAGTCATTCTGACACAACCAATACAGCCATGCTGTATTGTCACAACAGTCACAACACTTAAAAAACAAAACACCATAAATACTTACTGAGAAAAGCGGGACTGCTTGACGAGTACACTGTAAGAGTCTATCCACACAATCGGGGTCAGATGGATTGAAGGTCTGCTCAAGATCAGCTTGTTCAGCCACTAGTTCAACTAGCTGCTGCCGCCCACTCACTGTCTGCAGGCTTTTCAAGCCTGATAGTATCTTCATAAATAAGACAAACTCCTCTCCTGTCACATCCTCGAGCACCTTAAGAAAAGAGAAAAATAGAAAAGAATGAAGAATCATACCAATGCAGGTGGGAACAAGTGCCCATGTGTTATTTTTCCTTGCAAATGATCATTCCTCACTTAATTTTTTTACAGCACATTTCAGTGTACAAACCATTTTTAAAAGCTCTTCCTTTAGTATTAAAGCTTCCATGCAATAAAAGTCAGATGGAATGATCTCCCCCAATGCTTCATATCTGAGCAGAATTTGAATCTTGGGCGAACATTCTGAATCCAACACTTTGTACATTATGCCACACAGAACCCAAGTGCTGCTGCAAATTAACTTGTTTTATTTAATACAATGGGTCTAAGGCTGCAAACCTTTGTAAATTTACCTGGGCCAAAGCCCTACTGTACTCAGTGGGACTTTTCTCTGAGCAAATATAAAAATGGGATTAAGGAACAATGGTTTCTCTCCATCTTAAAATAAATGCTAGCTATCACTTGGATGCTTCTCCACCACTAAATGGAAAATGACCCTTATGTGGCTGTGAACAAAAGTGAATACGAAGATTATAGTCTTTTTATTAGCAAAGCTGATATTCAATTTTAGATAATGTAAAATGTTAAGATTCAATAGATGTTAGATAGGTAACATTACCAAGTGGCTTGACAACGTGTTTCCTACACATATGGTATGTGAAGTTGTAAAATTTATTCCTCCAATTCCAGTATCACCCCCCCCCCCTAGATAGCTAACTTAGGTATTCTCAAAAAACTAATGTACTCACTTTCTTCGATTCTGTTAGTACGAGTTCTTCTACTTCTTTTGTTAACACCTCTTCAGGCAGTGTTTTGAGTTTTGTGGAGAGGAATTTGATGGCTCTTTCTCGTACAATATCCTCTCCTTGAAGAATCTGACTAAATAAACCACCCAGTGTTCCTAAAATAGAAATAAATATCACATAAGCATCCCTTTACAATTGAAAGGAATATAATTTTGTTAGATATTTGAGTATTCCAAGTATATGTTATATAACATATGTTATATGTTATAAACACCATCTCCAACTCCTCAAAAGATTTTGTCAACGGTGTCTCCAAATTTTTTTTACACATCTCTTGGGATGACAGGCAAACTAATGCCAGTGTACTGGAAGAAGCAAAGATCACCAGTGTTGAAGCAATGATTCTTCAACATCAACTTTGTTGGACTGGTCATGTTGTGCAGATGCCTGATTATCACCTTCCATAGCAACTACTCTATTCCGAACTTTAAATTGGAAAGCGTAATGCTGGTGGTCATCAGGAGAGGTTTAAAGACTCTCTCAAGGCAAATATTTAAAAATGTGGTATAAACACCAACAATTGGGAAACACTTGCCTGCGAGCGCTCCAAATGGAGAACAGCCTTTACTAAAGGTGTCATAGGCTTTGAAGACGTTCGAGCTCAGGACAAAAGGGAGAAACGTGCTAAGAGGAAGGCACGCTTGGCAAACCCTCACTGTGATCAACTCCCGCCTGGAAACCTATGTTGCCACTGTGGAAGGACATGTGGATCCAGAACTGGCCTCCACCGTCATTTACGGACTCACTGTTAAAACCGTGTTTATGGAAGACAATCTTACTTGGCTACAAGTGATCGCCAAAGAATAACATGAGTCAGCTACATGGAAATAATTGTAAATGTTATATACCACATTAGAAGAAAAAATCCTGTTGCTTCTAAAAGATCTATACCCTCCTCTGGAATAGCTATCTATTGTAATACACAAAATTATATTCTTTGTATCTTTGCAAATTGTTCTATTATTTTTGTCAAAAAGGTATTCAGACTGGTAACTATTCCGTATCTCCCAAAAGATAGTCAATTCTCATCCCAAAAGATCCAACAGAGCGTACAAACAATTTATAAATGTCAGGATATAAGGCATACTTTACCTTTAGCATCCATCTTAAATATGCTTAGCAAAGCATTGTTAACCAAGTTGAATTCTGCAGAATCATCTGGGGAAAAGAGAAAATTAAAGATGAAAAATATTTTTAATTCTAGCTAAATAAAGTGAAGCACTGGAAATCGACACAAACTAGAATCTCATGTGATAAGAAATTATTCAAAGAACCAGGTGAAGAATGAAAGTGGCAAAACCATCGTCTGAAAAACAGAAGGCAGATAACATAGCAGTACAAATACAAAGCTGCATCAGCTGACTTATGTTTATTCCCTTCCCGGAAGCATATAAAACATTCCCTGTAAAACACCATGCACAATGATAGCATAATAATAACACTGCTTATTTTTTTAATATGCGTTTTATTAGTTTTCTTGCTTAGCAAACACATACAAGAAATTAACAAATATGATAAACAAAAACAAAAAAACCAAAAAACCCCATACATATATCCATATAACCATATGTTCTTACAAAAAAACTTATGCCACCATATTCTTAATTCCCAATTCCTTATCTTCCCCAATAGACTTCCATCTTCCTCAAAGCGGGTCTGTCTTATCTGATTAATAAACTGCTTCTTTAATCATTTTGCCATTTCTTCTGTTATCTGAATACTATTCTTATAATCCATATTGTGGTTAGCAAAAATTAATCAAAGCATGTCCAGGTTTTAACCTGAGAGCACTGTTTTTTAAAATATTCTTTATAAACTATAATATTATAATTTATGATTTATAAATAACACTGCTTATTTAATAATAATAATAATAATAATAATAATAATAATAATAATAACAACAACAATAACAATAATAATATTTTATTTATACCCCGCCCTCCCCAGCCAAGGCCGGGCTCAGAGCGGCTTACAAGCAATAATAAAAACAAGATGAATGATTACAACTTAAAAACAAAAATAAAATACATTAAAATAATGGAACATTAAAATATTAAAATGTAGCCTCATTGCAGGAGGAGAAGGAAAAGAAAGGGAAAAAAAGAGAGGGAGGGAATCAAATTGGCTCCAAGCCAAAGGCCAGGCGGAACAACTCTGTCTTACAAGCCCTGCGGAAAGAAATCAGATCCTGCAGGGCCCTGGTCTCATGAGGCAGAGCGTTCCAGAGTTGAAAAGGCCCTGGCTCTGGTTGAAGACAATCTAACTTCCTTAGGGCCTGGGACCACTAGGGTGTTGTTATTTATGGACCTTGAGGCTCTCCGTGGGGCATACCAGGAGAGGCAGTCCCGTAGGTACGAGGGTCCTAGGCCGTGAAGGGCTTTAAAGGTTTTATTTTACAACAGAAACAAACAAAAGAAGCAGAATACAACAGAAACAAGCACAAAGACAACAATTCTAGATTCAGGTAGGTAGCTGTGTTGGTCTGACGTGGTTGAAATAAATTAAAATATTGTCCAGTAGCACCTTACGAGACCAACTAAGTTTGTTCTGGGTATAAGCTTTCGTGTGCATGCACACTGAAGAATATCTGAAGAAGTGTGCATGCTCATGAAAGCTTATACTCAGAACAAACTTAGAAAGACAACAATGTTTAATCAATGGGCAACATACAACACCACACAAGCAGACCTCCCCCTTCATTTATATCCCCTTGCACCCGCCCCTCTGCTCCAGAGGGAATCTATTGCTTTAGGTGATAGGGGCAGGAGAAGGAATTCATTCTGCCAAAAGTGTACATTCCACCAGTGAATGAACACCACTGGATTTCAGCCAATGTCTAGAAGCCATATACATCTATCTATCCCATTTAACTGTGGGAAGCAAAAAGTTTCATTGCAACATGTGAAACAGCATTGTTTCCAACAAACCTATGCAGCTTTTAAGACAAAGACCTAGAGGTTGTGGATACTTCTTCCCCAAGAAGCTAGCATGAAGAATTCCTGCACTAGCCAGAGCAGGTGTACCAGCTGCTGTGCCAGTGCACTAGAAGAGGGCACCTTCTAGTGAAAGACACAGAATGGTAGGGGTTCCATTTGGTTCTGAGGCATGCCTGTCCTTTTCTGCCTGCAATGGTACATTAGCATAGCCCTTTCCTGCACTGTGGACTATGTACCTTTTAGCACGAGTCAAGATTGACAAGCACCTTTTAGAATGTACAGATTGCCAGCTCCCTGTACATGTTGAGTTTTCAATCAAAGGAGGGTCAGAGTGTTTAGAAATTTGAATGGTAGGTAAGACAGCAAAAGTTATGGGCTGGTGAAGACTCCGAAAATACAGAACTGCAAATATTGACATGGAAAAAACAAGATGGTTAAGGAATACAACCATAGCAATGAATCTATAACCTTGCTCTGATTACACCTTGTAAGGTTACAAATACAAACACCAATCTCTTCTACCTGACTGAAGAAGTTGGGTGAGTATATCTGCCACTCTGGGGAGGTTGTCACCGGTAGCAAACTGAGGTAATTCTTTGATTGCTTGGCGCCGGATCTATAAACAAAACAAAGACACACACATTCACCAACCAAGGAATTAAAATTCTCTTACACAGATGATAAAGTTTCAAAAAAAAAAAAAAAAAAAAAAGAGGTTGGGAAAGTCAGACACAATCTATTGTCTGAATGTGTTGTCAGTTTTTATGTTCACCGTTACTTAATTGCAAGAGGCCTAAGGCTACCATGAGGCTCCGCTAAAGGATTTAGCCTGAAATCCTATATAAATGTACCTGGGAGGAAGCTCCTCTGAAAATGGGACTTACTTTGTGGTAGATATGTAAATATGACATGCTTATCTGTCATTAGATCATCACAGTACACCAGATGAACAGTCTAAAAGTCACATCAATATCTACTGAGGTTAACACACACCCAAATAAAACTACAACACAGACAAGTTTAAAATGACAAATTTCCTCTTGCACTGTTGCTAAACATTTTAACAACTAAAACAGATTTAAGGATGAACCTTTTCTGTACAACTTTCTCACTTTATGTCATTGTTTTGTAAACAGGCAATGATGATGTAGTTTCATCCTGCCTTTGGGAGTCATTCCTGTTTTGGTTTTGCTAGTTTGCATTGTTCTTTTGAAAGTGGTATTTAAATTATTTTGTTAATTCATTTTAAATTTTACACCATATATGTTGAGAGCACATGTTGAAGAGAAGCTTATAAATTCATAAATAAACTACTGTATATGAAAATACTTTTTGAAAACTGATGCCTGTGCCTAAATGAAGTTTGTATGAACCCCAACTCCTGATGAACAGGTAAAAAACGTACCCACACTTGCTCCCAGATGATTATATGGTACATTTTTTTAAAAAAATACACTATCAACTTCCCATAATTTTGTTTCATAAAATAATTTACTAATCAATTGACAAGCATGCCAATCCTGGTTAAATAACCCAAAGATGTAATAGCAGTTTCTCCTGGTTTAGACCTTATGAGTGAAAAGTGTTCTGTTCCCCCACAATTTTTTTATGGTTAATCTGATAGTGGGGTGGGGATGAGAGGGGAACGGATGAAATCAGAAGGAACAAGAGGCAAGTGCTAACTGCCGATGAAAAAATACTTACAGAAACGTCTTCATCCTCACAAAGGTCCAGTTGGGCATTGATAGCTGAATCTGCCAGTTCAGGGAAATGTTTGAAGAATTTTGGAATAAATTGTGCTGCTAATCTCTTCTCCTTGGCACCTCCCTTGACACCATCCAAGATCACCTGGTAAGCATCTTTGTGCTAAAACAGAAGATAGAAACTCTCTGCTTTATGCAGTTAACAGATGCAATAATCTACTGCAATATCAGAATACTGTTATAAGGCTCTGAATAAATTTATATATAAAGAATGAGATATTTATAGCTTAGGCATATCCGAGAGTATATCACCACTATCCACTGCAGATCTCACCACCACTAATGTGCCAAACAGCACCCATAAAGTTATTTTTAGTGTCTGTTAGATAACTATAAAACCACTTTTCCTAAAAGTCTAAGGTTGCAAACCAATGCCCATGTACATGGGAGTAAGTTTCACTCAATTCAGTAAGGCATGTATAGGATTGCATTGCAAGCATCTTCTACAAATACTGCAATATCATCCTATTTGTCCTAGTTTTTGGGGAGCAGGCTTAATCTGGGAAAGAGCTGAACACTTTTATCATTATGTGTGCAGTGTTTAATTTTAGATGGATACTTTATATGCTCTTCATAACCTACTGCTAGGTGTCCCCAAGTGTTGGAGGAGACAGAGCCATGGATCATCGCGGGTGGAATTATAGTGCAAAAAAAGAAGACCCCTCCCCGGTCTTTTACACACATCAAGGTACAACATAGCAAACACAGATGTTTACAAGAAGAAGAGCTGAGGGGGGGGGACCCTGTGTTTGTGAGTACAGTACAGCACTGGGGAAAGGGCATCCCTTGGGGCAATGGCGTTAGAAGAGGATGCATGGCACACAAGTCTCTAAGGCCACAATTCTAAAACACACACTCCTGAACACAGGAGGAATGGTAAGTAAACATGCATAGGGCTGAGCTGTAGGGATGCATACTCACGACAACGTAATGCTACATGTTATACAAAATGAGATGTTATAGCGCATCACTTGCGACTACGGATTTCTGAATGAACGCCCACATAAACACGACTACAACCCTTTCCTCTATAAGCAAGCGCAGCAGGCAGCACATGGTATCCTGCGGCCGCAATTCTAAACAGGTTTACTTTTGAGGAGAAAAAAAACCCCTTGAACTAAACGAGCGCTGGGAGAAGCGAGCACGGGATTACTACACTGCACGTCCCGTCCCCCCCCCCCACAAAACACCTCTTCTTTATCCTTTTACGAAAAAGAACCGGGTTTTTTTTTATTTTTTTAAGCAGGCCTTTGCCAAGAGCCTTCGGCCCAGCCGTGATCTCAAGCTCCTACCCTCAGGTTGTTTAGCTAAGGAAGGGGCACCTTCTCAATGGAAGATTTCTAGCGGAGGGGGAGGAGGTGCCCCCCAAAGGGGGGGGGTCCGAATCCAGACTCATGACGGGGGGAGGGAGGTGAGCAGAGGCGGAGCGTGGGGAGCCTGGCTCGTCCTCCTTTCTCTCCCCCCCCCCCCATAGCCGCCTCCGCCGCATAAAGGCGCCGATGTTCCCCCGCCGCCGCCTAGGCCCAGGAGCCCCGCGCGCAGTCCGAGCCGCTCGCACCTCGGCCGCGGTCTCCTTGGCGTCGGCTAGGATTCCGTAATTACGGTACAGCTCCTCCACGGTGGGCATCGTGCCGCGGATGGTCCTCTCACGGCCGGCCTCTCTCGCTCTCTCAATCTCCCGCTGAAGCTGCGACGAAAACAACCGCTTTCCCTTTCACGCCACCTCCAACCCGCGGGCGGAAGCGAGCGGAACCGCCTAGTCAGGCCGCGCGCGGCTTCCGGCGGCGGTGGGAAGAGGGCGCATCTGCCCCCGTCCTGCCTACAGCGGCCCCTGCCGTCGCGGAGGTGTCGTTGCAACCGGCGCGGAAGCGGAGCGAGTGATGTCAGTCACATTCAGGAATCAGTTGGTCTTTAAGGTGCTACTGGAAGGAATTTTTTTTGTTTTGACATTCAGGAATCTTTCTCGTTCGCCCTTCTGCTGCGGTCGAATCAGGAGCCGGCTTCCCGCTAGGAATGCTGATGTTCGTCAGCCCCTTCTTACGTAGAAGGTTCATGTGCTACCATTCTTTTTTATTATTACTTTAAAAAAGGTGAAAAAACCTGCTACTATGAAGGTGAAAGAGGAGAGCGCAAAATGTGGTCTGAAGCTCAACATCAAAAAACGAAGATCATGGCCACTGGTCCCATCACCTCCTGGCAAATAGAAGGGGAAGAAATGGAGGCAGTGAGAGATTTTACTTTCTTGGGCTCCATGATCACTGCAGATGGTGACAGCAGCCACGAAATTAAAAGACGCCTGATTCTTGGGAGAAAAGCGATGACAAACCTAGACAGCATCTTAAAAAGCAGAGACAACACGTTGCCAACAAAGGTCCGTATAGTTAAAGCTATGGTTTTCCCAGTAGTGATGTATGGAAGTGAGAGCTGGCCAAAAAGAAGGCTGATCGCCAAAGAATTGATGCTTTTGAATTATGGTGTTGGAGGAGACTCTTGAGAGTCCCATGGACTGCAAGAAGAACAAACCCACCCATTCTTAAGGAAATCAGCCCTGAGTACTCACTGGAAGGACAGATCGTGAAGCTGAGGCTCCAATACTTTGGCCACCTCATGAGAAGAGAAGGCTCCCTGGAAAAGACCCTGATGTTGGGAAAGATGGAGGGCACAAGGAGAAGGGGACAACAGAGAACGAGATGGTTGGACAGTGTTCTCGAAGCTAATAACATGAGTTTGACCAAACTGCGGGAGACAGTGGAAGACAGGAGTGCCTGGCGTGCTCTGGTCCATGGGGTCACGAAGAGTTGGACACGACTAAACAACAACAATAACAACAGGAAGAGTACATCTTGGTAGCAGATGTTGCAAAACATTGCTGTTTGAGCACTGGGAAAATAGCAAAAGGAGAATGATTGTGAGAAAAGCCATCCTGCTCCAAAACTGCACAGTTGTGCTTTAAAAGACCCAAGGACTAATAAAAATGTTGAATAAAGGCACTGGAACTGTGGAGTGTGTGTATTTTTTAAGACCCAAAGTATATGGGTTGCAATAGCATTTCAGCGTAACACACCCACCCACCACTATCTGTATGTGTGCGTGCGTTTAAATAAAATAGTGGGAACTGGTATTAACCCCAAGTTACTTTATGCACACTCGTTTCAATGGGTCTGCTCTGAGCATAACTAATTTTGGATACAAGCCTATGTTTTGTATTTACGTTAAGTATCTGTTATGTTACTATGTTGTAAACTGCTCTGTGGCCTTTCAGTGAAGGGTGTTGTATACATTTTAAAAATAACTAAATAATAAAATAACTGCAACAAAATATGCACGAGAGTGCTTCTTTTCAGAGTTGCAACCAAATTCCCCATACCCTTTGTTTATTCTCCAAAGATGGTAAGGGTTCTATAACCACTGAGCATGCTCAGTCCTCATTTGGGATTTCCTTGTGGATTTCCCCCCTAAATATTTCTGTTGCAAATCTCAGGATTTCCTCAACCTCACTATTTTGAGCAGATGGTACTTTGGGGCTACATTATTGGATCCAAAGGAACACCAGTATTAAAAAACACATGAATAACAACACTATTTAAATATATAAACTTCATTGGACAGAAAAGCAGAAACTGTTTTTTAAAAATTAGAAGGCAAAATATGTTATTACCATTGTGCAAACAAAGTGTGAGTTACCATGGCATAATCTCAAAATGCTTTTGCCATAGACTCTGGCATAACCTGTACTTTTTGGTAGCATTTAACCATTTTGACACGAATAAGCAGAAATACAGGCTGAATTTAAGTGATTGCCCCTAGGTGGCAGTAAGAGCCCATGACAGTCTTCATCCACCCAAGCATTGGGCACTGTATCAATTTATCTCGTGTGGAAATAAAGCACTAGTGGGAAGCAAAAAATTAAAATTCCTTGGCTGGTAAGAAAAACACAAAGAAACAAAAACTTCCAATGGTGGGTTCCCATGGCACTTTTAAGCTGCATTGTTGGAAACCCTCAGAAGGACATTTCAGAGCTTCACAGATACATTTGCTGTACCACCTTAATCAAAGGGTAACTTTGATAAATTCAGTTACAGTTTATAATTTAATAAGGTTTAATTATATATTTTTATGCTAGGTTTTGACTTTTAAACGATTAGCCCCTTTCCTGCTTTCTTCAGGGTAATGCAACAAAACCCTATAAATAAGTGAATGTTCAACGTCTACCTGCAATTAATCTCCAACTTTACTAATATAAAATAGAACTTGATTTCTTTTTTACTTCTGTTTACTGCTTCACAAGGAACCTGTATGCCTTTCACTTAGAGCTGGAGATGGGTCCAAGTACTGGCTGGATTTCACATTTCCAAAAAAATGGGTAATATGTAATGGTTATTTCTTTGTCTCTAAAACCTGTCAGCAATGGAAAGGTCATAGCCCCCTGGTAAAGCATCTGCTTTGAGTGCAGAAGTTCCCAGGTTTAAATCTGGCATCCTATCTGCAACGGCTGACTTCATGGCTTTAACATCATACCATCTTTTTCCTCCCTCACCACCATTTTGCTGGACATCCAACCTAACAAAGTGTTCTAGAAAGCTTGTTCTCTGTTCTGTGCCATTACTCTTGGTCCTAATAAGTCATTGCCCCATAGTACATTCTAGATTTTCTTCCTCTCCACCAACACAGTTGTCTGTGTTTCCCCACAGGAATTTATGTCAGGGTCCTGCCCCAAAACACTACGACAGCGACTCTTATTTGTAAGTCAGGGGGTGTCTTTGTTCAGATTTATAGTGGGACAGGCTCAGCACGAACCACAGGGTCCAGAAGTCAAGATTCAAAGCGTGTCCACTCTAGGTGTCTTCAGCCCCCACAATGTCAAGGGGGAAGAGGAGGCCGAGCATTGAGCCAAGCGCAGCTTCAGTGGCTGGCTCCTTCAGAGTGTTTGGCCTCTTTCAGACTACGTGCGATCCGTGTGACATCATGTGCACTGGGTCACCTCAATCTTGGGAGCAAGTTGGTGCCCCTGCAAGATTCTAAGGCAAGAGCAAGGCAATAAATTTACAGTCGTGCCTTGGTTCTCGAACTTAATCCATTCTGGGAGTCCATTCAACTCCCGAAACCGTTCGAAAACCAAGGCACGGCTTACGATTGGCTGCAGGAGCTTCTGGCAGTCAAGTGGAAGCCGCGTTGGAAGTTCAGCTTTCAAAAAACATTCGCAAACCAGAACACTTACTTCCAGGTTTGTGGTGTTCAGGAGCCGATTTGTTAGGCAACAAGACATTCAATAACGACTGTATAACATTTGCTGGGTTTTATTAGAAAGGGTATAACCATTCGATTCATAAGGACCAGATTAAATCATGAACCTGATTTTCTGCAAGCTTCTAGCACATTTCTTAGGACATTTCTCCCAAATGAGACAGCATCTTATCAACTCCTAGATGATCATTGGTGATTATGCCAGCTATGAATGTATTTTATTTTTGAAAGCAGTATTTCTGGGTGAATGCAAGGCATTAAGGAAATATTAGGCCTTTCCAAGCAAAGGATTTTGCACACTCACTTCCAATAAATGTTTTAAAACACTCAGATAATTCTGTGCTACTACTCTCATGTGATCAGATTCATGAGGTCGTAGGGAGATATTAAGAGATGCTCTAGGAGTGCTAACTTGCTTCACTTGTAAACAGTAACTTTATTCCTTCTTCCTCTAGTGCTTCCAATAATTGCTATTACCATTCTCTGGAAATTTGCTATTCATATTATGTCTCTTGAATATGAAATGTTCCAGACGATATGAATTATTCAAAGCAAGGGCATAACATATGCTCACAGTAGAGTGTTATGATACT
This sequence comes from Podarcis melisellensis, assembly GCF_964234715.1. Classification (NCBI taxonomy): domain Eukaryota; kingdom Metazoa; phylum Chordata; class Lepidosauria; order Squamata; family Lacertidae; genus Podarcis; species Podarcis melisellensis. Next base: position 52,608,412 of record NC_138528.1, read on the forward strand.
TTGCTTATTATTCCCTCACTTCTTGTTTAATACAACCAATTATTGTGTTGCTTGCCCACTGAATGAATCCCTTCATTGACTTTTCTCTAAGGATATTCCAGTCTTTATTCCTGAAAGGCAACTTCTATTTATTTATGAATCTATTCCATGTGCCTGCTAGCAGACATGAAGCTGATTGCATGCATACTTTCTTTAAAAATAAAATATGTATTTATTGATTTTCCAATATCATTCCAATAGCAGCCTCATTATAACTATACCAATTTTATCCAAATAATACAATGATTAATGCCAATTATTCCAATGTCAAATTATACAATTTAATCAAACTGGTCTCCCTGCGTGCAAGATTTGATGACTTCATTCTTCTACATTTTTTCTGCACTCCAAAATCTTTAAAATTTCCATTCCATTCCAATATAATAATCCCTTATATAACAGCTACAATCTTGTGTTTCATTCATATTGGTATATTAGGTAATTTATAAAGTTTTAAGTGAGGAACTCTAATTGTAATCCCTATTCTTTTCCAAGTGTGATAGTTCTCCCCCATGATGTTTTCTCGTCCATATATGGTGCTATATCCTTCATTGCTACAACTGTTGATGGTTCCCATCATGCCTCGGGAGAAGCTGTTATCTCACAGTTTCCAAAAGTCTCTGCATCACTTCGGCCTGTGATTTGGCTTCCAGTAAACAAGCAGTCTTCACCATTTTTCCAGCCTAGGAAGAATGGTCTGAATCCAGACTGCAAATAGGTTATGCAATTAAGCAGGAAGAACCAGATGCACAAATATAGGATGGGGGACATCTGGCTTACTAGCAATATATGTCTAAAGGATCTAGGGGTCTTGGTGAACCACAAGCTTAACACAAGTCAACAGTGTGATGTAGCAGCAAAAAAACCCTAATGCTATTCTAGGCTGCATCAAGAGAAGTATTGTGTGCAGATCAAGGGAAATAATAGTACCACTCTATTCTGCCTTAGTCAGGCAACACTTGGAATACTGTGTCCAATTCTGGGCACTACAATTTAAGAAGGATGTTGACAAGCTGGAACATGTGCAGAGGAGGGCAACCAAGATGATCAAGGGTCTGGAAAATAAGCCTGGAAAAGAGGAGACTTTTGAGAGGAGATACGATAGTCATCTTCTAATATCTAAATATATTCTAATATCTAATATCTAAAGGGCTGTCACATGGAAGAGGGAGCATGCTTGTTTTCTCATGTTCTGAAGGGTAGGGCATGAACCAATGGCTTCAAGTTGCAAGAAAGGAGATTCTGACTAAACATTTGGAAAAACTTTCTGACAGTAAGAACTGTCCAGTGGTGGAACAGACTCCCACAAGAGGTGGTGGACTCTTGGAGGTGTTTAAGCAGAGGTTGGATGGCCATCTGCCATGGATGCTTTAGCTGAGATTCTTAAACTGCAGGGGGTTGGACTAGATGACCCTTGGGCCCCTTCCAACTCTAAGATTCTATGATTCTATGAAATAGTTAATCCAAAAGCTTCTATTCCTGCAGCTGGTAAACTCCTTTCTTCCCTGCTGCTTGATTTATGGCCAATTGTTCTTATCTCAAACACATTCCTTTGTGGATAATGGCAATTAGGGAGGACTTTGTTCCATATTTTCAAAGCATGGCATTCCCTCCCCTCCCCTCTCAGTTCCTTTCCCTCACACACACAGTTCCAGTTTTGTTAAATTCCATATATATATTTCAATTTCTTCCTTCACTTGTTTCCCCCCCCCCCACAGTTTTTTTTTTAATCTTGCATTCCAGGGATGGTTGCCATATCATAAATGTAGAGAAAAACTTTGATATAAGCAAACCATGCTTCCCTCCCCCTATTGTCTCTTTCACTGAATGAGATTTCCTTTCAGTCCAAACCTTTTAAATCCTTGTAGCTGGGTTCGTTTTTGCAGGTTTTTTATCCCATCATCTCTAGCACGCGCCTTTAGTTTACTCCAATTAAAAAAACAACAACCAATTAGCAGGATAACCTGTGCCTCCAGGAATGGGATTGGGGGTGGGGTGTTGTGGCAACCAGAGTGCTCCTTGCACCCAGTGCATTTGCCTGTTCTCGCATTCCATGGGGAAGTGAGTGCCAGACTTCCAGGCAGACTGTGGGTGAGAGCCATGTTCCTCTTCCAACTGAAGAGGAATGGAGAAAATGCAATTCCCCCATCATATTCTGATTATCTCCATCTGTCTCTCTCTGTGGGGTTGGGAGAGGCTTCCATCCCCTGGCGCACAGGAAACAGGAAGCTGCATGCATACTTTCTTGGCAGTAGGTCACGCTGACTTTGATGGGAGTTGCTTCCTAGTAGAGTTCTTTTCAGGTATTCCTTTACACCTGATCCTAGCTGTCCAGGGTTTTAAATCACATGAGGCACCTAAATGAGTACAGTGGATGCTCGGGTTGCGAATATGATCCGTGCGGGAGGCACGTTTGCAACCCGCAGCATCCGCATCCTGCAGTGCCACATTTGCGATTTGGCTTTCTGCGCATGCGCAAAGCTCAATCTAGTGCTTCTGCGCATGCTTGAGCGCCAAAACCCGGAAGTAACCTATTCCGGTACATCTGGGTTTCGGCATGTCCATAACCTGAAAATGTGCAACCTGAAGCGTCTGAAACCTGAGGTATGACTGTACAAGAGGCTGTCTGGTGTGGACATTCAGTCCCCAGTGTTTGGAGGGTGATGAATTTGGTGACAGTGATGCCACAGAGGGGGCAGATACAGAGCAAGTATCTTGGCTCTTCCACCTCACATGACTGAACTCACCTGTGGTGGAAGGCTTGAACAGTGCTTAAGTATGTTTAGGATTGCAGCCTTAAAGTCAAGCGTGTAATCCAAGACTCTTTGGAATTGAACTATGATTTTTGATGGGAATAAATTAGGTTAAATTTAATTTGCTAGGCTAAATGGCTTGTGGAGTGGGAATGCTACCAAATTGTTGTTATTTTTTGGGTGGGGTTCTATCATCTACTAGCAAAGTTGATTTGCTGTTGGTGCACAACGAACCTGCTTCCTCCCCCAAATCAAACTTTTCGCAATAAGGAAAGTGAAAGGCCTTTGAAAGCCTTAAATGGCTCAGGACTGCAGTACCTTAAGGATTGCCTTTACCCACTTGAACCAACCTGGCTTCTACAAGCATCATCTAAGCCCCTTCCTCAAGAGGTCTGGAGGGTGGCAACATAAGAACAGGCCTTTTCTGCAGTGGTTCCCCATTTGTGGACTGTTTTACACATGGAGAATTGCATGGAGCCATCATATTTAGGCAGCAGGCAGAAACTTTCCTCTATAACCAACAAATTCAGTTAACAACAACAACAACAACAACAACAACAACAACAACAACAAGTGATGGCGAATTGCCCTGGAAAGTATGGATAACAACCGCTTGACACAATGTTGTTTAACTTCTCTGCAAGCAAATCAGAATGAATGCATAAAAAGTAACTGCTGTCATCTGACCTTCCCACAAACTTTGTGCAAATCCAACAAGACAAATGCTCAATAAACAGGTGCTCTGAACTTGACCTGGGCTGTTAAAGTGGCACAGAGTAAAATTTGGGTTCTTTCTGTTCTATCTTATTTGCCCAGCAGGGGACACTCAATATCCACACTTCCATCCCTACTACAGACATCTCCCAAGAAATATGATACAAACCTAAAGTATTAAGAGAAAAGATTGTTCAGACTTGTAATGAACAAGGTTCTTTCTTTCTTTCTTTTCTAATCTAAGAGTACCTAACAGTACAGTAACAATAACCACTACTTATCAATAGCAATATGATAAGAGCAACATTTGCTTAATTTCTATTCCAAGAGATAAGTGAGGATGACAGTTTCAAAAGTTATATTCTTTTGTTGCAGAAAAGAGTCACACTCAAAATCAGACAAGGGAACCTGAAAATGAAGATGAAAAAGGACACTTTTATTTTTAAAACAAAGGCAGCAAAGACACACAACAATCACCTATATCCTCCTACTAAACTACTTTCTTGCCCTGTTACCTACCCTGCCCTTCTGCTCATTACACTACATATTTTCTGCTTGAAGGCCTTCCAAAATATTCTTATGTCATTAGAGGTGTGTCTGCTCTCTGCTTCTTGATTTTCTGTTTGGACTTATTCCCCCCCTCCATCCCTATTTCTCAAAGCTGACTGAAGTCCCTCTGTGACAATTAACCTCCTAGGTAGTGGCTGCCTCTAGCAATTGTAATTAAGTGGCCAATCAAGGAGCCAATGGATCTTTCCTCACAGAGATGAATGAGGTGGCGAAAGGAATGGTTATTTGTGAGATTAAAAATCTGTTTTTTCATTTTTTTAAAAAAAGGTTTCAGGAATATAGTGGGAAGCAAAGTCTTTCAGAGTTCTTTTGCGGATGACAGCGACACTGCCAGGAGAACAACAACAGGCAGCAAAGAAGTCTGATTGTGACAGAATATCTTGATCCTTTGCATGGGAGGCAGGCTCACACTGAAAACAGAGGGGAGAAAGGGCAGAACTGCCACAATTTATTCAGAACATTAATAAATATTCTATGAATCAATAGACTTTTGTGCAACTTTACAACTTGTGGATTGCAGACTTCAATGTGTCTGGCTATTTCCAGAGGGGGAGGTTCTAACATTTCTATCCTGCAGAGTTCATACATAGAACAATCGTAGCATACAGTGGTACCTTGGGTTACATACGCTTCAGGTTGCATACGCTTCAGGTTACAGACTCCGCTAACCCAGAAATAGTGCTTCAGGTTAAGAACTTTGCTTCAGGATGAGAACAGAAACCGTGCTCTGGTGGCGTGGCAGCAGCAGGAGGCCCCATTAGCTAAAGTGGTGCTTCAGGTTAAGAACAGTTTCAGGTTAAGTACAGACCTCTGGAACGAATTAAGTACTTAACCTGAGGTACCATTGTACATTCATGGTGGTGTAGGGTAACAAGGAATCTGCTTGTTTCAAGACTACCACATCCATTCCCCTGCCATTTTGTTGCGACTGCCTGCACACCCATCTACAACGGTGCAGCTTTTCACCAGCATGCAGGTGGTTGAAGGGCAGGGATGCGACTTCCAGCAGTGTGTTATTGTGCCAGCACACATCTGTTTCTGACAGAAGAGCAGCACTTACACCACTTCCTGTCTCCTCTTCATCTGACTTCCTGGCAGAGCTTGGATTGCACCCTAAGCCTGACATCATGATTGCGCTTGATAGTGATCATATGATATATTTCAGTGGGCTTAGGTACGCCCACCTCCACAAAGGATTGTGCTATACATTTACAATCCTATGTATCATTCTTTGGGAATAAGCCCCACTAAACTCTGTGAGATTTTCTTCTGACTGAATACGCATAGTTTCCTGTGAACATAATTAGAAATCACATTTTATATTTTTTTACTAAAGGGCCAGACCCCACATGATGTGGGAGATCTGTGAATGGCTCTATTTAAAAAAATTTAAATTATAGGCAGCTGAGATGCTGGTCCAAATTTGATCAGAGGAGCAACACTGGGAGAACGGATGTTTCATCCTTATACACATCATTTTCTTCATCTAAATCACCCTCCTCTAGTTGTCATTAGCCCTGCAGGGGAAAAATACCTTTAGGCAGCAGGACAATCAGCAGCTGGGAGAGGATTCAGTTCAGTGTGCAGGTAAGAACATAGGAAGAGTCCTTCTGGACCAGACCAAGGATCCATCGAGTCCTGCATTCTGCTTTCACAGTGGCCCACCAGGTGCCTCTGCCACACAAGCAGAACCTGAGCCTAATAACACTCTCTCCTCTCCACCTTCTTTCCCCATAATTTCAATTAGCATTCCAAGTTAGAGAAGAACTTCTGGGGATGGAATGGTGGCCATGATCCAGATGAGAGCATTATGAGCTGGGTAACTTTGTATTCTGACCCTGTGCTGACAAATTTCGGCATTGCTACTTTGTTCTTGCTTTGGGGGAAGCAAAGGAGCTGCATGGAGTTCTGGGTGCCAGATCTCAAAATTAATAAATCATATTGCTTTCCTCTGCATTATGGAGAACATCTCAGCAGACTGGGGTCACCTGAAGTGGTGAATGCTATCCGTGAATCTTTAGCCGCTTGGTTTGTTTTTGATGTGTGTTCAAGCTCCTGTTAATCTCTGACGAGCTGCCTTTCTACCATCTACAGTCAGCTTATCCTTTCTTGTTTGAAGGGGACTCACACAGGAGCAAAGCTGAGGAAAGAAATTCAATTAGTAGGAAAATGTGATTGAAAAACCACAGAAACTGACAGGGGAATTTAAGGATCTGGAACTAGTTTGAACTTAATGGCTTTCCTTGAATGTGGTTGACAGAGATGGCTCCAGAGAGTCATTTTTGGCACTTGTCCTTTGCTACTCAACCCTGGATGTGTGAACTAGAGCAGCAAGAGGCACACAGTCTCAGATTTATTTTCTGATTTTGGCTTCCACAGTATTTATTTTATTTTCCTTGAAGAGCAAGGCAACAAGCATATATAGAATCATAGAACTGTAGCTTTAGAAGGGACCATGAAAAACACCTAGCCCAACCCTCTGCAATGCGGGAATATTTTTGCCCAACATAGTTACCTTGTTTCCATTTCCTGAACCTATTTTGCAATCCAGGAAAATGCTTTCTCCAATAGCCCAGCTATGGTTTCTAGATACACTGCTATCTCTACACATAGGCTCCTTCCCAACAAGTTCATGAACAAATTCATTGCTAGAGGAACAAAATCATGTCCTAGGAACTCATCAAACAATTCTGAGATTATGCCCTTTTCAAAGATTCCCCATTTCATCTCCTTGGTTTTCAACCACACCCCAGACAATTAGTCATATTCCCATGTCTGCTGAGCATGTTGAGTCCTCATTGGGCTGTTTTTTTTGGGGGGGGGGAGGGAAGGAAGGTTCTCCTCCCTTAGGGTCACTTTACTTGTACTTCTCCAAGTCATGTCCCTGTTGTGTTCTACATATGGATAAGTGCTTGGAAAATGAGTTTGTTACTGGTATATATGATAGGATGCCCAACCTACATTTGCAAGTGGTTTGAATTCCTAAAGTGCTGTACCAAATGATTGAAGTGCAAGTGTACAAAACACATGGATCATCCCTTCCCAATTATCAGCCAAGTCTGGATGAAAGCCCTGCCAGTAAAATGTTGACAAGACCCTCTCCTGACTTCCCTAAAAATGGATTCAATAAGAGACAGGATCCCTAAGTGCTTTGAAACAATGATGAATTAAGAAGTGGCTTTGAATTAAAAACATAATTTTCAATTAGCTGCCAATTCGGTGGAAAGTGGGTGGGAATGAGCCAGCATGTGAAAGGGATGGGATAGTCTAGTATTCTTTGTAGCTGCTTGTCAACTAACAGGCTTTTCCCCTTGTTAGAAATCACCTTGCTGTAATTTGGCAGTGATCCATAGTCACAATATGTTTTGTTTCTGAATTACCACTAAGCAAGAGCTCAGACTGAAAGGAGGCAGACCTGAGCTAGTCACCAGCAGAATTATTTTCTTTGTGTTAATGGGATGAGTATTGAGAGCAACATCTTCCATGGCAGGATAAAAGTGGAGGGTAACAGTCGCTTAACTTGACTTTGTGCAACCTCCCTGAAAACCAATCAGAACGAATGCTCAGTTAACAGAGGATGTCATATAACCTACCAACAAACTTCATGTAAACAAATCAAGGTACAGTGGTACCTCGGGTTACATATGCTTCAGGTTACATACGCTTCAGGTTACAGACTCCACTAATCCAGAAATAGTATTTCAGCTTAAGAACTTTGCTTCAGGTTGAGAACAGAAATCGTGCTCCGGCGGCCTGGCAGCAGCAGGAGGCCCCATTAGCTAAAGTGGTGCTTCAGGTTAAGAACAGTTTCAGGTTAAGTACGGACCTCCGGAATGAATTAAGTACTTAACCCGAGGTACCACTGTAAAGGCTCAAGAAATGGGTTGCTTGGAAGTAATCAAAGAACACTGAATTCTAATCTGGAAAAAGTGTCATGCAGGAATTTTCCTTCATTCTGAAATAATAATTATTGAACTGTGGGTTTGGCTTCACACGTTGGAAACGAGAACCCACTGCCTCTTCTTTTTAAAGTGTTGTGGAACTTTTAGTGACTAACTATGATACCTAGGTCCTCTGTTTTAGCTCATCTGAAACACGTTTAGGCTTCTGCTTAATCACATTCACTTGCTTTATTGTTGCAGAGGGAAAAGGAAGGCTTATTTTATGCAGTGCTTCTGGAAGTTTAAGACTACAACCCCTATCAACCCACCCACCACTGTGTGGCTGATGGGATTTGTACTCCAAAACTTCTGGAGAGCACCTGGTTGGGGAAGCCTGCCTTATGATATGCTGCTTTGCTGAGAAGCCTTCCAGGCTTTCCTGACCAACTTTTCAAGCTTCCGTTTCGTTGCGTTTAGTGTTCCATCTCTCTGTTTTCTCTTATCCCTTTTCAAGTTCTGTGTATCATTAATCCGTGACCATTGGAAGTGGCTGCTCGAAGGGCCAGATTGAACAGCAGGAGGCGAGGATTAGCAGGAGTGCTTCACTAGGGCTGATAAGACTAATGAGAAAAAAACACTTTGTATTGTGCATTTCTGTAGCAAAAAAACCACCTCAAGCAGTTGGGCCTTTGGCTATTTCATTGCCAGTCACTGGATCTATGCACTCTCCCCACACATTGGAAACATCTCTTGGCTGGAGATGCATTTATCAGTAGGGACTCAACAAGTACATAATAAAGGCTTGCAGGCAAAGGCAATCCAAAAGCCACTGATTTTTCTCCTAGACATGAAAGCTGGGTTACATTCTTCCTAATTGGAAACATCGGGTGCTCTAAGGATGGCGTCAAGACGCCACATGGAGAGCTGTGTGGTAGATGTGAGAAACTAATGACACACTTTCACACCATAGAGGTTTCCTCTAAGAGTTTGGAGGCTAATGTTATATATTAAAACTCTCCTGCTAAAATGAATTTGGTCTGTACTGGGAATTCGCTAGAATGGCAGGCCCCAACGGGCAGCAATGTGCCATTATTTATCCTACTTGCTATTTACCCCATCTACAGATATTGTTGCAAAATATGCTGCAGCACATATTTTGTGCTAGCATACTTATGACTTCTCTCATACGCTAATTAAAAAACCATCACTGATTTTTTTTAAAAAAAGAAACTTATTTAGTTGTTTCCAACTAAACACAGTCAGAGTAGCCCCATTAAAACCAATAGAACTGAAGTTAGTCATGCCCATTAATTTCAGTTGGTTTGCTCTAAGTATGACTTAGGTACAATCCTGTGTATTTTGGCAGAATATTTAATTGCGTATTTAAACATGTAATTTTGTGCAGATTTTTATTTTTTAATTGCAGATTAAATTGTGGAAATTACAAAACAGACTTATGGGTGAGCACATGCAGTTGTGACACAGAATGGAAATAGGTCAATCTACCCATTCTTGATATAAGCCTTTTTCTCTCCTGCAATTCAGGTATCCTGGGCAGCAACTATTGTAGCTTTATAATACCCATGGGAGGGCAGGAAGCTAGAGATGCCATGAAACTGGAGCTTCATGAAACATTCCATACTTTGCAAACCCTAACCCTTTAGGCTTGCAACACTGTGTCTAAGAGACTCGGAACTCTGTTTGCATCTTAAGCAGACCTTCCTTTCTTCCTTTTACACATGCTGGAGGAGATGGTGGTGGTAGTAATGGAATGACAGTACTTACCAATGTGTAGATCAAAGACAGGGAGCCTTTGTGCCTCCAGATGTTGCTAGACAACAACTGCCCCCATTCCTCATCATTGGCCATGTTGGCTGGGGCTGATAGCTGTTGGAGTCCAACAACATCTGGAGTGGCATTGGGGTCTCCCTTCCTGGTGTAGACAAAAGAACACACGATTCTCATCTTCTCCAGATATGCCACTTCTTTGCAGAACATGGCTTCCTATTGCCCCAAGTCCGTTTATTGGTAAACCAGGTCTATCATTAGTTCACATATTTTAAAACTGAAATATGGGCACTGGCCTTGGAAGCTGGGTCATTTTAGCTATACATTTGGATAGGATAGGTAGGGGACCATTATGGCACTTAGCATAAAAAGTGAAAGTTGTATCTTGTATATGTTCCGTTTCTGCTTTGACGTTAGCTGTGTTATACAATAAAACTCTATACAGTTATAGAATAAAACTCTATTCTGCTCTAAAGAATGTGGAGTTTTTTTTACAGAGAATCTGATCAAATACAGGCAAATAGCTTTTCTTCCCCGCCACAGGCACAGAGAAGCTGCACTGATATAATCTGAATGAGTAAATATCGAGTCCTGGTTAAGTCATTTCTGTGTAAACATGGATTTTGGTGATATGACTGGGAGCTTTCACCAAAGCAATAAAATGTCTGCAATACAAGGCCCTTGACACCACCGATGGGCTCTTGTCTGCCTCATTCCTCCCGGCTGCATACGTTATGAAGTTGAATTCAAAAACCTTTTTGTTTCATCATATAGTTGTACCATACTTGAAAGGAGAGTTGTACTTCAGACTCACGACAGAAATGTATAGCAATTCAGTGAACTGTTGCTATGAGGTTCACTCCTAGTTCTTGTCCTAAATATCTGAAAGACAGCCTCCTTCACTACAGACCCTCTCAGGCACCAATATTGACAGGGGGGGCCCTATTGGTAGTTCTGTCACTCTCAAAAGCTCTCAGGGGTTTTTTGTGGTGGCCTGGGAGAGGGCATTCTCCATGGCATCAACATCATAGTAAGCTAGTTAGTGTTAGCTAAAACTGTGCCTCCCTTCCTACATTAGAAGGGGATAAAAAGATACAAAATTATGTTGGAATTAACATAAGGGGTAAATGATTTTTCACTGAATAGTAAGACCAACAGGGTTGAATCATAGGGCCAGAGTCAACAAAATAATTGTGCTAGTGGCAGCTAGAGTGTAACTTGAGCAGTTGGGCTTTCCTCCTCTATTCCCTCACGTGCCCCTGTACTCCCTCCCCCCACCCCTATGGCTCTGCAGGGTGTCCGGAGAACATCCAGAACAGAATGGGAGGGGGCAGGAGAGGGGAGATAGTTCCACCTGGCAAACTCAAATGCTTGCACTAAGCAAAGGAGTAACACTAACTTCCACCTACAGAGTGGAACTGCAGCTTAACCATCTATTATCCAGGCTGCATACCCCTAGGTCTTACAATCTTTCCTTACAGGACTTGGTCTCCAGGCCCTTCACTATCTTTGCGACTATTTTCTTGATAAGTTCCAGTGCTGATATTCTTCTTCAACTGAATTGCCCAGAATTGGACACAACATTCCAGGTGAAATCTGATCAAATCAGATCAGATTTGGATGCTTTTCTCATGATTTGGATGCTTTCCCCCACTAACTGCAGAACAAAATGTCTACAGAACGTGGCAGCCTACAAAGAATCTTACTTTATCTCGGGATTTCAATAGGATTGGGTGACCATCAGTTTTGGTTTCTCTCAGTTTCTCTTGTTTCACAAGCTTTTTTGTTTTGAAGTTCTTGCAAAATTCACCTGCATCTTAGTGTAAATTTCTCCTAATATGCACATGTTTTAATGCAATTTTGCTGAATGTAAGGCATATTTGTATGCCATTTTCATGAATATGTCCATTTTAATGCATTCTTTACCCTGCTATATGCATTTTTCTGCAATAACTTTACTGAAGATCTGAACTGCAAAATTCAGAGAAATGCACATTTCGAAAGATGACTGTGGTTCGGTTTGCATATAGTTCCAAAAGTGCAAATTAGGTAAGTTCATCTTTAAATCTTAACTAAATTAAATTTCTCCCCCATCTCTAGATTCTGGGAATCTTTTTCCTCTGAGACATATTCAAGAATACAGAATACCATCACTACAAATTATACACCAATAAAGACTCATCTAGCAATTCTTGCGTTCTTCTCAAGTACAAAGCCTCATAGTTTGCAAATGTACACATTGGAATTGACAATATCATTAATCTGTCTAATCTAATACATTCTTTTCAGACACTGGAATGATCTTGAACACAATGTTTTGCTGCCTTAAACTGATTATTTAACCAATTGCGACTTTAAAATTGCATTGCTTTTAAATTTATGAAATTATTATTTTGCAATGTATCTAAGTTGATGAGTGCCTATAAGCTGAAAAGCAGGAGGAGGGAAATGATGCTAATAAATGCCGAGATCCCATTTGCCTTCAGTTGGCAGACACTAAGGGCTTTGCAAAGATTGGGATGGTGATTTGATGCAACGTCTAATTATTGTCATTCCCTTCCCTAAGCAGCCCCCAACGGAAGACTGCTTCTGTTGTTGCTTTTTGGCATGCCAGAAGCTTTTATGGAACCCAACCTGGCCTGCCTTATCACTGAACTTTCTTACGCTTTCTTCTTTTCTACACAAGAGTGGAATTCTGGACAAGTAATCGCTGCCTTGTCAAAATAATTTGGTGCCTCTTCCTCACCACGTGCCTGTACTTTTATCTTCACTACCTTAAAGAGAAATCAGCGTTCTACGTGGGCATGTATATTACAGACCCAAGTCGTTCCCGACAGGGAAGAGGGCAAGGCCAGGCTTATCAGTCCACAGCACACCTTGTGGTCACGAGAATCCATTCTGAGACACCATCCATCACTCAGGAGTGGCTAGGAACTGCAGGTGGAGAGAAGTACAATATTGTAGCATATGTTTCAAGATAACCTTTGCTGAGCAAAAACACCTTCCTGCTCCAAATACCAGCCAGTCATCATTGTCAATGGGATGATTTGCTCTTGCTCAGTAGACTCAGTTTCCTGTTCATTTTTGTTTTCTGTTTTAAAAAACATTTAAGATGATTTGATGTTATCAGCAACAGTTAATTCAAAGAGACAGTACTTCCTGCAACCATTCCAATGTTACCATTTCATATTGACTTACCTTGAACTTGAATTGCATTACTATGGGCCCCTCAGTCCACACATCCGACATGTAGCCTAACTACTTTCCTACCTGTGTTAAATTACTGCATTGACATGTTGAGGCCTAGTTACATCTTAATTTTAATGTGGGCCCTAAAGAGACAAAGGCTTTTAAAAAACTGAAACCAAGTATGAGGCTCTTGGACCAAACAGATCACTGCATGCAGGGAGTGGAGGTTTAAGCCAATGGCAGTAATTAAAACAATTCCCAGTGGTGTCCATGGAAGTGGGTTTTTAAAAGAACAAAGCTTAAATTATCATTGCTATTTGCTTTGTGATGGTGACAATTTTTTCAGGGTCGTGGTGGGGGAAGAGAGAGTTAAATCTCCCCTCTTTTCATATTATGGTCCTGATCCAGGTTAGGGACCCCTTAGGTTAAAAAACAACAACCTGGGATCAAAATGCATTTTAAGTAGTGTGTATTTAGCCCCTTGGCTGTATCCAACTAAGAGTAAACAAATTGAAGTGAATGGACTGAAGTGAGTCATGCCAGTTGATTTCAATGGGTTTACTCTGATTATGACTTAGCTGGATACTACCCTATGACTCAAAGAATTGTAGTAACAGAATGGAAAGGTATGGAGTGTTTATTTTATAATGAAAAATGTGTGGTACATATAGGGGGTAAAATCAAGCAATTTCTGCCTTATACACACGGCAAAACTATTAACCATGAGGGCATTTGTACAGACCTGTGTATTCTGAACAATGACAGTTCTTTTTTTTTTTGTCCCCTTTCCAAATTCTGATGAATTGCTCCTGCCAGTGAATTTGTTCCTCAACCCTGGGTGGCTGAGAGACCTTTAAAAGATGTATATGTGCAAAATGTTAAGCTGGTTTGAGTGAAAATCAGATAGGACTGGAATTCCTCAGTGTTCCAGCTGTCAGGCTGGAGATATGGGGGACAGCAATATGCCTGATTTAGTGCCAACAAATCATAAGGTCTTGAACTGCTGGCCATGGAGATATAGGAGAAAGATATGAACATAAGAAAAGAGATACACACTCTTATTCAAAATGTGGGGAGCCTGCCACACACTATGCTGCCTGGAAAAAATTAGAACACACCAGGGGACCATAGAGATTGTATTGGATTGAAAATTTACTTAGCCAACCTTTGGGGACCCATTCTTGCCTGTATGAGCTGATTTCACTGCACTATTTGTCTTGGTAATGCAACCAGAATAGCTTTTGCCCTTCTGAGAATTCAAGTGCCTGTTGCTGTAACCTCTTCTGAGCTAAAACAAGAACTGCATCAGACTGATCTGCTCCTGTGAAAACCCAAACCTGTCCTACATCCAAAGCTAGCTTGGCTAATGTTTGCATTCTAGCAACCAAGAGCTTCTTAGCCTGAGAAAGAGGCTGTCACGTTTCTCATTGGAATATGTTTGGCTGGGCAATGAAAGGCAAAGCATCTTATGATTACCTTAAGGGACATCATCACATCCACAGGCAATGTCAAAATTTATAAGAAGTGACGTGATAGAAGGTTATAAAATTATGCATGGTCTGGAGAAAGTGGAGAGAGAGAAGTTTGCCTCCTTCTCCCATAAGGCTAGAACTCGTGGACATTCAATGATGCTGAACTTTGGAAGATTCAGGACAGATGAAAGAAAGTACTTATTCGTTCAGCGTGTAAACTGTGGAACTCACTCCCACAAGAGGCAGTGATGGGCACCAACTTGAATGGCTTTTGGAGAGAATTGGACAAATTCATGGAGGATAAGGCAATCAATGGCTACTAGCCACAGTAGCTGTGATTATTATTGTTATTAATTATTATTTTATTTATACCCACCCATTTGGTTGGGGAACTCTGGGCGGCTTACAGCATATATAACACATAGTAAAACATCAAACATGAAAAACTTCCTAATACAGGGCTGCCTTCAGATGTCATCTAAATGTTAGGTAGTTCTTTATCTCCTTGACATCTGAAGGGAGGGCGTTTTGCAGAGGGATGCTCTGTGGAGTGCTCTGCTTCCACACTCAATGTTCCTGAATATCAGTTGTTGGAAACCACAGGAGGGGAGTGCTCTTGTGCTGGGGTCCTGCTTGCAGGTTTCCCACAGGCATGTGGGTGGCCACTGTGAGAACAGGATACAGGACTAGATGGACCATTGGCCTGAACCAGCAGACTCTTCTTGTATTCATATTAATTCAGTTAATTTATAAAGGTAAAGGTAAAGGGCCCCCTGACCATTAGGTCCAGTCGTGGCCGACTCTGGGGTTGCAGCGCTCATCTCGCTTTATTGGCCAAGGGAGCTGGCGTACAGCTTCCGGGTCATGTGGCTAGCATGACTAAGCTGCTTCTGGCGAACCAGAGCAGTGCACGGAAACGCTGTTAATTTATATTCTTCGCTTAATTTAAAAAATCTCAGAGTGGCTCACAAATTGAGTTGTCAAATATGTAACAGAGCCAAGTCAACAATTCCAAGACTGTTCTACCAATCAAACAGTAGCAACACGGGTGGTGCAGCCATCACTCCAACATTAGCACTGCTAATGGGCTTGGGTGAGACTGTGGGGCTATCCAAGTGCATTGATGGGAGCAACAGACTAATGTCAGTGGTCCCTCCTGGTGCACTATTGTACATTCTCGGCCTCACCATCGCCTCACTGCAGCCCCATCCAAGCAAACAACAGTGGTGGTCATATCAGGAGGACAGCACTTTGGCTCCACTATAAAACATCACTATAAATCACTTCTCTCTGAGCCCAAGTTGCAACAACCTCAAGATGGCCTGAAAGAAGAGGCATGTCTTTAGCACCTGATGAAACTAGAGTAAAGGTGATAGACAAATACATGAAGGAAAAGGCTGTGCATGGCTACTAGCCACGATTGTGTACTACGTCCAGTGTCAGAGGTGATATGCCTCTGAATACCATATGCTGGGAAAGGTGGGATTTCACTAATGTCCTGCTTAGTAGCACCTCATAGGTATTTGGCTAGCTGTTGTGAGATGGGGCTTTGGTCTGATGAAGGTCAGCACTGATCATCGGGTCCTAAAGCCAATATAAATGAGAGGTGGGGTGACATTATAGTATCATTGTCAGTGGAAATTACAATATAGTTCTCTCATTCATTCATTCATTCATTCAAGCCAAAACTTTATCAATTACAGCCACAAGTAGGGTTGGCATGACAAGGATCCTGTTCCTCATTCTACCTCGCCATGTTGATGTAATGGCATTTGGTTGGGGTTGAGAAGTGCTCCCCACATGGGAATCATTCAGTCTTGAGCTCTGGCAGGGTGGAAGGCAAGCATCCAGGGCCTTACTGAGTGACCAGGGTAAGAGATTCCAACCAGGAAGAGGCCCCAACCCAAGCTTAGCACATGTCATGGCTGTTGTAGTCCTGTGCTGCCAGCCAGGGCAGAGCTCAGTGGAGGGAGAAGCCAGCCAACCAGCAGAGACTCAGGGGGATACTTGCCTGGTGGCAGAGTCCATATACAAGTTTCAGTCCAGTCCCAAGGTCAGGACTATCTCAGTTCACATAGTCAGACGATCCGGGGGTCAAGAAATCCGAGGGTCCAAGGTCACGAGAAGCAAGAAGCAACAAGGTCTGGCCAGCAATGATGAATGTTGTTTCCAGCAACTGATGGAGGCTGGAGACCCTGCTTAAGAAAACTGGAGCCAGGTGGTTCTCATCAGGAGCAAGAAGGCTGATCAGTAGCAGGTAACTTTGCCTTCTGTTCCTTCAGGCTGCTGCTGAGCAGGTAAGCTGACTCCTGGCCCATGACAATAGCCAATCCTCCCCCTAGGCCCCTTTAGAGGATCTCATTTACTATGTGGATCTTGCCCAATGCCATTTCCATTATACAAAGCCTAACTAAGCAAGTCTTAAGTCATTGAGGGAAAGGTAGGGACAAACCCAACCAAAGGGGCCAATTAAGGTTGGGAGAGAGGAAAAAAACATTTTATGTATGTGTTGTTGTTTTAAAATATGTTTATACTTATAGTTGTATTTTAAAATGTTTTTGTGCAATTGTTTTTATACTTGTCATTATATTGTCAAATGATTTGACAAACCTCATGGGAAGCGACACATATAAAAAAACAAAACAAAACATTTGCTTCCCAAGTCCAGCTCTCATCACCCTAGTCCTTGCCTGGATCTTTCATAGAGCCCTGTCCCCATGAGATGGATTTTATCACTCTCTGACTGGGAAATGCTCCACTGTCCACTTTGCACAGGTCTCTAGTTTGGGCAATTCCTCAACCTCTGCTGCTTTGATCTATGATCTATGGGCACGATATATATATTGATCAGTGACTGGACATGGAACTGTGTAAGGCTGAAGGACGCTTCTTTTATTGAGAGCCAATTCCCTGCTTGCTCCATTTTCTTGTTATGAGCATCACAAGCAGAGATTAATGGCAGCCGTTCCACTTGTTTAAGCAGCTGATGTCTCAGCCCTAGATCCCACCTGAGGCTCCCTGCTGGACAATAACAACAGGCCATTACAGAGCTTAGAAAAACCCCATAAAGACTGGTATAGCTTGAGCTTCTAGGCAGGTAAAGAAAAACAAAGTTTTATTCAGAAAAACTGTTTAGAAAACAACAATAACCGTCTCCCTGTGGACACTGAAAAATAACTAATTAATTGAGACACCTAGAAGAATATCCCATTAAAAAAAAATCAGGCATATAGTTCCTGCAGGAGTTATTGAAAGGCAATTGATTCAATTCAATACAGTATGGAATATGCAGAAGTGCAACAACGCAAAATTTTAATCCCATTTACCTTTTTAATTTCAAGTCCATTTTATTTATAGATCTCTAATTTGTATGTCAAGGCTAATTCACATAACTGGCATTACATGATAAATTAACATCTGTTAGTGAGTTTTGCTATATGAAGTAGTGTGTGTGTATGTGTGTGTGTGTGAATCATGATTTGTCAATGCGCTGAAACACAGGGCAGATTTAACACACAAATATCACTGGAAAATCAACAGCTACCATGTGCTTCTATAATCAGTGTAACTCAACCGGTCTGACCTCCTCTCCACTGTGATAGCATCAGCAACAAGCCCACATTCTAGCAGGTCATTGTCATATAAAAGACTGAACGAAGCTGAGAACAGGAATTACCTGATAAAAGGTAAAATATAAGAAAACCATGCCATCTATTAAATTAGGGACAATGTTAAGAACCTGGAAATCTAAATGTTGCATTGGGAGGAATAAAGGATAGGAACGGGTTTCTTGCAATAGTAGATATCTCCCACTTGTCCAAAAAAAGGGGGGCAACATAAGCCATGTAATGCTACCTCCCAACCTCCAAAATCAGGTAAAAATTAGGGGTTAGCATGCATTTTTGCCACCATTGTGCCAGTCACTAACCTTGGCAGCTGTGAGGTATGGGTCCTCAGCCAGCCAGGGCTGAAAGTTCAAGAGGCAG
Organism: Podarcis melisellensis; assembly: GCF_964234715.1. Classification (NCBI taxonomy): domain Eukaryota; kingdom Metazoa; phylum Chordata; class Lepidosauria; order Squamata; family Lacertidae; genus Podarcis; species Podarcis melisellensis. The sequence goes on from NC_138528.1 coordinate 52,626,804, forward strand.
AAGTGAACCAGGCAGCTTCAGTATAATATCAAAATCTACAGATAATCAGTAGCAAACCACAGGTTTTTCCAAGCACAACAGATGAAGAACGAACTTTGGGTTGGAATAAATGTGAATTGGAATATGTTCTTGGAATATATATTCCCAATTAGCATAGAAATTATTTTAAGGGTAATGTGACACTGAGCAAAACAACATGCTACTCCCTGCCAAACCAACTCTACAGTTGATTATAGCAATAACACAGATTATTTCAGATTTGAATTTGTGGGCCTCTCTTCTTGTGGCACAGGTTTAAGAATGCTGGCCAATCTCTCCTTGAACTTTATGTTTAAATTTTTGAAATATATGAGCTGTGGAGACACTTTTATAAAATGAGTTAAGGCAAAATTGATAGTAAATAATGTATTGACTGAGAATTATAAGACAACTAAAGGTGCTAGACAAGGTTGTTTACTGTCACCTTTATTTTTTATATTAGTTTTAGAAGTTTTGGTGCAAAGAATAAGATGTAATCAAGAAATTAAAGGAATAAGGGTGGGACAGAGACAGTACAAATGAAAAGCATTTGCAGACGATGTGGTGATATCTGTAGAAGAATCAATAGAGTCAATACTGAAAGCATTAGAAGAGATAAAAAACATTGGAGAAATAGTAGGTCTTAAAATTAGTAAAGATAAAACCAAGCTCCTGGTAAAAAAAATCACAAATGATGAGAGTAAAAATAAATCATAAAATATATCAGATTGAAAGATTGAAAAGAAGGTCAAATATTTAGGTGTATGGTTAACAGCAAAGAATATAAATCTAAATAAAGATAACTATCTGAAAACCTGAGAGGATATGAAAAGAAATTTGCAAATTTCAGGTAGAATGAAACTTTCATTGCTGGACAGAATGTTGACCATAAAGATGAATATATTACCAAGAATGTTATTTTTGTTTCAATCAATACCGGTGATCGAAAAGACAGACTGCTTCAACAAATGGCAAAAAGATATTTCTAAATATATCTGGGAATATATTGGGAAAAACCCAAGAATAAAATATAAAATACTGATAGACATGAAAGAGAGTGGAAGTTTCTCCCTGCTGGATATGAGACTATATTATGAAGCATATTGCCTGTGCAGGTTGAAGGAATAGTTGTTATTGAAGAATCCGCATGTCTTAGACTTGGAAGGTCATGAAAATGTTTTTGGTTGGCATGCTTATTTGTATGAAATGGTGAAAATACATAAAGATTTCACAAACCATATAATTAGGAAAAATATGTATAGAATATGGAACAAATATAAACATTTATTGAAATTAAAACACCACTTTGGCTTTCACCTTTGGAAACCATAGCAGTGGGGGAAAAAAATACGACGGAAAGTTGCGTGACTTATAGAAATTTGCTAAGGGAGGAGGGTAGAGAATTTAAATTAAAAGAGTTTAAGGATTTACCAGTAATGTTAACAACATGGTTACAATATCATCATTTGAATGAAATATTTTTAAAGGATATGAAGCGGGGGTTTGGGGAACAAATATCACAATTAGAGAGAGACCTGTTTAACTGTAATGTTCAAGTGATGTCCAAAATGTCCAAGATGTTATTGGAATGGGAGACAAAATATGAACAAGTGAAATCTTCAATGATACTTTGAGAAATAGATATTGGTCATATAGAAATCGAAGCATGGGGATGGTTATGGAATATGCATATACAATTTATGTGCCTTATGGTTTAAGAGAAAATTATATGACAACTAGGTACCTAATACCTAGTAGACTGGCAAAAATGTCTAAATCAAACTCAAATAAGTGTTGGAAATGTAAAGAGAAAGAAGTCACCTTTTTCATATGCAGTGGTCTTGTAATAAGGTTAAAGTTTACTGGGAAATGATAAATAATGAATTGAAAAAGATTTTAAAGATAACATTCGTAAAAACCCCCAGAAGCTTTTCTCTTGGAAATTATGGGATTAGAACTACCTAAACAGTATAGAATTTTTTTATGTATGCAACTACAGCTGCAAGAATGTTATTTGTCCAAAAATAGAAGGATGAAGAGGATGAAGAAAATGGATACAGAAACTAATGGAGTATGCAGAAATGGTGAAACTTAGCAGAAGAATAAGAAATCAAAACAACTTTTTAGAAAGGAATGGAAATAGTTAATGGGTATTTACAAACAAATTGTAAACCAATCAAGGAGAAAAAGATGAGTACAATAATAAGTTAAGGCAATTTGGAGTATGCAAGAAAGGTCAAAAATAAATGTAAGGAACCGCAGAAAGAGGGGGAAGGGAGTCAAAGTTGAAAATGTTAAAATTATGGTTAAATAATTGTTGGGATATATAGCAATTAAAATTATTATTAAAAAGAAAAAGGAAAAAGAATGCTTGCCAATCTTACTAAGATTGTGAAAAAATGCTTTGAACATACAAATATGTTTTGAGCATGAGAAATATTATATATATATTTGTGTGTGTGTAACAATTTTTTATTAATTTTTCAGTCTCAAAATATTTTTTTTACATAATACCATGTAACAATTGACTTCCCTCCTTCTCCTTTCATGGTTCATTTTACTTCGCTATCATTCCTGCATATTTTACTATAACCAATCTAATCGTTTCCCCATTTTACATCCTTCAAATATTTACCATACTGTTGAATTTATCTAAATGCTACCAGCGTTTTCAATTGTACACGAAATTGTGCATGTAAAATATTCTTGGCATGCCTCAGCTTCCTGAAATATTTGTATACCACAAAAACGTAACAGGGAAAGAGAAAGCACTAGGCAAGTTTTTCTTTCTGTCTTTAAAGACTACAGTGGACACTTGGGTTGTGAATGTGATCCATGAAGGCACATTCGCAACCCGCAGTGTTCACAACCCACAGCACTGCTTAAATTTAGCGCTTTTGCACATGCGCGACCGCTGAAACCCATTCCGGTACTTTCAGGTTTCGGCGCATCCATAACCCCAAAAAACGCAACCTGAAGCGTCTGAAACCCGAGGTATGACTGTATAGCAGTGTGTGATGGCCTGAGATTTGGATTCAGATGCTGAACCTGAGGAATCCCAGCCTGCACAGGATTCCCTGCCTCCAGAACCAGTTGAGCTGGGGCTGGGGCATGAGCCTGAAGGGTCCTCACCTGTGCTGGATCCTCAGGTGCAGGCACCAGCTGAGTCTGCTCTGGCTCCTGAGGGGGTGGAGGACCCATTGCCTGCAGGTGCTCCACTCTCAGCCCCGTCAGAGGAAGCTGAGGTTGCCTCTGGGTCCGGTAACCCTCTAGCCTCTCCTGAGGTGCAGAGGTTCAGGGCAGAGAGGCAGAGGGAACTAAGTTTCCACAGAAGGAATGCTCGCTTCCAGGCCAGGAGAGGTGAGTCTCCTGAGGATCGGGGCCACCCTGTGCCTCGGGGGTAGATAAAAGCCAGCCAGCCTCAGTGCCAAGTTGCGGGAGCAACTTCGTTGGTTGTCAGTTCCTGCCTGAACCGTGTCCTGCTATCCTGCCGTAGCTCCTGACCTCACCCGACTACCTGCCCTGCATCCAGCTTCAACTTTTATGGGCTGCCTCCATACTGCACCTTTGACCTCGGACTGGACTCGGACCTCGCCTCTCGGTTAGCCCACGGGACCAGCACACAGTCCACATGCACTCTGCTGAGACCTACCCTGAAAGCAATTTTGAGTAAAGCAATTCCAATCCTGAAGTTGAGATTCCCTGAAATAAAGTTTGGTTGATCCTCTCGGACCAATCAACCAAATCTAGTCAGCTTTTAAAAATAGCTTCTGATAAAGCTGAAATTCAGGTTTGGGGATAAGTCTCTTACAGTCCTGCACCCTTTGCAAACAGTATAAATGTCAGGGCACATTTATTGACCTCTACAAATAATTGCTGTTAGAACATGTGGAAAAGAGGCAAAGGAAGATTGCTTGCAAGCCAGTAGGATTCAGCCTATTACATTATCATAGGACTGCTGGGGTGGAGGGAGGAAGACCCAGAGGAGAGGTTAAAAGCTAAGCAGGAACATGCCTAGCCTTGTCAACTTTTGCTGTGACAGAAATAAATGGAATAAGAATAAAAAGGCTCCATTTTCTATTCCTGGACTGTGCAAGCTGAACAGAGAATGGGACACTTCACTCCTAGTCAGGGTACTTTATACAAACATAATGTAGATGAAGGAAGCTTGGGTGTAAGAAAACGAATGCATGAATGATGTTATGGTTGGGATGGGGAGAAATTTGATTCAATTTGCATTTAAATGTGAACCTAATTTCAAATTTCCGAAACAATACACAAATCAAAACACAGCCATTGCTCAAAATTCACATTTCTCTGAATTTTGCAATGCAGTTCTCAAGTCAAGTGATGTATTCAAAAATGCATATGTTAGGGTGAGATAAGAGTAAATATGCATATAACAGTGAAAATAACTTGTAAAATTTGCTTTGCAGAAATGTGTATATTAGGCAAAATTGTAGATAAACATATATATTAGGAGAAATTCGCAGTAAGATCTTGATGAATTTCCATACTATCCACCCACAAACTGATGTGGAAAGGTTGAGAAATGAATTTAAGGCTGGAAAAAAAAAAACGAGAGAAAGTGAATTTGACAAATTTGCCCATGCCTATATCACACTTTTTGCACAATTTTGATTCCCTGAGCTAAGAATAAAATCCAACCTTTAGGCCAGTGGTGGTGAACATTTGGCCCTCTGGGTATTTCTGATCTACAACACCCATAAGCTAACAACTAAGGATGATAGAGGTTGTAGCATTGGTGGTTGGTGCTCATCCTCTGACTGTCTGCAACTAAGTATGTGAGCAGGTGCCCCATTTGCCCTAATGGAACAGCCTCCACTGGGTTGCAGTCCAGGGATATCTGGGGGGTGAAAGTTCCCCCACACCTGCTGTAAGCCAATGAAAGTATCATACTGTCTTCTGATTTTAGCAAATGATTGCTTGGTTCACATTCTATGACACTTGAAGCAAAGCAGCTGAAAACCATCCTTGTATCTTTATGCTCCTCTTTCTAACCAAGAGGACCTGTATCGTGCTGTTTCATTATTCAATGAAAGAGCAGTATTCTGTTGCAGCCATGAGAATTCTTACTAAAGGCCTTATCTTGTGATTTGTGGTGTTATCTTATCATTGCTTTGCAAATGGCTGGTCTCCTACATCTTCCCGACATTCTGAAGTTCACAACACTTTGAATCTTCTTTATCTCAGAGCTGCAAGGAACATTTCTCCTACAACATTCTTACAAAACTAGCTCAGCTGAACAACTGGTTCTTTTCTGTGGTCTCTTGAGTAGTGTCTCTTAATTTGTTTAATTCTTGCTCTGCATCTTATAACATACCTGCCAAAACCCAAGAGAGCTCATTAAAATGCCTTTCTTCTGCCCTCTATCCCAGAGGAGAACGCGGGACAACTGTATTAATTACACTATAATTAGATCCCAAAATCCCATTAACATTTCCCAAGAGACTCTTAGGCACAAGACTCCCACCATTTACAATCCCCCAGGTAGAAAATTTATTTATTTTGCTGTCTGCAGCGCTCTTGGGATTGTTGTTGAAGAACTCTTAGATAGGAGGAAAGCTGTGCTACAGCTGTATACTGCTATTCAGGTAAGTCTGTTGGAGATTTCCTCTGTTGGTCTCATTTAGAGCCATGCTAGAGCTGGGGGAAATGTACCAATATGATAGTTAAAAAAAGAAGACTACCACCAACAACACCACATGAGCTGAAAGAATGTCCTTGAAGAGTCGCAATATTGGCACAGTAATAATGGAATTTTAGATACCAGCTGTGGAGCAGAATTACATAGATCAAGGAACAGGGAAAACTGTACTAGTAAGTGATGGGGATAAAATATGTATACAGTGGTACCTCTGGTTACGAACTTAATTCGTTCCGGAGGTCTGTTCTTAACCTGAAACCGTTTTTAACCTGAGGTACCACTTTAGCTAATGGGGCCTCCCGCTGCCGCCGTGCCACCAGTGATTGATTTCTGTTCTCATCCTGAGGTAAAGTTCTTAACCCAAGGTACTACTTCTGGGTTAGCGGAGTCTGTAACCTGAAGTGTTTATAAACTGAGGTGTTTGTAACCCCGAGGTACCACTGTATAGGGCACACACAAACATACACAAACCTACTATGATGTATTCTTTTCCGATTTGCATAAAACCTGCAAAGTAGAATTGCAGCTGGGGAGGAAAGGGTTAACCCTCGTGTCCCCAAGGCACTGCCCCAAAATGCCCCTCTTGTGAGGCAAAAAGCTCTTTATGAGATCCAACAGAAGGCTTTTTTTCTCCAAGCCTAATTATAGTACAGCGTGTGTGTGTGTGTGTGGGGGGGGGGCTGTCAGCGCTAGAGTTAGGGGCAGGTCAGCAAGCAAGAAGCAGAGTTTGCCGCAGAAGTTAACTCTTTATTCAAAGAAACACCATACAACTCAGCAATGCTTCCTAGTAAGTCTTGCCCCAATGGAGCAGTTGCCAGGACTGATGACTTTTAATCCTCTCTAAGGCTTCTCCACTGCTAGATGTTTCCCCAGAAGTCTAATTTCTGTTCTGTGCTATGCGTCACACTGTGCGCCCTTGAAGACAAAGCGGGAGGGGAGCTTGTCACAGCAGGAGAGGCAGGCTCCCTGCATTCTTCTGTAGTCTCTTGCCCCTTGTCCTCTGCTTCAGCCTCTGAGTCAGAACTGCTGCCTGTCACAGACCCTCTTTGTTGACTAAATCCTGTGGCCCCTTCAGCACCCAACAACTCCTCTCACTCTTCTCCCTCTGACCTCTCCTTGGTGTCCCACCACCAATCCCCAGGCTCTGAGCCTTCCTCCTTTGGGATTTCCCTTGGGGGTTCCCTGGCTGGTGCCCCCCCACTCTTTGTCACCCAGCCAGTCCCTGACAGGTGCATTTGGTTGGCACAGTTGGGGAGGGAAGGGTTCACCCACTCTTCCATGAGCACGTTGACCTCCCCCAATTAGACTGGAAAAATTAATTTTGGCATATATATGTAAGGGATGGAGTGGGTAGGCTGGAGTGACAGGATGATCTTCCTGAAGAGGGCTGCTGTTAACGCAAGGAAGGAGGAAATAGGGGAACTCAGATACAAGATCTTAGTTAAAAGTTCTTCTAAGGACCAGCTGGGTAGAAAAACATGAGAACTAGAGGCCTCTAAATTTGCTGGCTTCTTGGCTGCATTGGTGAGGTGCCCTACTTTGATAACATTTCGTAATATGGCACCTGTGCGAGCCCAAAATTTTGCGCCCCCAAATGGATCTTCTCAGTTATGGATCTTCTCAGTTTTGTGCCCCCTTGGCTCAGTGCACTGTGGGGGGGAACTGCCCGCACCGTCCTAAATCTGGTTCTGTGGGGGTGATCCTCTGTCCCTTTCCCCCCCATCTCTGTTACAGCCTGATGTGGAATGGATGTGGACTAGTGACAGCTTCTGGAGTGAGGAACTTGGATACCTCAGAGTTGGTTTTAACAACAGCAGCAGCAGATTCAAGGAGAAGAGGATGTGTGACTTTCCTGCTTGCAGTTCAAGGGAGGTAAAGGGGATAAAAGTCAAAAGAGAACCATTGGTCCCCAGTGGTTATTGGTAGCTTTTGAAATAGCACTTGAATTAATATTCTATAGTCCCCATTTCACTAAAGATGGAAGCATTTGAATGCTAGAGCCCAAACAGATAAAATCAAGCCTTAGGTACACCTCTCGGAGGAGCCATTAGTTTCTTCGTCCCTGCATCTGCGGATGAGTTATTACTTTTAAGTTAATATTTTAGATGATAAAAAGAACTTGATTGAAAAAGAAATAAAAGGCAATCAAAGGTCCTTGGAGGCAGAGAAGAAAAAGGAGGAGGATAAGAAAAAAACGAGGGTGAGGTAATGAGGTCACTTTCTTTATTATAAACTGGAAGTAATTCCACATTGATGCTACAGCAGTTTTGCCACTAGAACTGCAGGCAGAATGCGTCCGGAATCTGACTGTCCTACAGCGAAAGCTTGTGGCAGCCTCGTAGCTCATTTCGACATCTGAGCTCTGTGTCCTACCTGCATCTTTCAAGTTAATGCACCACGAGGTCCCTATCTCACGCCGGCAAATGGATAGCAAAGTCTTCCCTTGACAGGCTCCTGATACGTTGGGGTTTGCACATTAGCTCCTTGTGCAGCAGGCTAATGCCGTTTACATTTTGATTGAGACATCCTGGCTTTTGCTCTCTCCCTACTCTCCTAAAAAAAGAAAGAAAAAGGAAATAGCACAAAACATATAGCCACGGTACTGTACTGTCTTTCCACCTTGCAACTTGTCCTTGGATAATTGCTTCAAAAAGTACGGAGATTAAAAGTTAACAGAAGATATCAGCCATCAATATTTTGCTGCAAGCCATTTGCTTTGTAATGTGGTTGCGGTGGGGAAAAAAAAGACTAATTCATAGTTCATTCCTGTTTTGCCTTCCCCACATTTATTCAGCTATGAGGGCAATGTACTGAATGTACCATTCATGTTCTTCTACTTACATATAGGACTCAAGGACCATTTTGACCTACGAGCCTGCTAAATGCTTTCTTTTAACTATTCTGGTTAAAACCTAATTAGTCAGCTACTGGCTTGTTAACTTTTAACACTCTTAGTAAGTCTACATTCCTTGCCCTTTAGTTGTCAGGAAAGAGATCTAGCAATTGGAGTCTATTTTAGCCTTCCAAATACAGACTTCAGTCCAAACTTAACAGTAAAGGATATGTTAAAAAGCCCACACATTCTGTGCTTAAGGAGATCTGCTATAAATAGGCATGCCACAAGGTGTGGATTTAAACTAGGGCCTTCTGATCTACACAGGTGAAAGCCACTGTATGGGAAATATTTAAAACTGACAACCAGGCTTCTAAGCATGTTATATTTTGGGTTACCCTGCCTTTCAGGGAGGGAGCAAGAGAAGAAGGCTTAAATTCCACCAGTCCCCTCATCCCACACCATTCAGATGAGAAGGGAGGTCTTCCTGACCCATGACCCCTTGGAGCCCCACAACTCAGGGTGAGTGACACAGGCTAGCCTCAAAAGGAATCTGTCCCGAATCCCTGTGTGCAAGTCTCCAGAATCACTATTCACCTGAAACGTGTCTCAAGGTGATCACCATCTGTGACACCCTTTTTCATTTCCCTGCACATTCAAGCAGGGACCAGTCCAATCCACTAATTTATGCAGCTCCCACCAATAGCTATACTAAACCTGCACAACAGAATGGAGCAGGTGGGGGAAGCCCCCCCCCCCAAGTAGAAGCCAGTTGCAGGTGAGAATAATAAACTCTTACTTGTCCCTAGCATGGCCACTGGCTAATCCCCACTTTGCATGCAGGAGAGGAAGGCTGAGTGAGGCTGCCTTATATAACCCACCCACTCCTCCAAAGTCCTGACAAGCCTCTAGGGGGAGACCAGGAAGTGGCTTCTTGCCCATCTTCTGGAGGAGGGACGTCCAACTCCTGAGAGACTGCGATCTACTCACAGAATAAAAAACTGGCAGTGATCTACCCCTTTTTTGGGGGTGGGGTTTTCAGGTCTAAGATGTTCAGCTTTTTTTAGGGAGGACAGACAAAGCTGTTCATCTTTTTTTATAGGGGCAGGTAAAAATGTTGAGCTTTCTTTAGGGGGAAAAGGGAAAAGTAAGTCACCAAAAGATCGATCCAGAAACAAACAGCCTCACAGGGAAAACTCCCTCTTCCATTCTAGAGATCATGGGCGAATGGGGGATAGGGCGAGGGGGCGGGGGCGGATCCTCTTTTTCCCACGCAAATGAAAAAGAGCCTGTGATTGACACAAACATCCTGGGGATCGACCAGTCGATCACGGTCAACTGGTTGGACACCCCTGTTCCAGAGGAACGACATTTTCACACAGCTTGTAGTAGCATGCAGATACACACCATTCTATTGCACTTTCAACATCTCTGTTACTTTATTTAGCTTGCTATTCAGTGACAACTACTGCTCCTTTACAACCTGACCATGATGGCTGGGGCTGAGGCAGGTTGGGTTAAATCCGCACCATACCTTTAAAGCACTCTTATACCACTTTATCAGTCATGGCTTACTCCCAAAGAATCATGGGAACTGTAGTCTGTGCTTTGCTAAGGGTGCTATGAAATGTAGATCTGGGAGGGGTCTCTATACTACAGTTCCCATCGGCTCCAGTCAGCAGGACTAGTGGTTATGGATAATGGGAATTGCATTCTGACAATATCTGGAGGGCAGCATGTTAGCTGCTCCTGATACACAGCGTTGGAAAAACCCATCCGTGATTTCCAGGAAAGCCAGATGTCAGTGATTCATAATTTTTGATAGTGAGGCGTGCCATCACAAATGCAGCCTGGGCCAAACTAAGATGCTTATAGAGTATCTGCAGCAGCACACCAGACTGATTCTGAAGTTATTTCTGTGCAGTTTGGAGGAACTGGGATGTTTTAATGATCAGGACATGATTGTATGAGAAGTTTGTATCACGGTTCTGCTTCCGGAATGTCCATTCATTCCTCCCTCGCCCGTCTGCCTGCCCATCCCTCATGCCAACTGCTATTGTGGTGGCTTTGATAAACAGCCTCTTCTTAGGCTGCTGCATTTCTGAGCCAAGTGTGTTTGGAGCTGATGTGGCACCTAAAGCCTTCCCTAGACTTTGATGATATTAACAAATCGAGTTGCTTCAGTGGGTTGACTTTTCCCCTCACTTATTTCAAAGAGCTTTTTGGAATGAAATCACCAAACCCATCACAGCTGCCATTGTAAATCAAGCTGACAGTCAATTACAAGACCGACAATGTATTCGAACAAGCCTTGCATTGAAAACCCAGCCATCTCTAACATGCTTATGGAACTGTAAATAGTTCTTGTTTTGAGGGCACAACTCGCCCCCCCTCCTTCCTCCAGCAAAATCCTTTCCTTCCTTGTGTACAACTGACACTGAAATATGGGCTAAGGAGTCAGCAGAACTGTGAATGCTCAAGAATGCTTACAGCAAAGCGGTTAGGTCTATCTGCCTTCTGGAATGGGAGAGCAAGTAGGTCATCATGCTAGTTTTTTCTTTATCTTCTGAATTTTACATATTAACAATTTCATTGCTCCTTTGATTCCCTATGAAACAAGTGGAGGATTTTTACCTGAGGTTTTTCCAAAACAGTTGCCAATTCAATCTACAGCTTACTTGTGGGATCACCTTATTCTACCATCAAACACTTTGATCTGCAGAACGGGCACTATTACATGTCGGTACCAGATTGACCCCCGGCTTCCAGTGCATTTTCCTGTCACTTTCCTGATCGAAAAAAGGGGGGGCTGGGAGGGGAGAAGTTTGTTGCTCAAGAACACTGAATCAACTTTAATTGTACAACCTGAATTTTTCAGTATGTGACTGAATGCCACCCAAAATAGTGGCAGTCTGGAAGGGCCTAGGATTTGGGTGTGTGTGTGCTATACACACAGCACTACTTCAGTCCTGTGGCTCTTTGAGGTCTGGCCCAATCTAGTTAATGGCAACCCATGCCCACTCTCCACTATTCCATTTCCCATCTATTCTGTTATATTTTATAAAACTCATGCCCCACCTCAATTCACATTCCTGTTTTCCAACCATCTCATTGTTTTATCCCATTTTCTCCCCATCTCAGCATACAAAATACCTGGTTGGGCTTGGGAGTACATTTCTCCCAACAGACTGGGATCCAACTATTGTTCCTTCTCCCACCACACAAAACCCAATAAACAAAGTGTTAAAATCACAGCTCTCAGGGTTGTGTGCAAGCAACTAAAGTTAAGCCTCCAGTTCTCCTGACTAAGGTTGCCATATGTCAAAAGATAAAGGGATGTGGGTGGCACTGTGGTCTAAACCAGTGTTTCCCAACCTTGTGCCTCCAGATGTTTTTGGACTACAATTCCCATCATCCCTTGCCACTGGTCTTGCTAGTCAGGGATGATGGGTGTTGTAGTTCAAAAACAGCTGGAGGCACAAGGTTGGGAAACACTGGTCTAAACCACTGAGCCTCTTGCACTTGCCAATTGGAAAGTTGGCGGTTCGAATCCGTGCAATGGGGTGAGCTCCCATTGCTCTGTCCCAGCTTCTGCCAACCTAGCAGTTTGAAAGCACACCAGTGCAAGTAGATAAATAGGTACTGCTGTGGCAGGAGGTAAATGGCATTTCCATGCACTCTGACACTCCTCATGGTGTCCCGTTGCACCAGAAGTTGTTTAGTCAGGCTGGCCATGTGACCCGGAAAGCTGTCTGTGGACAAATGATGGCTCCCTCGGCCTGAAAAGTGAGATGAGCTCTGCACCCCATAGTTGCCTTTGACTGGACTTAACCATCCAAGGGTAATTTACCTTTTCTGACAAAAATCTACACTTCCGACATGAGTTGCCATACGTCCAGTTTTTCCAGGACATTTCAGAGATTTCTGCCCAGACACAGATTCCAATGGGAGATTACAGACAAATGGCAACCCTACCTGACCCCTCCGAGCCAAGTCTCAGATGTCTGAATAGTTTCTCTTGTAAGTTCCATAAAAATGTCTTTGTGTATGCATGTTGGAGAGAGCTGCAGAGAGCACTGTGGCAGGCATTGGAACAATTGCTCAGGGGTAGTAGGGCTGTAGATGCCTAAAACCTAATGTCCTGTCTCCACACTTCTATTTCAGAATTTGTCCTGTCACTTTGAGGAGCTTTACTGGATTCAGGTGCAGAATGCTAGTAAAAAAGAAAAGAAAAAAGAAGAAGTAAATTCATGTTATCAGACCTAGCCATCCTGAGGGGCTGTGTGGTTGGATATAAATCCCCCCCATAACTATGAATGAATAAATATCCTCTTTCTGACAAATGAGAAGTCTGTTGGGTTGTGCTCCTTGTTCAGAGTTATGAGAAATTTGCAGAATTCTGGGAACAGCATCTGTTGGTTAATACATTGTTGTCAAAGGAGCCCAGGAAATATAGTATTGACCACTTTTTCTTTTTCTTTTGCACAGTGCCTATTAAGAGCAAAAAGCACATACATTTCCCCTGCATCTGAAAAACTTGGCAGATGGAAGGCATATAAGTCTTCCTGCCTCTGGAAGCTCTGGAGGCTCTCCAGGCAAAATAGGAGCCATCATTGTGTCAAATAGTTATTGGAGGAACGGATGCATGTGGCCTAAAGGCTCTTTGGGATTCCTCTGCTGTTTCCAAATTATCCATGATAAACTTGGTGCCTCGACAGGAGCTCTAATGATAATCCCAGAAAAAAATAAAATAAGGGCATGGACAGATTGTGTGGGGCAAAGAGTTATGTGATGATAATTTATGGATGTCAAGGAACAGCACAAGGGTGGCCAAAGGAAATCATTCACCTTAACAATAAACACGCATAACCTGCTATTTTCTCCCACACAGCATGGGATGAGTACAAAGTGGCTGGTGTTTTTCTGACAATACAGGACTTGTTTTACCACTAAAGCCTACAGTTTAAATGCTACCAGGTAGGTCGTGAGGAAGAATATTATCCAGTGAGTTGTCACAATTTGACCTCAACCTCTCCTTTATTCTTCAGGAATGTCCAGCTCCTGCTTTTGACAATATTTATGGTGCCGGAGGGTGGGGGTGGAGCACAAAAAGTGTGACACAACATTAAACTGCACAGAGACTTGACTTATTACAGAGATCCCAAGCAATTGCCTCTGAGACCCCATTTTTCTATTACGTTCAATAGATCTGGTTACACACAACAAGATGTTATGCTATGAGCATCTGAGCAGGCTTTCAAAGTTGGCTTTACAATTCTCCCTCATCTCACTGCCCCCTCCGCTGGTACAATTCTCTTATTCTCTGACCCAGCGTGCTAGTAGGCCAGAATACTTTGACACTTAGTGGTGAAGGCAGTTCCTTTCCTCCAATGAACCTTGCTTCGTGAAGAAGCCAAATCCACTTTGTTTTCAATTACGACTTCAAAGAGAACCTAGAAATGCCTTCTATTATTTGATTGTCTTCTACAAAAACTAATTCTTTCGGAGTTCTTTTTGTAGACAGAGGCAGCAGTGGAAAAAGCTCTGAATTGCACAGTGTCACATGTACCCATTTGTTATTAGAAACTTCAGTCAATCCTTCTCAATGCCAAATAAGTCAGTCTGAAGCTGGTGTTGCCTCTACACCAGGCCTGTATAGTGCTACTGAAGCAGTGCTTCCCCCCAATAAGTTGCAGACATGATTTAAATTGTAGTTAATATAGTGCTATATTATCTGTGTCTGTTCCTGTGACCAATATCCTTCTATATTGTTTATTCAAAACTAAATCTCCTATAGCAGAGGTCCCCTGCAACTTTAATGAGAAATATCCACCTTGCTTTATCTCTCTCTAGTTGATGCATGTTCAGTGTGTCCGAACATTAGTGATGATTTGCCCTTCATTTGCACCTTCCTTAGTCAGTTTCTGTTTCCTTTGTCCCTGTATGTATGGAAACTTTGATCAATGGCTTCCCTACACCAGCCCTTTTTAAAATCCTGTTTTGCAAAAGAGCATGATGTCACAGGGCACTATGTCACAATAAAAGAAAGCGTGACAAAGGTAAGGAGAGGAAGCAGCTAATTAACCCTGGGTTGTAGCCAACTAAGTTCTACTCAGTGTAGACCCATTGATATTAATGTCAGAAATCAAACTGTGGCCCAGGGAGCAGAGGTAAGCCAAAACTCTGTCCATGTAGGAAATCAAAGACACCTGTCTGGCAGTTTTGACCATTGCAGTCGTTCAGCCTGGGCTTTAATTATCCTTTTCCAACCCTATCACAGGCCCTGTGTACAGCAGGACTTTGCGTTGAGCCTGTCACAACATAGACAGATGAATGGATGGACAAGCATGTTTCTGATTTTTCCATTAAGTTCATTACAAAAAGCCTAAGGTTTTCCCAAGAGTTACCTAAAATGACTCAGAAAGACCCAGCAGGCTCCAACCACTTTTGATGTGTCACTAAATTCAATTCACAAAATTTGATCTGAAGCATCTTCACCTGTCACTGTCACATATTGGTATAGATCCCCTCTTGTCTTATGTGCTGCCACCACCGGTAGACTTGTAGCTCTGTGTTGCTGAAATAGCTATCGAGTGGACCAAGAGACAATGCCCTCGAAAAAGAAGCGGAAAGAGGTTTGTACACAGTGATTTTTAAAAAACTAACCATCTGGTACATTGATTCACAATAGGATATCAGTAAGGCTTTAGGTAGCTGCATCTCCTGTTAGTTGTAAATCAAATAAGTGTCAGTTGATCAAACTGGCCACCCTATAAGAAAAAGAGAAAAGCAAGCAAACCCTCAGAGCACAAAAGGGATATAATTCAACTGTGTAGAAAGCCAGCCTAAGGTCCTAACTGAATCCCTCAATCTCTTCAGGGCAGGCCAGAGCTCAGCAAGAAAGCATTTGAAACCCTGGGCTCAAATAGATCCGGGCCTCAGCTGGCCCCTTGTATCTATTGACTTTTTGGTTTCCTGAGCTTGGTCTTCAAAAGCAACGTCTATATAGACACCTGGGGCTAAAGCTTAATATAGAAAAGAGGCTTCCCAGGCAGACAACAGACAAATTGCTTATGGCCCTGCTGTGTGCAATTACGTTGTCAGGAAGGATGGGTCCAGCCCTCCTTGACTCCAGCTGCTGAGCTATGTGCCTTTTTATTCTGAGAGAGATTCATCTAAGTGTATCAAAGATTCCCATTAGTGCAATTGGTTCCATTCTTAACCGGTATTTTTTAAGCACACTCCTGGGGAGAAAAGCTTTTAGAAACCAACAGGGTGTTTCGAAACATAATTTTAAATCCTTGGCCAAAATGTCAGTCAAATCCAAACACATCACCTGCTTCTTCCACCACACAAGGCATCTGTGTGAGAGAGTGCTGGCATGTACACACATTCCTGGAATTAATTCTTGAGAAAAATTTCTATTGCTAGTTTGGTTTCCCCAGTCCCAAGCCATGGATTTCCATTAAAAAAATAAATAACAAAAACCACTGGTGTTTTTAAATGTCTCTAATCCAGTGTGTTCTTCCTTAATTGTCTTTCCCCACAGTTTTCCATTCTCTGGCACAGTCGTTCTGCATCATGGGATTTATACTCTTAAAGCTGTGTTAGCGCAATCCTTTACATGTTTACTCAGAAATAAATCCCATTCAGTTCAATGGGGCTTATTTCCAGGTATATAAGACAGCAGCCTCAGGACCTCTAATTCAGGGCAGGTCTGGTACCTCCATGGAAGACTCCACACAACCTAGCTGATCTACATGGGCAAAGAGTTGACAAACATGATGGCCCAATGTGGAGCCATACAACCATAAATAATAGTGTCCACTGATAGTTTAATATTAGAAGCAGTCTTCCATGTACTCTGAGCAAGTAGAATCTAGCCAGCTGAAAAGGCTGCCATTCCACAGAGGAATTATGTTCTAATTGCAGGATTTTAATTTACAGCCAGTAAGTGGAGCTAAAGTTCTATGAGAAAATATATTGCTATAAATTCTATTGGAACATTTCCCTCCTTATATCTATTTAGTTTTTCTGTTGCACACAAACAATTGCACTGTGGGTGCTTAGTGTGATGTGTTAACTTTTCTGTTTCATTCCATGAGTCAATATATTTGCTGTATTAACGGGACCTCGAGCAATATTCCATGCTATTTATTTTTTATTGCTATTTCCTCCTTTCCCTGCTACCCTTGTTCTTAACTTTATACATTTTTACATTAAGACATTGCATTTCTGAATACTTTCTCTCAAAGAGGGACAACTAAAGACATATTTTTCTAACTAGTTGTCAGGCGTTTGAAGGTTTTCCTCTCCTCATAATAATAATTTTAATATATACTTATAAAATGCCATCTATATAAATGGAATGTAAATGCAACATTCCTTCAGTACTTTCCCAAAGATGGTTTAGGACAGTGGACAATGCAGCATACTTGCAGAATCAAAATTCAGGAGAAGGAGCCCCAGCAAAGCAGACGCAGCATCCATGGTTCCTTGGTTTCATGATCTTCAGTCACCTAACCTTGGTAGATGTGATACTTATCTGATAGTCAAGATTCCAGTGTGAAACTCTTGCTTGCATGCCCATTACTCTTGAATCCAATTGCAGAATAGTGGCTTGGCCTTAGCAGCTGATTTCCTTCTACTTACTGTAACCCTCTGTGCCATATCCCCCATTCCATTTCAGAAGGTTCCACAAACCTCAGGAGCAGCTTTGGGGGAGAGGGCATGAGGAGTCCCAAGAACTTGAATGGGTGGATGGAGGAATGGGAAAAATCAGGTCCCCTGACTTGGCCCAAATCCATATTGCAGTTGAGGATTTAGCACCATAATTAGTGAACTCTTCCTAGATCTTTCTGTAAGGACCAAATCCACGTGTGACATAAGTTAATGTTTCACAAACATAGTTTCTTTGATATTTAGGCTTAGGAGACCAGAATTCTATGTGGTCTTCTGTGTTGTTAGATGGCAGATCTTTTGGCACATATTCCTTAAGGAATTATATCTTTTCCAGACATAACTGACTTTTTAAAACATTGATTCTTCTGACCAAGAAATATTATGCTAAAGTTGGATCTGCTGTAGTATATTCTGATGTTGAACCATGTTTTGGGATGAGTGTTGTGTTGGAAAACAAGCCTTCTTCGGGAGAGACTGGCTCCTCTCCCAGGCTCCCGGCTTGCTTACCGGTGATCTGCCTCTAGCTGCATTCCCAGACAGACTAGGGAGATCTTGATATAGGCGACATCTCCCAGCGTGGGAAAATGCACACCCCCTCCCTCCTTGCTTCTCAGCAGGGAAAGGAGATAGACAGAAATCTATTTACATCGCTTTATTTCTGACTCTGCAGCACTACAGAAAACACGTCCAAACACTTTAGACTCCTTCCAGCAAGTGACCAGTACTTCCTGTACATACGCAAGAGGAAGGTCTCAAATTACAGACTTCACAAAGACTTTTCCAGCCTGTGAACTTCCGGGAAAGTTCTTTGCCACAGCTAGCCATATCACAAGATGTCAACAAGCTGGCTGTCTGCAGCTGCGATGTTCTCATATTGTACCTCTGTTGTACCTCTGAGATGCTATCAATTTTGCCTAATTTTGTATGGAATCACACCAAAGTATCCTGGTGAGATTATTACACTGAAGCTCTCTGTAAGCATCAAGTCAATGTACCATTATTATTATTATTATTATTATTATTATTATTAGTAGTAGTAGTAGTAGTAGTAGTAGTAGTATACTGCATGCATCTCTGGGCGGTTCACAACATGAAATCACAATATAAAAAACCACAACTCTGTTGCAAAGCTTTGCAGCAAAGAAGAAGTTGAAGGTTTAATCTCTCCTCTGCCACTCAATTTCCCCAGAAATTTGTCCCTAGTTGCTTCCAGCTCCCTTCTGCAGGATTCTAGAGCCATGTTTCAAAGGTAAACTTGGGCCCTGAAAAGCCACTGGGAGAAGAGGGAATGTACCTGGCAGGGGAAGGGTGAAGCACTTTCTCCTGCCTCTTTCTCTGTTACAAAACAGCCTCTCTGAGAGTACTTTACAACTGGGAAGAAGCCATCTAGGCTAACATTATACACTGTTGTGGTCTGAGGCATTGTGTGGTCTGAGAAGTTGCAACTGTCAGTGATGTCAATTTCAGGTATTTCTTAAGCCAGGCATAGGCAAACTCGGCCCTCCAGATGTTTTGGGACTACAACTCCCATCACCCCTAGCTAACAGGACCAGTGGTCAGGGATGATGGGAATTGTAGTCTCAAAACATCTGGAGGGCGAGTTTGCCTATGCCTGTCTTGAGCTCTGATTCCAGCAGACGGAGCAGGACGGTCTTACTCTCCAGACAGAGAAGCACTTAAAAGTATAGTAAAAGGAACCTTGTTCTATGGGATACACATCTTTGCAAGCAATTTCCCCTGACACAATGCTTTTTTGGTATGTTATATTCACCTCCACTTTTCTTGGCTGGAGAACTGCATTGCAAAATTCAGAGAAGTGCAAATTTTGAAGGACAGCTGTAGTTTAGTTCGCATGTTGGTTGGTATTCAACTGTAACATGTGTATATTGGAACCCACATGCATTTCCACCATGCATAACTAACTTTTTGCATGTGCAGAACAAGGTCTATTAGGGCAATGGGATTTTAGTCTCCTCTCCTGTGCATCCTGCCCCCCAAAACATAGTGAAGGTTTGGAGGAAAACCCAGAAAAGTTTAGAGGGTATGCAGAAGGAGGGGGGAAAGTCCCACTGACCAAATGGAAACCATTCCATATGCACATAGTCTTACTTAATACTATATTGCATGCAACCCCCTGTTTCAGAAAGGGCAGATCAGGTCAGTCTGGGTTAAAATGTGAGTCAAATTCCTTCCTCATCCCTGGAAAGCTACAAGGGATGTTCGTAATACTGCAAAAGCTGCCCAGTATTATCTTTGCTTTACTGAAGCTGGATAATCAATAGATCAATATTCCTTCTTAGAACAATCTTTAATTGAATATGCTTTTTGTAACTTGTGGCTAAAGTATTTCTCTCCCCACCCTTCCTTCCTTACCCTGTTACTGCTCTAGGCTGCTGAGATGCCAGCAGTATAAATGCCAGCCTCTTCCCATCTCCATTCCACATAAGAATTGTTTATGAGCTACTGAAGCATTCCTTAACCTTTTCCTGTTAATGAAATGTAATTTGTGTTACAGGGTTTTGATCATCATATCAGCAAAGGCAGCTGGAATACATTGTGCCATGCTTAATAATCAGGAGGTTGGAGCTGACAAAATGTGAAATATGTTTACAATCTAGGATCACCCCTGCAAGGCTGACATGGATTTCATGGTAAGCTTGCTAGATTCTGTTCCTAGATTCCAGACCCTGCCCACTCCTTCCCCTTCTATCATGAAAGGAAAAGAAAAGCTAGTCCCCCATATCTAGGGGATGAAATTTTATGGCCATTCCCCACAGCCCACCAAGACAGGACTACAGTGGTACCTCGGGTTAAGTACTTAATTCATTCCGGAGGTCCGTACTTAACCTGAAACTGTTCTTAACCTGAAGCACCACTTAAGCTAATGGGGCCTCCCGCTGCTGCCGCGCCACCACCCCACGATTTCTGTTCTCATCCTGAAGCAAAGTTCTTAACCTGAAGCACTATTTCTGGGTTAGCGGAGTCTGTTAGCTGAAGCGTATGTAACCTGAAGCGTATGTAACCTGAGGCACCACTGTATTTTTTTATGCCTCTGATCTCAAAATGTTATTGCTGATTTCCTTGTCCATAGCCTTTCTGGCATTTCAGAAAGTCTAGGCAATGAGGTCTCTGTTTGCCCTTTCTCCCTATCCACATCCCTCATAACAATTGCATAATATCCCATTTTGGAAAACAAGACTGCGAATGCAGATGATCTCCCCCTTCAGGCCAGAGTACTGGAGTAAATGCCTTTCAGCTGTCTCCACTCCTCTATTCTGTGGACAGAAGATAGGCCACAACTTTCTCACCTATAATCAGGAAGCTAATATCTACTTTGTAAAGGGACCCCTGACCATTAGGTCCAGTTGTGGCTGACTCTGGGGTTGCGGTGGTCATCTTGCTTTATTGGCCGAGGGAGCCAGCGTACAGCTTCTGGGTCATGTAGCCAGCATGACTAAGCCACTTCTGGCGAACCAGAGCAGCGCACGGAAACACTGTTTACCTTCCCGCCAGAGCGGTACCTATTTATCTACTTGCACTTTGATGTGCTTTCGAACTGCTAGGTTGGGAGGAGCAGGGACCGAGCAACGGGAACTCACTCCATCGTGGTGTTTCGAACCGCCGACCTTCTGATCGGCAAGTCCTAGGCTCTGTGGTTTAACCCACAGCGCCACCTGCGTCCCTTCATACAGGTTAGTAAAAATGTATGATCATGTGTCAGGGACTGGACTGAAGAGGAATGGTGGAGGCCGCCCCTCCTCCTCCTGAATCTTCCTGAGAAGAGGAGGACAGTACAGAATTACAACAGTGGTTTTCAGAAGGTCTTGATTCTGAGACAGAAGAAAGACAGAGCTGGGAGATAATGGAAGGGGAGGAGGGGAATGCAACAGAGCCAGAACAGTTGGCTAACATGTGATCATTCGAAAGCATTCCAGACCCCCCTTCTCCTAGAACTAGGTGAGCTGAGAAAGTGGAAGAGCAGAAAGTGAACCGACCAAGGGCCTTACACAGCCACCGTAAGTTGCTGCTGACGACAGAGAGGGAAAGAGGGGGAGGAGATTACTCGGAGTAATGACAGTGATGGATAGGGACTGCATTCCTTTGTCTCTCTCTCTCTCTGTAAATCGTGAATAAATTATGTGGTAAGGACCTTCTTGTTGCCTGTTTTTTCTTGCCACCATCAGGGGAGGGAAAGGATTCCCCAAACCTTGACATCAAAGCTAGTCATTCCCCAACCTTCCAGCAAATGGTTTGGACAAAGTGAGACAGGAACCTTAGATTAGTTCACCATTGCTGGGATTTATTGGCAATTGTCCTTTTTTGCTGCTCCGTCACGCACATGGGGTGAGACTGAAGGTTCCTCGCAGGTGGGAAATAAAAGAGCACTAAATATTTAATGCCAAAAAGTTAAATATTATCATAAAAGTAGTTTAATATAAATGGCTTTCAGCAAATCCTTATCCATATTTCATGATTGGAATGGTTGGCTGCCTTCTAATGTTTGCATGCAATTAATTTTAATGGGCGTGTCACATTAATTCTTCCCTCCTTTACCCAAGAGACCCTGGCCCCATCAAGAAAGCAAATAGCAGGACATCAAATGTCACCAAGGAAAGAGAAGGTGAGACTGTGCTCTGTGTGTAGACCTGGAAATGACAAGTTAATAGGCTATTGATAGTTTCCCTAATACATGGAAAGCAATTACTGTGCTTCTGTGGGGGCGGCTGAGGTCTGGCAGGGGGTTCTTATGCAAGCCAAGGAAATGTGATATTACAGCCATTTAAATCAATCTGAGGAACTCGGGTTGGCTTCGGCTGCCCTTCATGGATTTTTCTGTGAACACTGTAAATGTTTTGCCACATGAAGCAAAAGTCATTGCTTTGCCCTGTACCTCAAATCTCTGTGGAGGTTCTAATTGTAGAAGAGTAGCTGAATCCCATTCCAGAACACAGTCAAATTCAGCTGAAGCTATGTGTATGATGGAGGTATTGATCATTGATTATCTTCTCCCTTGTCTGCCCCAGAAACTTTCTGAACCATTTTGAAGCATCAGTCACCTTGGGTTGATTAAAGGTGCATAATGGTTTGATCACTGTGGTCAGATCCAGCAAGTCTTTTCCTCCCAAGAAGCTGCATAGCTACTAATTTATTGTATTGTCAGAGCAGTGTGCTGGGCAGTTTTGAACTGGAAAATTGTGGTTCAAATCCCTGCTCAGCCGTGAAGCTCACTGAGTGACTTTAAACTCTTGGCTATCTACACCAAGCAATGCCCACCCACCCTTTATATATATATTTAGCTTGCCAGTCTAATTATTTTTGTGCTCTCAGGAAGAAGGACCCCCCAACCCCCCCCTGATATCGCTGCTGAGAATTATTCTTTATCTATTACAAGTGTATTCCACCTTTCTTCCAAGGGGCTTGGGATGGCATACCTGAGGTTCTCACACCTTATTCATAACGCTGTGAAATTGTGAGCAGCAGCAGTTGGCAGAATGGCTCTAGAATCATAGAATCATAGAATCATAGAGTTGGAAGAGACCACAAGGGCCATCGAGTCCAACCCTCTGCCAAGCAGGAAACACCATCAGAGCACTCCTGGCATATGGTTGTCAAGCCTCTGCTTAAAGACCTCCAAAGAAGGAGACTCCACCACACTCCTTGGCAGCAAATTCCACTGTCGAACAGCTCTTACTGTCAGGAAGTTCTTCCTAATGTTTAGGTGGAATCTTCTTTCTTGTAGTTTGGAACCATTGCTCCGTGTCCACTTCTCTGGAGCAGCAGAAAACAACCTTTCTCCCTCCTCTATGTGACATCCTTTTATATATTTGAACATATCACCCCTTAACCCTTAACCTCCTCTTCTCCAGGCTATACACCTGGATTCCTAACACTGAGCGTTGTTGCAACTTCCTGAGAGGAAGAGCCCAACCATTGGATTTGCTCTGCCATCGTGTCTGCACCACACTGAGCTCCTCACCCCTCCCACTCTCAGTAAGCAACAGTGATGCTCAGTGTTGGAAAGCCTGCTAGCACTCTGCCTGAACTGCCAAGCTGCGGTATGGTGAACAACAGGTTTGTAAACAGAATACTTCCATATATAGAGAGGCAGTAGGAACTGACCCAAACCCTGTGCATACTTGTGTTTAATTGTGCAGACCTGGATTACACAAAGGGGACCTTCATTTTAAAACTATACTTCTGAGCACCAGATGCTGGGACAAACCTTGGGGAAATTACCACCAAGCCCTCTGGGAAAGCTTATAGTGGCTTCTGACTGGCCCCTGTGGAAAAGAGAATGATGAGCTAGAAGGAGATAGCTCTAAAGCTTCATCAACTCATGCCAAAGCTATATATTCAGCAAAAGGCTGCAATCCTAGACAAACTTACCTAGAAGTAACTTAATGAGACCTACTGTTTAAGTTTGCGCTATTGATCAGGATATTCTTGGAGTCACCTGAAGACCAGCTATTTGTTAGTAAGTGACTAGGACCAATGGCATTCCATTGTAGAATCCTATATCTTAATAGCAAACTCATTCTCTAAGTGTGGATCATTATATAGCCAAAACAGCACCATCCACAGACAAGAATTTGGGTATCAAAAGGCTTTGGGGAACCCTGAAGTTTGCAGAAGTTAAAAAAGAAACCTAGGAAAAATGTGTTAGAGTGGAAGGAAAGTCCCTCAAATAGTCCAGTGAGGAGTAAGCAAGCTCAGTGAGCATGGCATGCATATTGATAAGTGTTAGACGGTGGATGGAACCCCATGGGAAGGGGAGGGGGGATGGAGTGGAATTGAATATCATGAAAGACAGGCTAGCTGGAACCTTGAATTGGAGCACTTCATCATGCAACGTTTTATATTAGCCACTCTCACTTGTCTCAACCATTTATACATCTCCTGTGTTTGTTCTTGCCACTGCTTTCTTAAGTACCATTTGGCAAGTTGCTAGACCTTTGTTTGCTTCAGTTTCCTCAAAACGAAAGGAAAATGGAATTAAATAAAAAGGACAGAGGCCTTGGTCACATCTCTCATCACTTTAAGTATTTCACAAGTTTGAGATACGTTCTTCCTTCCTCTCTCATTGGAGCACTGCAACTAAGTGCTGGCAGAATCCCTCTGTTTGCTACCTGTGCACAGCAACCCTCTTCTGAAGATCCACAATGCAATTTCCCTGCATGGACACTTCTGAGGATGTTTCACTTTTAAGAGCTCATCACTTCTTAGTTCCCATTTGCCAGAAGTGATTAAAGCAGACTAAGAACTAATTATTAGAGGTAATTCCATGGCTTTAAAACACACACACAGACAATGGATTTCAACCTAAACAAGTTCCAAAGAGTACAGTGGCACCTTGGTTTGCAACCGTTTTGGACTACAACTGTTTTGGATTACAACCACATCAAACCCGGAAGTGTGTGTCCCTTTTTTTGGATTACAACCCAATTTTTTGGGATTACAACCCATTTTTTTTTTGGGAGACCCCATTGGCGAAAGCGTGTCTTGGGTTACAACCTGTTTTGGTTTACAACTGGACCTCCGGAACAGATTATGGTTGTAAACCACTGTATTGTAAAAAGTGGGGGGAGGAAGTAGGCTGTATGCGAGACCTTTCTAACCCTTGGATCCAGGAAGTGTTAAAATATAAGCCAGGCTAGCTTCAGATGAGGTGATTGCCTGGGTGATGGGCCATTAAGGAAAAGAAAGGAAAGGGGCTCAGTGTGAGATGGCAAATGGGTGAGGTTCCTCTCCAAGTTCGTGGTTAGTTAGAGGGACAAAGCTAGAGTAGGGAGTTGAGAGTGCAGGGGTATGACCTAGAAGTAAAGCAGCAAGCTGGAGAGAGAGAGTCAGAGAACGTTTGAGAGCAATGTTTGATTATTGTTTGAACCCAAGGCTGCAGCTATCCCATAGAAGAAACAAGACTCTTTGGGGGTGTTCACGCAGTGAACCCCTCCATCATAGGCTTAGGTTGCATCCTGTATATGTGCAAATAAACCACAAAGCATAAAGATACCACAGTCCCCTCTGTGCCTCATTCCAAAAGGAAAGACAAATCCTGGGGAAGTGCCTGGAACCCCAGAAATCTTGCACCACTCAGAGATTGGGGTGGCATGCAACAGAATTTTAAGCCAATAAAGTTTGCTGCCATTTTATACTTAAGATGGTTGAAAAATAAATAATTCTATGCTCATGCTGAAAAGTAAAATGACTTTAAAAAAACAAAACAAAACAAACAACCCTGGAGGAATTGGTACTTTACTCTTGGTGACTTGCATTCAAAACAGTAGGAAAAACAAGTTTTTTTTGTTTTTCTTTTGTTTTGTTTTACTGGTCTCCACTGATCCTCTGTGCTTGCCCATAGTTTGTGGAGATTATGCAAATTTTATTATTTATACCCCACCCATCTGGCTGTGCCTCCCCAGCCAGCTCAAAGCATATCTAAAAACATGAAGCCTTAAAAACCTCCTTATACAGGGCTGCCTTCAGATGTTTTCTAAAAGTTGTGTAATTCTTTATCTCTTTGACGTCTGATTGGAGGGCTTTCCACAGGGAGGGCACCTCTACTGAGAAGGCCCTCTGCTTGTTTCCCTATAACCTCGCTTCTTGCAGTGAGGGGACCAGCAGAAGACCCTTGGAGGAGGACTTCAGTGTCCAGGTTGAACGATGGGGGGTGGAGATGCTCCTTCAGGTATACTGGGCTGAGGCTGTTTAGGGCTTTAAAGGTCAGCACCAACACTTTGCAATGTGCTTGGAAACATACTGGGAGCCAGTGAAGATCCTTTAGGACGGGTGTTATACGGTCCCGACGGCCACTCCCTGTCACTACTCTAGCTGCCGCATTCTGGATTAGTTGCAGTTTCCAAGTCATCTTCAAAGGTAGCCCCATGTAGAGCACATGGCAGTAATTAAAGTGGGAGATAACCAGGGCATGTATCACTCTGGCGCGACAGTCTGCAGGCAAGTAGGTCTCAGCATGTGTACCAGATGGAGCTCATAGACAGCTGCCCTGTTTTGGTTCTCATATTGTTTTGAAAAGTATGAATCAAGTTTCTCCCCCATTGGTAATGGGGGTCCCTTATCTCCCCATTTCACCAGCCTTAGACTCAGTCATAGATGCCAGAAGCACCAGCCACAGGCAGTAAAACAATACCTTTATTAGGACCAACTAAGAGTCACAATGTGTGAGTTGATGAGTAGCACTGAACTAACTCACAGGTTGGATGTGTAATAATTTTAAAAATAATATAAAAATGAGAAGTTGTTTTTTCTCTCTCTATTGATTTTAAACCTATTGTGTTATCACTTTGCCAATATCAGGACTAACACATTTTTCTTTATATCTGTTCTCCGCCTTGGAAGGGGCTTGTACACTCTAATTAGGGCCAGAGATGAATTAGTATTACTGGGTTTTATAGTTTCATGTTTATCTTTCCCACTGTACTTGTATCTAGAAAACTTTTGCAGTTGCTACAGGCTTACCTTAATCTGTGAAAGGTTATCTCCTTACAGTTTTAAGGACCAAAAGAGATGGTACCTTAAGGATGTGATTGGCTTTTGCCTGTTTGTTTTTTATTTACTAAGCAGTAGCTGCAGATGGATCCATCTTGAGACTAGGGGTGAGAGAAATCTGAAACAGTTATCTGAAACAGCATATGATCCAAAATAAAGCTCTCCTTTGAAATTAACACTTCTCAGAATCATAGAATTGTAGAGTTGGAAGGTACCCCGGGGTCATCTAGTACATCCCCTTACAATGCAGGAATCTCAATGAAAGCATCCATGGCAGATGGCCACCCAACTTCTGCTTAAAAACTCTCCAGTGAAGGAAATCCCACTACCTCCTGAGAGAGTCAGTTCCACTGTTGAGCAGCTCTTACTGTCAGAAAGTTCTTTCTGATGTTTAGTTGGAATCTAGTTTCTTAGAACTTGGATACATTGGCTTGGGCCCTAGCCTCCAGAGCAAGAGAGAAAAAGCTTGCTCCATTTTCATTGCAACAGCCCTTTAGATATCTGAAGATAACTATCATATCTCCTCTCAGCCTCATCTTTCCCAAGCTAAACATACCAATCTCACTCAACCTTTCATCATAAGTCTTGGTTTCCAGACCCTTGATCATCTTGGTGACCCTTCTCTGCACATATTCCAACTTATCAATATCCTTCTTAAATTGTGTTTCCTTCTTAAAATGTGCTGCCCAGAACAGGCCATAGTATTCCAGGTGTGGTCTGACCAAGGCAGAATAGAGTGGTACTATGACTTCCCTTGACCTGGACACTATATTTTGGTTGATGCAGGCTAGAATAGCAATAGTTTTGCTACTGCATTACCCTGTTGACTTGTGTTACTTATGGTCTACTAAGACCCCAGTATCCTTTTCATGTATACTACTGGTAAGCCAGGTGTGCCCCATCTTATATTTCTACATCTGGTTCATCCTGCTTATATTGAATTTGGCAACACAGTATTCCAGCCAGTCGTGACCGACTTTAGGGTTGCGCGCTCATCTCGCTCAAGAGGCCGGGAGCCGGCGCCGTCCGAAGACATTTCCGGGTCATGTGGCCAGTGTGACGAAGCTGCACTGGCAAGCCAGCACCAGCGCCACACACGAAAACATCGTTTACCTTCCCGCTATAAAGTGGTCCCTATTTATCTACTTGCACTTAGGGGTGCTTTTGAACTGCTAGGTGGGCAGGAGCTGGGACCGAACAACAGGAGCTCACCCTGCTGCGGGGATTCGAACCGCCGACCTTACGATCAGCAAGTCCTAGGCACTGAGGTTTTACCCACAGTGCCACCCGCGTTCCTATTCCAGCCAGTAAAGTGTACAAAAATGCATATGCTAGGGTAAAGTTGGCACAAAATACTTATATTAGTTAAAATAACATAGAAAAATGTGTTATGTTAGGGGAAATTGCTTGCAAAAATGTCTATATGCATCAGAACTGCATACAAAGTGTCTGGATAAATTCACACTGACCAATTTTCAAGAGGGTTTTGTATAGAAGAATTTACAAATTACTGCAGGAATATGGAGAACTAAATTTAAGACTGGGGAAAATGAGCAATGGTGAGAAAACGAAATCGACCAATTCACCCATTCCTAATTGGGACCATGGTTTAGTAGGGAGAGAGTATTTAGCACTTGGTTATACTGCCATGGTCCCAGTCCTGCAGCTGTCTTTTGCCTCAGAAGCACATAGCAGTGGGTTCAATTGCCCCGATCAGGACCAATGAGGAGAAATGTTTCACCCTCTCCCCAACCATGCAGTTCTGATTTGCTTCGCACACACACTCTTCAATAATGACTGCTACTTAGCAAGCCAGGAGTGGGGATATTGTGGCCCTTCAGACATTTCTCATCAGCCCTGACTGTAGACTATGCTGACCAGGACTCATGGGAGTCCAACAAATTTCTCCTCCTTGTAGTAAACAAAAGTAAAGCATAGAAAGGCTAGGAAATGCTTGACATATGCTGGTCCCAAGACTGAAACAAAATGCAGAAGAACTTAAATACCACAAACGGTGTTTTGCTTCTTTTTTATTTTAATATTCTACCCATGAAAGACTGGAAAGGATGCACTCCATATTGTGAATCATACCAGGTACAACTTGGTAAAGACATTGTTTTCCTGACACTATTAAATTACTGTGCCAGGAATACTAGGCGATTCTCACCAGCTTCTACACAAAGTGTGTTCTCCCTCATGGAGAGCACGTGTTGTGGTGGGGTCCACCAGGCCACCCCTATGTTGCCAGGCAGGATTACTAAGGAAGCCTGTGGCAACGATTGGATGGCTGGATTGCTGGGGTAAATCCTATGTTGCAATTTGGTGGGAGGGATGTTGCACCAATTTGGTGCAATTGGATGTTTTAAATCCTTTGAACGCAGCTTGGAGCTTTCTCTTTCGCTGCGTGCAACGGATCACCCACCCACCCACCCTAATTTTATTGGGTTTTGCATTGACCTTGCTATGCCTGTCATGGGGTCGTCTGCCATTGGGGCAGGGAATTTTGTCCATCTGGCTGATTGGCTGGGCCATTTGGTTTTTGCCTACTGCGTAGCAAATCGTCACGACTTATAAGGTTGCGGTTAGGCATTGGTTATCAATTGATTGGAGGAGGGGTTAGGATTGGAGGAGTGGTTAGGATATTGTTTTCCCTTACTGGCTTTTGGTGGTGCCTGGAAGTCAGTTCTGTCCCCAGGTGGGGGGACAGATAGTCTTAACCAATGCCTAAACAACCACACACATTTAAGTTGTGGCCAAAATTATGCCAAAAACCTTAAACAAAATTTATGTGTGTGTTGTGAGTTATTTGAGGGGTAGCTTGTGGACCTTGACACACAACTCTTAAAGACCTGGCCATGGCATAGTGATATTAGTAGGCTATAATTGTGCAGTGGACTGGCAGCAAAAGAGCAGTTGGAAAAGGAAGCATGAGCTCATTGTTCAAAGCAAGGAG
The DNA here is from genome assembly GCF_964234715.1 of Podarcis melisellensis. Lineage (NCBI taxonomy): Eukaryota > Metazoa > Chordata > Lepidosauria > Squamata > Lacertidae > Podarcis > Podarcis melisellensis. Next base: position 52,656,465 of record NC_138528.1, read on the forward strand.
AGCTTAATGCTTCTGTTTTTCCAGCCACCAGTTTCACAAACCCATTAGGGACAGCACAAGAAGGCTGGCTGGCTGTTTTCTGTATTATCTTCTAACAGGTGAACAATTAGTTAATTGGTGCTGCTAATTACAGCATCCATTAAGCAATCCCAGGTGGCACGTTTACCCTTCACATACATATCATTGAGACATTCCAGCAAGAATTGTCACACGCAACGGAGACAATAGCTTCTTTATGTACATATTAGGCACAGCCTGGTGCAGTTGCGTAAAGTGATTCAGAACATCCCTTGCCATGGGGTTTGATTATGTGCGGGATTATTCAGAACAATTTCTGACCTCAGTGGGAAGGAGTGGAGATGCTAGAAAAAATGCCAAGTTATAGACATATCAGCAGATGTCTCTTTACTTGTGCTCTCGTTCCTTTTCAATGATTTTGTACGTTTGCATTGCAGGTTAATAAGATCTTGTAGCACTAACACTTTCAGGATATAGAGATAACTACTTTTCCCCTCCTGCGAGAAGCATTTGACTCCTTGTACCCTACATGGCAAGGGACGCGGGTGGCGCTGTGGGTAAAACCTCAGCGCTTAGGACTTGCCGATCGTATGGTCAGTGGAATCCCCGCGGCGGTCCCAGCTCCTGCCCACCTAGCAGTTCGAAAGCACCCTTAAGTGCAAGTAGATAAATAGGTACCGCTTTATAGCGGAAAGGTAAACGGCATTTCCGTGTGTTGCACTGGTTCTGGCTCGCCAGAGCAGCTTCGTCACGCTGGCCACGTGACCCAGAAGTGTCTGCGAACGGCACTGGCTCCCGGCCTCTAGAGTGAGATGAGCACGCAACCCTAGAGTTGGACACGACTGGCCCGTACAGGCAGGGGTACCTTTACCTTTACCTTACCCTACATGGTTATGACTCTGGATTAGCAATGCATGGACCTGCCCGTTATGATTCTCTCAGTTTCTCATTTTTCCAATCATAAATTTAGTTATCCACATTTGTGCAGCAATTTCCTAATGAAAATTACTCAGCAGTTTAGTGAAAAATTCTACAAATAAACACATTTTTGTATTCAAATTTCCCCTAATGTACACATTTTTACAAAGCAAATTTCCTGAAAATCATGATTTTTTGCATGTTATTTTCACTAACACATGCACTTTTATGAGCACATTACTCTAGGCATTTGTGCACACATTATTAGGCAGGAGAACAGCATTGTAAAATCCAGAGACATGCAAACTTCTAAGGATGATGTGTTTCAGTTTGTGTATTGTTTCATAAAGTGTGGATTTGATAGGTTTGCCTTTAAATGCAAATTTATCAAAATTCCCTCCATTTCTACCCTGGACAAAGTTTCATGGATCCCTTCATATAAATGTTGGGACTAAGAAGACCTGGAGCATACTAGGAGCATTTCCAGGAGGACAGGGGGAAATCAAAACTTTATTTATTCCCAAGAAAATGTAAGAATATTTTAATGGTGAATGATAAAGCTGATTCTGGCAGGGAGGGAACAGGCAACAACTGATTAAAGGGTTGGTTTCAGTAAGGGCTGATTTCTCAGTAAGATAGTTGGGAGAAGTAGCAACTTTCTTCCAACAACATCAAACTTCAAGACCTTTGCAACTGGCTGCCTTCCTGTTCCTGCTCTCTAGAATAGAATGGAGCTAACATCTGAGTAAGCCTATGTTCTTGCCTGTTGGACTAGACACTGGGGAATTTTAATTGGGAATATAGCACTCTATTAAGTGCCATGTGGTTTCACAGCTTTAATTTCACTTCCAACTAATTAGCAAATGCCTCAGCAATGCTAAAAGGCCACAGTGTGGAAAGAATCCTGGCCTGTACAACTTGTGATGCACCCAGCTTAACACAGCACACTAGCTAGGCATGGCGACCCACTAAGGTTTAAATAAATTTGTTTTTGCTCCTTGCCTAGAATTGCAGAAACAACATATAGCTTGGAGCTCTTTGATGGTAGATCACAAGTGGTGCAAGGCTATGGACAGAGGACCATACCTAGTGCTATTTGTCTAGAAGGTGCTATGAACGCCCCCCTGACAATGTTGCCCATCTGAGAGGTTCTGGCTGAAAAAAAGCCTTGATCTATAACCATAGATATGAAATCTGGCACCATATTGTGATTAGGATCATTCTACTCTATACAGGATGAGCTAGGAGTATGAGGTGCTAGGAGAGGGGTACCACCTCTGGTGGGGCAAATGTCATGCTCCTTCTGGGGTAATGTGTCCACCTCTGGTTCCCACTCTGCACTGAGCTTTCCACCTAGAAACTGTCAGCATGTGACAGTGGCCAAAGCCTGGGAAACAGCTTTGACTGGCTGGCTAAACCAAGTGAGGGTAGCTGATGGATCTCAAACCCTTGATGAGTTAGGGACTTCTTCTGAATGCGAAAAACAGGCTCTGGCAGATTGAGCTGGTGAGACCAAAAGTGGGTCCAATAGTCAAGAAGGTGGTTACTACACATGCTGTAAAAGGAAAAGAGAGGCAGATGGTGATTGTCAACCTGGGAAAGTAGCCCATCTAGGAGAAGGAAATGTTGATCCTAAATGTCACCTGCCTTGCAGCTATACTAGTTCATGAGAAAGGCTTTAGGAGTGAACCCTGGGAAAAATCCATGTCCGCTGCCTTGCAGGACATCTTCAGGAAAAGAAAAGGCTAAGGAATAAACTTTACACAAATCTGGAGTGGAGTCCCTAAGATGGTTTGATGGTGTCTTGCACACCTCCTTCCATCAACCCCTGCATGCAAACTGGTGTCAAACATGTTGCTCCACTTTCCTTTGTACCACATCAGCGAGACCGAGTTTTGTCATCTGGACAAACCAGGACCTCCATACACACTGCTTGCACTCCAGAATGGTCACTTTGGTGCAGCTAACACAACAAAAACAATGTGAGAGGCAGCAGTTCTGAGTTACTGATGTCTGCATCCACAGCAGGCACTATAATTTTTCAGCAGTTTGACTTCACCCCCAAAGGTGCACTCCATTGTTTTTCAAGACAGATGAATGCCAACAACAGGCTAAAACAATGTTTCCTAAGCTTGGGTCCCAAGCTGTTGTTGGACTACAACTCCCATCATTCCTGACTACTGGTCCTGCTAGCTAGGAATGATGGTAGTCCTACAACAGCTGGGGATCAAAGTTTTAGAAACACTGGGCTAAAGCATTAATATTGTATGTTCCCATTCCCAAATGAAAATATGTACACTGCACCATTGTAATATGTTAAAGAAACAATGGCTATGATGTAACTTTTGCATAATTTTAATAGCCCGGCACATGAGGCAGAATAAGTTGTTGTTGTTATTATTATTTTATACCCCGTCCATCTGGCTGGATTTCCCCAGACACTCTGGGCAACTCCCAACAGAATAATAATAATAATGCGACAAAACATCAAACATTAAAAACTTCCTTAAACAGGGAAGTTCAATAAATAATTGCCCATGTGCATTGGGAAGCAGTCATTATTAGATAGTACCAACTTCATTGTGAAGCATGACTACTCATGGGGCATCAGTTTGTGGGGCAAAATGTAATGCTGGATTCTGGTGAACACAGTGGTTTTGAACCAAACACATCTCTGCTCCAGGTCAAAGAAGCTGGGAGGCTTTGCAATATTAGGTCCAAACTACACATGATGATCACAAAGTGTAGCTCATCCCTGTAGTTGAATGTGCAAGCAGAAGACCAGCATGGGAGGGGGGCGGTTCTTAAGACTTTTCCACTAAAGGTCTCTTCCTTCCCTTCTCCAACAGCTTCTTTGTGCTCCATGAAGGAAATGGTATAGGTACTAAGCTGAATGTATCCAATCTAATGGCATGGAAACAATTTTAGATGGAGTTTAATCTGAGTGCAAGGCTGAATCTCTATTGGAGTGTGACCAGCATAAGGTTGCAAACTAGTGTATAACATACTGTGATACTGTGATAGACTTTGCACTTGGCTGTGTGGCATCAGCTGGAGTTTCATACCATATGCTTTTGACCTATAATGTTCTTCCCCTACATGGCACCTTCCAGATGTTTGGGGCTATAACTCCTATCGTTCCTCTATCATCAGCCATGCTAGCTGGGGCTGATGAAACATTCTGAGGATTTCAGGTTGATGATGGCTACCTTATACCATATGCACGTGAATAAACTGGCAGAACATCCTAGTCTCTTTCACACATTATTTGTATGAAGAGGCAATGTGGGTAGGAAGGGGTTGTGAGGCTGCCCCTCTGCCTCTAATGACATGTAAGTCCCCATGGCCCCACTCTTGCTTGTCTGAAGTGGGGAAGCCTATGAATGTAGATCACTGATCACAAAGGGCTTGAAGACCCATGGAAGTCTATAGATACAGGTGTCTCTGTGTGTAGCCTTCCTCACTTCAGACATCCATGCTGATGTGCGCACAGCAGGACAGGGCCAGGAGAAGCCACAAATCATGAGGAGAAGGCCAGAATAGTGGCTGTGCAGCCATATTTCATTGTTTTCACTATACTGTTGTTATTGCTATTATTACTAATTACCCATCCTTCACCAGGGTGGGTTACAACATTAAAACACAAATATTAACAACAGCTTAAAACAACTTACAACTTACAGTGTCTGAGATGTTGCTAAAGATTGGAGCCAGGACTCTATCATCGGAGAAGCCATGATGTGTTCTGATGAATATGTGTTCTGATATAAGCTTTAATATACAAACTACTAGGGTAATTATTTTAGAATGAACAAAGTGCAGAGAAGCTGTATCCCAGATGGCCATAATAACTGCACCCACTTCAATGGGTATTGTCTCTAAGGACTAGGACACTTTGTCCCAATGCAAGTGGCCTTTCTTTATTAGAGTTTTCAAAGTCTCTCCCTTATTGCTGCCCCTTTCTCTTTAGCTGCCTCCCCCACCCCCCTTTGAATTTCAGATCTACTTTCTCTTCGCTTTTAACAGATTTTTAATTATCCTGGTGCCACACTGAGATGAGACTGAGATGCCCACCCCGGTCGCTTTTGAGTCACATCTGCAAATCACATAGGTATAATCTCTATGGCAACTGACCCATGTTGAGAGGAGGAAAATAAGCCCAGAACTAAAGGTTAATTGCTGTTTCATTTATGCATTTTTGTGCAGTTCCAGCATTGTGAATTGAAGTTCTAATTAGAATCAAATTATCAGCAGATTGAACATCTTCTTTGTTATTAGGGTAGCAATAAAACTAGTCAGCCTGCTTTCGATAGCTGCTGAAAGAAAGATACCGACCCTTCCAACCTCTGCCATGGAATTTGTACTGTAAGCCCTGGCTGGGCTTTTTAATGTGAAAACAAAACCTTCCCATTTTTTTTGCTGTCTGTACTTTCTCTTTACTATAGACACAAGCATGAAGACTTAATGATCAGTCTGGTCATTCACATATATTTGTGCAGTGCTTTCCCCCCTTTAAAAAAATGTTTAGGGGTACTCTTATTGAAATACTGCCCCTCAATGAGGCTAAACCTAGATTCACAAAATGTTTAGGGGTATGCGTATCCCAGTCCCGCCCCAGAAATAAGCACTGTATTTGTGTGTACACACACACACACACACACACACACACACACACACTCCCTCCCCAATCTCAACTCCCATACCAGGGTATTTCAATAACCTCCCTAAACTAAAAGCATGACTATCTATAGCTTCTGAGGAATCAAAATGGAGCACCAATCCAATGTGCCCAGATATTCACCTCTTCAGTGTATGTAGCTTATCAAAGAATTGTAGAGTTGAGGGGGGGGGGACTGTTAGGGCCATCTAGTCCAACCCCCTACAATCTTGACTAAAGCATCCATGACAGACAGGGATGCCAGCTTAAATAAAAGGTTGGGGGGGAGGGCTATGTAAGTCCCACCTCGCATAATCAATCACATGATGTGGTGCCCGCACAACATTTGAATGATGGGCAAATCAGGGACTTCAGAGTTTACAGAAGTACAAAAACACTTAGGTGCGTGAGAAATTAAAGGAACTTCCATCCCACACGCATAGCCCAAAAACAACTGAGCATGCTTAGTTGGCATATAATATTGACTAAGAGCTGGAAGAGGAAAAATCCAAACAGAAAATGGGAGTGGGGTGGGGGTATAGGCTAATGGCAATTATTACATCTTCTGTTTGTGAATTACATACAGTATTAGTTTGGGTTGTGAGAGGTACCTCCTTTTATCAGCTCTAGTACTAACCTCAGTTTCACTGAAGTGACCTAACCCTCAGAATCTGAGTTGGTGAAGAGTTCCAAAGTTTAACTCAGGAAATATATGCTACCAATCAAAATTGATGGGCTGAAAAATTAGATTTGCATTGCCATTAGTGCTGCTATGTTGACATTCTAAACTCCAGTCCCTGGCCCTAGTAGTTTGGTGCCACGTTAATGTAGGGTGCTACAATGAAAATCTTTAGAAATGAAATTTGAAAAGCAGCCGCTAGAACATAGCAGAACAACATCTAAGACCAAGTGAGTGGACATTTTACCTCAACATCCATAATCTGTGAATTTGTTTATTTAATAAAAATGAGTGTGGTGGAGCCGTGCTATGATCTGGAATGACAACACTGTTCCTTCTTCCCACAACCTGTAATATAGGAATCTGAGTCCATTTAGCCCGGTGCTGTTGATCTTGACAGCAGCTCTCCAGAGTTTCAGACAGGAGCTCTACCTGGAGATGTTGGAGATTGAACCTGGATCTTTCTGCATATGAAACACATACTCTGTCACAGAGACACAACGATGTGCCTCTTGTGGCTCTCCACAAGGAGTTGCAGCTATCTTGTATCCTAATTTGAGTTCTGGTTAATCCTGACACATAAAGTAATCTTGAAAACCATCTTCTAAGTTCCATTTAATACTGGTATGCTGGTTAGAAAATTATTTGGATTAAGCATCTATCTGTTGATATCTATTTATTTATTCATTCGATTTGCACCTCACTTTTGACTGGAGTCCTTGATGCAGCTCTCAACATTCATAAGAAGCAATTTCACTCTACAAACTTTAAAGCAAATGACACACATCTCCTCTCACACGCAAAGAATGTTTAGTTCATCAAAACATGAGCGATAGCAGTAGAAATTGTGACTCTGAGCTGATCCTGGAGCAGGTCTATGGAGGGTGTCTTCACAGCCTTTCTCCAGACTGTGCATTGTGCGTGGAAATACACTCTGAAACACTTTGAAGTGAAATTATTTCCGGAAAGGAACATTTAACATGGAGAAAGGTAGGTGATCAGCGCCTCATCCGCCACAACTATAGGGCATCCTTGAAGATAAGAGAGGGAGAAAGGTGAAGCCACAATCAAGCTTCCAGGGTGAATAAAACATTAGGTGACTGTTCCTGCAGTTGTTTTATTTTAAATGCATGGCTTTTGATATACAGTATACATGTATTTTATCAGTGTTGTGAGATGCTTTGAGGACACCAGTTGAAAAGCAAGAAATAATAATAATTTGAAGACAAGGGAGAACTGCTGAACCCTACTTGAAATATTATGCACAGTCTGATCCTATACAGTATATGTTTATTTGCATTGATTTACTGACTAAAAAGGGCTTCAAAGTAAAGTGGTGTAGAACTGTAGTGTTAGAATCAAGTTCTGTTCCAATCTGGTACTGTATTCATTCACCTGGGCCCTATAATGTTTTTTTCAAAACCACATCTAGACATCTCTGTTAAGGAATTCCCACTGGGAAGATTTTGAAATCACATATCTAAGCAAACATGAATATGGTCAATAATCCTTACAAGAAATTATTCAGTTGGAAGAAATATTTCCACATGAGCAACTGTAATTAAATTTCTTCCAGTTCTTACCAAGCTCTAGGGAACTTCTTCCTTTCCCTGAGGGATTTCAGTGCAGATCTGATTTACAGCCAAACAAAATAAGAGATAATCTTCAAAAAGATATTTTTAACAAAAATACAATTTCTTGCCATTAAATGGCTTTTGTGAGGTGGTTTTCATAGGCAATATAGTTTATCTATTACAGGCATCCCCAGATGTTTTGGACTACAATTCCCATCATCCCTGACCACTGGTCCTGTTAGCTAGGCCTCATGGGAGTTGTAGGCCAAAACATCTAGAGGGTCGCAGGTTGGGGATGCCTGATCTATTAGAATCATCAAGGTGGTAGTGGCACACATGGTGGGGCAGAGTCACCTTTCTGACACCCAACATTGATGAAACTTACTGGACCGAGCTGGGCTGGTGGTTGCACCAGAAAAATATCTTTTTATACTCTCAGGCCTTTTGAAATAATTGAATTTAATATCTTATCACAACATTACACCCTCTGCATTCATTTGGCATGAAATGGAATTGGAGTGGCATTTTAGCACAAAGAGGAGGTAGGCCATGGCTTCCACAGACAATATGAGACTCCATTATCAGCCTGACAAAATCCAAATTAATACGCAGTGAGGCTAAGATTAGTTCCAATGGCAGTGAGTGAATCACTGATAGAGAACTGAGTCCAAACATGTACATAACAGTAGATCAGTCAAGAAAATGAACCAAGAAGCCACAAACGTGCATTTGACCAGGGAATTAAACATGTAAATCCAAAGGCAAGATTGTTATAGTGAATATGCTCAAGGTTTTCATTTCATTGTCTGAACATTTCACCTAATAATTTTGTCTCCCCCTTGCAGAAACACAGGCAGTGAACTGAAATATTCCTATAACAATAATGCACTCAGAACTGATTTAAAATGCAAACAATAATTTTATTAGCGTAATAATGATGAACACAAGGAAACCCCTGCTGGATCAGACCAAAGGCCCATTAAGTCCAGCATCCTGTTCTCACAGTGGCTAACCAAATACCTATGAGAGGCCTGCAAGCAGGTCCTGAGTATTGCTATTCAGAAGCATACTGACTTTTGACGGTGGAGTGGAACTTCGCCATCATAGCTTTCTGCTCCAGAGCACGATGTTGAATTAGATGGGCCATTGGCCCGACCCAGCCAGCTCTTCTTAAATTCTTATAAGAAAGATTTGAATGCAGCCCTAGGATGTGTTGTAGTATGATACTTCAAGATCATTTTGAAGATGTGATACAAACACACAGGACTGTGTTACAATGAAGCTGTGCCCTCTTGCAGGGAAATGGGGTTGTGAGAGATATTTCCCAAACCAAATGATTTCGCTAATCCTGTCATTTGTATTCCTGTATGGTTTGAATATGGATGTGTGCCCTTTCAGTCTAACCTTGCCAAAACCACAAGAACTGAGCTCTCTGCAGCTGGAAATGTCTCTCATCAACTGTTTCAGTAAACACAGAATTAACTTTATGGTCTGAAAATGCCAAGAACTGCACATTTAGAGGAAAGGTAATGAAAATCACACTATTGCTTCCATTGGCCACATTGGATATTTAGCAACTTCTGTCAAACTTCATCTGTCTTTTGTCACGTTTGGCAAATCATTTCCCATGTATTTATGAATCTGATGTCATTATCAACATGGAATAATTGGAAGCAAGCTAATGATTTATCACCAAAAGCATGTTTTTGATGGTAAATTTTCCTATGGTACGTTTGACTTATTAGCCCATTTTAGGTTGTGTAGGATACTTCCAGTTCTACTGTACTCTGAACACAATGTAATTCTCATCTTTGATATCTATGGTCTGTTGAAGTTGTAAGCTTTAATGTACATAAAATGCTGTGCTTGAATTCATTGTATTTAAAATGCTGTAAACGGATGTTTACCTTAGGCAAGAGGTTCCACTACGGCAAAAATATCAGAGAAGGCTGGCATTTTTTCCATTTCAATGAGCTAAGCTACCTGATAAGTCATCACTGGAAACATCACTGCAGAGCTCTCACAGCAGGAAGCTGAAACTTGAGAAGTGTGTGTGTTTTGTTGGACATGGCAGCAGCAAGCAAAGGTCTACTAAGAAGCAAGCCTTCTGCACAGTCGTACCTTGGAAGTCAAACGGAATCCGTTCTGGAAGTCCATTCGACTTCCAAACATTTGGAAACCAAGGTGCGGCTTACGATTGGCTGCAGGAAGCTCCTGCAGCCAATCGGAAGCTGCGGAACCCATGTTGGACGTTCGGGTTCCAAAGAACGTTCACAAACCGGAACACTCACTTCTGAGTTTGCGGCATTCAGGGGCCAAAACATTTGACTTGCAAGGCATTCGACTTCTGAGGTATAACCGTACTTCACTTGTTGCAAGAGTAAACATGACATTCCAAACTTGGATTGGGGATTCAGAAGTAACTGCTTACATGAGTTGAGACATAGTTGAAACATTGTATGGAACATCTAAGAAAGCTGTTTCACTGGCAGATGGATCTAAGATTTGCATTCCACCACAAGGAGATGCTTCATTTCTGTTTTTTGGCCCCCTTCATCTCCTGCCTCTGAGTCTGGAGGCTTTTGCTGCTTACTAAACCCTGCTGCTTCTTCAGCTGCTGAGACCTCCTCCTCCCAGTCCGCTTCCTCATCTCCCTCTGACCACGCATCGTGGTCCCACCACTGGTCCCTGCCTCAGAGTCTTCTTCCCTTGCACGTTCTCCAGCTGCTGCCTCCCACCATTCCTCTGCACCCAGCCATTCCATGACATCTGGACATGCGTGTTACTGGTGTTTGGCCCCCAGAAGGCTGCCTACGAGGAAATATGGCCCTTGGGCTAAAAAAAGTTTTCTCAGCCTTGTTTTAAAGTAAAATCTGGGTTTAACAGAGATGAATTTGATATTAATTCTCTCCTAGAATGGCAGAACTAAACTAACTAATCCTTGATACCTCCCTAAGAGCTGATTCTATGACGCATATCTACTTCATAGCAGAGCAAACATTTGATCATTTGGACAGCAGAGGAAGATTTGTAGATTACTTTACTGAGATATTTAAGAAAAGTAGCCTAAAACACTGCTGCTTTAGATAATATTCTATGCTAGCAATTCTCTGAAAGCTGGAGGCTGATTGCATTGTGGAATAATGGCAGAATATGAAGGAAAACATGCAACAACCACTGATTTGTCTTTTGAGCTGCAGAGAAAACAGACAAATTAATCTGCCATGGTGGCTTTCCCTTTCCTTTCCCTTTTAAAGACTCTGGAGAAGTGAAGTTGGCTCCATTGCACAAGCTGCATACCAAAATGAATCAGTGATTCCTTTTCCTTTTATTAAATAGCCGAGAATTTATCCTTCTGTGTGAACACTTCACTAACATAAACCATCAGCTCAAAGATTATATGACCAGAATGTCTAAAATGAGTTCCTTTCATCTTTTATAATAATGTTTAAACTCCCTATCATGGCTCTTAGCAAATATGGGGAAAGTGTTTATATATCTTTCCTAGGAGATTTCACATTTTTGGGTATGAGGCTTTGGAAATCTATGGATTAGAGCTAGAATGTGACTTGACCCTTTCCTGCTATGTTAAATACACAGCAAGAAAATAGTCACAAATTTGATTCCCACCCCCACCTCTGCTTTGCCAATGACTTTCCATTGTCCATTCCTTCGGAGCAGAAAGCACAGATAAATCATTAGAAGTTATGTAAATGGAGAACTTGCTGCTTTTTATCTCAATTTCTTTCACAGCTTTTTAAATTGTTTCTTAGATTTCTTACCTGCCCTTCATCATGAGGTCCAAGGGCGGGTTACAACAATTTAAAAATACCCTAGGCATCAAAGTACACAATCAGGAAAATCAACAGCAAACAAGGTTCCTTCTGCACTATCACACTACTTTAAACAATCATGGCCTCCTCCAAAGAAACCTGAAAATTGGAGTTTGTTAAGGGTGCTGTGAGATGCTAGGAGGTCTCTATTTCCCTTGCAGAGCAACAGTTCTCAGAGTGGCTTAATGGTCAATTCCTCTTCCCGGGAAACTCTGAAAATTTTAGCTCTGTGAAGGGAAGGGTCTCCTAACAACTCGCAGCAACCTTAATAAACCATGGTTCCCAGGATTCTTCGGGGGGAAGCCATGGCAGTTCATGATACTGCTTTAAATGCATAGTGCAGATGGGGCCCAAGACTGCTCTCAGATAGTGTTTTCTTCCATGTGGGTTTCTTTTTCTATGGGATAAATAGTTTTAGTCTAAAGAGCTTAGCTCTCCATGACCCATTTCCACACATTATTGTACTCTGTTCTCCTTTATTCTTCCTATGGCTGTGTCTCTTAATCAAAAATCAAATGAGCATAATGTGCGGTGTGTGTGTGTGTGTGAGAGAGAGAGCATCAGAGCATTCATGACTTGAATACTTCTTCCCTAGAAACATTCCAAGGGGAGTACAGCTTGAGTCTGCTGCAAGCAGGATGTCTCTGTCAGCAGCCCCTCTGAGTGGATCATGCCATGAATAATGCAGAAGAGGAGAGCTCTCTGCTTTCCCCTAGTACCTCCACAACAGGTCACAAGTGACTAAGCTCTGAGGAGGCTGCGTCCTCCTCAGTATAATTAGTCTTCCTCTAACACTACTGAATTAGCACTTCTGTTTTATTGTACCTTGGGGCTAAAATGGTTATTAGGTTATAGAACAAGCAAATTATTGCTAAATGCCTCAGGCAAATTACTCAGTACCTTCTGACTACCACTTTATTAACCACTTTGTACATCACCAGGAGAGCTCAGGCTACCGAAAATCAGTGCAGAAAGCAAAGACCATGTGCTACAGTAAATGATATAGCTTGCTCTGTCACATATTGCTTGACGACTCTGATGATCTAAGGGGTGCAGCAGGAGCTTCTTCAGCCAACTTCAGTTTTGGAATCTTTGTTTAGGAAACCTGGGCATGTTTTTGGAATTTAAGAGGTCAACCAAGAGTTACCCTAAGTTTCTAAAAGGGTGGAAGATGTCAAGCTGTTTAAGCAGTGCAATGTGCAAAATACAGCACAATTTCCAGCATTCATAATGGCAATAAGGATGATTTTATAATGTGCCACTGCAATACACTTCACATTGTTTCACATTGTTTGTCTCCCTGTGATAAGTGTTCTCAGCTCCAACTGTAATGTTGCTGCTTATTACTATGCTGATCATTGGCATTAAACTGAGTCTTTCTTTGCTGTCCATCCCTCCAGTGTCCATTAGGAATATTTGAAAGTGGAATGGAGGATTCCAAAATAATAGTGATTCACTTTGTAAGTCATTCTACATAAAATCATAGAATTGTAGAATTGGAAGGGATCCAGAGGGTGGATCATCTCCAGCCCCCTGCAATATATAATCATAACCAATGTTACGGTTAGATCTTCAATCACAATTTGGGTAATGTTTTGATGAGTGAAATGGGCTATTTAGTTCTGAGATTAAATGAGGGAGTGAGTTTGCAGTGATCAGGAAGTCTTTCTATGACAGAAGGTACCTAAATATATCAAATACTTGAAAGTCTCACTCTTTATCAGGCTGATTTAATTCAGACAACCAATGAAATTACAAAAGGCCCGACCTTCTAATCTTAGAAGCATGCATAGATGCACTGATAGAACTGGTAACAAGACAAGATGATGGGGATTTTTATTTATTAGTTGCTTTATTCACAAAAGTGACCCAAAGTGGTGTACAACACAGCATATGTACAGTGGTACCTTGGTTTTCGAGCGTCTCCGTTAATGAACATTTCAGTTTTCAAATGCCGTAAACCTAGAAGTAAATTCTTCGGTTTTCAAACATGCATCGGAAGTTGAACATGCCATACGGCTTCCGTATTGAGGCTTCCATATTGAGTTTTCAGGTTTCAAACGTTTCAGAACTCAGATGGTCTTCCGGAACAGTTTACATTCAAAAACCGAAGTACCACTGTATACAAACAAATCACAACAAACCAGCCAATAAAAAGTTAAAAGACAGAGCCTGCCCCACTAAATGAGACTATAAACCCAAACCAGAAGAGAGCCTTTGAAGGACTAGGACTCTTTTTGTATTCACTGAGACAGTCAGTGCATCTGGTACACCAAGGGAGTGGTGATATTACCACAGAAAGATCAGAGGAGGCTTTGTGCAGACCACAGGAGATCCTTGGCACCATATCAGTCCTCCTCTAATCTTCTGTGGCCTCCAATTCATGCTTGGAATGAATTGTATAATCCATTTTGGATGCTATAATTCCCTCCAAAAAAATTGCAGGCGGAAATGGATTCATTCCATTGTCAACGTAATGTTCTGGAGTTCCTGGAAAGTATCCAACATATGCGTCCAGACAGCAAAAGCTTCTCAAATTTTGTGGTGGGACTTCTTCCTGTTTCTCACCCTAAACCCCTGCGCCCTCCACAGATCTGCTCCAAAGTGTTGGGGGGAATCCTCAGAACAAAATTGGTGGATGTACAGAGGGAGGAGGGGAGGAAAATTCCATTGTGCAAGCAGAAACCCTTGCATTGACAGGACACATTAGTTAGTGCTACTTTGGATGCATACATCTGTCTTCTTGTTCAGCTGTCTTACGTTGTTGTTTTTATAAATGAAATTTGGAATTTTAAATGTAAGCTGCCCTGAGTGGCTTTTGCACCATAAGTGTGGGATAGAAACATTTAAATGAGTAAGTACATAAATGAAACCCTGAGTATCAACGGTACCAAAGCTGCTTTCTTCAATCTGTAGAAATAAACAGAATGGTGCTATTTTTCTCCCATGCCATAACAAGTCTTACACAGCAGTTTCTCTTGCTTTTAAATCATTACAGTGTTGACCCCTAGGACCTTCTATTTATTAACATAGCTTTTGAGGTGAAAGGCATGGCTATATTCATTTGCGTTTATAATGACCATCTTCCCGTTTAGGAGCAATGGACACTTGTCGTTTGGTCTCCCACCTAACATCTTAAATAAATAATTGCTGTTTAGATGGGTCCCTTTGGAAGCCCAAAGCGCACTGATCAGCCAAAATTTCTGTATTCAATTAGCAGATCCACCATTGGGAGGAGAGTGAGCACAAGTGGAAACTGATGACTAGGCTGTTTATGGCTTGCTGTGGCTCTCCAGTGGAGTCCTGGTTTCATGCTACAGGGCATTTGGAAGGATACTGGCCTTGTCATTATAGGTCAGCTTGTGATTAAAAAACGGAGATGATATTAAGAAAAAATAATAATTGGATGCAGCGTGGGTGACATTAAGCAGTGTAATTCCCCCTATTAATTGTATTTCCATACTGTGCCTGATAAAGTTTTAGTAGACTGAAGCATGGCAAATTTGTGGACAAAGCAGGTTGTTTATTGGAGCAACACAGCCGTACTCATTTTATCCGACAGTAATTATGGCATACTGGCACTGTGGCTGTGTTCCAGTTTATTCCTTTAGGACTTCAATGCAATATTGTGGTGGGTAATAACTAAAAGTAGAGGACATACGAACCTCAAATAGGTTGAGACTGAGGAGGGGAGCACCAGGCAGAGTAAATGTATTAAGTGGGTTTGTCTTCTTAGGCAACATCCTAGATATGTGTTAGTAACAGACAGGGATGGGTGAATGTATCAGTTTTGGTTTCTCTGTGTTTCTCATTTTCCCAGTCTTTAGTTCAGTTCTGCACCTTTCCACATCAGTTTGTTATTTTTTTATATATTAAAAAAGTCTTCACGAAAATTCATCAGCATTTTAGTGCAAATTTCTGATATATACATTTTTGTCAGAAAATTTTCTTTACACATTTTTAGAAAGCAATTTCTCTTACTATAATGCCCTTTTGCCTATTATTTTCATGAATACTTGCATTTTTATGCACACGTTACCTTATTGCAGTGGCACCTCGGGTTAAGAACTTAATTTGTTCTGGAGGGCCGTTCTTAACCTGAAACTGTTCTTAACCTGAGGTACCACTTTAGCTAATGGGGCCTCCCGCCACCGCCACACTGCCGCCGCATGATTTCTGTTCTCATCCTGAAGCAAAGTTCTTAACCCAAGGTACTATTTCTGGGTTAGCGGAGTCTGTACCCTGAAGCTCTGTAACCTGAAGCATCTGTAACCTGAAGCGTCTGTAACCCGAGGTACCACTGTATATGCATTGTTGAACACATTACTGCTAGACAACAGCATTGCAAAATCCAGAGAGGGCAAGTTTCTAAGGTTAGCTATTTTTCAATTTGCATATAGTTTTGGAAACTGTGAATAAAGTCTGCTTTTAAATGCAAACTAAAATAAAATTCTCCAATATTTCTAGCTTGAACTGGGGACTGTTTAGGATCACCAAACAGCTTCAAACCATCTTGGGGGTGGCTTGCATGGCCCTACTGCTCACTATTTGTGGGATGCTATTGACTGATGATGATGATAGAATAAAATATGAGTTAAGTATGGTACTCTTGCAGCATACAAATGAGAGAAAAGAAAGCAAGGTTGTGCATACAGAAAGATGATGCCAGGGGAACAAGTCGTTGGGTCAATATTAGTTTCACTTTAAAATATACACATTGGGAACTTAAAAGCTCCTTTATGTTATATATATGTTGGAGAAGTTAAATTACTACTATTTTTATTTTTTGTATCCCAACTTTTTCCCTTACAGGACTCAAGCTGGCTTTTAGATAAAAACAAGAATTGCTAAAAAGGTAGAAAAAACAATTTAAACTATAAAAATATAATTTTTAAAAATTTATTTAGTAAATTGGATACTACCTTTCATCCAAATATCACAGGGCGGTTCACAACATCAAAATACAAAAGAAGAACAAAAAATACGTAGCACAAACAAAAGCAAACAAAAAGCAATACCCCCCCCCACACAAACACATTTTAAAAGGACATCAAATCTGTTTAAAACTGACAAATTATTACAGTAAAAACAGCACAGCACTAGCCTTTTCATCAATTTCCAAAAGCCTGTTTGAACAAAATGGTCTTTGATGGAAGAACAAGGAGGGAACCAGTTTAGCTTCTCCAGGGAAGAAGTTCCAGAGTCTGGGAGCAGCTACTGAGAAGGCTCTCCTTCTAATTCTAATTAATTCTAATTCTAATTCTAATTCTAATTCTCCTCCCTCCAATTGCCATGTTTTCAGATGTAGGCCTGATTGAGATATGACCTGAGTGACATAGTTGCCAAGATGGTCTGATATCACATGGGAACAGAGCTGTATGGGAAATCATTTTTGTGGCCTAGCTCCCATGAGGACTGGTACCATTTTAATGACATTAGAAGAGGTAAAGGTACAAGGAAAAGGACCCCTGGATGGTTAAGTCAAGTCAAAGGCGACTATGGGGTGTGGCACTGATCTCACTTCAGGCCAAGGGAGCCAGTGTTTGTCCACAAACAACTTTCCTGGTCATGTGGCCAGCATGACTAAACCATTACTGGTGCAGCAGAACACCATGATGGAAGCCAGAGCACATAGAAGCCCTGTTTACCTTCCCGTCGTAGTGGTACCTATTTATCTACTCGCTTTCGAACTGCTAGGTTGGCAGGAGCTAGGACACAGCAACGGGAGCTCACCCCATTGTGTGGATTTGAACTGCCGACATGGCAAGCCCAAGAGGCTCAGTGGTTTAGACCACAGCACTACCTGCTACCAAGGCTGTAGAACCCAGGGCTGGCTTAGGACACTTTGGCACCTGAGGTAGACCCCCAAATGGTGCCCCCACTCGGCACCAGGGAAGAAGAGGTCGAGGAATATCTACACGCAGAACAAGCAGGGGAGGGGGAGAGAAAGATCAACATCGGGATGTGCTGCCCTGGTGGACCCTTGATGCCTGAAGCAGTTTCCTCACCTTGCTTCATGGTTGGGCCAGCCCTGGTAGAACCATCCTCAAACGTAGTTCCACTGATATGGTCAAAACGGCCCCAATCTACTTGGAGGAGTCTCTTTACATGATCAGCTTCCCACACTGGCTACGACAGATAACATGGAGAGAAAATAGGAGGTGGAGAGAACTAAAGCAAAGAATGAAGAGAAAGAGACAAAGGAAAAGAAAAAAAGTATTACCCAAAGGAACCCGAGGAAATGTAGCAAGAAAGGGGATGGTGAGATACAGACAGTCACTTTGGATACCCTCTGTAAATACATTAAAATGAACTCAACGAACAAGCACTTTAAAACAATCAAAATGGAAAGGAGTGGTCTTTCAACATAAAGGAATGTTCTTGACTATCATTATTCACATCTGGTCCCAATCTCAATATTCTAGTGCTACAAACATTTTCTGCTTCTCCTATTGAATGAATGATGACAGAAGTGGCTGTAATTCAATCTCAACTCAGTTTTAATTCCCACTTTCCTATATATTTCTGAACTCCGTCTCTCTTAATAAACGTTCCATTTCAGAGCAATTATTTCCTTCTTGGATTCAATTGTGTTGACGTCTGAAAACGGAAGTGTCTACTGCCTGGTTAGGATCAATATAGCAAACCTCAAGGCATTTTTTCACAGTTTCTGATCAATGTTGAGACAAACACTGACTGAAAGTTTAACAGGCAACTTACTCTTACCAAGTTCCGTTATTAAGAGTTCTTCACATAGACCAAGACAGCTATAATGGGCAAAAAGATGGAATTTACTTCTAAACCTGATGGAAATGGGTGGCAATCTAATGCACGAGGTAAAGGATGAAGGGCTATATGTGTCTCCAGTGTTTTGAAGCAAAAGCTATAAAACAGTCAGCAAATGTCTGAACCAGTGCTTTTCAAACAGTTGCTCTCATCTGCACATCAGCCCTGCTTAGGCTTCCTGATATGGGTTCTGTCCTAGAATTCATTGTGGCAACCTCTCCTAGAACCTTGTGCTATCTGTATAGACATGTATCTGTATAGACAAGCAAAGGATATTGAAATATCATTTGCTAACCTAGTGCCCTCCAGATGTTCTGGATTACAACTCCCATCAACCCCAGCCCACACTCCAAAACTACCAGATTTTTAAAAAAATGTTGCACCCAATAAATTAATTGAAGGATGAAGTTGGAAATCATTGGAATTCAACATTCAAGATGAGGTACAGCCTTCTGCCATATTTCCATGCAATGGCATTTTCACCTCCTGTTTATTTAGGCCGCAGAGCTATATACACACTTATTGAACAATACACAAACATATTGAATAAATCCCACCCCAGCCCCAGTGTGGGAAATAGAAATAGTAGAAAACAATAAAACCCATTGGGCAGCAATGGGGGCAATCTTTTTTCAGAGCTGTGAGAGGGACAGTTTAAACTCCCTGTGCCTGCATGCTGTGGTCCTAATCTGGATTACCACATGGCTAAAAAAGAAGAAGCTATGAAGTAACTTCAAACAACACATTTGAAGTAGCATATAGTTAGACCTTTAATTATGCGTTCTGCCCGGACACTGAGGTCCAGCTCCAAGGGCCTTCTGGCAGTTCCCTCACTGTGAGAGGCCAAGTTACAGGGAACCAGGCAGAGGGCCTTCTCGGTAGTGGCGCCCGCCCTGTGGAACACCCTCCCATCAGATGTCAAAGCGATAAACATCTACCTGACATTCAGAAGACATCTGAAGGCAGCCCTGTTCAGGGAAGTTTTTAATATGTGACATTTTAGTGTATCTTTCATCTTTGTTGGAAGCCGCCCAGAGTGGCTGGGGAAACCCAGCTAAATGGGCGGGGTACAAATAATAAATTATTATTATTATTATTATTATTATTATTATTATTATTATTATTATTATTATTCTGATTAGTTTCCCTATTAGCGTGGTCTAATAATTAGTTTACGGACTTAATCCACGTTCCTTGGCTTTAGTTGATCAGATTGAATGAGAGACATAACAAAAATATACATTTTTTCTATGGACTCTGCCCCCCATGTGCCCTTTTAATAAACAGAGTCTAGAGCAATTACACCTCCACAAGGACTACAAAACTGTAGTTGTTTTGTATGGGACGAAGTGAAGATGATACATTCTGCACGGACAGGGAGGAGATCTGAATGTTCCATGTCATGACTATAACTTAATGGGCTAGGCAACAAAGTTGCAAGCTGCTATACTAATGTTTCCAGAGGACTAAAATTTAGAGTAGCATCTATTACCCAGCAGCTGGATCCAGGCTTGCTGGGTTAGATGTTAGTACCCAAATGCTACCTCGGAACTTGCCCTCAAAAGTCAACACAATGCAACCTCCTAGACCTGAGGTGGGGAAGGTCACACCTTAGGACATTCCGCAAGCGATGCTCCTTCCATCAGCCACACTCCTCACTGGCCCTGTCTTATATCCTCCTCAAGTGGTTTTGTTGGGTGGGATATAACCTTGGGCTGTAGCAATGCCTTTCGCTTGCATGGATGGAGGACAGACAGGTGTGTGTGTGTGTGTGTGTTATTTTCTAGAAAAATGAACGCCTCCCTTGTTCTACTACAGTGGCAATTGTGCCCACCTGAGATATGCTGGAACTCGGTTCTGGCGAGTTCCTTCTGAAAAAGCAAGCCCTGGTGTGAGTACATATAAAAACCTCTGGTTTTGTGAGGCCGGAACGTAGCCTCCAAAGACAAGAGTCACATTCATTACTCCGCTCACTTTTGCCTCTGGTTATACCGACCGCTGGTATGTGGCCTGTAGAGGATTGCCAACAAAAGAATATGGCCTCCCAGACTGATAAAGTTTTCCCACCCCTGCCCTTGGGGCCTTTCCCCTCCAGCCTGTGTTCTGTGTCATAAACAGAGAATAGCTTTCCACCCATAATCAGATGGAGGTTTTTGTGTCAAAGTCTTCTTCTTTAGTGCTATGGTCACTGGATGAACTATATGCCAGGCATCAATCCCCCTCCCCACAACAAAACATTCCCACTGTGCTAGCTGGTGTGTGCATCCCTTCCTGCTTACTGCTGCTGTCATTGAAGTCAGCTGCGGTTTGGTCAAGCCTTTAGCATTGCTTGACAATGTCTCACATCAGCAGCTCTGCCTAGTGTGCTCCCACCATAACTGACGGCTCAGCATATACCTTACAGGCGATGAACACCTGTTTTGGCAGGAGCACATTTGTTTTTCTTGGTGTGAAAGAGCAAGGCTTGTTTACAGAACAGGCAGATTTACTAGAAAATATATTAGCCATGCTTTTCACTCTCAATCAGCAGCATGACAGCTACCTAAAGAGATCCTTCCTCACCCAACTGCCTCTGCATTGCAGGAAACTTGCCAGTCACTATTACAACATCTTAATGAGTTTAACTTGGAAAACAAACAAACAGCTACTCTTGCTGCAGATGCCCACTCATCAATACGTTTCTTCACTTTTCCCATCAGGAATTTTAGCTATAGGCATATTTATTCACAATGGCAGTAACTTTGCCATATATTCAGGAGAGCTTTTAGGGAGACATCACTGGGATTTATAATGCCATAAAGCCGCCTTGTGTTGACTCTTTAATAAACACTCTCTAAGTTGATGTTCCATATATTCTTTCTAGCTTTTGAAACCTAACTCTTGACAGATCAGTGGCTTCTGTGGGACTCACAATTCAGTGCTGGATTTCCCCCCATTAATAATTTTATTAAGAGTTTTATAAACTGTACAGAAACAGGCACAGCTAAAGAGTCAAATCTCAATTTACATTGCCATTGAATGAGTTCCATCTTTTTTTTTATCCTCCATATGGAGATACATGGACACTTACACCCACACTATATGGCTTCTTTGCGGCTTACAAGTATAAAATCATTATAATCAACAACAACTACAACAATTAATTAAAATAACATTAATATGCAGTATAACCATAGTACTTGGCAATCATTTTTAATTATTTCTATGCAATTTTACTTACCAAGCAAAACTAAATTATATAAATTTAACCAAAATATTGTTTGAATTCCCAAGTCATGTCACAACTTTTTAGGACTCCTCATTGTTGAAAGTTGAAAAATTCAACACACCTTATTACAGCAGCCAACTGTACCATAGCGGCAAGGTCGACCTTGTCTAACATGAGAGAGAAGAAACTTCCTTATACAGGGCTGCCTTCAGATGTCTTCTAAAGGTTGTATAGTGACTTATCTCCTCAGCTCAGGAGTCGCATAACTCCACACCCTCCAATGGAAATAGAGACATCCTACCATATCCTCCAACATTTCTCTCATGGAAATAGGGATGTCCTAAGGAAAAGTGGGACATTCTAGCCTCAAATCCGAAATTGGGATGGCTCATGTGCGTAAATCTGGGACTGTCCTTGGAGAATAGGGACACTTGGAGGGTCTGTTGTTGAAATATATACAACAAAGAATTAATCAATGTGAGTCATGTGACTCAAATTGGGTCTACTAGATCCATATATTTTTTTAGCAGTGTGGACTGAAGTTGCTTCTGGGGCCCCTCCAGAATTAGGGGCCCTAAAGCCTAAGCTTCAATAGTTTCACGGTAGTTCCACCCCTCATCCCTGGCATCTCTAGCTAGGGCTGGGAGAGAATCTCTGCCTGAAATCCTGGAGAGCCACAAACAGTCAGTCTTGACAATGCTACAGTAGGTGAACCAATGTTCAGACCAAGTATAAGGCAGCCTCCTACGTTCCTATGAGTGTTGAACCATTTATGGCTTGCAGAATGGGAGGTGACATAGAGAACATCACCCAGCTTTATCCTCTACAATGAGATACTGTTCTATGTAGAAACCTGACTGGAAAGTAGTTTGTGATAACCCTGAAAGAAGAGCTGGTTGGTCTATTCGATGTCCAGCAGACACAAGCGGCTGCATAGCCAAGGCCAGAGGTGGCTCCTTTGTTGCCTAGCGATGGGAAGATGGAGCTACTGGTAGATGTTTTGAGGCACTCTGCATTTATTAGGCTTGATGAGATCCAATTAAACTGCTATCGAGACGAGTAAACAGAATGTTTATTTGTAATAATTTCCCAATCCACCAAATAGTGCAGTTAATAAAAAATATAGCTTCTGCCCTGTTTTCACAATAATTTAAAATTTACAGAGCACAGCACCAGACAACTGTTAAGCCCCACAAAGAGAGAAACATGAGCATCATAATGGAAAAGGGAGTGTTTTTAAAACATGCCCATTTTTAAGATTTAGTTTCACCCTCTCCTTCTTTTTTCCCTGCGTTATCAAGTAATTAAAGTTCTCAACTAGTTTGGAAATGGCTCAGATTTAATTTCATTTTGCTAAGCACCTCAATTTTTCAGCCAGGAAAAAAAGACCATTAGGAATTTGCATTATCCATTACAGCCTCCTTCATGATTTGAAATTTATATGGGAAATGCTAATTGGACGTTCATCATCATAAAGATAATGATTTCTGTACTCTTCACCACGATAATTAAGATGAAAGATGAAAATGATACAGAGTGAACATTGTATTCTTTATTTGCTGTGAATGGGGACTGGGAAATGAATTCCACCCTTGTCTATCAGGGTATGGGCGGGGGGAATCTGGGGAAATGTGGAAAGGAAATGGCATATGAAGGTTTGTTTTGCTTCATTTGGAGGCATCATTTCTGATGCTATTTCAGTTGTATACAAAAGAAGCTCACACTGTGGGGAACCAGCATGAAGACAGATGGGTTCAATGTTCTTTAAAGACAGTTAACCATTTTGTGCTTCAGACCTTATAGTCAACAGATGTGTGTGTGTGTGTGTGGGGGGGAGAATAGTGTCTGATCCTAAGTTGTGTTGATCTTTTCTAACAACACATGCACACAAAGACCTAGTTCACTCATGTGGGAGAGATGATAACAGCAGACCAGGACTTGCTTTATTTATTTTATTTTATTAATTAATTAATTTCTATACCACAACTTCAACTGAGGATCATAGGACAGTTTACAGAAAAAAACACACAAAAATACATACAATAGTAACAAAAAAAGCACAAAACCCAATAGCTCCCCTCCCACTTTAAAAGACCTTAGGTCAGGGGTCAGAAAACTTTTTCAGCAGGGAGCTGGTCCACTGTCCCTCAGACCTTGTGGGGGCGGTGGACTATATTTTTTGGGGGGAAATGAACGAATTCCTATGCCCCACAAATAACCCAGAGATGCATTTTAAATAAAAGTACACATTCCGCCAACCTAGCAGTTTGAAAGCATGTCAAAGTGCAAGTAGATAAATAGGTACTGCTCCGGTGGAAAAGTAAACAGTGTTTCCGTGTGTTGCTCTGGTTTGCCAGAAGTGGCTTAGTCATGCTGGCCACATAACCTGGAAAAACTGTCTGCGGACAAATGCCGGCTCCCTCAGTCAGTAAAGCAAGATGAGCACCGCAACCCCAGAGTCATTCGCAGCTGGACTTAACTGTCAGGGGTCCTTTATCTTTTTATTTCTTTTTTTTTACACATTCTACTCATGTAAAAATACCAGGCAGGCCCCACAAATAACCCAGAGATGCATTTTAAATAAAAAGACACATTCTACTCACGTAAAATCATGCTGATTCCTGGACCATCCGCGGGCCGGATTTAGAAGGCGATTGGGCCGGATCTGGCCCCCGGGCCTTAGTTTGCCTACCCATGCCTTAGGTTCTTTAATTATCCAAAGGCCTGGAAGAAGAGAAATGTTATTGCTGGGTTATGTGAAGCAACTGATAGATGATGCATTGTGCATGGCAGAGGGAAGGGCATTCCACAGTGGAAGGACAGTGGCAGAAAATGCCTGTTAATGGACGGGGTGGCATTGCTTATCCGGCTGCCCAATGCAGAGGTTGCTGCCAGTAACTGAAATGGTGGTGAGGTAGTGGGGAGGTTGGTGCAGTGTGGGAGCATCAGATTGGTCCTGCCACTCTGCCTGTACTGTACTGACCTCCTCAATACCCTGCCTCTCCCCTTCTCAGTTACTGGCAGTCACTTCCATACTGGGAAGCCAAGGAACCAACACTGTGCCACCCTATGCTGCCAGGCAGGCTGCTCTGCATGATCAGAATCAGGTTTGCACTGTTTGGATAAAAGTAATAGCTTGAACACCCAAAATATCTGGAAGAGAAATACTAATCAGAGCATGATGCAGGAGACTTCAGAAAGTGCTTGCAGTATTTCTCAGTACAAATCACATGAAAAATCAGCTGGTGTAGAATACTCAGAAATACACACAGACTTTCAGTATTCTTTTTTTTAAAAAAAAAAGAGAGAAAAGAAAAGAATGGCATTTTTATTTCTATTATATGGCAAAATCTGTTACAATATAGCAATTCAATTAGTACCTCACTTTGTAGGTTTAATAGTTACTGTATTTAAGCATTTTCAGAAGTGCCCCTGCTGTTTTATGAGGCCATAAGACCGTTCCCAAAAGGATGAGCTTTGAGGCCAAGTAATATCATGAAATAAAAGTGCTATTCCTGGTGTGAGACTGCTGCGCACATGTGATAGGCGCTAAGATGGGAAAGTACAAAAGCTGCATCGCCTGAATTTGAACTGTAAAAGGTTTGTCATTTCAAGGGGAACTGCTACTCAGAAGATTTCTTCACCAGCCTATATGTCTGAATAGAGGAAGATCTGAAGCTTGCCTTCAACATTGACCCAGAACAAGAACAAGATTGGACAGCTCTGTCCAACACTGATGAAATTTCAAAATTAGGTTTTGAAAGCCAGAAGTTTTCTTCCTAGTTTCTTTGCTCAGTGGTAGAGCGTCCTTTGCCTGCAGAAGGTCCCAGGCACAAGCCAGGTAGGACTGGCATGTCCCTTGCCAGGAATCCTGGAGAACCACTGCCAGCCAGTACTGAACTAGGTGAACCAATGGTCTGCCTCAGCTTCCTAGGTACATTATTTTGAATGAATGACAACATATGCCATTCCTGCTGTCAGCTGATTTGCCCCCAGTATGGTTTATAGCTGTGCACTTGACCTTCAGTGCACTGATCATTTTCCTCAGAACATATCTGCACTGCAGATTTCAACTTGTTTAATTGTCAGTCCAATGCCTAGAGAAATATGGAAACTATAATTCTGGGATAGGAGCTATGGATCACTAATTTTACATATTAAATGCATTTATATTGTTACGTGTACCTTAATTTCTGTGTGACGAGAGACTTCAGGGCTGCCAGAATACACCTTGGGTTTGGCATCATTAGAATGAAGGTCACTGGACACTGTGATGTTTTGTCATATATGGTTTTATGTACGCATATATACAGATGGAAGGGTTCGTAGCAGATCTTGCTCCTCCATTAGATTTCTGCCCCTCTCCCAAACATGGTTTTGGACTCAAATATCAAGTCAGGTCTCTTTGTGTCCCCAGGTCCCAGCTCCAGAGAATACTTGACAAGTCCCGCTCCCTGTTATACCCAGCATAAAATTGCCTCTAGCCAGGTGAATGGGGATTGAGGTTTACCTCCTCCTTCTGGAAGCATCTTGAGCTAGTAGTTTCTGTAAAAAATCACCTGCACTTGGCCAATACATTTTAGTTATGCAAAAAGATGCTGGGGCCATTAATTCAGTAAAGAGATGCTTTGAAATTTTAGCAGTTCCTTCTATTGCAGCAGGAGTAGTCCTCCAGATGTTGAACTACAGTTTCCATCATCCCTGACCATTGGCCACGTTAGCTAGAGATAATGAGAGGTTTTGTCCAACTGTATCTAGTGGGTTACTACAAATTCCCATTTTACAGATATAAAACCACAGGCCCACACACTGAAAAATGGCAAACAACAATGGAACCAAGAGGGGGAGTGGAGAGAAGTCAATCAAGTTAATATTTATTATTTGAATTTTTGTTTGAGATTTTTTTTGTCATTATAAAATTAATAAATTGTATTTAGAAAAAAGAAAAATGGCACACAAACCAACCCTCCTATTCTATAATAATATACTGCTTTTCATAATATTTATCCCAGCTGTTTTATAATGAAAATTAAAACAAAATAATACAGAATAGAACAATTAAAAAACACAATCAAGATATCAATTAAAGCTGTAGAGTGAAAACCTGGTTTCCTGTGCTTAAATAGAGCGTCCCTCCTTATACTTAAAATGGAAACTATCAAAATGCGCAAGAGAATAAAAATGTCTTAATCTGATGCTTAAAAGATGATCCACCTCCTTGAGAGGAGTTCACAGAGGGGCATCACAGAGGAGAAAGCTCTTGATCTCTGATGGTAGCAGCACTTTGAGAATGGCCTCTGGGAGATATTACAGTTTGGACAGGGTGATATAAAAAAGTTAGTCCTTAGGTCTGTAAAGAGCTTTAAAATGTAAGCATCCAAAGCAGAACCTTCAATCGAACTCAGAAGCGACCAAGTAAACAGTGTATATCTCTAAAAACTGGCAATATATGTTCCACCCTTACTGCTGGAATTTGAATTAATTGCAGCTTCTGAACCATCTTCCAGGACAGCACCCTGTCCATTGAATTACAGTAGTCTGCATGGGATAACGTACTGATAATAGTATTAACCCTTAAACTGCAAACTGAATGATCCTGACAGGTTGCAAGTTGTGCAGGCTTGGTCTGGGCCCTATTGGTTTTCAAGCTAAAATGAGACTGTAACTGTTCATCCTGTCATCTACCGTTAATATCTAAATTACCTCATTGCCTGGTACTGCTGGCAGGAAATCAAACCTTTTCACCCTGCTTCTTGGAGCATGTGTCACCGAAGACGGACTGTCATGTCTTAAATGCTGGCACTACAAGCAGCCTCAAGGGGCAGTTAAGAGCATTTATATAACTTCACATGGATCAAATGTAGGTTGGGTCACCAAAGTCCTTTTTTATTCTTAGCTGACAAGTTCAACTTATGTGACCGCCCCAGAGCTCAACCTTGTTTAAAAAACCTCTGTTTAAAAACACAGTTTCATTGATCATTTAGCCAGAAACACCAATGCTTTTGCTCCTTGTAGACAAGGTTTAGCTAACCAGACTTTGGCCCTATCTGCACAATACATTTAAATCAGTATCAGGCTACTTTAAATTGTCATGGCTTCCCCCAAATAATCCTGGGAACTGTAGTTTGTTAAAGATGCTGAGAGTTGTTATTCCCCTCACAAAGCTCCAATTCTCAGAATGGCTCATCAGTCAATCCCTCTTCCCAGAGATCCTTGGGAATTGGAGTTATGCGAGGGGAATAGTGGTCTCCTATCAACTCTCAACACCCTTCACAAACTACAATTCCCAGGATTCTTTTTTTTTGGGGGGGGGAGCCATGACTGTTTAAAGTAAGTATGATATTAAATGCATAGTGCAGATGGAGCCTTTGTTCAAACAGAAGGTTCTTAAAAAATAAATAAATCTGCATAACTGCAGTTTGGGTGTTATACATCGGTCAATTCCTATTGATAAACTCATTTTCTGCTATTATGAAGCAATGTCTATTGATCTTGAAATAACTAACAGATCCAGTACTATTTGTTTGAGACTCGAAATGTGAAGAGTCAGTTGTGAGGACAACAATGACTCATTCGTCCTGCTAAGTGTCTTCTTAAAGGTAATCAATAATGTCACGCGAATGAAGAATTGCACCATTTCATACGGATCCTTCTGCTGTGCCATGATTTATTGGCACTGCTTGGGGGGAGGGGTTGCCACAGAGCTTAACAAACCTCCTCTAGCTTGAATTCAAGGCTTACAATGGATCTGTTCCCAGTCTGCTTTTGATGTATAATATGCCACTTTATCAAACATTGCCTTTTTGGAATAACAATTAGCAAACAAAACGGTGCAGATTGAATTAGCATGTTGTGTGCAGAGCCATTGGCAGAGATCTTAAGGTCAGCAAATGCCAGGGAAAAATCTTGTGCATTAAGGGGATTACATTTACAAAGCCATGAAGAACAGGTCTGGTTGAGAATATTTGATGCCTGCCTCACAAAACAGGAAAGGGACAGTGCACACTTCATTTGAAATGAGCCCTGGAAGGAGCACGTAGATCCGAGCATCTGATACTACAAGTACATTCATCAGCACATGCTTTCTGTGCTTCTGAATGCTCTCAAGCAGGGGATGAAGGTTGATAACCTTGCCATGCTGTTTGCTCCATGCACCTGGTTTTCAGAAGGATGCTTGCTGTCTGCCTCTGAGCATCAAGTTTCTGTTCAGCTATCATGATGCAATAGGTGCTGATCAGCTATCTTCCAAAAGTGTCTCATTCACTTTTCTTTTTAAATAGATCTAACTAATTGCTGTCCCCCAATTTGGTGCCAATGAACACATAAATTAATGATGTGTTTGTTGTGTGAGGAGCTTCCTTTTGTCAGCCCTCAATCGGCTGCCCACCAACTTCATGGGATGACCCCTAGTCCTACAAGAATTAGAAAGCAAAGGAGAGAGTTGGGAAAATCTCTTTATTCACACTGCCCATAATTTCCCCCAAACATTTCTTGTGTCCATTTCTTCCTGTAGGAAAGATAGCCCTTGAACATCTATGTATTACCATCTATGTAACCTTTCCAGCATCTACTGTTTCTTTTCAGAGGAGGTTACCAGAACTGTGCATAGTATTCCAAATGTGTTAGCACCAAGGGGTGATAATGGCATTGTGATTGTTTTAGCTTATTTGAAATGCCTTTCCTAATAATCCCACATTTGGAACTAACTCTGTTCACTACTGCAGCAGACCAGTGAAAATATTCACATCAAGATCACGTTCGTGGATAGCTATATGCCAGGGATTGAACCTGGGACCTTGTGCATGCAAAGCAGATGTGCTGCCACTGAGCTGTGGCCCTTCACCACCCTGAATAATTGGGCTTCAACCATAAACTTGGTTGAATTTGTCTTCTGCTCACCCAAATAGGTGCCTACTAGGAGAACCAGCCTTGCAGGGAGTTGAGAAAACACATGTCAGGCCACGCTATACGCCGGGTGGCCTGCATTTGGTTTGCGGAGAGCGCCAAATTGTGAAGATCTGCACTATGGCTACTTCAGATGTTTAAACAAATAACTAAATATCTTTTTATGCATGACTTGTTTGGCAACATAGTAGGTATTTCCACCATCAGCAAAGGTCTCAAACATTTCCAAGCATGGAATTAATTTCTTTTGTTGGTATCACCCAAGAGTTGCTATTTTATTACTGATTTGCTTTCCCATTTACAAATAAATAAAACTGGTGAGTACATTGAACAGAAAAAAATAATAATCCGGAGGCAACAGCTGCAGGCTTTAGGAATGGATTCATGAGGCTGGGATATTGATTAGTCAACAGTGATTAAAAACATTCTGTAAAGAAACTTCTAAGTCTGTTCACCTGCAAGCTGCTGATTATGGGAAAGGACATAACCATTTTTAATTGAATGGCTAAGATGATAATTCTTTGCAGACTGTGACAGTCTGGCAGAGGAGGCTTGTAACTTTGGTACCAAGGGTTGGCAGTAATGCATCTGATTTGCATGCACTAGGTCCCTAGTTCTCAGCCCTGGCATCTCAAAGTAGGGCTGGGAAAGACCCCTGCCTGAAATGCTGGAGAACCATTGTCAATCAGTGTTGACAAAACTGAGTTAGATAGTCCAGTGGTTTGACTTCAAGGCGGTTTCCTCTGTTGGCCATGGAGATATGCAGGAAAGAGACAGTACCTAGATGTTTAACCTTATGCTCTTGGAAAGTGCTATGACTCCATCTTAGGCAGTAGCAGCTGAGGAAGAATGGCTAGACTGATGAGAAGGAGTAGTAGTAGTATAAACTGCAGAGTTGCTGGACTCAGATCCTGCTCCTGCTCCTGCTCCCGGCTGAAACTGTCAGCTAAGAACACCTTGAACACAAGACACTTGCGGTGGAACCTTTAGAGATAGTTCCCACATTCTTCCAAAGTACCAGCCCTCTTACCGTAGGAAACCCCTGCCTTCCTGCAACTGTTTGCCAGTGCAATCTGCCCTGAGAAGAGGAAGCACTAGGTTCAAACCAGAAGACTATCCCTATAAGGCTCTCCAGGAAGAGGGTTGAACCTGGGAGGGGTAGTCCAGCTCACAGAAATATATATAGCCTCAGTTGAGCTCCAGCCATTGCTGGAGCAAATCACTAAGCCAGAGATGTCTGCTATCTGCCTGATTATGCCCTTGAACCCTGTGGGCTCCTTCTTATGATGAGAACAGGATACAAAGCATCTCCCAATTACTTGTTTTTCATCCTACAATCTTCGCACCACGATTCTAAGTGTTATATCTAGGCTCTGTATTGGACCAGATTATATAAACTGATGGTGGTGGTGAAGATAAGGCCATGTTGAATGCTGTTAACAGAAGGGAAGTTAAATTGCTATAATTCTTTTATTAAATTGTTGGGCAAGAAGAGTACTCTCCTGTTCTTATACACATTCTTGTACCACATTAAAAGGTATATAGAGAGGTGATCTCAATAACAGTATTTTACCAAAGTTTGAGTTGGATAGCAACTGGAAGCAGTTATGTAAGATTCCTTCCTTCCTTCATTTTAAAAAGGACCATCAGCTATAGGTCAATTTGGGCTAGTTTTTATCTTAAAATTCTATTTTTAGTAGTTTAAAAAGGCTTTTACTTATCCCAAGCCAAAGGGACAAGGCAGATTATATCTATAAAATGTAAAGCATGTTTCTATTTATTAATTTATGACACACAACTGCTTGTGCTGAACTTCTCCATCTTGTGACCAATAATTATTTGCAGAAATTATTTAGTAGTTTATTTACTGGTCATTTTCAGACCCCTCAAAACTGCTTGCAACAGTATGATTAAAATAGTGAAATACTATTATTACTTTTTGGAAGAGGCACATAGATTTATTTTTTTTAAGTCAGATAGTTTCTAGGAGCTTTGTGAACAGGGGAAAAGCCTCAGAAGGATAGTGCAGGGAGAAAAGGAATATTAATTAAGTCTTACACAAACAGCCATATATTATTCAGTGTGGTTCCACTGATGAAATGAAGGCTAAAACAGAATTATGGAGGTGACATCCCTGTTAACACTTTGCTGAGTTAATAAAATCATATTTTCCATTTGAGTGGCTCATTCTATCCTAGGGTTTCAAAGCAGTTTATAAATACTAATGAATTAAGACTCTGAGGGAGAAAAGTGCTGTGTTCACCTACCAGCTTTCAGAGGCAGAAATGGCAATAAAGCTAATATTTCCTGCTATTTATCCACAAAGCCATCCATGCACCACATGAGATTCATTAAGCAGAGTGAAAGAGATTATTACCTCCCAATAAACCTTAGTATTTGTACTGAGCCCATGCTCATTAAGATATGAAGCCATCATTTTTTAGGAAGCATCAGTTGTCTTTTGGCAGCAATGCTCACCATGTAATGTAGGTATCTTCCAGGAAACCCATAAAATTCTTTGCAAGGAGTTTGTGACCTTCTCACCCACTTCCTCCTCAATTTTTGTGTGTGGTTGGTTTTAGAAGATCAATTTCACCACCATCTGGTGATTTAGGTTGATTCCTCATAACCTGTTTAGTTTACTGAGTTTATCCTCATTTGCTCATGCCAAAGTTGTACAGTGGTAAGCTAAGTAATTGTTTCCTCACACTTACAAGAACATTTCCTCATCATTCCCCTTATCTAAAATAAATAAATAAAAATCATCTATTTTTTTGAAGCACGATTGTTGCACAAGAGCACTAAATCCACCTCAACTGCACAATTTGAACTGGCAAATACATGATTGAATCCTGCCTGCAAAATGACAACAGTCTGAAAGCAAGTTTTCGTTCACAGCTCCTGTGTGGGTTCCATCAAAGTTGTCTCCGTATTCACTGAGGTCCAAGACCACTACAATTTCAGGAAACATTTTGTTAAACACACACCCACACACACCCACACCTGAAAGTTGTTCAGTCTCTCAGTCAACCCCTATAAACAACTCAGTTCCATGGAATTTCCTCTACAAGGTGGCTAAAAACATAGCAAAAATGATTGTGCTCTGATTCTACTTCATCTCCCCATCTTTTTTTTTAATGAATGAGGTTTTCTCTTTATGAACAGCCCATTTGAAAAAGCAGAGGATAAGACTGTCAAGTTCTCAACTAAATAATTTTTAAGGTGACCAAAGTGTCCAAAGCCTAATTCTACAGCGGTAGCACTGCTCCTAGACTCAAGGTGATCAAACAAAGGGAGACTATAACCCTGTGAGGTGGTGTATCATACTGGTTTAAGAAACCATGAGCTATACCTTGAAAGCTCCTAGTCCAAACAGGAGCTCAGTACTGAATTTACTAGTTAACCTTCAGCAAACCACGGTCTTCCAGGAGACTTCCACCCAACACATGTATTTGCCATACTTTGTTCACTCACATTTTACAGGGCATCTGCCAATGTCCTCATGAAGTCACTGTCCTCTGTTTTTTTCTGTGTTTTTCCCATTGTTTTTCAGACTGTGGAGAATCTGTCCTTTGTTGTTGCTGCAATGGGTGGAAAAGTAGCAAAATGAATGCAAGGGTGGATTTTTCTTAGCATGGACTCCCATCTTTCTGAGAGGCCTGATTTTGACATGCGCAACAGCATCCCAGGTAGATGAACTATTCACTGTGCACCTGCCCTTCTGCCCACCTCCACTGTTACTGTTCCGATTGGAGTCATTTTCTCAGCATGTTAATTTTTATAATTGACCTTTTAATCTGTGCCAAGATACCTTTTTATCCCCATTTGTTTAAACATTAAAATATTCTATTAGGTAGCATTTTAGCAGAAATTAAATGACTGAATAAGAAAAGCTATTTTTCCAAACAGTAATATTTTCTAAGCATAGGTTTCCTCCAAAATCCCTTTTTAGCTTTCCAAGAATGTAATAATATTAATAGTAATAATATTTTCATGCAATTGGACCAACATAATAACTGTTTTAGAGCAAAATATTTTTATTATTATTAAAAATGATACAGAATTGATTTTAAAAGTAACAAGCTCAGATAAATCTGTCCCCATTTGACTATGCCACATTTACTAGTGCTAACAGAACATAGTATGATATACCCAAAGAAAAAACACTTCATTTGTATATTTATTATATATTTATTGCATTTGTCAGTTGCTTTATAGAACGAAAACTCTCAGAGTGATTTGACCACGGTAAAAAAATTCAAGAAGTAAAAATCAGGACGCAAAAGTTGTTGACTTTTTGGGGGACATTTTGGGAAACAGTGACACACACTTCCTGGTTCTATTTGCCCTTTGAATTCCAGACATGTCTGGGAGATTCCAGATGTATGGCAATCCTAAAAAATAGCACATAAAAGCAATTGAATACTAGAAAAATAAGTAAAACTTTGAACTATGTAAAATATTTTTTATTTATCATCCCTTAGATTTATATACCACCCTTCATCCAAGGATGACAGGGCAGTATAGAGTATAACAACACAAAAAAATGTAACATAGCAACAACAAACAAAATAATAACACCTCTCCTACCCCAGTTTAAAAGGCCATTATTTGTTGTTGTTTAGTCGTTTAGTGGTGTCCAACTCTTCGTGACCCCATGGACCAGAACACGTCTGTCTTCCATAGTTTGGTCAAACTCATGCTGGTAGCTTCGTGAACACTGTCCAACCATCTCGTCCTCTGTCATCCCCTTCTCCTTGTGCCCTCAATCTTTCCCAACATCAGGGTCTTTTCCAGGGAGTCTTCTCTTCTCATGAGGTGGCCAAAGTATTGGAGCCTCAGCTTCAGGATTTGTCCTTCCAGTGAGCACTCAGGGCTGATTTCCTTCAGAATGGATAGGTTTGATCTTCTTGCAGTCCATGGGACTCTCAAGAGTCTCCTCCAGCACCATAATTCAAAAGCATCAATTCTTCGACGATCAGCCTTCTTTATAGTCCAGCTTTCACTTCCATACATCACTACTGGGAAAACCATAGCTTTTACTATACGGACCTTTGTTGGCAAGGTGATGTCTCTACTTTTTAAGATGCTTTTTAAAAGGCCATATATTGTTTAATTAGTTGAAAGCCTGGGAGAAGAGGAATGTTTTCACTGATCCAAAAACATATCGGCGAGGTCAAGAACTACCTGTCTATATACTGTATATGTGGGTATGAACACATTTGTATGCACACACACGCATACAGAAGAGAACGGAAACCATTGTGTGCACGTATCTTCAATAATTGTTCCAAGTTACTGAGTGGGGGCTTGAGCTAAGTGTGAAAGGAGCACTTGGCCTTGTTGTTTTAGTGCTATTGGCGTAAACATTAGACAACAACACTGTGATTAAGAGTGACCTCTTTTATCTATTTGCTGCTTCAGGTCTGCTGTTAGGAGAAAATTATTCTGAGTCATTATTCTTCCCTATGGGGTCTGGCACTAGGATTTGGGTTATTAGCAAGGGCAAAAGCTGCCTTCGAGCAATCAAAGTTGATAATGTGACAAAAGAAGGCTCGGAAGAGCTACACCGAGAGGGAAATAAGTTGCCACATTAGTTTTGTGGCAACAGGCAACATCTTTTGAAGTCTCACAGCAACAGCACAGATGGCTCGTGTTATCTTTTGCCGTAAACTTGAGAGAACGGGTGTGAGGAATAGCTATTTCCTGATCACAACATACTGCAACTTTTCTTTTTTAAGCTGTAGCATTTTTCATTCAAAGTGCAGTTTAGGCCCTTAAATAAGAGAGGGAGTTGAAGAGGAACTGCTGAGGAAATTGCTTCCTCTGATTCGTAGGAGAGCGTTGCTCTGGGAAAGGCAGTTATAAACACTAGGAAATATGGGCTTTCCCTTGTCTCTGCTGCAAAAAGGAAAGAAAAGAGAACTAAAGATCTAACAAATAACAAAACAAAACTGTAATATGAATGCATAAAGTAGGCTCAAGAGCATACAAGAGGGCTATCTCAGCTTTAAGTGTTTAAACAGTAAAGAATACGGATTATCTGAATCTGGGTGGGAAGTGGCAGTCCTTTGCAAAGAAACAAACTCCAAAACTCCAAGGAAAATGGACCATATTTTCAAATGTGGATATTGCAAGTTTTAGATCCATTTCAGAGATTAGAAAACGGATGGCAGATTTATTGGATTTTGAAACTCTGAAGACAGTGTTTTGTTATGCTAAGACTAAAAGGCTGAATGTGGTAGTTCTTCTGCCAAGAATATGGCTGTGGGAGAAATTCAGTTTGATCTGAATTTTACTGCAAATCCGCCCAAGAAATATGCAAACAGAAACACATTTAGCCTTCAGAATTCCCACTTTTCCAAGTTTTGTGATGCTCTTCTTCAACCAAATAGCGTGTACCTAAAATATTATATTAGGGGGGAAGTCTGTATAAAATGCATACATTGATAAAGATAACATATAAAACAAAATAAAGCATATATCATTATTCCAAAACAATATGCAAACTGAAACATCTAGCCTTCAAAATTCACACTTCTCCAAATTTTGCGATGTGCTTCTTCAATCTAATGCTTACAAAACGTGTATCTTAGGAAAAAATTGCACTAAAATGCTAACAAATTTTCATGAGGACTTTTCTATAAAAAGAACACACAAACTGATGTAGAAATGTGGAGACTGCCGCTGAAGGCTCTTCCCAATTGCACCCCAGTTGCGGAACTATGTGTGTGGGTTTTGTTTTGGGTGCTAGTGAGTTCACAGCAGACAGGGTGCTAGTGAGTTCACAGCAGACAGGGAGGGAAGGGCTAACCTTCCTTCCCCAGCTGTGACCCCTCCTCTAAGCAGCAGTCAGGCTCATATAAAGTCTTCTATCAGCTTCAGGAGATTTTCCACTTCTAACTGTAGTGGAGAAAGGGAGGGGTGAAGCAGGGGTGCTGGAGGGCCTGGTGGTTGGCTTGTAGCTTGACACCTGAATGCTAGATAGAGCCTTCCTATGAATTCAGTTCTATTCCATAAAAGCTTCTCCCACAATAAACCTTGTTTTTTCTGTTTTTTTCCTTTTAACTTACCTCACCCTTCAGCATCTCAAAAAGACAGCAAAGTTGCGATTTTTGCAATAAGCTATTGATTAATTGGTTAAAGGGCAAATATTGAATCTGGCAAAATTCATTGATCTGCTGGCTGCCCTGCTTATTATTATTGATTTCATAACAGCACTGGAAAGCATAGGTTTTCTGTGCCAGCCAATGGAACTGAAAGGTTAAAGGGGGCCCAAAGAGCTCAAGCAACTTGACAAATGAGAGTGGATTAAACCTTTAAAAAGTCCTCCAAGTAAAATGTCAATGTCCACTAGATACAGAATGTTGAAAGACGTTTCCCGAGGACATGATTTGAGTCAGCCGGAGAAAAATGAAAATGAAAATTCTTGAGTAGATCTCGCCGATTCTAGTCACGAAGTTCTGTTTCTCATGCACACGACTCAATCCAGTCCGAGAAGATGAAGACAGAAACCAGGTAAGGTTTGCGCTCTCTCTCTCTCTCTCTCTCTCTCTCTCTCTCTCTCTCTCTCTCTTGCTTTTTTCCTTGCTGTTGCTGTCTGTAGATGACCCTATTTATCTAAAACTGACTATCTCAAAAATAAAAAAGCACCAGGAGAAAAATAAATAAAACCTGAAGGGTGAATGCATCTGCACCCCTTGGAGCATTATAAAACAAAGGCTGTCACAAAACGTACACACGCCCCTGCCTCCACCTGTCATCCATTTCTCCAATGAGTGAGCAACCAGTAAACAGCCTAGTCTGGCATGACAGGTTTATTGCCCGGGAGGGAGGTGGCATGTGCCGGATGGGAGTTTGTATTGGTAGTTTATTGCCTGATTGAGTGTGTAATAAAAATAGCCTAAACCCAACTCGGGTCATTAGCATCTGTTAATATGGGAGATTTCACAACTTGACATAACCCTGGCCAAAGGATCTGATATAACGAATCACCATTGCTGCTTGCCTGAGCTTGGGGTGGAAAACAGATGAATTAAAAATGACATCCACCCTAACTTTCATCACATTATGAAAGCTCTTTCCATCTGATCCCAAATGCCATGTGGATGGGTCAATTTGCAGATTGCCGTGGACATCCTAATGTTCATGTAGTAGGCACTTCAAGACAAGCTGTCATAAATAGTTAAGTTGCCCTGGGAGCAGCGCCAGAATGCATTTCCATGATGACTGCAGAGATGCCTGCTGAAGTAGGGAGGGGAGCAGGGAAGCAAGTGCCACATTAGTGGCTCTCTGAGTTATTGTGTAAATGGAGTGTGAAATTCTGGTCCATTGCTCTCTGCTATAACTTTTTGTCTTGCTGATAAGGATTAAGAAAAGTGCTGCTTGATTTGATATGGGGCGGCGGGGGTGGGGTGGGGTGGGGGGTGGCGGTGTGATGGTGGTGGAAGGATGTGAAGAATGGAAAGCTTTCCCTTTGACCTTCAGGAGGCACTTCACAGTTCATCTGATTTATGCATTGCTCAGCAGTGAGTCAGCTTTCGGATCCAGAGGCAGATTTAGGAAACCATGAATGTGTATGATGGAAGTGCAAATACAAGAAACAGCGCCAAGTATCCCTTGAATATTTAAAGAGTAATCTGTGTTAACCACTACATGCAATAAGGGAAGGGATTTTGCTTCAGTTACTTGGGATGCAATAATCATTCTATACCACCCTTCATCTGAGGATCACAGGGATATATAAAACACAAGAATACATAACATACTAACAAACAAAACCAATAACCCCATTACAGTATATCTTATCTACCTGTCTATCTTAGCGTGCAGGAATCTACAACACTCTAGTAATGACCATGTGACTATGCAACTGAGGAAGCAATATTGGAAAGATGGGAACCTGCTCCATTGTGTGCTAACAGAATCACATGGTAAGGTATTTCTGGACTCACGAAGTGTGGAGCTGCAGTCTGAAAAGAGATAAACAAACAAACAAACCAACCAGCCCTGTGCACCAAAAGTCTGGTCTTTTGGAGAAGCAGGTTTGTTGACCTCCTAGTCAACTATAATTGTGGAACCTGAATTTGCCAATATGAGATTGAATCTCACTTGAAAATAGCAGCAGTCTGGAAGGGCCCACAGCACAGGCACTGCAGTCATTTATACTGTGCTAGTAAACAGAACTAAAACTCCCACTGTGAATGAGGCAGGCAGCAGCTGAATGGGCAAGGAACCCAAAACCTAGGAAAATCTAGTATATCAATAGAATTTCATTTGGGGCATATCATGTTTTAACCATTGATTAGCATATGAATGAAGTTACTGAGAACTTGAAAAGGAGACTCAATTAAGGGTTTAAAACGGGTTCATTTGTTTTTTGGAACTCTTTGCCCTCAACTCTTCCAGCGGGAAATGATGTATAACAATTTTGAGAACATGAAAAGTACTATCAATGTCTAGGAGACAGGAAAGCACCACATATCATTTTTGGGTACTTGTACAAGAGAGCTGAACATTGTTTTTTTAATTATTCGACTGTTGTAAGCAGTGTTTAATTGGAAAGCAAATCAGGTGTGAATTGCAAATGGTGTCTTCAACTACATCCAAGGCAATCTTTATTGAGGAGCTAATTATTTATGGAAACATTTCATTTAAAAAAAACAATTTTGCCCAGATGTTGTACACCATACTAACTAAAATGAGATGTACATGACAGTTGTATAGATTTTTAAATGCTTTTGGGGTAGAAACAGCAGGAAAACTCTAAACTGGATTTTCCAGTTTGTTACTCAAATTGTATTATTCTATATAGGGAAATTGCCTAAACTTTCCACTCTTCTGCAGAAATGTTGATCTACATATGACAATTTATTCTTCAGGTGTTTGCAAGAAGCTTTTTGTTAACCATCAACTACAAATAGTTCATTGTAGAACCAATATGCAATACTACTTTCCCCCTTCTCTGCATTATACTAATGTTTGCACATTGCTTGGTGTTAAAGAAATAATAGAAACTTGTGTGCTTTGGTTTGTGAATGCAACAAATTCTATGGCAGTTTACCTTCCCTGGCAAGTATAAAGAATATCAGGTAACAAGTGATGAGAAAGATCTCTTTCTGAGATATCCAAGAACTGCTGCCTGCCAGTAGACATACTATGGACAATAATCTGATCTGGTATCAGGCAGCTTCAGTAGCACAGCACATACTTTGCACAAGGTCCCAGATTCAGTCCTGCACAAAACAAACACATAGCAGGTGATGCACAAGACCCCTGTCTAGGGATGGGAAAGAAGTTTGGTTCAGTTTGCATTTAAAGCCAAATCTTTCGATTCTGCAATTTCTTAAAAAATAAGCAAAGTGAAACACTACACTCATTCACATTTTGTGATGCAGTTCTGTATAAGAACATAAGAAGAGCCTGCTGGATCAGGCCAGTCGCCAATCTAGTCCAGCGAATCATTTATTGTTCCAATGATTCTGATAGCCATGATAAGTATTGTAACAATATAAACAGCCTTTCGCATCCTGGTGCCTTACAGATCTTGGGATAGCTCAGTTGGTTAGACTGTGGCACTGATAATGCCAAGGTTGCAGGTTAGATCGCTGTACAGGACAGCTGCATATTCCTGTATTGCAGGCAGTTGGACTAGATGATCCTCAGGGTCCCTTCCAGCTGTGTGAGTCTATGACTACAACTCCCATCGGTCCCAACCAGCATGGACAGGCATCAGGAATGACAAGGTCATACAAAAATCTGGAGAGCATCAAATCAAGGAAGGATGATCTGAAGGGTTATCTCAGGCACCCCCAACATTCGGCCCTCCAGATGTTTTGGACTACAATTCCCATCATCCCTGACCACTGGTTCTGTTAGCTAGGGATCATGGGAGTTGTAGGCCAAAATATCTGGAGGGCTGCAGGTTGGGGATGCCTGTGTTATCTAGTCCTTCCAATTTATCTGAAAATTTACCTCACTCACTTGTTAAAGTTAAAAGGGTCATGCTGCAAAGTAACACAAATTTTGTCCCTCAGCTAGAACTAAACAGTGAAGGTAAGTCAAAACAACAGTCATTTTTTGTGAGGAATGAAGGTCCTGTTTTTTACGCAGTTAATTTTATTTGGATTCATGTCCCTTTACAATGATGCCTAGGGAAATTCTTGAATCATAAAATCACCTGCAAAACAACAAAAACACATTAGAAAAGGCTGACAGATTTGCTTATTATTAATGTTGGCCTAAAATGTCTTTAGAATTGAGGCTTTTCTCTGAGTCATTAACCATTGTTTTTCCCCACATAATAATTTTTTACACTTCCTTCAGGTTAAATTTACAAGGCCCCAAGCTTCTTAAGGCTGTTCCACAGTTTTCAAGGTTGCAAATGCGTATTTGTATAGCTGTGCACCTGCAAGACAGGGGAGGAGAGCATTAGGCTTGGGGGGCAAATGCAGCCCTTCAGGGTCTTTCTAGCCAGCCCCTGGGATTCCCCCTAGGTTGTGCCCTCTCCCCAGACCACACTGCTCTGTGATCTCATGGGAGCCAGTGTGGTGTAGTGGTTAAGAGCTGTGGACTCGTAATCTGGTGAGCTGGGTTCGCTTCCCTGCTCCTCCACATGCAGCTGCTGGGTGACCTTGGGCTAGTCACACTTCTCTGAAGCCTCTCAGCCTCATCACCTCACAGAATGTTTTTTGTGGGGGAGGAAGGGAAAGGAGATCGTTAGCCGCTTTGAGACTCCTTAAGGGGAATGAAAGGCGGGATATCAAGTCCAAACTCCTCCTCCTCCTCCTCCTCCTCCTCTTCTCATTTAGTGGCTTTACTTGGCTGGAATGTGTCCTCGAATTGTGGCAGTGCCTCTTGCTTGCCTGGATGGAAGATGGAGTGGTTCGTGTGTGGCTGGAATGCAGTCTACTCTGTGAAGGTAAGCAGCACATCTGTTGTTCCATCCAGGGCTGGCCCAAGTCATTTTGGCACCTGAGGTGAACCACAAAATGGTGCCCCCATCACCTCAGTGCGAGGGAAGTAGGGGTAAGTGAAGATCTACATCAGGAACAAGGGGCTGGAATAAGGGTGGGAGACCAGCAGCACCTCCCATTTTCAAAGAAGCCGCTGTAGTTGTGGCATGGGAGTGGAGGCTACTAAAGACACTGCAGCTTCCAAAAAGAGCACTGCAGCAGCAGGTGAGGCATTCCTTGGAGGCTGGATTTGCTGCCCCTGCAGATTCTGCCACCTGAGGCCGTCACCTAACCTTGTCTCTTGGGTGGGCCGGCCCTGGTTCCATCTACGCTTGTGATTGGATTCAACCACCAATGACATGCAGCTCCTAGAAGGGCTGCCACAAAAGGATGCAGCCCTTGGAATGAAAAACGGTTCCCCACACCTGTTGTTGGCTATATGCAACAGGAGACATTTGCCATGAGCACATATTACATTATCTTTTTTTGCCATCCATGGAAAACTGTTTAATTGGATAAACCTTAAAACATATATGTGTGAAAATTGACCCTTATGTTGCTCTTCTCATACTTTCTTTCCTTCAACAACTGCATGCTGCTGCCATCAGTATTATTTTACTTTCTTGTTTCGAATTTATAATATTCTGACACTTGTACTGAATCAATAAATTCATTGGTCAAATACAATAAGCTGAAGTACAGGCTTTCCTACATGAGCAGCACTATCATATTGGTGCAGTTTTCCCACAGATGTACCACTTAAGACTCCACGTGGGAAATTACATGTTTCAAAATATGAAACACACTGAGTCTTAACCTCACTAAACACGTGTGAGGTTGCGGTGGCAGTGACAAACAAAGGTTTTCCACCACCGTTTCCTCTGCAAGTAGCCATCTGGCAGATCCTTTCTGTGGTGAATGAGTTTTGCTCTTAGCATGAGTTGACACCCTCAGCAGCTTACTGTAACAACTTTGCAACTTTACAACAAACCTCTCAGGATTTGAACAGAGTTGGTTACCACAATCACAGCAAGTCCAATGGAGGCATTCAGGGCACTGTCTGTTCCATCTG
Source organism: Podarcis melisellensis (assembly GCF_964234715.1). Classification (NCBI taxonomy): domain Eukaryota; kingdom Metazoa; phylum Chordata; class Lepidosauria; order Squamata; family Lacertidae; genus Podarcis; species Podarcis melisellensis. The sequence goes on from NC_138528.1 coordinate 52,699,069, forward strand.
TCCTGGACCAGTATTGCAGGCTGACGATGTAGACAAAATGCAGGCTGGGCTTGAAGTTTTCATAGCTTGGGGGGTACTCCTTGACCCAACATTGTCACTTGTGGCCCAGGTGACCTCAGTGGCAAGGAGTGCTTATTTCGAGCTCCAGCCGGTGGACTATGTATAACCTCTTTTGGACAGAGATGATTTAGCCATACTGGATTATAGCAGTGCACTCCCCATGGGACTGCCCTTGAAGATGACTCGAAAACTTCAACTGATTCAAAATGCAGCCATCAGATTACTGGATGGAGTTGCCATCCAGAACTTTCTTAACATGTTCTAAAATAGCTGCATCAGCTGCCATTTAAAGTGCTTGCACCAGTGTTTAAACAACTTGGGCCCCTCAAATATCTGAAAGATTTACCTTCTGTACAGACCCTCTTGGGTGTAAAGATCAACAATGGGAGTTCTCATGAATTGAAGAAAATGTTCCATCTAACATTTGTTAAGAAACCTAAAGCATTTCTGTTAGGGATTGTAGGAAAAGACCTGCCAAGAAAGCTGAAAAATATCTTCATGTATGCGATAACGGAGGCGAGAGTTTTAATAGCACAAGGATGGAGGAATGAGGAGACCCCGACTAAAGACCTATGGCAAGAGAAACTGATGGACAACGCAGAATTGGCAAAATTGACTCATAAACTACAGGACAAGGATAACTGTGACTTTAAAGATGAATGGAAACCTTTTACAAAGTACTTAAAGAACCAACAAAGTGAACTGGTCTCCTTGGCAGGCTTTGAATAAGCATTCACAATAATCAGTCAGATAAATTAAGGATTGATACAATTTTGTAACATGCAGAGAATAGCATTTGTAGAGAAACCAGAGATTGGAGCTGAGGGAAGTTGGGGGGGGAGGGGAGGGGGGGTTGTTTTGTGGGGGGGAGGAGGAAAAGGGGGGAATTAAGAAGGATATGTTTTAAGATAATATGTTAGGTTCAAATTCCTAATAAAAAAAATATACAAAAAACCACACAATGGGAGTTCTCTTGGTAGTTCCACCAAGAGAGGGCATTCTCTGTGGCAGCTCCTAAGTCCTGCAGTGTGTCCTCCCCCTTACCAGAGGTGCACCTGGCACTTTCATTATACTGTACATCTTTCTGCAAATGCTGAAGTTTGTTAAGGGTGCTGGGAACGGTAGCTTTGTGAGGGGGGTACTATAGTTACCACAGTTATTTTGGGGGAAGTCATGTGCCTCAAATGTAGGGTGTGTATGCAGTGTATAGCTCAATGGCAATGTGTGTGCCTTGTGCGAAATCTTCGTTTCCATCCCTGGCATATCAATGCTAAATTAAGGGTGTGGTAGGATTTGACATTAGTGATGTATGGAAGTGAGAACAGGACCATAAAGAAGGCTGATCGCCGAAGAATTGATGCTTTTGAATTATGGTGTTGGAGGTGACTCTTGAGAGTCCCATGGATTGCAAGAAGATCAAACCTATTCATTCTTAAGGAAATCAGCCCTGAGTGCTCACTGGAAGGACAAATCCTGAAGCTGAGGCTCCAATACTTTGGCCACCTCATGAGAAGAGAAGACTCCCTGGAAAAGACCCTGATGCTGGGAAAGATTGAGGGCACAAGGAGAAGGGGACGGCAGAGGACGAGATGGTTGGACAGTGTTCTCGAAGCTACCAACATGAGTTTGATCAAGCTGCGGGGGGCAGTGGAAGACAGGAGTGCCTGGCGTGCTCTGGTCCATGGGGTCATGGAGAGTTGGACACGACTAAACGACAACAAGGTTTTGACATATGGTGTGAAAGGTCTTTGTTGAAGACACTGGAGATGTGCTGCACCCAAAATACTGGGGCAGATGGAAAATAGTCTGACCTGTTATGAGGCAGCTTCTTGTCTTTTCAGTCTGATTCAGCAAGGCAGCTTTACATGCCCTTAAATTCCTACCCCATTATAGAAATTCAGCTGTTCAACAAGACTTTCTTTGCTCAGAACATGAGATCAAAGGCTTTCTTGTGTTTATTTTAAAGTAACCATTTATTCCTCAGGAGATATTTTTATTTACTTGCTTCCCTTCCGACTTTTCTGCAAGATACATGGCTGAATCCTGTCAAATACTATTATATTGACACTCTCACAATAGGGTAATGATATTCTTTTTTTATATATCTTCAACGTTTACTCCCACCTTGCCCTCGTCTGTTCCCATCAAGCAACTGTTTATGATGAATTCATTTACCAGAATGTGCTGCAATATATATTTATGCACCATGACAGGGCTCGGTAAGAAAGAAAAGAAAGGAAGAAAATCCTTGACTTTATATAAAATTCTATGTTTTCTATGATAAGTAGAGTCTTTAAAAAGGAACAGACCAATTGAACTCAGTGGAATCACAGGCTGGGCAAGAGATATGGGAGTAGTCCTTGAGCTGCATTAACATTTTTCTGTGATTCTAATGTCGAGGTGACTATAATGGGTGGTACTGAATTAAAAAGCTTGCTAGTGCGAGCATTTTGGATTGTGCCACAGAACATGGCTTCCTTGTCCTCTCCCTGTGGTAACCCTTAAATCTGCTCCAGGCGGGAGGTATGCAGGGAGAGGAGAGGGAGAGGAAGTTCTATTGCACCATCAAAAGTGCTTGTGCTAGCAGAACTGTTTAGTTGGATACCACCATCTATATACTTTTTGCCTTGGGAATTGAGGCGGAGATTTGTTGAGAAAGCTAAGGACATTTTGTTGCCTGCAGAGCACATGAGGGGCAAATGACTGAAGGAATCTACATCCCAAAGGAAAAAACAAATAAAATAAACATTACATTACACTGCACTCCATTGCTTTCCTTATCCAAGCTCATTCCATTTCCCCCCTCTTCTCATCAATGAAACAAGCTGGCTTTTCCAATTCAGTAGATCAATTTGCAGTACCTGTTATTATGATTTACAACCACTTTGGATACCTTATGCCTGAAACCATGATTAAGAGTCATGAGATTTGAGGGCTTGGCTCTGATGTTGATTAACCCCATGACCACAGACAAGAGAGCAAGTGGTGTTCTAGAGAGCCACCTTTTGCCAAGGGCATTCAGCTAAACGATACAAAACTTTTAAGAACTGTTTGTGAAATAGTTTGTAATCTTAGGTGCTATTTTTCTCCATCTATCCACAGTGTTGCTGTTTGTGACTCAAGACAAAAAATCTGCGGTTAAAGAGCAAGTTGCAGAAAAAGTTAATATGGTGATATTGCTTAGACCATCTCCCATGATTGCTTGTTGACTGTTTCTCTGTAAATAGAGTATTTAATCTCAGTTGTCTCTAAGACTGTAACTTCTTACATATTTTATGTAGTCGACTATGGGGTGCGGTTGCCAGTTCTGGGTACATTAACAAGATAGTGATAGTGAAGGGACCTGGAGACCGAGTCCAATGAGGAAAAGTTGCTAAGAATCTCCTGGAGAAGATATTATTACGAAACAACACGATAACCTTTTTCAAATATATGAAGTCATATAGGCTGTGCAATGGGGAAGGCAAAAGAAAGGAGAACAAAGGGTGAAGGAATTTTATAGGTCATTTTTAAAGGTCCATATTAGCTATGGTTAAGCATGTAAGGGCTTACTAGAATTTATATATGTATACATCTGTTTATACTTTCAGTGAATTATTAATAGTAATAAAAAAACAGAGGGAGGAGCTGGAGTCAGGGGGAAACTAAACTTGATGTGAAGAATCTGTGATTGGAGAATTCCCCTATTGAAACACATTTCAATCGGAGAATCCATGCAGAAATGGGGAGTTTCATTACTCTAGCCCCTCCCCATGCCATGGGGAAGCTGAGGGCCACGTTCACTTCTGAATAACCTTCCAGGTGCCACATGCTACTGCTGACTGGGGCCAGATAAAAAAGTGGGCAGAGCAAGGAATGCCAATCAGGGGTGCCATCTTGTCCTCAGGATTGTGGGTGCCCGCTGTCACAATGTGGACGTGCAGGTGTGTGTATGTGATACACGTCTGTGTTGCAGCAACTCCTCTTCCTCCTATCCACAGCCAGTGAGGCACCCTTTTCTGTGGGGAGGGGCTTGGAGAGACTGCCTCCGCGTCCAAACACCCCGCCCCCCGGAAAAGGGTGCCTCTCTCGCTGGCTGCAGAGGGCAGAGATGAACTGCTTCTCTCTTGGAGGCAGAGCTGCCACCAGCTACTGGCTTTTTTCCCATTGTGGGTGCCCTCTGCATACATTCATATGCACACTTTACCCCACTATATGCATTTTTCTACATATTACTGGAGAACTGCAGCTCAAAATTCAGAGAAGTGTGAATTTCAAAGAATGGCTGTGTTTTAGTATGAATATTGTTTCGGAAAATGTGCATTAGGTGGGAACCCTTTTAATCAGAGGTGGATCAAATTTCTCCCACATCTCTATCCATAAGACACCATGGTTACATTAACATTTGTCAAGAATAGCATTGGAGGGCTTGCTATAGGCTTCATAATGCATATTAAATTCAGTTATACATTCATCTTTCAGCAGGGCCTGTGTGCCTTTTCTTTTTTTTTTGTATTTATTAAACACTCCTGCAAATGTATCACATGGTCTCCACAGGGTGTCTTTTACAAGACAGCAATAAGGCGGCGGGGGGGGGGGGAGGAATCATTTAATATTTCAAAAAGTATACATCAAGTAGAAGAACCTTGAAGAAAAATAGTGTTTAAGGAGACCTCTCTTTTTACAATTGACTGGTAAACCTTGCATTATTCTCAAAAGGTTCTGCTCTCCAGGATTACAGGCAATTTTGCAGCAAAGCCACATTTTAGTAGAGGCTCTAAAAGCGATATTTCCTTTTAAGCATTTGACATCGCTGACCTGCATATTTTTGTATGCAGAAAAAACATCCAGGTTCAGGCTTCAATCAGTAACTTGCAAGTGTTTTTTTCCTCTTGTGCATCATCTGTCTGTCGGGAAAGATTCCTCCCCCCCCCCCCGCTTATCGGACCACTCATTAAAATGTTTGCTTAAAGTGATAACATTCAGAGAAAAACATGGTTTGGGGTTGTTTAAAATCTCTTAACATTATGTCTGTACGGGCTGCAGAAGTGATGAGGGAATGAAAACTGGTACATGGTGGTGAGGGATACCCACCCCCATGCGTGGAGTGCTTTAAGAGGAGCAGAAATGGATTGCATGAAGTTTTCTCTCCTTCATCATAAGTGGACTTTGTCCTGTTGCCTTATTCTATAGCGGTGGACTCGTAATCTGGTGAACTGGGTTAGCGTCTCCGCTCATCCACATGCAGCTGCTGGGTGACCTTAGGCCAGTCACACTTCTCTGAAGTCTCTCAGCCCCACTCACCTCATAGAGTGTTTGTTGTGGGGGAGGAAGGGAAAGGAAAATCTTAGCCGCTTTGGGTAGTGATAAAGCGGGATATCAAATCCAAACTCTTCTTCTTTTCTCTGAAGTGTCTACATCTGACCATGATTTGGCCATGTATTTGACTATTTGACTTGACCATTGTGAACAGGAATGTGTGAATCTGAACATATCTATGGTTTATCTTTGTAGATCCTGGTATAAGCAGTGCTTTTTTCGGGGGGGGGCACAGGGGTACGCATACCCCTAAACATTTTGTGAATCTAAGTTTGGCCTTGTTGAGTGGCAGTAAGTTTGGCCTTGTTGAGTAGGATGGTACAAGCCTAATAGCACCCTCATCTAAAAATGTGTTCTGAAGGCATTTAGGGAAGGCATCCTGAGCTCCTCACACCTTGTAAAGGTCAACACATGCAGATCAAGTTGCTACCAAAGTCTATTCAAACTCATGAATGCGAGGTGTCAAGGCAATGGTGGGACAACCTAAGGCAGAGAGCAAACAAATAGATGGCCAGGTTCAGTTAATTGTTCACTATTGTAGTCTTTCAACCTTTTATTGAAAACTAGATGGCCAGTTTTTAGTCATTTTCTCACTAGGATGTGCAGGACTTGCTGATTTCAGAGTCCCTTCCTTCCCTACTAGGATGCATTAGCTAAATATATTTTTAGAAACTTCAGAATCCCAGTAGACATTTGGGTCAATTGGCTTTGCTATCTCCAACAGAATTTACCCAGTGCTCTCTGCAAAGCTCAGTGGAGCCCTTGGTAAAACCAGGAAGACAAACAAGGCTCTAAAGAAAGTCAAGATGGCTCTGGACTAAAATCTTCTGGATCCAAGTACTTCCATACTATGGAAAAAATAAGTATTTCTGAAAAATTGTCTCCTGGTATGTCCCACAGAGAAACTTACGGTCTTCAAATAAAAACATCTTGAAGGTCCCAGGCCACAGAGAGGTTAGGCTGGCCTCAACTAGAGCCAGAGCTTTTTGGGCTGTGGCTCCGATCTGCTGGAACTCTCTGTCACAAGAGACTAGGGCCCTGCGGGACTTGACATCTTTCCGCAGGGCCTGCAAGACAGAGCTGTTTCACCAGGCCTTTGACCAGGGCACAGCCTGACTCCCTCCTTCGGCAATCTTCACGGAGCTCTGGCCCAATGGTTGCCATTGGTTTGATTTGAATTAATTTTATAATGAATGATTTTAGAGTGTTGTGTTGTGTTGTACTGTTGTACTGTTTTATTGTTGTTAGCCGCCCTGAGCGGGATATAAATAAATAATAATAATAATAATAATAATAATAATAATAATAATTATTATTATTATTATTATTATTATTATTATTATTATTATTATATGCCAGGATGGTTTAATAAAACAAAACAATAACAACATTAAGTCTTCTAGATGAAATTATGGGACCAAGTCCATTTCTGAGTTGCGTTGATCAGAATGATTCTTGATCAATCCGATGCAATTGTCATTGTCTTACACCATCTTACACTTTTTGCTGAAGTAATCCATATTTAACTCTGAAAATAAATGGTTTAACCTTTTCAGTTTTAAATTTAAATCACTGCCAGACAGTGGAGCTCAAGAGCCATGTAAACAAGCCCTGGGCATCTTTTCTCTTTATTAGTGCAAAGAACCTGGGTATGTACGAGCAAAGAGGCAGCATTCATTTTCTTATATGAAGGTGTTAAGTATTAATGCATTTGATTCTTCAGTGCAAATGAATAGACAAGTATGCTTCACAGGGCAATTTGGGCAGGCATCTCTACACCAGAACTGGGTGGGCTGCATAACACTTGGTTATTGCATTTGAAAACTCACACTAATTATTCATGTGAAGTCTTTCTGAAGATCTGAAGATTTTTTTAAAAAAAACAACCAAACAGAATTTTGAGCTGTGCAACAAACATCTACATCCTGTTGGCATAATAACATTTAGATTATCATTGGAAAATGTAGACACTCATTGATGAGAAGTGCGTCAGTGGACTGTGGTTTCACAAAATAATAGCTAAGTGAATTGACCTGGTGCTACAAAAGGAAAATGGAATGTGGATGCCATGGAGCTTCATAAAAAGCTGTAATTCAAGGGCACCAATTTCATATCTTGTTCCTGGTAAAGAGGACATAGAAGGCAAGGTTGGGGGAAGTCTCTTTCTTCATTCACCTTTCGTATCTCAAAGTTTCTGTCTCTTTTTTGTCTTGCTTCCATTCCCCATTTCCTCCCCTTGCCCCCTTTCAACCATGACTTCTTTCAACCGAGGCCCTTTAGGAACCTACATCTGAAAAAGCAAACAAACTGGGAAACGTCTGTCTCAGTGCAACAAGCACACTTTAAAAGAGAAACATATTTTTATGGCTAGGAAAGTAATGGAGGGAATGGAAGTGTAGGGTGAATGAATCATTTGCACAATACATTTAAATAAACTCCAACCCACATTCAAAGCATATGACTTTCCCCACAGAATCCACTACAGCAGTGGTTCCCAATTGGTGGTCCACAGACCCCAGGGGGTAACCCACTCAGGGGATCCAGGGCTTATACCCATCAACTGTCTGGAACATTCTTTTTGTGGGAGCTGTGCTCTTGCACAAGAGCACAACACCCAAAACCACTCCAGATTGCAGCTGGATGTGCAGCTTGTGTGAGATTGCGGTGCCCAAAAATGAATGTTTTAGGGCGCTGTCCTCTTGCGTGAAACCACAGTGCCCCCAAATGCATGTTTTGGGGTGCCGTGCTCTCACGCAGATCATGCGCACCCCGGTTTTGCACTGGGACATGTTGGAAGGTATGGTGACACCATTCACATAACAAAAACTACCACAGATATATCAACATTTTCAGAAGTAGGGGGTCCATAGCTTGGTTTTTGAAAAACAAGGGTTCCACTTCAAACATTCATTTCCACAATGCCATCAGCTGGACATCATTTGATGGCTGATGGCTGTATGAGGAACTGTCCTCCTTACATTAGTTATGACTATGTAACTTGTACCGGTTAATACACTGCTGTATTAAGGTAAAGGTACCCCTGCCCGTACGGGCCAGTTGTGTCCGACTCTAGGGTTGTGCGCCCATCTCACTTAAGAGGCTGGGGGCCAGCGCTGTCCACAGACACTTCCGGGTCACGTGGCCAGCGTGACGAAGCTGCTCTGGCGAGCCAGCACCAGCGCAGCACACGGAAACGCCGTTTACCTTCCCGCTATAAAGCGGTACCTATTTATCTACTTGCACTTAGGGGTGCTTTCGAACTGCTAGGTGGGCAGGAGCTGGGACCGAAGGACGGGAGCTCACCCCGCCGTGGGGATTCGAACCGCCGACCATGCGATCGGCAAGCCCTAGGCGCTGAGGTTTTACCCACAGCGCCACCCGCGTCCCACACACTGCTGTATACAAAGCATCTATTTCTAGAGCTGGGGAGCTGCCAGATTCGTGACAGCATTCTTGTTTTCTGACAAAGCAGTGGATGCCTGAAATACCATGCTAGCTACATCATCTCTCATAGGAGAGCTATTAGGTCCTCACTTCTGAAATGGGGCAAGGGTTGGCATGGATAGATGACAGGCTGCCTCACAAAAATCTCATGGATTTTAGGAGGCTGCTGTGAAGATGTGCAGGAATCACATTCCAAACTGACAGCCTCTGCAAATCTCCCATTGTTAGCTCTTTTACACTCATCTTCTACACTTTAGGGGGTTTATTTTACTTCTTTATTCTTTATTTCATTATTCAGAGGAGATTGTTGCTGGGTTTCCTTTCTTCTCTCTCCACCCCATCCTGATAAGTTAAGACTTCTGTATCAGGACATTCACATAACAGATGTTTTGCAAGTTGTTTCCCTGCCCCACAACATTCACCTCATTTTCTGGTCTGCATCCCTTCCTCCCTCCTGCTCATTTACACATGGATGATTCCAGGGTTTGTTTGTTTGTTTTTTTCCCATGCAGAAGCTCAGATAATGCTGGAGGTGATGGAATTTGATTTGATTGTGTAAGGAAATTCTTATTATGTGGCTGAAGAAGCCTCAACTGCAAACATATTTTCACATATCTAACCCTAGGGATGTTGGAGAATTTAACTGTAAATGGAAATGGGACTAGGAATTGCCAAAATTTACATCTTCACCCAAGGTCAGGATAGGAAATTGCACCAGCAAACATGAATGGTATTCATTAGCATTGGTTTTTTTTAGTTTGTGAACGTAACATAATCATGCTGTTTTCTGCATTGTTTTTGACAGTTCCCTTCCACTGAAATGCATTGAAGTTAATTATGTAAAAATATCATGTTAGTTCCCACCATAGCAAATAGTGAGATAAACAACATCACTTTTAGTGGGAGCTGAACAATAGTGGAAGGGAAACACTGCTGATTGTGACGAACATAGGATGGGGTGGAAGCTGCCCCTTCCTTATATTCCTGTCTATGAGTTCCCTGGGAAGAGACATTAGTTGTTAAACTGCTCTGGAGGAGAATGGTTCCCAGGATTTTCTGGGAAAGGTCATGACTGTTTAAAATGTTATGATACTGCTTTAAGTGTATAGTGTCGATGGGACTTAGAACTGCCTTCTACTCATGCAAGAGAACAGTAGGATCCCTTTCCCATCCAAAGACTAACATATTACTGAGCATGCCCAAAGCTACAACTTAAATCACTTCCAAAGAATAATGTACAATGAATGTCGGAAGACGAGCAGAATATAAATGTGACAAATAAATCAAATTCTAAATTCCAAACATATTTCTATGAATTTTGACATAATGTGTTCCATTTGGCAGGCACTTGGTTCTATAAGAGTCTACAAAGATGTGCTTAACGTTTTAAGTAAAACCAAATAGATGTCTAAATTTGGGTTTGAAATGCATGCAGATGTGTAAACACAATTGGCTGTCATTCAGGATGTCACAAGGTTTTGAATGCCTCCTTCTAAAATAGTGGCCTGGTTATTTCTGTCATTGAAAATGTACCCATTAACTATGGAAAAGACCCATAAAATAGGTATGCCCATATGCCTGATGATCTGAATGCGAGTCATGAATATTTCCACTAAAATAAATTACACAACTTTTCACTAAGGGACAATTTCCCCAGCATTAGGAGTGGAGCAGCAAAGAAGGTAAGTTACCGTATATGTGCAAATTTATGCAAAGCATCAATGGAAGAAGAGCAACTGTAACTCAGTGTTTCAGGTTACAATACATTTACCGTAGGTATGCCATGAAGAAGAAATGTCAGACCCTTGGGTGTTTGTTTGTGCATCTGTCTGTGTGCATTTTTAAAACTAAAATGGACAGCAGGCATTACTATGGTACTGAGCTGAATTGTGCTGCTATCGGAAGTGGGGAGGGATGGAATCATTCCTTTGACTCTGCTTTCATAGTTACAAAAAAACAGAAGGAAAATAAAAGTAATCACCAGTCTGTAAACTGCACAGCTTTGATTTTCAATGCATAATTTAATGCATGTTTTGACCTTTTGGTGTGCCATATGAAGCTTTGATCCTTAACAGCCGACTGTCAGGGTGAACTTTGCATAAGCTCACAAAACAATATAGTTTTTTAAAAAATCACCCAAGTGATTCCTTTTTTTAAACAAAAAACCCACATACAATCACCTTTAGAAGCTGCTGCTGGACAAATGCCACAAAAAGCAGCACCCAGGCCTGTGTGTTTACAGGTCACAACTAATCAGGCTCTGTTAGTGAGCACAGATAAACTTCCTGGATTGTATAGCAAGCAATGAGGCTCCCAAAGTGTCAGATTGAGAGATGAAGTGCTATTGCAATTTGAGCAAAGATAAAGAACAAGAGGAAATGTACAACTCATCCTCTCTATCTTCCTTCAGCTGAAAATCCACCTCTTTCATGAAGTATTCAGCTTAACTCCTCAGTTATCCTCATCCCCAGTTGAAATAAAGCTTAGGTATGTATAAATGTATTTGTTGCTTGCATCCATCCTTTGTTTACCTTTAAGAACACAGGAAGCAGCCTTGTACTGAGTCATTGGTCCATCGTACTCAGTATTGTCTGTGCTGCCTGGCTGTGACACAGATTGGGGTATCTTCTGGTGATAGAACTATTGCAGTTATCAATATTGTGCAGCTTGAAGCAATTGAGTGCATAAAAACTGAGCCCTTTTGGAATAATAATCATCCAGACCCATACTTAGGATTCAAAGCTTTACTAACCAGAACTTCTTCAGGTACAGAAACAAATCCACAATACATCCCAATAGTTCCATAAAACATATGCTTGTCTAAGCATAGGCTCAGCATCTTAGAAATATCATGTAACTCCAAACAGACCTAGAATCAAAGGTCTTTCTCTCTCCTCACAGCCTCCATTGGTCTGAGATACTCATTTGTACATCCTTCTGCCACTGTGCCAGGGAACAAAAGACAAAGCAACTCCCTTCAAAATGGCGATTTGCAATTGAATACCTTAATCATGTGATCTAAGGTTAAGCACTCACGTGAAAGAACAGAGAACACCAACAGTTAATTACTAACCCAGCTAGAAGCTCAGAGAATTCTCTCTCTTTAGTAAACTCCAATGGAATTTTCCAATGCTAAACCCTTCATCAATATACATACAGGCATTCTCTGTTTCAGAGCATTGAATCCCGGGCGTATGGCAACCCATGTTGGAAGTGTAGATTTTGGCTAATTTCCTTAAAAATAACTTAAAACTTTATTTTTGGCAAAAAACATAACAAAACCCTATAGCAACCCTAACTTACACAATTATACTTAACAAGAACCTGGGGCCTTCTGCATGCAAAGCAGATGCTTTCCTGTGGCTCTTTGCCTGTCCACCTCTTCCACCACTCACTTGTCTGCCTCAGTTTAGACTAAGTGCCTTTAATGTGTTGGTGGGGCAATAGCAACAACAACAGAAGAAGAAGAAGAAGAAGAAGAAGAAGAGTTTGGATTTGATATCCCGCCTTTCACTTCCTTTTAAAGAGTCTCAAAGCAGCTAACATTCTCCTTTCCCTTCCTCCCCCACAACAAGCACTCTGTGAGGTGAGTGGGGCTGAGAGACTTCAGAGAAGTGTGACTAGCCCAAGGTCACCCAGCAGCTGCATGTGGAGGAGCAGCAGAGACGTGAACCCGGTTCCCCAAATTACGAGACTACCGCTCTTAACCACTACACCACAAAGCAGATATTTGGGAAGAGAGATCAATTTGTACTAAACAGTGGTCTGAAAAGCAGTGGTAATTATAATAATTTTAGACTTAATGTTTTTACTGAGTTTTTACTGAGCTTTTACTTAATTTACTGAATTGGAGTTCTCTTTAGATGGCAATGTGTAATACTTCACTGTGTGATAAGCCAGGCTATCTGAAACTGAGGGCCCACAACCAGCAGGGGCCCACTGACAACAGATGCATGCATCTCCTCTTTCTTTTCACCATGGCAACCAGCTGTTTGTTTGCCTGCTTCTTGCTCTGGCTTCGACTGCAGTGGTGGTAAGAAGGAGGAGCAGTCGATGACGCTGGCTGCTTGCTCATTGACTCTCTGTCTGACATGCGAGTGGGTGGTTGCAATGATGAGGGAGTAATAAACGTTGGTAATAATGGCAGTGTGGAGGTAGACTCACTGAGGAAAAGAGGACCATGAAGGCCATCTTGCCCAACGGTCCTTCAAGACCTGCAGGCAACATTGCACCTGCTCATTCTGTTGAGCGAGGTGCTGGGCCCTGCTCCAAAGTCTTAACCTGATCCCACCAACCTTTGAAAGATGTAGTTCAAGGCAGCTTGGGATAGAACTCTTGCCATACCTAAATATTGTGGTGCTCACTTTTCAAGCCCTACACAACTTGTAACCTGGGTACTGAAGGTCTGTCTACTTTGGGAAAGGGGAGTAGCTCAGTGGTAGAGCATGAGTTTTGCATGCAGAAGGTTCCAGGTTCATTCCCGGGCATCTCCAGGCAAGGCTGGGAAAGGCTCCCTGCTTGAAACCTTGATTGCTGCCGCCAGTCAGTGTGGACAATACTAAGCTAAATGGACCAACTGTCTGACACAGGCTAAGACACTTTTCTATGTTCCTTTTATGTACACTGCAGTAATCTTCAGAGGTCCTCTTGAGAGCTTGCAGGGCAGCAGCTGAAGAAGGAGCAAAAAGGGTTTTCTTGTGTGTGTGTTTCTCTGTGGCTGATTAGCTGCTCTCCCTGTGCAAAGGTCAGAGGGGGCAAGGTTTCTGTTGAGGCAGGTGATTAGCTGTGGGAGGAGCTTATCAGAGCTTGCAGGGCAGCGGCGCAGTTTGATCCATCTTTTAGATTTAGGCGAGCTAGTTTCAAACCTTTGTTGGGGGAGACCTAGGGTTTTTTTGGGGGGGGGAGTTATTTGTCCTGTCTTCAGGCTTTTTATGATGGAGGACCGCTGTAGCCACCCCCAACGACACGTTTTCAAGATGGAGGGTGAGGGAACAGCTGCAGTCGCCTGCAGTTCCTGCGCAATGTTTGCCATCTTGCCAAAGGTTGCAGGCAGCTTTACCTGCAGCAATTGCATGTTGACTGCCCTCTTAGAAGACAAAGTCCAGCAACTGGAGGAACGTGTAGCTACGCTCCAAAGAATTAGAGAGCTGGAGCTCTTCTTGGAAGCAACAGAGCACACCGTCTCCACCAAGGAGGAGACAGGGGACTCCCCTGAGAAGGAGGCTAGTTCACCAACACAGGAGCCAGATATATGGAGAAACGTGACCCAAAGACGTAGGAGGCCCAGGGTTCGCTCTGATTGTTTAGAAATACACAATCACTTTGAGGTCCTCTCCCCTAGCATGGAAGACGAAGAGCAGACTCCATTTGAGGATCTCTCCCTCATTACAGTCGATCAGGTATATGAAGACGAGCAGCAAAGTCAGTCCTCAGGGAATGTGCAGGCAACCTTGGAATGGACAGGTCACGGAAGAACCCCGACCAAACCTAAGAGGAGGCGTGTAGTGGTGATAGGGGATTCCCTACTGAGGGGAACAGAAGCAGTGATCTGTGGGCCTGACAAGATGTCTAGGGAAGTGTGCTGTCTCCCCTGGGCTAAGATCCAAGATGTAACTGAACGACTGCAAGAAATCATAAAACCCACTGACAAATACCTCTTCCTCTTGGTTCATGTGGGAACCAATGACACTGCAAGCAATAGCCTCCAGAAGATCAAAAGAGACTACGAGGCTCTGGGCAGGAAATTGAAGCAATTAAATGCACAAATTGTCATCTCATCTGTCCTCCCAGTTGAACGACGTGGCCCAGAGAGAGAGGGAAGAATAGTGGAAGTGAACAGCTGGCTTTGCAAATGGTGTAAACAGGAACGGTTTGGATTCTTAGATCACGGACTGCAGTTTCTTGAAGATGAACTTCAAGATGCAGTTTCTTGAAGATGGACTGGCAAGCGATGGGCTGCACCTCACAACGGTTGGGAGGAATGTTTTTGCCAAAAATCTCAGAAACCTCATCAGGAGGGCTTTAAACTGACAAATGTGGGGAGGGAGACAGTGCTCCTGAAGGTAGGAGTCTATCAACTGATGAAGATGATCATCCAAATGTCATAGACCAAATGGAGCAAGCAGCACGCAGACCTAGTGGTGGGAGGAAAAAATCCTTAAATAAGAGACACAGGGGAATGATTAATGGACTTCAATGTCTGTACACTAATGCGCAAAGCATGGGAAATAAACAAGATGAGCTTGAGCTCTTGGTACAGCAAACTAAATATGACATAATAGGCATCACTGAAACCTGGTGGGATAAGTCCCACGATTGGAATGTGATAACGGAGGGATACAATCTATTTCAGAGAAACAGACCAGACAAGAAAGGAGGAAGAGTGGCATTATATGTCAGGGATGTGTATACCTGCGAAGAGATCCAAGATTTAGAACCTCAAAGCCAAAGTGAGAGCATTTGGGTCAAAATTAAGGGAGAGAAGAATAACAGTGACCTCATTGTGGGAGTTTACTATAGTTCCCCAAGCCAAACGGAGGACATAGATGATGCCTTCCTGGAACAGATGGCAAGCATGCAAAAGGAAGGGAGATAGTAGTAATGGGGGACTTCAATTACCCGGATATTTGTTGGATGTCAAACTCAGCCAAGAGCATAAGGTCAAACAGATTCCTCACTGGCCTTGCAGACAACTTCATTGTCCAGAAAGTGGGAGAAGCAACAAGAGGAACAGCCATTTTAGATCGGGTCCTAACCAATGTTGATGACCTGGTTAGTGGGGTAGAAGTGGAAGGATCATTAGGCGCGAGTGATCATGCTCTTCTGAAGTTTACTATACAGTGGAAAGGAGCAGCCAAGCATACTAGGACTCAATTTCTTGTGTATCTGAAGAAGTGTGCATGCACACGAACGCTCATACCAAGACCTAACTTAGTTGGTCTTTAAGGTGCTACTGGAAGGATTTTTTTTTGTTTTGACTATGGCAGACCAACACGGCTACCTATCTGTAACTCAATTTCTTGACTTTAAGAAAGTCGACTTCATAAAACTTAGGGAAGTGCTGGGTGAGATCCCATGGACAGTAATACTAAAAGGAAAGGGAGTTCATGGTGGCTGGGAGTTTGTTAAGAGGGAGATAGTAAAAGCACAACTTCAGGCAATACCAATGAGATGGAAACATGGAAGGTGCCTAAAGAAGCCAGGGTGGCTATCTAAAGAACTTTTAACTGAGTTAAGATTAAAAAAAGGATGTGTACACAAAATGGAAAAAGGGGGAAACCACCAAAGAGGAATTCAAACAAATAGCCAGCACGTGTAGACACAAAGTCAGAAAAGCTAAAGCACAGAATGAACTCAGGCTTGCTAGAGAGGTTAAAAGCAACAAAAAGGGCTTTTATGGGTATGTTCTTAGCAAAAGGAAGAACAAAGAAACAGTGGGGTCACTCAGAGGAGAAGATGGTGAAATGCAAACAAGGGACACAGAAAGGGCTGAACTCCTCAATGCCTTCTTTGCCTCAGTCTTCTCCGATAAAGAAAACAATGCCTGACCTGAAGAATTTGGAGCAAATGATTCAGCAGAGGAAACACAGCCCAGAATGACTAAGGAGATAGTACAAGAATACTTGGCTAGTTTAGATGTTTTCAAGTCTCCAGGGCCAGATGAACTGCATCCAAGAGTATTAAAAGAACTGGCAGATGTGATCTCAGAACCACTGGCAGTCATCTTTGAGAATTCCTGCAGAACAGGCGAAGTCCCGGCAGACTGGAGGAGGGCAAATGTTGTCCCTATTTTCAAAAAGGGGAAAAGAGAGGACCCAAATAATTACCGCCCAGTCAGTCTGACATCAATACCAGGGAAGATTCTGGAGCAGATCATTAAGCAAACAGTCTGTGAGCACCTAGAAAGGAATGCTGTGATCACCAATAGTCAGCATGGATTTCTGAAAAATAAGTCATGTCAGACTAACCCGATCTCATTTTTTGACAGAATTACAAGCCTGGTAGATGAAGGGAACGCAGTGGATGTAGCCTACCTTGATTTCAGCAAGGCATTTGACAAGGTGCCCCATGATATTCTTCTAAAGAAGCTGGTAAAATGCAGTCTTGACTATGCTACCACTCAGTGGATTTGTAACTGGCTGACTGACCGAACCCAAAGGGTGTTCATCAATGGTTCCTCTTCATCCTGGAGAAGAGTGACTAGTGGGGTGCCATAGGGTTCTGTCTTGGGCCCAGTCTTATTCAACATCTTTATCAACGACTTGGATGATGGACTCAAGGGCATCCTGATCAAATTTGCAGATGACACCAAACTGGGAGGGGTGGCTAACACCCCAGAGGACAGGATCACACTTCAAAACAACCTTGACAGATTAGAGAACTGAGCCAAAACAAACAAGATGAATTTTAACAGGGAGAAATGTAAAGTATTGCATGTGGGCAAAAAAAATGAGAGGCACAAATACAAGGTGGGTGACACCTGGCTTGAGAGCAGTACATGTGAAAAGGATCTAGGAGTCTTGGTTGACCACAAACTTGACATGAGCCAACAGTGTGGCGCGGCAGCTAAAAGAGCCAATGCAACTCTGGGCTTCATCAATAGGAGTATAGCATCTAGATCAAGGGAATAGTGCCACTGTATTCTGCTCTGGTCAGACCTCACCTGGAGTACTGTGTCCAGTTCTGGGCACCACAGTTCAAGAAGGACACTGACAAACTGGAACATGTCCAGAGGAGGGCAACCAAAATGGTCAAAGCCCTGGAAACGATGCCTTATGAGGAACGGCTAAGGGAGCTGGGCATGTTTAGCCTGGAGAAGAGGAGGTTAAGGGGTGATATGATAGCCATGTTCGAATATATAAAAGGATGTCACATAGAGGAGGGAGAAAGGTTGTTTTCTGCTGCTCCAGAGAAGCGGACACGGAGCAATGGATCCAAACTACAAGAAAGAAGATTCCACCTAAATATTAGGAAGAACTTCCTGACAGTAAGAGCTGTTCAACAGTGGAATTTGCTGCCAAGGAGTGTGGTGGAGTCTCTTTCTTTGGAGGTCTTTAAGCAGAGGCTTGACAACCATATGTCAGGAGTGTTCTGATGGTGTTTCCTGCTTGGCAGGGGGTTGGACTCGATGGCCCTTGTGGTCTCTTCCAACTCTATGATTCTATGATTCTCTGGATCAGAGGAATAGAATGATGTTGGTGTCCCCATTGTGGCCAAAATGCAGTTTGTGAATTTATCATCGGCTTCCCCCATTCTGTTAAAACACTATACAATAGAAGTTGCCCCAAGTTCACCTGCAGTGTCAAAGCAGTGGAGTACTCTTCCATCCCTAAATATAACATAAATAAGAACTGGCAGCTAACAAAGGAGGCTTTTAGCCCCACAAATTTAGCCGAAGATCCAGTAGCTTTATCATTATGCCTTGCTCTCTCCCCCTGCTCTGGGTGAGACCTGCAGACATTATTATTTGAGATGCATTTTGACCCTTTCCCTGTGAAATCGGAACAGGGTCACCCAGGAAAAAAAGCAGAGAACATCTCACCTGTGCCTTGAATTACTCAATGGGCCTCAGGAGTCAGCAGAGTTCAGCCTAAATCATGTTCAGTGTGCTGCTTGGAATTATGTATGAGCTGCTCTGATTCAGTTTGGAGAAAATAAAATAAAATGGGGAGGTAGGAAGTTCCTAGGGCGCTCCCACCCCCCAAATTCTGTGTCCATGCAAGTCTTGTAGGCAGTGCATTATCTATTAATATAATTGCTATCATTCATATCTTTGGCTTAGTTAAGAACCAGAACTACGATTTATAACCCCATTTAAGAAGGGGAAATCTGTTTCACTGATCAAATGTCTCTAGCGATGCTAGAAGAAATGATATCAGTTCTGACTTCTGAACAGCAAATCAGGCAGTCCCTTTGAATGGACAAAAATACACCTCCCTCGGATATTTGCGAAATTCAATCACAGTTTCATTCACACTGGAGCTTTAGATATTACTGGCAATCCCGAGGAAGAACTTCAAGTGCCAATAGATCAGGAGACAACAGCTTGTTCATATTTCAGGAAATTAAATTGGCTTTTAGACTCAGAACACCTAATTTGTTGAAAAACAAGAAGTGAAAGAACTATTTCAGGTAACCACACAAATACCTGCTTCAAGATCCACGAGTAATTATGATGCAGCCGCCAACAGCATACAGAGTTTTGTGCATTCATGATGGAATGGGAGAGGTTATACACAACCCCACTTGCGATACGCTTTGCACTTGGTACAAATTTAGAAGTGGGCATAGTACTTTGCTTCCAATTCATGCATGACCCTTGGATTCCTGCTGATGTCTTGTAACTTTCCATGCCACAAATGTTTCAGTTTTCCTTTTCCTTTCTGCCTTTGTTGTTCAAGAGTGCCCCTCCAGAAGGAAATAAGGCAGTAACACCGGGGAAGCACCACAGAACTTCTTATGAAGTGGAATGAAGTGTGGCTGGTCCAACATAAATCTACTACTAATGTACTATTATTGACATGTTGTGGAAAACGCCAGGAAAGAGCCCCAGTCTGGAGAGGCTGAGCACGTATCTGCATTGTTCTTCACTGGGTTCAGCTGGCCTTCTTACAGGGTATGACCTGAAAGTTTAGTGAATGGTCACAGAAATCGGACAGTGAGAAATATTTGAACATACATACCTTACAGGTCTTCAAAGTAGGCCCCCTCTGATACAATGTACCATTGACAACATTCATAGAACTGTTGGAAACTTCTGGAGAAGTCCTCTTTTCGTACTGCTTTCAGTTCCCTTGTCACATCAGCTTGGACATGTGAAATGATGGAAAATCTGTGCACTTTCAGTGCAGATTTCAGTTTTGGAAAAAGAAAGAAATCTGGTGGGGCACGTCAGGCAAACATGGAGGGTGGGACAACTCAGCAATCTCAGTAACGATGTCACGTGGAATATGCCATTTTTCCGCCATCATTCAGATGGACAAACGCCCATCCTGCATCAATAACTCATGAACTCTGTCAACATTTGCCGCCATTCTGCTCATCAGTGGTCTGCCAGACTGAGGGTCAGCTTTGATGGTTTACCGCCCTTCATGGAATTGCTTAAACTACTCAAACGCTGTTTTTCGAGTTACAGCTTCATCTCCGTAGACAATTGTGAGCATTTCATTGGTTTCTGATGCCGATTGTATGTTTGGATATTTCTCGCTGTCCAATTTCTGTGAATATGGGTATATTCATATTTTAGGTCTGGCTTCCTTTTCCTTATTTTATTTTTAGAGGCCATCTTAACATGGATTCACGTACTCCACTGTCCCCTAATTGCTTAACCAAGGATCAAAAATCATTTCTCAGTATTGTACAGATGCACTCAGCCAATTTTGGGGGAGTGCTCATGGTAACTAAATTAAACTTTGAGTCTGGAATTTTAATTTGTGGGGACAAAAATACCCATTTCCGCATTAGACAGTTCAGGTGGTAAACGGAGCCTCTGGCAGGCAAGCGGGGGAGGGGTGAGTCATCTAATCAGCGTTTCGGTCATCAGATTTAAATTGTAAATCAAATTGTTGCCTGTGCATTAGAAAAGCACATGCCATGTTTTGTTAACATAATCAGAAAAATAGAGCTGCCACATACTCTTTTCCTATCTGCCAGTCACTGCATTAAATGTTTCTGCAATTTTATTAGAATTCTCTCTTTGCAGATCCCACTCAGCTGTGAAATTGGAACTGCAAACAGAAATATTACATTTCCATTTACAGTAGTGGTAGAAAAATATCCATTTTGACATGAGCAGAGGAAAAGGCAACCTTGCTGTCCTGTCCTTGTTAAGAAAGAAAGACAATGGGAGAACCCCTCTCAAGCTGTCTACACAGTGGAAAAAGAGAACTCAAATAGTAACTTCCCAATATGGGCTCAATGGTGCAGAGGACTGTGTCTTAACTCCCTGAAAAATTATTGTGTTTAATGTTGGGAGGGGGGCAAATGGGACAAAAATTGTGGTGCTTAACGATGTGGGAACCTTTGGCCCTTGAGATGTTGCTGAACTTGAGATGTTGCATGTCCTTTGGCCATGCTTGCAATGGTTGATGGGAGCTGTAGTCCTCTTCTAGTGTTGCTGCCCACAAACGGGCATTGTACTTGTGGCTCTGAGCTTAATGATAGACTAGCAGAGTCCCGTCAAATCTCTTGCATGAAACGTACTCATCAAAAGAGAAGGAATCCATCACAATCAATCGCTTGGAGCAGGAGCCAGAAAGTATGTTATCAAAATATTATTTAGAACCGAATGGTGGAAAGACTGGGACCAATAAGCATTCACATTGAAATTATTTCCTAGCAATGGGTCTTCTACAAGGACTTTACTTTTCCTCATTCACTTTTCCAAACCCATCAATTTTCTTTATATGCATATGCATTATTTTCACACTATAAGCTTCCCACCACATTGTTCCTTGCCTAAATATTTTTGTACAATCCACCCTAATGCCTTTTTCTCTCTTGATCTCATCCTATTTGACCGCCTTCCAGATTCTTCATTTCTTTGCAATGATTTCCTCCTTTATCCTCTTTCTTTCTTTCTTTCTTTCTTTCTTTCTTTCTTTCTTTCTTTCTTTCTTTCTTTCTTTAAAAATGAGTTCTTTCTTGCACTGCAAGATTACTTTAGCAACTTGGGTTTGCTAAAGTGCAAGGGGCCTTTTTTATCCAATTATGCAGAACAGTAGCTGGAAATTATTTTCTGTGTTGCTGTATTTGCTAGGATCATATGCTTTCTGGGAAAAGAAATCTAAAGGAGGAGTGTTTGAATTTTGGCATAGAAGAGAGAATTTCAGCAGGGAATTCTCTCATCAACCCTGAGCTAGGAAACACTAAAGACACAAACCAAAGGTTTCCCTTTGGTGGATACAATTATTAAAGCCTAATAGCTGTTTCACATTTGGTTGGGAAACCCTACTGATAGGAATCTAATGAAAGCCCTCCTAGGAGCTCTAGGAGATTCCAGAATTTAATGGTAGATCAGGTGCCTATAGTAGATGTAGAGAAATCGAGGCTTCTCCAGTATATTATCCCCCTGTACTGTTATTGATGACACATCCCTGCCTGTTATGTGGGTAAAGAGGCATGTTGCTTGCTCAAACACCCAGGTGACAAGAGTGTTTTTAAATGGCCAGAGGAGAAATAAGGAAGGAAAAGCTACAGCTACTTTTACAACTTAGGCTATTAATAATAGTAACAGAGTTTTGAACCCCAAGCTGAAATGGACAGCTTTCAAAGTGTTTTGGTCCATACCTTGTTCTAAATTGAATATTGTGCTTGGTGCACATGCCTAATTGTTAGCTTATAGAGTGACCTCAAGCATCTGGGCAGATTGGTAAAGGGAAAACTATGTACTATGTACTTTTTTACGTCTTCTGAGAAGCTTAATACACACACACACACACACACACACACACAGAGAGAGAGAGACTTTAAGAACTGCAGCTAATAACATATATATTGCTGTGCAATTTAGCATATTAGAAATTGCCATTTGTAACATGCTGATTAATTGACAAAAGATTTATCATGATATAATGAAAAAAATGAAAATTAGAATTAAGCTTCGAGGAAGTCATAAGCATTAAATCAGAGCTTTCAAGCTTAATTCCACATACTGTGTTTCTGGGTGCCTGATTTCTCAAATGTAATCTTGCATGAATACTGAATTTCTGCTTGAAATCTCTCTGCGCTTAATTAATGTGTTTGGTGTCACAGGTGATATGAACAATAAATTAGTGTCTCTATTATAAGTTTATAGATTTTATTAGCAACTCATGGATAGTTTATGCAAAATTAGTCAGTAGACTACCCATTTCAAGACAGACATTTGTGAATTAAAAGGAAAGCAAATCACATTCTGATACCAGGCAAATGATTTGTAGTATACTAGTACTAGTACATATGACTTGCCTGCGCCTAGCCAATGAGCTTCATAGCAACAAAGTGGTGTTTTCATGACCTGAAGTAGTTAACTCAGGTTGCTTATTGGAAAGACTGGCCTTCCAACTGGTGTGGTGAGTTTGAGGGTTGGGTAGGCTGTATGCCTGAGCTCCCTCTTCTAATTCTTGGAGCCAGCAAGGGTTCAATTGCTGGATTAGCCAGGCTAGCCTGTTAATGGCCCACTGAGCATAGGTCATTAAGGGAACAAAGGTAGTGGTTCTGTGCCAGAGAGTTTGTGAGCTGCAGGCTGGGAAGGCAGAGAGAGAGAGAGAGAGAGAGAGAGAGAGAGAGAGAGAGAGAGAGAGAGAGCGAGCCAGGCATGATTTCTGCTGGAGTCCAAGGCTGTGATTATGGGATAAGCAAGGCCATCTTGGAGTGTTAATGCTGAAAACCTCTGCATCACAGGCTCAGGTTGTATATATGTATAAATAAACCATATATCACAAAAGACACCACAGTCTCTGCTGTACCTCATTCCAGGGGAAACACAAAGTCAACAATATTTTTGATTGCTAGGTCATATGTTTCGCTCAGCTTTTACAGAAGCTCGTGCTTCTGTAAAAGGGTGGGGGTGGGGGGCGAAAAGGTTTGAATGAATTTTTGGACGGAGGGGCTTTTCTTACCTTAATTACATTTATTAGCAACATACTTCTAAGATTGCATGACTTCAGATATATTTCCTTGGGATATGTCTTATAGAAAAGGTAAGCACTGAAAGCAGTTGCCAAATGAGGCAAAGCTAATGCTCTCTTGGAAGGCCATTGTTTTTGTTCTAGTGTAATTGAAATGCATAATATTGCCCTGAGGCAGTCTTATATTACCTTAACTACAGATAAACACAGAGGCCACAATCCAGCTGAGAGTTAAAGGATCCTTAAGCCCATTCATATCAACTGAGCTGATCTAGCTAGGGATGCCATAGGATGCAACATTACCAACTGAACCGGGAATTGCATGTATTGAAACAGCTCTTACACAAGTGATTCTCCTCACTGATCTTTGGCTGCATTCAGACAGCACCATATTCCATTTTCTCAGTGTTAGCTTACCTGATAATTTTTGCATTTCATGTGATCGTTCACAAGACATAAAAACCACTATGTTAATTGCTTCCAGGAAAAAAATATGTTTGCAACCCTGTTAACTGAGCAAACATGAGGACAAAATTTGGGGTGGTATCCTGGCATACAGTCAGGGGCGCCGACTTATAAAAAATATTGGGGGGGCCCATACCGGGGTCCTGCCCCGGGAAGTTTTCTAAATTTTAGATGAAAATTAGTGAGTTTTAAAGTTTTTAAAAAGTATTTTAGAGTCATATGATCAACATTAGAACCCCAAAAACTTGACTCTCTATAACTCCACACTCCGGGAAACTCGACAAGCCTGAAACACTTTTTGGCTTTGAAAAAAGAAACAAAACATAAACACGCACGGTATTTTCGTAAAAAGCTAATTTAATTTACAGTAACAATTATGCTTATAGACTATTACAGAGCAGTGAATTTATAGCTCTGAAAAGACTGAAATGATATTTAAATAAATCCTAAACTATCATTAAAAGAATAAAACAAAATATTCCTGTCGCACAGTAATAGTGCTTTGATTAATAAGTGAAATAGCTAATTTAAGCTTACTTTGAATAAGGCTGAGGGTTCATTAAATAAAAATAATATCTCAAAGTTAATGCTTTAATACAGTTAATAAAGTTAATACAGTATGCCTAATACTGTATGTAAATACTGTAATACTGTATGTAAATAACGGGCTTTAATTGGGTCTTACACCCTAAAAATATTTAAGTATTTGAAAATAACTAATACAGTACTATAGTAATATAGAAATACAGTACTAAACTAGTACTAATATTTTGAAACTGAAAATTTAACATTCTGTATGTATTTAATTCTCTATTTTATAAAGATTTTATAAAGTTTGGAGTAGCCCAATGCAAAAATCCTGAGGATCCATGTGGATCCATGCTTTGTAACCACGTTTTTGCACCACTGTGACCCTAGGCAACAGTGGGTGCGTGATTTTTTTGGTGCAAGATGTAGCCATGGACATGCTATGTGATCTGATGGTGAATTTGGCGTGACTCAATGCAAAAATCCTGAGGATCCATGTGGATCCGTGCTTTGTAACCACGTGTTTGCACCATTGTGGCCCCAGGCCACAGTGGGTGCGTGATTTTTTTGGTGCAGGCTGTAGCCATGGACATGCTATGTTATCTGATGGTGAATTTGGGGTGACCCAGTGCAAAGATCCTGTGGATCCATGCTTTGTAACCATGTTTTTGCACCATTGCAGCCCCAGGCAACAGTGGGTGCGTGTTTTTTTTGGTACAGACTGTAGCCATGGACATGTAATGTGATCTGATGGTGAATTTGGGGTGACCCAATGCAAAAATCCTGAGGATCCATGTGGATCCGTGCTTTGTCACCACGTTTTAAATGGGGAGGGAAGGAAAAACACAGAAGGGACAAGAAGCACAAGAGGGGTGTGCGAAGAAGCAGCTGGCTAAGAATGCAGGGGAGGAGTTTAACGGGGTGGGGGGGAGGAAAGGAAGGCAAAAGTCCCCCCCCAGCCAGCCCCCCCTCTCTCTCCCACCTGCATGTTTGAGGTGGTGGTGGGCTGGAGCCTGCACGCAGTGTGACTAGGAAAGAATTAGGAGTCGATCCTTTCCTTAACCCTCTGCTTGCCAGGAGGACAGGGGATTCCCTGCTCTTTGTTGAGTTTGAGCAAACGCAGCAAGAGAAGCGGGTGGGCAGTAAGACCCTGAGGCAGAATGCTTCTGCCTTCCCTCGCCCGACCGACCGACCGCCCGATCTTATTTTTCCCTGATTTTTGCCGCTGCGCTCCGGCTCCAGGGACCACACATTCACTCAATAATTTTCTTAAATTATTGGGGGGGCAGAGCCCCCCCAAACGAATTTTTGAGGGGGCTCGGGCCCCCTCAGGCCCCATGGAGTCGGCGCCTATGCATACAGTTATTTCCTACCCTTTTCATGGGTGAATCATGAGGGAACAGAAGTGCACATGTGTATAAAGATGGGTGGCCACCTGCCTGTTGATATCTGTGTTTGTGGCACACCACGTCCACTGGTGTTAATGAAATTTAGTGAAACATGAAGGCGTATCAATCAATTTAGCACAGCTCCAAAATTGCAACAGTGGAATGCAGGGTAAAAAGGAATATTGGAAACCAGGATAGAAGCACTAGCATTATAACTAGGAAAACTAACACGACAATTCTCATGCCTGAATGCACCCTTACTGATTTCAGTAGTTCTTAAGGTACATAGCAGGGATGTAGCTTTGCTCTATGAAAGTCCTGTTAGCTTCAAAGCATTTTGAGGATCTGTTCCTGCAAAATGTATATATCAAGAGTTGGCATTCTTTTAAGTATTGATCGAACAGACTCTTATTTAGGCATACCTAAATATTCATATTTACGGGATTATTACTATACAACTCTCCATTAGGGGCAGCTGACTTAACTCCAGCTATTGCGAAAATGTGGTTCTAAGGATCCAGGAGCCTATTGCTCTCCTCCTTCTGTTGTCACGTCCCATGTTCCGTACTGTGTTGCTCCCATCTTTTTGCCTATACTTAATGAGAGCTGATTCTGCGACTCAGTACAGAAATCTGAAGGTATGGCTGAAAAGTAAGACGCTGGGCACATCACAACTATTTTATCTCATGGGTTCTTTCTTATAAACCTGAGCAATCTGCTAACGCTGATTGTTGGAATGCTATTGGAGGCACTTTGCATAAAGTCGTTTGCTCATACCAGGAAGAGATTTCTTTTCACTTTCTGCAAATTTAGACTAGGACAAGTGACAGCAGTTTTTAAGCTTGACTTAGGGACTACTTTAATCAATGTTGAAGAGCTGTTCAGTTCTTTTTTAATCTGTAACACGGAGCCCCTAACCTCTTCTATCAGCAAAAGAGATTCTTTCTAAGCCTTCGCATGAGAGCCAGGTCACTTGCCCTAGTGACCAGAACAAGCTGTCACACAGGTAATTACATTCTGTATATACGGAATATCATCTGCAGCTTCAATTGAAGCCTCTTTGCTCTAACTGATTGGTCCTGATATTTTTCCACAGGCAATGTGATCTCATCAGTGGAACTGGGGCATATGCCGCGGACAGGCTTTACATTAATAATGACATTTGTCTCAAAACCCTGGTTCTATCAAAGCGGGAAACTATTTGGAAAAATTACAGTCAGCTGTACAAAAATTGGCGTCATTTTCATCAAAGGTGCATGTTCATCCATGAACAGATATACTTTAGAATTTTCACAGCCATGGCAATCAGAATTCTGAAACCCTGTGCTATTTTGATGTATTTGGGTTTTTTTTAAAAAAACAACAACACATCACTGCCATTTTACCACATTCCAGAAAGCTATCACCATTGTTGAATGTATTCCCCACCGTTCTATAAAAGTACACAAGGCAGCAAAATCAGCACAATGTAAAATAATGTCAAACTACATCCTTAACTAACAAAGAAAACTGCAAATGGCATAACCACATATGAGGATGACTTAAGCTTTACATGTTAAGAGTGAAATCCAACAATGTCTGCCCACAAGTGGAGTGAACAACATGGTCAGAATGAGAGGCGGAGCTAGGTGCTCCGGCACCCGGAGCAGTGCACATGATGTGTGTGCAGGGGCGGGGCTAGCCACATGTGGGGGTGGGGCTAGCCACATGCAGGGGTGGGGCTAGCCGCGGCACGTGTTCTGGGGGCGTGCCTATGGTTAGCAGTGCGTGTCTCAGGGGGTGCTGCCTGTGGCGCGTGTCCGAGGGGAGCGGCGCGGCAATTTCACCCCCCTCAGGGATAACGCCCAGGTCAGACCTCACCCACCACACCCTCTTTCTCCACCAGTGGTCAGAATCCCCCCACCCTTCTGCAGCCCTCAGTGTGCTCCCAAGCTCTGCTATGATAGTTTACCTTTACTGGGACAAGGGATGCAAAATTCTGTTTCTGCCTGGACTGGATCTGAGGGATAGGATTTGGGAATACTGTATTCCAGTGGCTGCAGTAGTTCCTCTATGACTGAGTCCAGAGAGTAGCATTGGGAAGCTGATTCTCTCTCTCTCTCTCTCTCTCTCTCTCTCTCTCTCTCTCTCTCTCTCACACACACACACACACACACACACAGAGGTTAATTTGTTTTTAACAAGCAACATTAAGTGAGGTTTGTTTTTAACTTTTTATATGGGCTTTTATTGTACAGCTTTCCATTTTATTTCTGTAAATGACTGATCTTTTTAAATGCATTTTTAAAAAAAGATTTCAAAACTTATGACACTGTGGCTGTTGGGAAAATAAAGTACATATGCATTTTTCAGACTGTGGACTCCATAATACACAGCAATTGCATTAAGTTGTATTTGTGAGGAGATAGTGAAATTAAACTAGACTGAAAGTGTACAATTGACTAAGTTTCAAAGATAAGAACAAGAAATTCACTGCGTGGGCAAGGAAAATGGAATAAGAAAACAGAATTCTAACTACAGATTTTGCACATCCCTAGTTGATAATATAATAGTATATTAACTGCAGACAAAAACCAGGAAAAACTGTGATATAGAACTGTAAAGCTAATAGGGACCATAAATGTTATTTAATATACCCCTGCACTGAAGTAATGCTCGCCAAACTCAAATATTTTCTGTCACCTCTGCACATCATGACCAGAATTTATATAACAAAACCTTACAGATATTCAGCTTCAGAAACAGACACACATATCATTGTTACCTACAGAGCTGGGTTTTATAGCGTAGCATTCCTGAAACCTGCATACCATTGGTGAAAAAAGTTATGAGCGCATTCATAGTTTATTTCAGTCATACTTTTCAACTAACTGTCCCCCACCCTGGCTCCCCCTCCCACCCCCAGAGGTGTTTCCTGAAAACACTAAAGATAGTAGATGAACCAGAATCAGAAACTCAGCTCTGTGTTTTCGGTAAAAAGGAATATATAACACCTATCTTTGGTACCCATTTCATAAATGGATACATTCTCCTTACATGCATCTCACATATTTTACCTTGTCAGATGAGTTTTTCTTTCCCCTCATACCTGTTGATCGTTATCTAGCCATTTGTTACAGCTAGTAAGATGCTCACTAGAGTCTGAAAATGTGTACAGAAATCTGACCAGAATATGGTATTTATGGAGGCTTTCTTCCTTCTCTATGTTCTTTGGGAGCCTTGCTTCTACTCATTAACTGTTCTATAAACCCCCATCTTCCTTTCTCCTCTATAGTTCAACTTTGCACAAGTTCTATTCATGTGTAGATCCTCCTTTTGCTCATGTTGCTGAAATTCTCACTGCGTTCTCAAAATCATGGACAATGTATCTGTTTTTCCCTAGGTCCTACCAGTGGTGCTATTATTAATATTTTATTAGAAGAATTTCATTTATAAAAAGATAGAGAGAAAGAAAGAAAGAAAGAAAGAAAGAAAGAAAGAAAGAAAGAAAGAAAGAAAGAAAGAAGTGGGTGAGAATGAAAAAAATAAAAATACTGTTACATTACCATATATTAATACACAGGTGTGCATAGTCATATAATTATCAATAACATAATATAGTCTGTGTAAATGCATTCCAAATATGTTATTTATCCAAAGAAAGTCAGCGTCTATAAGCTGTTCATATATTGCCAATGTTGTCATGTCAAGCCATTGATCCAGTGGAATAGTTTCTCTATTCTTCCAATTCATCAGTATCAGCCTCTTGGCCATCATTAGGGCACATAGAATCCAAGAATGAAATAAATACTAAAGAAGGCTGCCACTTCCCTTAAGGGCATTCTTGACCAAGGGGTATATGAGAACATCTGCAGTTAAATAATAGGGAGCCAATTCAGTCACCAATATCTGACCTGTCAATTGACTGGCACATCCCAGCCCTCCTGAGGAGTGATGCTTTGGATTCATCTACTGGAATATTATTAAGGTACAAAAAAAAAAATCTGTTGCTCTATTGACAATTCATTTTCTCAAATAATGAAAGAAACCTAATGCAGGAATTAGTAGCTTTTTCAGTGAAAAATCACCTTTTGGAGAAGAGGCTCCAGGAGATGGAGGTTCAGACTCAATAAAGAAAACTGAAGGGGAAAAAGCTTGCCCCAGAAGTAATCAAGCACACCAATTAGAAAAGAAAGGCCGCTTCAGTCTCAGGAGCCCTGCGACAATTTGCAAGGCTGCTGCCAGATCAGCTGTGTCTAGGTTGCTGTCTGAATTTTCACATCCTAGGAGAGTGCCAGCTTGATGCGTTCTCAAATTCATATGCATGAATGCAAGGCTTTGTCTCTGTGCATTTTCCTCTAGAGCTCCTCAGGGAGACATTTAACATGGTGATAGCTTATCAAAATCTTTCTCTTTGTGATTTCAGAGAGGAGTTTTTGCAGAGTAAACTCTGTTAAGAGAAGACTTGAGAGAATTGTGTGTGTGCATTTTAGCTCACATAAACTTGGCAAGGTAAGAGTGCTATGCTTTCTAATTGATCAGGACTGTCTTAATACCAAAGATGGCATGAATGGCTTCATCAAAGCCTAGGGGGTTTGTGTCTGACAAAGTCACTGTACTTTTGTCACCGTGAATGCAAATTGTAGGTTGTTGTCGGCTCCCGCAGAAGTAGCATAATCTGGAGTTACAGAAGCATAACAGACTAATCAAAGCTTTGTCCAACATCTCAGCACAATCAAGAAATTCATGAGAGCCCAAGGAACATCATGGCAAAGATGGATTGTGGGGTCTGACAGGCATTAAGGAGGTTTGGACTGAAAGTCAGGAACAAGATGGAAAGATAGGGAGCAAAGTGGCAATATGTTTCTGAAGAGTGCTGGGGACAGCAGATGGACTGTTCTTTATCCCTTAGAGAAAGCTGGTTCTTCTGCATGGTTTTTACCACAAGAAGGGGAAAAAACCTTTTGCACCAGAAAGCAAAATATACATATTTTGACAGTACCCATGCTTGTAAGGGAACAGCACAGTAATAAAAAAATGAATGTCAGCAACTTTAACAACAATTCACAACATTCACAAGATCTGCTTTCTAACAACAGAGATCTGAACTGACATTAGGTATGTCAATTTCAACTTCTCTCTGTTTTTCATATTTCCAGTCTTCAGTTCTCCACATTTCCATATCAATTAAACAAAATTGTGTGCAGTTTTGCCTAATATTTCCTTTTTTCACATTTGTACATATTTTTTGTATGGGACGTGGGTGGTTCTGTGGGTGGTTCTGTGGTGTTGCTGATCGGAAGGTCAGCAGTTCGAATCCCCACGATGTGGTGAGCTCCCATTGCTCAGTCCCTGCTCCTGCCAACCTAGCAGTTTGAAAGCATGTCAAAGTGCAAGTAGATAAATAGGTACCACTCCAGTGGGAAGGTAAACGGTGTTTCTGTGCACTGCTCTGGTTTTGCCAGAAGCAGCTTAGTTGTGCTGGTCACATGACCCGGAAAAACTGTCTGCGGACAAAGATCGGTTCCCTCAGCCAGTAAAGTGAGATGAGCGCCGCAACCCCAGGGTCATTCGCAACTGGACTTAACTGTCAGGGGTTCTTGACCTTTACCTTAACTTTTTGTTGGTTCAGGGGAAAATGGGTATAACAATGAGAAATTCTGGACACCAAGATCCAGGTTTGGGGCAAGTTCTCTTTGGTGAGAGAGCCCCAGCAGAGATTTAAAATGACAAAGTATGCAGCAAAATGTGAAAATATAGGCTGGTAGATCCTCTTTAAAGGGAGTTCCAATTTTTCCTTAAAAGGTTTCTCTTTTTCCCTAGCATAGAAGAAAGACCACATGTTTGGTGTAAAATAGCTTATTTACAAACCCTTCAAAAGTCAGATTCCTGTGCTTCAGAAAGTTCATAGGCAGTAAAACTTGGCATAATTAGAGCAGTGAAAGTTAGTGGTATAGGCTTGTGAGAGCCATGTGACCAATCTGGAGTAACCAGTGTAACCTCTTCATTCGTTGAAATTCTCAGGTAGACTGGAAGGGTAACAAAGGATTGATTAGGTGAGCTAAGCCTGGCAGGACAGCTTGCTTTATGGTCTTAACTGCTTCATGCACTAATTAGACTTAAGCAGGGCTTCTTTTCAACTGGAACTCACCAAAACTCTGTTTTGGCACCTCTCAGGTGGGCACCAATGCCATTATAAGAGAACAAGGAAGGTGCTCATTGTGAGTTCTGTCACCTCTTTTTCTAGAAAAATAGCACTGGACATAAGTATACTGGTTATATGAGACTAGTTATCTCACAATTTTCACTAGTATATGCATTTTATGCATACTTTACCCTGGTATATATTTTTGGAGAACTGCATTGAAAAATTCAGAGATGTGTGGATTTTGAAGGATGGCTGTTTTTGTTCAGGTATGGCTTTGCAAAGTAGAAATTAAATAGGTTTGCCTTTAATTGCAAACTGAATTGAATTTCTCTCTCCTGCCTAGCTCAGTCATCTAAATAAAGTCACTGGATGATGGTGGTGGTTGTTGTTGATGATGATGTGTGAGCACATCGTCTATAATTTTTGATGATCTCATTTGCACTGTTGCTGTCAATTATGACAGAAGTACTTTAAGGGTGAAATTTTTCCAGCCCCACCCTTCCCAGCTATCGATTCTCCTCTGTTTGTTACATTGCCTCTGAGAAGCAATTGGAAGTTCTATTTGTAATGATGTCACGGCTATGTGTCATCAAGCAATTACAGTTAGTGTGTAAGGGGTTTGGGTTTGTATATATATGTGTGAAAGGAATCAGGGGATTATTAAGTCTCCAGCAGAGAGGAGGGTCCTTTTATTTTGGTTTAGAGGTGCTGGTGGAGGCGGGGAAAGCAAGAAGAGTAGCAAGCTTCAAGCTGATACACAAAAAGATTTATTCCCACCATATGTATGAAGTATAGTGTAATTCAATTATATATATATCTAAGGATACATTTTCAGAGACATAGTTTCTTGTATACGAATCTAGTGAAGCGCTTTCTGGAGGAATCTTCTCTAGAGAGGAAGTCTGGTCAATGGGCAAACTAAGATTTGTAAGCTGCACTTTGAATATCACTCAGGAAATGCCCAAACCAGCCCCTGATGTGCCTTTTGGGCTGCAGCTGACTGACCTCTCTCCCCCTGAAATGTCATGGTCCCATGAAAGTAGAGCAGCTAGTTTGGCACAATGGCTATACCAACTGACGTTAGCAAAAGGTTCTTTCTGTTACAAATGTTGCTTGAACATTCTTTGTGGGGAGAGCATCTGCTTTGCATGCAGAAGGTCCCAGGTTTAATCTCTGTCAACCAGCCACCAACTCAAAAACGGACCCTACGCTTGCTGTCCTGGAATATCGCAGGGTGGGGAAACAAAGGCGGAGACCCAGACCTAATGAACTTCTTTAAAGATTTTGAATTAATACTTCTACAAGAAACATGGTCAACTAGAGATATCAAAATCAACGGATTCACCTCCTATACGAAACCCGCATCGAAAACAAACACGAAGGGCCGGCCGAAAGCAGGGTTCTGTTGTATGATCAAAGACAACTTAGGGTTTGAAATCAAGCAACTAGAAGAATGCTTACCACTTGCACAAGCTCTACTTTTAACCCAAAACAAAGATTCTTTGCTACTTGTAAATGTCTATATCCCCCCAACCAAAAATAACAGCAGCAGTGAAAACTGGTCACAACTAACCTCTTATATAGAAAACTTGACCGATAAATACCCAAATGCCTCACTGATAATAGCAGGTGATTTTAATGCCAGAGTAGGAACCAACAATGAACAACTATGTAGCAAACTAAATTGGAATACTGATAATGATATCGCACATGCCCTGAAAATAGGACGATTCTCCAGAGACAGGGTTGTTAACAACGAAGGCTTACGCCTACTTGAATTATGTAACAACTTTAATTTGCAGATTGTAAATGGTTCAACAAAAGGCGATAGTAGCGGGGAGTTTACATACTTCTCCCCCCGAGGATGCAGCGTCATCGACTATATTCTTGTCCCTTATAATATTATAAATTTGATCATGGACTTCAAAATTGGAACGCGCACTGAAAGCGACCATCAGCCATTATCGTTGTCTATTAACTTAAAGGACGAAACCAAAATCATTAAGTACAATACCATAGAACCTTCTCAATACAAACAAATGACCCAATTAAAATGGTCCCAGGAAATGAGTGTAGCAGTGGGGCAAAAACTTACAGCCAACTTGAGAAAACAAGTATTATCCAACTTAAAGATCACTAATTTCTACAGTGATATTCCGAAAATTTATAATGAAATCTTCCAAATGTTTGTAGAGCTTAGTACTCCACCTAAAGTTTGGGTACTTAAACATACCGCTAGCCCTTGGTTTGATGATGAATGTTTCCAGCTAAAAAGAAAACTGCGCCAAACATTTAAAAACAATCGCACTAAACTAGAGCCCTCTTATCTTGATGAAAAAAGAAAATATCATTACATTCTGGCCGAAAAGAAACAGAAATACGCAACCCAAAAATGGCTACAATTATTTGACTCAATTCAGAGTAAAAACAACAAAGCGTTCTGGAACTTAGTGTATGGAGGATTGAAAGCCGAAAATCAACTAACTCTACCACCAATTGCAGAATCCAAATGGTCCCAATACTTTACATCTGTATTTAACAATCTACATAGTGAACTTAAAGGAAATGAAACCACTAAAAATAAAATTATTAAACTCCAGGAGTGGCCAAGGATAGAGGAAGAGGAAATTAGAGAGATAGTTAAAAATTTCAAATCGGGGAAATCTCCTGGGCCAGACGGTCTACCAATAGAATTATTTAAGACCTATATAGATTGGTGGGCAGAACCCTTAGCCCAACTGTTTACGCTTATAGATAAATATGGGACCATACCTGAGATATGGCTAAGATCAATAATTATTCCAATCTTTAAAAATGGCGACCCAAAAGAACCAAGGAATTATAGACCGATAAGCCTT
The DNA here is from genome assembly GCF_964234715.1 of Podarcis melisellensis. Classification (NCBI taxonomy): domain Eukaryota; kingdom Metazoa; phylum Chordata; class Lepidosauria; order Squamata; family Lacertidae; genus Podarcis; species Podarcis melisellensis. Next base: position 52,733,846 of record NC_138528.1, read on the forward strand.
CTATCAGTGATAGGGAAAATCTACGCTAAGCACCTCTTATCTAAACTCCTTACCTGGATGAAAAATCTAAATTTACCAGGGAAAGAACAAATAGGTTTCTCCAAAGGTTGCTCTACACTAGACCACTGTCTTATTCTTATGCATCTGGTTGAAAAATACAGATCCCAAAGGCAATCTAAGATATACGCTGCTTTTGTAGATTTTCGTGGTGCATTCGACTCAATTGACCGCCAAAAGTTGTGGAGGAAACTCGCAGAATTAAAAATTGATCAGCGCCTATTGATCCTAATCCAAAATCTACACTCTTCCAATACCTGTCAGGTCAAACTTAACATCAAAGGTCACCTTTCATCAGACATCCCAATCTCGAAAGGGGTAAAACAAGGGTGCATTCTTGCCCCCTTTCTATTTAATTTATTTTTATCAGACTTGCCAGATTACCTTCAAAAAATAGAATCACATGCCCCTAAACTTAATCAGAAACCAGTTCCTCTCTTACTATACGCAGACGATGCTGTCCTACTATCCTTAACGAGCTTGGGTCTAAAACGTCTTATATCTTCACTGATCCTCTATTGCGAATGTAACAAACTCTCTATAAACTATGAGAAGACAAAAATTTTGGTCTTCTCGAATGGTTGGAAATTAGAGAAATGGAAAATAAGAGGGCAAGAAATCCAACAAGTGAAAATCTATAGGTATCTGGGAATCTTATTCCAGAGCAATTTAGGGTGGGCAACCCATCGCACAAATGCCATAAAACAGGCAAAGTGCATCTCATCAGCAGTTGCCCGTTTTCATTATCAGAAAGGTAATCAATTTATTCCCGCGGCAAATCAGATATTTCAAACAAAATTGCAATCCCAGATATTCTATGGAATCCCGCTATGGGTCCAAGCATATAACAATGATTTAAAAAAGATTCACTCTAGCTTTCTGAGACGTATTCTTGGACTCCCAGCTATGATCAAATATGAAACAATGTGTGCAGAAATAGGCATACACACAATGGAATATTGGGCATGGTCCACCTCAATAAAGTATTGGTTACGCTGCCACTTCCGCTGCCCTCCATCAAGTCTGCTCGCTGATTTGCTCAAAGACTCCTATAAATCAAGATGGTATCAGCACCTCGAAAAAAAGATTGAATCTTTAGGCGTCGAGCTGGAGTCCCTGTACAATTCTAATGAGCAATATATTTCCCATAATATCCTAACTAGACTAAAGGATGTCGAGAGACAAAATATTACGGCAGCTGTAAACAAAATTTGCTCCCCCATATTCTATGAATTAAATATCTTAGATAGCAGAGCCAATTACGTCACTAAACTAATAATCCCAGCCCAACGTAGGGCTTTTATGCTGGCCCGCTTGAATGTTTTTCCCTCAGCATTTGTCAGGGGAAGATATCAAAACATTCCTAGAAACAAGAGACTCTGCAGATGCTCTATGAATGTCCCGGACACTGTAGAGCATATTCTCCTTCATTGCCCACTGTACAGTACGCTCCGTCAACGCGTGCTGTCCCCTCTTTTGGGTGGTCTGGAACCGCAGCAAGGTGAATGTGTGGGATTCTACCTATCCGACGTTGACCAAAGGGTAACGGCGGGGGTAGCCGAGTTTTTGGCAGCAGTCCTCCAAGGAGCAGGTTAACAAGGAAAACCACTGACTCTATATGTATATATATATATGTACTTAGCAAACTGCTGCCTTTTTAATATATATTTCAAGGCTTTTATATGTTATTTTCTCTTTTAAGGTTTTATTTCCATAATGCCTAATAAAGGTTTGATAAAGTAAGTAATCTCTGGCATATCCAGGTGGGAATGTATTCACTCTGAAACCCTGGAGAGCTTCTGCCAAGACAGCATAGACAATACTAGGCTAGATAAGTCAACGTAGTCTACGGCAGCTCCCTATAGTCCTATTATCAAATCTAAAAGCACCCCCAGGCTGCGAGTCTTTTCTTTGAGGGGGACGCAACCCTTTCCAGCACAATCTGAAAGTATTTACTTGATGGGGGAATTCCTCACCCCACAACACTAGCAGTACCTCCGTCTACACATGAGGCAGCAGACACAATAAATCAAGCGGTAAGAGCGATTAATGGGTTGAATGAGTTCATTCTAAGAGAGAGTTCCCTTTGAAGAGGGATTGATTGATAAACCACTCTGGGAATTGTAACTCTGGGAGGAGAAATGGGGCTTGTGTGTGTGTGTGTGTGTCCTAACAACTCTCAGCACCTTTAACAAACTACAGTTCCCAGGATTCTTTGGGGGGAGATGTGGATGTGACCTAATATATATATATATATATATATATATATATATATATATGAATGAATTAAGGATATTTTTTTAAATGTATCATGTGTATATAGCAAGCTCTGTTCCCATGGGCAAGATGTGCCACTGTGATTGTTTGCCGCCTAGCACATAACGAGGCCTCGTTCGTGGTTGCAACCTCCAGCTGCTATTATAATGCAAACTGTAATAATGTTAAGAGAGGCTCAGCTGGACGGTGCGATGGAGTGTGTCCTTTTTTTTTTTTTAAATAATATTTATTAAGATTTCCAGAAATACAGAAAGAAAAGATTAAAATACATTCAAAACCTTATTTTCATACACCCACTTTCTGGGACTCCCTCCTTCCCCCACCCCTACCATATTCCCCTATCATATTGTTGGCTCCACAAGCTCTCAGTTCTAATTAAAACTTAGTTTGTTTAGACCATTAGTCAAATTTAAATTTAAATTTATACAATCCTCATCAATACCCTTAATAAAAGACAAAAGTTCTCTCCCCAGGGCCCACCCCCTTTCCATTCCACAATTTCCCTTTTTTTAATGATAAAGACACCCCACACAATAGAAATATAAGAAAGTAAGAAATAGAAAATATAGTAAATAAGAGAAGGCCAATTCATAAAATAGTTGACAAGCCTTTGGATTCTATTTCTCCCCCCCCCCCCGTCCCCGGTTTAATTTCCCCCTGACCACCAATCCATGTTATCTGCCTGGAATTCTTAAAGTCCATAAATCACATTTTTCCCCCAACTCCTTGCTGGCTTTTTCTTTTTATAATTATTTTTAAAATTATTTTTAAACCATTTAGCTTCAAATCTTTAATAAACCTCCCCCTATTGTTCTTTCCAAGTTGTAGTCCAGTTTCCTCTTGTTCCGCTGCTAAAACGTTCTAACTCAGAAATTTAGTAAGACTGCAGGGGTTATTGTTATTCAGGAACAAAAACTTGCGTTCAGTCCCTTCCTTTCTTCAATAGAAAATTCTATTGTCTCCTTTAGTTGGACACCCTGTAGACACAATATTGTTTCCGTTTTGCAGCTTTCCCAGAAGATAACCAGTCCTGTAAAATTCCGATGGTATTTTTCCACTTACAACCTTCTTTGTAATGTCCCGAAACTCCTCTAGGGGGATTGTTATAACTTTGTTTTCTCTAGTCCAAAAGTCTGATTGTTATCCATGTTTTCGCCATTTTGTATCCAAGTTTTAACGGATTGTAACAAATTGTAACAAAATTAACCAGCAAAGACCTCATAATAAAGTCCTCTTTGAATTTCTGACTTTGACAGCTACTTTGACAGCTGTCAAAATCTCCTTCACTTTTCGCCAGGCTCTCTCCTCAATCACCCCGGTTCCCAGGGGGGGGGGTTTACGTTTTCCTTCTCCCTCAATTCTTCCTCCAGCACAGTTCTTGTAATTTCCCATTGTGGAACTCTTAGTTTTATCCGCAATACAATTCTTTTTGGACCTTGGTTTCCCAGTCCTTGTTTTAGAAGGTTTACAGTAGGGAGGGGGACTGACTTCCTTTTTGGATCCCCCCCCGCTCGTATCAAATCCGAAAAAAATTTCTTTTTTTCTCCTTTTAAACCCGGTTTCCAAATTACTCACGGGTTGTTGTTAAAAAGTCCGAATTCTCAATGGAAGAAGTCAGCGCTCTCCGCCGGATGGCATGCGGCTTCGCTTGGCAGGGATAGCAGAGGACTCAAAGCACCACGCTTCTCCCCGGCACCCGATCCGTAGCCTTTAAAAAGGCTCCTTCACGAGTCGGGAGGGCGCTAGCGGTGCCAGCCGAGTCTCCATGTCCACGGCCTCCGTGTCCGTGGTTTTTAAGGGTCCCCGCATCGCCGGTGCGGTAGGACCCAGCCCCTGCCAAGCAGGCTCCCTCCGGAGCTCGGAGGGAGCCCGCCATTCGGCGATGGCGCCAACCCGGAAGTCCCGCGATGGAGTGTGTCCTGAGTTTCTCATCTGGCATGCTTTGCGGCTGGAATGGCTGCCGGTCTCTCTGTTAGAGCTGGCTCCTGCTTGCCTCTGGGACTCATCAAAGCAGCTTTCCTCTTGATTATGGCCATTCCATTTGTTTTTCAAAAATCAATTTTAAGTCTATTACTTTCCATTTCTCTGCAACACTTTCCTTCTCAGCCTCCCAAATGTCATTAATGGCTTGCCTAAGCCTGCACAGCTTATGCAACCATGAGAGGCCAGCAAAATGTACCTACTGGAAGTCCTGGGCCACAGCTGGCAGAGTTAAAGATTTAAAAAGCGGCTGTGATAAGTCACAAGTGCAGCATGAGAAGGGGGGCGGGAGTTAATTGAGTTTGAACACTGACAAAACAGAGACTATGTTAACAGAGGCATTCAGTATGCAGAGTCAGTTCACAGCTAATTAAACCTTCCAAGGAGTTTCATCCAGCCCTAGTACAGCCATGTAATGATCTGTAGGCTCCAGTAGTCACACAATGCATAATTGTTCGACATTTCCCATTCAGGGCATTTTCAAAAACTTTTTTTTTGCTGAGAGATGATACTTAAAGTTATATATTTCAAAGTTCTACGCACCTCCACCTTTGTCTTCTCTTCTGCAAATATGCAACAGTTGTCCTCCAGAGACATAGGTGTCGGCTCCATGGGGCCCTGGGTGCCCACAAAATCCCCCATGAATGGGCTGGGCACCCACAGATTTCAGCACCAGAGCCATGCACACTGCATGGCACCCATGGCCCCGGGCACCCACAGTCGTGGGGCCAAGCTGGCACTCCACTCCAGACACATACAAAGCATAGTGTCCTCTCATGCTATGTCAGATCAAGGTGAGCCCAGTAGGTCTGCTCCTCTCTTTTGTTCTTGTGTGCCCTTGTCTACACATGCACATGGATGTGCATATGTGTACACATGCATTTTCAAGTCTTGAGTCATGGTGTACCATGAGGAAAGTTGCATCTCTACTAGGGTTTCCCCAGCCACTCTGGGCAGCTTCCAACAAAATATTAAAAATACATTAAAACATCAGTCATTGAAAACTTCCCTAAACAGGGCTGCCTTCAGATGTTTTCTAAAACTCAGATAGTTGTTTATTTCCTTGACATTTGATGGGAGGGCATTCCACAGGGTGGGCACCATAACCAAGATATATGGTGCCTTGTGGACTCCAGATAGGCTTTCAGAGATACAACTTCACTAAGTGTTGCCAATGAGGTGCCTTTCAGATATTGTTGGACTATAACTCCCATGATTCCCAGGCAACATAGCCAATGGTCAGGGATCATGGGAGCTGTAGTCTATCAATATCACATTGGCTATCCCTGGTTTAGATGACTACATTGGAGGCTAAAGAACATCACATCCAAGTTAAGGCTTTCCACTTCTTTATTCAGGGTCAGCTGCACAAGCAAAGCTGCCAGGGCTTCTGTGTAATGGACTTGGGAGATATGAGCTGCCAGAAGACTGGGCTTTGAGTTCTTTCCTCCTCCTAAAAAATCAGCTTCTGTGAAAATGCACAACCACTGCATAGGACAAAGAATTATTCTCAAGGCCATACCTGAATTCTTCACTCTGCTGGAGGGTTGCTGAACGAATGGGGTTTTAATCTACTGTAGCTAAATTCTCTGTGTAATATTAATCATGTCAGGAATGAGAGGAAGCAGATATTTCATGTAAGCAGAGGAAGCGTGGCAGTTAAAGTAAGGGAAAAGGAATCCTGGCTTTAAAATGCTCACGATATTTTAGCCAACTATTCTTCTACTACTATTATTGCTTAGTCTTTGCCATCTTTCATTAGCCTGCCCTAACTTGTAATTTTGCTAGGCATGCTTTTACAATTCATTTGCCACATCATATTTTTCACCAGAGGCTCCATCATTAGGATGATCACAGTACATAAAAAGAAACCTGTTGGTTTATCTCTTATATGCTTCTTAATAATCCAAACACTGACCCTGCCTTTCCACTGTGCTGGAAGAAATGAAATGCAATCAATGCGCTGTTAGAAATTGCTAGGCTCTTTGCTTTTGAAACAAGACAGGCATTCCAATCAGTTTTAATTAAAGAAATAACACTTCAGAAATAGTAGCTTTTACAAATAGCCTATTGAGATGTCCTTCTCTGTATCAGGGATTGTGAACCTCAGGCCCTCCAGCTATTGCTGGACTATAACTCCCATTATTAGTGGTCATGCTGGCAGGGGGTTAAAGGAACTGTGAGGGAGTGGGTGGCGTTGTGGTCTAGACCAGTGTTTCCCAACCTTGTGCCTCCAGATGTTTTTGGCCTACAACTCCCATCATCCCTAGCTAGCAAGACCAGTGGTCAGGGATGATGGGAATTGTAGTTCAAAAACAGCTGGAGGCACAAGGTTGGGAAACACTGGTCTAGACCACTAAGCCTCTTTGGGAAGGTTGGCGGTTTGAATCCCAGCGATGGAGTGAGCTCCCGTTGCTCTGTCCCAGTTCCTGCCAACCTAGTAGTTTGAAAGCACACCAGTGCAAGTAGACAAATAGGTACCACTGCAGCGGGAAGGTAAACAGTGTTTCTGTGCGCTCTGGCTTCTGTCATTGTGTTCCATTGCGCCAGAAGCGGTTTAGTCATGCTGGCCACATGACCCAGAAAGCTGTCTGTGGAAAAACACCAGCTCTCTCAGCCTGAATCGAGGTGAGCGCCGCACCCCAAAGTCACCTTTGACTGGACTTAACTGTCCAGGGTTCCTTTACCTTTTTACCTAAAGGAATTGGAGTTCAGCAAGATTCCCTATTCCTGTTGTATATTATTGTTCTTCAGGGTGGATTACACACTGCTTTCCCCTGTGTGAGTTGTTCCAGTCTTCCCTAATCATGCACACATATACAGTTTTAACCTGTGAAAGGGCAAGTCACTGATATGATTGGTAACAATTCCTTCACTATGGGACTTTTTCCTTTGTTGCAATAATGGAGCAGGAATTGTTGCATACAATCCCCTGACTGCTTCAGTCACACATAATGCAACCTTAGATCCATATTCACATGGCCAATGGCCAGAGAATGTGGGAGATGCAGTCCAACATCTGGACATTGCTCATTCCTGCTACCCTAGACCTTTGCTGTAGTCATGTAAATACCTACAGCAATGCTGGGGAACCTGCTGGCCTCCAGATATTGCTGGACTCCAACTCCTACCATCCCTGACATTTGGCCATGTTGGCTTGAAGCTGGAGTCCAACAACATCTGGGGCACTACATGTTCCCCATTCCTGGCCTACTGCATTGTTGAAGCTGCTGGAGTTACCAGACCCATTTGTTGTCAATCAGTGGTATTCATCCATGGAATCCAAACAGAATTAAAAGCAACACTTTGGAAGTTAGAGTGAGGAGGGGGAATCTATTTTTGACAAACTATTTCTAGATCAAAACTAACAGTTTCTAGAAGTAGTCAGGGCACATATTAACATAGAACAAAAGACATAAGAGGGTGAATTAACTGAGCAAGCAATCCTTCAGGGTAGCAGATAAAATAATCCAGGTATAACCCTTCTTCAGAAATTCTGTTATTTGCAACAATGGTTTGAAATACTTCCTCAGAGGAAAATCAAGCAGGAGCTGGTAATTATAGAATTGCTTGGCATCAGTTCAGGTGGATATAATTAGGATTGAACTAGCCACTCAACTGCTTTGGAAGAAAGACAATTAATGATTTAAAACTCAAGGTAGCATGGGTCTAGGGCAATATTTCTTCTCCCCTCCCACTGAATTTGGGGCAGAAAGCAGGAGGAAAGAACCTATATGTTGGGCAATCGCTCACATAGAAGGGCAGGAAATAATTCAGAGGCAGATGTAACTTGCAAGGAAGAATAATGATGTTACTCTATGTACCCTGGCTCTGAACAGGGAAGAAATAACAGGGCTTGATCAATGACAAGTTGTGTAGAAGGAGATGTGAGATGATGAAGAACCAGCAGAGGGATCTTGTAGGGAATAATGATATCTTGGCCCCCTGGTCCACATCTTCTTTCCCAGCAGGTGTGTTTGGAACGATTGATGAGTCCTCGGGCTTAGGCAGTCGGCAGTAATTTAGAGTGGTTGGCCATGCGCAAGCGACTCTCATTGTTGGCGACAGCTTCATTACAGCCAGCCCATCTTTCACTTACCGGAGACCTTCTTCCATCAAAGAGAAGATAAATGGAAAAATACACCAGACCCTATATGTTTGTGATATTATCCTCTCCATTTCCCCCCTGGTCTACTTTTATTTACAGTTTTTGAACTTTCCCTTTAAGTGGTAGGAGAGACTCTCAGAAATAGCCTCCCTGGTTTCATCTGCACGCAATTGACTTGGAGTCAGTTAACTTGGGATGACCTGAAGCGCCTTCTGATTTGCTTAACTTATTCTGATGGATTAATCAAAGGCTAAAGCGAATGGAGAGATCACTGTAAAGATCAAGTGCTCTTGATTAATCTCTGGTGGTTATATCAATGATGGATGGCACTCACAGATTTTGTCAGAAGCAGAGGAACCTGTGAATGACACACGATAGTAAGGAGTGGGGTGTGGCCTTCTTCATAACATGGTTTTTTTCTCATCGAAGGGCTTTGGAGAATGGCTAAAACTTTGTACAGATCACATTGTGCGAAGATTGCTCACAACAATATGCTGCTTTGGGTGCACTTTGTGAACACAATGCTCAGAAGCTGGGGTACTTATACAAGCAAATGAAATACCATGTATGAGTGGGATAGTTCATGTTGGATATTTAGTTATTTATATTCTATTTACCATATGTTTCCATCTATAAGATGCCCCATGTGTAAGACACCCCCTATTTTGGGGGACAGATTTAAGCAAATGGGGGGAGATGTATCTGTGTATAAGATGCTCCTAATTTCTGACATTATTTTTAAAGGAAAATACTTAGTCTTATACACAGAAAAATACGGTATATTCTGTCCTTCCTCCCGAAGGAATCCAGTGGGGCAAATACACACACATACACAGAGAGAAACATCCTCTCAGCCAGTGATTTCAGGGTTGGCAAGAACAGTATGTTCTGGTGGTTTTTCCTATGCAGAAAATTACTTTCTGTTTAGGAAGAATGTATCCCTTGGGGGAGGGACCAAACCTTAGTGGCAGAGCATCTACCTTGCATGCAGAATGTCTTAGATTTAGTTTCTGTTGTCTCTAAGTAGGGCTGTGCAAACTCCTCTTGCCCCGAAGCCTGGAGGCTCACAACCAATCAGAGCAGACCATACTAAGCTGGGTGGACCAATGGTCTAACTCTGAATAAAGAATCTTCCTGTTTCCTAACACCTCTGATGGATTTTCTTTGTTTTGTACTTCTGTACAGCTTGCGGAATACAAACACAAATAGTAGAATGCATGTACACCTATTTTTGTTCCCCCAGCTCTTACTGAGGAGTGGATTATGCCCTTGGGGAGATGAATACTCATTAATGAGAATGGGGATTGATGTGTCAAATACGAAGCAGGCTTCCTGTGGGAAGAAAAATGACTGGTGCACCTTTCAAGCATACGTTCCACATAAGAGCTTAAATGTAGAGTTGATCTATTAGGTAGTCAGTTTAAATTGAATCTATTTATACTTCATCTGATAATAAAATGTTGACTTCGATAACTGATCTTCCTCAAAAAGATAGTTTGGACACTGCATGAATGTGTTGCAGAAGAGCTCAATGGTTATGAGAATGCAATCAGTTAGTCTCAGGGCTCAGACATCACTTCTCTTGTGTGCTAGGGATTCCTACTGGAAAAACAAAGCATGGTCTTATCTGTTTTGAAAAGTGAGAGGACTGATTGCTGATTGGTGCCATTTATCCTTTTAGGTTCCATTGTTTCAACTCCTTCCATTTGTGCCTGCCTGATTTGTCCATCTCTCTCTCTCTCTCTCTCTCTCTCTCTCTCTCTCTCTCTCTCTCTCTCTCTCTCACACACACACACACACACATTGTATACATGCTCTTTGGATGCATTTCTTATCCCTAGCATCTAGTAGTGAGTTTTTTCTGCATATTCTGGAGACCCAAGGCCTTTTACTCACATCTTTTGAATTTATTTACTTTGAGTTGGCATAATAAAAACTGTAGAATAAGTGGTATCACCTACTCAGACAGAATGCTATGGCAGTAGCATTTTAAATGTAGGAAATATAACGAGACACCGGAAATTACACCATTGTCAGAAAAGATGAATGGTACAACTATAGTAGGAGCTAATTGGAACCTTACTTCTGATCACCATGAAGGTTATTCATTCTGTGCGGAAAGTGTTGTTATACAGTTTACTCGCTAGATGGTACTGGACACTGTTGTATCTGGGCAGAGTTAGGAGTTTTCTGTTCCTTTTCTTCTAATAACTAAAATTCTGGTCTAGACTTCCATGATGACGCATACATGTTTCAGAAAATATAAACTAATATTTAATGTAATTATAACACATACATACACTTCTCTAGAAATATAGCAGTAGACTTGGAAGGGACCCCAAGGTCATCTAGTCCAACCCCCTGCAATGCAGGAATCTCAGCTAAAGCATCCATGACAGATGGCCATCCAACCTCTGCTTATAAACCTCCAAGGAAGGAGATTTTATTTCTCTTTGATAAAAGCCTGATAAAATATTTCATTTCTCTTTATAGATAAAATATTTTATTTCTCTTCATAAACTGATAAAAATTTTTTCTTTATAAAATGCTAAAATGCTGCTTACAAGGAAACTTCACTAACTGAACATGAACAAAGGAAACAAAACAATTCTCCAGCTAGGGATCATTCTGACCCTCTGTGAAGAACCCTGAAATGTATTTCGTACTCCCGCTACCCAAGCAACCAATTTATTTCCATACTCAAAGTATTTTATGTAAGTGGATGTTCACCAGGCTAGCCTTTGTTTACCAGAAATGAAAGAGACAATGGCTGTATTTTCTCAAATGGATGTGGACAAAAGGTTTCATGAGAACTCTCTGACATTTCATTTTAAATGTCTGTGCTGTTACTGTTTCTTAAAAAATAAAACATGTACAGTACACATGAGTGAAGTCAAATTGCCAACTTCCTGCTACATCATTTTCTGGATGCAAGAAGCTTTCAAGAGGTTAAGGTTCTAAGGAACCTACGCACTCATGAGTTCTTATGCTTACAAAGAAATCCTGTGCTTTTCTTCTCAAGCTGTGGTGCAATCCTAACCATCCCTACTCAGAAGTAACTTCTACTGAATTCAGTGGAACTCACTCCCAGGTAAGAAGAGTTAGGATTGCACTCTTAGTCTCTACAAGGAGTTAGGGCTGCCTTCAGATGTCTTCTAAAACTCAGATAGTAGTTTATTTCCTTGACATCTGATGGGAGGGCGTTCCACAGGGCAGGCGCCACTACCAAGAAGGCCCTCTGCCTGGTTCCCTGTAGCTTCACCTCTCACTGTGAGGGAACCACCAGAAGGCCCTCAGCGCTGGACCTCAGTGTCCGGGTTAAATGATAGGGGTGGAGACGCTCCTTCAGGTATACTGGGCCAAGGCCGAATAGGGCTTTAAAGGTCAGCACCAACACTTTGAATTGTGCTTGGAAACGTACTGGGATCCAATGTAGGTCTTTCAGGACCAGTGTTATATGGTCTCGGCGGCCACTCCCAGTCACCAGTCTAGCAGTTCTCTGTGGATTCAGACATGAGTCTCCCCCAGGCCAACTTGGAGATGCTGGGGATTGAACCCAGGACATTCTGCCTGCAAGGCAGATGCTCTACCACTGAGCTATGTTTCTTCCTCAGAATAACTTTATAGCAAAAGGCATTTTGCTGGTGTAAATTCTCTTACCTTTTAATGGCATGCTGCACCTACCAAAGATGCTTCTTTTAGGCAACCTTTCAAGCGACAGCAGCCCTACCCACCATGACAATGTTGGCTCTCAGGATACAATGTTGGCTTTTCAGGATACAAGCCTGAAAAGTCCTGCTTCCACATCTAGATTCTTTGGTGGCAGGCCTGTTTGAATATCCATATAACCTGCCATTTATCATTATCCTTTGTTTACAAGCCTCCAGCCAGATCTCAATTCCTGCGATGGGGCTCAGATCCAAACCTATTTGCCGTAATTGTTCTAAGATTTTGTGAGGCATTGAATCAATAAAGTGTTTACTGTTTAACTTACTTATCTAATAATATTTTACATTTATATAGAGCCTTTCATCCTGAAAGATTTCGAAGCGCTTCACAAACTATGCTAATATAATTGCAGCGCCAGCAGAAATGCGTCAGTAGCAGAACAAACAGGTTAGCGTTGAGCCGAGAAATGTCCTGGACAAGGACATTGGGCAAAGTGGCTGTTTTCAAAACTTAAAAGGCCTGCTCTGGGCCTCTTTATCATGCACTGGTTTCAGTTGTTTTAACAGGTGTTTGCCTCAAGGAATTTCCAGCAGAGCAAAATAAATATGTATTGCAGATTCTTTACAAATGCTGCATAGGAAAGATATTCCCCTTTGGGTTTGGGAGAAGCTCTAAAGTTGTTATTTATCGTAGGAACTGCATGATTATTCATTGAAAGCACCACAATCTCTGGCTTACTGGTTCTATACAGTATTGTTATTCTATACATTATTCTATACATTATTGTTAAAAATAAAATAAATGGGTTACAGATACCAAAACAAAACTCTGCTCCATCACTAGGGATTGCATGCATGGACTTTTAGCATGCACGTAACAGCAAGCAACAAGAGCCAGTGCTATTTCATGAAACCTTCTCCCTCAAAGCCCTGATTTAAGTCCAAACATTATTCAAATACCTTTCAGATCACCTCTAGATTTTGATGGTAGAAATCCTGATTTAATAAATGTGAGCATCAGTGATTTCCCTGTACAGACCTATGACCATCTTCTTTTGCCCACAGGTGAGAAGACTAAGAGATGTAAATCTTTTTGATAATGCTATTGATATGGATTTGATTGTTGGATAGGTAGGGTTGCTAATATAGTTCTTGAATTTCCCTAAACTTTGTTTGCCACTGGATCAGATGGCAAAGATGCCATTAATATATCATCACCATCTGAGTGGTTCACAAGTTGGGTATTTAAGGATGATGTATTCAGCTTTCCCCATAAATAATCTGGCATCACATAGATCCACATGGACCCATAGTTGTACTTCAGTGATACGTACTTCCAAAAAACAAAAGCAAAAACTATATATAAGATACCATTATGGGCACCTAAATTTCTCCCATATTAAAGAAACCCCATCAAGTACTTTGCTGCTTCATGTGATGTATAATAATAATAATAATAATAATAATAATAATAATAATAATAATAATAATTTATTTATACCCCGCCCATCTGACTGGGTTTTCCCAGCCACTCTGGGCAGCTCCCAGCACAATTAAAAACACAATAAAACATCAGACATTAAAAACTTCCCTAAACTAGACTCTGAGTGTGCACTAGACTTGGCAGGAAGTTGCATGCTGAGGTGTGCATTTAAAAAATACAATTAAAATAAAGATCAATTTTGAAACTAACATTGTCTGGGTAATAAATTTTGTATGGCGTGACACACCAATAATTAATTTTGGAACTGTAAAGGTTACTATGTAGGTTCAACAAAGGCATAAAAAGCAATGAGGTTAATAGAGAAAAAATTTCACATATGAAAACATCTTGGCAGAAACCCTACTACAGATAAAAGGAAGTAAACAACTGGGCCGGCTGGCTAGAAGGATTTAATATTAAGTAGTCTAAAAATTTCCACTGCAATGTGGAAATAGTAGTGCCATTATACACACACACACACACACACACACACACACACACAGAAATAAATAATTCTGAAAAAACCATACAACAAAGCTAAACTGCTCTAGAATGGAAGCAGCCATTGACTGTAAGTATTCTGCAAGTATGTATTCTATACATATGTGTACAGTATATGTTACCAGCTAGCCTAAGTCTTAAGAAATATAATAAGAGAAACTATTCCCCTCCTCAACTTAAAATCTTGTGAATTTCTTCCACCAGTCTTCTTTTAAAAGGAAATGGGCTTAAGTGAATAGAGACAGCTCTATTCTGGAAAATAAAATTAAAATAAATTGCAGACAAAGATAATTTGTTTGGGGGAGGTGTAAAAAGTCAGGAGCCCATTTCAATGTCAATGAGATTACTTACTAGAAAATTAAATACATTTTCTGTTAAATGTAATAATGAATTCCATTGTCTGTGCTGCTCAGGCAGAACTACAATATAATTATGTTTAATACAATTAAACACAGTCTCTATTAAAAGTAATAATGTGGTCTATTGTCTACTATATTACTCAGGCAGAACTACAATACGATGAAGGCCTTGTATCTGAGAAGGACACAAGAGTGCTTATTGCATCCTCATTTTGAATGTTACATCCTGAGGCTCTTCTAACAATTTTGCTTTGTATTTCCACATAGAGCAGAGAACCCTTACTAGTTATCTCTGCTGGAGTGAAATGCATTTGGTGGCCTTAATACTTTTATCATCACTGAAGCCAACAACCTTTCTGCAAGCCATATTTCAGTTGCCTTAGCAGAGAATCCATATATAACAGGGGCCATGAAGGATGGTAGGCAGTTTAAAATGATTATCATTATTGACAGGTAGGTAGGTCTTTCCTTACAGAGAAAGGACCAATTATGGATGACTAAGGTGTGCCATCAAGGGACGTGGGTGGCGCTGTGGGTAAAACCTCAGTGCCTAGGACTTGCCGATCTCATGGTCGGCGGTTTGAATCCCCGTGGCGGGGTGTGGTCCCGTCTTTCAGTCCCAGCTCCTGCCCACCTAGCAGTTCAAAAGCACCCCTAAGTGCAAGTAGATAAATAGGTACCGCTTTATAGCGGGCAGGTAAACGGCGTTTCCGTGTGCTGCACTGGTTCTGGCTCGCCAGAGCAGCTTCATCATGCTGGCCACGAGACCTGGAAGTGTCTTCGGACAGCGCTGGCTCCCGGCCTCTTAAGTGAGATGAGCGCATAACCCTAGAGTCTGTCAAGACTGGCCCGTACGGGCAGGGGTACCTTTTAACCCTTAAGGTGTGCCATCAAGGGACGCGGGTGGCACTGTGGGTTAAACCACAGAGCCTAGGGCTTGCCGATCAGAAGGTCGGCGGTTCGAATCCCCGCGATGGGGTGAGCTCCCGTTGCTTGGTCCCTTCTCCTGCCAACCTAGCAATTTGAAAGCATGTCAAAGTGCAAGTAGATAAATAGGTACCGCTTCAGCGGGAAGGTAAACGGCGTTTCCGTGCGCTGCTCTGGTTCACCAGAAGCAGCTTAGTCATGCTGGCCACATGACTTGGAAGCTGTACGCCGGCTCCCTCGGCCAATAAAGCAAGATGAGTGCCACAACCCCAGAGTCGGTCACAACTGGACCTAATGGTCAGGGGTACCTTTACCTAAGGTGTGCCATTACTGGAAACTATGAAGCCATGGGTGGCTAAAAAGTACTCTTCCCCATCTGATGCCGTCTGGGTGTTTTGGATTTCAAGGCAGGAGTTGGTGGGAGTTGTGGACCACAACACCTAGAGGACACCAGGCTGAGAAAGCTTGTTTTAGACTTCACAAACGATGCATTTATGTCTGTAGACAAGGAGAGAGTGCTCAGCTAAGCCTGGGAACAGTACAGACAGGAAACCCCTGCCTTTTTTGTGGGTGGTTTGCTTCCAAATTGGTCAGCATGACAGGACTACAGAAGTTTGATATTAGAGTGCATGATCTGAGCAATTCTATAGCGTACACTCAAAAGGCCTCTGCACAGATTAAGCTGCAGTCCTTACAACAAGCCTGTCAGGTGGGTCAGAGTGCGATGAAGAGCAGCTTTGCTAAGGCCACCTAGGAAGGTCATGGCTGTCTGAAAAATTTGTACCAGGGACTTTTGGATTCACACTCAGTGTCTTTGCCACTATTCTCATTCAGGGCACTTGTAGCACAAGAGAAGATCAAAGACACTTTTAAGTTTTTTGTGTGGCAAAATGTCCTATGAGCTGCCAATAGAGCTGTCAGTTTGAGAAGAAATAATTCAGCAGCCATTTTTAAAATTGCAATTAGCTAGAGAGACAGTAGCAGCAGCAGCAGCATTTTATAAAAAAGAAAGTTAGGTGGAAATAGGAAGCTGGGAAGTCTTGTAAATATAGAATGCCGAATGCAACACTAGCTGCATGGCACATTTGCAAATTTCATAGTTCATCTTCTGTTGCCCTGCTCTGTTTTAATAGCTGCCTGCTTGAAATGGTTTTAAAGGTGATGTAAGGCTGGAAAGATACAAAGGGAAATAAATATTTAAGACCAGACACCACTTGCAATTGGCTCAAGTGCTCCAAGGTGGTAATTTCATATTTGTGGAAAAGAAATAAAAAATCAATAAAATATTCAAAGCACTTTCCACTAGACCTTAAAGTGCCCTTTACTGCATCATAAAAGCAGCATGATACTATTACTGATTACTCACTGGGAGACAGAGACCAAAGCTGTGAACGTTCTCTGCTTTTCCTGTTCATAACCCTTTCAAGCTTGAACTTCACAATGCATTTTTTTTTTTGAAGCAGGTTTTGGCCTTTGATCTTTAAAGACATCAAAAACCCCTCCACTAGTGAGCCTAGCACTTGTCTTTAGGTGTTGGGTTATAAACAACCATTGCCAAGGGAAATGAATCTAACAATCTTTTCCACCTGGGACTGGTTCTTTCTTGTTACCATGACCTTGAAAGGCTGAAATAAATCTGAAATCTTCAAAAGGACACAGTTATGAAAAGTTGAAGGGTGGAAAAAAAAATATTTCGCCTTCTTTATTACATTACTAGCAACATTTAGATTGCAGGCCTGTGAAGACCTACCAGGGAGAAAGTCTGATAGAACTCAAGGGGACTTATTTCATAGTAGACATGAACAAGGTGGATCTGCATCAAAGTGTTGTAGTGTGGAGTGAAGCCTGATTCCAGCCAGCCAGAATACTACATTCCATTTCCCTCTCTAGTTTTCTGTTGCCCATCCCTGGCAAATAAATAAATAAATCCAATCACTATTCTGTGGCCGCTGAGCATGCTCAATCAGCCATTTTGGGTGTTCCTGGCCCCCTATTTCCCGGCTAAATATTTGATTTTGTTGTATTTCTGCAAAACCCAGCATTCCTTTGAATCTGCCGATATGCCCCTCCTGTGTAGTTGGTGCCATTTTGGCAAAAGAGGGTTCATACAATAAGAATTGGTTCGTGATGATGATGATGATGATTATAAGATTCCATTACACAGAGTACTTTCACATTTAGTAAGCGGTGGGAGCACGGAAGAAGCCAATCTGGAGTACAATCCAACATGGAAAGAAATCACATAGAAGCTGTTGTGCATTAGCACATTCATACCCAATCACAATAAAAAGGTGTCCAATCCACCAACTGTAATAAAGGTGCTTAGAGCTCTCCCATGCTCTCAATGTGTTGTTACCCTCAATAAAAATTTTGCTCAAGTGAATTTGCATAATATATCAATATGCAATTTTAACTTACAGAAATAGCTACTGCAGTCTTCCACGACCCTCCATTTCACCTGTACTTCTCCAAATACCACATAGTGAAGCTACGGAATATGGTATTACAATAATAAATGTTTGGAACCCACTTGAGATAGCATGAAAAGAAGATTAGACCCTGAACTTTGTCTAGTAGGCAGGACACAAGTATTTCTAGCTAGCTAGCTAACTAACTAGCTAACTAACCAACCAACCAACCAACCAGACCACAGGTAAATGAGTCATTGGAACAGTGTCCTATAGTCTCATTCCGATATTTGTCTTTTGGGTTACTTCAGCATCTGGAGGAGGAGAATGGGGACAGTGCCACTAGCTCTGCCTTCCTGTCCCCATTGCCCTTCACAAATCAGAGAGTGACTGGCTGCAGTGGGGAGCATGCTCTATTCATGTATGCTCCCTCTCTCATGCAGAAGCCTGAATAGGGCTTGTGAGATTCGGGTTGACTCAGTGTCATGGGCCAGAAGTTGGCTTCACCTGCTGAGCAGCAGCCTGAAGGAGCAGAAGGCAAAGTGACTCTACCTGCTGCTGATCACCCTTCTTGCTCCTGATGAGAACCAGCTGGCTCCAGCTTTCCTAAGCAGTCTCCAGCCTCAGTCAGTTGCTGGAAACAACATTTGTCGTTCCTGACCAGACCTTGCTGCTTCTTGTGAACTTGAACCCTTGGCTTTCTTGACCCCTGGATCATCCGACTACATGAACTGAGATACTCCTGACCTTAGGATTGTACTGAACCCTGTATACATACTCTGCCTCCAGGAAAGTACCCCCCTGAGACTTGGATGGTTGGCTGACTTCTTCCTCCATTGAGCTCTGCTGGGGCTGGCAGCACAGGACTACAAAACTCAATCCCAATCAGGGTAGCAGTTTACAGGCCTGCTTTTTAATAGAATGCTTAGTTCATTCAAGGCATGCAACACAGGATCAACATTATTATGTGCCTCGCTCTTGCTCATAAGGGGAACGTGCGGAATTTTCTGAGCTGTTAGATTACCTGAGAGCTTTGTGGGTATGTGCATTTGGTCTGTTAGTTCCATGCTATTCTGAAGGGATAGCTGGAACCAGAAGCCAGCATAAGTCTGCCAGATGTCCAGAAGCTCCACAAGGGATCCTATGATATTTGCCTAATGCGTAAACGTGATGGGCTTTAATTAAAGAGAGATTCTGTATTTACTTTTGCTACCTTTGGGCCAAATGTGCAGCAGAGCAGAACGTGCTGTGCAGTGTATGGCAAGAACAGCACATGGGAGATTAACCTCAGAAGAACAAACAGAGCATTCAGGTTGAAAACGATACGTGGCTGATCTGAATGGGGTTGCCAATTTGTTACTCGGTGATTAGCTCTTTACAACAAAGTCCCTGTGACTTTCACCTTCTATTTTGCCCTTGGTCCTTTAGTCTGCTCCTGTGAGACTCACATACTTGAGGTTGTGCTTTCTGGAGAGTAGGCGGGGGAGGTGGGCAGATGAAAAAACCTTGAGAGAAATGGGTGGGAGAAGTAGCTGTTTTGCCTTCATTCATAATTTTTAAATCTGGCAACCCTGGGGCTGAAGAAAGTAGGCTGTGATGCATACATATAGAGAAAGTCAGCTTAATAGTTCTGAAACAAGTAAATTTTGAAATAAAAGGAGACATGATATAGTTTATTTTTCATTTGGAAGTGAATTTTGCCAACGTACTAGTAAAAACTTGGAGTAGGATTCACCTAACAAGCCCTATCAGTGGAAGCCCTTTAGAATAACTTCGACTTGCTTAAGAAGGCTCTCCTCCCTGTGCCGCCCCCTGACGTGGGTTGATGGGGGGGGACCCCCAGAAATAACAGTGTGGATTGTGGGGAATTGTTCCACCTGCTAAGCTGAAATGCTTACACAGACAGAACAGTCATTATAGTTCAATGTTGATTCCCCACTCATTGGTTTGTATTCAATGCTAGTTATACTAGAGTAAAGGTAAAGGTACCCCTGACCGTTAGGTCCAGTCATGAACGAATCTGGGGTTGTGGTGCTCATCTCGCTCTGTAGGCTGAGGGAGTCGGCTTTTGTCTGCAGACAGCTTCTGGGTCATGTGACCAGCATGACTAAGCCGCTTCTGGCGAACCAGAGCAGTGCACGGAAACGCTGTTTACCTTCCCGCCAGAGCGGTACCTATTTATCTACTTGCATTCTGACGTGCTTTCGAACTGCTAGGTAGGCAGGAGCTGGGACTGAATAATGGGAGCTAACCCCATTGCAGGGATTCAGACCATCAACCTTCTGATTGGCAAGCCCTGGGCTCTGTGGTTTAGACCACAGCGCCACCCGCATCCCTTATACTACAGTAAGGTAAAGGTACCCCTGCCCATACGGGCCAGTCTTGACAGACTCTAGGGTTGTGCACCCATCTTACTTAAGAGGCCGGGGGCCAGCGCTGTCTGGAGACACTTCCGGGTCACATGGCCAATGTGACAAAGCTGCATCTGGCGAGCCAGCGCAGCACACGGAAACGCCGTTTACCTTCCTGCCAGTAAGTGGTCACTATTTACCTACTTGCACCTGGGGGTGCTTTCGAACTGCTAGGTTGGCAGGCGCTGGGACTGAGCAACGAGAGCGCACCCCGCCACGGGGATTTGAACCGCCGACCTTTCAATCGGCAAGCCCTAGGCGCTGAGGCTTTTACCCACAGCGCCACCCGCGTCCCAATAGAGTAGACGCATTTAAATTAGTGGACACTGGTAACTTAGTTTTAAGGGATCTACCCTGATTTCAACTAGGACTGCCTACAACCCCTGGCTTGCTCTTGTGCCTTTGGACAGCTCCTCAGACTGTAGAAATCAGCACATCCAACCTTTCATAGAACAGAAATAAATATTAGAGTGGGTTCAGATGAACCCTCCTCATGCATTCAAAGAATGGTGTGAGGGAACTGTCAGCCCATGCAGACTCCCCATTGCTGATGTCCCCTGTCATTTACCGTTTATGTGAAAAGGTCTTATACACATATTGTCGGAGACACATAGAGCCAATTGGTCCAGAATTTTCCCATGCATAAAGGAGATTCACATGGGTACATCAGTAGCTGAGTAACATCAGTACATGAGTACAGCAGGGGATGGAAGGAAACGAGGAAGCTAATTGACCATTTGATGAGTGAGTGATTTATTCTTTCCAGCTAATGTCATTCCCACTCTAGAGCAGGAGCACTTTTTTCTCACCTCCGCCCCCTTATTACAAGGAAGAATTACAAGAGCTACTCCTGAAGGGAAGGTTTTGGAGTGGGGAGCCCTGTGGATTTATAAGCCATTTTGGATTTTGGATTTATAAGCCAGATCTGATCCCAAATCTTCCTTCTTCACCTCTTGCTTCCAAATCTAGTGAGGGCTTTGTTTAGCTGCCCGTTTCAGGGGCCAAGTATGAATTATTTTGAGTGGGGAGATTCCTTGACTAGCATTTAGGATCCCTCTATTTCATCTAATGCACACTGTTGGGAAATTCAGATTGGTTTTCTGATCGTGGCGTGGATTGTATGTTTGTTTTGCATTGAGTGCAGGTAAGTGAGGATGTTAAGAACATGGGCACACTGTTAGGTACACTGAGAGATTATTGTGTTAAGGGCACCCTGGAGGCAGTCGCAATTGCCTTTTGTGTAGTGAATCCTGGTGTGTGTGCATGTGTGTCCTAACCTTTGGCTGTGGAGTCACAATAAAGATATTCTCATCTGCCTATACTTTCTGAATTTGGTCAGTTTGGCTTTTTAACAGCACTGTGCCTCATGAGACTTAATTGTGGTTGTGCCTGCGTAGAAAGCTGCTGATAAAGGCACAGCTTCAGGGGTTGGTGGAGAAGTTGCAATTTTGTACAAAACGCAGCTTCTCCAAAAACAGGACAGCTTCCTGAAAGTGTTACTCCATCCTCCAAAGCAAGATTTCTTCAGCACTGGTAACTTAAGAGATATGTAAAATACGTACAATGCCTAATAAAGGTTTGGCGAAGTTAGTATGCAACTTAAGACAAAAGCCAAGATAAAGTCCAAACCAAAGTGATGAAATGGGAAACAGCAATGCAACAGAGGTCTCTGCGGGCTGCCATTAAACCTCACCTGAGCCAAAGATGTTTAAGTCATGTGACAGGCTTTTCTCACCCAGAGACAGTTTGAAAGCTAGTTTTAAAGGGAAAGTGTCAACGTCATACAACCTGAGCGCATAATTGTTTCTGTGGTAGAAATTGACAGAGGACTATGTGGAAGTACAGTGACCTGTGGCAAAGGATTGCGGGGGCTGCCATGTAGCTTTAACAATTGTGCAGAAGCTGTTGTTTTGGCAGGAGCAGCTTCTCAGGTCATAGTAATACAGGGGTGAGACTAGCTTTTTTTTTTACTGATTTTTTTCTTTTCTATATAACTGTGAAGAGGGAGAGGAGCCTTGCCCTTCTTCTTCTTTGGAAGAAAGGTAGATTGAATTCAGCAGTTGGGAACTTCAGGCCCCTCCCTAGGGCACACTTCATCTTGTTGACACACCCCTTAGTGGCCTTGTTGCCAGCTCTCCCTGAGATCTTTGGTCTGGCTGGAAATGGTTCTCGAACTGTGATAACAGCACTTGCTTTCCTGGATGAAGAGGTTTCGGATGTGTGTTGAGGTTTCGGATGCTGTACGAACAGGACAGTAAAGAGCGGAAAACCCCAAACTGGCTGGTCTGCTGCAGCGCCTTTGGGGCTCTTTTTGCTCAGCCGCTCCACGCAGGATGCCCAGACTGAGAAGGCACCCTTGTGGCCAGGGAGGCACAAAGGGAAAGGCCAGGTGGGGCATTGGTCCCATTTGGATATGTGACGCTATACCCAAGTGGGCTCTCATGTTGTTTTCAGAGCCTGGGCATAGATTCTGGGACTTGTGTCTGAGTAGAAGCACCTCGGATGGGGCGTCGGGGTGTGTGCAAAATGGAGCTACAACCCCCAGGGTGCACATTTTCCCTTGGTGAGCCTCTGCTGTGGGTGGCACTTTGCGATAAATAAGTGGGTTTTGGCACTCGGTCTCTAAAAGGTTCACTATCACTGATCTATACTAAGCTACCTGAATTTAGACAAGTTACTACATGGATTCTGTCCTGTTACTTGGAAAGTGCAGAATTCTATCAGAGATTCCACAGCTTCCTGCACAATAGAAGACAAAAGAGATGCTTTGGGGCACTAATCTGATTTTTACGCTTGGGACACATTCATGCATGCACATACATGCACAACCTTGCACATATTACAAAAGCTTTGCCTTTTACTCTTTCTGGCTGATTAATGGTGAGGATACATTATCAAAGCTAATAGGAGTCAAATGAAGAAAACTACCCAAGTGAAACCCTATAAATTGGTTCCTGCACTGTTGCCATCTCTCCTAATACTTAGAGCCAAGGATTTTCATTCTTGTCCAGCCAGAGCTAAAAGGGAAAGGATTAGAAAGTAAATAACTCCCACACCTGCAATAGGGGAGCAGTCAGCTATTTCACTGGTCCATTTATTAGCAAGCCTGAAATGTAAATCTATATCACAGAAAAGGTTTTTTCCCTACCCACTTTACAAGTGATATTTCTTACCTGAAGCGCATGGGAGGAAAAGGGACTGCACTTCCATCTCTGTCTTTACTGCCTAGCTGCTTATTTTGTCTTTTCTGCTATACTCAGAAAGACAAAAGCTTTTATTAATTTCACTGGGGAATTTGTTAGGATAGATTTTCTCAAAGCACAAGGCAGATCTCCACAAGGAGTCACATATAACTAGAGATGGAAGGACCTGCCAGTTTCTCAGTTTTTCCCATCTTTAATTCAGTTCTCCACATTTTGCTGCAATTCAGATTTTTTTTAAAAAAAACAACTGCATGAAAATTCACCAGCATTTTCATGTGAATTGATCCTATTGATCACATTTTATATGCAGTTTTAACTAATGTACACTTCTTGCAAGCAAGTTTTCCCAATACAGTTCAGTTTGTGTGTTATTTGCTCCAATATGTTGATTTTTATGCACACTACCCCCAAAAACATGTTTTTGTTTTGCAAATGTTGGTCAATTGGCAAACTGCATAGCAGAATGCAGATCCATGCAAATTTTGATAGACACTGTGCTTCATTCACATAATGTTTTGGAAAGAGCAACATTTGATAGTACCAGCTTCAAATGATACTGGAATCAAATATGTTCCCCATTCCAACATACAGCGGTCTTAGTGCTGGCTTCTCCCTCATCTTTCACACAAAGGCGGTATCACTGATGCAAAGTCTAACATCACTGTGTTAGGTACACATGAAAGGGCCTCTACACTCATGTCACTGTATGTGCATAGAGCTCCTCCACACAAGGGTACTGAATGGCAGAGGATTGCTCCTGTGCACACACACCAGTACCTTTTCACACATGTACCAAGCATTTGGCCTGCACATATGGCAGTGGAGGGGATGTGGCTGACCTTGCCCTCCCCAATACATAAAGGATGCTTGTGTGTGGTAAAGGAGGCCTCTGGTCAGATGTGCTGCTGCTGTTTCCTGAAATGTAGAGCAGGGCAAGGTGGTTGCAAGCCTGTCAAAAATGCAACACGCAGAGGAGAAGGAGAAGAAGAAGAGTTTGGATTTGATATCCCGCCTTTCACTCCCTTTAAGGAGTCTCAAAGCGGCTAACATTCTCCTTTCCCTTCCTCCCCCACAACAAACACTCTGTGAGGTAAGTGGGGCTGAGAGACTTCAAAGAAATGTGACTGGCCCAAGGTTATCCAGCAGCTGCATGTGGAGGAGCAGGGAAGCGAACCCGGTTCCCCAGATTATGAGACTACCGCTCTTAACCACTACACCACACTGGCTCTCCACCAAGTTGGCTCTGCTGGTGTGTTTGCAGTGTGTTGACCCTACTGTCATCTTGTCCCTTCCCCTCTGCCTTCTGGTAAGCAGTGAAAGGACCAACCAGAGGGTGAGTGCGACTGCGCCATCCAGTGGCAGAGGTACCCTCTCCGGCACCCGGGGCGGGATGCCGAGGGGCGGGGCGAACCGCCTGGTGACACATGCATGACATCTGTACAGACTGCGCATGCGTAGCATCCCATACGGAGTGTGCACACACGGCAGCCCGTACAGTCGCCGTGCAAGAGGGAGCCTGTATGGATGGTGTGTGAGAGCGGCAGCCCGTATGGTTGCTGCACGAGAGCAGCGCCCATACTGACTGCGAGCACCCTTGGCCGCTCTGCAGCTGGGGGGAGGCAGGGGCCATCTTGTCAATCCCCCCCCCAGAGTGGCATCCGGGGTGAACAGCCCCCTCCGCCCCCCACTTTGTACGCCCCTGGCCCCATCACACTGTATATACTTCCTTGTATAGGGAAGTTTTTAATGTCTGATGTCTTACTATTTTAATTTGTTGGAAGCTGCCCGGAGTGGCTGGGATTAATTCAGCTAGGCAGAGTAGCAGCAGCAGCAACTTCTTGTGTGAAAATCCTCACTTGTACGTCCCGACTGGGTCAACAGGAGCAGTACTTCTGAGTAAGCATGTATAGGAGTCTGAACCAATGGCACTGAAAGAAGCTTTAAACTAGTTAGTATTCCATCCTTGCTCACCCCCAACTTAGCACAATCAATGTTATTTGAATGAGAGATATAGTAGCTGTGAAAATATTGCCCACAAAATCCATATAAGATATGCACAGCATGTCTCCCAATTACCATACTTCACTTTCCCTAGGACAACTCTAGCAAATGTGCAGGGAGTTTACCCATCATCACAGAGCAGAAATACAATTGTGTGCCTGACCTCACTTAGTCTGCTCCTTGTAGCCTTGACCTGTATATGCTTCCATCAGTCTTGTTGCTGTTGTTCAAGGATATGGCCCTTTATATGTTGTTAGACTATGACTCCCATGACCCCGATCATTGGACATGCTGGTTTGGGCTGATGGAGTCTAACAGGTTCCCCATTCCTGTTGTAGAACAAGACAGGATGTGAAATTAGTTCACACCTTTTCTTGTCCTGCCCTGTTCCCCCAGGCACTGCAAAATAATGAGTGCATGTGAAAGAACAAAGAAACCCACAAGCCCCAAATCTCTCTTTCTCCATTTTGTATTCTGTGGAGAAGCAGAGAGAGAAGAAATGCCATGGTGCATCTGCATCACCACAACCAGATGCCTTCATCTGCCCTGGCTATAACAAAACTTGTCTCTCCTGTATCTACCTCTGCAGTGCCAGTAGGCGCTGCAATCTTCCAACAGTTTGACTTCACCCCAAAGATGAAGTCTTCCATTGTCTCCTGAGACAGATGGATGCCAATAAGAAGAACAAGGCACTTTTACACGGATGCCAACAAGAAGAACAAGGCACTTTTACACTGATCTGGTTCACGTGTAAAAGTAAACCACTATTTAGTATTGCATGCACAAGCTCACCCCCTTTCCTTCCACTCCAGTGCAGACGCAAGGAGCATATAAAAAATATTCACTTCTGTTTTCTATGAACTGTGGTTTGTTTATGTGTTTGAACAAGGAACTGTGGTTAGTGTTAACTACAGCTTTTGAAAAAAAAGAAACCATTGTTTGATGTTGGCTTGTTTCAATAAATCTTAGTTAACACTGATTACAGTTTGGGTTCTGACAAGAAGGGTGGGTCCCTGCCCCAAAGCACCTATTATTCATATTTTGCTAGAGGAATAAAAAAAAGAGGATGGAGGTAAGAGATAAGGAGGAATGGCATGGGTAACAAAGGATCAGTGTGAGCAAATGCAGATCATGTACTGAGACTTTGCTTCCACTGCAGTTAGCAACAAGGGAATAGAGTGAAAAGTTTCACAAAGAAGTTAGTAACAGAAACACCATAAATTGAAAGTAGAGTGGGAGGTTGGGGGGACTTTGAACAAAATTTGCAATATTGAACTTCTCTGGCATTGTCGCAGTAAGACTTTGTCAGTATAAAAGTACTGAATTTGCATGAAGTCAAACTTACCTCACAGAAGGGGTTTCTGGTTGCTTTTTCACGGGCCATGGCCATATTGATGGAACTGCAGGAAATACTTTTTTTGTGCTTTCTCGGTGGATAAGAGCACGGGATGACTCAGAAAACAGGAACGATCACTTGAAAGGAAGACAGACGAGCCTGAAGTCTGAGTGGGGAAAATAAATCAAACAAAAGCAAGCCAGAAATGCAGGCACTCTGTGTTAAATAGTTTGAAGGGTGAATCAGGTTATTCTTTGTACAGAACCATGTGAAGAGTCTCCGTACATAGACAAGGATGGAATTGAAAAATAAGTGAAGACAAATGTCCTTCAGATGTCAGAGGGAGGAGGAAACTGGGGAGGGAAGACAGAGAATGTCTGAGAGCAAAAGGGGTAGGGGGAGTGGAAGGATGATGATGATGATAATAATAATAATAATAATAATAATAATAATAATAATAATAATAATAATAATTTATTTATACCCTGCCCATCTGGCAGAGTTTCCCCAGCCACTCTGGGTGGCTCCCAATCAGGTGTTAAAAACAGTACAGCGTTACATATTAAAAACTTCCCTGAACAGGGCTGCCTTAAGATGTCTTTTGAATGTCAGGTAATTGTTTATCTCTTTGACATCTGATGGGAGAGCGTTCCACAGGGCGGGCGCCGCTACCGAGAAGGCCCTCTGTCTGGTTCCCTGTAGCCTCACTTCTCGCAATGAGGGAACCGCCAGAAGGCCCTCGGCGCTGGATCTCAGTGTCCGGGCTGAACAATAGGGGTGGAGACGCTCCTTCAGGTATGTTTAACTGGGCTGTACTCTTAAGTCATAAACTTAAGTCATAAAAATATAAGAAGAGCCTGCTGCATCGGGCCAATGACAAAGCACCCTGTTCTCACAGGTCAATCAGTTGCCTGTAAGAAATCTGCAAGCAGGACCTGAGCAGAAGAGTATTCCCTGACCCATGGTTTCCAGGAACTGATGCTTAGAAGCATTACTGACTCTGACTGTGGAGGCAGAGCATAGCCATCATGGCTAGTAGCCACTCATAGCCTTACATGCCATGAGTTTGTGATTTATTGATTTTTCCATTTGACGACTTCCACAGGTGTTCTAACGCTTCCTCTGTGATATTCAGGAGGAAAGATAACAGTAGTCATAGTCTGCTTTCGAAGAAGAAGGAGAGAAAGCAGCCAGGTGAAAATGGTGAGAAAGGAATATGATATGTAGATAATGTTCCATGCTGTAAAGGACTGATGAAAAGCAATCCTTGGATTTGTCAGTTTTCGTTTAAGAGATAATAAGAGAGAAATGGAATTTCTACTTTTAACATCCACATGTAAAAATAAAATCCTCCATTTGTGAGAGAGTCCAGGACAGAGACAGAAATAAACACTTGGAAGGGAACGCAGAGGTTAGCTCTCTTGAAGCTGTGATGCTGCCAGCGAAACACTGCTCTGCTTATACTTTTGGCTGCATGTAGTGCTTCCGTTACTAAAAGAGCAATCCTATCTCCAGCCAGAGAGCAGTGGACCAGAGTGGCTAATTCTCTTCTGCATCCCAAGCCCTGCTGGCTCTTGCCATCAAGAACAGGTGGTTGTGGGGAAGCGTGAAGGAGGAATTTGAAAGGTATTTTTACACCTCAGACATCCAGTACCCTGGGCCATAAGGTCCCAGTTTAGGACTTTTCATAGAATTGTAGAGTTGGAAGGGACCCTGAGGATCATCTAGTCCAACACCCTGCAATGCAGGAATATACAGTTGTCCCATACAGGGATCGAATCTCTGACTAAAATAAAAGGTTTTAAAATAAAATCTGACAAAAGCAAAATGTTGGTCAAAAACACGGAGGAGCAGTCAAAAAAAGCTTTACAAAGGCTGTCTGGTTTAAAATAGATTTAAAAGTCAAATATTGGGGAATTTGGCTGCTAACAAAGAACCTGAGCTTATTTGAAAACAATTATATTAAATTGCGGAAAGAGGTTAAGAAAGACTTGGAGACATGGGGATGAAACTTTCCCTGCTAGGTAGAATTTCAGCCGTTAAAATGAATGTACTCCCTAGGATACTGTTTTTATTCCATTCAATTCTGATTGTAAATACAGTGGTACCTCGGGTTACAGGCACTTCAGGTTACAGACGCTTCAGGTTACAGACTCCGCTAACAGAACTTTGCTTCAGGATGAGAACAGAAATCGTGCTCCGGCAGCGCGGTGACAGCAGGAGGCCCCATTAGCTAAAGTGGTGCTTCAGGTTAAGAACAGTTTCAGGTTAAGAACAGACCTCCAGAATGAATTAAGTTCTTAACCCAAGGTACCACTGTAATGCAAGCTGCTTCAAAGAATGGGAAAATATTTCTGAATTTATTGGGGGGGGGGAGCCAAGAATTAAATATAAAATTCTAATACAAAAGGAAGAGGAGACTTTGCCCTGCCAGACCTGCAATTGTACTATGAGGCAGCTTGCTTGTGTTGGTTAAAGAAATGGATTATTTGGACAATGCAGACATTTTAGGCCATGACTTAAAATTAGGCTGACATGCATGTCTTTGGTATGAGAAAGCAAACATTTATAAGAGTTATGAACCACATTCTCAGGAAGAATTTGTATAGAGAAATATAAAAATCTGCTAGAAAGAAGAACACTTTTATTGAAGCAATTACAATTAAGAGAGTTAATATGGACAGACAATGAGTGACTTACAGGGAATTGCTGGACTTTGCAGGGGTGAACCCAGACTCAAACTTATGAAGAACTTAAGGAGCCAAGTCACAGATTGGTTACAATACCACCAGCTATATGATAAGTTTAAGTCAGACAAAAAATTGGGTTTTTGGATCCAAGCTCACAATTTGAAAAAGAACTGTTACAAAATAAGGATAAACCCTTGTCTAAAATGTGTAATTTTTTTTATTAGAATGGGAAACAAAAGACAGGCTAGTTAAAGCATTAATGACACACTGGGCAATAGATACAGGACACAATGTAGATCTAAACCTCTGGAAAAGAGATTTGGAATTTACCGTGTGTTATTCTCTGAAAGAGAACTATTTGAAAATGATTCATAGATGGTATTTAACTCTGAGAAGGTTGACTAAGATGTATAAAGCTGAATCAGATACATGTTGGAAATGTAAAGAAATGCGAGGGATTTTTTTTTCATATGTGGTGAACATGTAGAAAGGTTAAATAATATTGGGAAATGATTTATAATGAATTGGAAAAAAATGTTTAAATTTACCTTCCCCAAAAAACCAGAGTCCTTTTTGCTGGGGATAACAGAAATTCCCAGGTAACAGATAAGTTTATTTATGTATGCAACAACAGCGGCCCATGTTCTGTTAGCTCAAAAATGGAAAGTGAGCGAGGTCCCATGAAAAGAGGATTGGTAACTTAAGATGTTAGAATATGCAGAACTTGCAGGCTTAACACACAGAATAAGAGAGCAAGAAGAACATATATTTAAAGAAGAGTGGAGAATATTTATTGAATATATGAAAAATAATTGTACACAGCTGAAAACTCTGGCAGCATTAAGATAAATTCAACTGAGTAAACAATGTTTGATTGATGTAAAAGTGGAAAATTGATTTGAATAGTTATAGTAAAATATGCAGGAATGTATGATATGTAATATGAACCATAGAAAAAGAAAAGAGGTCACTGGATATTTTAAAATTTGTAAAATGTTCATTTTGAAATGTAAAAAAACTGAAAACAAATAACCTGTGACTATTGTGTTCTCAGCACCACACTCTTCTCACTGGCTATCACCAGCAAGGAAACTGGTTTTGGAGTTCAACTTCTGGAGGATACTGCATCAGGGCTACCTCTGCACGATCTCAATAGCTCACCAATGGACTTGTTGCAGGAGTCTCATGACAACACTCCATGATTTTAAAAAAATAAAATTGGCTCCTGCCATTGGATGGAGCTGGGTCTTCCATTGAAGGAACCCCTCCAACCAGTGGTGTTTCTCTCCACTTATGGAGGCCAGCAGAGTAGCAGCTATGCATTACCCTAACCTCTCAGCAATCAACGTGTGTGTGTGTGTGTGTGTTTGTGTGTGTGTGTGTGAGAGAGAGAGAGAGAGAGAGAGAGAGAGAGAGACTCTGTGCTTTAACACAGTGGCTCCCAAATGGTGAACCATGTACCTCAGAGGGTCTACGTAATTCATCCAGGGGGTTCATAGCACCATTCACATAACAAAAACATAACAAGAAGAAGAAGAAGAAGAAGAAGAAGAAGAAGAAGAAGAGTAGTTTGGATTTGATATCCCTCTTTATCACTCCCCTTCAGGAGTCTCAAAGCGGCTAACATTCTTCTTTCCCTTCCTCCCCCACAACAAACACTCTGTGAGGTGAGTGAGGCTGAGAGACTTCAGAGAAGTGTGACTGGCCCAAGGTCACCCAGCAGCTGCATGTGGAGGAGCGGGGACACGACCCCCTGTTCACCAGATTACGAGACTACCGCTCTTAACCACTACACCATACTGGTGTAGAGATACATACATACATACATATATATATATATATATATACATACATACATACATCAACATTTTTAAAAATATGGGGTCCATAGCTTGGCTTTTGAAAAACAGGGGGTCTGAAGTACCTATCTAATTGGGAAGCACTGCTCTAAGGAATTAAGTACTTTCTTGAAAACTTTAGAAATCTATGAGTCATTTCAGATGACTCACTAGGACAAGCTTGGGCATGTGTTGCCCAATGTTCTATATGGGGTGGTCCCAAGATTGTCTTTTCCTGTTATATCATATGATCTGTGGGGGGTTTTGTTCCTAAATCCATGGTTGAAAATTGTTGAGAGTGCATGCTGTCTGACCAACTATTTTCTTGTCACAATAAAAATAGGCATATTGACAATCAGCCCACAGTTTGAATGCTATAACTTCACTGCCTGAATGCTGGCATTTAAATTTCAGAGATTTAAATCCGAATTCTTTTATTTTAATGATGCTCTTAGGACTGTGATGTCAAGAACAATCACAATACATTGAGATGGGTTTTGTTTTTCTAAATTAGGCTTGAATGTCAGATTGTCATGACTTCCAGTCACTGTCATGATGTATCTTAACTATCACAAAAACATCTGATCTTCTGCAAAAAGCTTCGGTGCTAAAATTCGCTGTGATCTTACCACAGCCATAATAGTTAGGAGAATATGGACTGACTGCTTATTAATGCAGTGTGAGAAATAAGTTACCATATTGTCAATTGATGTGTATTTTCTATTTCGATTCAAGCTTGACTTTCAACAAAATGTTGCAGCATGAAGCACTGGTGTTCAGGATCCCAGCTACTCAGCTACTCCACCCCCACTCTTGTTTTCTGTCTCCTACAGTCTGAACACTTGAAACTGAGGGAATTATAAGAACAGTTGAAGGACATTCTTCTTTAATGAAACTGTAACAGCAGGTTGTTAGGAATTCAAAATAACTCTGCTTAAGACTTGGGAAATATAACAATCATATTCTGTACTATTAGTGCCACTTCGCAAAAAGTACTCTTCTCTGTGTGATCTCTACCTAAGGTATCAGTATGCTTGGATGTTTATCCATTTGTTGATCTAGGAAGAGGATGCTAGTGGTATCATCAGTGTTGGGTACACACTGATAAGATCTGAGGGATGCTGCAAAACTAAATTTGGAAACTAAATTTGGGGTGGGGGGTGGGGGTGGGAGGGAGATGAAGTCCTCTTAACCTCCCTTCAGAAGAGAGCTGGGAAATAACCTGCCCAATATTGTAGGCATCAGTTTCCAACTTCTCCTTTCCTGTAATCCCGAAAAGGGGGGAATGAGCCATTTCCTAGGGAGATATTTCCTCATAATGGAGTTAGCAGGAGAATCCAGAGAGGAATTAGTCTGTATCAAGACTATTGCAGTCAATTGGAATCGAACCTTTCCATTTTCTTTCCCCTCCCCTGTTCCACACATTCTGAAATGACAGTAAATCTGGATTATCTTTATCAGGATGTGTGATTGCTTTGCCCAAAGATTTTATGCCACCGTATAAATCCAGCATAATGTGCCAGATTAGCCGAGTTACTTAAAAGAGCAGACTGTTCTAGTGGCACATTTATTAATATCATATATAATGGGGATGTAGCTATACAGTGAGTTTCTATTTAGGAAAAAAAAAAGCCCAACTAGGGAAGTTTATGGGGTTGGCCTGGTGCCTTCCGAGGTGAGATATGCACCCAAATGGATTTTTATGCCTCCTGCACGAGAAGATTATAAACCACAAGTTAACTGTGCCCTTGCTCTCAGTTTGGAGAAAGCATATCCATAATTTGTCACAGATGCAACTAAATAATAAACCATCTTTTGTGGCTGCTGTGACATCGATGGTCTGAATGCCCTTGTTCTGTTTGTGGTGCTGAGTCGGCTGCTGTTTATTGGAATTGTTTTATTGGTTCCATTTGTCTGTTTCTCTGGATGTTATTTTAAGCGTTTTATTTTGGAAACCACCATGGAAGTTTATGAAGAGTAGTCTAAACATATTTGAAATATTTAAAAACAACTCATAAAATGATGCTCTCTGCAGAAGCATTAGCAACTTACATGAGGGTTCAGTTCCGGGGGTTCACGCATATACACAAAAACACGTAAAGCCAGGAACCCCCTGAACCAGCCCTCCTGCAAGCTGAATTGGGGAAGGTGGCAAGAGGTCACTGATGCTGTCCCAGAGCCCTCCAGCCACCTCCACAAAACCTGGTAAGCACTCGCCCAGCTTCGGGAAGGAGGTGGAAGTCAAGGCCATGCAGCTGGTAGTGGTGGGTAGCTGGCTACAATTGCCCTGGGCCTCGGGGGGTCAGCCAGCTTGTGCCCCCAGCAGGAGCCTGCTGGACTTACACTGTCATTGCAAGAACAAGACTCCTGCCCTGGTCTCAGACAAGCTCTGCAAAGGCTTGGCAGGAAGCCTCTGAGAGCCAGTGTGGTGTAGTGGTTAAGAGTGGTAGACTTGTAATCTGGTGAACCGGGTTCACGTCTCCGCTCCTCCACATGCAGCTGCTGGGTGACCTTGGGCCAGTCACACTTCTCTGAAGTCTCTCAGCCCCACTCACCTCACAGAGTGTTTGTTGTGGGGGAGGAAGGGAAAGGAGAATGTTAGCTGCTTTGAGACTCCTTTGAGATATAAAGTGGGATATCAAATCCAAACTCTTCTCTGGCTGTGATCTAGAGTCCTTCAGCTCCTTCCCAAAGCCTGGTAAGCACTTGCCTAGCTTTGGGCAAGAGGTGTGAGGGCTGTAAGACCCTGCCAGAGCCCTCATACCTCCTTCCCAAACGTAGGTGGAAATAAATTAATGGAGAATGGGTTTCCTCTGCTCCCCATTTATTTCTTTTCTCCCCCACCCGCACAAGATGTGATTGCATTAGTTTAATAAGCATAAGATGCAAGTTACCTGTAAATATACTGGGAATAATTCTGCAAACTTTAGTCTGGCTGGAGGTCATATGGGAACATATTTGATAGCTGACAATACAGTGTCAGCCATTGGGGGGGGATGTGCATGGGCCCCAATATTTGCCTTGCATCTGTATCTGTGCTATATATACATACAGTGTGTGTGTGTGTGTGTGTGTGTGTGTATGTTTCTCAGTCCTTTCATGCTCTCTATGCTTCAATCTTTAATTTGGGTTCCAAGCCGCTCTGTGCAAAATGAAGCTCTGTGTACCCATTCACTCTTATGGGAAATTCAAAAAAGGCCTATAACTTTCCCCCTCTTGCCAGAAGCCATTTAAATCCAGAAGCACAGAAGACTGCCAAATTGGATTAAGCCTGCCAAATTACAGACAAATAGGTCCAGGGGCTTTTGTGGGGAAATAAAAGAGATTCACTTTCCTCCATAATACATATTAGAGCAATATCTTCAGCATCCATATTAGCTTCATATTGTTTGAGGGGTGCGGTTGATCTCTTGCTCTCTCTTGCCTTAAAGGAAGTAGCAGTATGTATTCCTGCTTGCAATTAGGGGCAGAGAAAAGATGAGCAGCTTTGCACCAGCCTTTCCCAGTGCTTGTTGTGTTGGGAGGGGTTGTCCTCAGGCATTCCATGATCAGGCTCTCCTTAAGGTTGCCTGTGAACTGCTGGGTTTTTTGTGTGTGTAGTAGCAGGAGCATGTAAGGTAAAGGTAAAGGTACCCCTGCCCGTACGGGCCAGTCTTGCCAGACTCTGGGGTTGTGCGCCCATCTCACTTAAGAGGCCAGGGGCCAGCGCTGTCCGGAGACACTTCCAGGTCACGTGGCCAGCGTGACAAAGCTGCATCTGGTGAGCCAGCGCAGCACACGGAAACGCCGTTTACCTTCCCGCTGGTAAGCGGTCCCTATTTATCTACTTGCACCCGGAGGTGCTTTCGAACTGCTAGGTTGGCAGGCGCTGGGACCGAATGACGGGAGCGCACCCCGCCGCAGGGATTCGAACTGCCGACCTTTCCCACAGCGCCACCTGCGTCCCACATAGCAGGAGCATGTGGAGACTGAATAAATGTTTTTTATTTCCTGCCCTCCATGCCTCCTTCAGTACATCAGGGCTTAAAGAGCTGTGGACTTGTAGTCTTCCTGAGGAAACATCAGTGTGCACCACTTTAATGTGCTGGGGAGTGATAGGATGTAGGAAGAGGTGGGAAATAAACCTCCCAACTGCCTCTCTCTTCTAAGGAAGGGAGAAGAGGGTGCTTGGAGCAGTGGTGGTGTCAGATTTAAGCCCTGTCCAGATGCTGAACCTGAGGTCTCCACCAATAAGAAGGAGGAGAACAAGACCCTTCAGTGACCCTGAGGAGCCATTGGAGTTAGACTTCCTTGCCTGAGGACAGGAGGTCCCCACACCAGCTGTTTGGGTCCCTGGCTTGGCCTCAGACTCCTCCCCATCTTTCCCACCAAAGCCACTACCGTAGCACCTGACTAGCTGCACAAGAGGCTACTTGGGGGGGACGAGAAAGTGTCTGGAAACATTGGCTTGGATCAGGGCCTGATTGAGTCAGGAAGGCCCCAAATCAACAGCTCAAGCTTGCCTGGTTTGGTGAAATGGTTTGGGCATGTGAGGAACGGAGTTTTCCAGGTCTTCCGATAGGTTTGGGAAATGAGCTGATTTGTTTCCAATTTTGAAGGAAAGAAATGAGTTTGTTTAAAAAAAACAACAAACTTCTGCCATGCATCAACCAATGAGGTAATTTCTAACAGAGAATGATCAGAACCTTTGCTGAAATACAACCCCCAGTATTCTTTGGGGGAAACCATGATATTTAAAATTGCCTAAATGCCTCCTCCTATTCCACCTGCTTATTCCCTTTTCTTGCTCCTGGTGTGGATTTTGCCATCCTTGGTGCATGATTTGTCACTTAGATGCTTCAGAGTCCCTGATCAGCACAGTGCAGCATTAGAAGGTGTTATCAAAGGGAATGCTGAAAGCCAATCAATGAGAGAATGATGGCCAGGATGGAGGGTGGGGGAACCCCTAAACTCAAGAAATTCGCTGCACTGCCTTGGCCATTTTCTGCACAACTCATTTTGATACTATCCGGAACAACAATAGCAATAAACAAAACTGCCAGGTGATTTATGGAACACACACAAATGGCTTCATAACTTCTTAGAAAAACTGAAAGGTAGATGACAACATACGATCGTTGTGATCTGGGCTGTCAGGTATGAGAAAAATTTAGTGACTGCCAGTAACAACAGTTGTAAAAACTTCCCTGCCAGCAACAATTCCCCTATCGGTAAATTTCTCCTTCTCTCTCTCTGTCTGCTGATATTCCCAGTTCTGTTCCACAGAAGCCAAAATGTCATTGCTGTATTTCTCAATTATGGTCATTATCATAATTTGCATTATATTATGTGCAGCAGGGGAGACATAGAGAGGCCTCCTAGCTGACCTTGTGAAGAACCATCATTATGTCAAATTCTGACACTAGCCTTCGAGCTGATGGTTATAGACCTCCCTAGCTCAACATGTGGAAAATAAAAATCTTTGATAGATATAGCTTTGGGGGCACTGGCATTTAGATCCCCAAACCCATCCTCTGTTGATTTACAAACAGGCATAATAGGAACCCTCTCACAAATTCAGGAAAGAAATGGAAGGGCAAATCAGGATTTCACCCACTCTGTACCCACTCCATATGCTTATCTCAAAATTGAAATAGATTCAATCTTGTGAGTACAGTTTGTATTCCAATACACTCTCACCATGCAGTTGAGAACCCTACAAAAGGCAAAGTTTTTAACCAGTTTAATTAACATAAGAAGTATTTCAATAGGTTAACATTTTCATCTTATGCAACTGCATTGGTTGTGGCATTCGCACAGGCTCGTTCCACAGACTCTTGACCCTGCACCATCACGGCTTCCCTTTTCCACTGCCACCAACCAGGTTTCCCCGGTAATATATTCAGACTCAGTCAGGTTGTAACGTATTAGCAAAGATTCCAGTTTATTGTTAATGCAAACAAGTTTTAAATACTTTGAAACACTGTAATCCGATTCACTGTAATCTGATTCATAATCCCTTATGAATACACAGTGGAAGTGAGGAACAGGTTTAAGGATTTAGATTTGCTGGACAGAGTGCCTGAAGAACTATGGGTGGAGGCTCGCAACATTATACAGGAGGCAGCAACTAAAACCATCCCAATGAAAAAGAAATGCAAGAAAGCAAAGTGGCTGTCCAACGAAGCTTTACAAATAGCGAGGGAGAGAAGGCAAGCAAAATGCGAGGGAGATAGTGAAAGTTACAGGAAATTGAATGCAGATTTCCAAAGAATAGCAAGGAGAGACAAGAAGGCCTTCTTAAACGAGCAATGCAAAGAAATAGAGGAAAACAACAGAATGGGAAGAACCAGAGATCTGTTCAAGGAAATCGGAAATATGAAAGGAACATTTCGTACAAAGATTACCATAATAAAGGACAAAAGTGGTAAGGACCTAACAGAAGCAGAAGACATCAAGAAGAGGTGGCAAGAATACACAGAGGAATTATACCAGAAAGATATAGATGACTCGTACACCCCAGATAGTGTGGTTGCTGACCTTGAGCCAGACATACTGGAGAGTGAAGTCAAATGGGCCTTAGAAAGCACTGCTAATAACAAGGCCAGTGGAAGTGATGATATTCCAGCTGAGCTATTTAAAAATTTAAATGATGATGCTGTTAAGGTGCTACACTCAATATGCCAGCAAATTTGGAAAACTCAGCAGTGCCCAGAGGATTGGAGAAGATCAGTCTACATCCCAATCCCCAAGAAGGGCAGTGCCAAAGAATGCTCCAACTACCACACAATTGCACTCATTTCACATGCTAGCAAGGTTATGTTTAAAATTCTACAAGGCAGGCTTAAGCAGTATGTGGACCGAGAACTCCCAGAAGTGCAAGCTGGATTTCGAAGGGGCAGAGGAACCAGAGACCAAATTGCAAACATGCGCTGGATTATGGAGAAAGCTAGAGAGTTCCAGAAAGACATCTACTTCTGCTTCATTGACTATGCAAAAGCCTTTGACTGTGTCGACCACAGCAAACTATGGCAAGTTCTTAAAGAAATGGGAGTGCCTGATCATCTCATCTGTCTCCTGAGAAATCTCTATGTGGGTCAAGAAGCTACAGTTAGAACTGGATATGGAACAACTGATTGGTTCAAAATTGGGAAAGGAGTACGACAAGGCTGTATATTGTATCCCTGCTTATTTAACTTATATGCAGAATTCATCATGCAAAAGGCTGGGCTGGATGAATCCCAAGCCAGAATTAAGATTGCCAGAAGAAATATCAACAACCTCAGATATGCAGATGACACAACCTTGATGGCGGAAAGTGAGGAGGAATTAAAGAACCTTTTAATGAGGGTGAAAGAGGAGAGCGCAAAATATGGTCTGAAGCTCATCATCAAAAAAACGAAGATCATGGCCACTGGTCACATCACCTCCTGGCAAATAGAAGAGGAAGAAATGGAGGCAGTGAGAGATTTTACTTTCTTGGGCTCCTTGATCTCTGCAGATGGTGACAGCAGTCACGAAATTAAAAGATGCCTGCTCCTTGGGAGAAAGGCGATGGCAAACCTAGACAGCATATTAAAAAGCAGAGACATCACCTTGCCAACAAAGGTCCGTATAGTTAAAGCCATGGTTTTCCCAGTAGTAATGTATGGAAGTGAGAGCTGGACCATGAAAAAGGCTGATCGCCGAAGAATTGATGCTTTTGAATTATGGTGCTGGAGGAGACTCTTGAGAGTCCCATGGACTGCAAGAAGATCAAACCCATCCATTCTTAAGGAAATTAACCCTGGGTGCTCACTGGAAGGACAGATCATGAAGCTGAGGCTCCAATACTTTGGCCACCTCATTGGGAGAGAAGACTCCCTGGAAAAGACCCTGATGTTGGAAAAGATAAAGGGCACAAGGAGAAGGGGACGGCAGAGGACGAGATGGTTGGACAGTGTTCTTGAAGCGACAAACATGAGTCTGACCAAGCTGCGGGAGGCAGTGGAAGACAGGGGTGCCTAGCGTGCTCTGGTCCATGGGGTCACGAAGAGTCGGACACGACTTAACGACTAAACAACAATCCGATTCACTCTCTCTGTCTCCCCTCTGTCTCTAACTCACTCTGACTCCTATGCCTCCCACCCACAAGAAACCAACCGAACTAACTGCCAAAACCCCTGTGTTGAGCCTTACCCCCCGGGCTTTCTTATTGGCCAGCTCATTAACCCTTTCTCTCTCTCCCCCAGTATGACATCTCCATAATGAGTGGGCAAACACCACATTGGTCATTTTAATAATTCCTTCTATTTCTGAGGTTCAGGCTGCGGGTGTCAAAAGGGACCATTCATTCACAAGAGGGAGTATAGAATCATAGAATCATAGAGTTGGAAGAGACCATAAGGGCCATCGAGTCCAACTCCCTGCCAAGCCGGAAACACCATCAGAGCACTCCTGACATATGGTTGTCAAGCCTCTGCTTAAAGACCTCCAAAGAAGGAGACTCCACCACACTCCTTGGCAGCAAATTCCACTGTCGAACAGCTCTTACTGTCAGGAAGTTCTTCCTAATGTTTAGGTGGAATCTTCTTTGGAACCATTGCTCCGTGTCCACTTCTCTGGAGCAGCAGAAAACAACCTTTCTCCCTCCTCTATGTGACATCCTTTTATAAATTTGAACATGGCTATCATATCACCCCTTAACCTCCTCTTCTCCAGGCTAAACTGTTGTATTTGCAGGCTCCTGAACACAGCGGAAGGATGAGCAGTATGTGCCACATGCTTAACTTTACTTTATTTACACTTCAATGCTGAGAGATTACAAACTTGCATCTTGCTTCTGCGAGAGCAGAGAAGCAACTCCTTCCCCTCGGAAACAAAGAACACCGAGAGAAACAGTGAAAAACAGGAAACCAGTGTACGTCACATCCAGTCTCCCATTCCCATGGGAAACCCAACAGTACTCTGACTGTGGAATGCAAAACATTGTCCCGTGACAAGCACTTTGCTGCACAGTGAAGGAAGCAGAAACCAACATAAACATGCCCAGCTCCCTTAGCCGTTCCTTATAAGGCATCGTTTCCAGGCCTTTTACCATTTTGGTTGCCCTCCTCTGGACACATTCCAGTTTGTCAGTGTCCTTCTTGAACTGTGGTGCCCAGAACTGGACACAGTACTCCAGGTGAGGTATGACCAGAGCAGACTACAGTGGCACTATTACTTCCCTTAATCTAGATGCTATACTCCTATTGATGCAGCCCAGAATTGCATTGGCTTTTTTAGCTGCCGCGTCACAGTGTGGTCAACCAAGACTCCTAGATCCTTTTCACATGTACTGCTCTCAAGCCAGGTGTCACCCATCTTGTATTTGTGCCTCTCATTTTTTTTTTGCCCAAGTGCAATACTTTACATTTCTCCCTGTTAAAATTCATCTTGTTTGTTTTGGCCCAGTTCTCTAATCTGTCAAGGTCGTTTTGAAGTGTGATCCTGTCCTCTGGGGTGTTAGCCACCCCTCCCAGTTTGGTGTCATCTGCAAATTTGATCAGGATGCCCTTGAGTCCATCATCCAAGTCGTTGATAAAGATGTTGAATAAGACTGGGCCCAAGACAGAACCCTGTGGCATCCCACTAGTCACTTTTCTCCAGGATGAAGAGGAACCATTGATGAGCACCCTTTGGGTTCGGTCAGTCAGCCAGTTACAAATCCACTGAGTGATAGCATAGTCAAGACTGCATTTTACCAGCTTCTTTACAAGAATATCATGGGGCACCTTGTCAAATGCCTTGCTGAAATCAAGGTAGGCTACA
This sequence comes from Podarcis melisellensis, assembly GCF_964234715.1. Lineage (NCBI taxonomy): Eukaryota > Metazoa > Chordata > Lepidosauria > Squamata > Lacertidae > Podarcis > Podarcis melisellensis. The sequence continues at coordinate 52,774,861 of NC_138528.1, forward strand.
TCCACTGCGTTCCCTTCATCTACCAGGCTTGTAATTCTGTCAAAAAACGAGATCAGGTTAGTCTGACATGACTTATTTTTCAGAAATCCATGCTGACTATTGGTGATCACAGCATTCCTTTCTAGGTGCTCACAGACTGTTTGCTTAATGATCTGCTCCAGAATCTTCCCTGGTATTGATGTCAGACTGACTGGGCGGTAATTATTTGGGTCCTCTCTTTTCCCCTTTTTGAAATTAGGGACAACATTTGCCCTCCTCCAGTCTGCCGGGACTTCGCCTGTTCTGCAGGAGTTCTCAAAGACCTGCCAGTGGTTCTGAGATCACATCTGCCAGTTCTTTTAATACTCTTGGATGCAGTTCATCTGGCCCTGGAGACTTGAAAACATCTAGACTAGCCAAGTATTCTTGTACTATCTCCTTAGTTATTCTGGGCTGTGTTTCCTCTGCTGATTCATTTGCTCCAAATTCTTCAGGTCGGGCATTGTTTTCTTTATTGGAGAAGACTGAGGCAAAGAAGGCATTGAGGAGTTCAGCCCTTTCTGTGTCCCCTGTTTGCATTTCACCATCTTCTCCTCTGAATGACCCCACTGTTACTTTGTTCTTCTTTTTGCTATGAACATACCCATAAAAGCCTTTTTTGTTGCTTTTAACCTCTCTAGCAAGCCTGAGTTCATTCTGTGCTTTAGCTTTTCTGACTTTGTGTCTACACGTGCTGGCTATTTGTTTGAATTCCTCTTTGGTGGTTTCCCCCCTTTTCCATTTTTTGTACACATCCTTTTTTAATCTTAACTCAGTTAAAAGTTCTTTAGATAGCCACCCTGGCTTCTTTAGGCACCTTCCATGTTCCCGTCTCATTGGTATTGCCTGAAGTTGTGCTTTTACTATCTCCCTCTTAACAAACTCCCAGGCATCATGAACTCTCTTTCCTTTTAGTATTACTATCCATGGGATCTCACCTAGCACTTCCCTAAGTTTTATGAAGTCGGCTTTCTTAAAGTCAAGAAATTGAGTCTTAGTCTGCTTGGCTGCTCCTTTCCGCTGTATAGTAAACTTCAGAAGAGCATGATCACTCGCGCCTAATGATCCTTCCACTTCTACCCCACTAACCAGGTCATCAACCTTGGTTAGGACCAGATCTAAAATGGCTGTTCCTCTTGTTACTTCTCCAACTTTCTGGACAATGAAGTTGTCTGCAAGGCCAGTGAGGAATCTGTTTGACCTTATGCTCTTGGCTGAGTTTGACATCCAACAAATATCCGGGTAATTGAAGTCCCCCATTACTACTATCTCCCTCCCTTTTGCATGCTTGGCCAGCTGTTCCAGGAAGGCATCATCTATGTCCTCCGTTTGGCTTGGGGATCTATAGTAAACTCCCACAATGAGGTCACTGTTATTCTTCTCTCCCTTAATTTTTTTTTAAAATAAATTTTTATTAAGATTTTCACAAATTTTTAGAATAATACACAAAACATAAAACATAGAAAAACATACAACACGTATAATTTCAGATCTTAATTTCTTATAACTTACTTTCCCGACTTCCTCATGCCTCCCCTTTCTGTATTCTCATGTCTAATTAATTGATCAGCAAATCCTTCCCTTATTTTCAATTTAATTTTGTTAACCCTCATTTTCTTTAATCATAACCATTGTTGCTATTTAACCCCTAACTTTCTCATCCAGCATCAAACTAACATTCGCTAATTTTTGAATATTTCTTTAGATAGTCTTTAAATTTTTTCCAATCCTCTTCCGCCGTTTCTCTTCCCTGGTCTCGGATTCCTTCTCTCCCTTAATTTTGACCCAAATGCTCTCACTTTGGCTTTGAGGTTCTAAATCTTGGATCTCTTCGCAGGTATACACATCCCTGACATATAACGCCTCTCCTCCTCCTTTCTTGTCTGGTCTGTTTCTCTGAAATAGATTGTATCCTAGCAGCAGGCTTGGGTGAACCCCAGAGTTTGCCAAAGTACATGAAATCATGGGGGAGGGCACTACGTGACAGGGTTATTCCCAAGCACAGTCCAATGAGAACTGAGGATTATCTGTGACTGCAGAATGCTGAATGGTTCTTGGCAAGGGAGCCTGGGAGGCAGGGAGAGAGGAAATAGAGTGAACATCAGCCCTCCATGCTGCAACATCATGCGCATGTCCAATTTGTACATACTGAATGGTTTTGTGTTGTTTTAGAAAGTCATATGAGGAAGTCTGTAACCTGATAACATGGTAGGTATCTAAGAGTCTTTAGCCTTAGCCTCCCCAAACTGGAATGTGACACCCTAATCTTAAATTTGATTGGAAGTTGGGAGTAAATCCCATAGTTTTCAATAGATCTTTATGCTTAGTTAGGACTGCAGCCTTGGAGTAGTCCCCAGACTTTTGTCTTGAGTCTTCACTTAATGAATAGTTACTGTCAGATTCTATATTTTATAAATTGAACTTATTCCCCTGCCAGCTCTTTAATTCTCTACAAAATAATGGTTTTTCTTAGATTTATAACATTTCTAAGCAGAACTTATCGAACCACCCTATGATTGTCATTTACAATAATTAAGAAAAGCAGGTGCCAAATAGTGATTGGTGAGTTGGGACTGGGAATGTTTTTTCTTTCTTTCTTTCCAAGAACGTTAGGTTGAGCAGCATTGATTGAATATGCACAGCCTATCTTATTTCTGATTTCTCAGATGAGACGAAGAATTCTTATTATATGAATCATAATTATATTCAGCTATAGCATGCAGTGCTTCCACATCCCCCATAACAAGAATGCCTAATTGAGCAAGGTACACTGCTAGCACATCACAGGAATATCTTGTGTACAAGACACTGATTGGATCACATTCAGGGATTTCTCTGTTTTTAATATTATTCGAGTAACTCATTGTTCTATATAGAAATGAGTAACAAGGAATGGTTTGCTAGTGAGCAGAAGCCAAGGTCAACCCTGCCATATGATAGGGAGGCACAACCTGCTTCAGCTGGCAACATGATGGTGGTGGTGGTGGGGGAGATAAAGGCAATAATTAAGATCTAGTTGGTGCCGAAAGGCTTTTTAACATTTGAGCTTCACAATGTTTTGAAGCTGACCATGGTATCAGTTCTTCCTACCTTGTCATGGAAAGGAAAAAGGTATCACCTAAATATGCTTCCAAACTACTTCCAAACTATTTCTAGGTGGTCTTTGGATCCCACCTGTACCATACATTCAGTTATGGATTCCTCCAAAGAATCCTGGGAAACATAGTTTGCTGAGGGTGATAAGTCTTGTTAGGAGACATTTATTCCCCTTACAGATCAACAATTCTCAGAGTGGTTTAACAGTCAATCCCCCTTCTGAGAAAACCCTGGGAATGGCAGCTCTGTGAGGGCAATAGTAGTCTCATAACAACTCTCAGCACCCTTAACAAACTACAGTTCCCAGATTCTTTGGGGGAAGCCAAGGCTTTAAATGCATGGTGCAGATGGGGCTAAGTCACATACTGACAAATGTAAGTTGCGTACTTAAAGTTAATTGGAGGTCCTGCACAACAAACCTGATCCCACCCTGCAATAATTATTTCCTATAAGGAAAGTGATGTGAAGATGCACTGGAAAGTGTTAGATAATGGTTAAGTGAAGCAATGTGTTCTTGTTGTTGTTTAGTCATTTAGTTGTGTCCGGCTCTTCGTGACCCCATGGACCAGAGCATGCCAGGCACTTCTGTCTTCCACTGCCTCCCGCAGTTTGGTCAAACTCATGCTGGTAGCTTCAAGAACACTGTCCAACCATCTCGTCCTCTGTCGTCCCCTTCTCCTTGTGCCCTCCATCTTTCCCAACATCAGGGTCTTTTCCAGGGAGTCTTCTCTTCTCATGAGGTGGCCAAAGTATTGGAGCCTCAGCTTCACGATCTGTCCTTCCAGTGAGCACTCAGGGCTGATTTCCATAAGAATCGAGAGGTTTCATCTTCTTGCAGTCCATGGGACTCTCAAGAGTCTCCTCCAGCACCATAATTCAAAAGCATCAATTCTTCAGTGTGTTATTACATCCCAATAAAAAAAATGAAGATGAACACTCAACAAATAGCCATTGACCAACCTCCCCACCAACGTTATGCAAACAAATACTGTAAGGGGGCAGAGGGGAGAAGAAGGAAGTGAGCACTGACTTGTTGTAATGGATAAAGTGAGCTTCATTAATGTGTAACCCCAAAATCTTGGATCCGCTCCAAACTGATACCAAAGTTTTGTGTTCATTTTATGCCATTTTGTGCTGCACACCCCACATTTTGTGCCACTTTGCAGCACAAAATGCATCGGTTTGGAGGGGGAATCCAATATTTTGGGGTTACACATTAATGAAGCTGGTAAAGTGTTCCATTTGATTCAGAGGAGCCGAGGGTCAAATCTCTGAATTTATGGGATTACCTTGTACCAAGTTGTATCAATCTAACCCTGTTTGCCCCAACCTCATGCCCTCCAGATAGTTTTGACTTCAACACACATCTGCACCGGCCAAAATGGCCAATGGTTAGACATGATGGGATTTGTAGACCAAAACAATCAGCACCAGATTGGGGAAGGTGGATATAATACATCTTCCAGTGGTGTTATGCAGCCATAGTGGCAAAAATGCATGTCACATTATGCTGTGTTCATTGGAGGAAGTGCAGGATACAAATGTAATAATAATAATAATAATAATAATAATAATAATAATAATAATGACACACACACACACATGTATCTATAGATGTGTGTAATCAAGACACAGAAGTTGTAGGGAATGGAGGGTATACTTTTTCTATGCAAAGATGATCAGTGTATTGACATGTTCCTACTATGGAATTTTTCCACGTTTATAAAAACACTCATGTATTTCCACCTCTCTGCAAACCCACATTCTTATGACTAATGCTGCCTATCACTGGCTAACATTTGCTCTTATGCAACTGCATATCACAATCTAGAGACAGATGTGAGTAGTATTATGCTTATTATTGGCTGCCAATCCAACAAAAAACTCAAGACAACCCTCCTGACACCTGTCAGCAGGAGAACCCTGAATATTGTTTTGCAGTGTTGAATTTCAGAAAAGCATTAGAGTGACACAGGTCAAAAGCAACAAGATCAAGTAAACAATGGGAAGATGCTTACCACTGATATATCAAGGGACCTGGGTCCCACTGGCAAATATCATTCAGGGGACATACACATTCTTTGCTATTTACAGCTTGGGAGTTGCAGAGTGAGAGACAACTAATTGGGATTCATTTTGTGCTATTTGCAGAACGACAACTTACATGTAGAACAGGTTTAGACATCTTCATCCACTAATGCACATGAAGATTGGCACTGCAGGGGCTGTCTAAGAACTTTGGTTCCTTTTCATATGCCAGATTTTTCCTTAATTTATATGTAAGGGCCTACTCAGAAACATTACTCCCCTCTATGATTTTCACCAAAACCTCATTCCCTCTGCTAGTTAATATCTAAATAATCCTATTGCATGCATCCATCTACAAAAGATTTTGCAAAAAGTGAAATGGATGGAAAGTGTGCAGACTTTTTAGGGTTGTGGAGTCGAACCTACTGAGGCAATATAGTACCGATGCCATGATACTTGCAAGAGGTAAATCATGCGTGTATGTTGGCGTTGGCCTAGGAAAGACAAATCTGGTTTTCTGTTCTTAAAAAAGATACTTGCAAGTGGTAATGTGGATCGTTGTATTTCCCCAGCAGCAGGTGAAGCATAGGAATAGAGGGAGCTGCCCTATATAGACTCAGACCATTGGTCTACCTAGCTTAATACTTTCTTCACTCAGTAGCAGCAGCTTTCCGGGGGTTCAAGTGAGGACTCATTTTCCAGACCTACTTCGGGATGCTAGCAGGGGTTGAACCTGGGATCTTCTGCTTGCAAAGAAGATACCCTGCCCTGAGCTGTTGTCCTTCCTCTGAGTCAGACCAATGACAAGTGGGCCCAACTCATTCTTTAGTCCCCATTCTCCTTCCTGTTGCATTCTACAGAGGCAACACTAAAGAGGAGGAAGCAGACAGTCAGTGCCACCCCTTGGACTGGTTGTAAGGAAGACGGCAGGCTGGTGGGGGCCGGTCCAATTAAGATTGGTGGGGCACTGTTCCATTCACCCTACTGAAAACTCCCGAGTTGTTGGCAATGCTATTGCATCCAACCCAAGGAATATCTTTCCCTTGTCATTCCTTTTCACTGATGCCTTTCCTACTGAACGTGTAGGTAACAGGAAGGGAAGACATATTTGACTGAGCCATTCGTTGCTCCCCTTCTGAAGTTCCCAACTTGAGAGGCATACGTTTGCTTAATTTTTACAAGCAAAGGAAACTGCTACTGTCTCTTTGGCGTACAACACACTTTGCAACTTTGTCAGTTGTTCTTTCTCTATAAAGCTAACTAAATGGCAAACAAACCTGTCTGATCTTTTCAGTAAACATAACTTCAGACACAGGAACTGTTTTATAGTGTAAATAACAGCTGAGTTAAATTACCACTATAAAAGAATTCTGCTCATGAACTGTGATTTCTACTTTTCTCGGAATATATTTACTTTATGACTTTATTAAAAAACAGGCATTTCTCTCCCTTTTGCTGCTGAATATATCTTTAAAAAATGCACCCTCCACCCAGTAGCTAAATCAAGATAAAAGAGATCCATATTTTTTCTTCTTCTGGAGATGTATTAACCATCATTAGGAATGCAGACAGTAAAAAGGTAATTTGGGACTCTGAGAGCAGGTTGCAAAAATAATTTACAGTTCTGCTCACTGCTGGCATAATGCTAAATCTCATCAAGCCTCTTCATTTGTTCAGTGTGTGTTCAGTTTGGTGGTTAGGATGAGCCCAATCACTGTGTTTTTCTTTTCTTTTGTTGCTGTTTTTAAATAACAAGTTTTCTTCCAGGACTCTAATGTGCCAACAGAGAGATTCGTACTTGGAATCCAATTAGTTATACATACCTTGATGCTAAGCATCAAATACCAAACGATGCATAAAGTGGGAGGATGACATATACTATGGCATTTATAAGGCAGATCCATCCCTCTTCCCTTGTTTCCCCTTTGACTGCGCTAATGCAGTGGAGGAGTCTATCCGCATCAGCAGCGTTTCGTTTGCCAGGGAAGTTGACTAACGAGAATCCAGGACAAGCAGATTCTAATCCCCATCTCTGTGTTTTCACATCCAGGGAAGGTGCTGTCCAAACTATATGTCTGGTATCAAAAGCCACTTTTGTCAAAGAGGAGAGCTTTTAATAGTGGTCAGTTCATGAGAATCAATTGTTCTATTTTGCACAGGTCAAACCACATGAGGAATCTGCAGGGCCGGTGCTATCATTAGGCTACTAGGCAGCCACCTAGGGCACAGACCTCAGAGGAAAGGGAGTTATTCTCCCCTTCCTGTTGATCAAATGGCCAATCTAATAGCTAGGGAGAGGCAAACTGCATCCCCGTCAGGTGCTTGAATGGACGGAGAGGTTTGGACCTCTCTACCTCCCCCAATTTGGTATCTACTTTAATTCTGTCCCCCCCCTTTTTGCTGCTGTTGCTAAATTCAGTAGGATCATGTGCTTCGGGGGCTTGATTTGGCCCCCGGGCCTCGGACATGCTCAGAGAAATGCAAGCAGAGTGGTGAGGGATCTGGAAATGGATCATTGAGGAAAAAGTGGCTTGATGTGCTTACCTTGAAGAAAATTAAGTGGGTATATGGTAAAAAGGTAAAGGTAAAGGACCCCTGACAGTTAATTCCAGTCCCGAACAACTCTGGGATTGCGGCGCTCATTTCGCTTTCAGGCCAAGGGAGCCGGTGTTTGTCCGCAGGCAGTTTTTCTGGATCATGTGGCCAGCATGACTAAGCCACTTCTGGCGAACCAGAGCAGCGTGAGGAAACGCCGTTTACCTTCCTGCCGGAGAGGTACCTATTTATCTACTTGCACTTTGATGTGCTTTCGAACTGCTAGGTTGGCAGGAGCAGGTACCAAACAACGGGAGCTCACCCCGTTGTGGGGATTCGAACCGCCGACCTTCTGATTGGCAAGTGGTTTACACCATAGTTCCACCCACATCCCCTGGGTATATGGTAGCTATCTTCAAATATCTGAAGGGCTGTCATGCTGAGAAGATGGATCAGAGGGTAGAATTGGCATGAATAGGTGAAAAATGCAATAAAACATATTTCAGCTAAACAGTAGGGCTGCGAATGCACCACCTGACCCACCCCATGGCTCTGATCTGTGGCTCCTGGATTAGGCTCCTATACAGCTTCAGAGGCAAACCTGTCCCACCATGAAGCAAACTGAGTGTGGGTCTAAGGTTTTTTTTTAAGCCTTTAAACCCCTATTTTCAAACACAGTCAAGAAGCTTAATAGTTGTTAATCAGGAGAATCCAATCCTGCACAGTTCAGCTTCAGAGGCAGTTTTATTTTTAGTCTTTTCCCTAATGATGCCTCACATGGGAGTCGCCTTTTTCAGAACAGTCATGCACTGGGTTGACGTTTCCATCTACTATGACCCCAAGCCATTCCTTACATGGATGATCTGCAGCAAGCCAGCAAATTGTAAGGTTCAAACTCCTGCTGGGCCTAAGTACATGCAAAATAACATGTGGTTGCTTTTCTGTAATCAAACTGCTGGATTCAAATTGATCTGATTCAATATTAATCTGAATTCAGTCCAGTGCTGTTTTCAAAACAAGAATTTGCCCTTGCTTAAATGATTTGGCAGCAACACATAAACACGAACTGAGTTAGCTGAATATCAATCTCTCCTCATGATTGCCTTTCCTACGTTTAGGGAAATGGTAATTAGAATTTCCTTTGTGTTTCTTCATAGAGGTGAAGTAGAATTAAAACCTATTTATAAATATTTTAGTCTTGTAACCAAGCTCAGAGTAATCAATTTGAGCTGCACTGTAAATATGCCCTCCATTATGTTAAAGGTTGCACATTTCTTAAGAGCATGCAAATATCTTTGCAATAGTCCTTGTTTGGGCTTCCCCCCTTGTTGTTCTCAAGTATAATTTTGCTTCTTTTGAATAGCTACTGTCCATTGCACTTTCATTTTGTTATTTGCATGGATAGTCTGCATGTCTTTTTTTTTGGTCTTGTGGCTGAATCTGACATTCGAGCCTCAGAAGGTGTTTACATGGATATGCCTTTTAGAAATGCAACTTATATAATCATGGTCTTCAGAATAGAATATCAGCTCTCACTTTGAAACAGTTAATTAAAGTTGCTGGTTGGTGGGGCTGCAGCTTTGGATTCCCAACCAACTCGGACCTCGGTAAGGCAGACAGAGAATAACCTGGTGAGTTAAGGATGGAGCCTGCAGAAAGTCTGGTTGGTTGGAGCTGGAGGCAGTCTGGTGTTTCAGGGGTGGGATAAGAGCAGGTTAGGAATGGAACTTCAGTTTGGCAGAAACAGGCAGGTCATTTGTTACAGAACGTGGGAGAAATTTGAGTTCACTGACTTCTTAGACCAGGAAGAACATAGCAGTCAGAACAGAAAAGACCAGCAGGTTGGCAACTTAAAATAGTGGCTCATTAGGAACCCTTCTAGAGTTGACTTGAGAAGGGAGGTATATAATTTTATGACACTCATGGAGAAAGACTCGTCTGGAAATAATATCTCATCCATGTATTTTGTGAATGGTCCCCTGGACTATGTTAGAAGGAACATGCTTGGGAAACATGCCTTGCTCTTTAATCCAACACATCTTTTTTTTTTAGCACCCAATATTGGCACTTGTACCCTTTGGAGAAATAAGTGCGCTCTCGATGCAGAGACACATCTCCTCAACAAAGTCAAATGCTCAACATCATTTTCTCTAGCTTTCAACAACTGCATCCATGAGTCACGAGTCAGTCCACTCATCATTTTTTTTTTAATTCCATGCAGTAAGATGAACTCTGTGGGCTGTGTATTGTTCCTCCACATTGTTGACTGGCAAAGCTAATTTGCCACCTGTATGGTACTTCTTATTTTTCATAGCTTCTATTTTGTTCTTACCCGGAGTCAGCATCATAACAGTTTGAAAGACTTCATGGGGATAATCACCACTTTGCTTGAAATAAAACGGAGAGTCACTAGCCACCAGCTACTCTTCTGTGTTTTATCTTCATTTTGGATTTTTTGAATATATATACTTTCCAGGAACACTGGAAGCTGGATTATACTGAGTCCGATCATCTGTACATTGAGCTCAGTACTGTCTACACAGACTGGCAGCAGTCTCCAGGGCATCAGATAAGGATTCTCTTCCAGCCCAACCTGGAAATGCCTGGGATTTTTAAATATACCAGTACTGTTAATGATCCCCCATGGCTCAGATACACAACTCAAATGCAGCAGGAGCTGTATGTTCAGTATTGCAGACCCAGTTCTATGGAACTCCATCCTGAAGACTTTTCAGCAGTGTCAGGCTTCAGGGAATCGGCTTGGCTTCCTCCTCCCCTTGGCAGTTGATAAGCACAACAAAGGAAAAGGAGTTTTCTTTAGAAACTTTAATGATCACAGTGAGAGAACAAAGAACCCACCTCCTAGGAATGATGGTGCTCCCATTTAAGTGTTCCACCCACTTTCTCCCTAGTCACCCACATCACTACTGCATCTTGTAACCTGAGCTCATAGCCACTGTGCTTTCTGTGCTGCCACCTTATCAGCTCTTCTTGAGCTTAGGCTGAGTGGATGAATGCTTTCCAGAGACAGTGAATCTGTTAACTCTCTCCTTCTCAGTGCTTCTTTTCCTAGTTGTTTCCTATCCAGTATTTCCCAGCTTCTGCCTTCTGAACTATGTCCCTCTGCAAACCACTGTTCCAAATCTATACTGTCCTCCTGCTCCTGGGAAGATTCAGGATCCTGATCAAAAGCAGGGAGAGATGAAGGCTCCCACCATTCCTCCTCAGTGCAGCCCTCCTCAGCACGGTCCTTGATTTTAACTGATATTTTCTTTATTATAACTTCTAAAATTTTATTCTACATCACTTAGAGAAATGATTATGAAATGGTCATGTGACTCAAGCAAAATTGGTTATGGCATATATAGTCTCCAATCCACTTCTAGGGAAAGACAACTTCTCTTCATGTAAGCATTAGGGCTCCAGGTTGGGGTGCACTTCCTCACAGGCATCAATAGATGCATCCAGACAGTTAAATGAAGCCTGGAGTAGCATCACGGCTGAAGAGATGCACATCTGCAATCACATCAGAAGTCTGCTTCTGCATGTAGATATCCTTATCTATATTGGGGTAGCAGATTCCAATTAGTTCATCTGTCTAGATTTATTTGTAAGTGTATCCCTTTTCTCATGCTACTTAAATGAGAGCAGTGATATCTTTTACACTTATTTCTCTCCTCTTAAATTGGCTGATTTACTCCCCCCTTCTTTCTTTTTTTACCTTATGGCACACTCTTAGACTTCCTCTTCGGCTAAATTCCAGTTGTGTAACCATAATCAGTACGATGCTCTGTAAATCATCTCTCAGCAGCAAAACCAATTTGTTATTTCTCCTCTTTTTCGGGAGCTTGTCAGATAGTCCAACGCCATATGTAGTGGCACCTGATCAATAGCTAATTTGTTTAGAATGCCAAGGATCATTAGTGGTCTAATTCTGGCATATGAGAGCATGAGTGTTCTCTGCTTGAAGCAAAGAACATGGGGGGAATTCTGTTTGTAAAATATGAAGGGCACTCTTATACATTAGGACGAGTAGGTGGTAGTTATCAAGGTCACATTATAGTGCCAGTAACACAAAAGTATGTCTTTAACCATTCAGGAACTCAGTGACAGCTTGAATCATAGCTAGGGCACATGGCACCATCCACAGAGCTAAGTGTCTGAGTTAGGATGTAGGGGGAGAGGCGACACCCACCAGCCATGATGGCTATGTTCTACCTCCATTGTCAAAGGCAGTATGTCACAAATAGGGAAAGTATTATTGCACTTGTGTCCTGCTTGTGGGTTTCCCATTGACACCTGGTTGGCCACTGTGAGACCAGAATGCTGGAGGTGATACTCCTTTTGACTGGTCCAGCAGGCCTCTTTCTATGTTCTTAAACCACCCTCATAATTCACTCAAAGGTGGATGAATGACTAAATAAATAAATAAATAAATACATTGCCCCCTTAATCTGAATAGAAAACCTGACTCTTTTCATAGAGAATGTACTGATCTTTTTAACCTTGTAGAGAAGGGTGAGAAGCAACCTATTACCAAGGGAAAAAAGAACTAAGACAGCTACCTGTCTGTAAACTATTTCAAAGGAAGGGTCACTCAATGCTTTTGAGGTTAAAAAGAGATAAACTCTTTCCACGTGATAACATCATTGTTCATCTCTCCGGGGACAGGCTCTAGATAAGCTGGTTTAATTTTTGTGTGTGTATGTTTAAGATTGTCATTGTGTGTCCTGGGCAGATTGCCCTCCAAGATACATGTGACCTGTAAATGTTAGTTTCTGTTTGTGCCAAGGAAAGGGTTGAGTGAGAAGCAGTTATTTACAAATAAAAAAAAATTCTAAAGAAAGTAATGACTTATGACAAGGTCTGCTATCCCCTGGAAGAAAGTGCATGGCAGTGGTGTTTTTTGGGGGGTGGGGAGATGTCTTGCAGCTGCTACAAAACCTAAATCATTCCATCTGACAACTCTGACTGAAGCTCTGACTGAAGAATAAGGCAGTGATTGTTGAGACAATCCATCCATCACGTTGCAAAGGTATTAGCAAATATAAATATGGCAGTGATGAAGCACATTGCCCCTAGGACAACCTCAAGCACAGAAAATAGTCGGAGAGGTCTCCCTTTCTGTTGATTACATTGTCATGTTTCAGAGCAATGCTGGAAGTATAATGCTCTGAATACTCTGCCTTCCAGTGTAGTAAGCTAAGACACAATTCTGTGTTGATATTTTCTTGATGCAACTTGAAAGGAGTGTCTGATCACCCCTCAAGGTTGATGTGCCAAAGGACAATGCAGGGCAATTTCCTCAACTGATATTCAGATTTGTTCTGTGTTGTGTCACTGTCGCCACAATCAGGCACCATAAATGCAAAAGAAAATCCCAGCACATGGATGTACAATAAATGCACTTATAAATAACTCATTGATTTCAATGGTGCTTTATCAGAGGTGTGTGTATAATTGCAGCCTTAGGGGGACAATGTCAGCTGAAAGAGGCCCTGTGGAAAGCTGTGGTGAAACTTTGTAGAAAAAGATATAGACATGCAGAGGAAGGGAAAGGAAACAGCTACATAGTTCTTAAAGGTATCCCTTCAAAAAGCAATCAAGCCACACATAGGAGCCATACACCTGCCAGAAAACCCCTGTTGTCCAGCACTAGACAAAGGAATAAAAAGGCACATGTCAGGAGGATGCAGGAGTTGCTGTGACCTTTAATGCTGCTGCTCTCCCTGCTAACTCAAAGACAAAAGTGAGCCAGAGATAACATGAGGAAATGACAGTCGCTGTGGAGCATTACCCAGATGCTCCCAGCAACTGCAGAAAAGGCAGGGTGCTGGAACATCAGGAAGAGGTCCCTGCGATAGATATGGATATAGCTATAGGTATGGATATAGATGATATAGCTATAGCGCCAGGGAGGGGATAAATGGCCAGGGACTAAGCAGATATTTCAAGGATTTAAAGACCATAGACAGCTACAAAGCAAGGAAAGTGAAACAGAGAAACGAGGAGAGAAAGAGTTGGGTTATGTGGAGAAGGGAAGGGAAGGGTTAAGGAACAGGGTTAGTAAGGCCAGTACTGACCTTGGAGAGAGAAAGGGGAAAGTGCAGGGAGAAGGAAAACAGTATGTCATAGAAAACCCTAAAGGCAGTTAGTAGAAATGGCTGCTTTACAGAATAAGGGCTAGTTTACAGGTCTTGCCGTGAACAGTGTACCTAAGCCTAGTGAGATGGTGGGAATGGGGCACCATTGCTCTCCTGTCTTCCCAACACAGCAGGTTGCTTACTGAAAGGGGAGGTGCAAGATGTGGAGAGCTTGGGCTGGCTCGGCACGTGGTGGTGAGAGACTCCAATTAGCTCCACTACCTCCACACCTCCCCTCTGTGTCTCAGTAAGCACCAATGACTTGCTTTGTTGGGAAGGCAACAGTGACCCACATGCACCACCTCACCCATCTTGTGAAGGTCCCACTGTTTGGTGTCTAATAAGAAGAGACAACTTCAGGTTGTGAGGATCCTGAGGGTGTTAAGGAGTACAATTCTTACAAAAAGGTCCTCCCTCCCTCCCCACACCATGGTATACTTGACATTCTGCACACTATATTTGTTTACTCTGCAATTGCTGGTCTTCCACTGTAGCTGGTGATGGGTTTTTGTTTTTGATTTTTTTGGTTACATTACAGATAAACTAGAAAAATACACAAAACAGGCAGGAAACAACTCAGCAACTGCACTGAATGGAATGGCAAGCTGGGCACAGTATTGTTTCTTCGTGTTCATGCACATTTGTTAGGTTACATGTGTTCTAGAGGCAAAGTGGATTCCTCCTTCCACTCATAGATTTAGCATCTAGAGAAACTGGAGAAGGAAGGTGAACCCTGAAGAATGACAGCACTGGCACCACACTCTAAATTTGGACAAGGCATCTCAAAAAGGTGATAAATAAGGAAAATGAATTACCACCAAGCAGGCATTCTTTGTGGTTAATAGGCCAGTTCCTGCATTTGGAAAACAGATTTCCCTTCTTACCTCTCTAGATTGACTCTTTGTATGAAACATTGCTTAGTCAGATCTCTTTTTATTGTCCAGGGTTGGGGAATAGCCTACAAAATGTACAAATTAACGATTGATGTATGTGGAAACTTTAAGCAGATATACTCATTTATATCTGTTTAATCCTTACAACCTTAACCAAAGCCATAACAGACCACAATCCTCTGAATCCACTGTCATTTTGTTTAAAAATATATATATTTTAAATTTGGATTGCAACCATAAAAGTGCAACACATATATTTTTAGTCAGTTTTAAGCTATTTTGTCTCAAAGATTATATATTTCTCTGACTATCTAGCATATGTGTGCATGCTTTTATTCTAGAGTGGTTCTGAAGGCTTTGGGGTGAATTGGGGGGATCAAGGCAGGGGAGGAAAAAAATGAAGTTGCCACTGTTGATCTTTGATGCATTTCATATTGCTCTTCACCATAATATCCAAGAGAAGGTTACAATGATAGAAAATCACAATAAGAAGGCTAGAGTGTGTCTATATATATATATCTTTATCTATTAATTGTCAAAGCCCAGGATCAATTTGTTATTGGAGGAGGGGGAAGTAAGGATGGATGGATCAGTCACTTTCTCATCTGTGTTACTTCCACATGCAGTCAATGCAGTTAGTTTTATTTGTGCTGATTCTATACCGCAGCCTTCCTCAGCATGGTGCCCTTCAAAAGTTGTTGGATTACAGCTCCCTTCATCCTTGACCATTGGACCTGCTGGCTGGGGTTGACGACTGCTGGAGTCCAACAACCTGGAGGACTCCACATTGGGGGAATGCTGAGGAATGCTGCTAATATCCCAGTAGTAAAACAACACACATTTGTGCACCTCCTTTAGCAAACCATTCCTAAGCTTAAGAATAACAGTGGGGAGAAAGGGTCAGCCCTATAGCTCTCCAACAATTTGAGTTCTAGTCCCCTGGATTAATATGAACATGGGTAGTTTTTATTGGAGTTCTGGTTTTTCTTGCATTCTCTCTTTCTGTGTGTAATACAAAGAAACCATAACATACTATCTCTAAAAGCATTAAAATAGTAATAAACTGTGAATATATTTTTTTTAAAGCATGAACGTGTCGTGCCACCTTAGGGCGACTTGGCAGAACTACTTCTGTCTTGAGAACCCATGGAATTTGATTCCTAGAGACATGCATTTCACTTTGCCCTGCATACGTGATCAAATGAATATATGTACCTTGTAGGTAAAAAAGATATACACAGATGACATTCTGAACCAACAGATGAATGATGGATAAGACAGAAAGATCATGCCTGGTGAGAGACTGAAGACTGACAAATAGCATGTGTACTGTATAATATAAATCCTATACATAGAGTCAGAGGCAAAAGAAAAGGGAGGGGTTGTTATAGATATGTTTGCGCATCTTAAAACAACAAACACTTCAATATGATTTATTTAGTCAGGATAGGCTAAAAACTCAGTGGCATAATAACAGGACCATTTGTCTTAGCAAGTATCTTGTTATTGGTGATCAATAATGTAGCTAAGATGATTGATTGCTTTGTTTTCTTGTGGTGCCTCAGCCACTCTAAATTATTTATTTGACACGGTGCCTCCTGGTAAATTCAAGGAACCGGTGATCATAAGTTTCTACTGTTGTGTAATACTAATACGCTTTAGCAGATACAGGGCCTTTTCCAGATTGAGATATACATAGAGGTATAATATAAGATAAAGATTTGCTAATTATCCATGGCATATTTTGCTCAATTGGAAAGAACAGTGTAATGCTGTTTTAAACTACCTTCATTTGTCTCTTATGACTAGTGGCAGGATACACTGGTGAACATGAGAAACACGGTGGCAATCACTGCTAGCATTGATGGCTTTAAAAGTTAATAGACAAATCCATGGGAAATAGAACTACCATAGTCATGACAGTGAATAATGAAACTAGCACATTCAGAAACACTATAGCCCTGCCCATTTCTACTGGCACTGCCTATAGATGTCTTCTTCTATGGAATAAAATAGTTCCGTACTGCTTTTCAGGACACAAATGCCTTGTCAATGTAGTGTACAAAATTCCAGAATTAAAACTTTATGATCTATGAGATCATAAAACTAAAAGCACATTAGACCCCCTTGCTACTATTACTTACTGCTACTTTTGATGATGGTGGAAATAGTTTTGTTGTTAGACCGGGATAAGTTGAAGAACCTGTGGCTCTTTAGATGTTGCTGGACTTCAGCTTTAATCAGCCCCAGCCAGCATGGTCATCTTCAGCAAGTCCTTGTTTCCATTGTTCCCACATGAATGTTGCCATTCACTAATGGCCATCGATCAGCAAGTGCTTTCAGTATGTTTAGCATCGCAAACATAGACCAGCTTCCATATTTTATGATTTAATGCTAATCTGCAGGACAGAATGGAAACATCAGTGTATGTCACTATTAATATGCTTAATCACAATTGCTTAATACTGAGCCATACTAATCCATTTAAATCCATTTAATTTTATAAAATGAAATAAATAACAATAGTCATATGTATATAAAACAGGCCTAGCTGTGATTCATGCTGTTGATCAGACCTAAACATGCTCTTGAATGAAAAGTTCAACTAATACTGGGATATCAGAATTCAGAACTCGAATTCCTTTGTCTTTTTGTACTTGGTCATTAGAAATTGCACTAGAAATCAAAACAGGAGAGGATTGTAAATTGAAAACTCTTCTTGTATTTTGAATGGATAATTTCAATGTGTTAATGGAGTTGCTTAACTCATCACTAAACAAAGGAAAAGTCTGTTCACATGCCACTTGTAACAGCTGTTAAATATTAGGAAGTGTCTCAAGGAAATAAAGGCAGCTTTCTCAGAATATGTTCATCCCTGGAACACAGGTAAATCAGAAATCCCTGCTAAATTCACACTTATTTACAGTAATGGAACCACTATAGCTTCTTTCCCCCTGGAGTGATACATTTGACAGTGGTAGCTGGCATTAAGTACTATGCAAACCCTCTCTCTCTATAGCTCTGTCAAAGCACCTTGCATTTGAGCTACATCAAGAGATCATTTAAATCCTAGCTCCCATAAGGCTCTCATTTCTAATACAACTTGGATCATTTCCACACTAAGGCCCTTTAGCCTTGTTGAGGCATTGCTGTTTTGTAATCAGTGGGAGGCAGAAATTAAAGCTCTGATTCCACACAACATTTACCAGGAGGGAAAGTCTTTCTGTGGAAGTCACATAAAGCTCTAAAAAGTGTACTCATGATTGCAACCTTCAATCAGCAAAGGTCTCTGCATTTGGTGTGTTTTAAAGTGAGTCCTGTATTTCCCTGCTTCAATGAAATGGAACTTTAATTAGCCATTTCTTCTTCTTTCCTGGCAAATTAATCCCTAATTAATCTTTCCTCTTTGCAGTCAGAGCAATCACATTATTTTCTTATTTATTTTTAATTTTGCTTCTATTAGCGTAACTGCACATCAGTGAAAAAATGAACCAAAAATAACTGGTTGGTTTTCTTTTTCTTTCCTTTTTTAAAAATAGTGGGTTTACAAATCTTCTAAATGGTAGATTTCAATTTATCTGGTGATTTAGTACAGTACTGTTTTAGCTCCATGGATTTCCCCCTCTTATATTGTGTTTCTAATACTGCTGAGTTCTGAAATTCTGCTCTTGTTTTGACCCTGATGTTGTGTTTTAAGCATTGCATTTTCCTGTGTTTTAATTGAAATTGTGATTTATTTATTTTACCTTGCTCTCCCTTCTTCTTGTAAGCAGTCCAGAGGACCTCTGTTAGAAGGCAGCCTATAAAAATAGTATAAAACAAATTGACAGATGTACAGATTGAGAAGAGAGACAGAAAAAGCCAAAAGCCTTTCTATGAGAGAAGTAGTGGTACAGACAAGAAATGACTTATTTTCTTATCTCTGTGGATGCAGTCTCCTAGGGGACAGGGATCCTGTTATGCAGCTGAATGCACATGCGTTCTCCAGCACTTTCCCTACCACCCCTCTCCACATGGCCCTGTGCACTGGCAACCCATGCTGCATCACTGTGGCAGGGGCAGCTCCAGATGTTGTTCAACTCCAGCTCCCATTAGTCCCAGCCAGCATGGGAAATGGTCAGGGATTCTGGGAGTTGTAGTCCAGCAACATCTGAAGGTTCTCCGCTCCTGGTGTAAGAGCATACATACTTCTGGGAGAAATTCTATTACGACATATGGAAGTTTGAGGTGCTCAAGGCTGTCTTGATTTGTACTTTTCAATAGCACCCAGAGATATAGCAGGATGTGCTGTAAAACACATTCATGTCTCAGATGCCAACGCTCATTGTCCCCTTGCCTCGAGCAACTTTTGTTTAAATTTTCTATTCACATTGAATGACTGTGTGTAGGAAAGGTGAGGCAGACTGGACAATTACTGTGGAAACTGAGAACAATTAGTTCTTATTTGGTTAACACAGTTTCCTAATGTGTAGCTGTAAAACTTTTCACAGGATCTTTTAAATACAATTGATTTTCCCGAGCCGTTTCCTAATATTTCAAAGCGAATGCAGGACCTGACAATTGCAATCAAGCTAATGCAGGTCGATAGCCATTTTCTTTTAGTTAAATAGGAACAATCAGGAATACAAGCCGAGACTTCACTGAGAGTGATTGTATATTTGTCTGTTTGATGAGCTGGTGCATCATATGTACAAAAGGCATGGTGGAACATGTTGAATTTTGGGAGAATGCATTTCAGAAAGTTCAGCAAGCTAGAAATGCTCCACCGCTTTATGCAACAGTTCTCTGAAGTTCGCTCTCTTCCACTTCCTGGCTTTCACCTTGCTTTTATGTTATTATTCTGGACAGAGGTCTCATCCTGTTGCCCCACCCCCATTCTTTCCATTGGCATGGGTGTATGATGTTGTTGGCATCTGTCTGTCTTGAAATACAATGGAGTGTACCTCCAGGGGTGAAGTCAAACTGATCACGGGGGTTAATTTTATTCTTGTCTATGTACATTCAGTGGAAGGTCTGAAAAGAGACTGTGAATCTAGAACTGTGCATAGAGTATGCAGACATTCACCCACCCAACACCTGGCAGGAGATCAGAATCATGCCTATTTGGCCAACAGTTCGTATCCAGAGAATCAGGATTGGTGTAAAAGGAACATGTGCATGTACACCTTTTCTATGCACTCAGGAATCCTGATTGCTCCAAGATTGCCTGGGGGAGCTCTACACTCACAGACCCCTTTCACACTAATGCTAAATGCATGGGAGATTCCCTAACCAGTGGGCATGCCAATACCAGTGGCACCGTCCTGCTCCCCTCTGCACATTTAGTGAATGTGTGTGTGGACATTTGCACAGAACAGATGGGATTTGGAACACAGGTGGTTTCACTGAGATCCTTGTGCACCATGTCATGGCTGATGGGTCACATTCAGCTTGGTGGGCCACAAGTTGTGCGAGTGTAGTTTAAACAAAGCACCACTACAGCAGTTGCTGGGAATGATAAGAACCGCAGTAGTGCATGAATAAAGGGACGCGGGTGGCGCTGTGGGCTAAACCACAGAGACTAGGACTTGCCGATTAGAAGGTTGGCGGTTAGAATCCCTGTGACGGGGTGAGCTTCTGTTGCTCGGTCCCTGCTCCTGCCAACCTAGCAGTTCGAAAGCACATCAAAGTGCAAGTAGATAAATAGGTACCACTCTGGTGGGAAGGTAAACGGCATTTCTGTGCGCTGCTTAGTCATGCTGGCCACATGATCCGGAAGCTGTACGCCGGCTCCCTTGGCCAATAAAGCGAGATGAGTACTGCAACCCCAGAGTCGGTCACAACTGGACCTACTGGTCAGGGGTCCCTTTACCTTTAGTGCATGAATAACTGAAGCCAATGAACATGGCTTCTTGAAATCTGCGAAGTTCCAGTGGTAGAAACAAACACAAATGACATTGCATTTCTTGTTGTTGAAGGTGGGAGTGAAAAGATTGTCCTAGTCGTTTCTTTCTATTTCTGTGTGTACCACTAATATTGAAAATTCCCCAACATTTTTAGTGTTTTAGTATTTGTGGTTGTGCACATGGCTCTTTCTTGTGACAGGAATCATGGAATCTCCAATACGCATAAGTGGTTTAGAATTTGGTTTTATGTCTCATCATTGAGATGCCATTGACCTGGATCACTATATAACAAGTGATTCATGTTTGAAGGGTGACATTTATTAGACCAATTAAGTGTCTGTGTTCAGCCTATCATAAAGCTGTAGCAGAATTGATGGATTATGATAACATTATTGCTCGTGCTGCTAATGCAATCCTGGTAGAGGTGTCATTAAATCAGAAATTAGGAGTAGATAAAAATACTTGTGGGTTCCTCTTTCCTCTGCCTAAAGTCGACCTTAGTGGTGAAACCACCTTTTCCAGCCCTCAGTGATGCCTGGCACGGGTATACCCATCTCCCTCAACACAGATCTTTATCCATTGTACTCGTTTTGATTCTCCTGTTTTCTGTCTCCATCTCTCTGTGACTGCTTTGTTCTGATTTGGACTGTGTGTGGGTGATTTGGCCTCTTGCATCTTACTGATATAGACATTTAGGACAGGCAGTGAACTAACTTGGATATAAGATAAGCATCCTGAGGCCCCTTGGGTGAAGGGTATCTGACCAACCATCTCACATTGTTGTCCACCCCAATGGGTTGCTTGGTCTGATGTTCTTTTGACCTGAAGGAATTGCTCTGCTGAACTCTGGACAACAGTAACTGAGGAGGAAAACAACCCTTTCCCCCAGCACATGTTCATGGTGAGTTGGCAATGAGAGCCTCACCTCAGGTGATTGGGTTTGAGCTGAGGTGGTGTTGCATAGCCTTTATTCGCCCACTGTTATGAACTTAACACTTAATATATGTGTTGAGAGTATTCACTCTGAGTGTGTGTGTGAAATATTTGTTTTCTTTATACTGTGTTTTATAACTATTGTGAGCTGTTCTGGGACCTTTGAAACAGAAGAGTAACATAGAAATGGATTAAATAAATAAAAATGTCCCCAAAGCATTATTGTTTCTGCACATAATAAATGTGCAGCTGTGACTCACTTTAATGCAGGATGCAGATGTCTTCCCTTGAGAAAGCTTTTCCACTGTTAGGGTATTACAGTTCCATAGTATTCAATCAAAATCTTCTGTTACTAGGATAAAGGGGATTCTTCCTTCACTGTGTTGACTAGAAGAATGGCGCAAAGTGGAATGTCACAGTCATCTGCCATGCGGGACACAATTTTTTTCTCATCATTAAAACAGATTTCATTCTTGTTTTATTTGCATAGTTTCTTTTGTGGAACACGAACTGCAGTGGAATGGAAACACTGTTCACTCAGTGAATACAGTGCAGAATGGAAAACAATGCCTTCTTAAATAAATACCCATAACTTAGGGCTCAGATTCAATGGTTATTTAAAAATAGAAGCAAAGGGTACTAATTTCCTGCTCAGGATTGCACTAGTGAAGGAGAGAAAGAAAAGAATTGCCAAACTCATTATTATTAGCTTGGCAAAGCCTTTCTGTTTTTAACACTGGGAGAAGTTAGCAGCTGAATCATTTCTTGATATGGAGAGATGGCAAAACCTCAAATTGTAATGCAGTTGTCCTTGCCATTTTTTTAAAAAAAATGCCAACATTAACAAAAGCAAATGTAAAGCAAAATATATTGCTTTACATTCCCCCCACTATAATTTTGTCTACTAATTGCAATAATAATACATAACCATTGTGATGCTTTATATAGGCAAGTTCTGTTCCCCCCCTCTTATTTTGTAAGCAACAGAGGCTTTCATATTTTGTACCTGATAACCACCTTTAAACATATGATTATCATTTGAAAACAAACTTGAAAAAATATATTCAGAGAACATTGCTTTTCATTTCTCTCTCATGAATGACCTCTGCCCTCTGTAGCCCTTTGTCTGCCTACCTATCTATCTTTCTGCGCTTTCCTTCCATGCTTTTTGTGTAATATCATTTGCACAGACAACAGAGAGAAAGACAGAGGAAGAGAAAGAGAGAGAGAAAGCGACTGTCACTGGCAGTTTCGGTGATCTGAGGGATAATGTCTGTTGAAAGTGCTGAGTGACATTTACCCAAAGAAAAAATGAGGGGCGAAAGCTTAAAGAGTTTAGTGCAAATTGTATTGCTAAAGGTGACTTGTTATATCTGGTGATAACTGGAGTGTTAATGTGGTTACAGAGGCTACATCAATTGATTTGGTAAGTTGTTCCCAATTATGGCAGCCAGAATTCATGAGAGGCAGCAACAGAGTTTGGGAACTTGATGGAAGCTTTACTAGAGGCTAATCAGCTGCCATAAGGTTTCTTTGTCATTGTTAAATATTCCAAACAAGTTCCACAACTGACAATCTGAGGATGAAAGATTCAGGTGTTTTTGGAGCCCCCAGGAGTTTTCGCAAAATATAATATTTAAATTCCCACCCCTGGTTCAGTTTTCTCCATATTTCAGTGAGTGACATAAATCTCTATGGTCAGGGAAAACTCCCTGCACAAAAGTATTATTGGTACCGAAAGAGGATGGAGATTTATATGGGTGAAGATTTATAGGATGGGTGAAGCATCCTTAGTCTCTCATGGGTTTCTGTTTATAGACCTGTTTCTCACTGAGGTGCTAAATCTGTGAATGGGTGTATTTATTTATTTCATAAAATTTACATACCACTTGATTGTAAGACCAACCAACCAACCAACCAACCCACCCTCAGCGTGGTTTACAAAAGATAAAACAAGAAAATCAAGAAAAAATTACATCTTTTTATACAGTTATATGCATTGTTTTATGCATTGTATTTGTTTACATTCTGGTTACTTTAGGAAATCTGAAGTACATTCACACATAAATGATATAATGGTATACGTAGAATACTTTGTATAATAATGCTTATAATATGTGAAAATTGTTCATTTTTGTAGTGGAACCAGGGGACTACAGTTCAGATTGAGAAGCAGGATGGGAATCAGAAAAGATCAATCTAGATAAGCTTGTCATTGAGATTTTCAGACAATTACCGGTACACTCCAGTAGCAAGACTCATCATTTTAGAAGGACTTTCCAAAATGGCACCACCATATATAGTGTTGCTGCTAATTGCTTTTAAGTTGTTGTTTTAGGAATTTATTGCACCTTTCACATACACCTCAAAGCTTGTGCTGTTTTATTCTCTACTTTTTTTAAAAAAAAATAGTTTTGTTGTTGCTGGAAATATGTTTGCTAGGTGCCTTAGGTGTAAGAAAGAGTGGATAGAAATAATAAAATTAAACCATGTGACGAGTGTATTATTGGGGGATCTCTGCTTTCAGAGTAGCATCAGGGTTCTCACATACACGCTGCTGCTTCAGTTTGACAATGTTTTAGCAAAGCTTCTCGGGATGCAGAACATTCTCTTTCCTTCTTCAAATGCTTTCCTTATAAAACAGGGCACATTCATTCTGAATCTTTCAAATCAATACCCAGGCAGTTGGATGATCTGCATACCAATTGGCTCACAAATTTACACCCTGTCTGACTCTGCCAAAAGGATTAAAAATCACTCATGAAACAACAGCTCCTTGTAATCACATCAAGCCAGACTTCAATAATAATTCAGGCATATAAAAGCCTTTCAGTTCTAGATGCGTTAAAAAATAGTTTCTTTTCATTTTCCAAATTCCGGTTTAGATGCTAACTTTTCATTTTTGAAAATGTTTCTTGCTCACTATTAGCTAATTCTCCTCTCCTCAGGGAATCCCACCTTTCTATTGACTACAAGCATTTTCCCTTTATTAACAAAAGAGAAGGTGGCAGGGGAGCTCGAATGATTGATAAGGGGCATTACAGAGGAGAACCTTTTCACCTCGAGACCATCATTTCAGATCAACCTCTTATGAATTGTGACTGAAAGTCATTACCTTCAAATTTCAGTCCAAGATGTTACATTGGATGGGCCTGATCATTCTGGCACCATGTCCTTAGGAGAAAAACACTACAAGCTGCAACAGTGACATGCACACGCATGAACCATGGGGGAAGAGGCGAGGAGCTCCTATCAGGGAGTGAAATCTAGCATCACATAAGCACAGGGGCTTATACTACCTGTGTAGGCTAACAGTGAAATGTGTGCATGACTATGCTCTATAAAGCCTTTAGCCAGACAGATTCTTGCTGCTGATTTCCTGCAGGTTGAGGGGGTTGCATGAAGAGGGACCACCCCAATTCAACCAGAGCCCCAATTAATTGCATGGTATGCCCTCTGTCTCTGTCCTCCTTGCATATGTTGGACCCTGCTGAGGGGGGGGGGTGCAGAACAAACTAGAGGGCTTTTTCTTTTTCAATTGGCCATGCTCCCATGGCTAAAATGATGTTTGCATAGCAGGCATTGGGCCAGACACCTTCAACAGGCAAGTACATATAAAACCAATAAACAGAAAATTTGAGCTGATATGAAAATAAGGATGCAATAGATCCTAAAGACCACCTTCCTTTGTTTCTCATATCTGCTTTTAAAACACCAGGTAAACAGGGCTTTTTTTAAGCTGGAACTCACAGGAGCTCAGTTGCGACACCTTTCAGTTGGGCGCCATTACCATTCTAAGAGAACGAGGGAGACATTCATGATGAGTTCCGGCACCTCTTTTTCTAGAAAAATAGCACTGCAGGTAAATATGCCACACAGATTCCATTAAAATGTTTGATGCTTGATTTCTTCTACATAAGGATATAAGAAGGCATCTTTTCTGCCCTGCATTTTTTTTACATGCAGCACTGTTTCCATTCTGCTCAAGTCTATCTTCTGCCAAAAAGAATGTTATTCATCTTGCTGCCTGATGCATCAAATGTACCTAATCTGCATAATTTACATACCTATGTAATCATTGGGTAGTAAATTATTAAATTATCTAATTATATTTTCATTTTGTTATTGCACCCCATTCATTTCAATGCAAATGTGAGGGAGGGAAGTAATCAACTACATTAACATTTGTGAACTAAAAGTAACAGAAAGTGTGAATACCAATCATATTTGTGAAAACAAAGATCACCACAGCCAATCACAAGCAAACAATCACACCCTAGGCCAACCCCAACCTCTCTCACCACCAAAGGAACACAAGTGAACAACACAAGCAACGCTGACACCAAACTCTACATACATTAAACATAATAGAAACACCGCCACCCGACCCCACCCCCATCCATCTTCCCTCTCTCCACCCCCTTTCTTTTTTCTTTCTTTTTTCTTCTCCCCCTAATGCCTCAACAAATGAAACAGATTTGTAAAAACGCTATGTGGAAGAAGAAGAAAAAAAAATACGAGGCACTACACTTCTGTAAAACAAGAAAATCCTTAATAAAAAATATTTTTTTAAAAAAATATTTGCTAGATTGATTTTGCCTCTGGATCTGGGACAAATAAGTGAATATTGGCAATTCTTGCTCCTATTTCTTTTTTCATCAGAATTCTCTGTCATCTCTACTTCCACATGGCAGTTTATTTTGGAATCAGTACCACTCAAGCATGCAAGCTTTTCACAGCAGCCACACATATTATTTTGTCATTTAATCCAGACTTACCCTTTATCAGAAAATCAAGTAAGTAAGAAATCCCATGTAAACAAATGGTGTAGGGGGTATATGGAATGCATTGTGATGAGGACTACAGCATATTGATGCGACACAATAAATAAATAAATAAATAAATAAATAAATAAATAAATGCATGTATAAGCATCATTAAGTCCACAATAAACTACTGTCTAAAACTTTGAGCACAATCTATTTAGTGTTTAGCACTTGTTAGTCCCTTTGATCTCTATCAGAAAGATTTACAGTGCACTCTATCCATACCTACTCAGAATTAAACCCAATTGACTTTAATGGGGCTTACTCATTTGGTACTGCAACTTCAGATGACCACCTAAAAGAATCTAGATGCTTCTTTAACAGAAAGCTGGGATAAAATAATGTGTTTATTTGTACACAATGCAACCCTCCTGTATGTAAAAACATTCAAGGTAGTTTAGAGTAAGGAACTGATAATAATGACTCCAGTCGTGGCTTCATTTATTTTCCAATCCTGTCTCTAGATTATCCTGTGATCTTGGGAGTTCATTTAATTTCGCTTTGCTCACTTTGCTGTTTTCCCCATATGGAGCACAGGTTACTGAAACTTGCGTTTAAACACCAATATATTAGGCTCAGAAAAAATGAACTATATGAATGCAATGAGCTAATATGATCAGTTCTATGTTCTACTGCTTTGAAATGGCAATGCCTGTGTTATGTTTTAGCTGGTAAACATTGCATAATGAAACTGAGATCACTATGTATCATTTCAGCCACCTACACAGCCCATATTTACCCAGCATTTGGACAACCCTTGTGCTCTTCTGTTACTAATAGCAACAACAAATGGGACCTTCAACAAAATGTTACAATGTGGAGTGCACCAGTGTTCAAGCTAGCTAAGCCATACCTTCTTCCAGGATATTCCATGTAATTTCCCCTTTTCTGTCTCCTTCAATATTCCATGCCCACTGAACAAGCTTAATCCTTAGCAGGCCCCTTTGGGGCTTTTTTTGCCCACTTAGGTCCCCTCTGCACTATAGGTGTGTGTTTGTATCTTACTATATAATAGAAATGTAAGAATGTCATCACACTCTTGCTAACAATGTGCATGAGCGCAGCCAGCTCTAATTGAACATTCTCCCTGCATGCACGCACAATGTGGTCAGGGAGGGAGGGGAAAACTTGGGCGGGTGTGTATGTGAGTCACTGAGAGAGGAGAACAAAGGAGCCAAAGTGGCCTGGGGGAAAGAGAAGTTCTTGCCAAGCTCAACCTGCACCTACATAAGTGGGACTCCACCAGGTCTCTGTTCACTCTGGTGATCTCACTAAAGGAGTTGGGGTAGGAAAGAGGATGAGGAAAACCTACTGTTTCACACCCACTAAGGTTTTAGTAGGAAAACCACCAGAATGGTCTCCTCCTGTGGAGCAAGTTAGTGTGCCATTGGTGGGGACTCAGTGCTGCCAAGCTGCCTTCTCTAGGCGGAGACTCCAGCTTCATCTTTGCTTGAGCCAGCACTGCTGACTGAGGGTCTTCCTCAGCAGAGCAGCTTAAGAAGCCCCCCCCCCAAGCCCTGGTTCATATATACGTATTTCCACAAACTTAGGTGACCTGCTGAGTCTTCTCACTTTTATCTGGGTGATGTCAATCACCAGTTTTCTCTTAACCTTGCTAACTAACACCCTTCACATCCCAATGCAGTTGTCCTTGACTCAATCTATCCTTCCCAATTGCGAGGGGTATTGGTTAAACCAGCTCTAGGTTGGCATGGGTGGTGGTGGTAGGAGCTGTGAGCCTCCCCATCAAATGAAGATGCTTGGATCTAGTAGTTCTATGAGTGAGCTTCTCTATCCTATGCTCTTATGCCTCTAGAATGCCAATGGAAACACTATCAGTGGTAGATCTATGCCAGTGGTGCTTTTGTGAGGATAGTGGTAACTTTCCCCCTCTCTGTCTTGAATGCTGAGCTTTTTTCGGCTGCTGGAGGAGCAGTTCTGCACAATCCTAACCAGCCTGAGCAGGTCATGGGGTTAGGATTGTTTGCAAGCCAATAACCTCCCATGCTACATTGACAACTTCCCATGCTACATTGACAACACTACCCTGAATAGGTCATGTTCCTTTCTTATATGTAATATCCAAAGTAAACTTGCAAAATTTCTGTTTCTGCTCAGTAATGACATTTCAGTATTGACATGATATACATTTAGTTGTTAAAGATTTATTTGAAGGCCATTCTGTGTTTTTCTTTGCAGTATAATTCAGATTAGTATATTTGCACACTCTTCATTGGTAATTCCCACCCAGTTCATCAGTCAGATATGATAGTACCTAATGCATAATTGCAGAACAATCTGATCCCATTCAGTTGCTTTAGCAGCTGATGGAGGTGGTTGCCAGTGTTGACTTGGCAACGGTTTATCAGAAATCTTTGCCTGACAGCCAACATAGAGCTGAGGCAAAGCATTCTTAGTCTAAACTGTAAGGAAAAGGCCGTGACAGCTATAGGCTGCCATCATGGCTTCTATTCAGAAGGCAGACAATTCCAATGTGGCTTCAACTTTTTGTTTCAAATTCTCCCTGGTTCCAGAAAATAAAGACTTGGTCTGGCTTTCATAAGGACATAAGAAGAGGCTGTTGGATTCGGCCAGTGCTATTGGTTCAGCACTCTGTTCTCATAGTGGCCAACCAGATGCCTATGGGAAGCTTGTAAGCAGGACCTGGGTGCAACAGCACTCTCCCCTCTGGCAGTTTCCAGCAGCTGGTATTCAGAAACCACCACATATTGTGTGAGCAAATTCCAAAGTTGGACTGTGTGCTGTGTGAAGCCAGTCCTGAATCTTCCAAAATTCAGCTTCATTGGATGCCCCCAAATTCTAATATTATGAGAGAGGGAGAAAAACTTTTCTTTCTCCACACCATCATAATTTGAAACACTTATATTCTGTGACCTCTCACTCACCTTTTCTCTAAACTAAAAAGCCGCAAATGCTGTAACCTTTCCTCAGAGGGGAGTTGCTTCATCTGCCTGAACATTTTGGTCGACCTTTTCTGAACCTTTTCCATCTCTACAATATACTTTTTCAGGTAAGGTGACCAGAACTGTACACAGTATTGCAAGTGAGGTTGCACCATCAATCTATATAACTGCATGATGATATCAAGTTTCATTTTCAATTCCTTCCCTAATGATTCCAAGCATAAAATTTGCCTTTTTCACAGTTGCTGCAGTTTAGCACAACACAAGGAAACCTGAGTCAACCACCAGATCAAATCTTTGTTTTCCCTTAACTAGAGTAACCTAAACCAGTTTGATCCAGCTGTTTTCAATAAAAGTTTCTCAAGATGCTATCTAAAGAAATAAGACTTTCTTATCTGGGCTATCTCCACCGTCTGTCCTGTAGTATATAATTCTCAAGTAGGATCCATTCCAACTACCTGCAGTGACAAATTATAAATCAGGCTGTACAGACAAATATTTGAGCCGAATGCTAGATGTTAATTGGTTTTCATGAGATAACCAATATAATTTTGAATGGCTGTTAGGATCTCAATCTAATACCACCTTCCCCTAAACACAAACGATTCAAATAACTTACAAATGATATCAAATTTGTCCTTGGAGTACATATGATAGATAAGAAGACCAAAAAAATCCACCAGATTGGATGCAGATTCATGTTGTTCATCTAGTCACTTACTTAGGAGGTTAAGTGCATCAGAAATTCAGAATACATTGGCTACATATGGTATTAAGAAGCACTCATGAATAATTCCAGGAAGGACTGAATGAAGTCAACAAGCTTCTATTGTTCACTCTTCCTCCCCCAGTTCAAGGCACATCATATAATAGAAATTTTACTTCAATTTCTCTACAAAAGGTGGACTGATAGTGCATGTTCCTCTTTTGTAAATGGCTTTCAAGTATAGAAGTACAACTTCCCCTCATGCTACCTCCTCATTAAAGTTCATGCAGCCACATTTTTGCCTTTGCCAGTTTGCATCTGTAACAAATGAGTGAATCATGATTAATTTTACAAGAAGCAATGTGTAAGCAATAAAACATGACAGAGCGTAGGCTATAATGTGTTCATTAATGACAATATCCAAATGTAAATGGCACATAAGTTTCAGATCTGTGAGCCTGTATCTCCAAAGAGGCAATCATGCCATCATTATAAACTTGCATGAGTATATCCTAGTGGATTTGTAAAAATATAATTATTTTGATGTTTGTGACAAGGGAAGCTGATTGCAGGCAATATATCCAAACTTTTAAGGACAAATGATTAGAGCAGAGCTAGACAATGTAGGGCCCTTCAACTCCCATCAGTTTCAGCCAGTATTATCAATAGCCAGGGATGATGGAAGTTATATTTCATAGTATTTGGAGGGATCATGTTAGCTACTCCTGAATTAGGTAATGCGATGTAGACCAGTGCTTTCCAAATAGCTAATTACTGAGGACCCCTTATTTTTTATTTTTTATTTTTTTAATATAATTTTTATTAAGATTTTCCAAATTAAAAACAAATTAGATCCAATTCATACACTTTCTTCCAAAACCCAAGCCAGGACTTCCCCTTCCCGCCCCCAATTGCGTTCCAAATCTTCCAAATAAGCAATTAAATTCAACAAGTTTTTATCCCATGACTCACTTAACATCAATAACCCAATTTTTCCAAATTCCCATCCCCTAAGATCGATTTTTTCCCTTCCACGAGTTCCCCCTTTCAAAATTTTATAAAAAAAGAAAAAAAGATATTAAGATAAAAAAATAATTTTACAACCTTTGGATTCCAAATTTCCCTCCCCCCTTTCTCTGTTGTGTTCCTTCTATCCCTTCATCCTAATGTCTTCCTGAAGTTCCTACCCGCTTAATCCATATCCCTCTAGTAGTTTGCCAGTCATATTTAATTACAAATGTCCAATCTTGGAAGGAGTCTGTCTCAAAAAGGGGCCCATTTTTTCTATCCAGATTTTTATATCAAGGAGTAAGAAACTCCCATTTAATTTCCATAAGCTTGTCAAATCTGGATGTCCCAAATGTTCCCAATTCTGTCCAGTTCATGATGTTTCCATATTCTTGTCATTCTCTCTCCTCCTTCTGTTTCCCTGTTTTCCCGCAAAAATGTTCTTTTTCCATGACCTTCTTATTTTCTGCAGAGGCTTGTTATTCAGAGGCAAAACATTATGTCATGTCCCTTTCGTTTTCCAACTAAAGAATCCATTGTTTCCTGTAGTTTGTAGCCCTCTGTAGACAAAACAATGTTCCGTTTCTGCAGTTCCCAAGAGATTAAAAGTTACAACTGTTCAGGTTTCCTGAGAAAAACACATGCAATGTCGCTCAGCTCCTCTAGGTGGATCGCAGTAACTAAGTTCCCTTCCAGATCAAATCCATTAGTCCAAATAGTTTGTAAATCCTTATTTGAAACAATTTGTATACAATTTAAAACAAATGTAACCGGCAAAGTCCTCAAAGCAAAGTCCCTGCTTTATTCTTCCGTTTTGACAGCCTTTGACAGCTGTCAAAACTCCCGATGCTCTTCCCCAGGTAGTTTCGCGGATCACTCCAGGGATTCCGGGGGGGGGGGGTTGTTTTTTTAATAATAATTCCACTTTTCTCCTCCAGCACAGTCTTATAATTTTCCCTCGCAAAGTTGCTAATTCATGAAGATAGAGATACGCTCGATCTTAGTCGTTAAGTCCTTTGTTTTGGCTCTTCTACAATTAAGGGGTAGGCTGACTTCCTTTTTTCCACCTCCCCCGTTCGCTCCAGATTTTAAAAATTTATCCCTCTTTTTTAATCCATAATCCAATTACTCACGGGTTCTTCTTTTAGGTCCAAATTTTCAATAGAAGAAGTCAGCGCTCTCCGCCGGATGGCATGCGGCTGCGCTCGGCAGGGATAGCAGAGAACTCAAAGCACCACGCTTCTCCCCGGCGCCCGATCCGTAGCCTTTAAAAAGGCTCCTTCACGAGCCGGGAGGGCGCTAACGGTGCCAGCCGAGTCTCCATGTCCACGGCCTCACTCTGGCCGTGGTTTTTGAGGGTCCCCGCATCGCCGGTGCGGTAGGACCCAGCCCCTGCCGAGCAGGCTCCCTCCGAAGCTCGGAGGGAGCCCGCCATTCGGCGATGGCGCCGACCCGGAAGTCCCCCTTATTTTTTAAAAGCCAAGCCACAAACCCCCAACTTTTGAAAATTTTGATAACTCTATGGTAGTTACGCGTGCAAAGCAATTTTTTTAAAGAAAATGTGGGGTGACCCCTAATAAGCAAAGGATTTTAGGTATACTAAAAACAGATAATAAAATTTGTGATATTACCACAAATTGCCTATCCCCAGACAGTAGGAAAAACCTATCTCCATTGCTCTGAATCTGAGATGGTACAACTTATAAAACTTTGCAGCATATGGTTCTGCTAATAGAGGCATTTTGTACCTTCAAGACATAGGTGAAGGCTTGCTCAGGGCTTGATAAAGTATTGGTGAAGACTGAGTAGAAAACAGCTGGAATTTTGTAATGGTGGAAGCAGTAGTAGTAGTAATAATAATAATTTATTTTTATTATTATTTAGTCCTCCTGTGTCCATGTTTCATCCCTGGCTTAAAGAGATTAATTAGTTAAATACAGTACATTTGTAGTGAGGTTTTTATTCTTGCTGATTACCCAATAGGAACAACCAACTTTTGAATTTATTAGGATTCTGCTGTACATCTGTTTCCTCCCACCCCAAAATGTAGCCACATACAGTACATGTGAGAGCTCATTTATTTGAAAGTATTGGAGGGGTAGTACCTCTGTTGGGGGACACCTCTCATGCTCCTTCTGTGATAATTTGCCCACTTTTGGTCCCCCACTCAGCTCTCACCTGCTCAGCAGGCAACAGCAGCCACACCCCAAGAACAGCTTCAACAGACCAGCTAAACCAGGGGAGGGTTTAGTGATTTAGGGACTTCCCCTGCATATGAAGTCAGGTTCCGGTGGATTCAATGGATGAGACAAAGAGTGGGTCCAACAGTCAAGAAGGTGGTTTCTGCCTGTGATGTAGAGGGAAGTAAGGAGCAAGTGAGTCTCACCAACCTGGAAAGGTAGCCTGACTAGGAAAAGGAAAACTCTGATCCTAAACCTCTGCTGCCTTGGGGGATATCTTCAGGAGAAAAGGCTAAGGAGTCAACCCTACACAAATCTGGAGTGGAGTCCCTAAGGTTGCATGGCACCTTCTACACTTTCTTCCAGCAAATCCTGCAGCCAAACTGGTGCCAAATGTATTGCTCTGCTTTTGGACCACCACATCAGTGAAGCTGAATTGGGGAGGTGTCTTGTCATCTGGGCAGTACAGGACCTCCATACATGCTGCCTAGGCTTGCACCCTGTGGAGGTCACTTCAGTGCTGCTAATGCAGCAGTTTGACTTCACCCCTGGAGGCACATTTCATTGTCTCTCAAGACAAGTGCCAACAACCCAACTTCCACGTTATAATGCCTGTGTGCAAAGTTCTAAAGGTGTGAATGTTCCAGCTGGGTCCAGGAGGTTGCACAAGGCTGTGGTATCAACCACTTTAACAGAGGCAGTAACTGTCCTGCTCCTGAAGAAACCTAACTTGGACTTGGAAGATATAAACAAATAAAGGCTAATCGCTAGCATCTCTTTTCTGGTGGTTGCAAGTCTTCTTTCCTAGATTCATTGCAATTGGATTTTGGGTCTGGTTTTGGAATGGAAACTCTTAGTTGACCTGTGGGACAACTTTTGCCAAGAGACAGACAAACAGGCGTGTGGTCATATTAACTTTTTCAGCAAGTTTTGATCCTGTCAACCTCTGTAGTCTTCTGGACAGGCTATCAGAGTTGAGGGTTGTACCCAGTGGATCCACTCCTGTTTTGATGGTTAATTCCAGAAGATGGTGCATGGGGATTATTGCTCTGCCTCTTGCAGTTAAGTTGTGAGGTTTTATCCCCAATGCTGCTCAACATAAACTTGAAACTGCTAGGTGAGGACACCCAGAGTTATGGACTGAGGAGTGTGAATCAATATGCGGCTGACACCCAGCCCTACCTCTCCTTTTAATGAAGTCCCGGGGAGGCAAGGGGTGTTCTGATATGGTGCTTGACTTGGTAATGGATTGGAGGGTCAATAAACAGAGATGCAGTCGAAGGCATACATCTCAGTATTCAACCTTTTCTGGATCAGCTTCATGGTTTCGGGGCTGGATCTAGCACTGTGCCTTGAGATACAGATGGCCTCAGTGGCTTTTGCTGATATCCCAACTACAGCTTTATCTGGGCAGAGACAGTCTTACTGCAGTTATCTACACTTTGGTAACCACCCATTTAAATTCCAGCAATACAATTCTATGTTGGGTTGGCTTTGCAAATGGTCTGGAAACTTCAATTAGTCCAAAATAGGGCAGCAAAGCTGTTTACTGGGACTGGCCATTATGATGACATTATGCCAGTGCTTTGCCATCTGCACTGGTTCCTAGTCCATTTCTGAGCTCAATTCAAAGTGCTGGTATTAACCTTTAAAAGCCCAAAACAGCTTGGGGCATTGCAGTGAGCCAGCACTATGGGCATCCTGCCAAGAATTGTCAGGGAGGGACAGAAGGAATTAAAGGCCTCTCTTTCGCTTACGGGTGTCCCTTCCTACACAGCTCTGTGAGCCATCTGTGCATTCACGGATCATACCCAGAATCAGAGAGGAAATTATGTACACATTGTCATGGAAGTGGGAAATGTTCACAATTCTTGATGTGCATCCTATCTGGTGAAAACTGTAGTTGTGACTAGCAAAGCATATGCAAAGTTGATGAGAATTAATACAGATGTTTAAACTGAAACAGCATCTCTAAGCAATTTCCCCTCAAACACTTAGCCATTTGGCAAATAATAATTGAATTTTATCCATCTGAAAGAAGAAGAATTGAAACCTTTCTCGCCGTAAATGATGTTTTACTGAATCCATTTCTATTTACTTTTGATGAAGTTCATTTCAATTTCATTTGAACCACTGCCCTGTATTTATGTGCGTATGTGCATGTTTATTACGGAATTGTCAGGAAATAGAGACTCTTTTGTCAAAGCACTGAGTAATTTATAGTAATTGCTGGCACTTTTATAGTTCCTTTCTCTGAGATGTGCATTGGATGTCCAATCGGACACGGCAAAATCATGTTATATTGTGGTTTGAATTGTGGGTTTTTTGTGTGTTTTTTTAAGTAAAAATATCCAGTAAGAATAACAACTGGAATTGATGAAGAGAAGCTACATTTTACACACCTTGAATCCAGTCCTGGTGTTTTAACGGTAGCAGTAGGTACTGATAGGGGAGGGAGATTCCATTTTCATAGCACAGCCTTCTTGTTCCATATAATTTGAAAATATACAATCTAGAACCATCAACGACATATTTTCATCAGTACAAGGCATCCCACTTGTTTAGTGCTCTGTATGCCTAGGCCTAGTCAACCAGATAGGCTTGGGGTTGCACACCAAACCCTTCATTAGCTAAGATGGTTAATAATTATAACACATTTCCTCCAGGGTTAGAACACTCTACATGCATTAGAATAATAGAATTGTAGCATTAGAAGGAACCCCGAGGATTATCTAGTCCACC
The DNA here is from genome assembly GCF_964234715.1 of Podarcis melisellensis. Lineage (NCBI taxonomy): Eukaryota > Metazoa > Chordata > Lepidosauria > Squamata > Lacertidae > Podarcis > Podarcis melisellensis. The sequence goes on from NC_138528.1 coordinate 52,810,778, forward strand.
CCCCTGCAATGCAGTAATATGCAGCTGTCCTGCAACCTTGGTGGTATCACGATATTCACACAACAGATATCATTTATTTATTTATTAATACTCCACTTTTCTGTAACAAGTTACGCCCAATGTGCCTTACAAAGTACAAATCCAACAATCAGTTATGAATACAGTGGTACCTTGGGTTACATACGCTTCAGGTTATGTACGCTTCAGGTTACAGACTCCGCTAACCCAGAAATAGTACCTCGGGTTAAGAACTTTGCTTCAGGATGAGAACAGAAATCGTGCTCCGGCACCGCAGCGGCAGCAGGAGGCCCCATTAGCTAAAGTGGTGCTTCAGGTTAAGAACACTTTCAGGTTAAGAGCGGACCTCCGGGATGAATTAAGTTCTTAACCCGAGGTATCACTGTACAATCTACAAAAATGGTCAACAGTATTTTAGTAAAGCAAAAATTTGTTTCAAATTTCCAAAGATGGAGATAAACAGATACCGTATTTTTCACTCCGTAAGACACACATTTTCCCTCCTAAAAAGTAAGGGAAAATGTGTGTGTGTCTTATGGAGCGAATGCAGGGGGGAGGCAGGCAGGAAAAGCCCCCTAGAGGCGCACACAAGCTCCACGTGGCTCTTGCAGGCTTTTGAATGAGGAGGGAGAAGGGACTGACGCAGCCAGTCAGTCCCTTCTCCCTCCTCGTAGAAAAGCCCGCAGGAGCCACGAGCTCCTTAAAGGGTGTGTGACTCCTGCGGGCTTTTGCGGGAGGTGGGGGAATTTCCATAGCCCCATGCAGCCTCTCACAGCCGGAGAGGCTGTGCGCGGCTAAAGAAGCCAAGACAGTGAGCGGGATCCATCCCACTGGCTGTCTTGGCTTCTCCCATAGCCTCACGCAGCTTCTCCTGGCCGGAGGAGCTATGCGTGGCTAAAGAGGAAGCCAAGACAGCCAGCGGGATGGATCCTGCTCACTGTCTTGGCTTCTTTGCTCTGGGGGAATAATATTTTTTTTTCTTGATTTACCCCTCTAAAAACTAGGTGCGTCTGTGTGTCCTATAGAGCGAAAAATACGGTATGTAAAACTGCAAACAGGAGTATTTGAATAAAATGCCACCAGCCAGACATTACACACTCCATGATCATGGGAGAGCCCCTAATGTATGAATCTTAAAGCATACTATCTTTCTTCCTCAACTTCACCAGTAGCTAGAGGCATAATGCAGCAGGAGGGCAGGAGACCTACACAAGTGACTAATTCTCTATCAAACCCCACACAAAATCCTAGTGCTTTCTCTCTCTCCCCCTCCCCTGGATGCTTATGAAAAGAAACTTCTACATTTGGCAATATCCAGCAGAGCATTGATCCAGGCATCTGAACAAAGAGCTGATTTGCATTTCTAGCTCCTGAGAATTAATTCTGTAACCACTCTTTTGCCCCTTGGGGGACACTTCTCATTTATTCAGAGACCGAGAGAGGCTAATATTCCTCTACAAAAGCTAAATACATATTGAAGTCAAGATAATTCTTCTAATAAAATCTATCCAGAAAGGGGCTGTTAATGGGATCATCTCATGCTGCCTCATGCCCAGTACTTCTCCTAGTCCCATTTGGTCCATTTTTAAGTTCTTCTCTTTGTAGCAAAGCCAAAGAGTATATGTTAACCAAAATAAATATGTCAGTTCATTGGCTCATTTCAACTTGCCATATCAGGAATGGGCAACCTTCTGGGTACCACATAGCAGTGGTGATTGGGGCTAGAGGCAAAAGTTGGTGGAGCATCATATTTCCTCTTGGTACCATTGGCTGTTTTCAGCACAAACTCACACACTCCTCTCTATCCTCCATCCAGACAAGCAATGCTGGTTAATTTGGTTTGAGGAAAAATAGATATTGGGAAATAAAAAGGAGAATTTTCTGGATGACTAAGATCCAGATTTGGGGCAAGTGCTTTATGGTGAGAGAGCCTCAGCAGAAAATTAAAATAATAAAATCTGCAGCAAAGTCAAGTGTGGAAATACAGGATGTTAAAAGGGATATTTTAAAGGTCTACGTTGCTTTCAAAGTTTCCCACTACCCTTGGCATAGGAAAAGTCCATATGTTTGGTAAGTGAAAAATGATTTACTTCCAAACTCTTCAACGGTCAAATGTGCTTTCCCATACAGAATTCAGAAATGACAGGCAGTATAACTTTGGTCCGCAAATGGTAAATGTCTAAATTATTTGTATAGAAACAAAGATGGCTTGCTTAAGTCATGCGGCCTAAGCTTGGAGCATCCAGCTTAGACCTCCTTTCTGGTAGGGATCACATGGTAGAACAAAGAGTTTGGTAACTCTTCCTCCCAAGGTAAAGGGAACGAAACTAGCTAAGCCTGGCAGAACAGCTTACTCTTATGATCTTAACCCCTTTCATGCATTAAATAGAGTTAAGCATGCTGGTTTTATGAGGCTGATTATCCCATAAGCAAGAGACATTATCAGGGTTCAAGGACACATTCCACCCAGGCAAAAACACTAAGGCTGTGAAGCAGAGCCAGTGAGGGGTGTGGCCTGGGAAGAGTTGCAAGGGCCAAACAGAGTGGTCTGAAGGGCCATATTTAATCCTTGGCCCTGAAGTTCCCCACCACTGTTCTATGTTGATCATATCAAGAGATCTTACTAACAGAGAAGATTAGAAGGAGAAGCATTGGGTGAACTACCCAATGTCATTAGCATGTTGTGTTGAATTTGGCTTGGTGGGTCACAAACTGTGCTGGATGCCTTTGTGGAGTTTAAAATGGCCTTAATTTAAATGACAAAAAATGCTACAGTCAGGCAAGTGAAGTGATATCTTCAGTGGCACAATGGTATATCCTCACTTCCTGGTGGTTTGTATTCATTAAGAGGGCTGGATCTCTGTCCTTGGAAATTTGACACTAAATATTTATTTCATATACTCAGCTATCATGCCCATAGTATCTAATAACAAATCCAGTAGTTTAAATTTCAGAGCCCCAGTTGGCAGATCTTTGAACCACAATCTGTCCAGAGAAACAAAGAGGGAAGCCAGGGGCTGTTTTCCAAACTTTTGATGTGCTCATCTGTTTAGACAGTGAACTACTATAAGCAAATGAGGTGCCATTTGGAGCCCCAGCTGCAGTAAGGTGGTGGCTGCAGATGCTCAGTGCCTAGGAGTACCAGGCAGTGGGCTCCATCCAATAGCAACAGAGAACAGGTGCAGTGTGACACTGCCAACAAAAATAAAGTCATCCAAATGACAACATTGGCAGTTGAACAGATAATCAATGAGCATTTGCACTGGGTTTTCACAACCCAAGATCTCTCTATCCCATTGTCCAACCAAAGCAGAGGGCCAAGATGGCAGCCACAAGTGAGGCAAAAACTTCTGGCTTTTCTGCCTGCTAAATGATAGCAGATGGTAAACTACACAAGAGTGGCTCTTCCATTGCTTTGGGCTCTTGTTTATAATCAATCTGGGACTAGGCAGCTGGGTTAGACTTAGATGTTCACGAAGACACTTAGTACCATGACACATCTTTAGTTCAGTGTTCTAAACCTGGTGAGAGAAGAGACCAAGGCAAATGACAGTGTCGCCATATGGCACCTCCAACTTTAGCCTCACCATTTGACTGGACAATAGAAAATGGCAATCTTCTGGCGCTGCAGACTGGAGATCAGTGGTGACCAAGATCCTAGTCAACACAAATTTATTCATTTATTATTTTTAAAAATATATACCCCATTTCCAATACAGTGATACCTCGGGTTAAGAACTTAATTCATTCTGGAGATCTGTTCTTAACCTGAAACTTTCTTAAGCTTTAGCTAATGGGGCCTCCCGCTGCTGCCGCGCCACTGCTACGTGATTTCTGTTCTCATCCTGAAGCAAAGTTCTTAACCCAAGGTACTATTTCTGGGTTAGTGGAATCTTTAACCTGAAGCATCTGTAACCCATGGTACCACTGTACATGTTTGAAAGTGGGTTATAGTAAGAGTTAAACAAAAGAGTTATACAAAATTTAATTTTTTTTAAATTTAAATTTAAAACAACTAAGAGTTAGACAGAGTTGGGTCCATTATGCTGAAGGCACTTCTCCCTGTTGACAAAAGTCATGCTTCTGGTACGTGGGGGGCACTAACAGTGCTCCCCCATATGCTCACGGGACATAAAGGGTGATGCAGCAAAAGTGGATTAGAATGACTGGTGGAGCCCTGCAGTGGTAGGATGCACTAAATCACTGCAGACTTCAGGAATAGAAATTACATTTTTTTTTTAATGATTCTCTAACTTAGAATGACAACAGCCAACACACAAAAGAGTGGGCTGGACTAGAGAGTCTCTTTCTCTTTCTTTCTTGAAGACCTTTCTCTCACTTTCCCCCATATCCTTCTAAAGCCAGTGCTCAGATTTGTGAACAAACAAAAAGAGAATTTTGCAGAGCAAAATTATTCTAGAGATTTCATTAAGAACCAGTATTCTTCACTGCTGTTTCACTTTAAATTGTAGTGGAGTTATATTGTCTGCCATTAAAAGGGTTGGCGTGTGCCATCCCAGAGAGATTACCCCTCCTCTTGAGACCCAGTGTTCTGAGAATTTTGGGGTTGAAATATGCGATAACAAGTATCATTTCCTTTCACTACAAAGTTCTGTCTCATCATGAAACAGCAAGGCAGAGATGCACAGAAGGGCCATGTTTTTCTTCAAAAGTTCCTTCGAAGCTTGAAAGCAGAAGGGTTTTCTATCTTTCCCTCTGTTGTCATTTTTGTTTTAAGATAGTTGGTTTCAAGCAAGTTCAGAGCATTAGTCACCATTGTGTTTCATTCTGCAGTGACAGCATCTGAAGCCCTATGCAGAATGTCTCGGCTTCTTTCCTTCTCCTACATATGTAGCGCTGGCTGCCTAGAAATCTGTACAGGAAAAAGTGCCATCAAATTTTGAGTAATTGGAACAAGGAAGGAGGGTAGCGTACACGAGGATTTGACATGTCTTCGGTACTGTAATGCAGTAATGGGCTCATTCATTACTCATGGAGTGCTATGACAGGGCAAAGAGCCAGGAACAATGCTTTAAGGTCACTTGTGCGGGTGACCTGCCAAATAGCAAAAATGAAAAAGGAGTCTGAGATAGTGGCCCATTACAGAGGAAGAGTTCCCACTCTATGAAAAAGAAAGGAGATTGGGAATATGATGCTAATTAGTACAATTTCTTCATTTAGTTTGATTTTAAGTCCATCCTGTCATCCAAAGTTAGGTAACAATATTGTGGAAATGAAATTCAGCCACTACAAATGAAAAAAGAACCATTTGCTCATCCTTTCTCACAATAGGTAGAATTACAGAACTGTAGAGTTGCAAGGGGCCATAAGGGTCATCAAATCTAACCTCCCACAATGCAGATATCTCAACTAAAACATCAATGGCAGATGACCACCCAACTCTGCTTACAAACCTCCAAGGAAGGAGAGTCCACCACCTCTCGTGGGAGTCTTTGTTCCACTGTTGAACAGTTCTTGTTGTCAGAAAGTTGTTCCTGAAGTTTAGTCAGAATCTCCTTTCCTGTAACTTGTATTTGCAGCACACTGATCTCACCACCATCTTGCCTCCCTCCTCCTACCTCCCAGTAAGTAGCAGCACCATGACCGACTAAAGGTCAAGTGAGTGGCACTGCCTCACTACACCTTCCTCAACTGGTGACTGAGGGTCTTTTTCTGTGAAACAATGCTTTTCTTGTTGTTGTTGTTTAGTCGTTTAGTCGTGTCCAACTCTTCGTGACCCCATGGACCAGAGCACACCAGGCACTCCTATCTTCCACTGCCTCCTGCAGTTCGGTCAAACTCATGCTGGTAGCTTCGAGAACACTGTCCAACCCTCTCGTTCTCTGTCATCCCCTTCTCCTTGTGCCCTCCATCTTTCCCAACATCAGGGTCTTTTGGAGGGAGTCTTCTCTTCTTATGAGGTGGCCAAGTATTGGAGTCTCAGCCTCAGGATCTGTCCTTCCAGTGAGCACTCAGGGCTGATTTCCTTAAGAATGGATAGGTTTGATCTTCTTGCAGTCCATGGGACTCTCAAGAGTCTCCTCCAGCACCATAATTCAAAAGCATCAATTCTTTGCCGATTAGCCTTCTTTATGGTCCAGCTCTCACTTCTATACATCACTACTGGGAAAACCATGGCTTTAAGTATACGGACCTTTGTTGGCAAGGTGATGTCTCTGCTTTAAAAACAATGCTACATCATGCCAAAAGCATTGTGGAGGAATATGGTGGTCCACTGGGACACCAAGAAGGAGCAGAATAAGAACAAAACACCATCGCCGCCGCCGCCACCTGTCATGGTAATCCTTCCCCAGGTCTGTTGGTCTGTGTGTCTTTTTCCCCTTTCCTTTTGCCCATACCATTTCCTGGACAAAACAGCTGTAGATAAAAGTTTCTTCTCAGCTCTAGTTTAGATAATATCAAAAGCTCCTTGAAAGTCTTTGGCCTGCCAGTCTCTGTTTTTTTAAGTTACAGGATTTGAAACTCCTCATTTCCAGTTGCTACTCATTTGTAGGAGAATTGGAGTTGAAAAGCGAAGAGAAAGTGTTGGTGCAAAAAGTTCACATTGTCAGCTAGCACAAGAGGTGACACTGTGTCATGTGTTTACAGCTTCTGTCTTACAGGCGTTAAGGCAAAATTTCTATGCTTTTTGGCACATGAGTGAATTTGTATAAGCATCTTAGCTATTGTCTTAAACCTTTTTATCATAGAAAGTATACTTAAAAAACAAAACAAACAAAAAAACCCACCCCTGACAAACTATTACAGGTAGGTAAGATGGTTATTCTCGTTATTTTGCAGTGTATAAAGGAGGAAAAATGGGGACTGTGTTTGGGGAAAAAAATGAAGGTAAAAAGTTCACTGAGAGAGAAAAAAAGCAGAGCACTGAATTGCTGAACTCTCTCTCCTCGTATATATATCTCTTATAGGCAGCAGAAGTGCTACATATGTCTTCGAATTATGAAAGGAACTGTTCTCATGAAGAATGATGGTTCTTCCACGTTCCAGCCCTAAATCTAAGCCACATGTTCCCATTCTGTTGTGACTGGCAGAGATTCTCTGTGGCTGGAGGTAAGCTTGGAGCTGGTTCCAGGAATCCACTTTTGGCTGGCAAGAGAATGCAAGTCGGCACTGGCTAAGTGTTTGCTGTACAGGCTGGCTGTACAGTTGGTGCTAGGCCCAATTGTTTCCCTTGTAGCGTAGTCACACTGCATACATAATTGCACACTGCACTTCATTAGCCTCTCTGTATCAGGAAGCTGGCCCATTTCCCTGCTTAACATTTAATCAGAGGTTTTACTGCTCATGAACATTTTAACAGGAGCAGATAGAGCTCGGAACTTTGCACATTTTGATTTAATTACCACTAACAGACAGATGTCAATTTCAGCTATTTTCATTCCTCTGTGCAGCCAAGTTTATGACAGTTTAAAAAAAAATTAAAAAGAAGGTCTGGAGAACAAACTCCAGGCTGCAAGTGAAAACAGTTTTCAGAGCTTGTTAGAAAGGCATCGTCACCCTTGTTTCCTGCCAGACTGATAAAAAATGGAAAACAGGCCATCTTCTCTCACTTTCTATCTTTTGCCTCAAAGTGAAGTTCCTCCACTAGATACCTTAGAAGCTGGTTAGTGCAGTTCACAATATTGTGAAATCAGAACACCTGGCTCTAAGTCACTTTTAACTTCATGGACTTTCAGTGATCAAAATAGGCTTACATCAAAGAATGTCAATGCCTCATTCTTAAAACTGCTGCATCATGGGACATACAGAGCTGCAGTTATAAAGCAGCTGAGGTTAAGTTAGAGTTGCGGGGATGTTAATCTGCCATGGCAGACATATAGATCAGTAAGTGTGTTAGGATCATGCTGTTCAGTGGGTTGTATATTGAGCTGCGAGGAAAGAGAAGAGTCCTCCAGTTCACCCTTCTCTCTCTAATTTACAAATGTGTTTGCCTCTGTTTCAGAAGGCCGTCACATTCCCGAAAGCCTTTCATAGCTGTGAGAATCAAATTGCAAAAAGGCATAGCTTGAACCCAAGAAATTCCTTCCTGAAATTCTCACGTATCATTGATCAAGACTGCCCTTACCTTTTCCTCAGAACTTTTATGAAGCTTGAGAGAAATAGAGAGAAATATCTGTGCTCGGTGCCACTAAGTTTGCAAATGTTATTTAGTTTATGTTAATTAACTTCAGCTTATGTTAATTAACTCACAGAGGATTTAGTGCATGGTGCACCACTGATGGAAAGCAATCTGGTGGTGCTTGTGGTAAATAGAATGTTTAAAGCACACTGCAATAGGCACTTTAAGTTCTTTCTAGTACATCAGAACAACAGGAATCCAACAGTTTTTTTTTCTACACATGATAAATTCTACTGTAACATAAAGTCCAAGCTTGCTCCCAAGTGAGGAGCAAGAAAACATCATAGGGAAATCACCTCAAAAGGGTTGCAGTGGAAACACCAGAATTAAATATGGAAAGCGGGAATAGAAGAAGCAAACCCCGGTGGGGCGGGGCAGGCAAAAGTATGTTCAGAATGCCTTTCACAAGGGTCCAGCATGGAATGAATTTGGGAAGGTGAACTACTTGGGCAGGGGAGGGAACTGCTCCCACTTCTAGAGGTGTCAACAAAGATACATTTACATGATGCATTGCCTCACACACATTCCCACCCCCCTAAAATTAATGCGTAAGCTAACAAAATGTTTTGCCCCACCATAAATAAGTGAAAATCATGGAAAACAGATTCTTCTCCCTTGGGCATCCATTTAAATCATAATAATTGAACCAAACTGGAATGCTGGTCTGACTGCTCAGGTTTACAGCACACGGCAGAGAAGCAGGACTTTCTCTTTTGACTTGGACAAAACAGACCTACTAAGGTAAAAGTGAAGGTAAAGGGCCCCTGGATGGGTTTGTCCAGACTATGGGGTTGTGGTGCTCATCAAGGCAAGGGAGCCGGCGTTTGTCTGCAGACAGCTTTTCTAGATCATGTGGCCAGCATGACTAAACCACTTCTGGCACAACAGGACACGGAAATGCCATTTAGCTTCCTGCCGCAACGGTACTTATCTATTTATCTACTCATGCTAGTATGCTTTCAAACTGCTAGGTTGGCAGGAGCTGGCCAAAGCAATGGGATTCAAACTGATGACCTTATGATCAGCAAGCCCAAGAGGCCTGGTGGTTTAGACCACAGTGCCACCCGCGTCCCACAGACCCACTATAGCCCTATTCAGTGTGGAATAGGGAGCAGGAACAGATCAAATAGCCCCACCCCTAGTCTTTGTGCGAGGAATATGCATATCTGCAGTGATGGAGCACATGTAAGACATAATTGGTGTTCTAATTGGAAGAGAACCTTAGTACACACTGCTTTTAGTGGAAATGCTCTGTTGCTACAGATGGTCACTGTCTTCATGTGAAAAATAGGGGATGTGGCACTTCGGCACTTCCCTACTGCTGCTCTTCCTCAATGAATACAGGAGAAGAAAAATGCCCAAATAGCACTTCGCTGGCTATATTCTGAAGATAGACAAGGCTGATGAATCATTTTGTGTCTTACCCTACAGGCTTCTCTACCCACTACCGCAAGAGAGAGAGAGAGAGAGAGAGAGAGAGAGAGCGCCAGTGTGGTGTAGTGGTTAAGAGCGGTGGACTCGTAATCTGGTGAACCGGCTTCGCTTCCCCACTCCTCCACATGCAGCTGCTGGGTGACCTTGGGCTAGTCACACTTCTCTGAAGTCTCTCAGCCCCACTCACCTCACAGAGTGTTTGTTGTGGGGGAGGAAGGCAAAGGAGAATGTTAGCCGCTTTGAGACTCCTTCGGGTAGTGATAACGCGGGATATCAAATCCAAACTCTTCTTCTTCTACCTCCTTTGATGAAGTGGGGCTCTGCCATTTATTCCATAATACTAGAGCTGCCACTACAGATGTACAAATGACATTGGAGAGATACTAAGTTTAAATAAAAACTGAATGAAAGGACAAATGTAAATCCTAAAACTTCAAGAACAAGGTGACATTCCGGATTATTGCTCAACTGCTAATATTTCATCTTCAGAGCACTCAATTTGTAAAAGCAACAGCATTTGTTGATGTTCCTGTGATTACCTTATTTCCTCTGTAAAAATGTTCTTCATTTTTATATTTATATATGTGAATAAAATGACTCTGTATTTACCTTTGTTGTTTCGTTGCTTGGTGAGTAATGAAATGCAACCACCATGAAAGGCGACAGGAAAGAAATACCTCTATTGACTGTACCAAGTTATTGCCAGATATTCTCACGAACACATTGTCTATGCCTTAAGCACAGCAAACAACACCAGTAAGTGGCATGAAGGGGAAAAGAGAAATGAAATGACTATAAAGCAATTTATCTGGGAAGAATGAAGTTCTGTCAGCCAAAGAGGAGAAGTCTCTAAACAGTTGTCATTAAGTACATTTGAGTTTCAGGTACTGCCTTTTTTGTTTACCAGCTATATGGAAAAGATAGTACAGCAGAGTATCAGAGAACCAAATATTTTGGGTAGCGTATATATGTATTATCAAGTTTATATTCTGTCCATAAAAAATATCTAAGGTGGGTCAGGACTTCATGACTGCCATGATAACCATGAGCCACAGATCACTGACCCAACACACACACTGGGCCTTGTTTTCTCAGCTGGGTGGAACAAAGGTGATATTGACATTGGCTCCTTGTCATCGTCAGTTCACTTCCTGCAGAAATTTAAGCTTTCGGCTGTTGAAATTTTGCACCTTGCCTTGGGACACTGCTTACTTTGCACCTCCTTTTTTCCAGCTTTGATGACAACCTCTTGCTCGTCTGCCTTTGACCTCACATTTACTTCTGGTCCCTCCAGGCCTGTGTTGCTACCTTGGAGGTTAACTTTTTGCACACTTGCCTTAGGCCCTTTTGCTCCTTGTCTCTGTCTCACCCAGTACCTGACTCCAGCATGTTCGTGACAAATGTCTGTTGCCCTTCAGATCCTCATCCAGCTTAGACCCCAGCTGCAGCCAATTTCAAAACTAAGTCTGGCAAGAGTCAGCGGAGAAAGATAATAAATATCAATCAGTGAATGATTGATTGACATTAATAAATTACATAAAGTCTTGCAACATTCCCTATTTACTAAATAGGTAAAGAAATTTTAGAAAGCAAGCAAGGCAGGTGTGTTTAGCAACCTAATCATGCTGGCTCATTTTAGAAGAAAACAGAATGCAGATCTGAACTCTCATGAGAACCAAGAATGGAAAGGCAAAAACCACTGTAGATTTGTCTGGAAGGGCAAATGAATGGGTGTTGCCAAAAAGTGAAAGTATGATCACCTGGCTTGGAAAGGGAACATAATAGAATTGGCAAATCCAGTGATTAAAGGGAACCTTTCACAGACACTGAAGTGATTACTGCTATCAATTTGCCTTTGGGCTGGCACAGTTTATCCTTGCCTAAAATGGATGTGACTTCTTAAAATGGCTGTCCATTTGTTTCCAGAGAACCACACACATTAATTAGTGTAAGACAATTTTTTGTCACAATAGGAAATACACATTGCTTCTGTTGTGGTTCTAGTTCGGGAAGCAATAAGCTAATGAATTTGCTTAAAGAAAGCCAAGTTAAATGACATGATGTTGACTCCTCTGTTTTGTGTGTGTATGCATTTCGGGCCCTTCCTTTGGAGCATGCAGATTTACAAATTGGCAGATCCATCAAAGATGGTCGCAGGTATTGCTTTCCATCAGGGTGGAAAATGCAGGAAGGAAGGCTTGGGTTGCTTTTGCTATTTGCACTTTGGGTTTCCTGCCTTCTGTTGGTTGTTAGATTGTCACCAGGTGGCTCTCAGTTGCAAATGCATTCATTTGTACAAATAAATGAACAGTAACAATTAATTACACACTCTGTGAGCGCAACTCAGTGGGAAGGCAGGGACTGTGCAGACTTGCACTGTCTTTCTTGTCCCAAAGGCGTGATCAGGAACTTCATTATCAGGCTGTGCAACCTTTGGATATTCCCACCAGCTTTCTTTCATTCTTATTTATTTTAAAGCAACAATTCCATAACTTTATATCTGATTGCTAGAAATATGCATGCACAAAATGGTGTTTGTTTGTTTTGTTTTTTTGTGGGGGAGAAAGCAGAGGAAGAAGATGGTGCTGCTGCTAAAGTCTGCCCTTGGAGAATAAATTATTACCACACGAAATGTGTAGATCCTTACAAACTACCATGCAGGCTTGTTGATGTAAGAGTAGATCATTATTTGGATTGCTTCAACCAATAGCACTGACATGGCAGTGTGGGCAAACAAAGCTGTTGACTGTGAAGACAAAGAAAAAGAATGAAAATGGTACAGAGGGCAGGACTGAAAAAATATTTGTTTACCCCAAATATATGAAATATGTGCAAATGGCTTCTTGAAATTCTCCATCCTATGTATGGACACAGAATTATGATTATGCTATGCTCTTTCTAGGACATGGGAGGTGTGGGGTGAGAACTGCAGCCAGGACAAAATTATGGCTGAGAATATCCAGGAGAACAAGTGCCACTAGGAGGCTGTCTCTCCTTTCTGCCTTTCAGGAAAAAATATCATGGCAAAAGGAGAGCAGCCTGCCCCCCCCCCCCATTGGCTAGTGAAGGAGCAGTTGCTTCAATGCTTGCTTTCCTCTTCCCAAAGTTGGCCCTACCATTCAACAGAGGGATGTCGCTGCCTCAGGTGGCAGGTGCAGGAGTGGCAACAGTGGCAGCAGCCCCCTGGCCAACCCTTCTGATCCTTCTGGACATTCCCCTGTGTGAAAGTACAGAGTTGTGTATGCTATGCATCCAACATCCTCCAAACTAGCCTGCTAACCTCTTGTGCAGTTGATGGTGTAGTACCAGGACCAGCAAAGTAAGATTCAGCTGCCAGTCCGTTCAGCTTCTGTACAGGGGTTGGGGTGGGATCAGGCAGCAGAATGTCATGGGGCAGCTCTCCACCTTCTTAATACTTAAGAATTTCTACTGTAGTAGTAGCAGGAACTTTACCTGGATGCATTACCTGTATCATGGAGGCATACAGAGCTTGTGGTGCTCTCCAGCTTCTGTTACAAAACATGCATGGAGCATTCTGAGGAACAAGGGACAATCTGACATCTAATTTTCTTCCACCCTTGTGTGATAACTGGTAAGATTGCCACCAGCAATCTCAGACAATATCAATTGGTAGAGCATGAGACCACCAGATATCTCACAAAACGAAGGGAGCTCCTGGTAGGGATGGACAAATCTGTCAAAAACTGTTTTGTTCCAGTTTCCTATTCTCTTCTGATCTTATTTCAGTTCTCCACACTTCCACATCATTTGTTAATAAAGCAATGTACTGTTAAAAAAACGCAATCAGGAAGATGTGGAATTTGTGATATCTTCCACTGCACAGCAATGCAAAATTTAGAAACTACTCAATAATCTCTCTCCCTCATCTCCATTGAGTAATCTATTAGAACTGTTTAAAGATCAAACCACACATATTTCTCAGTAGTTGTCCAACATTTGTAAACATTTTAAAAAATAATTTGAGAAATAATAAGAAACTCTCATTAGTTTTTGGTGAATCCATAGAGCTGTATGGAACAACTATTGTATTATATGTGAAAATTATGGAAATCAGATTCTCTTGACATAATTTTTACACTGGTATGCTGAATGCAACACTGTCTATGTCTGCTTAGTTATTAATGTATTGCTTTTCTACTGTTTTGTTGTTTGTTATTACCCTCTAGTGTGTTTTTGGGCTGTCTTGTGCCTTGAAGACAGCACATATGCACCTATTCCTGATTGCTGGCTCTGTTAAAATGGTACCAACCCTTTCACATAAATATCTGCAGTGCATGGAGAAATAGCTTAGTGTTCAGAATTAGAAAATAAACCAATAAGGGTTTCCTGATTAGCAAAGATCAATGAAAAGTGAATGGTTCAACATCAAGGATGAATCTGTCCAGAGGTCAAATGAGAGACTACCTCAGGCAGCAAATCTTAGGAACATTAAAGGATGAGAAATTCTCTTTTTAATGATTATTTTATTTTTAATATGACTTCAAAAAGATGACCTTCCGTGTGTGCTTTTATATTATTCTGTAAAGTAAAATAATCCTTATTTACAAAACTGATTTTGTGGGGTCTTGTGAAGGAGATGGAGAGTAAACAAATTCCTTTAATTATGTGCACCATCTCATAGTTATTAGCAGTAAATGGCATACCAATTTTGGGTTGCATATCATGGGTCTTAGCATGGGCATGCCTTGATTTGCAAGCTCAGGTGGCTGACCCTGACATCTATTTCAGCTAAAATAATAATAATAATAATAATAAGAAGAAGAAGAAGAAGAAGAAGAAGAAGAAGAAGAAGAAGAAGAAGAAGAAAAAGAAATAAATGGTAGCTATCTATTGAAACTTGCTGACTTGTGGGACATCTTCAAGAGAAGAAAAGGCTAAGGAGTAAACCCTACACAAATCTGGAGTGGTCCCTAAGATGGTTGGATGGCACCTTGTACGCCTCCTTCCAGCAACTCCTGCAGCCAAGCTGGTGCCAAACATATTGCTCTGCTTTTCTTTGGACCACGTTAGCGAGGCTGAGAGGGGCAGCCAGGACCTCCATACACACAGCCCTGGAGAGGACACTTTGTAGCTGCTAATGCAGCAAAAACAACTTGGGAGGCAGCGCTTATGAGTTACCAGCCTCTGCAGCCACAGCAGGCACTGTGATTCTCCAGCAGTTTGACTTCATCCCCGGAGGCACATTCCACCCCCTCCTGAGACAGACAGATGCGAACAAAAATTGAAGCGGAGATAATAGCTGGAATGATTTTATGTTGCAGGGTTTTAAGCAGAAGGATTGTGTAGTGGTGGATTTTCAGGAGTTTGAACTAAATTACCTCCAAGGTCCTATTAGACTCTACAGTCACATCTGTACCCTATGCTGGAAACATGGATCGCTTTAACACTCATGACTATCCCCAAAGCATCATGAGATTTATAGTTTGTTAAGGGTGCTGAGAATTGTTAGGAGGCCGCCCCCCCCGAGCTACAGTTCCCAGAGATCCCAGTGGGCAGAGACAATGGATTGTGAAGCCACTCTGATTTAACAGTAGCAGTGGATATAAACAGCTGCAGCTACTGAACAGCTTCTGTTGGATCTCCTGCTCATGGTTTCTTTCCCCTCCTCCAGGGATCTCTGTTTTCCCGTCCCTCCAAACCTTTTAAAGTGTCTTTAGATTATGGTAGTTACAATAGATCTTCTTGCTGGATTTTTTTTTAGGTTGTTTTGGTGTCTGAATGAAGCTTCCCTTCCAAACTTTTTGTTAAGTAACTGTACCAGCTTTCTGTCTGGCGGATACATACACCCACCGTTGCATGTGGAGATCTGTGAATGTGAGCCAATATGTTTCTTGTTCAACCTAATTGGAGTTATTTTCTCATAGCATACCCTGCAGCTTATGTATTCTTTGTTTAATGGTTTATCCCCCCCACCCCCGAGATAGATGGCATTTGTTTTCATATGAAGCATCCCTCGGCATCATTACACAATGTAAAAGTAATACAACTGCCTTTTTTATTATGACTTTCCATTGATTGCGGCTTATTTATAGCATGTGAAAGTAAAAGGCTGTCAAGTGTGTACTGTATGTAATTACTTCCCAAGGCTTTTATTGGTTTTAAAGGATGTAACCATTAGAGAAATCACAAGTACGCTTCCTATTTGTTGATCATTTCAATTTATGTTGCAGATTTAGTCAAAGACTAAGGTTTAATGTGGAATAGTTATTATTGTTTACCCAAGGTAAACAATAATAACTATTTATTCCATTATGAACCTTACTCTTGGACTAAACATAAATTGAAATGGCCAGCAAATATGATCAGGGATGTGGTTTCAACAGCTGCCAAACACCATACAGCAGTAACTGGTTTTCTGGAACAGGAAGACTAAAGCCATTACAAATCCATATAACTTGAACAGAGAAGAATACTTCTCAAGTCAGGAGAAAACAAATCCCAGTGTAGTTGCCATGGTGCCCAAACACCCTGAATGGGGCAGATATGTGCAATAGCAACTGAGACGGTCATAGACTGGGTGTTGTGCCAGAATAGATTATGTTCTCACAGCCAGTCCTCTGTTTCCAGTAATTTGTGTAAAGCGTGTGTGTGTTTGTGGAGGAGGGTAGGGATGACCCTGTTCCTGAAAGTGACCCTGCTGAAAGTGGTTCTAGACTTCAGAAGGATTCTACGCTCCCTTTCCTAATGCATCAGGTACATAATAGGATTGAGAAACTCCATTTATGCAATATTGTCACACTTTAAAATGGATCAGTTTGGGGCATCCAACAGATGTTTAACAGAACCCATCCCAAATAGGTTGCAGGGTTTTGTTTTTTTGTCATCACTAGGCCAAATATATGATATTGACCATACTGATTAAATGGGTCACTATGCAGCAGGAAAGGAGAATTTGTAGTCCTTCAGGTGTTGCTGGACTGCAAATCCCATCACACCTGACCATTGGCCATCTTGGCTTGGGATGATGGGAGTTGGAGTCCAACAACATCAGGAGGGCCACAAGTTCCCTGCTGTACAGGAAGTAGTTGCAGTGGCCTAGGAAGTATCCTTATTTATTTATTTAATCAAGAAATTCAGCATAATGAAATCAGCTACCCAAACAAATGTTGCAGAATGTGAGTCATTTTATTGCCTTGGGAGATTACGTTTCCAGTTACGATTCAGGGGTGACAAATGCAAACATGTTATAGGACCTCACCTCACCCAAATGTATCCCTCCAAAATGAGCGCTACAGAATCAGTGAGCACCTTCCACTGCCTTGGTGATTGACATAATATACGAGAGATGGCAATCAATTGTGCAAACCAGCACTATGGTGGTGTTTCTCCTGTTGCTCGTTTACACTGCTGTGTTAAGTTTCTTCTTTGCTTCTTTTATGCAACAGCCTAAGTCTCCAAGCTGATTTTATAGTTTGAGGATAGAAGCGGAGCTGGCTTTCATATCCTTTAGCTCTTGATATGCATGTCATTTGATGAACTTAACCAGTGAACTGTGGTACGCAGAATAAGTGCCCAGCGAATAGCCAAGAATATTTGCAGTATGATCTTGGCTTTGATGCAAATTCCCAAACCAGCTGCCCAATTCTGAAATGTCTGGACTGCTGTGACCCTCAGAGGAAAACACAGGGGCATGCACCAGGGCAGCAGTTTGAAGATTATGCCACTTCATTATTCAGGCAAAGTTAGAAACCCTTTGCTTGCAAATTAGGCAAATAAAGCCTGGACCATGGGAAGCAAAGAATGCAGCCCCTAATATTTATTCTTCCCCATTGTGAAGACATTGAAGCACATGAGGAGGTGACAATATTTTTTTAGTGAAAAATAAAATATATTTTTGCTCACCACCCCCATCTCTGAGCAGGGCAAGAGGCCAGGGGTTCCAGGCACCCAGGGCTTGTTTTTCCTTTTGGAAAATGAGGCACAGCTGAGACAGTGGAATCATTATGATATATGGTTTATTTACACATAAATACAACCTGAGCCTATATGGAGGAGTTAACAGTATTACTACCCCAAGAGATCCTGGCTTCTCCCATAGCCACAGCAGTCTTGGACATAAGCAGACACCAACCATTGCTCTCAAACATTGCTCTCTGGCTGTCTCTCCAGCCTGCTGCTTACTAACTCAGCTGCGTATCTCCTAACTGCAATCTTCAACTCTAACTTAAAACACTGGCATTATCTTTTAGAATTGATTCTCGGTTAAGGGACGGAGGGAGGGATTTGCCCTTGATCCTTTGTCATCCTAATCACCTATTCCTCCCAGGCTATCAGCTCATGCAGGAGGCTAGTCCTGACTTAATTAGCTGTTGATACATGTTGATTGCAGACTGTCTAGTACACAGCTCAAATACACACATGGGTCTAGCACAGTTTTAACTCTCAATGCCTTAATTCAATTCTAATACTAGGTTGGTCTGGAATTTAGAGTGCCTTGCACACACAAGAACATATAATACTTTCATAGAATGTCTATAGAGGACCCACTGCATGTAGAAGAATCCCGATTGAACACAAAGTCCTTAAAACCACTTGGGCATGACTGATGCATCTAGGGTCACATGACAATATGGGGCAGTGGCATGCACTGGAACATTGTGCCCAGAATGGCCAGGCTAGGGCTGTGTTTGGCCGTACCTGAATATATATCTGACTGCCTTGTTTTCCTGCTCAGGGTCCCTGAGGTCAATAACTGGAGCCGAGTCAACTGAAGGCCAACTAAACTGGGGTAAAAGTACTGTTTCACTGACCATGGAAAGCCAGAATGCCAGTGTTTATACAATGGTTGGCCAGTCCTGATCCTCCTACTACGTATTCACCAATAGCAGGGGCTGATAATGTGTACCCCTTTTCCTTTGCACACATGAAGAGCACTCTGCAGCCCAGCTAGGTTTTAGCTAGCTCATCATTTAGGTCCCAGTGTCAGACCATGTGCTAACCATTTTAAACCCTGGAATTCCTGGTGGACAGCAGTACGTCTATATAGGACAGAGGACAGATGCCAATAGACATTCAGTGAAGGGCCATAGCTGAGTGATCAAGTGACTGCTTTGCACACAGAAGGTTGCAGGTTCAATGCCTTGTAGGGCTGGGAATATTCCATATCTGAAACCCTACAGAGATGCTGCCAGTCAGTGTAGATCAGTGGTGGACCTTGGCACCACAAATTTCAGTGGTGCCCTATGTGATGACAAAATCCACCCCCCTGCCTTCCTCTTTGATATGTAGATGAACTCATAAAATATTAGCCTATTCTGATATATATATGCATGCCACCAAGAAATCCCACAAACCTTAGCTGCAGGCTTCTTATAGTTAGCAGAAGCATTTCTCCTTATATGTAGATAATTCCACATTGGCTTTTCACAAATCCCATTTGAAGCATTGATGTCTCTTTTATTTGTCCTCTAAGCTTTGCAGTTCCGATCAGCAAAATTGCTATTTCACTGATTTTGTTTATTAAATGAATTAATGAGTGTGGAATATTGAAGAGTCTCTTCTTTTATTGCTTTCAGGTACTTAACCTCAGTGATCCTTGTGATCCGTTGAGCCTTTTAAATTACAATAACTAACAAATACCAGCAGGAGGGAACTAAATACCCTCTGCCTTGACAGCTGACATCAGAATCAATTCCTGTCCACAAGCCTCCTTTGATTGCCAGCTACTCCTGTTTCGTAAGTCAGTAGTCTTTGTAGAGAGGCTGTTCACTTGCAGCTTGAAGCTTCTGGCAGAGTATGGTTTCACATGATGTATCATCATTTTACTAAAACTTGTATTTTGTATCCATACTTCGTAATAGGTGTACAGATTGAGATGGGTGCGTACTTAGGGTTAAAGGTAAAGGGACCCCTGACCATTAGGTCCAGTCATGGCCGACTCTGGGGTTGCGGCGCTCATCTAGCTTCATTAGCCGAGGGAGCCGGCATACAGCTTCCAGGTCATGTGGCCAGCATGACTAAGCCGCTTCTGGCGAACCAGAGCAGCACACAGAAACACCGTTTACCTTCCCACCGGAGTGGTACCTATTTATCTACTTGCACTTGGACGTGCTTTCGAACTGCTAGGTTGGCAGGAGCAGGAACCGAGCAACGGGAGTTCACCCCATCACGGGGATTCAAACTGCCAACCTTCTGATCGGCAAGTCCTAGGCTCTGTGGTTACAAGGTTATTATAATACTATGAGTTATCATTGATAGGAAAATCCATTTTAACTGGATTCAAACATCATCACTGCAAATAATAGTTGGCCTACCTACAATGCCTTGCTGCTAGACCTATGCAGAACCACAAGAACAGGCTCTGTGTAGTGTGAGAAAGGGAGCAATGGCAAGTGTACCACACATTGAAGAATGAGATTCATTTTCTCCTAATTCTTGGCTTCTGTTGCAACAGGGCACACTTAGGACCAATTGAGAGATCATCCTGAAAGCAAATGGAATGAAGAAACCTGGTAAGAACATTAATGTTATTGTGTTATCTTGAGAGTTAGGATTATCTCATGGACAGAGATAATGAACCTGGATAGCTAGATTTTATGATGTGTTAATGATGTAATCATACAACCCTGTTGTAATGAGTGGTCCAAAAGTTACACAGTGATCTAGAAGGCAATTAAAATAATTGACTAGGCTAGTCAGATATCATCAGCTGTAGAGTGAAGACACAAAGAGGCACAAGGGAGAACCTATGAACTTTTTATATTCCAGATCATGGGGAGAACTCCCTGGTTGGACAGAGTTGCACTAGAACCTAAAGTAACAACCCAGCCCAGCAATTTCTTCAGTGTGTATCCTGGTGGATCATCACATGGAATGAAAATACAAAGTTTTGAAGGATCCTACTTGCATCTTCTGAAACTCCTTGTGTGTGTTCAGATATATCTGAAACATCATCACCACAAAATATAGCCATCAGCATGGCAAATGTGATCTCCTGAGCTTAGGAAAGGGTGCCTTTTGATGGGTTTGTGTGACTAGGCCTGGTCATGCTTTCTATGTGAGAACTCCTTAAGACGCTGAAGGCAGAACTAGACATTACATTTGAAACTGGTGGTACTGCAAAGGGTTTGTTCCTCTCCCTCTGTAATTTTCAGGCATGCTAGCCCATGTTGTAATGCCATCATGTACCTACCGACAGCGGCCAGTGATGTGGGATGCAGAATTGCACAATCTGATAATGTAACAACACAGGTAAGTGGGCCTGTTACTTATATTAGATGATACCCAACAAAGTGTTTTCTCAAGCACAAGGACTTCTCAAGCACAAGGACTCTCCTCCTCCTGTGAACTCCTTGAATCTGTTCTGGGCGTTCATGGAGAGTATGGTCCACCCCCTGGCAGGCCATGCAACCCAGTCATTGACTGGATCACCCCCGTGGTCCAGCCATAACACTATCCACTGTAGAAGGTGAATGGACTTAGTTGTACCAAATGTCATAATAATCCGTAATACTGAGGTTCTATACAAATCATCCAGCTATATATTTTATCATACTAACTACTCATTACTACAAAGCTTGAATCTTTTTACAAGCCTACCAACACAAGGACTACAGTCTGCTAATGATTTTCTTGTTTGTACCCATGTAGTTTATTTAATCATATATTGGCTCCAACTTATTATGATGTATCTTTCAGAATTTTAAAAAGCCCCCTACTATGTTCTCAATTTGCACATATAATATACAATCCTATACATATTCAGAAGTAAGTTGAGTCAGCCTTGCTCCAATATGCAGTAAGTATGTGCAGGATTGCAACCATGTTTCTTTTCTTCCTTCCTCATTTAGAATTTCAATAAGAAAAAACACATCTTTCCTACATCTGCAATTTTTCCTTAGATTATGTGCATTAGACTTTCATCACTATGGGGTTTCCTTTTAAAGAAAAAACATAGTTCTTTAGTACACTAGTTTATGTTCTGTTACAAGCAGAAAATATCATAAAACAAACAGTAGAGAAATGTTTCTCTGCTTTAGCATGCTGGAATATATTTGGAAAAAGACCATTAACATAAAAAGCAATGCTAAAGCAATATATTTAAGCAACTTGCTCCTTTTTGCTTTAGCATGAATATCAAATGTCACTAAGAGCAATTCTTGGTGTGGCGGATGGTGATTTTGAAGAATGTGAATAATTGTCTCGTTGGTTTCATCTGATATGAAGGCCGCTACTTATTTCTTTTCAGAATACCTTTGGGATAGCATTACCCTTCTCTTCTTCAAAAGGACAGTAATTCAGAGCTATTAGAAAGAATTCCTCAGCGGTGATGTTGAGCTGTGCATTCAGATGCAGGGAAATTGACTAGATCGAAAATAGGAAAATGATGAATTTAACTTTTATAATGTACAATTTATACAGATCCCCCCCCCCCCAGCATTCACACATACACACATACCCTCTTACACTTCCAGTCCAACTATGGGCTATTTGAATGTGAAATCATCTGAATCCCTAAATGGCTTCAGCCCAGTATACCTGAAGGAGTGTCTTTACCCACATCGCTTAGCCAAGACATTGAGGTCTTCCTTGAAGGGTCTTCTGATGGTTCCCTCACTGCGAGAAGTGAAGTTACAGGGAAACAGGCAGAGGGTCTTCTCTGTAGTTGTGCCCTCTCCGTGGAATGCCTTCACTTTAGATGTCAAGGAGATAAAGAATTACACAACTTTTAGGAGACATCTGAAGGCAGCCCTGTTTTGGGAGGTTCTTAATGCTTGATGTTTTTATTATGTTTTTGGATGTGATATGGACCGCCCAGAGTGCCTGGGGAGGCCCAGCCAGATAAGTGGGGTATAAATGATAAAATTATTATTATAATCCTGATGAAATACCATGTGCGCAAATGGGTACTGTATGTGTTGGTTCCAGGGCTGCATATGCATAGCTGTGTGTGTTTGTTTACATGGTGATCAATGATATTAGCTGTTGGGGAGGCTGAACGTAAACCCCTCTTTCCCCCTTACTAACTGAAGTTGGAAAGGACCCAAGATTATCAATATTTCTCTAAACAAATCCATGAAAATGGTAAACAATTTCCATTTTTCCTCTATAGAAAAAAAAATCTCATCCCACATAAGCTTCCACACATCAGATACTGTGTAATGGTGCTGTTCTGTCTCCAGTGCTTTTTCCTATGGAAAGAAAATGAAGGTACACTTAACCTGTCCTTACTCCTTGGTGAGCTCTGGTGATTCTCACATCACCGATAATGCTTTTAAGTAACATTTAACTGGATTTAAACAGCAAGGAAGCGTCCTATTTGCAGCAGTGTAATGCTCTCCCAAGCTACTCTTCAGAATGAAGTTAAATTGAGGGTAAAAACACATCCCAAGCTAATTAAAAATTGATTAAAGCTTTCCAAACAATTTAAATATGCATGCTACTTATTTCCAAGGTTTCCCTTCTTAAACAGTTGTGCTGGGCCTTTACACTTAAGTACACGGCTGCAATTTGATAGCATAAAATGTAACAGGAGGATGGAAATTAACTATACTAGGTACCTTCCAGCAAACATTAGAGTTATTTTATACTATGTGACACACTGAAGGGGCAGGCTGAGGAAACAGAATTCTGGACATGCTCCTGGTGTAGGTCTGCTATATTTCCAGTTCTTCCCCACTCCATCATTTGTTCCTTATCTTATTAAAAATGTATACATATTCATGCCTTTCTGAATAATATCCACATTCTGTTGAGCATCTGGTTTATGTTCATGATTCCTGATCCAGAAAGGATTCCATACATGATTCAGACATGATTCCATACATAATTCCTGATCATGCATGAGGAAGCCTACTTCGTTTTATTGGATCATATGCAGATGTAAAAAATATTCTACATACAATTCAATTTGACTGAGTTGTGCACAATTACACACATAAACACTGTTTTCACATGATAGTAATAAACACTAATCACCAGAGATACATAATTTATTTTGAAATTTCACGCCCCTTTTATGGATGAGTGAATTTCATGGAATCATAGTTCCATTATCACGCAATCACATTGATTTCTTTTTCCGCTGCTCTTGAATCAATGTGCATATGTACAGTTGCACATTGCAAACCTGTAAGAAAGGGAGAAAGGAGGCAGGGGAGAGAGATGGATGTGGAAAACTGCAGCAGACTGCACATGTGAGAGGTCTTTGCATTGAAAAGGAATAGTTTTTGCTTTTCCTTTAGAAAGAGAAAAAGTATAAACGTTTAAAACTGGTATAAAATGATAATGCCAAGTATACCATTCTTCCTGCCCTATATTGACAGGTTTGTAGGATTGCCATGTGTCCTCTTTTTCCAGGACATGTCCTCTTTTTCATGGGTAGAGTTGTCATAGCGATCCATAATTAAAGTAGAAGATGGTAAATAAAGGTGTCCTCTTTTTTGCTCTTCAAAATATGGCAACCGTAGTAGGCAGACAAAATAGTCAGCCATTAGCTACGAGGAAATTGCTTAATGAATGCAGATATTTCAAACCATAGGAGCAAAAATCTTGCCTGCAAAATTCCATATCTGCTCCTTGACATAGATGGATTTGATTCTCATTTACAGCCCTGTATTGAATGATGTGTTCTGTATGCTGCTATCAGGCTTCCTACTGCCTCAAAGCCAAGTTGTAGTTCAGGCATTTCACTGAAAGCCCATCCTTCACCGTAATATTGATTGGAACCTTGTTCAGTATTACTGCATGCCAGACAAGCTACTTAGGGAACGTCCTGACAGAAGATGGAAAATCAAAATTTTGTGCTGAGGGTTCTCTGTTTGCAATTCAGACTAAACGCAATAACACACTCATCATAATTTCCTTTAAGCGTTGGCTCAGGCACTTAGATCTTGCAAGCTGAAACCATCATTGTGGACTATTGTTTCCTGAAGCAGCATGACTCCATGTGATGGTATTCTATTCATCCATTGTATCATTCATCTATTTGTAAGGGTAAGCTTATTATAGGAGCCTTTACCAGCCATTACTTTACCTTGGATCTCAGTTGCCTGGGCTCCTTTCATTCTTTTATCACTCCTTTCATTCTTTTAAATATCTCACACATTGCTTCGATCTGACATTTCATATCTCCCTTTACTGTTTCCCCACACGGTTGATTATGTAACACATCCAGTAACATTTGAAACCTTGGGAATTCTAGGACAACACCAAAGAGTTGTTGTCACACATCAGCTTTAAGGGTGTAGCATCATTTCCAGGTGCATTTGTCCCAGGAATATGGCTGGGCTCCTGAGAGCAGCCAGAAAACTGGTTGAAACTTTTTTTGTGGGGTGGGCGAGAGTTAAAAAAAGGAAGGAATGAAAATTTATTTTTTTTAAAATCAGCCACCCACCTCATATTAAATATTTAGGATGGGAGAGTGCTAGAGTCCTGTCTAGTCTTGCTACATGGGATCAATTCCAATCTGTTACCCCCGAGGATGTGGACAGGCTGCTTGGACAAGTGAAATCGACCACCTGTCTCCTTGATCCTTGCCCATCATGGCTAATAAAAGCGAGCCGGGAAGGGCTGGGCGATGGGCTTCGTGGGGTGGTGAATGCTTCCCTCTGTGAGGGAGCCTTCCCAGACCCGCTGAAAGAGGCGGTCATTAAACCTCTTCTTGAAAAAACATCTTTAGACCCAGCCAATATGGCGAGCTATTGCCCAGTCCCAAATCTTGGACAAGAAGATTCTTGGACAAGAAGATTGAGTGGGTGGTTGCTGAACAACTCCAAGCATGCCTGGAGGATCCGGACCATTTGGATCCCTTCCAATCGGGTTTCAGGCCTCACCATGGGACTGAAACTGCCTTGGTCGCGCTGGTTGATGATCTCTGGCGGGCTAGGGACAAAGGTGAGAGCTGTTTCCTAGTTCTGCTGGATCTCTCAGTGGCCTTTGACACCATCGACCATAATGTCCTTCTGGACTGTCTAGAGGGGTTGGGAGCTGGGGACACTGTTATACGGTGGTTCCGCTCCTTTCTCCTGGGCTGTTTCCCCCAAGTGGTGTTGGGGGATGAGTGTTCAGACCTCTGGGCTCTCACTTGTGGGGTGCCTCAGGGTTCCGTCCTCTCCCCCATGCTTTTTAATATCCATATGAAGCCGCTGGGAGAGATCATCAGGGGGTTTGGGCTGGGTGTTCATCAGTATGCAGATGACATGCAGCTCTACCTCTCTTTTAAATCAGAACCAGTGAAGGCGGTGAAGGTCCTGTGTGAGTGTCTGGAGGCAGTTGGAGGATGGATGGCGGCTAACAGATTGAGGTTGAATCCTGACAAGACAGAAGTACTGTTTTGGGGGGACAGGGGGTGGGTGGGGGTGGGGGATTCCCTGGTCCTGAATAGGGTAACCATGCCTCTGAAGGACCAGGTGCACAGCCTGGGAGTCCTTTTGGACTCACAGCTGTCCATGGAGGCACAGGTTAATTCTGTGTCCAGGGCGGCTGTCTACCAGCTCCACCTGGTACATAGGCTAAGATCCTACCTGCCCGCAGACTGTCTCGGCAGAGTGGTGCATGCTCTAGTTATCTCCCGTTTGGACTACTGCAATGCGCTCTACGTGGGGCTACCTTTGAAGGTGACCTGGAAACTGCAATTAATCCAGAATGCGGCAGCTAGACTGGTGACTGGGAGTGGCCGCCGGGACCACATAACACTGGTCCTGAGAGACCTACATTGGCTCCCAGTATGTTTCTGAGCACAATTCAAAGTGTTGGTGCTGACCTTTAAAGCCCTAAACAGCCTCGGTCCTGTATACCTGAAGGAGCATCTCCACCCCCATCGTTCAGCCCAGACACTGAGATCCAGTGCTGAGGGCCTTCTGGCAATTCCCTCATTGCGAGAAGTGAGGTTACAGGGAACCAGACAGAGAGCCTTCTGGGTAGTGGCGCCCACCCTGTGGAACACCCTCCCTTCAGATGTGAAGGAAATAAGCAGCTCTCCTATCTTTAAAAGACAGGAGTTTTAAGGAAGTTTAGGGAAGTTTTTAATATTTGTTTAAGGAAGTTTTTAATATTTAATTCTGTATTGTTTTTAACACTTGATTGGGAGCCGCCCAGAGTGGCTGGGGAAACTCAGCCAGATTTTTTTTTGGGGGGTATAAATAAATTATTATTATTATTATTATTATTATTATTATTATTATTATTATTATTGAAATTCTTCAGTTTTTCCTGCTCTCTAAATAAAATATCCACCCTCCACACTTTTGCAGGGGGTGAACCTGCAGAAATGGAACTTTCATTTTATAGAAAGTTATGTATTGTGCATTGTGGGTCACTAACATGGTCCTCTTAGGTATACATGTGCCCTCAGTGGCCCTCACTGGCACGAGCAAGGTTGTCCCATCATGAGTTGACAAAAGGCTTGAAATAAGTTTTCTTTATCCAATAAGAGGTTTTTAAAAAACCCAAATTGAAAATAAAAATAGGGGGAGGCAATTTTGAAAAGGGTTATAGTTGGGGACGGGAGAGTTGTCCTTCATATATGGTGCTCTTGACAGAGTGTCCAATATGGAAACGTGATCACAGGCCTAAAATGCTTAGCAACCCATATGTATCTTATATAAGAGCCATACTTCACTTGCTGCCTTTTCCCCACAAGCTATTGTAAGTCTGACTAATATGCAAGGAAATAACACTCATTCTCCTTCTGTCCTTCTTCATTCAGATCTATAACTAACCTGAGGAACTGACAAAGTAATTTCTTATCAATCATTGTAAAATTTATTTTTCTTTCCGACTTATTTCTCTGCCAACTCCCGTACAGAATGGGAGAGGGAGGTACATCAGTTTCACTAATGCATTCTGATCTTCTCTCTCTACACTCTTCTCTCAAAAGCTGGATATAAAGCATAACATATGTGCTTTGGTTTGCTCCATTGCGCACAGTTAAATGTAGGGACACTTGAAACACTTGAGGTCAGAAATACAACTAATATTAAGTTCCAGAGATTGGAATGAGATGTATGAATGAATGTAGTTATGACGACGACAATGGTTTCAAACCCTGCCTTGCACCATAAAGTTCCAAGGTGGATTACACAATGTAAAAATACTAAAAACAGGTAAAACATTTTACAGTCATGACAACAGAGTCTATCTGTTGGTCTCTCTGATGTCAAAGGTTAAGGCAAAGTGGTATTGAATGAATGGGTTTCCAAAACCCAAAACTGACTGTGCAGGCAGTTTGAAACTGCACCAAAATCCCTATTTTTCCTTAGCCAAAATCCATTAACTTGAGCTCTGAGCTCAATGTATAAA
Organism: Podarcis melisellensis; assembly: GCF_964234715.1. Taxonomy (NCBI): domain Eukaryota; kingdom Metazoa; phylum Chordata; class Lepidosauria; order Squamata; family Lacertidae; genus Podarcis; species Podarcis melisellensis. The sequence goes on from NC_138528.1 coordinate 52,838,631, forward strand.
CAAAAGCCCGGTTGTATAAACAAGTGCTCAGAACCCTCTCCTTTATCAGTTGTGGCGGCAACTATGGCCTTCACTGTACCAGTAGTAGAACAGAACAGAGAGAAGACACGCCTGTGCTTTATCTTACATCCTGGACACACTCTGACGCACAGACCCAATCAGGGAACGGCGCCAAAGTGTGTTTTCAGAAATGGTGACCTCTGGCTCCAAGATAAGAGTAGGAACAGGAAGATCCTTTTATGGTCAGGAGTGCAGGAAGGAAGATCCTTTTATGGTTGAGAGTACCAGAGCAGGAACATATGTGATGTCAACCTGCGTACGTAGGTACGATGTGGTTGGGCTCCTAGGGGAGGAGTGAGAAGGTGCCTGGAGGATATATAAGCTGCACGAAACCTGTCATTTCTTTGGACTTGCTGTGAACTTGATCACACAAGTGTCTTCTGCTATCCAGAGAGCAGAATAAACTCTTTCTTTGAACCAACTCGGTGTCATTTGACTTCCTTCCTCCTGTCCCGGAGCAACGCAGACCCAATCGGTGAACACCAATAAGGCTACAGTATGCCTTCAGCATATGATGAAAGCTATATAATAAAGATGTCAGATGCACCCTGTTGGGAGAGACTTCCACCACTTTTTGGCTACCACAAAGAATTCCACCTCCTGGGCCACCACCATCCCTGAATGTGTGAGGACAATGGAATTGCCAAGAGGACCTGATATTTTAGTCCAAAAGGGAGCTCTTATTACCCATCCTTTAGCTCAAAAAATGATACCTCCTTGTGATTTACATAACACAATTCAAAATTAAAACCTGCTGCCATTACAGGGCATGTGCCAGGACCTCACAATATCCCTCAAAGATAGGTTTGTGCCACAGAAAGGGTATCCTATGACCTTTGGCTTGCTCTTCAGAATGTGGGGTTCCACTCTGCAGAGATAGCAGGGACATTTCCTAGGCTTCTGCCAAGTAAAACCTCTCTCCCTCCTGCTCCCCAACCCTGTTTAGTAATGGAAGGGGAATAGCAAAAGATGGTGGGGTGAATTTCCTTCAGTGGCCCCAGGTGTCCAAAATATAAGAAAACTGGGTGATGATACAGGTCACGTTGTCAAGCTCCTGCTCTATGTGTGTTGGTCTGTTATCCCAAACCAGAGTATTTGGGAGGTGTTGTGACCCCACCTCTGCAGGCTTTTCATTCAATGCCTGCAACTGCCTCCCCCATCTCCTGCCTAAAGGTGAAGAAACTTATCAAAACACTATATTGAAGCTTATTGAGTATCAAAATTAGTGCTAATTGTTCCTAAATGTTCTCAGCAGAGAAGCAATAAATTTACCTATGTGAAAAAAAAGGAGTAAAGCTCTGATAATATCCAACTCCCTCCTTTTTTGTTTGTGGGCAGAACTGAAATGACCAAAGTAACCACTAACCTAGACCAGGGTTCAGCAAACTTACTGCGCCTCGGGCTAGTGTCTCCAGTGCCAATTGCGTGGCGGGACGGAGGGCGGGGGAGCGCATGCGCACACGCGATTTCCAGTGCACTTCCTGGTCGGAGAAGCACCGAAAATAGATTGTGCGCATGTGCATGGGCCTCCTCCAACCCGGATGTGCACCGGAAATAATGCTTGCGCATGCGCACAAGCTATTTCCAGTGCTCCTCTGACCTGGATGTGGGCAGGTGTGCAGCGCAGGTAAGAGCGGACGGCGGCAGTGGGCCGCAGGCCAGATAAACAAGTCCCTCAGACCTTATCTGGCCCGCGGGCCTTAGTTTGGGGACCCCTGACCCAAGTAGAATTCTGTTGCACAAGATTATGTCAGCATTCTTAGAATAGAATAAAGGGCTGAAGTCATAGGGACCCATTTCAAACCAGATGAACACCATCTCATGAACTTATAAAAGAAGTGTTATCTATGGGCTCTACTTAATATTGGCTTTTAAAGGATTGACTACAGTATTGATTATTATTATGAAAACTGGTATATGTGCAATATTTTTTCCTAGAAACTAATTGCTATATATAAAAAGTGAACTATGCGTTTTATAGATTTTGGGGGAATTAACCACAATATAAGGATTTAAGGAAAGGTGTAATATTTGATAAGTATAATTACAGCAGGAACCTTTCTATAAAGAGGAAAGTATAAATTGCAGAAGAAAAGGAGAGAGGAAACACTTGGCTTTATTGCAATCTTTTTAAAGAAATCAAGACATCCTATGGATGCAAGAAGTGCAAAGAACCAAAGAACCAAAACTCAGACAATCTAAGAGGTATTGAATTCATAAAAGTATTGAGAGATGAACTAATAAGTTTCAAAAATGAAATCAATGAAATATTTGGTGCTGGTGAAAGAAAGAGAATATAGTCAGAGAGAGACAGTGTGAGTCAACGAGTATGAGAGCGCTAGCAATTACAAAGGATTTAAAAATATGTAATGGGCATACTAAAAACAGTTAAAAGGAGCAGATGAATTTTGAAGCTGTTGTAAGAAAACCCAAAGATGTAAATGAAAGAGAATAAGAAATGAGATGAAAATCGAGGGTAATGGAAAGAAGATCATAATGAAAACCCAGTTGATGCATTAAGCTAAAAGGTTGGTGATAGCAATTCTTTCCAGCTTGCTCTGTTTGTGGGCTGGGAAGTTGAAACTACTTTTTTTTTTTGCTGTATTGATGGCTGTCCTTAGGTGGCAAGTATGGTCATTCTCTCACAAATAAACTTGCCTAGTTGAACAATGGCCCCCCCTTACATTTTAACCTTTGTTGGATCCAGAACCCTAGGAATTAGAAGAAGAAGAAGAAGAGTTTGGATTTGATGTCCCGCCTTTCACTCCCCTTCAGGAGTCTCAAAGCGGCTAACATTCTCCTTTCCCTTCCTTCCCCACAACAAACACTCTGTGAGGTGAGTGGGGCTGAGAGACTTCACAGAAGTGTGACTGGCCCAAGGTCACCCAGCAGCTGCATGTGGAGGAGCGGAGACGCGAACCTGGTTCCCCAGATTAGGAGACTGCTCTTAACCACTACACCACACTGGCTCCTTAGAAAGGACATCATACAGATTGACCCTGCCCCAAACTCACAAGGGTATATTATGTATGTTGTTGTTGTTTAGTCATTTAGTCGTGTCCAACTCTTCGTGACCCCATGGACCAGAGCACGCCAGGCAATAAAACACCATATATAGACTTACAGTGAGTGTAACATGTTGTTTAGCTCTAAGAGGAGGAATCCTGTTCTTACTGTTCATTGCCACTGTTATAATTACATCTCCTTTCTGTCTTGGAGAGCTGACTTAGGTAGCCTCTAGATTGTAAGTATTTTGCTGGAGGCATTCAAGTGCATACCACAGCTTTAGGTTTGCATAATTAAAGGGGGATTAATGCTCCGTCACCAGGGAACAACATATCAAGTTTTTTAAAAAGTGATTAGGAAAGTAATGGGGAATTGCACTGAAAAAGTTTGGGGTGAATGAATGACCAATGGGAAGATGCATAAACATTGCACAAGCAAATCAGGATGAATGTTCATTGTTGTATAACTTTCCTCCAAGCAACAATGCTCAGAACAAATGCTCAATAAAGACCGGGTGTAGTCTAATTGCCGTCTCAGCTTTGTGTAAGCAAATACAGTGGTACCTCGGGTTAAGTACTTAATTCGTTCTGGAGGTCTGTTCTCAACCTGAAACTGTTCTTAACCTGAAGCACCACTTTAGCTAATGGGGCCTCCTGCTGCTGCTGCACCGCCGGAGCACGATTTTTGTTCTCATCCTGAAGCAAAGTTCTTAACCCGAGGTACTATTTCTGAAGCGTATGTAACCCGAGGTACCACTGTATGGAGGAATGCTCAATAAACAGGTTATCTGAAGGACCCCTAATATTGAAAGAGGTTCTTTATGCTCTGGAAAGCCTTTACTCAGGGTGTAAACAAGAGAAGACCACCAGTTTTCATCTAAAACATGTAACAGTGATGGGAAAATAACCCTGTGATGGGATCACTTTAGTTGCCAGTCGCAGTTGTTAGTTATCAGCAGCAACTGGGTGCCTTGCACTTTGCACTCCTTCTGAAGGCCTAGGGCATTTTATTTTGGGGGAAAAACAACAGCCCTGTGTAGTCTGAGATCTACTTCTTATAATATTTCATTATCCCACTAGTCGTGACAGTATTTATTGAAGGAGTCTCACAGTTTTTGCTAAGAAGGAAAGCTGTCAACTTGTGTGGGAGAGAGCTGGTGTCAATCCCATCTTCCCATTCTTCATCTTTCTGCTGATGAAAACAGTATTTTGGGGGGTATTTTCAAGGCACAAGAAAGCCATTTTAGAGCCTAGTCTGTTCCCTGACACGGGAGGAATATTCCTTTAAACTATCCTCTCCCCCACCCATTAAAAATAAACACTTTGGCACAAATATTGCCCTCGAGGACTTTGTCTAGCAGCTCATTTTTCTTTTGAAGGGGTCGCTCCACTCCTTTTGGTCTTTGTAAGCCTGTGGGCAGGGACCATCTTGTTTTTATAGGTCTTATGTAAGCCTTTTTTGGCTGAAGAATGGAGTTAAAAATGCATTTGATAAATAAATACACACACTTCAGGCAACCAAAATTTCCCAAGGCTTTCATAAGGCTCTACCCACAACATCTCCTCATTTGAATATGGCCCATAAAGGGTAATAACTGCTTCATCATTTGGCTTGCCCCCACTACCAAATGCCCACAATGTTTGCTGGTGCATTTTGGATTCTTTTTGCCACACAGAATTAATGTGGCCGACAACTTAAAATCTCAAAAGGAACCCTGCTGTAAATTGTCCGGTTTGTCATGTGAGGGAATTGTGGTTGTAAATGAGCAATGAATAACTAAAGGGGCAAGCATCACTTTTTGTGGGTTCGTATACTACACTATAAAAAGATGTAGTTTCTCTGTCATAAAATCCATCAAAGTTTCTCAGCAGCTCCATATTTTTATATGTCTTCACAACTGTGAGCAGATGCCTCTGCATATGTTCCTTGATTTTATGCCTACATTACAATTGTATCAAAGCACTTCTAGCTGTGCAGGCACATTTTTTATCCACCTCCAACCTTCTGTTGCTGGAAGAGTCAGTGCAGCTGATGGAAGAGAGATCGGATAATGGGGGTAATTTAGAGAATGTGTGGCCCAAGCCTCTCCCAGAAGCGCAAAGCTGTCTGCCCTGTTATATATTGTGGCAGCCAAGATCCGCTTCCCAAGGCCATTGTATAGAGAGAATTTCATGCAACTCGTTTCTGCCAAAGATCTTGTGAAATGCTTGAACTAGTTTTACAGAAGCACCGGTTGTTTATTCCTCTGCAGAAATGAAACCTCAACTAGGAAGCACAGCACATTAGCTATTTAACCACAATAAAGAGCTACTCAGTCACAGTCTCAAGGTCAATTCAGTTGTCACATTCAGTTGTCACATTTATCCGGTACGGCAGATGTACGAATCACTTTTAGCGCTTTGCGCTCATTAATAAGGCAATGCTTGAACTGTTGATACATGAATCTCACATACAGTCAGATCTATGTCATCCATTCCTGGCTCATCTGTGCAAGAATGTGACTTGTTGTGTCTCTGTTTAATGTGCATTATTTTGCAATCAACCACATTAGGTATGTTAGTACTGCATTCTTATGTGGAAGACTGAACATGAAAGCTGTGATTTGCCCTGACCAGCTGGTTATAGCATGATTCGGCAGGATTTGAAGTTGAACATTGCACAGCTCAGTGAGATTTAAGCCTCGATCCAATTCCAATGCTCTGTCTGCTGGTTTTGACCACAAAAAAATATACCGTATTGGTCTGAATATAGGCCTCATTCCCCCCCCCCCCAAATTCCGACCATGAAAAGTTAAAGTGTGGCTTAAATTTGCGACCTTACAAAATTTGGCTTTTGTGATATCACTGCTGAAACCGACATATGGTAAAACACAACGGGTGTGAGTGCCTGTGAAATTTTAAGAGAGCGGCTTTTATTTGCGTATTGTCTTTTTTTCTTTCCCCCCCTTGAATTTTAAAGGTGCAGCTTATATTCGGGCCAATATGGTACTGGTTGTGAAATGCTCTTTGGACATCTGCAGATATTGAACTGTGGTAGGATTCACCATTCCAAAATGATAGACATTTTGGAATTTTTACAAACAAATCCAAACACAAGAGCAGTGTTGATTTTTATTGACGCGGAGAAAGCCTTTGACAATATTTCTTGGATGTTTATGAAGAAAAATTTGGAAGGGATGGGAGTGGGGCGGGGGTTTGAAAATGGAATAGAAGCAATTTATTCAGAACAAAAAGCTAAATTGATAGTAAACAATGTGGTGACAGAGGAGTTTAAAATTGAAAAAGGGACACGACAGGGGTGCCCTCTATCTCCTCTACTGTTTATCTCAGTCCTGGAGATGCTATTGAACATGATTAGAAAGGACCGGTTGGCACAGGGAATTGTGGTCGGAGAGAAACAATATAAACTGAAAGCATTTGCAGATGACTTGGTATTAACATTACAGGAGCCAGTCCCTAGTACTAAAAGAGTGTTAGAATTAATCTCAGATTTTGGTCGGGTAGCGGGATTTAAGTTGAACAAACAAAAAACTAAGGTTTTAGCAAAAAATCTGACAACTACAGAAATAGAGGAGTTCATGAAAGAAACAGAATTAAATGTGGTTAAAAAAGTAAAGTACCTAGGGGTATATCTGACCTCTAAAAATTTGAATTTGTTCAAAGATAACTACGAGAAATGTTGGTCAGAGATTAAAAGAGACTTGGAAACATGGTCAAGATTGAAACTTTCCTTGTTGGGCAGAATAGCAGCTATAAAGATGAATGTATTGCCAAAAATGTTATTCTTGTTTCAGGCCCTACAGATCGTGGACAAGGTGGAATGTTTTGGAAGATGGCAGAGGGACATTTCTAAATTTGTTTGGCAGGGCAAAAAGCCCCAAATAAAGTTTAAAATACTAACTGATGCGAAAGAAAGAGGGGGGTTTGCCCTGCCAGACTTGAGGTTATATTATGAATCTGCAGCCTTCTGCTGGATGAAAGACTGGATCTTATTGGAGAACACCGATGTCCTAGATCTGGAAGGGTTTGGTAACGCTTTGGGGTGGCATGCATATTTGTGGTATGACAAGGTTAAAGTTCACAAATCGTTCAAAAACCATATTGTCAGAAGAGCAATCTTTATGGTCTGGACAAAATACAAAGACTTACTGGAGAGTAGGACTCCGAGGTGGCTCTCGCCGATGGAGGCCAAAGCACGTAAAAGACTCAATATGGAGGCCTATTGGCCCAAATATTGGGAAATAATTGAAAAAGTTGGAGATAACTGGAGGTTGCAGAGTATGGAAAAGTTAAAAAACAAGGTGCGAGATTGGTTGCACTATGCTCAAATTCAGGAAGTCTTTAAAGCGGATAAAAAAGTTGGTTTTCAGGTGGAAAAATCGAAATTAGAGACAGAGTTGTTAGAGCCAAAATCTAAGTTACTTTCGAGAATGTATAACTTGTTGCTCAAATGGAATACACAGGATGAGACAGTGAAATCCTCCATGATAAAGTGGGCGCAGGATTTGGGGCACAACATTATGTTTGAAGACTGGGAAAGGTTATGGAACACCGGTATGAAATTTACGGCATGTAGTGCCTTGAAGGAAAATATTATGAAAATGATATACCGGTGGTACATGACCCCAGTCAAGCTTGCAAAGATATATCACCTGTCTGACAACAAATGTTGGAAATGTAAGGAGGAGGAAGGGACATTCTTACACCTCTGGTGGACCTGCCCGAAAGTGAAGGCCTTCTGGGAGATGATACATAATGAATTAAAAAAGGTACTCAGACTTACCTTACCTAAGAAACCGGAGGCCTTCCTCCTGGGCATGGTAGACCAAAGAGTGGTCAAGAAAGACAGAATTTTCTTTATGTATGCTACCACAGCAGCAAGGATTTTGATTGCAAAGTATTGGAAGACACAAGATTTGCCCACGCTGGAAGAATGGCAGACGCAGTTGATGGACTATATGGAATTGGCCGAAATGACTGGCAGAATCCGAGACTTGGGAGAAGAAACAACGGAGGAAGTTTGGGAAAAATTTAAGGACTATTTGAAAAAGCATTATAAGTTGTACGAATGTTAAAAAATGCTCTTTTCAGGAAACCATAGCTTCAGCATTTGTAAATTATTGAAATGGAAAATAAGGTACAGGAAGCTGGAAGTGGTGTAATGAAATAACTTTATTGTGTTGAAACTAAAATACTTAGGACTTGGGTTACAACGTTTTCGAGATCAGATATCACGATAAAATGAAAGATACATTATTGTATTGAAATAAGTTAACAAATTGCTGATGTTTTGAATTTACAGAGAATGCAGGGTGCGGAAGATAGGGGGAAGTCCACTAGATTTATTGTAATTTGTAATTGGATGTTTGATTTTGAATTTCATAAACTTAATAAAAAATTATATTAAAAAAAACAAAACAAAATGATAGACATTAATGAGGAGTGGAAAATCTCATTATATTGCTATGCCTATTATCGTTCAAACATTGGATATGATACCTAGTTCATTGAGAAGAAACATTTTCACAAATGTGAGATATGGGAAATCTAGCAGAGTTTGAATTTTCTTCCTAATGTATTTATTTACGGTAATGCAAATTAGAACAATGAGAATATATAACAGTAGTAGATCACATTTAAAAATCAAATATCATTCTTCCTCATCAGGAAGCAAGGATAAACATTAATGTACTACCCATGGATATTTGTTGTTTAACATGAATTTTTAAATGTGGCATTTGTACTTCAAAAACCCCTTCTTGTTTCCCACCCAGAGCTTTGAAAATGACATGCAGCATATACTAGAAGCTGATTGTGACACCCACATATGAGATTCCCTTTGAACTTAAATTCAGATATAACTGAATTATTGGTTGGTTCAAAAACCAAGAATTAGAACAAGAATATTGACTTTAAAATAGGAATCTTTTTTTTATAATATTTATTAAGAATTTTTTCAATAGTTTATACAAAACAAATCAAATAACATGTACTTTTACAAAGACATATTTTCTTCGCTTCTTTGGACTTCCTCACATCTCTCGTTTCTGCATTCCAAATTTCTCAAGCTTTACTCAGTAAATTGTTAACTTGTATCAACTCTTATATTGAAGTTTCCCAATGTTATATCCCAAATTTCAGATAATTTTACCCATACCTTATAAACTTAAACTTTAATTTCATATTTACCCAAAATTTGTCTTATCCAGTTTTTCCATTTATCTTCATATTCCCTTTAACTAGTTTAATGGAACCATATTATTATTGATCTTACATCCTTCTTAACATTCATACAGTTTACAATACTTTTGTAAATAATCCTTAAATTTTTTCCAGTCCTCCTCCACGGCCTCTTCTCCCAGGTCTCGGATTCTGCCGGTCATTTCTGCCAGTTCCATATAGTCTATCAGTTGCATCTGCCATTCTTCCAGTGTGGGCAAATCTTGAGTTTTCCAATGCTTAGCAACAAGTATCCTTGCTGCTGTGGTTGCATACATAAAAAATGTTCGATCCTTCTTTAGCACCCTCTGGCCAACAATACCCAGAAGGAAGGCCTCTGGTTTCTTAGGGAAGGTATACTTAAATACCTTTTTCAACTCATTATATATCATTTCCCAGAAAGCCTTGACCCTAGGGCACGTCCACCAGAGGTGAAAGAACGTTGCTTCAGCATCTTTACATTTCCAACATTTATTATCAGACAAATGGTATATTTTTGCAAGCTTGACTGGGGTCATGTACCACCTATATATCATTTTCATAACATTATTGACTTTAAAATAGGAATCTGATTGAGAAAGCTTTCCATCCCATTCATTTCAGTTTCTCTGGAAAATGTTTTGGTCTTTTGTTTTTTACACGCGTGGGCAAAGAATACACTCATACCCTAACAGGCCCATTGCTTTAGGGTGGACCTTGGGCATGTACCCTGATTTAGAGAAGGAAAGTCTTCCCTTCAGTGGGCAGTCCCATAAAAATCCAGTTTAAATATTTATTTATTTATTTTAAACTTAAGAAGGAAGAGTGGGCGCTTGAAGTTTGCCACCAACAGTTAGTCCTTGGGAAGCAGACTGAGCAGGCACATGGTGCCACTTGTTTGCATTTCCCCCCATGATCCAGAAATGCACTGAATTTCTATTAAAATTATATTAGGAATTTCTGAATTTGTACATATACATCTAAATTAGCTTATGCACATTATTTTGTCCTCTTTTTTTGGGGGGCGATGCGTTTCCTCTCTCATTTGATGATGCTTAGGAGGCCACTGAAAACCACTTCCTTCTCCAGCACCTCTTCAAAGCAAAGCAAAACAAAACAAAACAACCCTCATATTTTTTGATGCAAAATAATCTATCTGGCAGTGTTGATGCTCACTAGAGACAAGGCAGGTCTTTTTTTAGCCTTCTTTCTTGGTCTCTAATGAGCCTGCTCTGTTTCCTCCTCTCTGCCAGTCATGAAGCACCATCGATCTATTACTTTAGGTGTCTTGTAGAGAAATATAATTTAGTCCAGGCTTGGAACCTGTTACTGAATTCCTGTATTTGTTTGCATTTATAATACCGCTTTATTGGTTTTTATGATCCTGCTTTACTGTTCTTAATCTGTGTGTGTTTTGATAAAGAGGTTTCTTTCATTAGAGGAGAAAAACTTACAGCAGTGGGCTGCTAGGGGTGCCATATGCCCGGTAAAAATCTCAACAACTTTTGTGTCCTGAATTTTACTTATAGAAATATGGCAATCCTAGTTGGAACTGAACCATTTTTCAAAGTAGACCCTCATTCAAAGGTGTCCTGCCCTGACTTGAAGAACGATGAGGCTTTTCAAACTTGGGGAGTTTGTATTCTACTAACTCACATCCTGCTCTTTAAAGTGAATGTTGGGTGCCAATGCTGAAGTGCGGACAACATTTTTAAGGTAGTAGAGCCCTCTTGATATAAGCTGGACTTTGTCAGGCTTCAAAGATCTGGATTGCACCCATTTGAGTGCTTGTTTCCCTATGCTTCGTTGTGAAAAGGAATATGGGGTATCACGATGTTAATAACTCATTATTGCTTTCAGCTGAAAGAAGCATAAAGGGAACTCGCATGGGAAATCCCACTAATGAGGACTTAAAACATGTCTGTATTCTCGGCTAGTTTTTATTCTTCTCATGCATCTGTTGTTCAGAGTTCAAGGGGGAGGGAGTTGCTGCTCTTGAAACCCATTAAGCTCTAGCTATCAAGTCCCATCTCTTGAGTTAAGTGGTACAGTAATTAAAGCAGTATTTACAATGCAATAAAGGTGAGGCTAATTACTGGCAAATGAGAGCAGGATGATGCTCTGTCCAAGAGGAAACTCATCCTGGATCAGGCCAGACCAATAAATCTTTTAGCTGCCTCATTTGTTAATTATTATCTTCATAATCCCTTTGCAAGTAACGATGATCTAATTTATTACCTCCAAACAGCGAAGCACTGTTTGACAGTGAAGGAATCAGAACACAAACAAATCAGAATTAGCAGCAGTAACCCTGCAACCTCTCCTAGCATTTCATTAGCTCACAGTCATCCCTTGGTACCTTTGCTTCTCACTCCCTCAATTCTTCTTCCCTCTCATCCAGTCTAAATTTAGTCTGTAAGCTCCTCGGGACCAAGACCAGCCTTTTGGTTTGTGTTGTGCTACGGTGCTGATAGCACCATAAAATAAAATAAAAGAACTACAATGCTCATGCAAGATTCAAATGGTTTTGTTCAAACCAACTGTAATGTAGAAAATTCAGTTCGATGTAAAGGCAAAGTCTCCAAAACTGCAATTCTAAGCACACTATGTAGGCTTGCCACGCGTCAGGAAAATTCCTGACACTGGTTTTGGGGAGTAAAAATGGTGTTAGTGGGGAATTTTGCCGAATCGGCAAAGTGTCAGGGAAAACCCGGATGTAGGACAACAGTTTGGGTGGTTTCCTAACAATTTTGCGGGTCTCAGGAATTTTACTTTTTGAAATATGGCAACCCTAACACTAGGGAGTGTGCCCTGTTGGATACAGTGTGTTATACATGAAGAATTGCATTGTAATAATGTCCCATGAGTGCTTTTGGGCAGCTAGGATGTGCGCTTGAAATGTGATAATGCCTATTGTTTGTCTGGATGGAGGATGAAGGTGTGTGTATATGTGTGCATGCACAGAAAAACATTTGACTTTTGCTTGGCTGCAGTGTAACCTGATGTATAAAACTAAGAGTCACATCCATTGCTCTCTCTATTTTTGCCTCCTGTCCTATCCGCTATCACAACTGGTGCTGTTGCTGGGGGGTGGTGGCCCTTAGGCTGAAAAAATTCCTCATCCCAGATATATGGCTTGGGGGGGGGGGGAGCCCTTCTTCTTTAGACTCCAAACCACAGCTCACTTTCTCCTATGGGGCCCATGGGTCTCTCGTTCTGTATCCATGTATGGCTCATGGCTTTCTGCAACAAAAGGGCTCGATGCCTCTTCCCCATGGCTTTAGAAATGGCCTTTCCAATCACCTCTGCTTTCTTCTGCGATGTTGTATAAGGTCTGAAGAGGATACAGCAGCAATGGTGGTCAAAAAGAGGACAGGCAGCCAGGTGTTAAGAGTGTGGGGCATTAGGCAGCTAATTATTTGGAAGAGGCTGTCATGTGTAAGTCTGAGATAAATATGTCATTCATGTGATTGTCATGCTGGTCATGAGTGTTTAACAAGGAGCATGTGATGATGTTTCCGAAAACATTCATGTGAGATATGAGTAGCTTTGAGTCAAACTCTAGAATAATCGCACCCATGGCTTAGAATTTCTGATTTGGAAAAATGTCCCTTTTTATTTTGCTTGCTCTGTATCCTTTGAACATACTGCTATCATGTGCAGCCAGTGGCACACACTGCTATCATCTCCACATCTATGAGGGCTAGAATGTTGGTGACTTCTAATGATAGCCCTGTTTTCACAAGCAATACTTTGGACGCTGAATATAGCACAAAACCATATCCTAAGAGTCAGTCAAGGCTAACATATTGCTTTATCTATTACCTATTCCACCAATGTCATGATTATCTTTCATCACTCCCCGTTTTTGCTTCTAGCAATAATGTAAAATAAAATGCATAAAGCTGTTACACTTAGATCAATAGAAATTAAGGATAAAGATAACTTTACTATGACAAGTTATAATGATCTGTTAGACAATTTAGGCCTAACTTTTGTCCACTGGTGACAACTGTGGACAAAGTAGGAATGGCAAAGTAGGAATGGCTTTGTCCTCTCCCTCCGCTAAGGCAATTACTGATAGAAACTGCTCACTATCAATCTGCCACCTCTCCCCTATTCCCTTTTTTATTTTTGTATGTCTGTTATTGTAGACTGTAAGCCCTCTGGACATCAACCAACACAACTACTTAGATCTAAAATAGTGCATAGCATAAAACCCACAGGCAGGCCATGTTGCACTCCTGGCATGCAATGCTCTCTCTCACCTCATCTCTGCTCCCTTACCACCACGGGAGAAGATTTGTAGGCACAGAGGGGACATTTGCAAATGCACACTGTGGTGAGTAGAGCCTGTTAATCACAGGTGGAAGCCGAGCACAATGTGGGGGGAATTAACATTCTTTTTTACAGGTCTGCGTGCTGGAATGAGTGATGCCTTCCCTGAGCTGCGGAGCCACACCAGGGCAATAAAACATATTTTTCAGGGATGACATACCCAGCCGTGAATCACCAACTGTGATGGCTATTTTATTCTTTTCTACTTTCCCAGCTCCACAACATTATTACCCTTTTGCACTGTCAGATATTAAAATCATATTAACGATCAGGAACTGTATTAAACTGTCAAAAAGTGAAATAATATAGTACCACCACTGAAGGTTAGAGACAGCCCTTGGGTGTAATTCACTAAACTCCAATCTACCTGCTTGATACTCTGGAGATTAAATAGATTGCATTGTTTTCTGGAAGATCAATTGCCATTAAGGTACAGGAGCAGCACACCCCAAATTATGCACAGAGCCCAGCTTATTTTGCTTGGCGTGTCTCTCAGGCAATTGTTACAGGTATGCAGTATGGCTGCTTTCACATATCAAGTAAAATACCGTGCCATGACAGGTTTGCATGATAAGAATAGCAGGGCAGCTTGGACAAGGGTAGAATCTCAGCCAGTTCCCTGGAAGTGTCCCTTCACTGCTAGTGAAACAAAGGTTCGGCGGCAGCTTGGGAAGGGCCATAATGCTCAGTGGTAGAGCAGCAGCTTTGCATATAGAAGGTCTCAGGTCCCCAGCATCTGTAGGTAAGGCTGGGAATGTCCCACATCTGAAACTTCAGAGAGCTGCTGCCAGCCAGCATAGTCATTACTGGGTTACATGGTCTGATGGTCTGACTCAGTATAAGGCAGCTTCCTATGTTCCTATGGAAGTATTCATCCTGGGGGGCCCACTAGGGGGCGCATTGGAAGATGGCCGGCAATACCATCTCTCCGACCCACACGGGGTAATTAAGAGGCTGTTATGGGAGTAGGCAGCCTCCCTTGTTGCCCCAAGGAAATGGGGAACACTGCCCTTGCCTGCTGTGCCCATAAATCACCCCCTAATTCGAAAGAAGGGGGTGAGGGCCCTAGGCAGAATGCCACCATGTGGACCTCGGCTCTCCTGGACGCTGTCTCTGATCGCGCACTAGTTGCAGCAATTTGGAATAATTAATTGCAAAAGAAGGAAATGCACATATTTCAAGTTAAGAAGGGGAGTGAAGTCTGATAATTTAAGTGATCTCTGCGAAAGAAGACGATGGGCTGGAGAAACAGGAATATTTTACGATGAAGATACACCAAAGGCGGGGTATGTTGACAACAGGACTGAATGGGGGGGACCTTTTTTACTTTCCTTCTATGTGATTTACAAGAACCCCTCCTCATTAGAACCGTCGGTTGAACTGACCCAAGCAGGATGATTAAGGTCTGTGTGGAGATAAACTTTAACCCAAAGTATGCTTTATGGAGATCGAGAAGCAATAAGAGCTTTTGGGAATGGTGCAGCAATTAATTCGGAGTCACCATCTTGCCAAAGGATTTATAGCCAGGAGGAAGAACGGGCTTGTTTTCAGACTGCATTCCTAGTGAATCTCCTCAGAAGTTTTGAGAAAGGAGGCAGATTGGTGAAGATTTAAAGACGCTAAGACTGTTTTGATGTATGGAAGTGATGTTATATGGAAAACGTCTGGATATGGCTACTGGATAAAAAAAATAATATCCATGCAGGATTACAAACTGTTCTAACCAGCTGGCAGAGACTATCAGAGGTCACAAAGAGAAAGGAAAAATATATGAAAATAACAACAAGAGATGTGGAAGATAATAAGAAAGGACTGGATAGTACTGTGAACATCATAAGGTTAGATTTGTGGGCATTAAAACAGCAGTAAGAAGCAAGAAGTTGATTGGATCCCTTCGGAACTTGAAATATGGGTACCCCCAACAAAAATTTAAAATTCGGCTGTGTAATTTGTAATTTATGTAATTTGGTTTGATTTGATGTGATTGGTTGGTTAATAAAAAAATATTCTTAAAAAAGAAAGAAAAAAGGAAGTATTCGTCCTGATTTGCTTGCACAAGCTTATGAGGTGGTTAGACTATGCCCGGTCTTTACTAAGCATCCATTCTGATCTGTTTATAGGGTTGATACATAACAGCGAGCATTCATGCTGCATTCATCCTGATGTGCTTGCAGGATGGTGACACATCTTCCTGTTAATCATCTGTACAGTACATCTCACACTCTTCAGTCCAATTCTCCATCACTAGTGTGACAGTGCTTTAATCCACTTTAGATGTGCAAATCTACATTTCTGCTATGTGCTTAAATCCCTCCCACAAAATACTGACAATCTGGAGGAACCCTAAACTTAGGTGGCTTTCAAACACCTGCTTATTGAGCATTCATCCTGGTTTGATTGTAGGGAGGGTTTTTTGGGAGGAAGGGAGCAGGTTTCTTGGGCAAGAGGCCAAATCGACTACAATTGTGCAACCTGAATTTTCTGGTATGCGAATGAATTCCATCCGCAGAGCAGGGACAGTCAGAAAGTGACTTTTGTAAAGAAGAAAGAGGTGAAAAGGAAGTGTTATTTTGTAAAATAACAATTAAAATTTGTTTAGAAGAACCTATGAGCTACTTGCACTTCCAGAATACAAAAAAACTGGCACCCACCTGAATTGCCATTGTCAATACTAATACTAATTTCATTCGTGAAGTGCCCAAAATAATAAACATACAGAATTTTTGAAAAGATAAGTCTCCACCATTCCCAAAATTTACCATACTGGTTGAAATTAAACACTTCTGTTTTAATGGGGGGAAATGTAAGCATGTTTGTAAATCTCCTAGTTAAATCAACCACACTTTGCCTGGATTGTGTCTTAAGTAATGCCAAGGCCGAAGGTGGCAGAAAGGACTTTTTTTTTTTTTTTTAAAAAAGGAGATAAGAATTGGACCATTTCCCTGTATCAGGACATAGGCAAAAGTCAGTTTGCATAACGGAAGAGCAGACATGCAGCAATATTTTGGTCTTCATGAATCGCTGTACTAAGTAATACCCACCTGCCTAATCTTATAAGATGCTGTACCATGGCAAATGGGCTTTAAAGGACTGCACCACAAATTAACTCAGAAAAGGGTTGATAATTCTCAACTTCTATCACTACTATCTACTGAACCAGCTCGGTGCTTACTCAGTCTGTGAGCAGCATATGAAAATACCTCTGTAGTAAAAGATGGTCTTCTCAGCTGCTGCTTCCAGTGGGAGGCAAAGGTTAGTATCTCATAACAGCCTTGGCTTACAGCCATTGTTTGTTTTCAGTGCTGTGGGCAGACCTTTGTGATGCTCAAGATGGCAAGGAAAGTTTTATGCTTCCCACAATGAAGGTTTCTGTAATTTGTACTGTGTTCACTATCCTGGAATTCCACAGTGCAAGCCTATACACATCTGCTCAGAAGTAAGTCCCAATGGACCTTACTTTTAGGGAAATGGAAATAGGGTAGCATCTTATGAGATGTATCCAGTGCTATTTTTCTAGAAAAAGAGGTGTCGGAGCTCACCATGAACACTTCCCTTGTTCTCTTACAATGGCACTGAGAGGTGCTAGAACTAATTCCAGTGAGTTCTGGCTGGAAGAAAACAACGCCCTGGCTCTATCCAAAATTACTCATACTCCGTATAGTCCCATTGAAATTAATGAATTTGGTGAAGGGCCATTGGTTCCAATGGATCAGCTCTAAGCAGAAGTGGGATACAGCCCTAAGGGACCTTGAATATGTAATGATTATCCACTTGCAGGCTACAATGAGCCATTCATGTGCAGTGAATCACCATGGAGTCTAGGTAGCTCGAAATGAGTTTCCATTGGGCAGATAGGTAGGCAAACATAAAGTTCTAATTTTTGCAGACAAAGCCCTAGATTTGGAATATTCAGCTCCAATTACCCCAAAGGTCATTTTTACATTCTTTCAGAGGGGCAGCCATGTTAGACACTTGCAACAAAAAACAAGAAGGAGCCTTGTGGCAGCTTAAAGACAAACAAATTTATTATGGCATAAGCTTTCATGGACTACATTTTCTCTACTTCACAAGTCTCTCTCTGTAGCCATACCCTTTTCCTCTATTGACCTCAGAACAGTCTCTTCTCCCCATACACCTTGTATCTCTCTTTTCTTCACTCTGCACCCCCTAACTTCCCCATGTGCTGCTGCTGTATCGAGCAAACAGAAGGGCAATTGTGATGTAGACATAATGTTTGGGGCTGACTGGAGCTCAGTGTTGGTAAATGCAACTAAGCTTTTAATAAAAGTTAAGAACATTATTTTATTCACCGATGTTATTGTTAAGAAAAAATAACTTTTTAAAAAAAACATACATAAGAATGGAGTTGGTGGAAGTTCAAACAAACAAGCAATGGTTTCCTCACTACACAATACTGGGTCAAAAAGCTGAAGTTTCAGATTAAGGGGCATCTGTTACAGATCTCTCACTTTGGAATAATGGAGGGGGCTTTAAACGGAATAAAAAGGCACCTGGCAACCCTTAACTTGACTGATGAGCAAACAGCCACAGATGGTCAAGGCTCAGGGCATTTGTTCTACATTTCATGCCAGGAGAGCAGATTGCCCTCAACTGCCACAAAGGGATGTGGATTAAGAAGTGACTAAAGGCAAGAGTCACCAGCATTGTGTGAATGGCTGATCTTGATTGTAGCATAAACAGAAGGACTCCCAGGATGTTATTTATTTATTTATTTGCCAAATTCTTTAAGCAGAGATCTGTGGCCCCTGCAGTTTCCTACTCGCTTCTGGGGGATGCTGCTGTATAGCTGCAAAAGTCTGTCCTGGATAGACGGCATTTTGTTTTGTGATGTGGAGCACTGCTCATAGCCAGGAGGGCTACTTTCTTTTCATTCCCAGAGTTACGGGGGCATTATTGAAACCCAAGAATTATGCCATGGGATTTTAGGTTATTCGGAACGGTCTAGCTTATGTTTGAGTATTTCATTGCTCTTAGTTTTGTTTTATTATGTGCGGGTTTTTTTTCACATCACAAGAGACTAACCTATCAGTAAAGGGCCACAATTTCTTCCATGCTCTCCTGACACCAGTGGTCGTTCCCTCTCTGCAGACATGACATTCTGGGAATTTAAAAAGATGTGGTTTGTTAGATCTTTCTGGTTTGAAAGATAAGAAGAATAGAGCTGTCTCAGAACAAATCAGAGAAGGTCTCATGGCTCAGTGTCTGGTTTTGGATGGTGATGTTTTAAATGCTAAAAAGCTCAAGGAGCTCTTCAGGCAGAATACTTGAATCCAAGGCCCACCCTTAATTTAAATCACTCTGCCTCTGCTCCCTAGTGATTATATTTATAGGCTAGAAATGCTACGCAAACCAACTTGTTTTGTCACTGTCAAGAGCCAGCGTCTCAGTTAACAGAGCATGAGAGAAAAAGAAATTATAATTCTATCCTTAGTCTTCACGTACTGGAGGCAGAAACAGGTACCACATGATGCCAGCCTGCGTTACTTCGATATCCAGTGATGTAGGCCCAGTACAAGAAATTCCAAGGCTCTTGGGGAGTGCAGATCCAGCCCCTGGGTTGTGAGTAACCCACCTCTTCTCTCAACACTTCAGTTATTAGTACTGCTGTTGAAACACCTTGAGCATTAGAAGACTATTAAGATCTCCCCCTTCACACACAAAAAAAGCTTCATATTGGCTCAGAGCCTGCCAAAGACATTTTGGCACCTTAGGGGAACCACCCCCACCAGAGAAATGCCCCCTCCACCAAGGAAGAAGGGGTGAGCGAAGATCTACATCAGAAATAAGGGGAAAATAAAGATCTACATTGGAAACAAAAGTGGGAGGACACCCACAGTGCCTCCTATTCACCAAGAGGCTGCTGTAGAGGAGGCATAGAGGGGCTGCTAAAGAGGCAGAAAATCTGGCCTCCAAGGAGTGTGGCAGAGGCAGCAGCAGGCAATGCATTTCTTGGAGGCTAGATCTGCTGCCCCTGTGGATTTTGTCTCCTGAGGGTGGGCTTCATGGGTGGGCTGGGTTCTAAAGTAGCTCCCAAAAAGGAGCTCCAAGTTCATCTGAGCCTCCCTTCTGAAGTGTGATGCTTCAGCTATAAGATGCAACCAGGACCTGTTTTCCTCCTCCATAAATGGGTTATATTCAGAGTCTGAATTAGAAAATTGACACCTGGCCCCAGCCACTCCTTGCAGAGATCCCAGGGTAGCCCCTTAATGAGCTAGCATCATAAAGAGAGAGTTTATACCACAACTCTGTAGAAATGCTTTGGGTGAAAAGTTCTGTCTGTGCAAGCATTGCAGCTTGCCAGATCAAACTATCCCTCCCCCTGCATGCTGTTTTCGGGGTTATCCCAACCCCACCAGGGAGCATGGGGTGTGGGGGAGGGGGAGAGCTGAAGAGGCATGCCAGGTGAATCCTGCCCGTAGAATTTGTCTTGAAGTTCTTTTCGCTAAACATACAAAACTGATGCACTGCAGAGACTATGGATTATTATTCTCATTATTACACTTGATTTATGTCCTGGCCTTCTTTCCGAAGGAGCTCAGGATGGCAGACACAGCAGTGATTAAACATTAGAAAACAACAACAGTATGAATTGCAATGAAGCAGAATAAAATATGTACATGAACACACACACACACAAACGGATTGAAGTGTGTAAAAAGTTTAAGCAAATGAAAAGGTGAACTCTATAGATTGATGGAATATAATGCAAAAGATATATCCTGATTGCTGGAGTGTAAACTCAACACATAATCCAAGCATATGCTGATGCATTGAACAGAATTGCTGAATGATTGCTGGAACGCCCAACATGAACACAATGTATAACCAATGACCCATAAAGACAGAATGCTCCATACCCTTCTTGGGACCTGTTCAGTCTATGTATATTTGCTCAGACAAAAGTGTCACTTGATTCAGTGGGACTTGTTTTTTCCTGCTCCAGAAGCTGGGACCCAAACCAACCGATTCAAGTTACAATAGAAATTCAAGAAGAACTTTCTGACAGTAAGAGATGTTTAACAATGGAACAGACTCCCTTGAGAGGTGGTGGACCTCATTCCTTGGAGATTTTTAAGCAAAGGTTGGATGGCCATCTGCCACGTATGATCTAGTTGAGAGTCCTGCATTGTCAGTAGACAAACTGCAAGCTCCCTTGATATCCTCAGAGAGAAATCCCACATGGTAATGAAAGCCAATTTTGCCATTCTATATCTCACAACTGGCCTTCTCCCATGTGGCCCACAAGCATCTGTTCCTTTGCCATTTAGACCATTTCTTTCTGATAAATTAAAAACTGGTCTAATTAAACACTATAATGGAACTATCAATCTGTGTTAGTGAGCTGGAACTGGGATGTAATTAGTTATTGATACGAAAAGATTTGTTTAGACTAGAGCTTCAGTGCTGTCAGATGCTACAAACTCTAGTCAGCCTTAACGCGCTTGCAAAAAGGCACAGCCCTTGTGTATTTCTCCTTATAAAACAATGATGAATTCAGAAGTACAGTTTCTTTATCTCTGTATTTATAAAGTACTCAATACAGTGCTATATGAAGGCACTGTTTTCCCTCAAAACAGTTATGCCTATGGAATGTATTCCCTAACCTCTCCTTCCCATCTAGTTATTCCCCCAAGAGTATTTATCATACTCTTGCCCAGGGTATCTGTTAATCACACAATAGAATAAGTTCTTTCAAGTATGGTCTAGATTCCATGGTATAATACTTGAATAGCATCCCTGTGTAAAATCACTGAGGGATCTAAGGGCGATGTCAGGGCTTGTAGAAGTGGATGTGTTGCTCAGAAAAACATAAGGGCCTAAAATTGTTTTCTCCTTCTGCTCGTTCAGATCACCTAATCCAAACACAGTGGATTGCTAGGTCCTCACATGGACCAAAATGATCTGAAGTTTCAGGGGTGGTTAATGCTAACATTCCTCTACAGTTTCTCAGCAGTAGCCACATCTAGTCTCCTCCTGTGGCTCTAGCAGGAGTCTATTTTTGTCCCACAACAGGTGGATATTGGGCAGTTGTAATGCTTCTGTTTTTTGGTGCTCTGTGTGACACACAGAAGTCATGATGTCAGTATAGATGGCAAAAATGACACAGTGCAGAGATCCATTAATCCCATTTCCAGCACAGTTTGCACAGTAGCTAAAAAGACTGATGTATAAACTAGAAAGTCCCTCACCTGCCCTTAACTTTGTCTTAAGCAAGCCACTTTCTTTCAACCTCAGCCCCTTCATCTGCAATAGGTAGGATAGTAATATTGAATTAGCTTTCTGGATTGTACAGTTAGATAAAGCATCTGAAGTTCTTTGAATACTTGAAAACATTATACAAGTGTTGTAATTATCATGCTCTGAGACTCTACTCAGACAGACAGCTGATGTGATGTAGTCTTCTCATTCAAAGAAACCAGCTAAGATTTCACCTGGGAATATTGCTTCTTTGATAGCACACTTTCAAAATGGTACTCTTTTCATATCAGAGGCAAGGCTTCCAACTATGTGTGTTAGCAAAATCTGTTTCCTTTCATCCCTGGTGCATTGGTGAGCAGGGTGGAGTTGGTCTCGCCCAGCTATGCCCACCTGGGTACTTGGTGCAGCATCAGGCCAGGGTTGAGGGTCGTAGATGGGAAGTTCCTGTGGTCTATGAAGATTCTCTCCCTATCTCCAGGCTCTCTGCCTGAATCTAGAGTGTGTATTCCTGGCCTTGGGCAATAGGGGAAGATTAGGGATTAGGCTGGTTTTCCACCTGCCTCGCTGCCCAGCAATCTCCCTGCCTGAGCTGACGGAGCTGGTCTTTGAGCCGGTGTTGAGGATCCCCAGACTCTGGGGTGGTTCAGGACTCCATGGCTGCCATGACTACTATGGGGCCATCCCAGCATGTTCTTGGCCCAACGCATGTGGCAGGCCACACTTGTTTTCTCAACTGAGCTGGAATAGGGTGATCTGAAAGTGGGGGATATTGACACCAGTGCCATGTCATTGTCTGCTCACTTCATGCTGAGATTTAGGATAGGCTTACTCAATCTCGGTCCTCCAGATGTTTTTGACCTACAACTCCCATGACCCCTAGCTAGCAGGACCAATGGTTAGGGATGATGGGAATTGTAGTCTCAAAACATTTGGAGGGCCAAGGTTGAGGAAGCCTGATTTAGGATTTCAGCACCTTTCCCCCTCTGCAGAAGTGGGGGACCTATGAGAATGGTCCTCCCTCAGAGGCTGATGGATACAGTAGGTTTCCAGATGGCTCTGGTGGATTTTCTAGCCGATATGACTGGCATTTCTGTCAAAGCCATGGCCAAACTCTAGAACATCCAAATGGCTTGGGCTGTTCACACAATTGCCGTTGAGCACCCTCTCTTGTTTCATTGAGCCCACTTGGCTCCCTGAGCTTAGGGCAAGGAAACAAGGTGGGAGATGGCAGGAACACAGGTTGAGGAAAACTCACACTGTTGAGGGCTGCCTACTAACAGCGAAGCCAGTGAAGAATGTGTACTTTGCTGTCTCCATTACATCCTTATTGTGCCATCCAGCAGAGCTTTCCAGGTAGTGCAGTCTGGCCTTTGGTTGCAGAATTATAGCTTGCTGAGACTTGCTTGCAAAGCACTTTGAGGATAAAATTATTTGCATCCCCCAGGATCTTGACTCCGCTGTTATAGCAGAGGAATCTCAAGGGGTGTCCAGAGCACTGTCTAGTCCTGTGCTAGATGAAGTAGAATCTTTGTGAATGAGAGAAAATGTGTAAAACCTGAACTGATTGATCGCTGGATGAGGAAAAGGTTGGGGGTAAGAGGCACTTCCTGGGAAGCCCTGTGAATAGTACTAGTCTTGAGAAAGTCATGCTGTGTGGATCCATCTTTGGTTAGTTTTTTTAAAAGGCATCCATTTAATAAAAGTGGTTAATCTCTTTTCATCAATGTCTTCAGGATGAAATTCAGTTCTCAAACCACCTGTGACACTGGGAGCAAAGGAAGTTGAAGAATAATGAACTTTCTGCAACTACAATTTAGTCTGCACAGATGCCAACCCAGGTGCAAGGATTACAGGCATAAAATTGCAAGAGACTCCATGAAATAAAAGCAATAAAAAGCTAAGTCCTAAAGAACTCTGTGGGGAAGAAATGCAGATGTCTTACTTTTGTCCAGCTACACGAGAATACTCTTTTTATATTATTATTCAGCTTTGTTATCAAACCAACATGGTTGCTACTTATGGGAAACAGATACGACTAAGCAGTAGCTATCGCTAATAAAATTCCTATTTAAGGCATGTACTTTGCCTCCATAAGCATATATACTGTATGTTTGGTTCATAATGAATAGGTACAAGCATTTTGATGATTCTCTGAAGAAAGCCCATTTTTTTGCACTTGGAAGTCTACGGTCTAAACCCTCAGGTACTTTTTATTTATAGGAACAGCAACTGTTGGTTGATAAAACAATATGCCTTTGTATGTGATTTCTTTGCTGGTCAGTTAAAGGGGAGTTTTCACAACAATAAATGTCAATAGTACTGGGGGGCTCTAAAAAAAACCCTTTGCACATTAGTACTGCTTTAATATAAAAATTCAATCAATTAATTTTAATGTAAAGTTAAATCTGATCTTTAAAAGCTGGCTTATCCATGAGATTTAAAGTTTGTGTTTTTATTAGATATATTTTTACCTAGATTAGATTTTAAACTACTTTCGTATAATATATCACCATTTTTTTAAAAAAACAGGTCAGCAAATGACCATCACTGTGTATGCAGGTCAGGCCAGATTGAAGACTTTGTGCACTATATTCTGTACTGTTGTTTATAACGCTCACCTAAGGATAGATCCCTGTCTCCTTTTCAGAATTTTCTAGAACGTTAATCAGATTATTTTAAAATTAGTTTGGTGCTAGCTAATGTAGGCTAGCTTCTACTGATAGGGCATTTATATATGTGCTATAAAGCTACCTGTAATGGTTATAGGGGTTGCTTGTCCGTAAGTTGCCGCCACTCTTGGCTAGGTTGCCTGGTTAAACCTTTTCTGTCTGGACAGCCCTTCACTTCGTGGCTGTTTCAGTCGCTAGCAGAATCCGTCAGTGGGCGTTTCTTGAACCTCTTCCAGCAAAGCCTCCGCCTACTCTTCCTGCGCGGAAGTCTTCTGCGTAGGGTGGGTGTGGGCAGCGGAGGACCCGTGCTCTCCCTGCTGGTCTCCGGCGAGGAGCCCTGGAGCCCCCTCGCCGATTCCCCCATTTGCCCCCCTTTATCCCTGGTGTTACGCTGATTTCCTTCCCCAGCCGATGAGTTGCCTCTCTCCCTGCTGGGCCCTTCTCCAGCATCGCTTGGGAGCCTTGCCTCTGCCTCTGGCTCTGATGGCAGTTCCCTGACACTACCCTATAGGTAAGAACTATGTGCCTTCATCTGTACATGAGCACTTTCAATTTTATGCCTCCAGAATCATTGTTCCCCAGCCACATTAAGGGATGCTGCTTGACAGGATGTGCATTGTTGACCCCTTAATTAGTTCTTACCTATAGGGTTCACACACAGACCCACATACATATGAAAGCCATACTGTGGACGCAGCCTTTCAGTCACTTCTGAGGTCTAAAATCTTTCATTTTGTAAATGAAGCATAAATGAAGACCTTGGAAATCCAGGTGATGCCTTAGAGTTCTGCTTCAAGCAGAGCTAGATGCTGTGATTTCACTTCTCATTTTTCAAATGTTCATTTATTTATAGACTTTTAATTGTTCTGGTTTTACTAGGGTGATGGATGGAGCAGATGTTTGGGTACCCATGCCTAGATCTATAAATAGATGCTTCTTTGTGCAGAAAATAGTCTTTGTCTATATTCCTGGTAAAGATTTTCTATGAAAGGGCAAAAGACTTAAACTTTCATATAGCAGTGTGATCGAATCCAAGCAGTAAATCAAAAGGGGAGAGCGAAGAGCTAATGTTTTCTTTCTCAAACATGAGGGCCAAACCCTGTCTCCTGATTAACACATAGTGCACATCGAAACAGTTCTGCGCCCAGGTTCATCTGTGAAGGTCAAGCTCCTGCTAGCTTGCAAAAGCTGTGGGAAGCTCACATCACCTTGAGGTCAAAATTTGCATTGTCAGGACAATGCTTCTTTCCTTCTGTCGGATAATGAAGCATTTGAGTCACATTTCCACAAAACCTAGAAATGTTTTTACAGACGGTAGGCTAACATAAAAATGGAACCATATATGCCACCGCAAATTAAAGGAATGTGATCCAGAATGTACTGTTTATTATAAGAGTATATATACACCATGTTAGCACCAGGAAAAGTCACACAAGTTCATTTGCTTTATTTGGCAGGCGGTTTTGTGGACGGGTCCTGTGCCTCTCTGGTGAACCGGCTAGTGCCAGGCTGGATCATATGCCTGCTACCCAATCAGCCAATGGTGGCAGGACTTTGTGGGCATTTCCTGGGCACGGGACCAACCACCCAATGGTGGCACTTGGCCCCATGTCCAGGGCTTGCATATATTTCGGGCCTGCCTGGCAATTTGGCCTCTTGGCTCTGTACTGAACAACAAAAAAAGCTTGTAGCTATAGCACTCCCCTCCAAAATGCATTATGTGTCAACACCACTGATATTTCAGCAACAAGTGAAGGCACACTTCTTTGCTTAGGATTTTGAGAGGGGTGAAGTTTAATGCTGATTGGTAGAATTTCTTGATGCTGCCATCTGGCTTTTTATTGATGCTTTATGTATGTTTTTAATGCTGTATATCAGTGATGATAAATTTGTGGCCCTCCAAATGTTGCTGGACTACAACTCCCATCATCCCTCACTGTTGGCCATGCTAACTGGGCCTGGTGGAAGTTGGGAGTCCAACACCATCCCTGTTGTCTGTGTTCTAGCCTGTGAAAAACAGTTTTAATGATCTGTGTTTTCCACCTTGGAACCTTTCGGTAAAGGGCAAGTTATAAATACAATTTCACTCTATGACATCAAAGAGACTTGAGGAAGTGCCTCTGTGGCATCAGGATTCAGGGATAAGCTAGAAGTGGCCAGGATTTCCCACAGTACTGTACATTTTTCTCTTCAAGGCAGCTATATGGGAGCCTTATTTTGTGGGAATGTTTCTAAGACCTCCCGCTGAAACGACTACAGTGGTACCTCAGGTTACAGACGCTTCGGGTTACATATGCTTTAGGTTACAGACTCCGCTAACCCAGAAACAGTACCTCGGGTTAAGAACTTTGCTTCAGGATGAGAACAGAAATCATGCGCTGGTGGCGCAGTGGCACTTCCGGGTTTGCCGCATTCACAAGCCGAAGTTTACATACCCGGAGGGATACATAAGTAGAGGTACAACTGTATACTAATACTGATAGTCCAGTTTTATTAAAACAAATTGTGAAAATATAAATTGCCACTTCCTTTGTAGGTTATATTAGTTTTCCCACTTTGTCTTTTAAGGTCACAAAAAATCTCCTCAAAAACATGATGATCAGTAAGTCTTTTTTATGACCTCCAGTGTGTATCAAAGTATGTCAGTAATTTTATTTTGGTGCTGGCATTGTGGAAGTTTTTGTTGTTGTTGTTTCTAAAAAGAAGGACAAGTCATATGCCACTTCTTCGAGCACCGAGAAAAACAAATCTTTGTTTTTTTCAGTGTGATTACTTCTGACATCTCAGCAGTAAATATGGATCAGATCGCCTCATTGTTGTGGACAGGGCACTAAATTCCCCATAATTCTGACCTTGTAAAGGAATAGGGGAAGTGTTTGTGTGAAATGGGCTTGCTCTGCAATAGATGGAAGAACAGAAAACATTTTAGTCCATAAATGTACAAGGAGCTCCTCTTTAGGGAATACAGCTCTGAAATATAAGTTGCATCCTTACGGACTTCAGCACTAAAGTCTTGCAAACAGAATTTATATCAATGCAGTGATTGCCTTTGGTTGGTAGAAGAAGATATATGAGGAAATTAACATTGAAACAATTATTATTATTTCACACAGAGAGAGGCTAACTATAAAACAGATGGACAACTTCTTCAGCACCCTGGGCTCTCCCTGGAAGCATATTTATTCTTTTATTCATTCATAATTATATTTTCTGCCAAATCTTGTTTGAGGTGGCTCACATAAGTATGAGGCAGAAGAACCTCATAAAATATTAACACATCTAAAAACAAACCATTAAAACTATCCCAGTCCAGAGAACTAAAACAGCAGCAAAGAACACCGGCAATTAAACTGTTCTTATGCAAGCGAAACTAGACTAGGCATGTGTGATCAGAGGAATCTGATAATAGCAGCTGGAAGGCCTGGGGTCTTTAACCATTTCCGTTCAAAATGCTTTTGTAAAAATGGCCGCTTACCATCTTGCCGGTGAGTGGTGGTTGCGGCCTGACACATCACCTCCTCTTTCACCTGGATGCATGGCACCATTTTATGATGTTTTCCCATCCCCTCCAGACACCGTGGAGGCTCATGGGTTCCCTCCAAACCTGTCCTTCAAACGAGCCTATCCGTGGTGGCCCGGGGGGGGGGGCATGGCCATCTACTTAGCCTGGCCAACAGCTCAGCACAGCACCCAGTCGGCTGGGAGCATCACCCACCCTTCCCTTCCCTTCATTATTTTTTTTAAAAAAAACATTTTTATTAACAATTTCAACATACCAAATTATCAATCCAAATCCCAACGAAAGAATAGTGGCAAGAAATACTGATGAGCTATGACCAAATTGACATACAAACTGTGGGAATAGGGCAATCGTGACTTCAAGGAAGAATGGGAACTCTTTACAAATTATCTAAAAAGACAACACAATGATCTGGACTCCT
The DNA here is from genome assembly GCF_964234715.1 of Podarcis melisellensis. Taxonomy (NCBI): domain Eukaryota; kingdom Metazoa; phylum Chordata; class Lepidosauria; order Squamata; family Lacertidae; genus Podarcis; species Podarcis melisellensis. The sequence goes on from NC_138528.1 coordinate 52,867,062, forward strand.
TGGCAGCTTTTGAATAAACATCCACTAATTTATTAGTTGAGCATTTGACAGATAAGGCAAAGACATTTACAATTTTAGAACATGCAGAGAACATGTGCAAAGAAATCAGAGAGGGGAAGCTGAGGGAAGTTGTTGGTGGGAGGGATGGTGGTGGTGGTGGTGGTGAAATAATGTAATTGATTATTCCCTTCCCTTCATTATTAGTTGATTACTGCTCTAACCATTTCCTTTTCAGCTAGGAGACCTTTGCTGTGGTCTTTGGACTGTTGCCATATTAGGGTCGAGGAAGGAATTTCCCCTGCTCTGAAGGTTTCTCTTTCCCCATAGCACTGGTCCCAACTTTGGCGGTTTAAGCCTTGGGCGGAATCCTATAGTCTTTCATCCAATTGGGGTGTAATGAAGTGGTGACTCACCCACCCCCTGTTCCCTGCAGTGGCGATAACAGGGTACCCTATTAGAGGGGTCTGGAGAGAAGTCTCTGTCCAAAGAGCCAAGTGCGTAAGGCTAGTGGGCCATAGAGTTTCCTTCAGTGTTTAGGAAACAACCCTGCATTTTGTGATGGATCCATCCCTGAATAAACCCTGTCATGCTTCAGTCTTCCAGCAGGGGGGGCTGAGAGGAATACACACCCAAGGCCTATGCCAAAGCTTCCTACACCTGAAATCAATGAAGTTGCGGCTGTTTAAATCCCAGACAGTTGTCGTGTCCATTCATTTTACCACTCAGCAGTTAGGCGCACCGGGAGAGGGGGGGACTTTGCAGCTGGGCACGCAATAAGCATTTGTCCCATGGTTGGGAAAGCAAACTGGAAGGCAGGGTAAACAGGGCTAGCCCTACGGTAAGGCAGAATGAGGTGATCACCTCAGGTGATGGTTGCCAGGGCAAAGTGGATGCTGGGTTAGCATTAGTGTGGAAAGCTAATGTTGTATAGTGCCTCAGAGACCAAGTTGTATAACGTGAAGTCCCTGATTCAAATATATCATCCCTGCCATTAATGCACTAGGCAATCCTCCTACTTCTTAGCTATTCATTGCAACGTGTGGACAATAATATCGGCATAATTGCAGAACTGCTGTCAGGATTTCAATGATAATGAATGTGCAGCACTTTGAGCACTCAAATAAATGATTGTACATAAACACTATGATTACTAATGTGTCTGTGAAGTTTTTCTGTGCTGGCACAGAATCCGTGTATCATTTGTTCTCTTCCTTCCTTTAAAAAAACACGCAACCCCCCCCCCCCACCAATAATATTGTTATTGTTTTTACATGTTACAGATCTTCAAAGAACAGTAAATTGGAAAAAAATACTACCCTTCTCATTACAGTGATGCCAGCAGGCCTTAGAACAATACAATTCTAGTCACTTATCCAAATGAATAAGCAAATCACTGTTTAAGATTACACTAGCTAGAAAATTTTTGTAGTGTGAGGGAAATTCCACCAGTTCTTCTTTAGCTATGTAGATAACAAAGGCCTACTAATCTGTTGTAAAGGTGTCCTTTCATTTTAAGCCTCAAATTTCCTACCAAAGCTAATGCCATACTTTCTTATACTCTGTGGCAACTGAAACTCCTTACAGAATTTTCCAATACTTTGCTAGTACTAGCCTAGCTGCCAACTTGAAGTACAGGTTCAAGTTATCTCCCAATAAAAAAAAAAATATGAGTAAGGCCAGCTCTGGTGATTTAACAATGCTTTTGTCCTGTTGTGGCACACAGTTTCCCAATGCAAATTTCTCATGCTTTAACATGAAAGCACAGATTGAGCATCTGTATGGCAGTCAGATGATTGTTTCCCAGTCACCTAATATTTTACATCAGCTTCATGTAATTTGGAAGTATGATCAAATAATGATCTTTGATCTCTTAATGTCTGGCAGCATTATTATCTCAAAGTAAATGTTGTAAGGTTGGGTCCTAGAAGCTATGTGAAGTTATACTTTTGCTAGTGGGTGTGCACCAAATCTGTGTGCATCAGAAACATGGGATTTTGAACCACAATCCTGGAATTCGACCTCCTTTATGACATTGTATCTGAAAGTCCAACTTTGTTTTTGTTGCCATAAACAGCATATTTTCTTGAGAGTTGTCCCTGATACAGCAAATGAATAATCGGGCTGCAATATTCTGTTCATGTTTGAAATGTACAGATTTGAGTGGCAGATGAAAATGATAGACTTTGCAGAACTGTTGAAGCTGACGGGAAAAATCCGAAACCAGCATGATCAAGTATTCCAAAAAGACTGGAGTAAATTTATACAATATTTGAAAGATCATTGTAAGCAGTTAACAACACTGGTATGGTTATTTGAAGAGTTGTAATGAGAATTTTTTTTTTACCATTCTGTATTTATTTAAATTCTGTGATATTTTATATATTAGAATTGGAAAATATATAAACTATTGTGATATAAAGGTTAGTTTTGAAAGCCAAGAGGCGGGAGGGAAGGAAGTTGACAGGCTCTAAAGAGCCAAAGAAGTGGATAATAATGATGTGATTATATAAGTTTAAATGGAAAATTAATAAAAAATATATTTTTTAAAAAGAAATGTACAGATTTTCCCCATCCCCCACTCAGATCTAACTAACTAATTGGAGAGAATAAGAAAATGAAAATAGGTGATATTGCCTATTTGAAATGCATGCAAATCTACCACATAAATCTGAAAAGCAGCAGAATACTGCAAAATCAAGGTGATTAGAATAAAAAGTGCCTTATGTGGGAGAGTAAAACATTGGGGGGGGGGTAGCTCCAAAACTATAGTGAGCATAGAATCCATTTCTATACTGTAATCAAAGTATGAATACATAGCATTTTAAGCAGAATTTATGATGAAATGACAACCAGAGCCTGTTCATTTGCACCACTGATATGCTCTGCATTTAAAAGGTTATTAAAGAGTTGTCAGAAAGTCAGTATAGTGCTGGCAATCTACATCCTTTACTGGAGCAGTAGGAAGCAGTATTTGTGACTCTGGTAATTTTCTGCAGTTCACATATTGCTCATATTTTAGAACTCTGTATGTGCAGCATTCATTTTCAATTAATTAATTTTAAAATGTATTTGGTTGTAGTCTTATACCCACTTGGGAGTAAGCCCATTGAACTTAGTGAGTCTTACTTCTAAGTAGAAATGCATAGGATTGTATGGTACAGTGCCTTCAAAGCAGCAGGGCCAAGACCACAGTGCAGAAACTCCTTTTGCTTCAGATGAAGAAGGTAACTCTCTAATATAAATAGGTTTGTGCGCTGGAGATTTCCAACAGTTATTCTATATGCACCGTTTTCCCTCCAGTGCATGGAAATTCTTGACAGACTTGTAATCATCATCATCTTGCATGCTGATGAAGAAGAAGATTGTGCACTGCAACAAGATATTGGGCAAATCTCCAGCTTCATGGCTGACTGGGAGTAAGGCCCACTGAATTCAGCGCTGCTTACTTCTGAGTAGATATGCTTAGGACTGCCGTGCAATAGACTATTGCTGGAAAGAAGAAACTCCCAATAACATCCAGCAATTCTTTCAAGAAGCTAAGCGGAAGAGAGACCACAGATGGCGAGACTCTTTCTAAAGGTATGCGATGGAGATTTGGTGATGGACTTTATCTAGGTAAGTAAATCAATGTTAATGTTACTGCCAGACTCCTAATGCTTTGAGCTGGAGTCAAAACACTATTGTCAAATGAAATCGCCAAGCCTGGAGCCCTGCCCGGTAGACACTTTGAACCTATTACTAAAATCTTAGTTTTGTTCTGATTTAATTACCTACTCTAAATACACATGACCAAATGGTTATTCATTCTGGACGTTTATTCTTTTATGAATCAATTATGGGAGGAATACATCATCACTGTCATTAAATGTGAACAGACACACTAAGCAAGATGCATTTATTACTTAAACATCAGCAATTCAGTCCCAGCGGCCTATCAGATGTGTCACTTACTCCAAATATGATTGTGGGCTGTTGCCTCATATAAAATTATTCTCAAAAGTGCCTCATATAAAGTTATTTTAAAATGTGTTCCTAGGAAGGAAAGGGAATGGAAGTGCAAAGTTTTATTGGTCCCAGGACTCAGTTTGAGCCAGGAAACAAACATGGAACCCATTTCTGGTTCCCAAAGCTCTATCTGTGACTTTGTGAACTGTAATATTAGGATGTCTAGATTTAACCTTCAAACACCTTTTCTGACACTGTCGATCTTATTTTACACAGAGGAAAAGGAAGACGGCATAGAACTTATCTATCCTAAAGTTGCTTCTCGTTCAACAAATGAATGCACCATAACCCTCTTGCTAGATCTATATCTGCTACTTTTTCACAATATGCAGTGCAATCCATGTTTACTCAGAAGTAAGTCCCCTTGAGTTCAATGGGACTTGCTTCCAGGTAACTGAGTATATGGATTACAACCTTAATCTTAAATATATCCAAGAGTTCTGCAAGTTCAGCACCTACCTACCACCCACTGCAATGTGCCCTTCCCTTTCATTCCAGCTTGTGTCATTCTTCTTTAGAGTCTTCCATGTTGTCTATAACCTGGCAGTGATATTCATGTATTTGCGGGTCAGGTTTAAAAAGTAGTAGCTGTGATTTTCTGGCAGTCTTAGCTGATTTGTCAGTTTCTATGTACAGAATAAAAATCTGTATGCACATGCACTTGGGAAATCTGGTCCAACCAGGCTTCCAAGGTGGATGTATACATACAAGGTGGATGTCAAGGATGTATGTATACAAATATATTACCCCTAGTCTGGATGTGTTTGCTGCAGAAAACACCAGTGTAACACTGCAGTCATGACAACTATAATGTGTGGTGCTGCACTTCCTTATTTACTACTGAAAATCAGTGGACAAGTGCTTATTTTAAAGCATTTCAGCTACACCAGAAATTATCTTGAGTAAACAGGGGAAAATAACTGTCACTGAAATGCGATGAAACAACACAATGTAAAAAATTTAAGGGTAGAGATTAAACAGATGTAAATCACAGTGAATATCATATTCCAAACTCCCATATGTTCACGGCTTCTAGGGAAACAGTTCTTCAAAGTCCCTGCCTTATCTGTTAAATTAAAGGTGATCCTTTTTTCCTTGCTTTCATTATGATGAAGGATGACAAGCAGAGTTCTGCAGTGCAATTCTAGGCATGTCTACGCAGAAGTAAGTCTAGCTGAGTGCAACAAGGCTTACTCAGAGGTAAGCACAGATTGGATTTCAGTATGAATGACCTTTATGAATTTAAATTGTTGATGACTTTTGTAATTGTCTTTTTATTTCATATCTTTTCATAATTACTAAGTAATAAAACATTAATCTTTTGCTTCACGTTTAGATGGTTCATTATGCATAAGGCTGGAAAGAAGCAAAACTGGCAACTCTCAAGCACAGTATAATATTTCTGTTCAACTTCCTTGCTCAGACAGGGCTGACTGAACACTAATTAAATAATCCCCTGTGTGAAGGGTTAGAGGCATTGAGCCGCATTAAAGTTTGATGCTAGAATTTGATTATTATTATTATATTTAGAATTAGAATACTCCAATATATATAATCTTCCAGTATATCAACCATCTTGGACCCTATGCTCAGCAGGGGAGGCTTTTTTGGTGGTGCTGGCCCTGGAGACTGATTGATGTTCCCCCATGATAGGACCTTTTCAGTGGTGGTTCCCCATTTGCGGAATACACTCCTCTCTGAGGTGCATCTGTCTCCCTTATTAGTGACTTGCAGAAATTTAAAAAAACCAAACCAAAACATTTCAGGAAGTTGATGGCTGAAAGACACTGTTCCTAGCAGCTCTGAGATCACAAGCTGAGAATGTTTTCCCCTATTATTTGGAATGCTTTTACAATGGTACCTTGGTTGTCAAACTTCATCCATTCTGGGAGTCTGTTCGACTCCTGGAACCAGTCGAAAACCAAGGCACGGCTTCCAATTGGCTGCAGGAGCTTCCTGCACTCAAGCAGAAGCCGCAGAAGCTGTGTCGGACATTCGGCTTCTGAAAAACATTCGCAAACAAGAACACTCACTTCTGGGTTTGCGGCGTCTGGGAGCCAATGTGGTCGGGAGCCAAGCTGTTCGACAAGCAAGGTACCACTGTACTGTTTTTAATAAGGGTGTTGTTGTTTTTTTTAGTATATAAATATTTTTATAAATAAACAAACACTGCCAATCTTTGTGATCAAGTCAAAGCAAAATGTATCTACCATTGTCTTCTTGTCTGCTTCAAGGAGAGTAAAATTGCAGTATGAGATTTATAGAAACAGCTACATGTTAGGACCTCATGTTGGGAACACAATTTGTTACACTGGGGAAAGGAAACACCGTATATGATAGCTGGTTTACAAGATGCAGACTTTTCAGGATTTCTTCTACACTTGGGAAGAAATGAGACATTTTAATTTAGATAGGTCTTTGGCCTCCTAAGCTGACCGATTATTGCCATTGCACATTTAATGAAATCCGTTTAATTTGTTTCATTGTTACGTTTTTCCTAACTGGTTTACAGTATATGTTTTCATTGGCTATTGTGTATTTTATTGTTGTTTAGCCACATTTCCATTTGGTGGTAAGGTGGGATACAAATGTTACAAAAAAAGTGAATAAATAAGAAAAAGAAACAATACTTTCCAGAACCATAGATCAGCAGAAGCCAATGCAAGTCACAACATATGACAGGAAGGCTCAAGATGTCTTTATTGCACTGAACAATGACTGCCACACATTACAATTTTGTTTTCTTTCTTTTAAAAATAAATGTAGCTGAAAGATTCATCTGGCTTGTGGTTTTGTCAATTTTATCTTGGTGTCTTAGAAAATACGTGTTTCCATATTTATATTTAGACACTCTTTTCTCAGGAGGCAGAATACGAAGTGTCAGTACAGAAAAAGTGAGAGGCTGACAGATATTTCTGAGTGTATCAAAACAATTCCCCCCACCCCAATACAACCCAAAACTTAGTCTTACTGATTTTAAATAACACTCTCTCCCCACCAGCCACCTTGGGGGATTTCAGAAACCCACAAGAGAATCTGGAAAAGGCCGTTTCCTTTATTAACAGCAAACAGCAAACCACAGGGATGGGGAAAGTATTTTTGGTGTAAGAAAAGAGAGTGTCACAGAGATGGGTACGATGAAATGAAGAGACAAACACTGGAATGAACATTGTTATTTGAAGCTTGTTCTGTGGACAGTCAGACATATTGATGGATGAATACCCAACAGTATTTCAGTATATTTCCATACAGTATCCGCAGATGAGGTTATTCCCAGCATCTTCACTTTGGAAAGTGACAACTAATTTATTCACATGGCCGAGCCTACTCCAGTGCTGCAGAACCAGGATGGACCAATGATAGCACAGGAGGGCTGCCAACGTGTTGTTAGCTTTGGGATGTTACAAGGGACAAACCGATGATCAAAAGGAACTGCAAACGTGTGTCAACTCATGCTTGCTGACACAAAAAAATTCTTCTGGGGGTAGGAGGTAGTCAAATGGTGTTTGTGTATTCCTTCTGCAAATGATCTATCCAGCGCTCTGCATCCTATGTGTGTCCAGAGAGACTGCCTGCCCTACCATATGCTTGCCATGTCATAGAATCATAGAATTGTAGAATTGGAAGGTACCCAGGGGTCATCTAGTCCAACCCCCTGCAATGCTGGAATCTCAGCTAAAGCATCCATGTGTCTGATAGCCATAGCTGTCAACCTTTCCCTTTTCTTGCAAGGAATCCTATTTGGAATAAGGGAATTTCCCTTTTAAAAACAGGGAAACGTTGACAGATATGCTGATAGCTGTTTGCTATTTTTTAAAGTGAAATCCCTTTTTGCTTTTAAAGAAAGATGAATCCCAAGACCGTAGATTTTAATAAAAGGAAGGACTTTCTCTTAAAAACAACACCAGTGAGCATATAAATTTCCAGCACTCAATAGCCAGCCTTCCTGAGCTTCCATTAAACCCCAGAGGAAGATTTCATGAGATAAACCCTCCCATTTGACTTTTCCATATCAGGGTTTTCAGGATATAGAGAGCTGGAGAAATGTTTAATGGACCACCTTTGGCCACCTAGGCCAAAGTTCAGCCTTGTATCCACTGAAATTCTATAGAAATTTTGAAGCATTCTGAAAATGATGCAGAAAACAGAAACCTCTTTCAGGAAATTGTAGGATAAATTTGAGCACAGCGCTCCTAGCAACGTTCAACAGCTGAGCCCTCCAGATGAATCTTTGCAGTATGCTGTCCTTTCCTTAGAGAAAAGGGAGAGACTGAAAAAGAGAACATCTTTTTAAAAAATAAATACATTGCCAAGTCACATTGCTAGCTACTGCTATATGAAGGTCATATTCTGCACCTACTGCTACACACTGCATTTATTTATTACCAACAAATAAATGTATCAATACATGAGAAATTAATTCAAGGTCAATGGTGAAATGCCTATTGACTAGGATTATCCAGCTGCTAACAAGGTAGGCTGCAATATTGTCTTTGTTGTCAATATAAACTTTGTTTTTCTACCATCATTGCATCAACATCAAATGTCAACACTGGGATAGCAACCTAAAATAATTCACACAAATAAAATAAAAGGAGAAAAGCTGGATATACCATGAAGATGCTTTGTGGCATTTGATGCACTTTTATAGGTTCTGCTGGAGTGGGATGGAGGCAGTGATTGATTGATTCAAAAATCAAAGAATAGCCACTCAAGCAGTGGAACTGTAAGCTGTGCTCCCACCTTCACCAGAATAGGTACAAATGGCTATATGAATGCTCAATTGTTCAAAGCTGTCACTTTGTGACGCCACCAAGCTGTTTTTTTCCTATCTCAAGCTATTGATTCCTCCAGGGTTGATACTGGCCGTGATCTTTAAAGTGCCCTTTATTGCATGCCAGGAAAGCACTTTCATGTGCTGCAACACTGACTTAATATTTAAAGCAAGGGGAGTCAATGTGATGCCCTCCAGTTGGTGTTAAACTACAACTCCCACCAGTCCCATTGAGCATGGCCAATAATCAGGGATGTTGGGTGCTGTAATTCAACAGCTTTTGGAGATCATCATGCTGACTACCCTTTGGTTTAAAGGCTGGTAATGATATGGGAAAGACCCACACAATTGCTCTATGAAAAGAACAATCTCCTTTAATGCTGATACGTCCAAAAGGCTACCAAAGCCCAGCAGTTTCTAGCTCAGAGATAGAAGCTGGATAGAAAACAACAACCATATTCTATATATTCCTTGCCTTTTCCTAACCTCTACACTTAATCTTATGGTTCTCTGGAGTGCCCAAATAGCCTGCTCTGTTTTTCCAAGATGTGAAAGTGCTACAGAACATGGTTGATTCCAATTCCAGCTCCAAATACTCCAAGTCTAAACTTATATTTAGAAGATTTATCCATCCAGCACCTTTTTTTTTTTAAAAAAAATAATCTTTATATTAAGCTCTCTATGTACCAATATTAATTACAAGCCAATTAAAATTATAATTGCAACACAGAGATTAGATAAAGGCCAGACTGCTCTCAAACAACAGAAATCAATTGCTATAGAGAATGTTATATAGCCTGCAAGGTTGGAGCCAGAAATAATACAATATCATAAAAAATGCTAGGTTAGTTACAGATAGGTAGGCGTGTTGGTCTGCCATAGTCGAAACAAAAAAAATCCTTCCAGTAGTACCTTAAAGCTCATACCAAGAACTAACTTAGTTGGTTTTTAAGGTGCTACTGGAAGGATTTTTTTTTATAAAAAATGCTGGTAGCCTACATAATACTACTCATTTTGTTTAAATTTATAAATGCATTCCCCACTTCCCACAATCAGGTTGCCCTACCAATAGTTCAGAAGAGCCCTAAAACATGTATTAAACATGTATGTGTTAACATAAAGTAAAAGAACTCCAGCTATGAAAGAATATTGGACAAATCAGTCTGTAACAATGGTTTTCCTTGTCTGATTCCTAGGGCAATGTTAGTGGATGGCCAGGTAGTCCAAGACTTGAACCATTTGTGGTGGGCCCAAGATTGCTTACGCTTTCCCCTTTAATTTTATTTATTGTATTTACTTTGCTTATAGGGTGGCTGGCTGTGTTGCTAAGTCCATTATGGTCCCTAGACAGAACAACAATTATTCATCCAGTAGGGTTTACTGAGCTAAGGAACTTTTGCAAATTATCGCCTTACTTCTCCAGCTGGTCTCTTCGAATGCAGCCTTTTGTGAAGGGAATCTTGCATTTCCACGCCTAAGGGCCTACTCAAACAACAATTCCAGCACAAGGCAACTGGAGAGCAGCACTCTACTCCTAGCTCTGATTGTTCCTGTCCAACACTTGAAAATTTATGATAGCATTAATTGAATTGAAAAGGTCAATAACTAGCTATATCCAGATGTGTTTTCTCCCACTGAAGAACCATGAATAACACTACCTTTGTTAATAATTTATATACAACTACTTTCTGAAAATGGTACACATACTTCCCTTTTAATTAAAGAAATGCTTGTTTTCGGGAAACAATACTTGATTTCTCTAAATGTTATCTTTCAGAACAATTTATGTGAAGCACAAAAACTAGAGAGGTTCACATGACGTCAACAGCAAAGTGCTCTAAACAGGAGAGGCACACCCCTATTGTGGCCGACATTCTCCATATAGGCACACTCCATTTGCTTTGAAAAATAGCCCAATTATACTCCATTTCAGCGTGCAGAAAAATGATCTATCCACATAACCGCAAACAATAAATCTAACACTTAGGAAAGCACCCCCATGCAATTAGTTGCAAGAGTGAAGCAATTTACTTCAGAAGAAAACAAATACTTACTTCTATCACTCACAAAGGACATACATAAAGTCCTCCTATTATGTGAGAATCCTGCAATTTATTGCTGATACGCTTTGTTAAAAAGTTGCGGCCCTTTTTTCTGTCAAGACTTCTATATGTGGATCAGAACTTTATGTAAGTGTTCTTGAGATACGTTCAGTGTTTTTTTTTGGGGGGGATGCAGGGGTACGCATACCCCTAAACATTTTGTGAATCTAAGTTTGGCCTCATTGAGGGGCAGTATTTCAATAGGAGTAGGAAAATGAGAGTACTATACCCCTAAACATTTTTTAAGGAAAAAAGCCCTGGATTTGTTGCATCGTGTAGCTTGGCCACCAAATTTTATGCCAGTGCAAGAGAGTTATATCAAGGAGGCGCAATACAGTGGTAGTGGTCAGAAAAATGGAAGCAGTGGTTGGAAAGAATGCTCAGTCTTCCCAACTTATCATGTCAATGAGGATCATGACCTGGTGATTTCACAGTGCCACATGCAGAAAATAGCAGTGTTGTCAAAATGCCATGCCACAAGACAAAAGGCCTTGGTCACATGTACTTGGTCACACACACAATGTAAAAAGCACGATAAAGACCACACAGAACAACCCCCTCCCAAACATAGGCATAGATGGCAGAAATATCCCCAAACCGGAGAATAAAACCTGATCACCAAAGAACAGAACAGTAGCTATCCACAAGCAGGACTAGGAATGCAAAAAAAGCAAATTACGGTAGATGCAGCATTCGGGGAGTGCAGCCTTCAGTCAGTGAATGCCTAGTCCAAGCTATAAATATTTGCCAGTTACACCAGGACACTGCTGAGACAATTTGTATGCTACAGGATCATTAACTATCACCCTGAAACTCAGACCTTGCCCCCTCTCACCTTGGCCTTGCCTCACCTACCTGTCTGCCTGGGACTACTAACCATCCCCTTGCTTGGGCCAAGACCTGTTCTCAGTGGTGAGCATTCTTATTAATAGAGATATGCACAGGGTTTGATAAATAGACTCTTTAACTCATTTAAGGGCCATAGAGGAGGTCTCTCCTAAGCTCTGTCCCCTTCAACTGGAGCCTGAACCTGGGGTTAAGCACGAACGGTATATACTACACCACTTAGAAAAGCGTCGAATAGCCCAACAGTCCCTGAATAAGATGAAACCTTCCTTGGAGGTTTTTAAGCAGAGGTTGGATGGTCATCTATTATGGATGCTTTTGTTGAGCTTAGTTGTGATTCCTTCATTGCAAGGACTAGATGACCCTCAGGGGACTACAGCTCTACAATTCTATGATTCTAAATCCCTAAAATGGCAGTCTGAATCACCATTCAAGACATCAGGACAAAGACTATATGCCTCTTCATGTTCTTGAGTGATCATGCTTCCTTATCCACATATCCAGAAATTATCAATGAAAGAAGAGTTATTTCACTGATGCAGATAATTTTGCTTGCAAGTCTGAGAAGATAAACAGAGGCATGTATTTGGGACAAGCTGTGAGCACAGGTCTTCTAAGTCTTAACATGGGCCTCCAAACCACTGAGGAACATCATGAAATCATACATAATGTTTTGTTTGTTATTCTTGTAACCCTCATTAGTCAGAATCCGGAACAGGATGAGTACTGTCACCATAGCAAACATGATGTGAAAGCATATTAATTAGTGCTTTACCTCTTTGCTTCCAAGAAGAGTTATCTCAGAAGGCATTTTGCTTAGGACTTTATAGGGTTTGCTGTAGTTCTTGATTTTTTCAAGCACTTATTGCTATAGTGAATGGCACTAGTGAAAGTGAAGCAGCAACCATCTTAGACAGACCTTAGGATTGGTTTCCCCTCATAACTGAACACCACAAGGCTGTTCACAAATCTGTATTTTGCAAATTTCAGACCCTAACAACACAACGTGAATAACTTTCGTTTTTGTAAAAAACGTGTTAACTTTCGTTTTTGTAAAAAATAAATAAGAAAGAATTTGAACTGATTAATAATGCTTATTCTTTCTCCATCACAACAATCTGAGGAAGTATTAGTATTCTCATTATTTATACGCCATTTGATGACAGAATAGGCACCTAAGTGGTTTACAAGTATAAAGATCAATTATACAAGGATTAAAATATAAACATCCATAATTAAAACGTACAATTAAAATACTCAGTAAAACAATCTCAATGAAAACTGCACAATAATTAAAACAGAAGAGTCAGCCTGAGAGATCAAAGGAATGTGTAGATAGGTGCCTCTTTAAAAATCGGCAGAATGCCAATGCAGATGGGGCTTCTATGATTTGAATAGGAAGTGCATTTCATAACACTGCTGCCACCATTCCATCTATTCAAAAGCTTGGGAAGAGAAACTGAAACACATTGAGCTATATAAGACCCCTAGAAACTCAGGGGTTCTGTCCTTCACCTTTTTTCTTAAGGCAGTGTTGATGCCTTACAATATACAATTAACTCTGCCGCTGTCCATTTTTTCCTGACAAACATTTGAAAGGAGAAGTTTGCATAGCCCCTCAAGACTTTCATCTTTTTTTTAGATTACAGTAAAGTGCTTTTGTCACTGCTGGACTAAGAAGAATTGCTGGATCCAACATGATTTTTATCTCCAAACACTTTCTTCATGATTAGGCCTTGGTGGTGGACAGTTCACATTAAAAACAATCTGTCATTAGTTTTAACTCTAGAAGTTGACCTTTAAAAACTTCCTGAGGTTAGTGTAATGTTATCTATTTGATGTTTCATTTCTTAATTGGTTCACAGTACTGTTGTCCCAAAAAATGCTTAGCATTTGAACTTGCTCAATTTTTTTTGCAGCGTTTTTAAATGGTATTCAGTCCGGGATTTTGATTGGATATGTTTAAGAGGGAGCCATAGTTTGGATCAAACCAGTGCCAAAGCAGAGGTAGTAAACCTCAGGCCTGGGGCCACATGTCACCCTCCAGGTCTCTCTCTCTCACTCTGGTTCTCATGACTCTCTCCAGACCACACCCACTTCCCAGCCACACCCCTTCTCCCCAGGTCACACCCCTCATCAGCCTTGCTTTGCACCGTCCTTGAGTGTTTTAGCCTGGCTAGAATGTGTCCATGAACTATAATAATGCTTCTTGCTTGCCCACATGGAGGCTAGATGCGTGTGTGTGTAGAAACTAGACTACTGTACACGGGTAAGATGAACATCTGTTGTACTGCCCACTTTTGCTTGTTCCTCTGCTTCCCCCTCTGCCCGGCACGTGGCCTCCAGAAGGTTGCCTAATGGGAATGTGGCTTTTGGGCTGAAAAGGTTCCCCACTCCTGTGCTAAACGGACAACAGTTCACCTACTGACAACTGCCCCAGCTGGGCCACATAGTCACCATCTTTCTCAACTCCTCAACTATGTATTCCTATTCATTTGATTTGATCAGCAGTTCCTGTGCACTGAAGGGTTATAGCTCAGTGGTAGAGTATCTGATTTGCATATGGAAGATTATCAAGTTCAACACCTGCCATCAGGTGCCATCAAATAGGGTTGGGAACATCCCCTTTCTGAAACCCTGTGAGGAGCTACTGCCAGTCAGTGTAGACAATCCTGAGCTAGATGAGCTATTAGTCTCACTCTGTATAAGGTAGCTTCCTAAGTTCCTAACTCTGTTCATGGCATACTCCAACTGGAGGAAGAGAGTGGTTTCCACCAACACCTTCTTCCCATCTTGCAGCCTTCAGTTCTTCTTGAAAAGTTGCTTCAGAAAGACCCTCAGGAAGAGAGTTGAAGGTAGAACAGGGGACTGAAGGAGGATCAAGTGAAAGCTGGCCTTCCCTGCTCCTTCCAGCGGGAGCCTCAGTCCCTTTCACGAACAGAAGGAGCCCTTCCATTCATGGAAGGTAAACTCTGGACACAACTCACAGTCTCTTGCTTCAATCTAGAAGTCAATAGCTGAGGTACCTAAGCTGAAAACCCTGCCAAATCTTCTGTTGCTGAAAACGCTCTTTGGAGATGGTGTTAAAAAAACCCCTTTGCTTGCCTTGGTTCATGAATAGACCCAACATCAGTATAGGAGGCTACCATTGCAAGTGGCCACTGCTGATATGAATCTTTGAAAGTATATCAACAATGCTGGACCTGTCAGGTGATAGGAATGAGGAAGAGGAACAAAGGGAGAGAGAAGGCAGTAGCTAATCGCCCTCCTTGTTATTGTGTCTCTCTCCCTATGCCCTATCCCTTGCAGGGAGTGATTCATTAGGATTTATGAGCAATTTATGAGCAACAGCACTGCTACTCCACACTGCAGCAGAGCTGGGATACTCGTCTTGTGACTCATGGAGTTCCCCCCTCCACCCCAACAATGTCTCTGCTCCTGATACAGCACAGAAGTCAGCCAGTCCCACTCTGGTGTGAAAAGGAAAAAGTGAAGAAGTAGCGTGGGTATAGATGTATGAACTCCAACTTGCAGTCACCCTGCAGATCTCCTTCCAATATGGACATAAATCAGGAGCTCACACAACTAAGGTGCATAATGGGGGTGGATCCCAAGAATTTGGGGCTATGCTAAGATCTGGATTAAGAGCCCAGGAAGTCAGTTGCCTGCCAGTAGTCTATGATATATAACAGGTTTCGGAGAGAGGCCAGAAACGATAGGGTATGTTCATTGTGCTGAAGGCTTGGGGTTTACCCAAATCATCAAAACAAGCATCCTGAAAGCAAGCAGGAGATTTGTGGCACTCAGTGAGTAATCTATGCCTACTTAAAATCTTTTGGATATAACACTATATATATTGGAGGCAAATCACCAGAGGAAATAGCTTTTTAACTTGAAAGCTAGAGGCTTGAAATTTATATATATCAAAAAATACTTCTGAATTTCCACCCATTTCAATTTTTACATGGATAAAGATAGAACCAGAACCATTTATAGTAATCTTTTTCCAGCTGTGTTCATTCTTGTTACTTTTCTCGTTCCTGGTATTTTTCTCTCCCCCACGTCCCTGAGTGATTCCAACAAAACAAGGACACTGTAGTGATCATGATGATGCCATAATGCTATGCAGCCAATCAGATTTGGCTACAGAATTACATCACGTAGTCTAAATAGAGCCAATTGAGAGGGAGGACAATGCTTTCTGCATTAGTCATATGAATGACCCCAGTCAATCAAATTACTGATTGCTATTCCTTGGCTTGTGTGAAAAATTCTGCCCCCTTTCGATGAAAACCTTGGGAAATTGCCCAGGTTTATACGTGTTTGAAGGCTTTTCATGCTGGCAAAGATGCTTGCAAAAAGGCACCCTGCCTTTCAGCTCAATTAATTCCTGCAAAATGTTACTTTCCATTGAATTAATTCCCTTTCCCTTTTGAAAACAAAGCTAAACATCTATTTCATAAGCATTAAAAGTCAAAACTATCTGTTCTGTCTGGATTTTCAGCAGGAGGCTTGAAATAGTTTCTTCTCTCCCCACCCAATGACAGCTGGAGTACCTGAAATGTAGCAGATGTACAAATGATTTTCCCACTAGAATTGAACAGCTTTAAAAATTAAACTTTTGTTGTGGCAGTTTTTGAAATCAACTGAACAAAATGTGCTGTTTCTTTTTCCCTTAGAATACTTTCAAATATCTTTCATTTTCTGGTGGGCTTTGCTTTAGAGGCGGCTCAGATGCTTCATTACTTTTTAATTTTTTTATTTTATGTGATCTGTGATCACTGAAGTTGTTTGTCTTGAAGTAAATCTCAGAGGGCCATGATCAGAAATGCCCTGGAAGTGAGAAAAAGGACCAGTAAAGCAAGGAGATATGTATGTTTGGGTGTAAAAACAGAACATGAACAGCTACAGAAAATGCCAAGTACAGAAATGAGTTATCATGGATCACAGGCCATGACTCCTTGTCTGGCCATAAGCTTTTCCTTTCAAAAAAATAACCTGTCACACTTAGAGATGGGTGAATCTGTCAATTTCTGTTTCTTTCAGTTTCATTTTTCCAATCCTAAATTCAATTCCCTACATTTCCACATCAGTTGATAATCTATCTATCATCTATCTATCATCTATCTATCTATCTATCTATCTATCATCTATCATCTATCATCTATCTATCTATCATCTATCTATCTATCATCTATCTATCTATCATCTATCTATCTATCATCTATCTATCATCTATCTATCTATCTATCTATCTATCTATCTATCATCTATCTATCTATTATCTATCTATCTATCTATCATCTATCTATCTATCTATCTATCTATCTATCTATCTATCTATCTATCTATATCATCATCTATCTAATCTATCTATCTACTATCTATCTATCATCTATCTATATCTATTTATCATCTATCTATCTATATCTATCTATCTATCTATCATCTATCTATCTATATCTATCTATCATCTATCTACCATCTATCTATCTATCGTCTATCTATCTACAGTGGTGCCTCGCAAGACAAAATTAATTCGTTCCCATAGGAATGCATTGAAAATCAATTAATGCGTTCCTATGGTCAAAAAAAGTCCAAACAAAGCCAAATTTGGTACAAGAGTTTATTAAGTGCTCTTTAAAGTCACACATACTGTAAAGAGCATTTCGAAATTCAAACCCAGAATTTTTTTAAAAAAACAGCAGAGTGGCCTAATGGTCACAGAAAATCATAAAAATGCAGGAAAAAAAACCACAAGCTTCCAGATTCTTGAAAACCCCTCCCCAACTGTTCCCCCAGCCACCCAGCACACAGAAATTCAAATCCAGAATTTTTTTTATAAAACAGCAGAGTGGCCCAATGGTCACAGAAAATCAGAAAAATGCAGAAAAAACCCACAAGCTTCCAGATTCTTGCAAACCCCTCCCCAACTGTTCCCCCAGCCACCCAGCACACAGAAATTCAAATCCAGATTTTTTTTTTAAAAAAACAGCAAAGTGGCCCAATGGTCACAGAAAATCATAAAAATGCAGAAAAAAACCCACAAGCTTCCAGATTCTTGCAAACCCCTCCCCAACACCAAGTCCTTGAATTCCAAGCACCCCAACCCAAAATCCAACCCCCCCCCCAAAAAGTTTTAAAAGCTTAACTTACCAAATGGCTGCAAAAGAAGTTTTGGAAAAGCTTCAAAAATCACCAAAGTCTTTAAAAACCTCAAAAAAACGCTACTATGTACACTGCGTTCTATGAGTTGCTCCTCAAAGTCAAGTCGCAACTGTATTAATGGTGTTAAGAAAAAGGAAACAAACTTGCAAGACGTTTTCATCTTGCGAAGCAAGCCCATAGGGAAATTCGTCTTGCGAAGCAGCTCAAAAAACGGAAAACCCTTTCGTCTAGCGAGTTTTCCGTCTTGCGAGGCATTCGTCTTGCGGGGCACCACTGTCTATCTATCTATCTATCTATCTATCTATCTATCTATCTATCTATCTATCTATCTATCTATCATCTATCTATCATCTATCTATCTATATCTATATCTATCTATCTATCTATCTATCTATCTATCTATCTATCTATCATCTATCTATCTATCTATCTATCTATCTATCTATCTATCTATCTATCTATCTATCTCTATCTATCTATATCTATCTATCTATCTATCTATCTATCTATCTATCTATCTATCTAATCTATCATCTATCTATCCATCATCTATCTATATCTATCTCCTCATGAAAATTCATCAACAACTTGGTGCAAATCTCTCCAAATTACATGCAATTGTGACTGATATACACATGGTTGCAAACAACTTCCCTAAAATAATAATAATAATAATAATAATAATAATAATAATAATAATAATAATAATTTTATTTATTTGTACCCCGCCCATCTGACTGGGTTTCCCCAGCCACTCTGGGCCGCTTCCAACAAAATATTAAAATACATTAATTCATATATAACACATGTACATGTTATTTTCACACTTTCCACTTATATACACATTATTTGGTCAAAGTACTGCATCACAACATAAAGAGAAGTGTGAATTTAAAGGGTAGGAGTGTTTCAGTTCACATAGTGTTTTGGGAAATGTGAATTAGGTAGGCTTCCATCAAAATCTGAACCTAATAAAAAATTCTCTTCCCATCCCTAAGGAAGACCCTTTCCACACACAGATATCCATTTTAGAATCATCATCATCATTTATTAAATTTCTATACCACCCTTCACCTGAGGATCACAGGGCTGTTTACAATATGAAAACACAAAAATACAGACCACTGTAACAAACAAAAACAACAACCCTCCATTTTAAAAGGCCAGAGAACGTTTAATTAGATAAAGGGCTGGGAAAAGAGGAATGTTTTTGCCTGGTGCCTACAGATACGTAATGAAGGCACCAGGTGAGCCTCTCTGGAGATAGCATCCACAAGCAAGGAGCAATTGCAAAAAAGGCCTGTCCTTGTGTTGCCACCCTCTGGACCTCTCATGGAGGAGGCACCGAAAGAAGGGCTTCAGATGGTTATTGTAGGGTCTGGGTCTGTTCATACGGGGAGAGGCAGTCCTTGAGGTATTGTGGTCCTGAGTCATTTAAGGTTTTATAGGTCAAAACCAACACTCTGAACTAGGCTCTGAAACTAATTCGTAGCCAGTGCAGTCCGGCCAGGATTGGCATTATATGCTTGAACAATCTTGCCACAGTAAGCAAGCTGGCTGCTGAATTCTGCACCAGCTGAAGTTTCTGAACCATCTTCAGAGGCAGCCTCTGTTAGCATTTCACTCCTCTGTTGCAGGATGTGTGATTGTTACATCCCATGTCTGTGCTTACTTTCTAGATTTGGAAAGCCTGAGAATGGAAGTTAGCCTTATCTCTTCCACTTTGTTGTGTTTTTGTACTTTTTAGTTTCTATTCTCTCTCGGAGCTGAAGTTAGAGAACGCCATGATCGCTTTGTGCTGTATATACTGCTTAATAAAAGCTTAGAATGAGCACACCAATCACCACTTGGTTTCTGCTAAACTCTGCTGAGTCTGTGTGCAACAGATTTATGGGACGTCCTGGAGCTACACAACTTCAGAAAGACATCTGGAGAGGTTTGTCTCATCTCAGGGGCTGTGTGGACCCCCCCAGTGTATTCCGACAGCCTCATGTATAATGTGTTGCAATAATTTAGCCTAGAGGTTCCAGAACACAGACAACAGAAGTTAGGCCATCCCTGCCCGTTTGGAATTTGATGACAAGCACTGAGGCCTTGCTGCCACACCAAAGCAGCTGAGGCTGCCCAACACCCTCTCTGATGGAGGCGTGGGGAAAAAACATTCAATAATAGGGCCAGCCAATATGGGTTTATTGAGAGCAGTACTTGAACAGGAAGAACCATGAGTTTGGCCCCTTACTCTACTGACACAAATATTCATAGTTTATCTCTCGGAACAGCAAATCTCAAATTCACTAAACCTCAGGAGATTTTTAAAAATAAATAAATAAATAAATCATGTGCCCATGATACAGTGATTTTCCTTTCTTTTCCTAAAACCACAAAACAATATCTGAATCACAGGTGCCAGGCTACAGTAAGGAAAGGAATAAAACATCTTCTATTTTCTTGCACCCAGTGGGGAAATAACAGGAGTGAATGCACCTGCTGTGTGATGAAACGGAGTGTTTTCGGCTTGGACAAAGACTAAGGGAACGCATGGCGTGGTCTTGTCTTTTTCTTTCTCAAGCTTGAAAGCCAGAGTGCAGTGGACATTGCTGCAACCTACACAAAATTCTGGTGACAAGCAACGATGCGGTGACAGTTTTATACTGCACAATCCTTTTATTCCTGGAACGATTAAAGCTTATGTCAGCTGACAACTGACAGTCTTTGCACTTTTTAGCTCTCTTTGTGATCACTGGTCTCCTCTCTTTGCACGATCTCAAGGTGCTTTCATATTATGTTATGGAATATATACAACTATATTTCCCCCACTTTCTCCCAGAGAGCGGATTTAGATGGCTGAGATCCATGCGGCTGTTGCTTAAAAGATTACTTGTGCACTAGTTCCTGCAACCATGTATGGAAATGGGATCCTGTATCTTTCAGCATTATCATCCTTTCATGCCACTTACCGGTAAGTGGTCAGACGCTACAACTGAACAACTTCTCCAGTGGTTAAGCTCAGGGTGTTTGAGATCCCTATTACAGTGTTGTTCATAGAATCAAAGAATCATACAGTTGGAAGGGACCCCATGGGCCATCTAGTCCAAACTCCTGCAATGCAGGAATCTCAACTGAATCATCCAAGACAGATGGCCATCCAACCTCTGCTTAAAATCCTCCAATGAAGGAGTCCGCAACCTCCTGAGGGAGTCCATTCCATATGGAACGTTGTTGTTCCACTTTGGGATAGGGAAACTGAGTAAATCAGAGTAAGGGGAAACGATTCTTTTCGCACCCATTGTTTCTGTGCTCTAAATATTCCCAGGGGGCTTTGTCCTACTTGCAGGGTTCCATTAACACATTTATCATTGCAAACACATAACCAGAAGTCTGTGGAGTCACGTCATTTGGGAGAGGGGGTGATTTAGAGTGCTGAAATCATGGCAGCAGAAAAGTTTAAGCACATCCACCATTTCACTATCAATCCCTCTGTCCCCAAGCAACCTCATTAAACAAACAAAAACAGTATCACTACAACCGGTGAACCCCATTTGTTAGAATGGAAGTGACTGCAGAGAAATAACGGCTGGAAAATGTGTGTGCGTAGAAAGAGGGAAGGGGAAAAAACATGAGTAGAAGAAGAGCTGGTGGCAGCAGGTGCAAAGGAGGCCGCAGTTCGAACTGTCGGCCATCAGATTTTCCCTCTTCATTTCAGACTCCAAAAACATAACAGTAAACGAAAATGAACAGCCAACAGTTGAAAGCACTTGATTTCATGTCATTCACTCCATCAAGAAGCCCCTCCCCCTTTTCAAAAAAAGTTAAGAGTCAAAATATACTTAAATCCCAGTTTTTCAGTTGTTGGTTAGTACACAGTTCCAGTGGGACTCCCTCTTTGCTCATCAATGATCTCAAGGGCCACTGCTATGGTTCTCTGGACCACAGATCCAAGGAATGGATGAGAGACCCCTGTTGCCTTGCTGGCATAGTATTTGGAAGGGGAAACCCTAACTCTTGCAGAAGGCACAGATCTACGTTACCTGACTTTGCACTCTGCATACTCCAAAATTAGGAATAATCCTTCCCTTCCTTATTTTCTTTACTGTATGTACTGCGACACACTTCTCTATTCTCACTTTCCCTAGGCTTTGGGTGGTTAGGAATTCTTTTACTCTTCAGGATTAAGGTGTGTGAATCAGATTTGCTAGTATTTCAGGGCCACAGATCTTATAGGATTAGTATCTTAACTGCCTGTAGATGGCAGTGCTGCACTAAGAACATTGGAGGCTGGTGAAAAGGTGACTGACATATTAGCGTGACCTGCTAATGATAAATTTGCAGCTGCGACTTGTAGATGGAGGGCTGTTTATCCCCACCCCACTTTAATAATTCTTCAGTAAACATTTTCCTCAGCACCTTCATGACAACAAGAAAGCAAAGGGGCACTCTTCACGTGGTTTCATCCCCACCCCCCGTACTTCATTCTGCTTGTTGTCATTGCCGTCTTCGGTTGCTGATGATTAATACTGCACCACAAGTAACAAGGAAGGCGAAAAGTTACTTGTGAAGGTGTTGCTGTAATTGAGCAGCAGCCTTGATGAAATGCTGCATGGTGCTGAGCCTCGCTAATGAGAGCATTTACTTGAATTTGCTTCCCTCTCCTCCTGGGTGCCTGTGTTTTCACGCTGCTAGAAAGACTCCATTAATCAATAGGTTTTTGCTGGGGACTATGTATTTTAACAGTAAATTGTCAGGCGCAATCCTTTGCCACGCCGCTTGTCCCTCAGCGCTGTTTTTTCATTGTTCCCCTATTAATCAAACGCGCAAAGGTGAGGATGGCAGCTGGGGGGAAAACTTCCACAGGTTTTTGTTGCTGTTAAACATTTCTCATCCTCAGACATTTACTCAAGGAAGCCTCTTCCTAACACCAGTCTCACAATTACTGGAGATGAGCTCTAAGGTTTTTTTTTTTGTTTTAGTCTAAAGAGAACATGCCTGTGCATTTAAGTTATCGTCACTCCATTACTAAGGTTCCATCTGCACTATACATTCAAAGCAGTATCATGCCACTTTAAACAATAATGGCATCCCTCAATGAATCCTGGGAACTTTAGTTTGTTGAGGATGGTGGGAGCTCTCAGGAGACCACTATTCCCCTCATGGAGATACAATTCTCAGTGTGGTTTAACAGTCATATCCTTTTCTCAGGGAATGCTGGGAATTGTAGGTCTGTGAGAGATACAGGGCCTCTTAACAATTCTCAGCACCCTTAATAAACTTCAGTTCCCAGGATTCTTTGGGAAAAGCTTTTGCTCTTTTCCTATGTTCTTTATGAACCCCAGGTTGGAGAAGGTTAGTGTCTGCATTGCTGAACTAGAAAAACCAATAGTCTGACATACTTATGGGTTGGGGCCTACATGGCCGCCTCCATCCCTCCAATCCTATAAGAACAGTTCTTCTATCCGTACATAAGCGTGGACAACCATCAGTGTAGGGACTGGCCATGTGATTGCAAATGTGTTTAGTCAGAAGTAAGTGGGACTTTTCTTCTGACATGTGGCTGCAGCTTAAATGAAGTTTGTGTGCTTAAATCGCATTAATGGCACAAGGTGGTCACAACTAATTTGTCTTGGACTTAAGGACATGACTGACTTTCTCCAGATTGGGGCCAGTGTGTTCAGGAATGCAGCCTAAGCTAAGCCATTAGCTCATAAATTGCCTGTTTTATTATTACCTACATTGGGCTGAAGATGCAGATCAGCCTGATTGAACATGGCCTTTTCATCTAAGCCTCACTGGCTCTTCTGCTGTGCTTGCTGCAAATCAGGCCAGCCATACACCTTTCATTCTTCCTTTCGGTTTAGCATTTAGCACAATACATTTGCAAGAAAATGGAAGGTGACTCGCAGTTATTGGGTGATAAATGGCGGTGATCATTGACAACCAAGATGTCAACCCCAAATATCTGCTGAAGCATGAAATGATATCTATCAAAATCTCTTTATTCGAACATGAGTTGAGCGTGCCAGAGCCCCTTTTGCACAGCATATTTCTCACTTTCAGTACACGTAATGCTAATGAAGAATAAGCTTTTATTCCTCAAAAAGGCTATTGATCCCAGAGGATATAAGATTACTTTGAAATGCGCACTCTTACTTTCCATGAGAGAGGTGTCTGCTGTGGCAACAACATACAAGCCCTGGCTGCCCATAAACTGGACTGGGGCCTGATGCTTGTGGTTGAGCATCTTGAAGCTTGCCTCTGCATCTTCCTTCAAAACATATAGTAGCATTGATATTGAAACTGACCCACCCATAAGAAACTGGGGAAGAGCAGTCAAGGAAAATATAAGTTTTTGTTTGGTTTCTCTCCATTTGATGGTGGTGACATGGAGCAGGAGAAGGAAGATGACTGTCAGTTTCGAATGAGAGCCAGGAGATGTGATCAGACCCAGATTTGAGGGAGGATGCAACCTCAGCCAGTCTTTTCTTCCCCTTCTCCCACTGTAGGATCTAGATTATGGGACAGCAGAAATTGCTGCCCTACATTTGAGTTATTTTGGGATTATTATGAGTTCACATTGAACTGCATTGTTTAATAGAATTGGGTCCCCCTCCCTTTACTTATATGCTATTGTGTTTTTTTATATGGAAATGTTGTTTGCTTATCTTTAATACTGTTATCAGCTGATTTGAGCTCAACGTTGCTGTTGGGAAACCAGCATACAAGTATTTAATCACAGCTGCTCCATGTGGTGAGGTACCAGGGCTAGAGATCAAAGCCTCTCACAGAGCAAAGAAGTATTGCCAGTGCTTTGTTTCAGGGGGTACTCAAGGGTACACAGTACCGGCACCTCTTTTTGTTGTTAAAAATGTGGTACTTACTGTAACAACTTCATAGTGAGTACCAGCACTTATTTTTCTAGAAGAAAAGCACTGAGTATCCCTATACACTAGAGTGACTCCTTCCCATCAAGAGCTTGGTTGTCCTTAATAGGAAGGTCTAGGCTGAACAAGAACACAATGAGAGTCAATGGCCCATCTAGTCCATCGTTCTCTTCCCACAGTAGCCAATCAGATGCCTGTAGGAAACCCGCAAGCCAGAACTGAGCAAAATAGCAATCATCCCTACTGTGGTTTCCAGCAATTGGTATTCATCAGAAGCATACAGTCCCCAACACTGGAGGTAGAACATAATCATCAGGATTAGCAGCCACTGATAGCCTTGTCCTACATCAATTTATCAAATCCTCTATTAAAGCCACCCAGGTTAGTGGCCATCTCTTCCTTCTGAAGGAGGTGAATTCCATCATTTAACTATGTGCTGTGTGAACAAGGACTTTTTTTTAGTCTGCCTTGAATCTTCCACCACTCAGCCTCATTGGATGCCGCTGAGTTCTAGTCTTCTAAGAAATGAATAGAGAGAACCTGAAATTTCTTGCTGTGGTTCAGTTTGGTATGTCAATAATAGCACCCTCTAGTCTTTGGCCCCCTAGCATGATCTCTCAGGTGTGTTCTGTCCCCCTTATCTCTAATCTGTGGCTAGACCTCCTGGTCTTCATTTTCTTTTACCTCTGATTCTTGGCACAACTCAAGGCCCACTTCAAGCTCTGCCTCTTTCTTTCTTTCTTTCTTTCTTTCTTTCTTTCTTTCTTTCTTTCTTTCTTTCTTTCTTTCTTTCTTTCTTTCTTTCTTTCTTTCACTCCAGAGTTTTCTGTTAGTGCACTCTACTTTTTTTATTGAAAAGTAAGATGGCAATTTATACTTCCTTAATTGCACTTAAGCACCAGTTGTGTAACCTGCATATTATCTCCTTTCCCTACCTAGAATGCTGCATGAGTGTCTCAGCCAGCTACTTAGTCTAGTACAGAACCAAGAGGGTTGATTGAATGGGATCAAATTAGGCCATGACTTTTTTGACTACAGATGAAGTGGTTTGGCATAGGCATTGGGTAAGCATTTATTTCTGGGCTACTACCGGAAATTGCACCAGGGTCAACCCGGCAGCAAGGATTCCTATGACTTACATCAAATAGGGGCATCCCTACAGGGATCGTCACCTCTAGGAGTGCTGAGGCCCGAGCCCCCCATCTGGGCAAATGGACAGAAGCAACTCCATCATGGATCCCTTTAATGGGAAACTATATTTCTAGAGAGGAAAGTGAAGCTACAACCACCAGGGCTAAGGTTACCCAATGCCTAAACCACCAAACTTGTCACGATTGCTATGGGGTAAGCAAAACCTCCAGGTCATAGCCAGTTTGCCTGATAGGCAAATTCCTACCTGGCTCCAAAAATACGGCAACCACCGCTTCCACAGAAAGATCAATTCAATGAGTAAATGCCCAATTACTGGAGTGGGTGGGTAGGTTAATCCAATGAAGAAGAGCTTGGTGTTGGGGGCTGGTGCGGGCTGTTTTAAATCCCCAGGGAGTGGACATGAGGGAAGCCTGATTGTTCCCTCGGGCCCACCTCTGGAGAGCCCAGTTGTGATGTGGAGCTCACGCTCTCGCAAGGAGAGACTTCAACACATAGCCCTGCATCGTTGTTGGGATGGGCGAGGTGCTGGTCATCCTGCAAAGGCACCACACCACTAAAAGGGGGCAAGCAGACTTTCGGGGGGGGCTATGCTAAGGGGTTCAATTTCTCTTTGTGGAAATGTCTTTTCCCATCAGCTGTTGAAGAATATTGAGGCCACGTATGCTTGAAAGAAGCCTGCAACACATCTTGCTATGGTTGCGAGGCAGCTGATGTGTCCATGACAATAGAGAAATTTGTTGTTATCATTAGTGGTGAACCTTGATGGGTGGAGTTTAAATGATACCACCTGCAAATTTGTTTTGACACGTGGAGCTCTATCAGCAGGATTTGCAGTTCTCAGTTTTCAAGATCAGCCAACTGCAAATGCCAATTTGTATTTGAATTTTAGATTGCAGAAATACATCTCATTTTTGATGCAGATATTTTTATCTTTAGAGACTAGTCTTTACATAATCTATGCACTAAGTACGTTGCGATAAAGATACATTTTGCTTCAGACTTAATATTTCAGCCAATTCAGTCTCCTTTCAGGTAGTTCCATCAATTCATAATATTGATAATTATTCTCTACAAGAAATATATATTTTTAAAACAGTTATTAGACAGAATCGGACAGAACGAGGGAAATTTAAGGGTGTTCCTGCAAATTGCTCATTCCATTTTTTACAGCTTGAATACAGGATTTCGTTTCACAAGTCCCAGCAATACGGATCAGTGACTTGAGTAATCCTTCTTATCTTTTGTGTCCTGCAGGGAAGAGGACTTGAACAAAATTGGAGAACTCATTCAAAAACACACACAAGTCAGTCTTCTGCAAAATCTTTTCTGCAGTTCTTGCTTAGCTCTAAACCTTTGACTGTTTGAAGACAACGAAGGTGAGCAAATGTGAAGCCTATGCCTTTTGACGAGAGAGACTCCTTTTTTACTGCAGGACTTCACTGTTTCTCTTTAAAAGTGAGTTTTAAAATGTCATACACTGCGCTGTTGACTATACCAGCTGTAGAGTACTGTTCTACTCAGGAAGATAATCGTTTAAATTGCTGGAAGACTTACCAAAATCTACATCGCTTTCATTGATCAGTGAAGTGTTTTCAGCAGCATGATAACTTGCATTTCTGAACCACTTATGTCTGATAAAACATGTGCATATGCACATGGAGCCTTCATAACCCAAATTACCAGGTCTGAGGAAGAGTGACCTGTAGCCCTTCAGATGTTGGACTGAAATTCCCATTATCCCTGATGATTGATCATGTTGGTTGGGGTTGATGGGAGTAAGAGTCCAAAAACATCTAGGGTCACAGATTGCTTACATCCGGTCTAGACTGTTCAATGGATATTAAACCATCATAGCATAAAATGGAATTTCTGCTTTCAGAGACAGCATATTTCCAATTTCAGCAAGAGATGGTTATGCCATTA
The DNA here is from genome assembly GCF_964234715.1 of Podarcis melisellensis. Classification (NCBI taxonomy): domain Eukaryota; kingdom Metazoa; phylum Chordata; class Lepidosauria; order Squamata; family Lacertidae; genus Podarcis; species Podarcis melisellensis. Next base: position 52,894,907 of record NC_138528.1, read on the forward strand.
TGTCCTGCTTGGGCACTTCCCAGAGTTCTCTGTTTTCTGCATAGGGGTGAATGAATTTGTCAACTTGTGGTTTCAGTTCTTCACTTCAATTTGCTTTAAAAAAGCTTGCATTAAAATGTGTTTCCATTTTTGTATACAACATACCTTAATGGACATATTTTTGTAATCAATTCCCCGTAGTATAATGCTTTCTTGTACGTGTTTAGCACTTTTTCTGTATGCATGTTTTGCTAGAAGAGCTTCTAGAAATATTCACTGAAGGATATTTTTTGAACCACACCTGCTTTTGGGTTTGTGTAGTTGTTTGAGAAGTGTGAATTAAGTTATTTGGATTAAAATGCAATCTATGGGTGGTATTCAACTAAGTTTTACTCAAAGTAGCCCCAGTCAATTTAATGAACATTACTATGTCAGCACTGTTAATTGTAATGGATCTATTCTGAGTAAAACTTTGTTAACTACCAACCCTAAATTTATTTCTCCCCCTATCTCTAGTTTCACTCCTGCAAAATAGAGTACTGGACTAAATAAATAGGTTTTTAATTGGATCTGGGAAAATTCATGTCTTCATTTGGGCTTGTTAGGTGAGAAGGAAACTTTCTAGCATTTTAGAAAGTTGTGGCTTATTTCGCTTGACCTCACACTACCGAGCTGTAAATAATAATTTCAAAGGTTGTTGGATGTAGATTGATTGCCATATATTAGTACATAAAGCATTGTGCCCCATCTACACGAGGGCCATACAGTTTGGAAATGACTTATTTTGTAGGGGAAGGATATATAGTACATCACATTCAGTGAAATTTCTAACAAAAGAAACAAGTATATCAAAATGAAATATGAAGAACAGTTCTCTAATTGGGAATGGGGCAGTTCTTGCAACACCTGGATGTCTACATGGAAAGCTGGTACCTGTGTGGTACCACTTTCCATTTTCATTTATCCCACCTTATCCAGATTCTTCCAGGTGTCCAGGAGCTTGAGAGCTGGACACATCAACCCTTTAGAAATAACAACTTTTCACATTCCTTATAGGGCTCTGTGAAGCGTTTGTGCTACTTTTGAAAGTGGCATCCACTAAGCCACAAAAGATTCCTCTGCAAATAATTCCATCAGTGATGGCATCTGTCTAGCTAATGCTGTAAAGATTCTTCAGGACATTCCAGGTATGATGGGATGCAACTATGCAAATGTACTCATGGGTAGCCACATTGACCTCAGCGGTCCTTGCTTACTGGCTCATCTTCATTGTATGAAAAGGTGTCTGCTGGGTAATTTACTAGTGCCCATATGCATACAATTTCCACCTACATCATGCAGCTGGAAGTGAAATATTTTGGCACTATGCTCCAGTGCTAATAAGCAACAGCAATATTTCCAAAGCTTGTTTTCTTCCCTTCAGAAATAAAAATCCACTGTCTGTACCTAAAGATAATTATGGGAGTACACTAAACAAAATCAGCAGCATTCTCCCCAAATTAAAATCCAGTTTTTAATGCTAGTCTTTCTTTATTACTAACACTCATGAAAATTTTCAGAAATGTTTGGTATTCAGTGTGCTTTTGGAGCAGATGAGTTCTAGAAGATGCTTATGTTTTGTATAAACCTGTGGTTTTATCAGGCAGAAGCTGCTGATGTAAAGAACTTTGTAATTTCACCCAGGTTGCTACTTTGGCCTCCTGTTCCAAGAACACAACTGGAGCATACTGTCTGCCAACGCAGCAATGCCTGTCATGTCTTATCATTTAATTGTCAACCGAGAGCATCTATGTATTTGTACAGCAATTCTGACACTAAACAACTGCAGGTTTACTGTAAAGCAACCCAAGTTAATGTATTAGAAATGCAAAACAAGCAATGATATTTATCAGCCTTTTAGACTTAATTAAAGCAATGACAAACCTAAACAGCATCTTAAAAAGTAGAGACATCACCTTGCCAACAAAGGTCCATATAGTAAAAGCTATGATTTTCCCAGTAGTGATGTATGGAAGTGAAAGCTGGACCATAAAGAAGGCTGATCGCCAAAGAATTGATGCTTTTGAATTATAGTGCTGGAGGAGACTCTTGAGAGACCCATGGACTGCAAGAAGATCAAATGTATCCATTCTTAAGGAAATCAGCCCTGAGTGCTCACTGGAAGGACAGATCGTGAAGCTGAGGCTCCAATACTTTGGTCACCTCGTGAGAAAAGAAGACTCCCTGGAAAAGACCCTGCTGTTGGGAAAGATGGAGGGCACAAGGAGAAGGGGACGACAGAGGACGAGATGGTTGGACAGTGTTCTCGAAGCTACCAGCATGAGTTTGACTAAACTGCGGGAGGCAGTGGAAGACAGGAGTGCCTGGTGTGCTCTGGTCCATGGGGTCACGAAGAGTCGGACATGACTAAACGACTAAACAACAACAAAAGTAGCACAATAAAAGTGGACCAACAGCACAATCCTTTAGATGTTTATTCAGGAGAGACTGGCTGATAAGTGAATGTGGATATGATTGCAGTCTAAAAACATGATGCCAAGTAGAGGAAATGCTGATGTGTCGTCTTCTTTGGTGCAACCACTGATTGGCTCCTCTGTGTGGGGAATAGGGTCGATCCACCCCTATGAATGTTCCCCACCCTCCACAAGCCTACCATTTTAGCAAGCATAGGTTTGGGAATACCCATTTGCTTAATGCCTTAGCTTTCTCTCAAAACACAACTGAAGATGAAAATGACACTGTGTTGTGCAATCCTTCTTCCCAAATCATTCTAGAGTGTAAAACTTCTTTTAGCCACAACTTGAATCTTGCTCCAAGTTTCAGAAACAGCTTTTCCAGAAAGAGAGCGAGAGAGTGTGCACATGAATATTTCATTTTATTCATAACACTTAATCAGTAGTTTTATTAATCAAGGTTCACATTTTCTGCAGTTTCCCTTGGGCTGACAGGTGTGTTCATGGGGATTCTAATGAGGGTCAGATTGCACGTTCCTCATCAGGATGTTCATAAATAATTTTTTCCTGCTCAGCTAAAAATGTTTCCTCCTGATGGCAGGAGAAAGTTGTTGCAAATTTCAAATCTGCTCATCTGGGATCCAATTGTTGCAGTTGTTTGTGAATGTTGTTCAACCTCATTCCTATTTACCAATGTTCAAAAGAGCTGGAAATAATTTCTCTGCAATTTCAATTTATGCAAAGTTATATAACCGTAAACTAGCATTGCCATATTTCTGCCCAGACAGCGCTTCTGACTGGTGTATTGCAGGTATATGCGAGAAATGCTGGACGTATGACAACCCTACCATAAACTAGTGTTTTATCATTATCTCCACTAGCATTGATCACAAAATCAGCAATCAGCTGAGATACCCTTTGCATGCCTGCCATCTTTGCATGAAACTTGCTGAGAATATGTTACCCAAGTTGCCAAGCTCAGCTTAGACAATTCACATTATTAACCATTCTACAGTGTGAGCAATAGCAAGAACATATAAGAACCTGCTGGATCTTATCCAGCAGCTTGTTTTCACAGTGGCAGGGGTAGACCTTGGTAATATGGCACACACTGTGATTCCAAAATTTGAAACAACACACACTCCCTTCCAGTCCTCACGCTGCCTTCCCAAAGTGAGGCACCAGGCTTTTGTATAAGATCTAGATGTTGGTGCAATTTCATTTACAAACAAGTACAGAAAGCCCTTACAACTCATGTATCTCTATGGAGAGGACTATTTCATCAGTGAACCTATTATGTGTGTGCCTTACTGCTACTTTTTGTGAACGATAATCCAATAAAATGAACTCCATGTGTTGTTTTTATGTTATGCTTATGGTGTTACTGTTGAAAACCAATAAAAAAAAATTACAGAAGTAACGGTCTGTGAATATATATATATATATATATATATATTGTGTGTGTGTGTGTGTGTGTGTGTGAAACTTGTAATGCAGTCTGAATGGAGTTCCACTGACCAAAAATTCTTACTGTACTCGTATTGCAAAATGAGACTATTATGAATTTATGTGTTGATTTTGTACCTGTGCAGCCTGCAGTCATCAGGCCCAACACTCAAAGCCAGCCGTCCATATTGTCACATGATCAGAATTTGATATTTTAACCCTTCACTCCAGATGTAATTGACTGCTGAAACTGACTAGAGTAACCTTTTTTTTTTTTAATGGAGATGTAATTTACTGAACAATACTTTAGCGTCTGAGCAATCAATTGGCCTAGGTATTTCCAAGTTTGAAAAAGCCAGGGACACCCCAAGGGCATGCAGCATATGAATGTGACCTTTAAAGTACCGGTAATTCACAAGTTCTGCTGTTGGAGGAAAAGAAAATGCTTGTCTTGTGAACAGCAAACTGATCAATAATAAAGTTCAAAAAAGTAAAGTTCACATCCTCATGCCAATGAAGCATACAGGTTGGTACATGTGACCTACAACCAACAGTATTGTAAGACTGAGTGAACAACTAACTTTGGAGAGTCTTGCATTTTCTGATTTCTCATTCCTGTGGATGGGCCACATAACTCAGTGGTAGAGCAAATGCTTTGCACGCAAAAGGTCACAATGGTTTGGCTTGGTATAAGGTAGCCTCCACCACTACTTTTCACAGTAAGCCTCTAAATATTTCTCAGTTTTCTTCCTGTCTAATTTCTAGATTTCTCCCTCCCTGTTGCCCCAGTGGCCCTGATTCTAATTGCTGAAGTTCACATCAGAACTTTCAGCTCGTTTTACTGTAATTATAAGCCATGGGTAAAAAAAACCTCTTGAAAATAAATTGGATAAAATTGATATTGTTATAATGATGCTGCTATTGGAATGATATTGGAAAATCGATAAAAACATATTTTTAAAAAACCTCTTGAAAATAGCCTATTTTTTCACCCCGTGAGGCAATTCATCAACCCTGTTCACATCTGCCATATTGACTGAATCACTAGTACTTGAATTTATACACTTTCAAATTGAATGTGGTTTTATGCTTTTAAGAATTTTGATAACAATACCATTCATTATCTTTGTTTGCAGCTCCTGAAGGAGTTTTGTACTCTAAAACATGTAGAGCAACAACAATAAAGATCTTTCTGCAGTAACCACTGGAGGTTGGCTCCTCTTTGCCTGACACAGACTTGTACAAATTTCCAGATCAGTTGGGGCCATCCCTGGTGGAATATTGCTTTTAGTTTATTATTATTTCTTAAATCACTATAACACAGAAACATAAACTCTCGTATGTATGTTCAGCACTTCGAAGACTGTAGCACCAGGTATCTGTACCTGCAATAGAAAACTATAGCACACAACAAATAGAGCTTTCAGATCTCTTTCACATTATCTAAGAAGACAGTGCTTCTTCATACAGTCAGTTCATAAATTCCTCTTTCACAAATAATGAGAAATTCACTCAAGTGATGTACATCCATGTGTGGAGTGGACCAAATGCAATAGGAAGGGACAGATTAAATGTTTTCCAGGTATAACGTCCCAGGTTCAATCTCTGGCCTCTCCCGTTAGGAGAGAATTGAGTAACAGGAGATGTGAAATTTTACTATCACATCTGTAGTGGGCACTGTTTTATCAACAGTTCTACTTTAGATCTTTTAATTAGCACCAAAGCACTAAAGCACTTGGGCTCCATGATCACTGCAGATGGTGAAAGCAGTCATGAAATTAAAAGACGCCCGCTTCTTGGGAGAAAAGCGATCACAAACCTAGACAGCATCTTAAAAAGCAGAGATATCACCTTGCCAACAAAGGTCCGTATAGTTAAAGATATGGTTTTCCCAGTATTGATGTATGGAAGTGAGAGCTGGACCATAAAGAATGCTGATCGCTGAAGAAAGGATGCTTTTGAATTATGGTGCTGGAGGAGACTCTTGAGAATCCCATGGGCTGCAAGAAGATCAAACCTATCCATTCTTAAGGAAATCAGCCTTGAGTGGTCACTGAGGCTCCAATACTTTGGCCACCTCATGAGAAGAGAAGACTCCCTGGAAAAGACCCTGATGTTGGGAAAGATGGAGGGCACAAGGAGAAGGGGACGGCAGAGGACGAGATGGTTGGAGAGTGTTCTCAAAGCTATGAACATGAGTTTGACCAAACTGCAGGAGGCACTGGAAGACAGGAGAGCTTGGCATGTTCTGATCCATGGGGTCACAAAGAGTTGGACATGACTAAACAACAACAAAAGCTTTTTTGTTGGCAATACTTTAAAAATCTAATTTTTCACAGAATAGTGCTAAAATGTGTGTTACAGTGCTTATCTTTTATTTAAAATTATTTAAAATTTTAGAAGGATTGTAGCTCAGGGTTAGGGCATCTGTTATGTATGCAGAAGGTTCAAAGTTCAGTCCTCAACATTTCCATACAGGGCTGGAAGAGATTCTTGCCTGAAACCCCAGAGAGGTGCTGCCACTCAGTTCAGACAATCATTGAGCTAGATGGACCAATGGTCAGATTCAGTATAAGGCAGTTTCCTATGTTCCTGGAGTCCACTTTAAGATGAAGTAGACAGTAGGATAGGTAAGTAAATAGCTTGTTCTGGTATAAGGCAGTTTCCCATGTTCCTAATGCGGACTTCACAGAAAAGTGGTCTGTGGATCATTTTTTCAGCTGCCCATCCCTGATGATAGAAATAATAATTTAGGAGGCTATTTCTGAACTCCCTTCCCCTCGAGCAGCTGATAATATATCTAGCAAAAGTTTACTTGTTAATGAGTGTCAGGGATATTCATACTTAAATTCCATGACATGTTTCTGCTATTAAATGAGAAAATTATTTTTAATGCCTCATTTAATGGAAGTGAATCAGTCAGATATACTCAGGATAATACGAGTGCTGCAATTACAAGGGCTGTACCAGGATTTTATTTTATTTTTTTTAAAAAGCACATGCACACACAGAACAACAACAACAGCTTAATTGGAACAGCCTTTCCTCAGTGTGGATTTTCAATTACCCAGCATTGATGTGGTATGTCATGCATATACATTTGTCCTGAAAATATATTTTCTCCTCCCTCCTCTGGCTGATGAAATACAGCTGATTGCAGAACTGTCAAATCTGATATGCCAACGGTGATTCTTCAAAGGACTAGGCAAGATTAGCAAAACTGAGGAAGGGCCATAGCTCAGTGGTAGATCATCTGCTTTGTATGCTGAAGATTCAATCCCTTGTATCGTTAGATAGCATGGGGAGAGTCTCCTGCCTGAAACCCGGGAGATCTTCTGCCTGTCACTTTAGCCCAGGGTTTCCCAAACTTGGGTCTCCAGCTGTTCTTGGATTACAGTTCCTATCATCATTGACCACTGGTCCTGCTAGCTAGGAATGTTGGGAGTTGTAGTCCAAAAACATATGGTGACCCAAGTTTGGAAAACCCTGCTACTGAGCTGAATGGGCTCAGTATAAGATAGCTTTCTAAGTTCCTAATTTAGAATCCAAATGAAAATTAGATTTTGTGTGATCCACAAATGTCACAGCCATGCTACTGTCTTGATGGCCAATCCCCATAGTGCATTTGATGGTCTTCTTGGTCCAGGTAAAAGAGAAGGGCTGTGAATACAATGTGCAGGTACCTTTCTGCCTTAGCCTTTTCAAAGGCCTCTGGGGTAGAGGATTTCACAGAGGACTTCAGATTGCTTGAGGTTGAAATTAGCATTCCCCTCCTGTTCCTGACAAATGCAGGCCAATAATCCCAGACTTTAGTCTATTACTTATATTCCCCATAGAAGAATTAGGTTCAGTCCCCAACATTAGTATCAGGATGATGTGGCCCACATGTCTGAAAGTCAGGTTATGACCTATTTTTAGAGGATCTGCAGAGATGATTTGTTTGAGCTCTTGTTTGTTTCTAGTAGAAGGAGGACTAGCTGGTGCTGATCACCCTTTAGTTGGGGGTTTACAACAAAAGTAAATTTAAGATATTTGGGAGTAAAAGACCTGCCACATAAATGGGTTAAGGACACTCAACCCACACTGCATTGCTTTGTGGGTGCTTGCGAGTGTCCTTTTGCACTGGCAATGTGCATCAGGGGCCACAGTGTGCTTGTCAGGTTCACATGCCCAAGGCTCTCTCAGCAAGGAGGAATAATTTCTTCCAACCCTTGCCTTCACCGTTAATGAACTGACATAAGATCAGAGGCCAGATGATGTCTGCTGTATGCCTTATCAGAGTCAGAATAAATGTCCTTTCAATATTTTTACTTTTTTGAGACTTGCAAAGCTATAAGGTTTTATTTAGAAATCACCTCCAGTACAGTGGTACCTCGGGTTAAGAACTTAATTCGTTCTGGAGGTCTGTTCTTAACCGGAAACTGTTCTTAATCTGAAACACCACTTTAGCTAATGGGGCCTCCCACTGCTGTTGTGCCGCCGCTGCACAATTTCTGTTCTCATTCTGAAGCAAAGTTCTTAACCCAAGGTAATATTTCTGGGTTAGCAGAATGTATGTAAGTGTATGTAACCTGAAGCATATGTAACTTGAAGTGTATGTAAGCCAAGGTACCACTGTAGTAGATAATGAAGCATCATTTTGACAAGCCTTGAATGATGATGTGTGAGTTGATTCTTCCATTTTATTGCCAAAGTTGAGTTGGTAGCACCAAAAGAGTACTGCTAAATTTGACTAAAAAACTGGGTGCCAAAAAGAAAGAATAATGGCTGGGGCTCTGTGGAGGAATAGCACAGCTGGTTGGCTATGCAGGAAAAGCACATTGGTTTCCAGTTGATTGTAAGGGTCACCAGGGCAGTGGATGGAAGTGAAGATGGCTCCATCAGAGCCTATGCTAATTCTTATTTGAATCCATACCAGCATCTGTAATATATGTATCAATCCCATGCATTTGGGCATGATCTATCAGCAAATTTAATTTTGAATGAAAAATGTCTGCCCATTCTGGACATAAAAAGTGTGTTCTGTTCATTTGGCCCAATACAATGGCCCAGCAATCTGCAATGCTTTTCAAAAACCTCCTATCATTCTACATAAATTGCAGTGTTGCATTTGATAGGATTAGTAAAACAGAAACCCAAACGTATGGATGTTCTTTAGTTATTTTTCCACCTTTGTGAACTAAGATTGCGTTTTTGGCTGAGCCCCCAAAGATACAAAATTGAGGGCTTCAGGATTACTGGAGATCAGAGCACAGTTCATGGGAAGTCTTATTTCCTTACTAAGTCTTCTTGCAATTGCTGTATCTGTCAGATTAAGGAAAATCTGAATTTGGTGTCTGTTGCTGCAGATCGAGAATGCATTCTTAATTAAGGATTTACAAGATAATTGCATTTGATTAAAACACAGTGAGCTCAGTTTCACTTGATTGGTAATTAAAGATTTTTTTCTTGGCTGTTCCACTTTCCATTAGCATTTAGTGGTTAATCACTCTGGAGCATACTGGAACTGGAAAGTTTAAATATAAAATTCAAGGGTGAGTTATCTAGGTACTGCACACAATACAGAAATCACATGTTTTCTACCCAGTGTGCTTACAACCTACTCAACAACACAGAGCAAAGGATTTGATCAAGAATTGACGAGCATGAGATCAGATCAGTTTAAGGAAAGCAAACAGCACAGGGTTTATAAGGCTATAGTGGTCTGTGGCTGGTCTGTGGGAGACATGGCACTGGAAGCTGTAAAGGATGATGGGGAGATGATTATGGACAGAGCAGAGGAGGCTTTTCTAGGTATGTGTAGCTGGGGAAATCAATCAGGACTATTTAACAGAACATATGCAGAATATAATCCTAGCATGTCCATGGGGGAGTACGTCATATTCTGTCCAGTGGGGCTTACTCCTTAAGAGTTGTGTTTAGGTTTGTAGTCTTACACATCTGTGCATGTTTACTCAGAAGTAAGCCCCACTATGTTCAGGTAAGTATGTGGATAGGATCTGGAATGGCTGTTTTCAAAGGTAAATGCTGTACCAGTTCCTAGCCATAGGGGGAAATGGACCCAATGCCTAGAGCAGTGGTAGTCAACATGGTGAATCCAGATATGTTAAACTACAGTTCCCATAGTACCTGATCATTGCCCATGCTGATTCAGGCTGATGGGACTTGGAGTCCAACAACATCTGGAGAGCTCCACATTGGATGTCCCTGGTGTGCAGTGTTCCATGTATGGAAGAGATACTCCCTGTTTCATACAAGTTCCTTAGGTGTTCCATCAACCTTCCATGAACTGCCAAAGTGTATGCTATTTCTTGAGAGCATATATATTTCAAGCCATTAGTTCCACACACCATTGTTATCAGTAAATTAATGGCCTATACACAATAGCTTACAAAAAAAAAGTTGTCAGAGGATTCTATTTGTAATTTGTGCCTGTCCTTAAAACAAGCTGTCATTCTTTAAATAGAGGCTGTCATTGTGAATGCTAAAATTGTAAAAGATACATTTCCAGAAAAGGGAGGGCAAGCACAACTCTTCCCAGGGCAGATTTTCTTGGTTTACAAAAGTACATGCCTTGTCTCTTCTTTCAGGTTATACAGTCTTTCTTATAAATCATTTTTTAAAAGAAATACTTTATTTACAACATGGTCCACAACAACTCATACATACAAACCCACCACCACTGACAATTTAATTATCAAGATCCAACCCCTATCCCCTTACACAAAGAAAACATAACATAAAAATGAAAGACTTCCTTTATCCTGTAAATGGCCTCCTCATTTACTTCTTGTATACTGTTTCTTTTATATGTGATTATTACAATTTCTCCTAATTATGACTTAAAAAACCGCAGTCTTTCTTACAAATCAGTTACATTTGTTGTGAGACATTAGTGTTGAGTACAGTATTATACCTTTATCCTTTACATCTTTGTTTTCTTATGGAACAAAATATATAATTAAATGCCAGCTTGTTGTGTTCATGCTAAATTTTCGGTGAACTCAACCTTTACATTGTCTCTGCATGGAGGAGCACTAAGGGGGAAGGTCATTATCCATTATCTTCTCCTTTCCCTGGTGCTCACATCATCACCAATGGACAGGGGCGAGATTTGCTGGTGCTATGTACTTCTGCACAAAAATGACCACACCTAGAAATGTGGCTGTCCACCTAAAAATAGAGGCTAGCTACAGGGCTGCTTGTGACCAAAACATACCTGACGTCCATCCATCGATCAAATGTAATACAGAAATACACTGCAATAGTCATCATGAGATTCCTGTCCTACCAACTCTGTAATAAAGCAAGTCTAGTAATGTTTTGATTTCAAAGATGGGTATCAGATTAGTTCATAAAGTGAGGTTGCCTAGTCCTCTCTCAAGCTCCTCCAAAACCAAAGCCCAGACATCTCCTAGAAGCGTTGTAAGCCTTTTCCATTTGGGTTGGGCTTTGGGAGATGTTAGGAGTTGGGAAGACAGGGTCTGAGTGAAGTGAAAGGGAGGGCCTTCTTGGTAGTGGCGCCCACCCTGTGGAATGCCCTCCCATCAGATGTCAAGGAAATAAACAACAATCTGACTTTTAGAAGACATCAGAAGGCAGCCCTGTATAGGGGAGTTTTTAATATTTGATGTTTTATCATGTTTTTAATATTCTGTTGGGAGCTGCCCAGAGTGGCAGCGAAACCCAGAAATATACTTCCATGTTTGCCGCGTGCATATCTCCGAATTACCGACGGTTGAAGAGTGGCAGACAAAGATGATGGACTATGCGGAACTGGCAAAGCTGACGGGGGAAATCCGAAACCAGAGTGACCAAGGGTTCCAGAGAGAGTGGAGTAAATTTATTCAATATATAGACAATTATTGTAAACACACAAAGACACTAGCAGCACTGAGATAAATCTCACAATGTTTAATAGAAGGAAGCTTCTACATGTGCTTAAAGACTAAAATACTATGGGAAAAGGTAGAATTGAGACGGTATAAATGTGTGGAAATATGATGTAGGCATATAAAAACCAGATGACCGGATGGAGGGAAGTCGAGTGGCTCCCTGGAGCAAAAAAAATTGTAAAAGGAAATAAGATGTTATAAAAATGTTAAAAATTGGAAAATCACACACACACACACACACATATGGAAAAGACCTCTCTCCAAGTCCTAAGGAGAGCTGTTGACCATCACAGTAGCAGACCCTCCAAGTGTGCCTATTTTCTGTTTTTTAATAATATTTTTTATTAATTTTAACACATAAATTATAAAATGTAACACAAAACTTATCACTTACACAATCTTTTTAGACTTCCATCAACACCTCTGATGATCCACCGTTTTAACCACTTCTTATGCATTTCTTAACTTTATATTGCCTTTACATCTCTTAGCAAATCATCCTCCCCCTTGTCCATTTTTACAATACTTCTAATAATACTCCTCACAAAACTTCTTGCAACCCTACAAATGTTGTCTGTTCTTCACAATTACTTTTCAAGTAGTCCGTAAATTTACTCCAGTCTTCCGTGAATTTCTGGTCTCGCTGGTTGCGAATCCTTCCTGTCAGTTTATCTAATTCTGCACAGTCCATTAACTTCATCCTCCATTCTTCAGTCGTCGGTAATTCTTCTTGCTTCCATTTTTGGGCCAATAATATTCTTGCTGCTGTTATTGCATATAAAAAGAGCTTACATTCCTTTCTATTTATATCACTCCCCACAATGCCTAATAAAAATGCTTCTGGTTTCTTTATAAATGTATATTTCAATATTTTTTTCAATTCATTATATATCATCTCCCAGAAGCATTTTACCTTTTTACATTCCCACCCCATGTGATAAAATGTTCCCTCTTTTTCTTTACATTTCCAACATTTATTACTGACTTTATACATTTTTGCTAACTTGACAGGTGTAATATACCATCTATACATCATTTTCATCACATTTTCTTTTAGGGCATTGCATGCAGTAAATTTTAAACCTTCCTTCCCTAATTTAATTTCACCCAATCATTCAGCTGTATATTATATCCAAAATCTTTGGCCCAGAAGTGTGCCTATTTTCCAGGGACAGTCCTGGATTTACGAAAGCTGTCCTGGCTTCTGATTTGATCCCATAATGTCCTGCTTTTCCTTAGGAGCTATTTTCATCAGAGAAATGTTGGAGGGTATGCAGTAGGAATACTAGTGGGCTGACTCAAGAGAAGAAAGCTCCTTATAGCCTATTAAGAAATGCACTATGCGTGTGTCACTGTGGTAGACTCTACAGATAGGTAATAGGTAACCCAAATTCAAGTGTAATAAAATCAGTGATATTTACTCAGTAATGCTGTTCCTTTTTCCAGGGCGTGCACTTGCTCTGAAGATTGATTATGCTATTTATTGTGCAAGCTTGTAAAATGCAAAGTGATTAGATGTACGGCTACTGCTTAATCCCATCTCTGTCACTCTCTTAGTCAACAGTGGCACAGTTCTGGCGGCTTTGCATGTACTTTTACAAAAAGGTCACATTTAGCCATCAGCGCTGAAAAGCAATCTTGAAGGGCAACTTAACTGCATTATAATGAGAGCCAGGAGCACCTTACAACATTCCAACTTCTATATGATACACCAACTTTTCTTTAAAAAGAGATACATATGGTGGCAGTGGTATCTCTCAAAATGTAGCTAAGTAAATCCGGGGCTTCTCTTCTGCATCCTGACCCCATTGGAAGAGTGATTGCATGAAAAAGCAATAAACCAATATTCCGTAGCTTCAACAGATCTGTCATTTTTTTTTCATCCTTTTAATCAAAATACAATCACACATATGACACTTTCAGTCCTGGAGATGTCTTGGGATGAGAATTCAACTTCCTCAGTGTCAGAATATTATACAGCTCTTTCTATTTATACAGGGTATTTATATAACTCATCATTTTTGGCATATCTGTACACATCTAAACATTTCAGGATTTTAAATAATTTAACTCTCATGGCTGCCGTCAAAAGAATCCCAGGAATTCATCTTACCCAACGTCATATCAAGCCACAGAGGGAAACTGTTAATGTTTCCGATTCAAAGATGGTTGAAATATAGGTGAGAGTGAGTGACTTGCCCAAGTATAATTTAAACCCAACTTCTTTTTTTAGCTTACACTGTCAAATATGCATAACATTCAGCTCACAACATAAAAACACAACACATGCCACTGCTTTCAAAAGTAGAACAAAGTGCATTCAAGCATTCAGAATGAAAACAAGGCTACAATTTAGTAACCATCTCCTGTTTTCCTGTGTGAAAGATCAGCTATATATAGTATTAAAAACACCCAAGGACAGTATAGCAAACATGATTGAATGTGTGGTGTATTTAAACAACAATCACACTAATCCTCTTACAGATGGCCTAATTCAGGGGTGCCCAAACATTTTTCAAAGAGGGCCAGATTTGATGAAGTGAACATGCGTGAGAGGGCCGACCAAAGTTGTCCAGCTTTTAGGATTGAAGAAGTTGTTGAGCTTTTTTTTTAGGATTTAACCCCAAAGTTGTTGAGCTTTTAGGATTGAGGTTGTTGAGCTTTTTAAAGGATTTAACCCCGGTACATAGCGTGTTCTCCTTCATGGAGAGCATGTGTTGAGGTGGGGACTAGCAAGACACCCCACTGTTGCTGGGCAGGAAAAGAGGTTGGCCACCATTATCATTGAGCTCTTCTTGTTGCTGGGGAGCTTTATATGTTGCCATTTTTTGATTGACAGCCATAGCCTTTAAATACCCTGCGCACAGCGTTGAGCTTCCTCTTTTCGCTGCATGCATCGGATCACACCCCCCCCCCCCATTTTCAGGGCTGTTTGCTTTGACCTTGCTATGCCTGTCATGGTGTTGTCTGCTTTTGGGGCATGGGCCCGGGAGGAATTTTGTCCATTTGGCTCATTGGCTGGTGCCATTTGGTTTTTGCCTACTGCGTAGCAAATCGTCACAACTTGTAAGGTTTGTGGTTAGGCATTGGTTTTATGAATTGGTTGGTGGAGAAGTATGGATTTGCTGTGCCTGCCCCTCCAAATGCTGCTGCCGCAAGGGTATTCCGTTAAAGGAATCCAGGGGCTCACCATGCTTTTGTCTGCACCCCTGTCAAGGGGCCTAGGGCCACGCAAGAGCCCCTGGGAGCATTTGGGGTGAGGTGAGGGCCTGGCAGCCAACTCTGTCTCTCTCTCCCCAAAATGTTATCCCTTTCTGACTTCGCGGGCGGGCGAATGTCAGCCTGTCCCCGTAATGGGTGAGATAGTCGCAACCAATGCCTAAGCAACCACTCACATTGCTTGTATTTTAATAAAGTTGTGGCCAAAATTATGCCAAAAACCTTAAACAAAAATTATGCGTCAGTTGTGTTTTATTTGGGGGGTGTCTTGGGGACCTCGATACACAAATACTGCCATGGGGGCACATAACTCCACTGCTTAGGAGCTTGCACTGTGTGTCCATATACTACCAGGTCTAGTTCAGGGTTCTTGTATTTATAGACAAAGTCCATGAACATTATTTGTATCCACCTGGAACCACGCACAGCATTCAGTATTGTGGGCCTCATTCTGTAGAACTGCCTGCCAGCTGAGATCAAACTGATTCCCTTTCTGCTGAACTTCAAGTACTTGACCAAGACCTTTCTATTTTGGCAAGCATCTTAAGTAAGTGGTACTATGCCCATTTATTGAATTTATGTTTTATCTGTGTGGCTTTTTCATTTATTTTAAGTATTGCCTTACTTTGTTTAATTGTGTTTTTTAAAAAAAACCAGGAACTGGCAAACTGCCCTTTTTTGGTATTGTTTTTAACCTTCCTTGCAAGCCTGAGCTCATTCTGAGCTTTGTTTCTGCCTGATCTTCTCTCTGCAACTGTTGGCTACTCGTGTATACTCTTCCTTTGAGATTTTCCCTTTCTTCCATTTCTGATACACCATCTCCTGTTTTAAGCGAAACGACCCCACTTTTTTAAAAAAGGCACCCCAAGCTCTGTCCCAGGGGCACCCTAATTTTATGCGGCAAAGTGCTGCTGCAGGAATTTTGCCTGTAGGATAAATAAATGTGTTTTTTTAATTGACTTGCACACCATTTTTGAAAAACACATTTATTTGCAGCTTTCCAACATAACATTTCTCAGTTTTTGACTTAGAGTATGGACTCAGCTACATTAGTAAAGAAACAGCAATTTGAATGTGTTATAATCACCACAGTGATGGCACCAGAGAGCAGGAAATTTTAAAACACGATTTTCCATAGAGATTTTTTCTTTTGTTATAACAATCTAATTTCTGACTTATTTATAGCAATTTTCTCCTGTGTTTAGATCCATCCTATGTCACTTCTTCCAGCTGTTTTCTTTCTTGGAAGGTAAGGTATTGACTTACAAAATATAGGACCTGAGGGACACAGTTGATTATGTCTCTTTAAGGTACACGGGTGAAGGGAAATCAAACTTTTTTTGATCTGAATACCGAAAACAATGTCTGACAGTAAAGCAAGTGATATCTGTTGAAAGTACAATCTGGAAGGAATTTATATTTTGTTTGACAGAGTATCAAAAGATGAAATCTTGGTCTTTCAAAAATAAAATAAAAATAAATCTCAAGCAAACTTGAAAAACATAACAATCAGTCTACAGTATCCTCGTCATGAGCTGAATTAAATACAAGGCCTGTAACCATTCTGTTGATATGTGAAGGAGCTTTCCAAATGGAATTATTTAGGGAGAAACAAAAACAGCAATTGTACAATTGTGAGGAGAACTTAAGCATTTTGCTCAAATGGTATGGCAATTAGCAATGATGACAATGTGATTTATACTAATTGAGATTAAGTCAGACAAAACGGCAACATTAGTAATCATTTGAAGTACTGTATTACTCATTATACTGTGCTTTGTAAACATCTCTCTTGAAATTAAAAAGTAATTAGTAGCATTTTAGTCATTTAATTCACTATAATTAGGATTTTTGAGAAAGTACATCCTGGCTGTTGGAAGCTTTTACTGTTTGATTTGAGAAAGTGGTTTTGTTTGCTGTTGATATTTAAAACTTTAAGCAGTACTTTTCTTACCGATACGTCATTCACAAAGCCAAAAACCAATCATATAATTAGAAGCATTATGTAGGCTTTTATTGGAGACGGTCAAGGATTGACATCTCAGTCTATCTTAATACAATAATGAGTTTTGGCTAGCCCAGAAATTAAGGCCTTTCAGAGTTACTGTTTTGGAGTCAAATGAAAGAGATCAGAGAGATAGTATTCTTGAGGTGCACTTAGATAAATTTGCAGTATATCCATCATTAGCTAAACCGACCATTGACACAAGGAAAGATGCTGAAGTGCATAGCATTAAATATATCTGTCATTTGCTAAATGAGTATATGCAGTGGAGGTGCCCAATTGCCCAACTCCCCAAATTCCTTGGAAAGAAAACAGGTGAAAATCAGTGGACCGTTTCAGATTAGATCCCTCCCTCAATCCAGTCCAACTCATGGAGGAAGTGAGTGACCACAGTTCTTCCTTGCCTACTCTGCCATCCCCACCTGTATGTGAGGGATAGCCAGATTGGATTATATAAGTATAGGCATCATTCACACCATTCAGGGGCACATCACAAAAGTGGAGACTTACCACCAGGTACGCAGGGGGGGACTTCATTCATTTGCTTCTCTCCATGCACTGGATAGTCTTGGGAGAAAAGTACTGTCTGAACTGGCTTATCATCATGCTTCATTATGTATGTTAGGCTGGAATCGTCAAGCAATTCCTATGAAAGGGACAAGACATGATTCAACCAAGTTTTCAAAATTTGTATTTTAGTGGCACTCTTTCCCCTTGTTCCTGCCCTCTTTTTCAGCAGAGTGATTCTAATAAGAACCAACAGAATTACCTAGCACAGAGAATTACCCCCCCCCATCTCTCTGTTCCCACATCTTTCAAATACTAAAGGATTTGTCTGCATGGAACTTTGCTGATGAATGAATACACAGCTGGTGGTCAGCAGAGTTTTACATTGGTTCTATGTGATATATCAGCAGCAACATTTTTTTTAAAAAAGAAGAACTAGATAATAATAATAATAATAATAATAATAATAATAATAATAATAATAATTTTTAATTTATTTATATCCCACCCTCCCTGGCCAAAGCTGGCTAACAACAGTAAGAAGAAGCTTACTATACAGCCATTCATGCTTTGTAACTTTACAGATCAGCTATTGCAATTGAAATGACTTTGGAAGTGGCAGCTGCTACAGAACATGGCTGTATTTGGGGATGTAATACACCAGGGTGTTTGGCTTTTCCCTTTTCTCTGCAGTGGTTGCTCTTCCATTTCCGGTTCAAAGTAAAGATCCAACCAGGCTTGGACAAGGGTATCCCAGGAAATATATTTTTCATATGAACATCCTAATTTGTTGAATTCTGCAGATAATGAGGATCTACACTTGGTTCTGATTAGGGTTTTTTCCAGCTGGAACTCAGTTCTGGCACCTCTCTGGTGGGCGCCATTGCTAATATAAGAATATTCAACACACCACCCCATATCTTTTCCAATCTGGGTTCTAGCCCCACATTTTGGGACTGAGGCTGCCTTAGTTGCTCCTGTTGTAGAATTGTAAAGGTAGAAGGGATCACAAGGGAAATCTAGTCCAAGCTGCTGTAATGCAGGAATCACAGCTAAATAATCCCTGACAGATACCCATCCAACTTCTGTTTTAAAACATCCAATGAAGGAAAAACCACCACTTTCTGAGGCCGTCCATGCTAGTGCTGAACAGCTCTTACTGCCAGAAAGTTCTTTGCGTGTCAATACCCCTCCCCCAAGAGAAATAAAGACACAGGACACGTTGTTTAAGTTTTAATTGGGCATGAAAAGGCCACAACTTTATTGATTAGAGAATTGAAGGTATTGGCTTTAGGCATTGGCTCCTATCCACTACCCGGTATGGTGTCCGGGAAGGGTTAACACGAGCCATGGGGGTCCTGTTGAAGAACGCCAACTAGGATCCCACGGGTGTCACCGCTCGGGGGCGTGCCGGAGGCCCTTACCTTCCAAGGTTTCGGACAAGACAACGCCCCCCGGAGTCCTCTACCGGACTACCCCCTTTTCATGGGGAAGGTGATGGCGTACCTTCCCCCCCATCCATTTGCATAACAATTGAACCCCAGCCAATGCCTAACCGCCAATACTAAGGAAAGTTGTGACGTTTGCTACGAGGTAGGCGAAAAAACCAAAAGGCCGTAAATCCGCCAACTTGGAAAAATTCCTACCAGGCCCTTGCAGCGACCAACCGAAGTCCATAGCAAGGTCATATCCCTATGTCAACCTATACCTAAGGGTGGGTGGGATGGGAAAAACTTCTCAGCTGGCCAGGAGTGAAGAGGGCGGACCCTGGGCGTGCCTGGCCTTAAGTATGCGAGGCCACGCCCCCTCCAGCCCGCCGATTGGCGGACGGATGGAAGGCACGCCCAGGGATTCCCCCAGCTCTCGCGGGGGCAAAAGGCCAGCCCCCGCGCTTGGAAGGAGGGGCAAGACCGCAACCCCCTCTCCTTCCCGAGGGTCAGAAAGGGCTTTCTAACTTTTTGTTAGAATCTAATTTCTTGTAATTTGAATGTATTGGTTCAGGTTCTACCCTCTAGAGCAGCAGAAAACAAGCTTGCTGCATCATCCATGTGACAGTCCTTTAGATATTTGGCTATCATATCACCTCTTAGTCTTCTCTTCTCCTAGCTAAAGATACCCAGCTCCTTCAACCTTTCCACATAAGCCTTTGTTTCCAGACTCTTCGTCATCTTGGTTGCCCTCCCTTGCTTATGTTCCAAGCTTGTCAACATCCTTCTAAGACTTTGGTGCCCAGAACTGGACATAGTAGTTCAGGTGGGGTCTGACCAAGGCAGAACAGTACTATTACTTCTCTTAGTCTGGGCACTACTATCTTTTAAGTTCAATCTGAAGGACTTTGGGGCACTGGTGGTTATTCCATCACTCCTTCCTGTTCTAGCACTTTCCCCTCCAAATCAGAGCAAGAAGCAAAGCTGGTGAAAATGTCCAGGCCAAGAGGCCCGGGAAGATCCTGTCACATGGCTGTTTCCTCAGTCATTTTTAATTGTCCAGTTAAAACATCTTAGATGCTCACCTGAAAATGCAAGGCAGTCCTTCAGATGTTCTGAAAGATGGTTAAAAAGAAGAAGAAAATACTTTATTTCTCCTTCCATGTGGGCTGGGTAGCCTACATGCATGCCTTCCAAGATGTCAGTGTTATATTAGCTTAAGCTCATCATGGCATGCTTTGTTGTTTTACCTCACGACATCCTGCTGATTCAAATAATCAGAAGTGACAATCTTGGCTAACTGATTGGGTAGCAATATAATTTGACTGATTATAAAGAATAGTGTACAAGGCAGCAATGATGTACTCCACACTCTTTGCTTCAGCACACCTCAGGAACCCTGGCTGTGAGACTAGCTTGAGACAGACAAACCGTGTTTGGCATCCCTGAGTGAATGCTGCAAGACAACTGAATTTACCCCAGGACTCAAAACTGGCAAAAAAATTCACATCATCCATTGAATTGTAACTGACTTGGGAAGAGAGAATCACACTGTAATGGATGAAATCCATCTTCCCTTCAGTCTGAATCAGAACCTTTAATGAGAGCTTATACTGGTACAGCTTGAGGGCTTTCTTACGGTGACAGAAAGCCAAGAAGGAAAAAAATACATTTTGATCCAGCTTGGATAGCATACTTGGTACTTAGCATACAGTTAGCGCATTGCAATTAATGCAGCCTGACAAGGCACTTTAATTGACATAATTGGTTCTGCAATAATCAAGTATCCAACTGTCAGGGATCTTGTGACTACCTTGATTAGTACTAGGGTTTCATCAAATGTTTTTTCTGTTTCATTCAGGGTGCCAGAATGAGTGCTAGGATGGATGGATGGACCAGGTACCCCAGTATTTATTTCTTCTTTTCATTCCTGTTTACAATTATTTTTCCCCAGCTGTGTTGCTGCCACTTAGCACACACTACATATTCCTTTGCTTGTGATTAATGAATCCTTTTCCTGGGATAATTTTACAGGCGATCTCTAGAGAAGCAGGGATGTAACCAATCACAATCTGACACAATCTAAAGCAGCATCACTCCGGGCAAACAAAAGTAATCCAGAGTAAGGATTTGAAAAGTGTTTTCAAACTTCAGCTGGTACAAAACATCATACATTAAAACATGTTTAAAGCACATAGCTCCCCCCAAAGAATTCTGAGAACTGTAGTTTTCCCTTCACGGATTCCCTACAATTTCCAGCACCTTTAACAAACTGCAATTCCCAAGGTTCTTGCTTTCATTGTATAATGTTGATGCAATGAGTCTTTCATTGGTCAACATTGCTAGCTCTCTGAATAGGTAAATACATCTCCTCCAATTTGAAACTTTGTGGGCAAGCAATATGAATGACACTCAACTCTGCCTCTACCTCTCTTTTCCATCTGTGTATTCCAGGGAGGCTGTGGAACCCCTGGAGACTGTTTTGTGGTGGATGAAGTTGAGTAATCTTAAACAGAATCCAAGCAAGATGGAATTGAAGTGGGGAGAAGAATCACTGTCTCTTGACCAAGTCCACAATCTGGGTGAATGTAGACTTGCCACTTTGGAGGAAGCTCATGGGGCAGCTGTGGCAAGGAATATTATTTACCTGCTTCAGTTGGTATTCCAATGTTAACCATATTGTTGTTGTTGTTTAGTGTTTAGTTGTGTCTGATTCTTCGTGACCCCATGGGCTAGAGCATGATAAGTATGTTAACCATACCTAGACATATTTAATCTTGCCTTGGTTCTGCTTTCCCAAGCTTCATTACTGTAACGTGCTTCGTGTGGCGCTGTTTATGAAAAGAGTTTTGAAACTTCAGCTGGTACAAAATTCATTTATTCGCCTTTCTCTTTGGGCTGAGCAATGGAACATATTGCACCTATATTATATGACTTGCTTTGGTTGTTGGTCTGTTTCCAGGATCAATTCAAAGTGCTGGTGATGATAATTACGAGCAGTTTGAGACCAGGTTAATTGATAGACAATCTGCATCCATATGAACCTGCAAGGCAACTGATTGAACCTGCCCTAAACATATTTGATACCAAATGGCTTAATGACATTTTCTACGTCATTGAAATCTGGAGCTGTGATCTGAACTCCATTAAAGTTTTTGAAACTGTGCAGAATAGCCCCCCCCCCCCCGGGAAGCTGTATGCTCTACCATCATGAATATCAGCAGCTCTTCATTGTACAGAATCCAGGTGGCCAAAAGCTGAAGCAAGAACTGAATGTGATCTGTTAAAGTATATTAAAAGAATTTCTGCTATGCCAGTTGAGCATTTTCCCATGCAGTGCTATATGCAATTGGGTGAGAATCAATTGGGCATTTTCCTGTGCTATGCTGTGTGAAATTGGACAAGAACCAACTCTGGAAAACAGCTTGTCAATATGTTTTAGACTATTATTATTCTCCATTCCTGAGCTCTGCATTGAGCTTGAATAAGTGTCAACTAGGTCTGGCTGTTCTGGATAGAATCTAGAAGGGACCTGTAACTAATTAGAAACACCAAAATTTCCCCTTAGAATCCACTCCTGAGAACAGAACATTCTTGAGTTGATTATGTCACCAGTTTCCTTAAGAAAGGCCTTTATTGAGGTACTTTCCCAAGTGCTGCCACCACAGTCTTGAATGGATGCTATAGGAAGGTCCCATATGCAGACAGACTTTGTATATGTGGTCAACCTCAGATGGAGGGCCTCACTCATTATCTATTAGCCTGCCCCTTATATAGAGACCCAAGAGATTGCTTTCTGAAACCTCTGTTCATACAAGCAAGCACATACAGCTTACTAGAAATGGTTTGGTTTCTTTTGAAGGACAATAATAGCTTTGAAACATATAGAGTGGCCCTTTATGCCATGGCTGGGGAAAAATCAGAAGAAAGGAGTTAGATAAAATTGCTTTGGTGTGAAGGTTTAATCTGAAATCAAGCTAGATTTAAGCTTTTTGGTGTCTCTGGTATCTGCTCTTTCATGATGGATGTAGGCTTATTTTATGGATGTATGCTCTGTATTATTTTATTAATACTATTGCTACAAGTTTGTCATGGTCTTTGGCTAGAACAATAAACATATGAACTTATTAACCTGCCTGTACCTTGAGGCTTCAACTGGAGGACTTGCTTAAGAGCCATCAGTAAAGACAATCAGACTGATAGGCACTCAAAACAGAGTCTTCTCAGCAGTGGCCCCACAAGTATGGAACTCAGTTGCTTCCGAGACTCAGCAGGCCTCTTCCCTGCCCATCTTTAAGGGGCCACTGAAGACTTATTTCCCATGCTGAGCTTAGAGGGGGCGTCAATGCATATTGGAGTTTTAGACTAGGCCTTGTATATATTTATACATTTTTGCAGGCATTTGGTTTTATTTTTAGAGGAGTCATGGAATCAGTATTTTATTATTATGCATTGAAATCCTCTTGCTGTAAGCTGCTTTGTGGAGAAGCATTCTCAAAAAGTGAGGCATAAATGCATTAGATAGATATATAGATAAACAAGCTTGCCAAAGGGGGCACATTTTGCAAGAGCAAAGTTTTCAGCTCAGCCTTAACTGAAACGATTTATTAATGCTACTCACAAATTTCTTCTCTTCTCCTAGCATTCTTTCACCTGCTTTGGTGTGGAAGATAATAGCCAGTGACAATGTAATATTTAAATAATGAATACCAGGGCAGTGGAGAGGTGGGAAGAGGGCAGATTCATTCAGGATTTTAATGGTCCTTTACATCAGCCTGTCCCTTTGCCTCAGGGAAGCAGTGCTTGCTTGTAATTGTCAACACATTCATTAACCAAAGGTTCAACTTTGCTCTGGTGTGTCTAGGTACAAGTGCCAAGCCCATTTAACACCTGCCAGATATGCACAAATGGCCTCATAACAAATAAACACTCAGCCCAATGGCTCTGGAGTCTTGGCAACTCACCTGAGGAGCTGGAGATCAATAGCGTCAAAATGAGCTTGGGTTTTGTTTTGTTTGGATAATGTCATTGCAGGAAAAAATGTTGTCACATTGAATGAGAAGCAATGGAAGCAAGCAGGTGATTTGCAGTTCTGGCGGCATAGAAAGAATCCTAGGATGTCTCCAGACCATCACTATACTGCAGGAGGAACAGAAGCACATGCTGAAAATTCAGGCTTCTGCCATTAAAGTGAGTTCATGTGCTCTGTCACTCTAGCATGACAATTCCACTACTCCTCCCCCCCCCCAAGAAACCCCCATCCCTGGTTTTTTGTAGTTTAAAGAGTGATGGGAAAATGCACTGAAACATGTGAAATGAACAAATGATGTCCAGGAAGATGTATAAACAACCTGCACGCAAATCAGGATAAATGTTGTATAATCACCCTATAACCAAATCAGAACAAATGTTGACTAAAGAAAGACTGGCCATAGTCCAAACTCTGCTTAAGCTTTGTGCAAGCAAATCAGGATGAATGTTCAATAAACAGGTCACCTGGAGGACCCTGCAACAGCCTACAGACTTTAAAAAAGTAAAAGAAAAGAAAATAGTTGTTACTTGACCTGCAAGATACTGAATGTAAAAAAGGTCCCTTTTCATCTATGGTTGCCTCTCCGTATCCTCACCAGAATGAGAGCCATGTCTGATAGCCCTCATTCTCAATGCCTCAAGGACTGCCTCTTTCCATATGAACCAACCTGGTCCCTGAGATCATCTTCTGAGGCCCTTCGTCGTGTGCCTCCTCCTCGAGAGGTCTGGAGGGTGGCAACACGAGAATGGGCCTTCTCTACAGTGGCTCCCTGTCTGTAGAATGCTCTCCCCAGGGAAGTTCACCTGGTGCCTCCATTATACATCTTTAGGTGCGAGACAAAAACGTTCCTTTTTAACCAGGCCTTTGGTTGATTTGATTGACATCCATAAAAAAAAATGGGTAGGTGTATTGAGTTGTTGTTTTTATTTTTATTAGGTATTTTGTGGTTTTACATCTTGATTTTATTCTGTGAACCGCCCTGAGACCTCTGGGTATAGAGTGGTATAGAAATTCTAACAACAATAACAATTGGAGACAGCATTGCAACTGGCAAGTGGGCTCCTGAGAGACAGCCTGAGAGACTGGCCTCTTCAACAGCCTCAGCTATTGTAGCTGGAGTCAATCAGGGCCCCACCCTCCCAGACCAGCTGGAAAAAGGCCTGCCAGGCAGGAAGCAGCTCTTTCCAGAACTCACAGCCAAGTTAGTTCTAAAGACCAAAAGCTTTCCGTAAATCAACATGTATTACAAGATTGCCAGCCCCCTGAATTGTTATTCTTTACTGATTGTAAAATAAAATAACTACACTTCATGATGCAGGAATGGTAATTACACCATAGTTAAATTACAGTTATGGTGCCATTCTAAAGTGCAATTCATAGAATTAACCTTCTGTTTAGCATTTTGCAATAGCTACATGTACCACATGTGCCAATTCCAAATAATTAGAAGGTAATATATTAAGTATGACATGACTTGGGGTAATTATGAGCAATTCTCTCATTTAGTTAACCTTCTTGTTTCAGGAATTAACTGGCAATTACAGAGAAGAAACAAAAGCAACCACAATAGAAATAATATCGCTCATTTCAGGCCAAAAAAGCCATGTGTCCCAAATGAACTTGATTCACACTCAAGAAAGGTGTGCTAGGATGGCCAGTCATGCCATAATGGAGGTGGAGATGCATTTGTATCCACACCTGGAAGGAAGAGGCAAGATGTAGCCTTTACTAACATGCCTGGTGAATAACTATGGGATTCCTGGTCACTAACTTCAGAAGGGCAGAGCATCAGATGTTCAGTGGCATAGCATCTGCTTTGTAGGCAGAAGGTCCCTAGTTTGATGTCTAGCATCTTCAGGTAAATCTGGAAGAAGCTCCTGTCTGCAATCCTGGAGAGCCACTGCCAGTCCACATTGACAATCCTCCACTGGATAGACCAGCTGTCTATCTCAGCATAAGGCAGCTTCCTAGGTTCCTAACATTAACATACAAAGTGACCACTTAGGTATTGCCAAAGTCTGTCCACCATTCTGTATCTTCTCTTCCAATGAATAAGTACGGCTCTGAATATCTTTATAGGGACCCCTGACCATTAGGTCCAGTCATGGCCGACTATGGGGTTGCAGCGCTCATCTCGCTTTATTGGCCAAGGGAGCCAATGTACAGCTTCCGGGTCATGTGGCCAGCATGACTAAGCCGCTTCTGGCAAACCAGAGCAGCGCGCAGAAACGCCATTTACCTTCCCACTGGAGCGGTACCTATTTATCTACTTGCACTTTGACATGCTTTCGAACTGCTAGGTTGGCAGGAGCAGGGACCGAGCAACGGGAGCTCACCCCATTGTGGGGATTTGAACCGCTGACCTTCTGATCAGTAAGTTTAACCCACAGTGCCACCCATGTCCCACTGTATTCCTTACTGATTTATTTGTCCATCCCAATTCCACCAGGCATGCTCTCCATATAAATAGAAATAAATAAATAAATGTGATGAAGTGCCAAAGAAGACTGAAATGTTCTGAAACGTGGGAAAGGGAAACATTCACATAAATGTCAAAGTAAGAGTAAATTTCTTCTCGGTGGGGAACCCAATGTTGTTTTTCTTGTTGGGATTTTGTGTGTGTGTGTAGGTGCATGCATACATATTTCTCTCTGCTTTGTTTAGATTGCTTCCAATGAAACCTACTGTGCATAGAACTAACTGGCTGACAGAACTTTCCCCACTGCCCTTCCAAAAATGCAGAAACGCTGATGTTATGAGTGATTTTATTTGACTTCCATGCCAGGCCTTCAGAGAGGAGAGGTGGTTCATCAGCTAATGGGACATACACTGTGCTTCTCACTTGTTTTCTTGTGTTATATTGATTAGAACAGCAGGAGTAGATTTGCCATTCAGCCTCTTTCAGTCCAACAGCCTAATAGCAACTTGAAATGTACAGAGCAGTACCTAGCAAAACAGATGCAGTGGATAGCAAATGAGAAAGACTGTGTGTTAGCCTCTTCACACACACAGCACTCGCCTCAACTTTCTTCTCTTCTCATATAAGTCACTTTAGAGAGCAGCTTTCATGATATCTGATTAATTTTCAGTTTCTGAATATATTCTCAGACTGAGAGAAGCCCCCCTCTCCCCAATTACTCTATGCAAATATGGATGTCTTTTAAAGAAAAAATAGATTGGACTTTTTAGATTGTAAAACCAAGTAGATCTGTTGCCGTTTACTCACCTCTTCAACAAAAACAAATCCCAGAAATGATAAAATAAGGAACATCTTCGTATGACAGAGGAATAAAGGAAGCACATTTCACTCCCTACCAAACTCATTTAGCCATGATCCTTGACATAGGCCAGTAAAGTTATAGGGGTGGGGGGTGGGAGATCAATAGGGAGTGATGCAAATCATGAATAATAAGAAAACTATCTTTCTCAAAATAGAAACGTACCCACTGGTCTTGGTCAAATGCCATTCAAATACCCCTTAAATTGGGATGTATGTGTGTGAAATGAGTGGAGGGGTCTCTGTGCCCAGCTCCTCCAACTAAGCCAGCCGCCTGCCCATCAGTCAGTGAATGGCCAGGAGGACCACTGGTGTGATCTCCATAACCAGCAGCCAGAAGAAAGAACCAAACTAGGATGTCCTAAGGATAGGGTAGGACTGAGTGGTTTCAGTAGATTGCACAATGGCATGGGTATCTATCTGAGCTGGATTGCTGCACCAATTCCAGGCTGACACAGTGATCTGGCTGCCTCTACCTTTCAGTCCAACTGCCATATCACGGGCAGTTATCCCCTTGATCCCTACAGATGCAACAGCCAGGGGGTATGTGTGTAGTGCAGCCTTAAGGAGGAAATATTTCATTCGGTGTATAATTAAACTATAGAACTTGTTGCCCCAGGATTCTTACTACAGGTGCTCAGAGCACATGCTTATTTGTGTCCAGGAAATATGCCTGTCTGGTACACAAATGATTGGAAATTTATCTCTACTGCTAGGAAGCCCTTCTGTTGGTTTTGCAGAGAACAGGCTGCTGTCTGTCAAGTAGAGCTGGCCCAGACTAGCATGTTTATTATAATATACAGGAGCACAGCATGTCTAACACCATGCTGGAATGAATGAATGAATGAATGAATGAATGAATGAATGAAAATCTTCATGGTGAAGAATGAAGGAAAAGTAGGCTTCCTCTGGCCATAGCAAACCTTTGCTGGTGGAAAGGGTGCAGAGATGGACACCTAAGCCAGAAGCTCCAGGAGTTAGTCAGACTTAGTTTTACCCAGCAAAACCTCTCTGGAAAATAAACTGGAAGGAAGATTTCCAGGTGCATAAAGATTATCTATCCTTCTTGACAAAAGGGTTGGTAGAAGTACTGGATTCTAGATGGATGTGTTTCAGTTCTAATTCGCAGGTCACACAAGTACTCAGGACTCTCAATAGCTAATTGTTGCCTTGATTGAATTAGGAAGTGTAGAATTAGTTTTAGCAAAGCCAAGAATGATGCCTTTGGAAGTGGAGATTATTGGGCCAGTCAAGGAGATCTTTGAAAGTGTGGATCAGACCAGCTGCTGTTTGACTCTACTCATCACCTTTGAAGGCTCAGATCGGGCCAACTGTCAAAAGCAATCTTCATCAGAGGACAGTTTTGAAGAACACTAACCTCAAGGTCTCTTCGGTGGAAGATTACTCACTGCATTGGGAAGCAAGGCCACTGCATAAATTACTTCTGACCCCGGAAGAACATTTCCTGTTCCCTGAAAATGGTTGTTCCTTGGGAGAAATGCTGAGAAAACCTAGATTCAATGCTTCAATAAAGCATAACTTGCCAGATAACCTTTGATAACAAAATAGAGAATTTTGAACTAAGATGATGGTGTGGACACCTAAAATGGAAGTGGAATAGTGCTCCGTTGTAACAGGATCCTCCTACTACCACTACCTGGTTTAGGGTAGGGGACTTAAGGGAAGGTTGTGGCCTACACCTGCCCTTCCTCTTTAAGGGTAGTCCATTAAAGGAATCTGGGGCTGTCCGAAGCCTGGGTATTGGCTAGGGCCACACCACGCCCCCATCAGGAACCCTGGGGGAGCTCACAGTTGATGTACATCAACAAGGCTTCCCCTACTGATGGTTGACCCTTATGAGACTATCTGCATGACGGGCAGATGTCAGATATAGTTGGTGCAGTTCCAATGCCTAAGCCAATACCGCTCACATCTGTAACCAATAAAGTTGTGGCCTTATTTATCCCATTAACCCAAAATATTGGTGTCCATGTGTTTCATTATCTAAGAAATGGGGTGATGCTTGGGGCCTCGCCATGCAACAGGCTTCTCCTACCATGACCTAAAGCAGCTTTTTGAAAAGACAGCTAATATATGAGTGATATATGGCATGCTCTGGTCCATGGGGTCACGAAGAGTTGGACACGACTAAATGACTAAACAACAGCAAATATGAGTGATAGATCAATTTTTAGATAGAAAGTGTGTCAGCCAAAAGTTATTTACATTTCCAGAGATGCTTCATGTCTAGCTACTACCATTCTGCCTTTATTGTACCCAGAGTTTCCTTCTGGAAAGTCACACCCTTGAGACTTGCTTTCGACAGGAGATACAGTGATCTGGCTTTTAAGGCCATGAGTTCCAAGAACATGCAGGACATTGACCTGAATGCATGCACATTTATTGTTGTTGTTTTTTAATTCCTTTCCCAGGAAGCGAGATTGAATTTCATTTGACGACGATCTCATTTTGTGTGTTCACTCAAGAGGAGGTTTGCTTGGGCTTTGTGGAGGCCTTTTTCCAACAGGAGGTTCAGCCAAAGTAATCAAATCTTGCTTTGGTGCTTGAGATGCAGAGATTGCAGTGAAAAAGTGGTATTTAATGCCCTCTTGAGGCAAATCATTATGATAAACTTGGACATGCTGATCCAATTAGAGCAATATTCTGCAAGATATGAGAGGGGAAGGATTGCCTATGCTTGCCCACTCTGATCTGCTATGAAACAAAGGGATGAACAGCCTCATTCTCATAATATCTTAATAGCTTCTACTGAAGCAAATAGAATTTGAGCAGACAATACCTTGGCAACATATACCTTAACAGTCTAATCATATGTTTTATATCGTGAGCATCTAGGATTCAGTAAGTGAGTGCTTGTACTGGCATCAAGTGGCATATCCTTCACTCATACTGTGAACTGACATGGCCTGGAGGATGCCTTTACCAGGCCCTCTTTGCTGCCCGCTCCAGCATGTACATGCCATAGCACACCATTTTAGGCAGGCATTTTATATGGAGTCTCTATGTGTGTACACATAGCTTGGTTGAACTATTCCCTTTCCTTAGTTGAGAGGGTGTCAGGGACAGTACTGAGGAGGCCTGCACTGAGGAGGAATGGTGGGAGTCACCCCTCCCCCTGTTCCTGCTCCTGCATCTTCTCAGGAGCAGGAGGGCAGTATAGATTTGGAACAGCGGTTTGCAAAGGGGCTTAGTTCAGAAGGCAGAAGCTAGGAAATACTGGATGGGGAACAGCTAGGAGAAGAAACACTGGAAGAGAGGGTCAGCAGATTCACAGTCTCTGGAAAGCATTGTTCCGGTCTCCCCAAAGTTTTGAAGACTTCAGAAAGTCTCAGAACAGCAAGCTCAGAGGGTATAAGATCAGATTACAAGAAGTAGGAGTGGCGTAGATTAATAGGGATGTAGGGCTGTGTGATCTTTCATTGGGAGCACTTACATTTCTAGGAGATGTGTTCTTTGTTCTCTCACTGTGATTATTAAAGAATTCTAAATGGTAAGACTTTCCTTCGTTTGATCTCCTTATGTACTGCCACAGTGGGAGGAAGCCGATTCCCTGAAGCCTGACACAGGGAGAATAGTAGCATGGATGCTGTATGAATCATGTGTCCATGAGAAGCACCTACCTCACAAGCAATTTGTCTGGTGAAGGGGACAGTGAGAAAAGAATCACTAATGTGGTAAATGTATGAACTATAGAATCTTAGCTCAATATAGGAACAGCCTTCAGCTACACTGGCACTTTCCCTACAATCCTGTCAAGGCACTGTAAGCTGCTATGATGTAAGAAAGACACAAAACAGTGACAAAGTCCATCACCCCCACCTTGGAAATCCTCATGCCAAATTTGGCCATGATACCTTGAGAAGCAACTGAATTTATGGCTATCTTGATTCAAAATGATGGCCAGTGGCCCAAAATCAACAAAAATGGCCGCCTCCACATCAGGAACTTTCATGCTGAGTTTGATGATAATATCTTGAGAGACATTTGAACACTTAGACAACAAAAGAAATAGAAAAATAGACAAACCGTTTTCCAAAATATATAGGATTTTGCAATTCAGTTGAGAAAAACCTAACAGCCTCGCTGGAAACGCATGATATTTTTGATATGTTTTCTAAACAAAGATGATAGTGATGAATCACCGGATCACACATGATTTACCTTTCCATGGAATTAACATGAAAGGACTACCAACATTGTTACAATGTTTTGCAGAATCACATTAAAATATTTTCTTTAAACTAGGGTAGGTTCCATGCAGATAATTTTATATAACTCAAGACTATAAATTAAATAAGCTCTTCATTTTAGAAAGTGCTTTCATTCTATGAGTCACTCTTTCTGTTCTCATTTTGACATAAGGGGTCATGGTTTCTGATGTGCATAGGATACAATTAAATGAGCAGTATTTAATTTTCTAGGCAGTAGGAGGCAGTGGCAGCCTAAAATTGAACCTGAAACCTAATGTGCTCTAAACAGACACACCTGTCTCAGAAAATTTATTTTGGCATTGTGGATCAGAATTCTACAGTAGCCAGCTCTCTGGAATTTCTCCAGCTTGGAATGGTTTGGAACAGTTTGGTACACCATCTGGATTCAAACTAGTGTCCCACAGAATCAAAAAGTAGGCCCAATCCCCCTTCTCACTCGGGAAAAGTCTCACCAACGTGGACAACTAGATCTCTGAAGGCATCTGAATCAGTGCAGTTTGGAACATTTGGGTCTACTATCTTGATTTAAAATAGCATCTGACAGAGTACAAATGTAGATAAAAACCAGTTCTTCCATCTTGAGAACAGCCATGTCAAATTGGGTGACAATAACTCAAGAGGCATCCACATGCATACAGAGCAGACAGATTGACCACTTTCCAAAATATATAGTAGAAGAAAAGAAAGAAAAATAACTTTAAAATGAAGTGTACTTGGGAGATTCTTCAGCCTCCAGTACCTCATTAAATGGTTATTCATACAATATGTTTCCTCGCCAACAACTTCACCAGTAAGATACATCACAAATGGTGAGTAATAAATCTCTGTGAATATTTCATGGCTCTCTCTGGTAATTAAGATTTAAATGACATCTTCCATGTACAGCCTATAAAATCAGAATGCAGAGATAATTTCAGGACAGACTAAGAAATATGAACCTTTATATTATCATTCCAAAAATCCCATTAGATCAAACATGTTCTGGACTTTAGGACATCTTCAATCAGGGGTGGGCAACTGTTTTTGTCCTGAGGGCTACATGTGGAGATAGGTGAGTTGTCAGTTGGCCCCATTTTTCTTGGACTACAGCTTTGGAGGCCAGATGTTTTCTGATTTTGAGCATTAGCTCATGACTCCAGATTCCTTTATCTATATTTTCATTGTGGTACTCCCATCTCGAATATCACATTTTGAATTCCAAATAAGGATAGAAGAGAAATCAGTTTTAAATGGCACAAAATTTGATGCTTCCAAACTGAGCAGACCACTTCTTGCAGCCACTTATGTCCAAGCTGCTTATGCATTGTCAGACTTTTTAAAGCCTGATTAATTATATGCAAGATTATACACCAAAATTACAAACCAGATTTACAAACATTATTCATATTAAAGTGTGAAGCCCCATACGGCACTATACCTCTGAAGCATAATTTTATAAGGATAAATGCAGAAGTGTTTTTCTCAGTATTTTGCATTGTTGTATGTCGCTTTTTACTGTATGTGCCAGTAAATTTAGGGAATCTAGATTGTGTGTAGGGTTAATATCCATATGTTATACAGTGGTACCTTGGGTTACAGATGCCTCAGGTTACAGTCGCTTCAGGTTACAGACTCCGCTAACCCAGAAATAGTACCTCGGGTTAAGAACTTTGCTTCAGGATGTGAACAGAAATTGTGCGGTGGCAGCAGGAGGCCCTATTAGCTAAAGTGGTGTCTCAGGTTAAGAACAGTTTCAGGTTAAGAACAGACCTCCAAAAAGAATTAAGTTCTTAAACTGAGGTACCACTGTATGCAGAATAATGCATATAATATGCAATAATTGTTTAAATATTTAGTGGAACCAGTAAAAAATTCCTAGTGACATCAAGGGTCATGAGGGGAATTAGAAAAATCCATGCAGATAAGCAAGTCATCGGTATTTTTGGAAAGTTCCTTCTCTATCTCAGATTTGAAAATCTGGAAGTTAATTTAAGGCTGATCAGAATGATCAAGCAGATGTACTGCATATGTATCTGCGTTGCTATACATTTCTATGCAGCCTCCCTTTTCTGATGTCCTACAAGCTCCTTGATCCAATGCCACCAAAATTAGGAATAGTAGCTTTTTTAAAAAAAACAATGAAACACATACAACTTTCCACCTTTATTAATGAATGTTGCTTAGCCTTTCTCTTTTCATATGCATTTTGGGGAGACAAAAATGCCATATCCATATATCTAACAAAACGTTGCAACATGTCATGTCACCTATCATGTCCTATTGCATACTGTATGACTGCAAAGCGAAAAGTCCTTTCTAGCTGTACTGTTGATCACATTTCTGTGCTTATAGAGACATTTATATATTTACACTGATCTTGCATATGGTGGCTAGTCTGAGCAGTGAAACAAACTTGTTCCACTTATTCAGGAGCTGGCATGTGTGCAGCTTGATGATTTAGTTATGAATCTGTAGTGTCAGAGTTTCATCTCAAAGCTTTCTAAACGATCTAGTGAGGCATGCAGAAAACAGCTCTTTTCACTTTCCCATCCCTCTCCTTGCGCAGAATGATGAGAAAGGGGGGAAGGAACACACTGCAGTTCCCATAAACAAGGCTTCTAATCTTTACGGTCTTGTCTCGGGGGGGCAGCGAGACACAGTGATAAAGCTAATACATGGTTATGTATCTCGGAAATGCCAGAGATAAATGCGGGACAATGAATTCCCCTCACCGCTGCCTGCATTTTTAAAGCCCAGTTTGGGCGCAAGCCAGCTCTCTCGTGAAATAAGATGGGATTTGACATGTTTGTCAACCTCTTTGTGCTGACAAAACACATGGATGCCATAGGGTAGCCTTCCAACCTTCACTTTCACGTGCGAGGAAATCAGGTGCCTGGGTCAGTCAGTCAAATCCTTACTTTCTGCTGGCATGTACCTGAACTGCTTGCTGAAGGAAGGAAGGAATTACAGCATTTTCTAAGCTGCTGTAGAAGCTGCCTTTTCTCTCATGCATATGCAAGAGATCAGTCACAGGTTCAGCCCTTGGCATCTCCAGTTAAAAGGATCAGGTAGCTGCTGATGGGAAAGGCATCTCTGCCTGAGACCTTGGAGAGCCGCCGCCACCACCAATCAGAGCAGATAAGGCTGGGTAGATGGACAAATTATCTGGCACCTGTTAATATGCTATGCTCACGTTAGAAACAGATTTCTCCCTCAAAGGCTTACATAAGAAACACCACATTGAAGCTGAAGCAAGATAAAGCGAGTACGAGAAAAAAGCAGATGAGGATAAATAGGTATGCAAGAGCCACCAGATTCATCAAAACGCTTTGCAGAAAACAATGTTTTCATCAGGAATGTGGCATGGGAGTAAAGGGTTAACGCCCCTCCTGATGATCATCACCAGCCCCCCCCCCCAAAAACTGGCTGCTGTTTGAAGCTATAGGAAAGAAAAAGTGAATCCCATAGGACTTTCTCTTATGACATTTGCGCTTGTGTGAATGCATAGGTTATTAGGTAGATGCCATAGCACATGTCTTTTTAGATTGTGAACCCGAGGACAGGGGCCATCTTATAACTGATTTTTGTAAGCCACACTGAGAGCCTTTTCATTTAAAGAGCAGGGAATGGGTGCTGTAAATAAATAACATAATGATAAATATCCCATGAAGACTCACTATTTTGAGGGAGGTGGAGCATAAAACCATATTAAATACATTTTGATGATGCCTTTAATAATCAGTCTTATAAGTGGTCCTTCAAAGAGCAGCCTAAATTCATAATCTTATTCTGATTTCCTGCAAAGAGATTGTTCAGCATACCATTAAACTAAACACTTTTTGCCATTAAATGAAATGCTTTCTTACTGGCTGAACTTCCAGAAATAAAAAATAAAATAATAACATACAGACAAATGATTGAAGCAGTTATATTTTAGAAAATAACATTCCAAATGTACATTTGTTTTCTTTCTGTTCCTTCAGACAGGAATTCCCAGAAGAAACACATTCTATCCATCAGCCTGCTCATTATCTAGAGACTCTTTTCTTCCCATATTTACTATCCAAACTGTTCAGCATTGAAAAGGCCTCAGGCTTCTGCCTTTGATCTCATCAGTTCCCACAAAAGCCTGTTTTCTTTTGTTCCCTGGTAGCAATCAAAATGGTTTTGTACCTGTTTTGAACAGAACCATAGGAGGATTTGCTACTTTGCAAAATATATTTTGCTCATGCGACACTGTGGAAATATGGAATATGTGGATTTGTTCAATTAAATGTCCAGCACAAAGACGTTGTCACTTCATTCAGTCTCATTTCTGATCTTGGCAGGCATCACATTCATGTCTTGAACCAGCTGTTTGGAAAACTGCTGCCATGTTGACTCTGCAGTGTGGCAGACTGAAGCAATCCATAGACCCAGGGCTCCTGGCATGATCCCAATACTTCAAGCAGGCTTGCTCTTGGTTTCAAGTTAAATATGCAATGCAAACAGAGCACCAGTGCGGAGTAGGGGACAAAGTGTTAGATGAGGATCTGGGAGACAAGGGTTCAAATCCCCAGTCAGTTATAACCTTGGGCCATTTGCTATCTCTTAGCTTAACCTACTTCACACAGATGTTTTGAGCTCCTAGGAGCTCCTTGGAAAATACATAGATTAAAAAAATGTAATCATACGTTTTATCAGCTTTACTTTAGTAAAGAACTTGGGATGAATTCCACAGAACCACACTCTTTATTGCTGTAAGAAAGCTGGGTCCTCACCAAGGTACAAACAATACAAACATGTAATAAATTGTGGGTTGAATGCCAACTTTGCTGCCACTCAAGGGATGCTCCTACTGTTCGAAGAGGTGAAATGACTTTTACCAATGCCACCTTCCCCCTCCAACATTTTGTGCCTCTCCAAATCTCAATGTAAGTTTGGAGGACCTTCCTGGTGGAGGTGGGAATTGGCCACAGTCACCTCCCCACTTCCAGCAGCAGGATCCTCTAACGCAGACTTTCTCAACGTTGGGTCCCCAGATGTTGTTGAACTACAACTCCCATCATCCCTAGCTAGCAAGGCCAGAGCTCAGGGATGATGGGAGTTGTAGCCCAACAACATCTGGGGACGCAAGGTTGAGAAACACTGCTCTAATGGATCAAAAGCCTTCCAAGGGCAGAAGAAGTTCTTCTGTTCTGGATCTGATGTCTGGTTACTCTGAATATCTAAGTGAAAATTGGGGGTTATGTATGAAATTGGTGTTAATTGTCATGGACTGGTTGGATGCAGAGGAATGGTGGGAG
Source organism: Podarcis melisellensis (assembly GCF_964234715.1). NCBI lineage: Eukaryota > Metazoa > Chordata > Lepidosauria > Squamata > Lacertidae > Podarcis > Podarcis melisellensis. The sequence goes on from NC_138528.1 coordinate 52,931,643, forward strand.
CAACCTGCTAGGGAATCACCAAAGGAAGAAGTCTCAGAGCCTGGGGAGTGGTGGCGGGACAATGATGAATGGTCACAGAAGGAAGAGGGAGCAGACCAGGAAGAGGAAGTATTGGAAGAGTCTGTGGCAGAGAGAAGTCAAGAATCAGAGGCAAGTGAGTAGGATGAGGGAGGTCAAGAGGCAGAGATGAGTCAGGCTGATGAAGAGTCATGAGTGTCTCCCAACAAGTTTCCATCCCCCTGACTCCCAGAACAAGAAGAAGCCTGAAATGGGAGGAACAAAGGCAGGAGTAATAATAATAATAATAATAATAATAATAATAATAATAATAACAATAAATTTTATTTATATCCCGCCCTCCCCAGCCAAAGCCGGGCTCAGGGCGGCTAACAAAAATAAAACAGTACAAAAGTACAGTACAAACAACACTCTAAAATCATTCATTGTAAAATTGATTCAAATCAAGCCACTGGCAACCATTGTGCCAGAGCTCCACGAAGATTGCCGAGGGAGGGAGTCAGGCTGTGCCCTGGCCAAAGGCCTGGTGGAACAGCTCTGTCTTGCAGGCCCTGGAGAAAGATGTCAAGTCCTGCAGGGCCCTAGTCTCTAGTGACAGAGCGTTCCACCAGATCGGAGCCACAGCCGAAAAAGCCCTGGCTCTAGTTGAGGCCAGCCTAACTTATCTGTGGCCTGGGACCTTCAAGATGTTTTTATTTGAAGACCGTAAGTTTCTCTGTGGGGCATACCAAGAGAGGCGGTCCCGTAGGTACAAGGGTCCTAGGTTGTCTCTGGTTGCTTGGAAGAAGCCCTGGAGAGGAGACATAGATGGCCGTAGGGAGGTGGGGACCTTTAGTTTAAGCAACAGATTTCATGGAGTAAGCCCAACAGGGAATGAACTGCTGTGCTCATGAGGCCTGAAACGCTGTGAGTTAACTCCAACTTTGAACCGTGTGATTTGCTGACTGGCTAACTGTGTGACATTATTGAGATGTCAGTTGTTTTATAATGTGGCTGGGTGGTGGATCTTCAAATATAGTGCCTGTAAGGAAAAAAACAGAGATTATTTTTAGAGTGCTTCATTTGAGTCTAAAGAAACTATCCAGCCTGGAATCACTGCAGAGGAAGAAGGAAGTGAAAGTACAGCATCTATTTAGTTATTTTTTTATACAAATATGTAGACCGCTTAATGATTAAAACCTTGGTGCAGTTTACAAAGAACATAAAATATACCTGAAAATTATCAACAGAAGGCAGGAGTTAAAAACAAGTTGACCTAAAAAAGCATGTCAAATGTAGATATCTGGGTAGGCTTATCTAAAGTTATTTAGCAGGTGCCAATATCTATATAGTGAAGGTGCTGGCCTAAAGTCCATAGACAGGGATTTCCAGAGTGTAGGAGTTGCTTCACTGAAAGATGGATTCCTCACCAGTGTGCAATGGACATTGTGTGGCACTTGCAAAATTACTAGTTCTGCAATACATTTACAATACAGCTGAGCATTACCAACTGGGATAAAATGCATAATGAACCAGTTTGGTTTTTCCTGTTTTTCTCTGAAATTTAGTCAATTTCCTATGAAAACATTGGTAAGCACAGAAAGTCCCAACCAAATGAACCATCAGTATTGTGGGAGCCTAAAACCAGCTCTAAGTTTGCTATAATCACCATAGGTATCACAATATCTGCACACCTATATTAAGTATCTGGCTTCTGCTTATTGAACTGGAAGTTCTGGAATGCTCGACTGCCACATTTGATTGGGAGATGAACACTTAAAAATAGTCATTCAGTGTGAAATGAATTGGGCTTGAGCTTGTCCTTGATAAACATACAACTGCTGAGAATACCCAGTGGGCAAAGGGAGGAGAAGAAAGAAAAGAAAGACATTTTTATTGCAAGATGGAAACTCATCAGTGTATCCATCAGTGCACTTGCACGCCTTTTGAGTATTTGCATAAATTATTTGGTAATTAGTAGCTTTAATTGCTTTCTGACACTAAACATTAGTTTGGCTGCCCTGCTATGCATTCTCAGTCAGAACCATTACCATTCATGTCACTGGAGTTTAATTCAAGGCTATGTTTATCATTTGATTTCTCTTTCATTAAGTAGATTCAGATGATACACAGCACCACAGGACAGTGGCCTGCATTCTGAATGGCAGTCCCTTCCACAAGTGGAACCAGTTGTCTGATCACGTGGCATCACCTTCCACCCACCCTTTTCAGTCCAGTACTGAATGTGTCATTAACTCATTTGAAACAGTGCATTACTATTCTTGACCCGTGATGGCCATTCACACATTCAAGTCATTATGTGATGTTGTTGTCTTCCAGTAATGATTATGCATGTATTGACCAACTTTATTTCACTATTGTCATGAAACGACAGATGGGGCTTGTCAACCTGCGAAGATAACCCATCTAGGAGAAGGAAAATTCTTATCCGAAACCTCCACTGCCTTGTGGGATATATCCAGGACAAGAAAAGCCTAAGGAGGAAATCCTACAGAAATCCAGAGTGGTGTCCCTAAGATGGTTGGATAGCACCTTATATGTCTCCTTTGAGCGACTCCTGCAGCCAAGCTGGTGTCAGACATATTGCTCTGCTTTCCTTTGGACCACATCAGTGAGATGGAGGGGGGGGGGGTCTTATCATCTGGGCAGCCCAGGACCTCCATACAGACTGCCAAGGTTTGCACCCCAGGGAGGTTACTTCAGTGCTGCTAACAGTGGTTTGACTTCACCCCTGGAGGTACACTCAATTGTCTATCAAGACAGACGAATGCAAACAAATCATGAAACCAACTGAGCAGTGATCTCTCAACAACCATCTCCCCTGTGCTATTCCCATGGTAATTGACCCCATGCTTCTATTAAGCTCATCCCCATGGGATGGGAGGGGATTTCTGTCAAAATGGGGAGAGGGGTGATTTAAAACTTTCCTCTCCCTGCAATCCCCTGACCGGGGAACATCTAAGAGTGGTGAAAAAGAGGCTGAACTACAGAAGGAAATTGATCTTCATCTTGAGTTTCCATCATTCTCCCCTGCTGCTTGGCTAATCAATGGGAGGGTATGCTATGGGTCATGAACTATTAGACAGTGAGCCACTAACGGTTCAGAAGCACAGACTGCAGACTTCTGAACAAGAAATAGAAAAAAATGCATGTTTCTTGGAGTCTATGCATAATGACTGAAGAATGTAGAAAATTCAGTCAATATATGCATGTTAAAGGTAAAGGGACCCCTGACCGTTAGGTCCAGTCGCGGACGACTCTGGGGTTGCGTTGCTCATCTCACTTTACTGGCTGAGGGAGCCGGCATACAGCTTCTGGGTCATGTGGCCAGCATGACTAAGCAGCACACAGAAATGCTGTTTACCTTCCCACCAGAGCGGTACCTATTTATCTACTTGCACTTCATGCTTTTGAACTGCTAGGTTGGCAGGAGCTGGGACCAAGCAACGGGAGCTCACCCTGTCACGGGGATTTGAACCACCGACCTTCAGATTGCCAAGCCCTAGGCTCTGTGGTTTAACCCACAGCGCCACCCGTGTTACACAACATTTATTGTGTATTACACATAATGGTTGGGAAATTACATAATGGTTGGAGAATGCACATAATTCAGCCCAGAGATGCACATTCCATAAAGCTTGTTGGGGATTATACATAGTGGCCACAGAATGTACATAATTCAGACAGTATATGAACTTTCCCCAAGGCCAGTTGGAGATTATATATATTGACTGGGGAATGTACGCAATTCATGGCAATCGTATGTTCACATTTTCCTTGAGGCCTGATGAATGTGCATAATAGCTGGTTGTTAGGCACATTAACTGCTAAACTTATATCCCCTTAACACAGATAACTTAATTGTGGAGGTATAGAGATAAATTTGATGTAACAGCTTGAGTGCTATTAACAAAGCATTTTGACTTTGTTCTCCTGAGTTTATAATGCCATCAGAGCTGTGAGATACAATTGCAACTGTTTTTTAAAAAAAAGTTCAATTGGCCGCATCATTCTCTTTGTTATTATTCTGATTGTTGTTATTATTATTCATGTCCCATTAGCTTCTTCACCTTGAACTAATATGACATTTCACTGCTATGGGAAATCAATGGGGCAAAAATTTCTCATGCTTCCACAAACAATTACTGTTGATTTAAGTACAAAGACTAAATACCACATAGACAATATAGATAAAGAGATTAGAAAGGGTAAGGAGAAGCCATCCATTATTGGGCAAGTTATTTTTAAAATGTGTGTCTTGTGCAGAAAAGAAAAGAAAAAGTTTCATTATTGAACGACCGTAACTTGACAGAAAGTTGCTTTCAACATAATTCGGTAAGGCCTTGCTTCTGGTAATGGTTGCAAACTTCAGATTTAATTAGAGTGTAATTGCTCTTTTAAATTATCCCAGTTTGCTGTCTCTGCACATTCTTCCCAATCTCTTTTTGAATTTATTTGTACAGAAACAATTATTTTCAATATAGATCTTAAGTCATTTACCCCCCTTCAATGTATGATGATTTACAAAATTGTATGATTTTACACTGCTTGTCCAGAGTGTCTGTGACTAATTTGCACTTCAGCAGCTCTTGAATGATCATCGGGTTGGCCATGCTTTAGTTCCATTGAAATCAATGGTAATGAAGTTAGTCTTGACAAATTGTCCCCTTGATTTCAACAGGTGTAGAGTATGGATAAGAGGAGACTGAGAGGAGATATGATAGCCATCTTCAAAGTTGGGTGACCATTTGCCTTGGATTCTTTAGTTGAGATTCCCACATTGCAAGAGATTGGACTAGATGACCCTCCAGGGTACCTTCCAATTCTATTATTGTATGACCAACAGTCTGAAACCAAGCTACTGCAGTCTGCACAACATTCTGCCTCAGCCTCCCTCAACCTGGTGCCCTCCCACCAGCTGCTCATTGGGCAGGCAGGCTGGGGCTGATGTGGATTGTAGTCCAAAACATCTGGAAAGCACTAGGTTGGGGAATGCCTCTCAACACCAAATAGACCACCAAATATGTAATACACTAATTAGGAGCAGATGTATCTATCAATTTTGCTTTCTCTCCGTTTTCCAGTCTTAAGTTCAGTTCTCCATACTTCAACAAGAAAATGTCCACATGAAAATTTATCAGCGTTTTAGTGTGACATTTCTCTTAATATACAGATTTTTTTTTTGGTATGCAGTTTTCTCTAATGAACACATTTTTACAAAGCACTTTAATGCATTTTTGCATGCTATTGGCACTGATATATGCATTTTAATGCACACTTCAATGTCTCGTCATTTTTGGCTGTTGTCTGGGCTCACTTGAGCTGGAGCTGATGGGAGTTGGAATCCAACAACATATGGAGAGCCACAGATTTCCTATCAGGGCAGATTTAGAGCTGTGTGAGCAGTGTGTTAGAATTCCTGCTTCATGATTGCAGTCATGGGATTGTTGTCTTTCACATGGCGGTGTATGTTTTGACTCCACAGAGTGGGAAGTAACAGAGACAGGATGTTTGTGTTACTGTGTTCCGTGAAGTGGGACTATTGTCCTTTGTTCTTTCTTTTTGCTGTCTGATGCTAGAGAGAGAGGGATCCATGTTGCAGTGCTCTGTGTGTGTTTATATGTAAATAAAGTAGATTAGCCAAAATGCTGAGTTGCTGAGGTCTGTTACGCAAGCTGCGAAGACTCTGCGGATCCCTAAGTGTGCCGATGTCTGTTGGCATCGGTCGCTGTGATGTTCAGGAAGAAGAAAGCTTTTGAAGCTCCCGAACGACTGACCAGGAGGGATGGAACATGCCAGTCAGGCATGTGTCTCTGCCAGGGTCCTACTTGAGAGTAGGATGAGCTCCTGACATAGTGCACAGGGACTGGGTGTTGAGCTGAGGAGGCACCATCACAAAGCCCGGTAAGTGAGTGAGTTGCTAGGTTTTGGGAAGGAGGCGTGAGGCTCTAATAGGGTCCTAGAGTCCTCCAACCTCCTTTCCAAAGCCTAGTTAGCACTTCCCCAGATTTGGGAAGAAGGAGGGAAGGCTCTATGATCCTGCCAGAGCCCTTGTGCCCCCAGGCACCTCCTTACCCACCTTTGGGATGGCAGCCTGAAGACTGGTGGGGGAGGTGCTAAATTTTGGCCTCACACAAGGCACCATAGAACCCAAGTCTGCCACTGTTCCTATCCTTGTCTTAGATCAGGCATCCCCAACCTGTTGCCCTCCAGATGTTTTGGCCTACAACTCCCATGATCCCTAGCTAACAGGACCAGTGGTCAGGGATGATGGGAATTGTAGTCCAAAACATCTGGAGGGCCAAAGATTGGGGATGCCTGCCTTAGATGTACAGGGCAGTCTTGTGTGTGCAAACAGGCTCACCCCTTGGTTGTGTGTGATAACTCTATCTCTTCCACAGCTATGTGGTTGGGCACTCACTATGGAAGAGAAAAGAATGAGCTGGATAAAGAGTTTCAGAGCTGTGCCCTAAGCACCGGCTGCTCATGAAAGGCAGGAGCTTTGTGATCTCTGGCTCAAATTAACCCCCAGATAGTAGGGCCCACTCTTTCTTCTGCAAAGTAATATTTCCAAATTGCTTTAAAGCCTGGCTGCATGTAGGATTAAGGGAGCAGGGCCAGATCTGTCAGTTTGTTTGTGGCTTGCTTTGGAACGCTGCTATTTCTTGAAGGGGAAAATACTTTGTGGCTTTTATAGCCCCCAGAGAAGCAGGCGAGATTCTGTCACCTTTTGATTTATAGAGTGCCTTTTGACTAAGTAATCAAAAAGGGCAAGAGATGTGTATCATGGGATAACAAGATTTATGAAACATGAAATCCGCCCGCCCCCTTTTTTTGTTGATCGTATCAGACTGAGCATTCAGGTGAGGAGGGAGACAGAAGAGCTGGAGGTGGGAATTAAAAGCCGGAACATGATTTACAACTTATCGGGGCTGAATACAGATGTATGTGTGCACAACTCTTTCGCTCTTAATATTGGAGACCTATCTGAGAGCCTGCTGGGAATGTCAGTAATTACCAGCTGGGAGTCTGACATACTGCAGATCTGCAATTACATGCACTGGAGACCAATAGGAGGTTCAAAACAATTAAATATTAAAGGGAAATGAAGGACAGCAAAGGAGGAGGCTGCAGGCTATTTTCATAGACCCTGCAGCTTTAATAAGGTAGCTATTTAAATTGGGGAGATGTCCCCAGGGTAGCAAGGGTGCTTTTCTGTCCCCTAGCTCTGTAAAAGTTTTGGGGAAAGCATTCGTCTTCAGAAATGCAACTTGACATATTTATTTCGAGCTGTTGACACCGTGGATTTCCAATCCTCCATCCCTGCATTTGAAAGTGAACCACGGTGTGATTGTGTTAGAATGTCTGTGTGCCTTACTTTACAGAGGCCAGTTCTCTGTTTGAAGGTGCCCTCTGTTTGAGTAGGGCATGCTTAAGTACATTTCATGGAGATTAGCTCAGTGATTTAAAAAATAATAATTAAAAAAATAGGGGTAAAGTAGCCCAGTCCCTCCAGCTCAATGAGATCTTATTGTGTAAGTGAAGAATCCCAGTGCAGTTGTAACATTGGAAGAGAACAGGAGTAAATTGCCAACTGAAACAAGAATGAGGTAGTCGAAATATATATAAAAAATATAAAAAATTGCCCAGTAGCACCTTAGAGACCAACTAAGTTTGGTATAAGTTTTCGTGTGCAGATCTGAAGAAGTGTGCATGTACATGAAAGCTCATCCCAAGAACAAACTTAGTTGGTCTCTAAGGTGCTACTGGACATTTTTAAATTATATATATATATATATATATATATATATATATATATATATATATATACCGACTACATCAGACCAACACAGCTACCTACCTGAATCAAGAATGAGGTAAATTTTGATCACTGAAAAAGCCAGTCTGCCAGTCAGAAAGATCATTGATGAAGAGAAATGAGAGAGTCCTGGGCAGGCTTATTTAGGGGTAAATCTTTGGACTTATTTTACACGTTCCAGGCATGACCTGCACTTTAAAGCTCCATGTCCAAACATCCTTTTCTTTTTCTCCTAACATTATTTGTCTCCTTAGTCTGGGATTATTATTATTATTTATTTATTTTGCCTTTCCCCCAGTGACTTAAAGCTGAAATTTGTTGGTCACCGGTTGGACTTACGTATATTGGTGGAAATGGCATTGGGCAGGATCAATACAGTCAGTGATATTTTTCTTTAAAAACTGTTTACGGGTGCTCTCATTGTGACTCAAGAAAACCACCATTTTATAGTTCAAATCAGGAAAAATAAATACAGTAAATGGACAAAAGTACAAAGAACGTGCATTACACCAGGAAAGGAGATGAATCCGCCATCGGAGGTGGTAACAATGAAACTGACCAGTCACCGTACTAGATTCCAACTCCTACTTCACACATTAAACATCATCTGAGACTCAGGAAACATCGTGACAGGAAATGAGGCCTCCATCAGGGGTAGCAACAGAACTGATGATTCACTGTGCTAGAGAAGAAACTATTCCTTTTTAAAAAATAAATTTAAAAAATTAGGTTCTTCTCTTGTTAGATTCACAAAATGTTTAGGGATATGTGTACACCTGCGAATCCTGAGAAAAAAGCACTGAATATAGTAGAGCCCCCCCCCAAGGGGCCTAAGGGAGAATGATTGGCCATGGCATGCCCTAAGCTTATGTTAGGGGCCCTGCATAGCTGGAATATTTCACCCTGGTCACCCGTAAGACCAAGCTTGCTTGGCTTGCACCATGCTGGGGCACAATGCTGGGTGATTCCTATGGAGGGAGTTGTGGTATTTCCAACCCTAACAAAGGACCCTTCCATCAGCAAGGGCTGCTGAAAAGTAGAATGGGATCCTGGCCCTTCTGCTATGTCAATCCCACTTCCTACTGTGGTCAATAAAGATTTGGCCTGATTTTACCCAACCCTGACTCCTGTCTAGTTATTTCACCACTGTCACAGGGACCCAATTTTTGCCTGCCAGGACAACCTCCACAGCCAAAAATATGGTGTGTTTGTGTGTCAGCAGAGAGTGCTCAGCTGCCCCTTTCAAATAAGCATAAGGGGCAGAAAAGAGAGGGAGGGAGAAAGGCAAGGGGTGGAGGCAGCATTTTTCAAGCAACATTGTAGTCACAACCAGTCTTAGAACCAGAACACTTGTCTATGATTATAGAAAGGATTTGGTGCAAGTGACGCCAACATTCCAGAGGGGCAAAAAAGCTGCTGTAAATATGTCCTAAGAAAATAAGTTTCAGTTAGCTTAGTATGTAAAGCCAGAAGTTCTAACCAGTTAATTGGTATGATTAATTCATTAATCAGATATCAAAAATATGGTATTTTAATTAGATTTTAATTGTAGCTGGCCCGTGAGAGCAGGTTTCAGTGGTTATGATGATGTTCTGCATAATGCAATACTGGTGTCATGTAGATGAAATAACCATTTCTTAATTAAATATCTTCTTGGTTTCATCTGTGTTCAGATCCTCCGAAGTATCTTTTACTCACTTACGTAATCAGTTAAATGTACAATAGTTAAACAAAAACATTTAATCAGAAGCCTAATCCTTTAAAAAACCAACCCCAAAACATTTAGAGCAGCAGCCTAATTCAGACACAACCTCTCCTTCAGGCATCATTCCTAAAGAAAATAGTTATTGTAATTCCCCCCTCCCCAAATAACTAATCTTTGCACATTGCATAGAATAACAGTGCAATCCTAACTCAGAATTCCTCCGAATTCAATGGGGCTTACTCCCAGCAGGTAAGTGAGGTCAGGATTGCAGCCTAAGATTGTAGAATTATATATATCTGCAGGTGAGGAGGAAGATGTGGTTGCTCCCCCATGTAAAAATGCAAAACCATGCTATAAATTGGGGGTGAGGTACCTGTGGCTCTGCAAAGCTGGTCCAACTACTACTTCCATCAGCCCTAGCTAACATTGCCAGTGGGAAGGGATGATGAGAGCAGTAATCCCACATTATCAGAAGGGTATTAATGGGCTGATGAAGTGCAACAGATAACATCTCTTACTCAAATGTCAGCCTCACCTGCTGTCCATACCAGACTCAATATACGCTGTTTACACAAACGAGGATCTGACGACTGAAGTGCAGCAGGATAATAGCCCCATAATGATGTTGCTTGTAAAGAGCAAATTAGCAGCCCCATAAAGCTTCTTTGAAGTGCTGCATCATGTTTTAAAATGTAAAAGAGGTCTAACTTTTATTTTTCTATGTGGGGGAGAATTCCTCTCACCTACAGGCTGCTGCACTGCTATGTAGAGCTCAATCATCCAGTGCTACATAATGTGCAGATCAAGGGTATAAATGTCTCTGCAATGGACTCAAAAGGAAAGCATAAGTGCTCAGCCCCATGGAAAATGAGCCTGCAATTGCACTGCTATATAAACGTGGAGAAATGCAGTTCCTCATTTCGCAGGGAATAGATGCTAGAAGCAATTTCAGGTCCTTCTTTTCTTGTCTCCTTTTAGCATTGTCCTTTCACTGATGTCACGATAAGCACAGAGGCTCTGGAAACACTGAAAGGCTGCATTGTTTTTCTTCACATTGCCTTCACGGCAAAGGAAATTTGTAACAACAGAAAGAGAGACCTTGTAAGGGAATTCCCCGATCCGCTCATTCCATGGTAGTGAAAGTTGCCCAAAGTGATGTGAAGTAGCATCCGACTCCATTTTTGTGTGTGTGTGTGTGTTCTCAAACCTACTGCTCAAGCTGCAAATCTGAGCCATTCACTGCCATCCTAAGGGTACCCAATGACAACACATCACTAAGGGGACATCTCTTAAATGGTGGCAGGTACAGTTGGAAGGCAAATAGTAAATGAGAGCTTTTTAAAAAATTATTGCTCTTTACAAGTAACATTATTGTGGGGTTATTTGATCCAGGAGCAAGTTTGTGCTTTGTCATGCAGCAGCACTCATCCAGCAGCATTCATCCCCCCCCCCCCATCCAAAACATTCTTTAGTCCTGTGCTTTTGGAACAGAGGCACATCAGTGGGAGAAAGTATTGACTTGCTGCATCACACCAAAGGCCCATTCTATTTTAAGAGGTGCCAAGCAATATGTCATTAAACCCTGGAATTCACTGCTGCAAAATGTGGTGGCAGCAACCAACTGAGATCAGGTGTGTGTGTTAGATAAATTCATGGCGTATCAGTAGTGTGGCGTTTGCCTCCTAGGTGGGTCATAAGAAAGGGTTAAAATGAGCGTGATATGATTGGCCAGTGGAAACTGATAGGAGAAGTTAGGGTTAGAGGGGGAGTTGTGTGAAAGTCAGTTGAGGGTGGGGAGTTGAAGAAGGAAGAGGGAGGATATAAGTCTGTGGGTTGGTTGAGTTGTGTGGTGAAAGAGTAAGAGGAATTGTTAGGTGGAGTCAGATAGATAGTTGGAATAATCAGTTTGAAGTTGTTAGGAACGAATAGGACAGTTAAGGAACTAAGATTAAGAAACTGCCAAGAAAAATTAACTGTAACCATAAGCTTGTTCATGCCTATAGAATAAACTTGATTATTTGTTAATGTTACAACTGACTGGACTCCGTGTGTACCCGTGAGAAACGGGTTGGTGGCAGCGAAGAAAGCAATCACAGTGGTGGTACAGGGTCAATAGGCCGTCAAACGTCCGGGGGCCCTTTGTGATTGCCACAAAAGCTACTAGTTATGATGAGTATACACTACCTCCAGGTTCAGAGGCAGCATTCTTCAGATTATCATTTGCTGAACCCTTTAAAAGTTCAGAGACAGAGATGGTATGCCTCTGAATACCACTTGCCAGAAACTACAGGAGATGAGAGTGCTCTTGTGCTCAGGTCCTGCCTCTGGGCTTGCTGTAGGCATCTGGTTGGCCATTGTAAGAACAGGATGCTGGACTTTGGTTTGCAGAAATGGAATTTTCAGCAGGTGCAGCTATGCTTGTTGAAATCCCCTTTTCTCCACAGCTATTGGAGCCCTGTACCCCTTTTTACCTGGCCACTCTACTAGCATGCAGTTACGATCTGTTCATTGTGATTCCTCTCTCTAGCTCTCCTTAGGCATTCAGGGGGAAACATGTTTGGACCTAAAGTGGAAAGGGGAAGGAGATGTGCAAGCAAGTTGCATCCCAGTGCTCCCATCAAGCTTGCTTCTCTCTCAAACCTTATGCATTCAGGACAGAGGTAGACATTTATCCCTGAAAGGAAATCCTGCACAATCCAAGGGATGATTCAAACTGTTTTCAGCAGAGCATGGTTAGAAACTCCCTGAGGAACTTCGCACTGAACATATGGAAGTTGGGAAAGAAGGGATGTTGCATTCACGGGGATATTGGAAGTGTTGGGAGTGTGCACACCCAGTACCCTCTATGCCAAGAGTGGTGAACCTTTGGCCCTCCAAATGTTGCTGAACTACAGCTCCTAGCAGCCCCAGCTGGAATAGCCAGTGGCCGAGGATGATGGGAGTTGCAGTTCTATAATATCTGGAGAGACCAGAGTTCCATGCATCAGTTCTGTGCATGTTGTGCCCTGGTGTGTATTTTTGAATGCTTGAAGAAAGCTTCCAATTCACCATGAATTAGCATTCATTGTTGGAAGCACAATGTGCTACATGTGTGGTTGTATGTATGACAGAGACATCATAATTTTCTCCCCGTGTAAAATATAACTGTAGGAAATTACCAAAGAGAGCAGGATATCACTTGTCCTCATAACACTTATAGGTTAGAAGGATCCTATTAATGTATGATTTTAAATAACTTTGCCCTGAGCTTCCTAGCCAAGCAGAGATTTATACCAGAAAGATCTGTAGACACTCCTTTGGGGTTGGCCGCTATGCTAAGGAGATTGATTAATGCTAGTGGATTTAAGCAAATAGATAAGGTATTTGACAGCATGGCTAATTCCAGGTAGCAGTGAAGAATGGGAATCTCATCTAGGAGACACTTTCATGGAGATGAGAAATCCCTTAACCTGCTGTGCATCTATCTTAGTGATCAATTCCTTCCCTATATCCTGTCATGATCTCTGAAAGCCCTGTTTATGTTATCTGTGTGCAGAATTTGTTAGGGATATGTGGAGGCTAGAGAGACAAGCAGCAGCAGCAGCAGCTAGTCCACACTTGCATAATTTGTTGCTTCTGTAGGTTTGCTAGTATTCTAGCTTGAACATATTTCAAAGATGTTGGCCCAACGATGTGACTTAGCACAACACAGCTCTCTATGCTTTCTGTTTGGGGTAGCCTTTGCTTCTCAGAGCATTTATTTATTTATTATCCTACAGTTAATTAAAATATTATGTCTGTAATGTAGCAACTATTGTGAGTCTTCAATGAAAGCAAGATGTTCAGAACATATTTTTGAATTTAATTATATAGCTTTAATTTCTGCCAAAAAAAGGAAAGAATATTAATTAGAGGCAAATATAGGGAATATATTTCCTGGAACAACTTTCCCTCCACCAGGGTGTGTGTGTGTGTGTGTGTGTGTGTGTGTGTGTGTGTGTGTGTAAAACGATGCTACATGATGACTGAGGGTGGCTCCCAAGGAATAACATGATGGCTGCCCTTACATTTTTGAAACTCATCTCCATTTCAAAACTCATTTTGCCAAGAGTTGCTGCTGTTCAAGACAAGCAAGCCCCACTCGAATCCATAGAACTAGTTCCCCAGCAGTTTGGAAACTTGCTATTTTCCTCCAGTATGCACATATTTTGCTAAAAACCAAATGTCTATTTTCTTTTACATTCCCTGTTTGACTCAGGCTTCAGCAACATGCTGAGAAGAAGGCAAACAGCTAGACTAGAAGAGTAGTATTAAAGTACTATCTTGACTCTTGGGAGGCTAAGGACATGTAGTGCAATCGTAGATGGGCAGAACTAAGCCACAATGAATTCAATGGGAATCCCTCCCTGGTAAGTGTGTATAGGATTGCAGTCACAGGATTATATCAAGGTGCCTTTTACCATGTTAGATCATTGGCTTATATAACTCATCATTACCTACACTGACTGACAGAAGTTCTCTGGGGTTTCCATCAGCAGTCTGTTCGAGCCCTACCTGGAAATGTTATTGTGCAAAGGATGCATTCTGCAGCTGAGCTACTCCCCTTCAAGTGTCTTCTCATCACATTTGCATTGACTGAATGCTGTCAGCAGCCAAACTGGGATATGTAGGAACAAAACTACAATTGCAACAAGCGACAGCAATAAATTTCAAAAGCACTTTACAAATTAATTTAAAACATTTTATAGCAAAAAGTGACAACTATAAAATAGGAATATAAGAAGAGCTCTTCTGGACCAGCCCAATGGCTCACCTAGTCCAGCATCTTGTTTTTACAGTAGCTGACCAGATTCCTATGGGACCTGAGCACAAGAACACCCTCCCCCCTTGCAGCTGGTATTCTGACTGTGTCTTACTGTGGAGACAGAGCATAGGCTTCATGACTGCTTCCAAGGCTGGAGGCAGTGTGCTTCAGAATACCAGTTGATGAAAATTTGCTATACGAATTTGTAAAGTGTTGGTGAGATTCTTCTTCTTTAAAAAATACACTCCAACATGGCTGTTGATAGTCTGCGGTTTTTGTTGTTCAGTTTGATTTCCTTCTGGTTTCCTGCTAAATACTCATACCATGCCGTGTCTGAAATCTGTTCTGGATTAAATCCAGCCCAGCAAGAGACCTTTTCAAGGCCAATTTAGAAGCATGATTTGCTTGTTATTGATCTTATCTAAGCCACTCTCTGAGCCCTTTTTAGATAAAGAGCTGGCTTGAAATACTTTAAAAGAAATAATGCGTATTAGTTCTGCAACCCTATGGTCTTTGGCTGTGTCCCATGGACCCAGTGGAAGTGTTGGGTCTCTTTCTCTGAAAAGAAAGGGTGATCCAATGTCAGATGCCCCTTTGCTGCCACCATGGAAACATTAGAATGGAAAAGAATGGGTGAAGCTGTGGCTGTGAAGGAATGCTTCTTTGCAGATGTGGCCTGAATTTGGTACTGTATGATTTTGACACTTTGTCCTGTTGTGCTCATTTGGCAAGGTTTGGATACCCTAGGGAGCAATCAGGAGTTCCCAAGTGCATCTGATCCCTGCCAAAAATGGTGCAACAGGGAAAGGTGCCAAATGTATGCATCACCAAATATTAAGCTGGGACTGCAAAGTAACCATTTCGTCACTGTTGGATCTGGCCTGGCAGCTGATAGTGATTGCCCAGTCCTGATCTAGGCCATCTTTGCCACCAGGCAAGCATTAGTCCGCTGCACAAGTCTTATATTGTTACTGATTAATACATTTGGCAGTACTGCTGCAAAATCTCCCTGTCTGGTATAGGCAAGTGCTATGAAGAGGGACAAAAAATTCAATGGCAGAGAACGCACTTTGCATGCATAATTTCCTGGTTTCATCATTTGAATCCCTAATTAAAGAATATACATAGACAAAGAGAAATGTTTCATTGCTTATCTTGACGCTTGTACTGAAGTCACCCAATGGAAATGATCAGCAGTAGGTTCAGGAGAGCCAAAGAAAGCACTTATTCACACAACACGTAATGAAATTCAGTGCCACAAGCTGAGGTTATGATCACTAGCTTAAGGTGTTGTGTTTTTTTTAAGTCAACTTCATAGCAAGTAGACTTATTATCAGCTATTAGCTATGAGAGCTAAACAGGAACCTCAATGTTTTAGATGTATATAGAATATCAGATACCGGGCTTTGTGGAGGCATTTGGAAATAGAACATTGGTCTGATCCTAGCTGGGAGCGTCTTACATAGCAGTGAAAGGAAAGGCCTCACTCTAAGACTTTGCCATGTTTTTCTCAATTAGGCAATATTGGGTTTGTTGCTCCAGCCAGTCTATCAAAGAGTAACATGGCAAGGAGAACATGGATAGAGAATCTCTCCAATGTTCTTATAACCCAAATCAAAGGCACGCTGGCTATCTTTATTTCACAAACAGAAAATGGACACTTGCCTTTGAAAAGGTAGCAACTGCAATAGCGCCGACGTCGGACGCATCTTTTTAAAAAAAATATGTAGACGTGCCAGAACGTCAGACCTACTTAATACCCCAATTCGCCTGGAGACACGGATACAAAAAAGTCCTGACAAAACTGCCTGAGCCTGATGTAAATGTTGCTGAGCCGTCCTGATCCTCACATGCCTGGAGGCTGCATTTGACAATAATCGGCTCGATGCTACGCATTAATGTCTGCACTCCATGAACCTGCCGTTGAAAGTGTTGAAAATCTTTGGGATCTGTATTATAGCACAGAAGCTGTAATTTTCTGAGTTGGAGAATCTGGATCCTCGGGTGTCATTTCAAATAAGTCCAGCTGCAGCAGTGCTGGTTTAAGCCCAGAAGAGAGATGCAGCTGGCTGTGAGGGATGAGCAATGTGAACCATAAGTATTGCCCTACCGATGATGCCCAGGGGCGCTCTTCACATGATTCAGCCAGTCTTGCAGGTATAGCAAGGGCTTAGAGAAATCCCCTTCTTGCGTCCATTATGTACAAAGATTATCCTATCATTTCAGGCAATGCTTCCTTAGGTTGTACAGTGCACCCAAAGCTGGACTGAGATGATTACAGTCAGAGCAGGGAATGCAAGCAGCAGCACTAGTGGCATAACAAGGGAATTGGGGGGGGGACCCCATATTTCATCATTATCTATAATGCTAGGGATAGCTTCGTCTTTCTCCAGTTTGTGTTCAGTATGACTGGAATGATCAGAGTGAGAGAATTTTGCAGCACCTAGCAGATGATTCTGCTAACCACTGAATCATCACTGTGAGGGAGGAGGGAGGGTTTGCAAAGAAGCATCATTTTAAATACTTGACTTTCCAAACGTTAGCCCATACTTTCTCTGGAAAGACATGTTTGAGCAGGCATAAAGTGGTATAATAATAATAATAATAATAATAATAATAATAATAATAATAATAATAATAAAATTATTTGTAGCACGCCCATCTGGCTGGGTCTCCCCAGCTACTATGGGTGGCTTTCAACAAAATATTAAAATACAGTAGTCCATCAAACATTAAAAGCTTCCCTAAACAGGGCTGCCTTCAGATGTCTTCTAAAAGTCTGGTAGTTCTTATTCTCTTTGACTTCTGGTGGGAGGGTGTTCCACAGGGTGGGTGCCACTACTGAGAAGGCCCCCTGCCTGGTTCCCTGTAGCTTTGCTTCTTACAGTGAAGGAACCACCAGAAGGCCCTTAGTACTGGACCTCAGTGTCCGGGCTGAACGATGGGGGTGGAGACGCTCCTTCAGGTATACTGGGCCGAGGCCATTTAGGGCTTTAAAGAACCTATTTGGATGTATTTGGGGAAGGAGAGGGGGGAAACCCCATTGAAATAGTGGCACTTACTGTGGCTGCTGCCACTAGCATACTATTTAGTTGAATCCTCGTCTAGATCTAGAATGTTTTGGTTATGAAAGAGAAGGATTGTGTTGTGCTGTGTCGCCTCACACATTCCACCTTACCATTGTAAATCCTGAGCAAGGTTTTGCCAGTTTCTTCAGTAGGTGCTGAACTCGGAGTCATCCCTCTGAGGTTATCATTGTTGAACGATGTAGAAGACACCTACATTACAGAGATGATACACCACTTTCACTAAATACATACCAGAAGCTAGTGTTATTGCTGGGTTTGATAGAATTCCTTTCAGCTGTTGGTTTTCAAACAACTGATTAGGAAAGACATTTACTATTGCTGAAGGCTTTCCAACTGCTTCTATAAAGGTTAGTAGTAAAGCCATAATATTACTCCTGGCACTTGGGGGAAAAGGTCTTTTGGGGGACTATCGCAAGTATATAAATGTTTCATTCGGCTTGCATAAAGCATTATTATCTTGGTACACAAGACTTATTTATAGGGAAGAACTTGACAGCTGAATGCCCCCACCTCCTCATATTTCCCTGTGGCTATAAACTTTCAATACTTTGACAGTCACAGAATGTTTTTATCATATCCTTAACTGGTGTTTCCCCCCTCTCAGTTAGAGCAATTTCCCAGACTCTCCTTCAATAAAACCAGCCACAACCAAACAATTTTGCTTAGTTTTCAGGATGGGATGAAAGGTGGGGGTTGCTTTTCTGAGTCCATATAGCCTCAGAAAAGCCTTGTTACCCAGTGTGAGAGACATGGGTGTGCCAAGAAAATCAATGTGCCCTGTATAATCTCCCGGAAGCACCCTACAACAAAACAGGTTGATGCAGTTCCTCCCTCCGCTGTCTGTAATGTTCTGGTGGCTGCTAATAAGGTTCTTTCTAGTGCTGAAGGTGAGAGCACAGACACTGCGGTACTGCGTGCACTTAGAGGTGCTCAGCTGGAAGTCAATCTACTTGCTCTTCCGTCCTTGCTTCCCTCTGTTTCTCTGATGCTTACAGAAAACAAGCACTTAACAAGACCCTTCAGAGACTCTCAGCCTCTGACACGGTTAGAAGAGAGACTTTGAGAGTTCCTGCAGGAGGCCTCAAGCCCTGCCCTCTTCACCCCTGCTTCCCTCTGGGTCTGTCACGTACAGAAGGAAATAAAAACTTATTCTCTCTTATGATTCATTTCTGGAGTCTTTCAACTGTTTAGGAACTTTGTGATTGGTTATAAGTTGAATATGGAAGGCCATACGCTGTTTACTTTTTTTTAAAAAAAATCTTACTTTTCTTCTCAGATCAAGGTGGCTTGCAAAAAGCAAGTAGTGAATACATATTGCACGCAAAAAGAAAACCCATCACACATGCACAGTTAGAAGCAGTGCAAAAAAAATAGCCCGTCTCCTTTTTTTTAATGACTGGGCGGCAACTACCAGCAAGGTCATTGACTGTAAAGGGTAAAGGCAAAGATTAGCTGTTTCAACCACATAGATCATAGAGGTATATTTATCAGACAGCTGTAAGAAAGCCAGTGGTGGTGTAGTGGTTGCAGTGTCAGGCTAGGACCTGGGAGACCTGGGTTCAAATCCCCACTCGGCCATGAAGCTCCCTGGGTCACGTTGGGCCAGTCACTGCCTCTCAACCTCACCCACCTCACAGGGTTGTTGTGGGGATTAAATGAGGAGGGAAAGAACCACGTGTTTCACCTTGAGCTCTTCAGAGGAAAAGGTGAGATATAAATGCAATAAAGAATTAAGAATAGCCCTGCTGGATCAGGGCAGTACCCCATCGACTCCAGCATCCAGGTCTCACAGTGGCCAACCAGCTGTCTGGGTGAAGCCTGCAGGCAGGGTCTAAGTGCAAGAGCACTCTCCTCTCCTGCAATTACTGGCAGCTGGCATTCAGAATCATATTGCCTCTGACCATGGTTAGTAGCCACTGATAGTCTTAGTGATAGCCAGAGTGGCTGAGGTTCCTCACAGAGGATACTCCGTGAGGCTCCTCACAATCCCTAGTGCAATGGGTGATATCTCTTTTGGATTCCAGAAGCTATTTACACCTAACATGTTGTACTTAGGGTTGCCAACCCCCCAGGAATGACTTGGTGTCTAGGTTTGCCTGCTCCCTCCCTCCAGGTGGCAGGGAGAGGAATTGAAAGGTGGTTGAGGGTACCACTCTTACTTAGGCTATCTAAGGAGAGGCGAAGGAATTATCTCCTCATTTCAGCTGGACCTGAGAACATCCCCTTTAGCTAATACTTTTAACTTAATATCCAACCAATAATACATTTGGTCACTTGTTAGACACCTGACTATATTTTCTTCCAAGTTCCTGCAATTTTCACTAGCAATTTTCAAAGAATATTTTTCTTGCTGCACTTTGCTTTTTTTGACGAAAGATGGCCATGACTAAAAAAGGTTTTGAAACCAACATTCCAGTTTCCAAACTAACTGTAAATGGGCTGTTGACTATTATTATGCACACATTATGCTCAACATATGCTCAGCATATAGTCAAACATAATGCTGTTAATTGTTTTCTATCCAATACCAAATGTAGGTTGCCCTGTGTCTATTTTGATTTGGCAGCAAAACTGGATACCTCAAAAATAGTTTCTGGGTACTAAGGAGTTTGTGCATTACAAGAACAATAATTTTCAAAGAAAGGTTCAACCTATGAGGACTTATGGGATGTTAGATTCAATTATCTAGAGAATACTGGTGATATCAGTGTTCATTTTTTTGAAGAAAGGAGAATGGTAATATGGAGAAGAGGTATTAAGCCCATGCAAATGCATTTTGTGAGGTTAAAAATCTCATGCTCTCTCTCTCTCTCTCTCTCTCTCACACACACACACACAGAGAGAGAGAGAGAGAGAGAGAGAGTGTTTTGTTCGGAAAAATGCTTAGCGGTACTCTAATTTTGACTCGAGAAAATCACCATTTTATAGTTAAAATCGGGGGAAATAAATACAGAAAATGGACAAAAGTACAAAGATTCACAAAATGTTTAGGAGTATGCGTACCCCTGTGTACCCCAAGAAAAAAGCACTGTGTTTGTTTGTGTGTTTGTTTGTTTGTGTGTGTGTGTGTGTATCTACTTTTTCAGCAATTCATAGGAGCTATGTAAAACAGTGCCCAAATGTTTGTGGGGTGATGGGAAAAATTTATCTGAAATTCTCAAAGTGGGATGTTGCCTTTAAGATAAGTCTATGAGCTGGGTGGTGGTAGCCCACTTTTTCTGCACTTAAAAAGAGTTGCATTTCTCTCCTTTACTTCTCAGAACCACCACATATTGGTGGGAACAAGTCTTTGTCAAAACTCTTCCTTCTGTGCAGTATACAGGGAGGTTTCAGGAGAAATGGAGATGAATGTTGGAAGATTCAGGACAGATAAAAAGAAGGACTTCTTCACACAGTGCAGACTATGGCGTTCACTCCCACTGGAATCAGCGATGGCCACCAACTTGGAAGGCTTTAAAAGATAACTGGACAAATTTGTGGAGACTAAGGCTATCAATGGCTACTAGCTATGATGACCAAGATCTGCCTCCACAGTCAGAGGCAAACCAGGTGCTGAAAACCACAGGAAGGAAGAGTGCTCTTGTGCTCATTCCTGCTTGTGGACTTCCCATGGGTATTTGGTTGGCCACTGTGAGAACAGGATGCTGGACTAGGTGGCCTGTGGGCTTGATCCAGCAGGATGTTCTTATGAGAGGGGGAAAGTTCTCCTTTACCTTTTCTTGTTCTTCAGAAATCCCATAGGTACATTTGGCTCACATTTGGCCATAGGGTTGCTGATATCCCCAAACCTGAAACCTTTCCTCCACCCTCCTGAAGCCACACATAGACACACACCCACACACCTACACACCCACACACCCACACACACACCTGTGTGCCACAAAGAGCATTACATATGTCTAATTCCATTCTTTTGGAACCCTAAAAGCAGACAGTTGTGATTTTCTACTTACTTTTATTAAAAGTAGCATACCACCTGATATTTTCAGGTGCCTTTCGGGATCCAGGAGAAAAAGAAAAGAAACCTCTCAGATAAAGGGTTTATATACTTAAGTCTCTCTCATGCATCTGCTCACATGGCTGCCCATCTTCCTGTTAACTGAACACCACAACAGACTCCAAGAAAACAGCAGAGCAGTTGATTAATTGGACAAAAGATAAAGAGGACTAGCTCTGAGGCCAGCTTACACAGATCTGAACTGATAGAGGGCTAAAGCACACATGTAACCAAGTACACACATACACACAAAAATCAATCCTGCCCATTGAGTCATAGGAGAAGCAATTGTTGCTCTTCATTTTAACTATTTATACACCACATACCCCAAAGGGGGACATGATACTTGAGTGTGGATAGTTTGCAACCTTCTCTCCTTCACTAAGGTCATAAAAGACTTTAGGTTTATACTCCCCTATTAATAGCACACAGACATTACTCAAGGAGTCCTTTTTCATCACAATACCCTCTCCAAGATAGATAGTGCTTAATGAAAATGTATTGCACCTCTTAATGCAGCCTACATCTCAACAGAGAGTCACAAATTTTAATCATTTAAGGATGTCATTTAAATATTATCTATTCTCTATGAATATTTGATGTTCATGAAATATTCCTCAGAAAAGTAAAAATAACACTTGCATTTGCTAAGAGATTCAACAGTAGGAGTATCCAAAAGGTTATTTCACCTCTAGCGACGGAGTCCATTTCTTCTCTCTGCCCAATAAATTGCATTAGGCAGAAAGGAACAGTTGGTTGTGGTGATCAGATCCATTTCCCTTTAATTCTGTGCTGTGCTGCTTTTGTGTACTACACACAGGGCACAGAACTATAGAATTCTTTGGGGATCCATTTCCATTTAGCTTCTCTGTGTCTTCATGCAGGAACATGTCGCTATTCAATGAGATGGATTTTCTAATGATTCTACCTATTCTAGATCTTACATATAATAGCTTGACATTAAATGGAGAACACTACTTACAACTGTGAGGAATGGCTTTGGGCACTCACAAGCTCCATCTTATACTAATCTATTAATGGGGAAACATGAAAAGGGCATCCTGAAACAGCCCATTAGGTGGACCTACACTGATGATACAGTGATGTGGTCTGTGGCTATTGAAAGAAATCTGTGGATAATTAACAGAGCAATCCACCAGCCCACATTTGTCACGCTGGAGGTGGGGATTGCATGGGGCAATGGTGTCTCTCCATTTAGACCTGCCTGGCCTCGCTAGCCATACCCATTGGGGAAGATCAGTTGGCAAGGAGCACTCTAATGCTCTTGCCCCAATGGTGAAAGAATCTGCTGGGAACATTCCTGGCAGTGGTAGCCAGCAGAATCCTTCAAAGTATGGCATTGTGGGGGATGCCACAAGCTGCACAGTTTCTGCTGCATCTAATCCTCTCCCCAGGTCCACTGTTCCAAGTCCCACATGTCCAGCAAGGAGACAGGTGTTTTCTTTGTACTTCAGCCTCTGCACTACTAGAAGTAGGCTTTGGTGTTTGCTTGCAAACCATCCAAAGGCAAGTGCTGGCTTAGAGAACCCAGCTCTCCTCATTCTCTTATTGGCCCAAATGGCCTCAAGTGTTCCTGTCACCCCATCCCCCCAGGATTAGCAAACTCTCCAGTCCTTCTTCTGAAGGGTGGGAGGGAAACACACACTCACTTTAAAGGTGGGAGTGATAGAATCATAACCCCGATACCTTCACCCAAATAAAAATGGATCAACCAGTTGCAAAGCATTTCAATTCAGATTATCACAGCCTCTCTGATTTATCAGTCATTGCAACTGAGATGACATTTAATTCAATGACACTGGAAACAAGAGAAAACATCTGGGTCTGTTGACTCAACAGCTTACGAACGCGTGGCCTCAACCTTAGAGGAAGTATCTGAATTACTCAGCTGCAGCAAATGCATCTGAATATTCTATCCTTGGTGTCATATAACTTCCACTGCGATGACACAATCCTTTAATTCACAGCTGAAGAAGGTGGAAGCCGAAAGGTTTTGTTTAAGACTTTAATATCTCAATTTTGTTAGTCATGGTAATACAGTGATTAACTACACCCTTCTAGGATCCAGAGCAAATTTGTCTGAAATGCTGTTTTTGAGAGAGTGAAAGTGTGAGAGTTAGTTATAGAACAGCCCTGTGAATGTGCATCTCACAATATAAATGCAACCTGTGTGGGTTGCACATAAAGAGAGAGTCCCAATTACCTGCCAAGACACACTTTAATTGGGTGCTGCTTTGCAATTAGTTTGGTGGATCGTTATAAGCTATACAAACCTGCTATGGTAGAAGCAAACAATAAAAATAAAAAATAGGTACGACTTGAACATCCTATACTGAAAGGCAGAACATTTAAATGCATGTAATAAATAAATAAATAAATAAATAAATAACAATTAAGTTTTACTAGGTAAGCAAGTTTTAGCAGAGGTTCCAGTTCAGATTTCTGGTGGAGTATTGGGATTTGGGTGAGGTGGCAAAATTCACACACCTGTTCTTGGCCATATTGTCCAAAGATATTGTAATTCCCAGACCATGCTTTAATATCTCCTGATGAAACCCTTTAATGGGTATTGTGCTTATTAGAGTTGAGTCAAAGCCTGTTCTACAAGTTCTCAAAATTTCACTTGCAAAATAGGCTTCCATGGGACATTTTAGGATTTTGTTTTGTAACTGAGGGTGTGAGACTGAGCTGCTTTTATAATTGTGAGGGGTGTGTGTGTTTCTTTCTTCCCATCAAAATTTTATCCAGTGCTCTTCAGCCTCCCAGGGTGCCTGTGCTTCATGAACTGGAAAAGCCACATGGGGGGAGTTATCTCATGATGTCTTCTCCTGGGTTTTAAATAAGTGCAAGGAACTGGGAAGGGCAGCCAGCAAGCACCTTAGGTGACTGCAATTGGCAATTTTATTTAAGGGAAAGCCTTCCTTTCTTTAAAAGTAAAAAAAAAAGCTTCATTTAAAACAACAACAACATCCTCAGGTAATTAATTGAGGGGAGGAGAGTATCTAATGTATTGTTTTGTTATAGGAAGGCTAATCAGGATTCCAGTCCAGAGTCACACAGACTGCAGTTCTCCATTAGCTCAAGTGGCTCATTGATCTCAACTGAACTTACTTATAGGCTGCTATATAGAAGCTTGCTCCCACATGTCACGTACAACAGGGATGGGGCTGATGGGAGTTCGGAGTCTGGCAACTTCTGGAGGGCCGCAGGTTTGCCATTCATCCCTTAAAGTTTCAGCTGCCTATGTAGCTGTGAGGGAACAACAAAACAGTACTTTTCAAGGGTTTCTATATGACCATGTTCAAAGGCATGTCTGAATTTGATGGTGATTTGGGGGAATTTATTAGATTTATCACTTGCTCTTCCTTCTAAAAGAGATCGATGAATTGGTGGACCAAGTAGTTGATGTTTTAATTTATTTTTTACTGAAATAAATCAAACAAATCAGTAGAAAAAATAGAAGTACATATGATTGACCAAATAGGAATGTGCTTATATGTATTGGTTTAGTCCTTCAACCAGGACACTGTTACATTAAAAAACAAACAAGCAAGCAAAAATCAAACCTGCCTTTTAGCCATTCCTAACTCCACTCCACTAAACCCTTGGCCTCAGCCATATAGCACTGAGAAATCTGTCACAGCCATGGATTAATTTTGTCATAAAAAAATAATAATCTCCCTGAGTCACTCTTTTTTACTAGCTCTGTTTCCCCCCTGCATTGCTATAAAAGAGAATGGATAGGGACAGGGTTTTTTTTTTTAAAAAAAACTTCTCTTTGCTGTGTTGTTCACCCACCTCCCTTTGCCCACATCTAAAGATAAAAACCAGAAAGATAAGTCAGACATTGGCTGTACAGCTTGCTAAGCTTTGTTTGCAGGTTCTTGCTTTGAAAATTGATAGCTGGTGTAAGCCTAGTGGTCGATTGTAGGAGGTGAGCCAGGAAGTTAGCAGCTCAGCACAACACCAATTCTTTATGGGTTGTACCCAACACTGAGTGAGTGCCATTCCTCTCATTTCCTGTCCTTGCCCTGTGTAGGTCCCAAATCTGCTCCATGTCTCCCCACCCACCCTCTGGATCAAATTTTAACGTTGTACAGGGAGTATGTTGGACAGTAAGATGAAGTTCCATTGCACAGGTAGAAGTCTGTTGTACAAGCAAAATAGCAGTGCTTGTAATTCTGTATGTTTGTCTATTTAATTCTCTTTTTAAAAAAAGTTTTATTTTTTATTTACACTTATCTATGTAGTGTAAGTTATGGTTATTGTACACAGAAAAGTGAGGTATTTTTTATTATTATTATTATTATTATTATTATTATTATTGCTAAATAGGGTTGGAATGCTATTCACGTTACCTGGGAGTAAGTTCCACTGGAGTTGGTGGGACTTGCTTCTCAGTAGACATGTATATGTTGGGATATGAGTGCAACGCAGCTGCAAACCAGTAGCTTGATGTTGACATCACATGATGTGGCTAGTCCTGGGAAAGAATGTACCAGGCAGTTCTTATCAGAACGGTTCACAGGGATTTGTTCTGTGTGTAATATGAGACCTTCCATTTGCGCATGTGAAGGAAGTCTTACTGAGTTGCTTGGAAGAGACTGAACTAAACGGTCATGTTTTTGTACAGCTGTAAAGTCAGAAATAAACTGTAGAGATGTAGACTTTCTGACTATCTTCTTTCTCCTGCTGGTATGCAAGGAGTAAAGGGGGTGTGCATCTTCCACGCTGGGTTGAGTGACTAGGTATGCCTTAAGTAAATGGCAAATCTGAACTACTGACAATGCATGATGCACCTCAAGAGGTAGGGAGATGCACACACCAAAAGAGTGCTACAACTATGAAGGACCTGTTGGGTCACTGTCCATTGGGCATTGCCTAACAGCCAAGCCACCAGAAAGGCCCCCTCTGCAGATCTCAGTAGCCCAGTTGGTACATACTGGAAGGGCTACTTCTTCCAAAAAACCCGGGCCATATAAGTCAACACCAACTCCTTGAATTAAGCTCAATGCAACTAGGCCATCAGTACAGGTTACAAAGAACTCTGATTTAGTGTATAACTCAATAACTGAGCATTCTGCATTGATCATTCCAATGGTCATTGTAAGAGGATATATTAATTACATTTCACCCTCTACAGACCCACATGTGTGGGTTAACTAACAGGCGAAAAAACACACACACACACACACACACACACACACACTTCTTCTATCCTATTTGGATGAAACACATTGGTGTACTTTAGCTGGGGCCTGGACCGTGGTTTAGTTTCATTTCAGTCCTCAGGGTTCAAGTGATGATTCTACCATTTTTTTCTTGGTTTTCTGGTGACTCTGGAAGTATACTAGTTCCAGTCTCACCATGTCCTATCATGATTTATTTATTCGATCATTTTCTGTTCCACCCTTCATCATAAATATCATCAGGGCCATTTATACAAGGTTACTGTCCAATCAAGCTGCAGTTTCCAGCCTCGCTTGTGTGTTCTGAGTGGGATTAGTACTGATATGTGGGATCTGCAATGAAATGTTGCAGTGCATCCCCCATCCAAAAGGAGGGCTCCTGTTCAGTGTTCCAGTCAATGATTCTCTTTAATAAGGGGTTTCTATTTCTCCATCCCCCTTACCTCCAAGTTCAGACTTTTCTGTTTCATTTTACAATACTCACTCAGCATTCCCTGACCACCAAATAATCCTTAATGGGTTATGTTTGGGTGGAGGTTGTTCCTTCCCTCTTTTATTTCTTTTTGTAAAGATTTTACTATTGCAGGATCCCCAAGAATGCTGATTCTTCCTGCTTTTCTACTGACCGTAATTCTGACAGCATTTGAGACTTGAATTTGCTTGTAGAAAGAGTGGGGTAGTCAATACAGAGAGAGTTTATGCTGCTATGCTACCTTCTTCGAGTTATTCTACCCCTTCAATAAATCAAAGTACTCTTCTGTTTGGGGCTACAGACCCAGTGCCATCTGCCAACCCTTAATTTATGTTAAATTAAATGAAGAATATTCTATCTGCCAATAATTGCTAGCCATGAAGTTAAGAGCATTACCTCAAGGCCATCTCCAAACGACTTTTGAGTGTTAGTAAGATGGGAGTTCAGGACACAGTCGTAACAATAATAGAATTTGAAAACATTAACCCACAGCCAATAACACTGTCACTGCAACTCCGTTAAAGGCAATAATTGATAGAAGATCTCTGGTGCCTCAAAGCAAAGTATAAATATTTCAGGAAGCTCTTTGACTGGCTTGTAATGAGAGCCCTCCAGATTTAAAAGTAAAACAAGGGACAATGTGAGGATATATCTTTCTCAACAAGGACAAACATCTTAGAGGATCTACAGTATATCTTAAGGAACCTTTGTTGAGGGGGTAATTAAAAGAAATGAGAAACGGGACAAAAATATATGGAATAAAGATGAACTCAAACTAGAAAAAGGAAGGAAGTTTTGTGAGTTTCAGTATAGACATTTCAAGAGTTTTAGCAAGAAAACAACAACTAAGAGAAGCACATTTTTAGGGACGAGTTAGGGATTATTTAAATGCTTGTAATGCACCCTTGGACGCGGGTGGCATTGTGGGTTAAACCACAGAGCCTAGGACTTGCCGATCAGAAGGTCGGCAGTTTGAATGCCCATGACGGGGTGAGCTCCCGTTGCTCAGTCCCTGCTCCTGCCCACCTAGCAGTTTGAAAGCACGTCAAAGTGCAAGTAGATAAATAGGTACCACTCTGGCAGGAAGGTAAACAGCATTTCCGTGCGCTGCTCTGGTTCGCCAGAAGTGGCTTAGTCATGCTGGCCACATGACCTGGAAACTGTACGCCAGCTCCCTCGGCCAATAAAGCGAGATGAGCGCCGCAACCCCAGAGTCGGTCACGACTGGACCTAATGGTCAGGGGTCCCTATACCTTTACCTTTAATGCACCCTTGACATCTCCCACCCCCACTTCTTGGGAGAAAAGGGGTTAGGGGAGGGGTAATACGAAGTGGCGAAGCAGCTTAAACTGTTCCATTCTTCTCATTCCAAAAGTCAAAATCAAACTTTTCCTCCCAGTCACAGGCAGGATTCCAAATGGTTACTATAGTGAACTAAGGGGCATTTCATACCGAAACATTTTTTCTGCAATGACAATGTCTACACTATCATAAATATTACAGATTCTTACTAGGGAAATTAGTATCAGCCCTTCACAAGTACTATTCATACCTCCTCCTCCTATATACTTTCCATCGTAACAACTGAGTTCCTACCCCAATCTTTGCTGTTGCCATCCCTCTGTCTCAAGAAACAATGGAGTGTTCCTCCAGAAATGAAGTCAAACCGCTGGAAAATCACAGTGCCTGCTGTGGCTGCAGAGAGCAGTAGCTTGTAACTGCTGCCTCCCATGTGTGTTAGCGGCACTGATATTAGCTCTGTGGCACTCAAACCTGGATAATGTGTTTGGAGGTCCTGGACAGTGCAGATGACAGGATCCCACCCCCTCAGCCTCACTGGTATGGTCCAAAGGAAAGCAGAGCAATACATTTGGCCCCAGCTTGGCTGCAGGAGTTGATGGACGGAGGTGTACAAGATGCCATCCAACCATCTTAGGGACTCCACTCTGGATTTGTGTAGAGTTTACTCCTTAGCCTTTTCTTCTTCCAAAGATATCCCACAAGGCAGTGGGTATTAATTTTTCTTTGAGGTTTACTCCCAAAGCTTTTCTCATGAATGGGTACAGCTGCAAGGCAGCAGAAGTTTTGGTTCAGAGTTTTCTTTTTCCTAGATGGGCTACCTTCCCAAGTTGATGAGTCCTATCTGCCCCTCACTTCCCAGTGTAGTGTAGTGGTTGAGAGCGGTAGTCTTGAAATCTGGGGAACCAGGTTCGCGTCTCCGCTCCTCCACGTGCAGCTGCTGGGTGACCTTGGGCTAGTCACACTTCTTAGAAGTCTCTCAGC
This sequence comes from Podarcis melisellensis, assembly GCF_964234715.1. Taxonomy (NCBI): domain Eukaryota; kingdom Metazoa; phylum Chordata; class Lepidosauria; order Squamata; family Lacertidae; genus Podarcis; species Podarcis melisellensis. The sequence continues at coordinate 52,961,019 of NC_138528.1, forward strand.
CCCACTCACTTCACAAAGTGTTTGTTGTGGGGGAGGAAGGGAAAGGAGAATGTTAGCCACTTTGAGACTCCTTAAAGGGAGTGAAAGGCGGGATATCAAATCCAAACTCCTCCTCCTCTTCTTCTTCTTCTTCTTCTTCTTCTTCTTCTTCTTCTTCTTCTTCTTCTTCTTCCGTCTTCACCGTTGGATCCACTATAGGTCTTGTTTGCTCAATCCGCTGGAGTTTGCCTTCACATGCAAGGGAAGTATTTAAGTCACTGAGGGTTTGATACCCATCGGCTAATCTCACCTGATTTAGCCAACCAGATAAAGCTGTTTCCTGGGGTGTGGCTGCTGTCACAAGCTTCTAGGAGCCACAGGTGAGCAAACTACTCCAGAAGCAGCACAACATGGGCCCACCAGAGGTACTACCCCTCCCCTAACATTCCGTACTCCCAAGTCTTTGTACACTCTATAACAGGCATAGGTAAACTCCGACCCTCCAGATGTTTGGGACTACAATTCCCACCATCCCTGACCACTGGTCCTGTTAGGTAGGGATGATGGGAGTTGTAGTCCCAAACATCTGGAGGGCCGGAGTTTGCCTATGCCTGCTCTATAATTAAGCACAGAGGCACCAATAGAGCAAGGAGAGGAATATGGGAGCAAATTTAAACCATGGAAGTATATAAATTTTGCTTAGTTACATGTATTTAGGCTTATTTTCAATAGGAGATTTGGACTGGTGTTTCATTAAAAAGCCAGGTTTTGATAAGGAATTTGAAGGGAAAGAGAGGCAGAGTCTTGGTCTTGTCTGACACAGGACATCTCTCCTACTGCCCACCCGAATTCACTAATAATTTAATTGCTTTCTATACATTACATCAATGACGCCGATCTCAGATGTCATTTGCTTGGGTATCTTTAAGATAGGCAGGGCTAAAATGGGCATGCGGAAGAAAAATGACACTTCTGCCATCGCTCTCGGGAGCAAGGAGGGAGAAGTCACCGGTGCATTATCCCATCGTTTGTGATAAATTAACCCTGACATGCCGCCAAACTTATGTGTATTAATAAGTTTCTCCTACTGATCCCCAGTGGCAGTCAGATGGGTTCATTGGTAGATTGTGGTGGACACTTAAATGTCTGAGCTGGGCAAGTGGAGATGAGCTGTCATAAATTATTAGCTCTGCTGAAGGAACAGTGCCAGGAAGTATCTGGCTGATGACTTAAGAGACACCTAGTAAGCAAAACCAAAGCCCTGCTTGCTCGGCAAATTGTGGAGCCATGCTAAGAAGTGTCGAAACATGGGGAGTGACCAGTGTAAGATGCTACAGCATCCCTGCAACTGGGGATTAAAAAGCTCTTCATCATTAATGACTTTAGATTAAAGCTCATAAACAAGATGCTTCAAAATTACAAGACGAGCATATTTCCTTCCAGGCAAGTGTGTGCATGCCCCTCAAGGTAATTGACAGAGCTGATTAACTTTTGGTGGCTGTGAGAAAGACTTCATGATGCTGGCAACCTGCATCTCTTTCAACTGCTGTGTATCTCGGTTTAAATGGAGGATTTCTATTGACAATCATCCAGTCCACTGCTTAACTGCTAAGCGACAGAGTGGAATGGATGTAAGAAGAGACATTGAAGTGGAATGGGGCAATTGATTGATTGTTTTTGCATCTGAGCCCTCTGCTGCAGACTCTTCAACACAGAGTAATCAGCAGGGTGTTACCCTTGATCTGCCAGTAAATGTAACAGAGGTGCTCTTGGTTCCCCAAGGCTGTACTCCTCCTTTCTTAGGTCCCATCAGCACTATACATTTAAAGCAGTATTGTACCACTTTTAACAGTCACAGCTTCCCCCCCAAGGAGTCCTGGGAACTGTAGTCTGTTAAGAGTACTGAGAATTGTTAGGAGACCTCTGTTCCAATATTTCCAGAGAGGTTCAAAAAATCAATCCTGCATCCCAGAAAATTCTTCTAGGGTAAACTGATATAGGAAGAGTATACTTATGTGCTAAGGAAATGACACTAAGAGGGCAGCATGAAAAGGACACCATGAGTCCTTCAACCCCAACTTTGCCCTCCCTGAGCAGATTTGCGAGGCTGGAATCTGATCAGATCCCAGCTTCGCAAAGCAGCTAGGGATTGGTGTTGCTTCGGTAGCATTGGTGGCAAGGGCTGGGTTCACATGCGGTGGGCTCCTTTCGTCCTCTTCACACTATGCCCCCCCAGCACATGTGCGCCCCATGCACCATGTTCATATGCTCTGCCACCGCTGTACTGTGAAGACTCAGGGCTTTCCTGTTAATAATAATAATAACAACAGCAACTACAATGATAAAAAATAGTTTCAGTTTGATCACAACTATTTATTACCGATCAGCCTTATGAAATTAAATAAGACTGTTTCAGAGGAAAGCACTTAAGCAATGCAGCCTTTCATTATGGAAACTATTTTGTATGACAGTAGGCTGGGCATTTGGGAACAACTAAGTAATTTTGTTTTGATGTGTATGTTAATGTTTCTGCTTAAAATCAATAATTGCTTAGCACACTTTCTGGCTAAGATTTCCAAAATTGATTTCCAAGGTAAATTTGCATTTCATAATAAATGTGACGCTTTCCCTAACACTATCAGTCATTCTTTTCCCTGGGGGACATCCTACCTACAGTGCAAAGATCCTTTTGCTATTCTTGATGAGTGAAAGCTTAAATCATCAGTGCTTGGTTGAATTGCTGGTGTATATATTTACAAAATATCAAAATAAGCTGCTGATAGTTTGTGCAGTTCTTGGTTAATATTATACTAGGCAAGTTCAACTAACGTTTTATAATGGCGTGCAATGTAGCTGATTCCTAAACACATTTTGTGACAGTGCTTGACTGATACTGTACGTGACTGAGGTTTGCTCATAATTCCTTCTGTCCATGATCAATGAGTGTCTCTTTGTGTGTGTTTGGGAGTGGGAGACTCTGAAGTAAATTCTGTCATTCTCATAGTCATTTCCAGTGTAAAACACTTAAAGGACACTTCAGAACTTACATTCTTGTAAGAATCTAAGCATATAAAGTTTGAATATGACAAACACTTGTCTCATGGAAATTCACATATCAGAGAGCTGGGGTTTGTTGCTTGTCCTTGAGGGGTGTAGACTCTGAAGCAATAGCAAACCTGATGTTTGGAATATGATCCCATGAATATGTACTTGCCCTTTATGCCTTGCATCCTTGCATCCTTATCTTAAACATGTTTCTTCTATGGGAGCCCCATCTGTGATTTACGGTTTTTACTAATCAGTAAACTGATTAGGACCAGGATTTCAGGGCTAATCTATGCATGCATGTCCTCAACCCCAAGATACCATTATCATCCATTGTCTTATGACATATTACAAGTTGCACTTGAATGTTTGAATTGCCTCATATGAAGATGAGAAGATGGCAGTTCCTGCCAGCTTCTCCTCCTTCTCCTCCTCCTCCTCCACCACCACCACCTCTGTCCTCCTCCCCTCAACACATTGATGCTGGACTTTTTCCTGTTTACCTGTTAAGGTAAAGGTAAAGGACCCCTGACCACTAGGTCCAGTCGTGACCGACTCTGGGGTTGCAGTGCTCATCTCTCTTTATTGGCCGAAGGAGCCGGCATACAGCTTCCAGGTCATGTGGCCAGCATAACTAAGCCGCTTCTGGTGAACCAAAGCAGCACACGGAAATGCCGTTTACCTTCCCGCCAGAGCGGTACCTATTTATCTACTTTGACGTGCTTTTGAACTGCTAGGTTGGCAGGAGCAGGGACCGAGCAACGGGAGCTCACCCCGTTGTGGGGATTCAAACCGCCGACCTGTTTACCCGTTAAAGGTAAAGGTAAAGGTACCCCTGCCCGAACGGGCCAGTCTTGCCAGACTCTAGGGTTGTGCGCTCATCTCACTCTAGAGGCCGGGAGCCAGCGCTGTCCACAGACACTTCCGAGCCAGCACAGCACACGGAACGCCGTTTACCTTCCCGCTAGTAAGCGGTCCCTATTTATCTACTTGCACCCAGGGGTGCTTTCAAACTGCTAGGTTGGCAGGCCTGGGACCGAGCGACGGGAGCGCACCCTGCTGCGGGGATTCGAACCGCCGACCTTTCGATCGGCAAGTCCTAGGCGCTGAGGCTTTTACCCACAGCGCCACCCGTGTCCCGTTAGCTGCCAACAAAGTGGTAACAGTAGGCCCTTCCTCAGGAAGAGGCATTGAATGTGAGGTCAGCTGGAGAGCACCTGCACCACATTAAATGTTTGTGGGTTTTTTGGTCACCTAAAACAGCATTTTGCTGCCAATGTGCTGGAGGTGCATGCCTTCTCAGAGCAACCTAACTCACAATGCCTCACACTGAGGAAGCCCCCTTTTTGCAGAGCAATGCATCGAGTGTCCATCACCACCACTGTAGGCAGCAAGTGAGTAAGTAGGTGGGAAGAGAGGTAGGAGCAGTAGGAAGGAATGTCAGGAAACAGAAGCAGTGGGCCAACAGGTGGGAATGGCAGTGGGCTAGCCAGCTAGTCCGTTTCAATAACCCTGAGCCAGTGGCGTAGCGTGGGTTGTCAGCGCCCGGGGCAAGGCAAGTAATTTGCGCCCCCTAACCCGTGGATTTGCGCCCCCTAACCCCCAGATGTTGCGCCCGGTGCGGCTGGCCCCCCCTGCACCCCCCACGCTACGCCACTGATTTAAATATACCTTTGTTAAGAAACCGGAGGCCTTCCTCTTGGGCATTGTCGGCCAGAAAGTGTTAAAAAAGGACAGAAGTTTCTTTATGTATGCGACAACAGCAGCAAGAATACTTATTGCAAAGTATTGGAAGACACAAGACTTGCCCACACTGGAAGAGTGGCAGACGCAATTGATGGACTATATGGAATTGGCTGAAATGACTGGCAGAATCCGAGACTTGGGAGAAGAAACAATGGAAGAGGACTGGAAGAAGTTTAAGGACTATTTACAAAAACATTATAAGTTGTATGAATGTTAAGTATTTGCACGATTTAGAAAATATCAGTTCCAGCAAATAGACTTTGTAAAATAGAAAATTAAGTTATAAGTAAGAAAAGGTCGAAATTTAAGGCAACACTACGTTTAATTTTAAGGTATGAGCAATTGATAAAAATTGTTTTAAATTTAGAAGTATAATATTTGGAAAGTACAAAATAAGGTATGAAACAAGGTAATAATTTGCTGACATTCTTATTATAAATAATGCAGGGTAAGGAGATGTGAGGAAGTCCAATCAGTTATATAAGAAAAGTTGTACTGAATGGTTGGTTATATTTTTCTCTTTTTTCTTTTTTATTTCTTTCTTTCTATATGGCTCTTTGGTATTTTGGTTCTGGCTTTTTGGTGTAGGGATCTTGTATTATGTATTTGAAAACTTAATAAAATATTTATAAATAAATGAATATTTTTATGGGTGTGGACAATGAGGAGCGTTTCTTATGCTTAATATCTGCAACACATTGAGTGCTCGTCCAGAAAAGTTGAGACTCACCCTCCAGTGCTATGCTCATGAGGCGCTTTCCTTCTCGTTGCTTAGGACTCCGTAGCAGCGGGGGAACCGCCAAAAAAGCCCCTTCGGGCGCACGGGAGGAGCGAGCCGCCCGCTTTCCCGCCCTCGCCGGCCTCCTGGGGCGCACGCAGCGCTCGCGCCCTCCGCAGCCCGCCCAAACGCGCGCCAATGCCGGGCGACGCGCCCCCTCCGGGAAGCGCGACGTAGGCGCCGCTCCTGCACCCGACGGCCTTTTCTGCAGGGCTTCTAGCTGCAAGCGAGTGTGCGCGCAGAAGGCGGCGCCTGGGCTGGGGAGCGCGCAGCCTCGTCCTTTCCTTCGCAGCCAGCACTGTGAGAGAGAGAGTGAGCCACCAGGACCAGGTAGGGGCAGAGAGCTCCGAGTGCGCCCCCAAAAATGTTGCGCCCGGTGCGGCTGGCACCCCTTGCACCCCCCACGCTACGCCACTGCCCTGAGCCAGCAGATGGGGGCTAGAGAGTGCATGACCTCTTAACCTGCCATGTGATTCTTGGTTGGGCTGAGCTTTCAAGTATGCTGGGTGGGCACTGAATAAAAGTGTGCTCTCACTCTCCACTATGCACATGCTCTGGATATTATTCGATCAGGTCTAAAAGTTAGGTACACACACTGAGCAATATGTATACATGACTTCTATTCTGCTCTTATTTTCTTGCTTAGAAATCACCTTTCTCTTCATATCCCCAAATAAATGTCTATAGTCACTAAACACACACAGAGCATATTGAAAAGAGCTGGACAAATTGTAAGGCTGTGGTTGGCATCATAATTTTATGTAGGCTCATCAGAGGTTTTCCTTTCTTCCTTCTCTGCTTGAATTTAAATTCACACTGAATGTGCTTCCCTCTTTCTCTTTGACACGGGCTCTGCCAATGGTGAATTATGACTAAATACCAAAGCATTATTTAATGCAGCCTAGAAAGAAAGTAGTGAATGATAGCCTATTACCACTTTACACCAAAGATCATTCTCTAAGTTCCAAGGCTGTTCTCTTAGCCATGCCAGGAAAAAATTACACAGGCACTACTAGTTTTTATAACCCCCTTCGGCAATGTGGGAGCTATAAACATGATGGGAATGAAGTCTCACCATGTGTATCTAATAACACCAAGGAGAGGAACTAGAGTCAGTGCTGACACAGCGTTCGACTTGTATTAAAGATTTAACATATTACCTCCCTATCTATTGGTGCGTCTTCTGTGGCCTTTATAAAGGAGAAGGAGACATGACTAAACCAAGGCATGTGTGTTGGTCTGTGCCTGGTTTTATCATACATAACACAAACAGCATATTCATATCTTCCCACAACTACCATCGCAAAAGAAGCAGAAGCAGGCAAAAAAGTGAGGAGGGAAAAAACCAGAATGATGAAGAGAATGTGTAGAAGCTAAAAGTTAAGGAAAGTGTGTTTTCTGACTAAGGTGGGGCATTGGGCTAAAAATGAGGCTACCATATTCTCCACAAATATGTACTACTGCAGAAAACTCTAGCTCTCAGTTTGCCTCCAGTTTGGAACACATTTGTTGTGCCAGGAAAAAATACCACGCTGAATAAGTGGTTTAAGGACCGTTTTACAAACCCTCCAATGTTCCTCAGATGAAAATAGGGACATTTCTCACCCCCCCCCCCCGCAACGGATCCTCTTTGACACCCCTCCCCCACAGAGCATTTCTTGTCAAAGGAAGAGTGAGTGCCCCCCCCCCACTACAGGGCACAAAACACACACCCTCCACTGTCCTGAGAAAACCCCTCAATCCAAATTTTATTTTATTCTTTGGTAGATTTACAAAAGAATAAATAAATGACATGCCAATAAAAATTTTTTAGAAAGGGGAAAAATTAGGTGTGGAAGGAAAAAACATTATTTATTAATTTTTTTAAATCAAGAATCCTTGCACTCCGCTTCCCCTTTCTTCCCACCCAGGGTGGATCTGCCCTCTGCCTGCCTCTCAGAGCCAATGCATCTTGCAGGACTGGGCTGAGCCTCAGTGGTAGCAGCCTCTTCTCTTCCTCCTCACCCACACTCCAGCAGCTGCTATGAGCTGCTCAAGGGAGGAGGCTGGTAGCAGCGGCCATGGAGAGGCCATGGAGAGGCAACAGGGTGCTCCCTCGCCACTGCTGCTTGGGACAAGTGCCAGCTCCTCCTCCTTCCCCGAGCTTGGCAGCGGTAGTACTGTTGGGGAAAAGAGGGATATTCTGGAATTAAATCAGAAGCTGGGATAGCTTTTGTGATTCTGGCACTGTCCCTGGAAAATTGAGACACTTGGAGCCTATGGGCTTCTGCTGTGTATGCCTGTAGCTGAATGCCATTTTCCTGCACAGAACATATATCCATATAGGAAAACTGTCTTGTGTGAAGAGGTCATTAGAAAGCATTAGAGAGCAAGTTATGGAGTTGTTGTTTCTTTAGCAAACCTGCATAGATTGATATTTTGTTTACTCTTCTAGGTATCTGAAACACTAAAGACAACTTAAAAGTGAGCTCTTATTTCCCTCCCATAAAAGGCACCAAAAGAATATGTTCCTCAGATGCCTGAGCGCATGATTTTATGCCTAATTTGAATGTTCAGTGACTGAAAATAAGTTGATCATATAATTACAAGTGAAAATGGTCCATTACCCTCATAATTTTCCATTATGAAAGCATACCGGCATGACTTGTCTGTACTGTTGGAGCAGCTTTTCAAACATAGTATGGCCACTCAGGGAGTTTTGAAGAGGCTGAAATACACAAATTGATATATGCCACAAAACTCTGGAGTTCTTATTTATCATCATCATCATCATCATCATCAACAACAACAACAACAACATAAACTAGCTGGTGCAAACTGTAACCCTTTGAAATCAATGCTGGAAAATGGCTATTGATTTCCGTGGATATGGAATTGATCCACTATTAACTTTTGTTTCAGCAATCAAGTTCTAGAGTAAATTCATTGATTTGTCATGTTTGTATTCTGGCCCTCCTCTCATCTCAGGTAGCATAGGTGCAGCTTTCTCATTTTATGTTCACAATAAACCTATTGTTGAGAGAGAGAGAAACAGACAAGACAAGACACTTGAAACACAAAAGAATTTAATGGATGAATGGAGCTTTGAGCCCACATTCTCCTACCTAGCAATCTACTGCTCTGACTCTATGTATGTTTTATGCATAAAGACTATATTCACAATGGGCACCCTATTGGTCTATGGCACCAGCTCAATGAACAATCTTAACCAGTGGGGTACACAATGGCCCTAGTAATGAGCAACAAGACATGGATGAATCTATCAACTTTTGTTACTCTTGTTTCTCATTTTTCCAATCTTTCCAAGTTCAACCACCTACAAATCCACCTAATAGCTACCCCATCAAGCCCACATTTTACAAGCTTATCTGCAAGAATTTCATGGGGGACTTTGTCAAAAGCCACCTAACAGTTATCTCGTCCAGTCCTTCATTTTACCAGAGTTGTGGACACTTTGCACCGACCTGCCTGGAGGTGCAGTGTTTGCTAAACAGGTTCCTAGTAGGGAATGGGGAGACATGTGCTCACATTTTAATGCAAACATACCTGATACATACTTCCTGGATGCAATTATACTTTAGAATGCATATAGCTCCAAATTTTGTAATGAGGTTCTCATACCAAAAATGTGCATATTAGAGGAAAGTTTGCACAAAATGCATATATTACTGAAAATGATGTAGAATGCATTATATTAAGGGAGATAGCTTGAACAATGTGTGTATTAGAAACAAAATGTGTTTAAGTGTATCTATTGGGATAAATTAGTAAAAAGATAGGTATGAATTTTCATATGGACAACTTTAAAAATACAAACTGGTGCAGAAATGGGTTAATAATAATAATAATAATAATAATAATAATAATAATTTATTTATTATTTGTACCCCGCCCATCTGGCTGGGTTTCCCCAGCCACTCTGGGCGGCTTCCACAAATACCAAAAATACAGGAACAGGGCTGCCTTAAAGTGTCTTCTGAATGTCAGGTGGTTGTTTATCTCTTTGACATTTGATGGGAGGGTGTTCCACAGGGCGGGCACCACTACCGAGAAGGCCCTCTGCCTGGTTCCCTGTAGCTTTGCTTCTTGCAATGAGGGAACCACCAGAAGGCCCTCGGCGCTGGACCTCAGCGTCTGGGCAGAACGATGGGCTCCTTCAGGTATATGTCGCTGAAGAGAGAATCAAGATTCAATCACCACAATTTAAGGAGGATATTGACAAGTTATGTGTGCAAGGAATGTATGAGAGGAGGGCAACCAAGATGATCAAAGGTTTGGAAACAAAGCCTTATGGGGAACAGTGAAACGGTTCAGGGAATTTGGCATGCTTAAACTGGTAAAGAGGAGCCTGAGAGGAGATATGATAGCTATCTTCAAATATCTAAAGGGCCGTCACATGGAGCAAGCTTGTTTTTTCTGCTCCAGAGGATAGGACCCAAAGCAATGGATTCAAGTTGCAAGAAAAGAGATTCTGACTAAGCACCAGGAAGAACTTTCTGACCATAAGAGTTGTTCGACAATAGAACAAACTCCCATGAGAAGTGATGGACTCTTCTTCCTTAGAAGCTTTTAAGCAGAGGTTGAATGGCCTTCTGCCATGGATGCTTTAGTTGAGATTCCTGCGTTGAAGGGGGCTTTGAAGGAGATGTGAAAGATGCATGGCATCCTCAACCCTCCTCTTGTCCTCCTCTTGTCCTCCTAGGTTCTTTCATCCTACTCCCACACAGGGTGTAGTAGGGCAATGGTAATGCTGACTAAGTAGACTTCTAAATCTTTGAGACAACCTGCATTCCAAACTCAGCTTGTTCTATATTAATGGTAGTATATTAATTAGGTTGTTATCCAGTCAGCAAACTGAATCACCCTGCTATGAAATCTTAATTCCATGTAGTTGTTGTCTGTATTTATTAAGCCTCACTGCAAAGGGAAAAGAGCATGGGGAAATCAGTTTTACTGGTGACATGCTGCACCAAAACAGTCAAAGCTTGTAACCCGCTTCACATTCAGAATTATTGCAGGCTGCCTTATATCGTCAGATCTTTCATCTGTCTAGCTCAATGTTGCTGTGAGTGGCCGGCCAGGGTTTCAGAGGATAGTGTCTCTCTCTCAGCTCTCCCTGGAGCTTCTGGAGATCAATCCTGGGGCCTTGGGCACACAAAACATGTGTTCTCCTCCTGAGCTATGAGCCAATATCTGGTTTCATTGTAGTATCTGGTTTCATTGTTCCACTTGTGGATTTGGTGAGGAAATTGAACTGAAACTCAGTGATATGCTTTTGTTTTGGCAAGACTTTGTGCAATCTCTTGTACAACATCCAGGATGCAAAATGCACAACCTCTTGCATAAGACCTCATGAAATACCTTGCACATCTCAAGATTTGTGCTAACACAAGAGCTCAATATGCTTGCTTGCACTAAGTCCCATTTTCTGTTGGATCTTCCAATAGCTCCTATTCAACAGTCTGTAGAACAGCACCATCAACAGAATTTATTCAACTACCATATCACTGGTACCCACCCATATTCTAGTTAACTATCCAAAGTTTTCTACATAGTATATCAATATTTTCCTGCTTAACAATCTTCCTCTTCATTGTTCTGTCAAGTCCATAGAGACCACAGTTTGTTCCCTCACTCTGGTCCTACTTGAAGGTGTCCAGGATGGAGTGGATGGACAATTTCTTCCCTTTAGCTGTCCTCAGCCATCAGAAGTGAAGTTGGGTAGGACCAGAAACTGGCCTTTTCAGTAGTGCCACCCTGTCTCTGAAATTTCCCCCCTAGAGAGATTCCCCTGCTGCTGTCATTGTTCTCTTTTTGCTGCTCTTGGCTGTGAGTCTTGAAAGACCTGCTTCCTGCCTTGCAGGCCTTTTTCTACCTTGCCTGGGAGGCTGGGGTCCTGACTGACTCCAGCTGCTGAACAGAATCTTGGGCTGAGGTATTGTGGGTTGTTATTTTTTGGTGGGGGAGTTGTTGCTGCTGTTAATTTTTTGTATCTTCATTTTGGATTTTATGATTTGTGTGGATTTGTTCATTTTGGTTGTGCACCTTTTGATGTTTAGTTTACTGTTTATGACTACTTTTGTTATGTTTGTAGTTATGTAATTTTTTATGTGTTGTAAGCCACCTTGAGCATGGTTTTAACTTTGGAGAGGTGCCATATAAATAAAATGAATGAATGAATGATCAATTGAAAGAAAAGCTTTTGCATTTCCCCTCTTAGATCCATCTGTTTTAAATGAATTAAACTCTGAAAATTTTATCTACACCATTGTGTCATATTTAAAATTTTACACTATTGTGAGCATCTTTTGAAACCCTGTTGAGGGAAAGTCAGGGTGTTAATCTCGCAGGAAGGAAAGAATCCCCACTCCACATGTTTAATGTGCAATGCAAGAATCTTTTGCCCAACATGGGGCTCAAACCCATGACCCTGAAATTAAGAGTCTCATGCTCTATCAACTAAGCTATTAAGAGATGCACTTCTTTCTAGTGCTGACTTATGTTTTAATGGCAGAAAACAGCAACCTTGTATTTTTAAGCCCTGAGAATGATTTACCACCATTCAAATACATACAGCAGATCATAATACATCAAGGAGAAAGGTTACATAAATGACAATGTGCAATTTTATATAACAATAATATACCTTAATGTATAAAAGGCAAGTAAACAGTAAAAACTCTCATTTCCCATAAGTTGAAACAAGTACAAAGGGGTTAGTGTGTTTGTGTGTGTTTGCACACACAGACACGTGCATGTGTTTATCCTGATGCGCCTGGAGACAATTTTTCAGTGTATTCATGTCAACTGTGCTTCAAGCAGAATCACTGATCAAAACCATCCATCTTGGGTCTTAATTAAATAGCCCTAGAGAATGAGGTACCACAGGGGGCAAAGTCATGGTGAAAACTGTAATTATTTCCTAGAGATATTGATTTTCCACTAATGATTTTAAATGGTGCATAGTTCTGCATCTAATCATCTTGCCTGGAATGTCAGGTGGTGATTTGAAACTTCTGGTCCAAGTGAGACAGACCTATTTGAGCAATTTCCCATGTATATATTTCACCTATTAAAAAGTTCAGGGGAAAGTGGTCATCTTGAGTTGAATAAAAAAGTTTGAATCCTCTTGGGTATCTTAAATGAGGAACCAAAGAAGCCACTGGGTGTGATTTCAGCTATTTTACTGGGGGAGGAATATTTGTACAGTGAATGGCACATTTGGCACTAAACAAATCAGAGCCTTGATGCATTCATAACCCTCAACTGCCCCACATTTGCCAGGACCACTACAGAAACAATTAACCCATCACAGATTCTTCCTTTGCCCTGAGATATCCCAATTTAAGCTGTTCTAAAAGGGGTAATGGGCTTGTTGCTAGTTTGCAGTTTTATCCTAGCTGCAATTTTGCCCATTGCCCCTTTAAGAATCGCTTGGCTACCTGTCTTCTGTCCCCATCCATGGATATATTATGCAGAGGGGAAGTCCCCAGGTGTTTGGAGCCTGCAGCATCCAGTAGGATGCTGGGAGGCTGAATGTGTTGGTGCTTTCTTCCCTCCCCTCCCCTACATCTCCCCTTCTCTCTCCAAATTCATCTCTTTCTGCTTTTTGTACCCAAACAACAGCTCCCCTCCCTTGCTAAACAGTTCCCACTCACCCACCAATTCAAAGCTGATGCCATATTTTCACAGGAATCATATAACAATGGGGATGAGAAACATTGAGGTGTGTAAAACTTGGAGTAACATTTTCCTCAGGAACTTATAGGAAGAAGAGAGAGATAGCAATTAAAAATCCACTTTATAACTTCTTCAGCCCTATAGAACAGGTACCCATTTTAGCATGGTGGTTTGGAATTGGCATTCTGGTGGAACATGAACTTCCTCAGAAAATAGAAACATATTCTATTACTAACTCCATCTCTGCTGCCTAGTTACTGAAGAAAATTCCTATCTCATTATCAATCAATCTTTATTACGGTCCAGAGACCCAACAAATTGTTACAAAGCGATACACAATTCATACAGCCTACCTCCAGGTTAAACAAGCATTTTGTTCAGAATATAGGGATCATTGGTTCTTGTAACCACCGATAGAAACTTGGCCACTGCTAGTGTTCTAGCGTTTGTCCGGTCTTCCAATAGGAACCTGACATAGTGAGCCTCTGATTTTCCTGGGAAAGGTACCAGCAAAGGTAATATCAGTTCAGCCCTGGCTTGCTCATATTTTGCACAGTGCAACAAAATATGTTTTATGGAATTGATGTCTTGAGCACACGAGCAAAGTCTGTCCTGGTAGGGAACTCCTCTCAACCTGCCATCCAACACTGCAGAAGGTAGGATGTGAGGGCGATCTGGCTGCGACATCTGTCACCCCATTGATCGCCAGGGTTGATTCGGCTGATCTGGCTGGCTAGGCGGGTGTCCCCTTCCTCCCTCACCGCTCCATGTGCGTCCCTCCCGAAGCTGTGCGATCGGTAGAAGAGGACGACCATCCCAGATAGAAGGAGTGTGCCATTCTTCAGTCAAGGGTATATGATAGCTGCGCTCCCTGCTAGAACTTCCAAACAAGCTCAAGGTCCATTTGTAGGAGAACGTAGAGTAGTCAAGCTATCTCATTATTTTCTCTGAATATTAGAAATAAGAAATTTTTCCATGTTCAGCTCAGATTCCTTGGAATTTCATTCTCTTTCTGTCTCTTGCTTCTCTCTCTCTTTCCCCCTGAAACTCTCTGCATTTAGCTCAAGTTAACACCCCTCTGCCATTCTCAGTAATCATCACTACAGATTACTAATGGCACAGCCTCCCTTTGTGCTTTGCCCTTTGTGGCTCGTTACTTTTAATTTGATCTGGAACATCTGCAAAAAAATGGCCAGTGGCAATTTCACTGCAAACTCGTGTTTCCTCACTAAGAAATGAACCTGATGCCTGTAAAGGTTCTTAAAATGATGGGAAATGCAGTCAAATCTCAGGATCTGCATCCAAAGATTTTGAGTGCATTTGGGTATCACAGTGAATGGGTATATTGTTGCAGCAAAAACACAATGTACCTGTTAGTTTATACGGTGCCAGAAGATTCCTTGGTTGCTCATAGGTTATCTGTTTATTGAGCATTTACCCTGATTTGAAGTTTGTGGGTAGGTTGGAGGAACACACAGAAAAGTGGATTTCCTTCTGTTCATCCATTAGATATCCCCACCCCATTGCAGCATGGCCTCTTACTGTGAAAGCTATTTGCCTTAGTTCTCTACAATGAGTGTTGTTGATTTCTAACATAGACACATTATACATAAATAGAGACATATATTGCTTTACAATATGTACATTTACATATTTAATGCTGTATGAATAGAAGCACCACTTCCTTTTTCTTGTTTCTGGAGTGTTTTATCTCTTTGAGAGCCGGTGTGGTGTAGTGGTTAAGAGCGGTAGTCTCGTAATCTGGGGAACCGGGTACGCGTCTCTGCTCCTCCACATGCAGCTGCTGGGTGACCTTGGGCCAGTCACACTTCTTTGAATTCTCTCAGCCCCATTCACCTCACAGAGTGTTTGTTGTGGGGGAGGAAGGGAAAGGAGAATGTTAGCCGCTTTGAGACTCCTGAAGGGGAGTGAAAGGCGGGATATCAAATCCAAACTACTACTACTACTACTACTACTACTACTCTTCTTCTTCTTCTTCTTCTTCTTCTTCTTCTTCTTCTTCTTCTTCTTCTTCTTTTGCTACCTGTGAATTTTATCTTTCATCCTCAGTTAACGTACTAATCTTTTACTAATCTCAGTTAACGTACTAATCTCAGTTAACGTACTAATCCTCAGTTAACGTACTAATCTTTTTGTCAAATGAGAACCATCTGGATTTGACTGCCCATTTTTGATCACTCAAAACCCTCATTTAAAAGGGGGAAATTCCTAACCTTCCTTCACAAAAAAAGGTTTACTTGACTTATAGCTAAACTGTCCCTCCCTAAGTGAGGGACCTGAGACAGGATAACAAAGTTTTTAATGAATTGAGAAAACAATGTATCCAGAGGGGCTGCAACCCCACTTACCTTGGAGCAAACCCCATTGAATTCAGTGGGATTTACTTCAGAGTATACATGGGACGCAGGTGGCGCTGTGGGTTAAAGCCTCAGCGCCTAGGACTTGCCGATCGAAAGGGCGGCGGTTCGAATCCCTGCGGCGGGGTGCGCTCCCGCTGCTCGGTCCCAGCGCCTGCCAACCTAGCAGTTCGAAAGCACCCCCGGGTGCAAGTAGATAAATAGGGACCGCTTACCAGCGGGAAGGTAAACGGTGTTTCCGTGTGCAGCTCTGGCTCGCCAGAGCAGCGATGTCACGCTGGCCACGTGACCCGGAAGTGTCTCCGGACAGCGCTGGCCCCTGGCCTCTTAAGTGAGATGGGCGCACAACTCCAGAGTCTGTCAAGACTGGCCCGTACGGGCAGGGGTACCTTTACCTTTACCTTTATACATGGTTAGATTTGCAACCATACATGTTTTTTTAATGGGCCACTAGCTACTTAATTAATTTTGAAAGAGAACACAAAGAGAAGGTATCACAGAGAAGAGCTGCAGGAGACATGAGGCTGAAAAGGAGTCCTCCAGCTGTGGAAAAGAAGGAGAAAAAACAACAGAGAAAAAGAGTGAGCATCAAGATCCAGGCTCTGCAGTGAAGTCACTCCAGCAGCCCCTTATAGACTGGGGAAAGTCATTAATGTGTATATGTGTATTTGCAGGTGGTACTGTGGTCTAAACCACAGAGCCTAGGGCTTGCTGATCAGAAGGTCAGCGGTTCGAATCCCCACGATGGGGTGAGCTCCCGTTGCTCGGTCCCTGCTCCTGCCAACCTAGCAGTTCGAAAGCATGTCAAGTGCAAGTAGATAAATAGGTACCGCTCTGGCAGGAAGGTAAACGGTGTTTCCGTGCGCTGCTCTGGTTCACCAGAAGCAGCTTAGTTATGCAGGCCACATGACCCAGAAGCTGTCTGTGGAGAAATGCCAGCTACCTCGGCCAGTAAAGAGAGATGAGCGCCGCAACCCCAGAGTCATCCAAGACCGGACTTAACTGTCAGCGGTTCCTTTACCTTACTCTTTGCTATATCCTAAGAAAATATAAAGAGTTCTCCTGGACCAGACCAAAGACCCATCTAGTCTAGCATCCTCTTTTCACAGTGGCCAACCTGATGCTTTTGGGGAAGCCCACAAACAGGACTAGAATGCTCACTCTGCTTGTGATTCCCAGTACAGGTATTCACAGACTTGCTGCCTCTGACTAGTAATCACTAATAGTCTATCTTCCATGAATTTGTAAGTCGGTTGTTCCCCAGGTTGACATGACCAGGAGCCTGTGGGCCACTGACGTCATGTTCTGGCACTCCTGTGGCCTTAAACACAACATGCACTTGTTTTAATATTTGTGAATCCAATTTGATACTAGTAGCACACTGAAAAGTATTTCTAAGCATCCCATCCCAGAAATACCAATTTTGTCAACTGTCTTTTTTTAAAGATTTCTGCTTGGGCTAACATTCCCCCCCCTTTGTCCAAGCTAGGGAATTAAAAGTTCTGAGGTGGGTCAAAAGAGATTGCACATATGAAAGGCAACATCATAGACCCCAAAGGCTAATTGTGCATGACACACAAAAGATAATTTCTTCTTTTCCTACTGTTAATGTTTTGAGTTTGTGCATGTGTGGCAGTTTCCTTTAAAAAACTAAAATCTCAGTAGACGCATATGAGACACTTCAATATTTCATGGACCATTAACCTTCTCTGTAGTTGCTGGCATAAAGCTGCTAAATACGAATTAGGATCACTGTGGTTTTAACCCATGAATTATTGATTCAAGCAACTCTGGGAGTTTTTGAACATTTAGAATGTAAGATACTCTGTGTGGATTGTAAGAGCACATCATACAATTATTTCAGTCTGCATAACTTGAATATATATATATATATGCTTTCGTATATATATATATATATATATAGTGTGTGTGTGTGAGAGAGAGAGAGAGAGAGAGAGAGTTGTTTGATGGAAGGAGTCTTCTTGTGATAGAACAAGTATTCCTCTGATCGAGAAAACCAACAGAAGGAGTCTTCCTGCTTAAAAAATTGATAGATCAGCATGAGGTTATTCTTTGCTGTGCATTGATCTTCATAATCCTTGCAACAGTGGTAGTGAACTTGTATTACAAAGCTCTATAAGCCTGACGCAGGATTTCTAAAGAACACAACTACAGCAGAACTCAAGGAGCTTCCTGTGGGGACATTACAGCAGCCTACGTAGCCTTGCCAATGTTTAGGAATTTTAAATTGCTTTTAAATGGCACAATAAGCTCTCTCAAACTTGAGCACTATTGTGGTGAAGTTCTCATCTTTACAGAAATGTAAAACCAAAATAATGTTAAGAGGATCATAAAAGGGCGATATGGGGGCTTGAGCTGTGTTCCTCCCCAAAAGTGAAATTGCATACACTATCCAATAGTTCAGGGGCCATCAAACTTTTTGGTCCCTTGGTCACATTTGCCAACTTGAGAAACTGTCATAGGTACCACAACATCACACAATGCAACCTAGTCTATTGGCTACAGTAGAATCCTCCATACAAGCCCAATTTCAGTGGGAGTCATGGTTCCTGTAGACATCAGAGAAGCTTCTGTGGATACATGGGCACTATCAGGGCCTTTCTTCTAGGAAAAAAAGGTGTCATGAAGTTGTTACAGTAAGTGCCAAACTTTTAGCCAGTGCTTTTCTTCTAGAAAAAAAAGGTGCTGGCCCTGCATACTCTTGGGTACCCCCAGAAAAAATGCAGAACAGTTTATAAACATGAGGTCAAAGCCCACAAAGTCATGTCGTTTGTGCAAGAAGCCACATCTTCCCCAGGCATACCTCAGGCACCCTCAAATCTGACCTGGGGAGAGGCACATGGTGGGAGAAGAGATTATATTGTACAAGCAGAAGTCCTTGTGAGAATGAGACAACTTCATTGCCTATGCCGCTTGATGAATAAATAAGACAACTGCCCATAGAAGAAGAAGAAAGAGCAATGGAAAGTGGAACGTAGCCCCCAAAATCCTTGTGCAGAAGGGAAGCCTTAGCCAGCTGCTTTGAATGTCTTTTTGCATTTATGCTCCAGCAGTTTAGTTCAGGAAGGTGATAGCTGACAGGAGTTCAATATCTCACAGTAATAGACAGACTATCCTATATTGAATGGATCAATGCCTTGATTAAATGCTGTAGATGCAAGCCAGTTGGGGTGATCAAACCTGTTTGCTACTATTGATGTTCTTCTGCAACCTGCTGAACCATTTGGTCAACAAAACAGAGTGGTGTGTTACAGCGCGACAATTACAGGCAGCACATTTGGTAATAGATTCACCCAGAGAAGCTGGTGTTGCTGTTTTCAAACAGCACAATTGGAACGCTCCACTTCAGTGGCTTCACAGAATCACTTAGGGACTTCAGGACAATTTGGCTTAACATCTAACAGAAGAGACACATTTTCGAGCGCATCCACTTGACTGGTCTTGAAACAGCTTAGATGGAAAATTTGTAGTTTGGATTTTGAATTCTGGTGGGTTTCCTCTCCCCCCTATCAAAGCCCATGCAAGGGATTGAGATATAAGCTTTTTGAAGGGTGTGTGGGGGGGTGATTGAAGAAATGAGCCTTCAGTGAAATCCTAAAGAAGTAACCCTTATAGAGTAGGCTTCTAGGGAAGCATACATATGATTGCAGCCTTAGTCTCTCTGATCAGAGATGCACCCCCTTTTTAAAACAAACATTTTTGTTCTATCCATAAAACGGTTTGGCCTTAATGTTGTATTGGTTGTTTGGCCTTCTTTAACATTGAATTTAATAGCGGGGACGGTGCCAGGCATTTCAGTGAGTTTTCACTCTTATCTAAACTGATCATTTCATAAAATTGCTTTTCATTCCCATTTTCCCCTGCCCACTCCTATTTCAAAACACATTGGGTTGCTCAATACAGGCTGTCTGAAGCTAGATGCAATAGCGAAGCATCATCTACATAGTTAGGAACAGCTGGATTAGCAGGCTGTGAGCATATTACCCCATTTTAAAACAGCAACTTTGGTTTCCCTTGTCTTCTGGGCTCAGTACTAGGTGGTTACTTTAATGTTTAACATCATGAACTGTGATGATGCCTCTTGCTTGCTTGCCTGAATGAAACAGTGTGTGAGAGAGATTGCGTAAGAGAGAAACAGATACCTCAGAATTTTGCATGACTGGAATGAAGTCTACTATACAAAAGGTCAGACCACACCTCTTTGGCCCTGCCAACCCCTGGCCCTTGGAAGGCTGCTGACAAGGGGATATGGCCTTTGGGTTGAAAGAAGTTCCTCATCCCTGATCTAGAGTGCTATTTGATTTAGGCCCGCTATGTGAAGTCCCACTTTTGTTCAATTCTATCCTTCTAAAGAGAGAGAGATTTTTTTAAAAATGGGTTTAGGCTGACCAAGTGAAAAAAAATGACCACCTCTTTCTAGAAAAAGAGGTGTCATAACTCACCATGGCAATGGTGCCCACCTGAGAGGTGCCAGAATTCAGTTCCAGCGAGTTCCAGCTGAACAGAAGCCCTGGGCTCCATTAATAGTTTGTATTGAAGAGAGGATTCCAGCAGCTTTTATTTTCATGACAAGTATTCAGCACAACTACATTAAGAGTGTTGGGATCCCTGTCTCCCTTTTCACCAAGGGTCCTTAACTGGGTTGCTGTACACTTGGACCTCCAAATGGAGCACTTGCTTCTCATAGTATGTTAAGATGACTGTATGATGGAGGTGAAGTGCACATGGCTGCTCCTCTGCCATGCGAGTCAGTAAGGATCAGTGGTATTTAACTTAAGTTTTAAGCAAAGTAGGCCCATTGAAATTAATGAGCAAGACTTAGTTAAATCTAGTAATTCCAATAGGTCTACTTTGAGTAAAGTTAGTTGACTAGCACCCTGTGTGTTGGATTCAACTAAGGGAGTAAGTACAAGTGTTCCTGCTAGAAGAATGGGGCTTCCCCCTCCCTCTCCAGCCCCCTGCCAACTTGCTCCCCCAGAACAGGACCTAGCAACTTCAGCAATTCATTTTTAAACTTCGTTCTGGAATTCTGAGTTAATTCTTGGCAGAACTTTAGCTGAGCACAGCTTCACTGGCCTCCAAGTCAGAAACTGGCACCTCCTTTCACCAAACACTGTCGCTCATTTGCTTCAGATCTAAATCCTAATATGGGCAGCAAATTTTCAGATGACACTGATCTGGGAGAGGTAGCTAGTGCCTCAGAAGACAGAATCAAGATTTAAGATGACCTTAATGGATTGGAGAAAAGGACCTAAACTAACAAAACAAATTTCAATAGAGACAAATGTAAAGTTCTGCATTTAGGCAGGAAGAATCAAATGTAAGATGGGGATAACCAGCTTTCCTGTAGCACATGTGAAAAGGATCTAAGGGTCTTAGTAGACCACAAGCTTAACATAAGTCAACAGTGTGATGCAGCAGCAAAAAAGGCTAATGCTATTCTAAGCTGCAGCAACAGAAGTATATGCAGGAAGAACTTTCTGATGGTAACAGTGGAGTGGACCACTTTGGAAGGTGGTGAACTCTTCTTACTTGGAGGTTTTTAAGCAGAGGTTGGATGACCACCTGTCATGGATGATTCAGTTGAAACTCCTGCATTGTAGATGGTTGGGTTAGAGGACCCTTGCAGTCTCTTCCAATTCTACAATTCTGTGATTCTATTGTTGCATTGTGGGATGCATAGTGAACCTTTGGAAACAGGTAAGGCAAAAAAATGATCAAATATTTTTTCAAGATGTAGTGAGAAGATACTAAAACAGAAGGGTTTTTTTTTAAAAAAAATTAAATAATTTACAGAACAATCCTATACAAGTTTAGGTAGATATAAGTCCTATTATGTTCAGGGAGGCTTACTCCTTAGGAAGAGGGTTTAAGATTTTCATCAGAATGTTACTTGGAACTGAATTTTTAGATGTAAACCTGATCAAAGAGGCCAGCTGCTTCTTTAATTAAAAATATTGAAAGAAGTTTCATTCCATAAAACTCAAGAACTTGAGATTTGTTCTCATTTTTAAAATATAAAAATAAGAGAACAAATATGCTATTACATGGTTCATATCTCCATAGCTATAGGGATTGCATCCAGTCCTTCTGTTTTAACACAATTAATTAACTTCATTGCACATCTTTAGCTGTGAAGAACCGTATCACAAATTAAATTGCTATAGGCAAATGTTTTTGTTTTGCATGTAGGAAGTTTTGTAAAGCATAAATTATTTGTTAAAAGGATCTTCCTCATTTTTTTAAAAAAAAACATTCTCAAGGTTTTCTTTTGTCTGCTGCTATCACAGTGAGTGGGTGATTGGTTCCCCCCCCCCCAACTGACAAAATGCTTAAGAGGATTCTTCAGTCTTTGGGGGCAAATGGTTTAATCACTCTGTGTGACCACAGGTCCAAGGGAGCAGAGTCAACATGTTTTGTACAGCATTTTTATAACTCCATAGCTCTAGGCAACAAATGGCACTGAAGGAGCAGGTCAAGTCTATGAATCTTGTGAAAGCAGCTCTCAGGGACTGTGAAACAAAAATAGAGAAGTCACTTATCTGACACAGATATTTTTTAAAGATCTCCACCAATTCCTGCAGTGTAAGGCTCACTAACCTTCTCAAAAGACAGAAAGGAAGTGTCACACACACACACACACACACACACACACACTCAGATCTAGTTTCCACACTGATAGATTTGTTTTAAAAAGGCTTTGTGTGTCATAAACAAACACTTAAAATGGGGCAGGGTTTGTGTCAGGCACTTCTCTAAAGTAATTGGAAATAGCTAGTTAATTAAGAAGGGAATACACTTCATATCCTCATTACAGAAATCAGTAACTTCATAGAAATGAAGATTTCTCATTCCAATGTGACCTACACAGAACAAATGCCAGCGAAGAATTTTTTTTAAGCTGCTATTCTCTTTCTTTTAGGGTTTGAATAGCACATATACAGTTTAGTGTATGGTAATTCCATTTTTTGATCCCACCCAAGTTTATTTCATGATGTCATCCTCTGCTAAATGTATTTCCATACCTTAACAAATGTCAAATAACTCGTTGGACTAATGTTGCCAAAGGATGTTGTAATGGCCATTATCATAATTGGCTTTAGAAAAATATTATATAAATTTGTCACAGGCTACTCTGATTATGAAAGAATCAAGCGTTCCATATCTGGAGACTGCATACCTCTACTTTCTGAATACTGGAAAGGAAGATCAGGGGATGCTTTCTGGCTTATGGTCCTTCATGAGAACCTAGGAAACTGTGTTTCATAGAGGTAAATGCTATCTCTTCTATGGTTTGCTTTCCCCCCTAAGAATATTCAAAGGTTATCAAAGGTAAAGTTAGAAGCATGCTCTTGAGGCAATAACTGGGGTAATAACTGGGGTATTTCTAATATCATAGATAATAATTTCTGTTCAGCTGACAAATCAGTTCTTATCCTCTAAAACAAGAAATATCCAGACACAGTCTAGTAGACAAATTTAATTTTAAAGCATAGGAAGACAAAACTCAAATATGGTCAAATTCTCATACTCTTTATTTATGCTGAGAGCTCTTTGCTAAATGGGACTTTTCAGGAGGAAGAGGAAGAATTTATTCACCATGCCACCATTGCCCCATCAATCTTACCTCCTCTTGGGAAACAATCAATGAAGCAGTCATGTTGATTGTAAAAATGTATGTATAAACACATGCCCACTGGGAAGTATTAATTTGTTTGATGATAAGTCAGAAGCTAGACTGTCATTACATATACTTATCTTGGCTGGCATACCAAAGAGTGCTGGAATGAATTGAACATCAGTTACACACCACTGAGGTGTGAAGTTTTAGAAGGAATAAAGAAGCAATTCTATAAAACTGCAAAATGAAAGCTATAGGGTTAAACACAGCAGTATTTACAATATATTATCCATATATAACATGTTCACAAGTGAAAACTCAGTACTGGCTCCAACATATGTCTGTCATGATTACTAATAAGTCTATCATGATTACTAATAAGTAACTTTGTGCTTCACTACTGACAGCTGACCATGTGAGCAACCTTCATTGAAAAATATTGTGTTTCAAGGCAGGGGTGGAGAACTTGCAGCTCTTTGAATCTTGTTGGACTCCAGCTCTCAGAATCTCTGACCATTGTCATGCTGGCTGGGGCTAATGGGACTGGGAGCCCAACAGCACCTGGAGAGTCACAGATCTCTCCTCCCTGGTGTAAGGTGACATTAGACAATGTCTGTGATGAGATCTACAATGGCTTATTCACATATACAAGTCATAAGAGATGAACAAATTATGTGTAAATCAGTCCCAGTACAGTGGTACTTTGGATTACAGACGCTTCAGGTTACAGACTCTGCTAACCCAGAAATAGTACCTCGGGTTAAGAACTTTGCTTCAGGATGAGAACAGAAATTGTGTGGCGGCTGCGGCAGCAGCGGGAGACCCCATTAGCTAAAGTGATACCTCAGGTTAAGAACAGTTTCAGGTTAAGAACAGGCTTCCATAACGAATTAAGTTCTTAACCTGAGGTACCACTGTACTGACAACATGCTATGCAGTGCTGGTAACTCACAGCCCGATTGCTACACTTGCTTCTCTTGCGTCAGTGTCTTTGGTTTGTTTGGCAGGTCTCTCTGTGTGTACTGCTTTCCTTGGTGGTCATGGCATCTTTCTCCCTTGTCTGGAACCCTTTGATATCTCTTTGAAAACCTGCCAGCGCTTAGTCCTGCTCTTGGAATCTTTTGCTGAGTAATGTTTTCTCTCTCCCACTACTCCATAGCTGCCTATCGTTACATCAACTATGGGATACCTTTGGCCCTCCAGGTGTTTAGTTTCCATCAGGTTCTTAAAGCATGGCCAATGACTAGGAAAGATGGGAGTTGTGTTTCAGCAACATCAGCAGCATCAATCTATTCCCGCTTACAAGGGAGCAAGCCCCATTGAATTCATTTGACCTTACTTCTGAGTTAAAATGGTGAGGATTGCGGAGGGGCCACTAGGGGCGCATCGGAAGATGGCTGACAATAACATCTCTCCGACCCACAGGGGGTAATTAGGAGGCTATGATGGGAGTAAATAGCCTCCCTATCCCCCCCCAGGATTGGGGGGGCTGCCCTTGCCTGCTGTGCCCTATACCACCCCCAAATTTGAGGGGATGGGGGCACTAGGCAGAATGCCCTCCTGTGGATTTTGGCACTCCTGGACGCCGTCTCTGATCCGCGCCGCTAGCTGCAAGAACTTCAAAAGGAACAATTAGGAAGAAGCAAATGCACATATTTCAAGGAAGGAGGGGGAGTAAAAACTGCTAACTGAAGAGTTCTCTGATAAATAAGATGAGTCGGAAGAACAAGAATCAATCTTGAGAAGACAGCCAAGACTCAGTATGGCAAAGGGACTGGATGGGGGAGGGGAAAAAACTTTTCTTTCTTTCCTCTATGTGATTAAACAAGACCCCCCCCCCCCAAGTCAGAAATGCCGCTTTAATGACTTAAGCTGTGGATTTACGACTGTGTGGAGATAAAGTTTCTAACCAAAGCATGTTTTAAGGAAAGCGTGGAAAGTTTAAGAGCTCTGGAATGACGCAGTTAAAAATACCGTCACCATATTGGTAAGCTCTGTCGGAAGACACGAGTCTGGGAGGTGGAAAGAGCTGTTTTTATACTGTGGGTGAGACTTCTCAGTGGGACTTAAGAATGACAGACCCTGAGATTAATGATGGAAAGAGCGATGTTATTTATGAAAGTGATGATATATGGAAACCATCACGATATGAGGATTGGTCAAACGGAAAAATCCACACAGGATATAATTGGTGTTTATCTGCTTAAGGAGATTATCAGAAGAGAGCATAAAGGAAAAAGAAAAATGTACGAACAAGATGAGATGTGGAAACAGCAAGATAAGACTGGATAGAATTATGAACTTTATCTGGACTGATTTGGATATGAACGCAGTAGCAAGAAGATGATCTGAATCCCCTTTGAAACTTGAAATATGGGTCCCCTCAACAAAAATTTAAAATTCGGCTTTGTAATTCGGAATTTATGTGATCTGATTTGATTTGATTGGTCGGTTAAGAAAAATTATATTTAAAAAAAATGGTGAGGATTGCAGCCTCAGTCACTAAGCGGGACAGATGAAGGGATGCTTCAGAGAATGAGAGAACAAGCAAATAAAAGACAGTCATAAAGGGCCTTTTTTAAATAAAGTGTCAATCAGAGTATAACAAAGGGACTAGAAGATACAGGATCAGATGCTCTAAGTGTCCCTATTTTCCATGGGCAGTCCTGGATTTACATAAGTCACCCCAGTTTCTTATTTGATTCTATAATATCCCGCTTTTCCTTAGGGTGTCCCCATTTTCATTGGAGAAATGATGGAAAGTATGGAGTTATGTGTCGTGGCTGGGGCAACCCAGTCAGATGGGTGGGGTATAAATAATAAAGTTGTTATTGTTATTGAACAGGATGTCCCTATTTTCACTGGAAAAATGTAGGAGGGTATGCAGGATATACCTGCGAAGTAGGGGAAAATTAATATAATTGTTACTAGGTCTGACGTTACAAACGCTTCAGGTTACAAACTTCGCTAACCTGGAAGAGTTACCTCAAGCTGAGAACTTTGCCTCAGGATGAGAACAGAAATTGTGTGCTGGTGGCGCAGTGGCAGCAAGAGGCCCCATTAGCAAAAGCACGCCTCTAGTTAAGAACAGTTTCAGGTTAAGAACGGACCTTCGGAATGAATTAAGTTCGTAACTAGAGGTACCACTGTACCAACATAGTTTGCCCAAAATGAAGATTTCTGGGGAGAAAATGGGCAAATATCGTGAGCCATTCCAGTGTTTTAGAAACTTGGACTTTGGATTTATTGTGCTTTCTTCACGGTGTAAAGGAGTAATGCCCAGCAAATAACTTTATCTGTGGAAGTGTACGGAGTCTGGTTTTACTCTTTGTACTATTTAGGGAGCTGAAGGAATGATGTCCTGTTTACTATCAACCCAGCCTATGCTGTAATACAGAGTTATGTGGAAATGTAAGTAGGATATGCCTTTGCAACTGGAGTTCCCAATGAAAGAAACAGATTTACAGGTTAATGTTCAGTGCAGCGGAGAAGCAGGAGAATGGCACAGAAAAATAGGTTAGGTCAGGCAATCAATGGTTGTATTGATTGTATTGTGATTCAAAGGATTATAGAAATTTCATCTAATAGCCCATTCAAGCTATGTTTGAAAAGTTTTACAGAAAGTGCAGGATTATGTATTGTTTACCTTGTTGCTTGTCACACCATAATTACTTCCAGTTTTCCTATTTTGATTATAACCCCTTCTTGGTTCTTTGAGAAATTGTGTTTGTGTGAAATGAGGCAGAGACAAAGAAAGGATCAAGAAGACCAAGAAATTGTCACAAGGATGGTACAACCTGAGGCAAACTGTTAAGATCCTAATAGATAGCCAAGTTTATGAAAGTGTATGTAGATACTTTGTGATAAAGCATATAATCTTTTTTTTTAATAATAGTTTTTATTAATTTTCCAATTTTTACAACAAAACCACACCAAACAAAACACACAACAACAAACACAGACAAAACATACATTTTGCTTTCTTAACCTCATTTTCATAAGCCTCTTTTCTCAGACTTCCCCATACCTTCCCCTTTTTGCATCCTAGTTTTCCAGTTTTTCAGCAACCCTTTTAATCAATCAAAATTTAACTTAATCTCATTTCAATTTCACTTTAAATCAAAAAAGAAAGAAAAAAAGATAAGTATAGCTGTAATTATACATCTTCCTCTCCCTTAACACTTTAACATTCCTCAAATTTATAGCAATTTTTAAGATATGCTTTAAATTTCTTCCAGTCCTCCTCCACAGTCTCTTTCTCTTGGTCGCGGATTCTGCCGGTCATTTCTGCCAGTCCCATATAGTCAATCACTTTCGCCTGCCATTCTTCCAGCGTGGGTAGCTCTTGTGTCTTCCAATACTTTGCTAGAAGAATCCTTGCTGCCGTTGTGGCGTACATAAAAAAGATCTTATCCCTCCTTGGCACCAGTTGGCCAACCATGCCCAAGAGAAAAGCCTCTGGTTTCTTATGAAAAGTACATTTAAGTACTTTCTTAATTTCATTATAGATCATTTCCCAGAAGGTCTTAATCTTTGGGCAGGTCCACCAAAGGTGAAAGAAGGTACCTTCGGTCTCATTACATTTCCAGCATTTGTTATTGGGCAAATGATAAATCTTCGCGAGCTTGACTGGGGTCATGTACCATCTGTAGATCATTTTCATAATGTTTTCTCTTAAGGCATTACAAGCCGTAAATTTAATACCTGTGGTCCACAACTGTTCCCAGTCAGCAAACATAATATCATAGCCTAAGTCCTGTGCCCATCTAATCATAGCTGATTTAACTGTCTCATCAATTGTACTCCACTTCAACAGCAAGTTATACATTCTTGATAAGTTCTTAGTATTGGGTTCTAGCAGTTCAGTTTCTAATTTCGATTTTTGCACCTGGAATCCGAGTTTCCTGTCTTGTTTAAAAGTCTCCATTATTTGAAAATAATGGAGCCAATCTCGTACCTTTTTATAAAGCATATAATCAATGCCTTTCTTAAAGGGCCAAGAAAACTTAAATGCAATTCTAATCCTGTTTATTCAGAAGTAAGTTCTATTTAATTCAATAAGGATTACTCCCAGGGGTTATGATTATAGTGGGGTTAAGATTACAGTTAAGGCAATATTGAAGAAATTGCAATAGAAGGAGCCCAATATTTAAGAGCCAGGCAGCATTATAACAGAGTGTAAATTTACTATGTGAGGGTACAATGGGGACCAGCAGGCTAGCCTACTTGTGTAGGGTGACGTTGTGGAGCAGGGAGCCTCCTGGACTTATAGAGACCTCCTAAGTGCAGAAGTATAGATGTATAGAGGAGGAGCACTTTAGACAGTTGCCTTTCATGAGTTGAAGGCTGCCTGGAATGGCAAAAGCAGGGTAGAGCTAACACACGTGTTCCCATTGTAGTTACCACTACTTCATGTGGTAACTTGACTGTAGCACCACAACAGATGAACAGGTTTGACAGTCAAGCAAGGAGGTCAAGGCACTCCGTTGCTTCTTTCCTTGACCCAACAATAACCCAAACTCTTAATAAAGAAACTCAATAAACTACTTAAAGAAGTATGTAGGTAGAACGCAAGCAGGGGGGTGGGGGCTTTCCAATGTTTGGCACTGTCTGTCACAAGGACACAACTGAGACCAGGAGAAAAACTTAAATTAGGGCAACAAGTAAATCAGGAGGAGGGTCTGTGTAATCTGTGTTCAGTGCTCTGACTTCCAAGTTTGATTTTCCATGGCCTAAACAGTCTCTCCGGCATTATACCAGGCCAGCTTAAGGAATCACAGCCATGTCCTTGTGGTCTTATGATCCAACCTGCATACAGCAAAGGTGAAATACTGACAGTAGAAATGAGAAAAGCTATCTGTTAAAGAGCAAAAAAGTAAAAGAAAAAGAAAAAAAGAAGTTTCCTGTTCACCAATCAAAGCCAGAATGTTTCTGCCACAGAAGGAGCTCTGTCAGGCGAGTTTCTAGGACATAGCTGCAATAAAACATAGCATCCTAGGTTTTCATCTTGAGTTGAGAATGATAAAGAATCCTATATAGAGTCATAAATCCTCAGCTTCTAGTCTCCATTTAATCTTCAGCAAGGACCTTTGTCTGACAGTGCAAAGAAAATTGAGTTGCCTAAGCACATATTGGTCAATAGTTTCTCACTCAAAAGCCTCATACTTCCCATTAGCAGATTCATTAAGCTGTAGTGTCATCAAAATGTTGGACATTAATTCTCACAGGGACAGGGCAAGGAAATTATTGTTAGATCAGTTATGTCCTAAGGAAAGGGGAGCTTTCCACCTCCCTCTGTGTTCTCTTATCCCCAAATATAATCAGCAACGTGGAGAAAATCTAGTCTATGCTGCAATGATGCCAGGAATCACAAAATAGGCTTTTGTAGCAATTTGTGGCTGACCTACACAGACAAACTAATTTGTTCACAAGCAATGGTGAAATCATGAAAAAGAGTGACCAATAAATGTGGCATATTTGATTATGTGCATACATAGGGGCATGCCCAGCATAATTTATTATGTATGGTGTTCCATCAAGCCTCCTTTAAGCCTCCAGATGTTGCTGCCTGACTGGCACTGCAAACAGCAGAAAGGTTCTTAACATCCAGAATATCACTATCTTTTCAGCCTATTTTAATTTTTATTTGTTTGCCATTTGAATGATTGTCTTGCTTTAAAGGAACCCACTTTTTAGTTCAATTGAGGGCCATAGAGAAAAGCTGTCAAATTCCATGCCACTTTCAGTATCCTTTTTGAGTTCTAGTGCTTCAGCCACTGAGGGAAGTCATTGTGTTCTTTACTTAGGGCTCAAACATCATTGAGAGGGTAGGCAGAAAATGGAATGCTAGTAAACTTCAGACACTCTGAAGACTTTTATCAGTAAGGGACTTACATTTTTAGAAGTTAGAGTGGTGCTAGATCTTTGTTATCTAGCTGTAGCTTCCTTCATCAGCCATCTATTTGAAATCTGGTATACCATGCTCAATTTCTTTCTTTTTTGCTATGAAATGTCCCTTTCAGGTATCTATAGTAAGTGCTTGTATCTGACTCCTCCTTTGTCTTTTTGAAGAGGTTTGGGGGGTATTTTTTTTAATGTGTCATATACTTGGATTGCTGTTCTTCAAGTTTCAGATTCCTCCTCAGTTTTGAGAAATTAAGCCCCTGAGAGGGAAAGTAGTAGATGCAGGATTGATTCTGCAGGAAGACTCTGCCTCCCTGCTTCATCTGGTAACCCCCTCACCCCCCCCCGCCATTCAAAGATGCCAAATTGATTTTAATGTTTCTGCTTTAACTTACAGAGTTATAAAACTCTCCAGAAAGCATTTTTAGTATTCTAGTCTGTGTACTTTAAACTTGCAGATTTTTACCTGTGTCCTAAACCCCAGTTACTTGGAAGCAATTTCTATTGATCTCAGTGTAAATTAATTCTAAAGGAAGTGTGATGTTAAGGTTGTGCCTTTTATAGCATATTTACTGAAATCAATGCAACTTCAGCCAGGATCAGATGAGGTCTGCCCACCCACTAACCCACCCACATTAGCTGGATGCATCTGATACAGTGATCAGCACTGACGCATGTAACAATTTCAATAAGAAGCTGTTTTCATACCCCCTCTAAAACCGAGGTAGAAAAGTTGATAGAACTTTTTGGATTGTTGGATATTTTTTGTTTCATTATTGATACAGAGATAGTGATGCATCATTGCCACATGACCCGGAAAAACACCAGCTCCCTCGGCCTGAAAGTGAGATGAGCGCCACACCCCATAGTCGCCTTTGATTGGACTTAACCACCCAGGGGTCCTTTACCTTTACCTTTTTAACTCAACTAGCAGAGGGAACTTGGGGACTGTCCATGGTGCTGACTGTTAAACCATCCATGGTTCTTATTGCTGCTCACATGAAACTGCTGTGACGCAGGCTGGATCTAGACACATCAAAGAAGCGTTTCAGTTAAACACGTTGTAAACTTTGTATGAGAAACTCCAAAGCGCCATCTGGTGCCACAGTGTTACAATGCATATACAACACATATAAAGGACTTTTTCTTTGCCAATATGGCTGAGCCCACAGTGTGACATGGCGGGTGGTGAATTGATTTGCCTTGGCCTGGTGTCATGCCTAAACTACCTCAGCTTGACTGTCTTTCATATGACCTACTTAACTGAACCTGATCTGCTTCCACCTGGATTTACCCAAATTGGCTGCTTCTTCACTTGCAGGCCCCAATCCCTCTCAAAACAGTGGCAGCCATAAAGTGAGGTGGTGGCAGGGAACTTTGCGATGTGATGACATCACATCATGGTTTTTCCCCATAGTACTGTTATGTAAAGGAGAGGAGATGAGGGATTTCAACATCGAACCATCCTTTTTAGTTGCATACTGGAGGGAATATATGGATGTAATTAAGGGAATTCATGTAGGCAAGAAGCTGGAGTTTGAGGTGGGAATCCTTCTTCTCTTTTCTAAATTCATATTTGATTCATACTCAATGAGTGGTAAAGTCACTAATATGAATCCCTATGAAAAATAGGAATTGTGAGAATTAATAAGCATGATAAAATACTTCTAATTATTTGATTAATTACTATGGGGTTTCTTCCCTGCCGTTCCACTTTAAAAACTAAGTATTCATGTGGCTAACTTAAATTTATAAACTATCAATGGAGAAAGAGCAGTCATAAGGGATGTATTTAAATGACTATTACACCACTCATGTAGATCATCACATTTTTGCCACATGGGATACCATGTAATTTTGCTTTAGCATCATGCTCTGCATGTGATTTCCAGTGTTGATCCAGTTGTAATTGGTAGAACAAGCAACTATTCAATACCTGATTTGCTTCATTCTTGATAAAGAAAGTGAGTTGTGATAAGGCAACTAGAAAATTGGCAAGAAGAATTGGCAAGAAGAAAGGGCACAGGTCAGGGTAATAAAAGAGTCTGCCAAGGAATACTTGGCAATGTGAACAAATTCAGGGCATCGGGGTCTACTCACATTCACTTGTGGATCCCAAAGGAACTGGCTGAGCAAATCTCAGAAACATTAACTGTAATATAGGCGCACTCATGGAAAATTTAAGTGATCCCAGAAGGCTAGGAATGAGCAATTCTAGTGCCTACATTTTTTTTTTTTTAAAAAGAAAGCAGCATTCTTAAGTACACTTGCTTGGAAGTAAAAATCCTACTGAAATCAGTGGTACTTGTTTCCAAGTTCTGCTGGCTGATTCTGGATTGTTCAGTTAAATAGGTGGACCAAAAGAAATTCTCAAACATCCTTTGTCCAGACTTTAGATTGGTCTGGGCATTCTTTAAAATGGATTTGTAAGATTCAGCCACATACCATTTCAAAATTCATACCCTTCAGTCAAGCTCCACATAATTACTGTTTTAAAACAAAAGTAAAAAGGACAGGTCTGCACCCTGAGCCACTTACAACCAATTTCTACAATTGGGTAACAACAAAAGGAGAGAAGAAGAAGCAGGAATAAACAATGGATTGATGTGAGTAAATGAAGTTGCTTGCATTTAAGCACTGCTCCAGTTGGGAGCAAGACTGATAGAACCTAACTGTTGAAAAAACCTAACATGGAAATGATTTGACCCAACACCAAATAGAGAGGTCACATAGTGAGCAAGATGGAAGTGTTATGGACCACAGCAATCCCCACAACCCTCCAATCTGTGCTGATGGTGCACTGAGGACCTGGGCAGGCATAGCTGGGCAATAGTCTCTCACTCTTGCTATTCCAGGCCAACTCCAGTCTCTCACCCTTGAAGTGGCCCAGAGACAAAAACACACACAACAGCACTCCCCCAAGGGGGAAAAACCCAACACAAGTTTTAAACCACACAGCAGTGCCCAAATAAATACATTTAAAGGGTGTGAGCTCTTGTTCTGATTGCATCCTGAAGAAGCCCAAAGAGGTAACCACCTTTGTTGTGATCCGCCATCAGCAAACTGGGTTGCCTGATTTCTGCTGTCATTAAAAGATAAATGCATGAACATGAAGGGAGGTTGGTTGCAATCATTCATAGGATAAAGATCCAGTTCTGCACTTGAAGAGCTTCTCCTGCACTTGAAGAGCTATCCTGAGAAATCTAAACATTTTCCCCTTTTAATTTTTTTGGGAAACTTACAAAGCAAGGCTGGAGAGAGCCAGTGTGGTGTAGTGGTTAAGAGCGGTAGTCTCCTAATCTGGGGAACCGGGTTCGCGTCTCCGCTCCTCCACCTAAAGCTGCTGGGTGACCTTGGGTCAGTCACACTTCTCTGAAGTCTCTCAGCCCCACTCACCTCACAAAGTGTTTGTTGTGGGGGAGGAAGGGAAAGGAGAATGTTAGCCACTTTGAGACTCCTGAAGGGGAGTGAAAGGTGGGATATCAAATCCAAACTCTTCTTCTTCTTCTTCTGGAGTTGGGAAGGAATGTATGAATAAGCTTAGCATTAAATCTTAGTCTCTACAGACTTGGAAAGTTCATAACATGATACATAACAAAAACAACCTGGAAGAATCTTTTCAAGAATTGTTTTACGAATACATTCTTGTGAATTACATTTTAACAACTGGAGCATTGGGTGTAATCTTGTTGACGTCAGTGCAGGTTTTATGAAATGAAATTAATATTAGAGTGGGATGCTCTCATAATGGGTGCCAGGAAGGCAAATTCTATTTATGTTACCATGCAAGTCTTCACTTCCAATTACTCAGTACATGCTCCCCTGTGGTCCTTACCATCTATCTTGTGAAAAACAGCATCTCTCTGGGGGAAGGAAATATATTGATCTGTCTCTTGGTAATCCTTGCTGGCAAGTTATTTAAATAATCAGGGAAAGCTGAGGGGAGAATGGTTTATTCGCTGCACACAAACCTCTCAGCTGTAAGGCAGGACAACCCAAGGCCTACATCCTACTTACATCTTCTTATCCACCCACCATCCTGTGCACTTATTGGGAAAATAAGTGGCTGTTCTGCTCTTAATCTGAACAGCCTTGAGTAAGGCACTAAATATCATGAGGCAACCAGCTATTATGACAATGAGAACACAACCATTTCCAGATAGTGGTGTGATAAAGTCTATTGGGAAATGCTCTTCTAATTTCTCATTCATGCAAACAAAGCAGATAAGATATATTCCGCAATTCTCTAGTAGAGGGAGGACCATAGCTCTGTGGTAAATAATTTGCTTGGTACATAGAATCTCTTAGATTTAATCCCTGGCATCCCCAGGTAGGGCTGGGAATGTTCTCATCCTGAATCCCTAGAGAGTCACTGGCAGTCAGTGTAGATAATACTGAACTAGATGGGCCTATTGTCTGACTCAGTATCTTTATTTCTCACCCTCATACCCCATTGGCTCCAGGCCTGCCCTTTCTGCCTTGATTGGAAAGGCCTTCATGGTTCCCTGAAGGGAATCTTTCTCTGAAGGTTCCCAGCATGTTCAGTCAAGGTCCCTTCAGGCCGTATGCTCACCAGGCTGCTTTATGCCCTGAAGTGTTTTTGCCTAGCTAGATTGTGTCCTTGAACGAAGATCATATCTCTTCTTTGGATGCAAGACAGAGGGATGTGGGTGCACACAGAGACCTTTGGCATGGCTGGAATGTATTCAACTGTACAATGGTAAAAGCAGCATCTTCTGCCTCACCCACCACTGGCAGGTGGTTCTCAGAAGGGAATGTGGCCCTCAGACTAGAGCCTGCTATAGGCTCTAGAAGTAGGCTATTCATTTACAAAACCCCATTCAGCAATAGCAGAGCACTGCAGAAGCTGCTTTTGCATTCCCTACATCTTCCAATATTCTCTGCCTATTGGAACAATGTAGCCAGAGTGAATGATCTTCCCATGTGAACATTACACAGCTCACAGAATGTGTGACCAGACCACAGGGTAGCTGCTCCTATGCTACAACAGGAATATATGAAGTGGATATGAGAGTGTGTAATTGTCTTTATCTCGCTCCACTTGTGGGATAGAAAAAGA
Source organism: Podarcis melisellensis (assembly GCF_964234715.1). Classification (NCBI taxonomy): domain Eukaryota; kingdom Metazoa; phylum Chordata; class Lepidosauria; order Squamata; family Lacertidae; genus Podarcis; species Podarcis melisellensis. The sequence goes on from NC_138528.1 coordinate 52,996,250, forward strand.
GAGAAGGCAGTTTCCCGTTGGCCTGAACCCATAAAACAGGGTTTGTGTATTGAACAGCAGAAGTTCATGTTTCAGATTCACAAGTATTATCCCTGCTGCCAAAGCCCTAGAGGTATAACTAGGCCTGCTATTATTACAGGTGAGAAGCTGAAAACTGACCTCTTATTGCATCTTCTTACCTCTTTTTCACTCCAAGCCTGCTAGGAGCGTTAGAAACAAGTTTTGCCAAGGCTGATGTGCTGGCAGCTGCTGTCTCACACATTAATAAAGTCTGTTGTGATTACAGGGCAATGTAAATCATCAGCTTCTTTTTTCTCCAGCAGCAAAAATGATGTTGAGCAAACTAGCGTTAACATCAGATTTATGCGAGCATTTATGTCAACAAGTCTGCTGGAATTTGTTAGATATTCAGCCACATACTTTGATTCTTGGCTGGCGCATGTTAGTGCATCGCTTACTGAATGAGATGCAAAGGTTGACTTTGTCACAAGCTCTATATGCAGCATATGCCATATATCTTAAAGAGTGCTTAGCCACACTGAACATGTGTGTCATTTTACTACTGAAACAAGGGACATAAAGCAGACCAACTTTAGAGCCTCACTAAGTCTAAGCATTTTTTGAAGTCCAGATACTTGCATTTTACAAGGGGTATTCACATGTTGCATTAAACAAGTGTACATGTTGCATTAAACAAGTGCCCCGCAAGACAAACGCCTCGCAAGACGAAAAACCCGCTAGACGAAAGGGTTTTCCGTTTTGGAGGCGCTTCGCAAGACGAATTTCCCTATGGGCTTGCTTCGCAAGAAGAAAGCCCATAGGGAAATCTCTGGAGACCTCTTTTAAATGCTGGCGGTGGGGAGCAAAGCCTTTCCCCCCCCTCCAGCCTTCAGAAGAGGTCCAGGAAGGCCGGCGGGGGCGAAAGGCTTTGCTCCCCACCGCCAGCATTTTAAAAGCGGTCCGGGATAGCAGGGAAGCTCTTCCCGCTATCCCGGACGGCTTTTGAAGGCAGGCGGGGGGAGCAAAGAGTTTTGCCCCCCGCCAGCCTTCAGAAGAGGTCCTGGACCTCTTCCGAAGGCGGGCGGGGGGCAAAAGTCTTTGCCCCCCCTGCCTGCCTTCCCGGGGGCTTTTAAATCACCCCGGGACTGTCCCGGGGCGATTTAAAAGCCTCCGGCCGGCTTTTGAAGGCAGGCGGGGGGGGGAGCAAAGACTTTTGGCCCCCGCCCGCCTTCAGAAGAGGTCCTGGACCTCTTCTGAAGGCTGGCGGGGGGCAAAAGTCTTTGCTCCCCCCTGCCTGCCTTCCGGGAGAGCGGAGAAACGCAGCGCTGCGTTTCTCTGCTCTCCCGGGAAGGCAGGGGGGGGGGAAGCAAAGACTTTCACCCCCGCCGGCCTTCAGAAGAGGTCGGGGGACAGACTGTCCCCGGACCTGGTCTGAAGGCGGTTTCCATAGGAACGCATTAATTGATTTTTAATGCATTCCTATGGGAAACCGTGCTTCGCAAGACGAAAAACTCGCAAGACGAAAAGACTTGCGGAACGAATTAATTTCGTCTTGCGAGGCACCACTGTACTCGAGTTTTATACTTGAAGTGGAATTTTGAAGAATTCAAGGAACAACAGAAACAGGAGCGGATGTCCCACATCCAGAACAGAAATCAATACGGATAATATGAGTATTCCCCCCCCCCCCATTTATAGTTGTTTACTAGAAACAATAACAGTTGCCCACACTGGTAAATAGATACACAAGTAAATAAATTGAACTTGAGAATGATTATTTGTTGTTCCCAGTCACACACATATGTTATTAATGACATTTTGGGGCTGAGTAGGGCAGGTCCATTCTTTTTATAAAAATATATATTTTTATTTGCACTTTTAATACAGAAACAAAAAACACACATCCCACATCCCCTTTCCTCTACCCACCAATTATACAACTTTCATACCAATCACACCATACAACTAAATACCTAGTGACTCCCCTCCCACCCTCTTCCTGGTTTCTTTTTCTCCTCAGTCACGTACAGTGGTACCTCGGGTTACATATGCTTCAGGTTACATACGCTTCAGGTTACAGACTCCGCTAATCCAGAAATAGGACCTCGGGTTAAGAACTTTGCTTCAGGATGAGAACAGAAATCGTGCTCCGGTGGTGCAGCAGCAGCAGGAGGCCCCATTAGCTAAAGTGGTGCTTCAGGCTAAGAACAGTTTCAGGTTAAGAAAGGACCTCCAGAACCAAGTAAGTACTTAACCCAGGTTAAGAACGGACCTCCAGAACGAATTAAGTACTTAACCCGAGGTACCACTGTATTCCAAATTTTTAGCCTTCAAATTTCTTCCTCTGTTAATTTTTGTTAGCTCCTATTCTGCTGGATTTACTCAAGACCTGCTAGGGTTCTTAAAATATTCAATAAACATTTTCCAATCCTCCTTATATTCTTTATCATCCTCTTCTCTTATCCTATTCGTTATACCTGCCAATTCAGCATATTCAAGCATTTTAAACTGCCACTCTTCCTTAGTGGGTACCGTACTCGTTCTCCACCTTTGTGCCAATAAGATTAAAGCTGCAGTGGCGGCATATAATAATAAATTCTTTTGTTTTTTAGGGACTTCTGGTGTTGCCATTCCCAAGAGGAATGCTGTTGTTACTTTCAGCCTGCAAATGATGCATAATTGATGGTATTCCCCCCCCCCCCCACATTTGCGTTAAGTTTCCTTTACATTGATAATTCCATTATTAAGGTATAAACAAGGGAATCCGTTTCAGCAAATAGTTTACATATATTCAAAGGGTGTGTGAGATTGTGTGTATGTATATGAATGTGTCTGTGTGTATATATGTGTATAACAGAGCCTATATATATAGGCTGCACCCCCCTGCAATCCCTACACAGATCTGGCTGACACAGGCCACAAAACCACAGCTCGCCCCTATACACGAAGCCAAGCCAGAGCACAACTAAGTGCAGTACAGCCATCTTCTCAGAAAAACTCTTCACAAAGTTCAAGAGGTCAAGACACAAAGACTTTAGCAACTAATCCACACCTAATGACCCACCTAAGTGGTACTCAGGATATCACTCAAGAAATCACTCAAGATATCCCTCAAGTAATTAAGGAACAAAAGAAGAAAAGGCACACTAGCCTGGGAACTTCCTCTCTGCCCAGAACATTGGAGACTATACACCACACCCCCTCAACAGTATTTATAGGAACTAAAACACTGAGATCCTGCTCTGTTCCAGTAACAAGAAGCCGAAAGCACCAGCCTGAAGATGACGAGTGAGACCTCGTCGAAACGTCGCCTAGACACCCCAACTTTTACACGGGAAGACACCCGAGGACACCAAAACCTGCATTCCTGTACCCGTAAAAATCTACGAAAGCATATATATATATATATATATATAATCTGTTGTACCTGTCCTTCCTCTTTGAGACTGAACTCTGATCATAGGGTACCTTCCTATTGAGCCACAAAAGACCTTATCAACTGTAAATGACCACACAATCCTGGCAAATTGCTCCAGTAAACAAACCCTTAAAATTAACAGCTGTGCCCATGTGCTTATTGGCAACCACTTCTCCTTCATCTAAGATTTACAGGCTTCCCCCCCCCCCCTTGAAAGTAAGCCTTGCCAGGGCTTACACCTTAGTAATTTGTTCAACAACAAGGATTGAAGAGCAAAGGTGAGTGAGTTTAGAAAAGAGGCAAGGAAAGATGGTACATGATAGAGGTGTATAAGATAATGGAAAGAGTGGACGGAGGTCTTTTCTCCCTCTCATAATACTAGATTCTGGAAACAGCCAATGGAACTGAATGTTGGGAGACGGAGGAAACCCAAAAGGATGTACTTCTTCACACAGTTCATATGTATAGTGATGATTACCAACTTGTGTGGCTTTAAAGGAGCCCTGAGTGCTCACTGGAAGGGCAGATCGTGAAGCTGAGGCTCCAATACTTTGGCCACTTCATGAGAGGAGAAGTCTCCCTGGAAAAGACCCTGATGCTGGGAAAGATGGAGGGCACAAGGAGAAGGGGACGACAGAGGACGAGATGGTTGGACAGTGTTCTCGAAGCTAGAAACATGAGTCTGACCAAACTGTGGGAGGCAGTGGAAGACAGGAGTGCCTGGCGTGCTCTGGTCCATGGGGTCACGAAGAGTCAGACATGACTAAACGACTAAACAACAACAACAACAAGCCAAGTTTAATATTGCTGCCTTTGTTTAGAATGGTCTTACTTGCTTTTTTATAATTGCATCAACTACTTTACTTGCTTTAATTGTCTGATTGTATTATATAATCATATCATATGCTTATATTACATAAGGACCATGGAACCTTATAGTGAAGGGCAGATAATAGACCTTATTAATAATTTATTTAATTATTTATAAAAGTATTTATATATCACTGTCTCATAAAACATGGAAGTGCTATACTGCAATAGATACAAATGCAACAAAACACCATAAAAGCAATACCAAACAACCATTAACATGGCAGTCTAAATAATAAACTCTGTTAAAGGCATTAAAACTTCAAACCAAGTGGCAATGCTAAGAAAGAAAGAAAAGTTGAAAGAAAGAGCTGCCATTACACCTAATTGGATTTTCTTCTTTGCAAATTAAAGTACACCTGCTTTGGGAGGAGATGTTTTGTGGAATCCTTCCAGTAATTAGGAAGGCAAGACAGGGCTGTCAAAACTGTTTTCCTGCCTGCCACTCTGTTGGCAAGAAGCTTCTGGGGGCCCTCTTTAGTGGCTTTGTGCCCCCACACCCCACTTATTGAGCCTTTGCAATGTGACAAACGAACAAAATTTTCATTTTATAATGTCACAATTAGAAAATTCAAATAATAAAAACAAAATGAGCAAACCCAACATAGACCATAAATACAGTGCCATTCAAACATAAAAGGGTGGGGAAAGAGGAGAGAAGGAGGAAACAGTCTCCTGCTGGGCCTTCTGATCATGTACTTTGCAAAAACAGCTCCATATAGGAAGTCCATATGTCCAAGCACCTAGCTGCTTGTTGTTGCTTTGTATTGAATTTTGCAGTACATTAACAAGAGACAAAACTGATATTACTCTAAAACATTCCGAGTGTTGTATTTATGGATTTATCCACCCATCCCTGCAAGGACCCAGGGCAGTTTACAATAAAATATCCCATTATGAAACAAAGAACACAATTGCAAACCCAGGAACATAGGCAGCTGCCATTGGTTCATCAAGCTCAGCATTTTCTATGTTGATAGGCAAAGACGCTTCAGGATTTCATACTAGCTGGTCCTCTTATCCTACCTGGAGATGCTGAAGAACGAACCCCAGACCTTCTACAAAGCAATACAGGTGCTCTCTCGCTGCATTGCTGCCTTTCAAGGCTTCAGGGAATCCTAGTCCTCTCACGGTGGGATGCCAAGAAGCAGAAAAACAAGGACTCCTTATGAAATAGTTTATTCAGTATTCACAAAGAGAGACAAAGGAATGTGGTCTCACTTAGATAATGGCACTGTAATATTGAATTTATTATCCATTTGCTAAATTGATGCTTTTGTCCTATTTTAGTTTGTTGATATGTTTTGTAAACTGTCTTGTCTTCCCCATCCCCAGTGCTCTGGATTTTTGGTATCTTGAATGCTTGTTGTAGCCACGTTTGGCACAGCTCACTGTGGAAAGGCAGTATATAAAATAAACTAAAATCAGCCAATCAATAGCTGTGATTATTGACAGACAAGGGGAGTGGCCTGTTAGGGCACAAGGGCCTCTGGTCAATAAAATATATCAAAGTGTACTTCTTTTCTGGTCTCCAGTCCAGGGGAGTCTGTTCTACAAAGAAATAGAGCACTGCCTTCTAAAGAATCCAGCCACTGGTACTAGCTGAGTACTTCCATCTTTCTTAGTAACAGATGATATTCGTACTGATAATGGGCATGCCATAACAGACATCACTGATTGGTGGCACAATGAGGAGGTGTGGGCTTTCAGAGTTCACCATGTCTTTGAAAATGATGTAAAACCTAACAGAGTAAATGAGATACACTCAACAGTGAAGGGCTTGTAGTACTTGTCATGATGAATCTTTCACACAAAATTAATGCTTAGAGAGCACTTCGGAATATAAAACGTTTGGTAAAGCAAAACTAAAGCCAGCCTAAAATAAATATCCACTAAAAACAAAAACAAAGAGTGGCGATGTAATATAATAATATACAGCTGAAAACCAGTAACAATTCATGACCGGGTGAGAATATGATCTACAGCCCAAAATAAATGTAAAGGATATTAGGAAGATTAGTGTATGAGACTCTTAACACAAATCAAAATATACAGTACCAAATTGGATTGCTTGCTATACAAGAACAATGCTACAAATCTAATAGAGTGGATACGCTACATTATAAAACAGAAGCTGTGCACTTGTGTTTCCAAGAAGCAGATAAATACTCCGTAGTAGCACTATTCATAGCAAGGTACTGAAGGGTGATGAAGATAAATTAAGGAATGGCTGTGAGGATCAGTAAAGACTTTCATTAAATATCTCATTTATTTGTATTTCATCCCACATTATCATAAAGACTCAGGGTGAAACAAATAACAACAAAGTAATAAGATCACATATAAACTATCAAGACGAGCCCATGCAATCCAGGTTGAATCCCAACACTGCCATATACTCTGCGGCAGTTTATGTCTGGTCACTAAAATAAATTTTATATAGGGCTTCAAGTGAAGCAAACTTAATAGAGAATAAATGCCACTGAACCCAATGGAATTGATTTCTGAGTAGATGTGCTTAGAATCCCACTGTAAAAAAAAAAAGCATCCTTTGGTGCAGTAACTAGACGAAGGTGGTTCTGGAAGTAATTCAGTTCAATTAACAATTGGCACAATGGATGTTTGTAACCAAATTTAGGCTTATTCAGGTGAAGCGAGAGGGGTGGCAGATTTCAGTAGGTATTGCCTGCGCTTGGGAGCTTGGGTTGGGAGCACCCAAGCAGAGGTGGAGGAAGGGAGGGTGCGGAGGGGTGGCGGTCCGCTCCGAGTGTCATCACTGAGGGGTGTGTGACAAAATGACAAAAATATGAGGGTTTTTTTAATGGGCTCATGAAACTTTTTTGTTCCGTCAACAAACGTAACCAAATGTGGCTGGCATTGGGCACCACACCACGGGGCCCGACACTTACAGCAGGGCCTGCAGCGTGCCCGAGTCATACGACTCAGAAACAGCAGTGTGGGGCTTGCGTCTGCCCTCCACCTCTCCCTCAGTTGCGTTACAGTCGAGGGGGAAGCGGCAGAGAGGCCAGTGTGGTGTAGTGGTTAAGAGCGGTGGACTCGTAATCTGGTGAACCAGGTTCGCATCTCCATTCCTCCACATGCAGCTGCTGGGTGACCTTGGGCTAGTCACACTTCTTTGAAGTCTCTGAGCCTCACTCACCTCACAGAGTGTTTGTTGTGGGGGAGGAAGGGAAAGGAGAATGTTAGCCACTTTGAGACTCCTTTGGGTAGTGATAAAGCAGGATATCAAATCCAAACTCTTCTTCTCCATGCAGCACACCCCGCCCGCATGGACACCGCACCCTCCCCCCAGTTGCAGGATGCATGGGCTGCACCTGAGCTACGCCACTGCGCTCAAGGGGCTTCAATCCCAGCTGGGCTTCTGTTTTGAACTAAATTTAAAAGGTGCCAAATGCAAGCCCCAGTTGTAAAATAGCAATGGCTCCTGGTTGTTCCTTTGCAGCTGGACCTTCACCTGTTTCTCACCCATCACCACATACCATAGGATCATCGAGGTGGAAAGGACCCTGACCCCCTGCAATGCAGGAATATGCAGCTGTCCCATACAGGGATCGAACCTGCAACCTTGGCATTATCAGCACCATGCTCAAACCAACTATGTCTGGTGCAGAGCAGATGAGCACAGTTTGTGGAAGACTCCCTCACAGACCAAATGAGGACCCCTTCTGGACCTAGTCTGGCTTGTGGGTGAGAGGCTTCCACATGGCTATCCTAAATGGATCGGCAGTGGGTTTCAGATACATCTCCTTACTTAGCAATGCCAGGGATTTGAGCCAAGGTCTTGTGCAGGCAAAACAGATGTTCTACCCCTTAGCAAACAACCTTACTCTTAAGAAGGGGAAGCTTTTTAATAAATGCCTCATACATTGCGAGCACCACACAAAGTAGGACCTAAGGCCCATGGACAGCCACAATTCCATGCTCTTGATCATCGTGCAATGAGGACTGGTGACTTAAATATCAGGTGAGCTATCAGAAATGCAACACCACAGATATACATTCCACATAACCTCAGCTGTTGTATACTCAATTGCAAGCTTGTGTGAGCTACTCCTTATTTCACCACTTTCAGGTTGATAAATGCCAGCATTGTTTTATTTATTTGTTTAACTATCTGCTCTGAAGCAGGCACCCAGGTTCAACAAAGACTTACAACTTATCAATTAGCCACTGTTCAAATCTAACTATTGTTGCATCAGCTGAGAGCCTTGTGTGTGCTCCTGTCAAAATATGGAACTTTACCAAGAGTCAGAGAGCCTCTCCTTTCAATTTGTTGGACAAGGCAACTCCTCATCTACATCCCTACACAGAAAGTCTGCTCTGATGCAGGCTTCCATACTGCTTATACAGTATTATTCCTTTCCCTGCAGGCATGTTCTGCCCTTCTCAGCAACAAACAAGTGTCACAAAAGTATGCTTGATTGCATTATAAATGTTTCCGCAGAAGGCTTATTTGCTGCACTTTTTTTAGGTCATGGCTGAAGGGAATAGCAAGTTGTTTTTATTTTGCAAGGTGAGACTAATTTCTAAATAAATAAAGCTGAAAAATATCTGTTGCGGCACTGGTGCGCTATCCCACTCCTGAGTTGAGAGAGGTTTTTTTAAAAAAACTTCCAGTGTGAAATATGTAGCAATATCTTTTGTTTATAATCTCTCATAAAAAATATTAGAACAAGCCTGAGCAGAATAATCATAAACTAAGTCATATGTAATAATTTCTCCTAGTAGCTCCATTTGCAAACAAGATATTAAAATTCCTTCTGCTAATCACCTTTCAACAAGCCAGTATGAGAGTAAATGAAGTATGAAAGTAGACTAGGGATGCTGATTTGCCCATTTAAGAGCCTCCATAAACAACTTTACCTCAAGGAGAGCTACCAAACTGCTGAGATGCTTTTTCAAATGTGGAAGTTTCTTTCTTTAATGATTTCTACCTTTACTTCTCTAAACAGCTTACAAGAGGACTGACAAACATGAAAGTAATAAATACAACTGTTAAAATAACCTTATAAGAACAGGGGAAGACAATGTTTTAAAAGTAGATCGATAAAAACATTAAACTAAAAGGTTTTTTTTAATGGCACAATACAAAAGGTCATAATGCATGCCTGAAGGGGTTAAAAGAGAAGAAACTAGCCACACTTCTTGAGGGACAGAGCTCCATAATATGGGTGCCACAACAGAAAAGGCTCTGCTTCAATACCAATGAGCTGTGTGTGTGGAACATAGGAAGCTGCCTTATACAAAGGCATCCCATTGGTCCCTCTAGCTCAGAACTGTCAACAAGGCCTACCAGTGGCTCTGCAAACAGGAGTCTTTCCAGCTGCACTTGGATCTTTTGCATGCAAAACATATGCTGTGCCCTGATCCACAAGTGGGAAACATAGTCTATGATTCTATAGCAGAGCCTCCAATGCTGAACTCAGCGGTGGAGGGATCAAATGGTGGTACCCCAGTAGTAGGAAAAATATCAAGTGGAGTTTGGAGTTTGGATTTGATACCCCGCTTTATCACTACCCGAAGGAGTCTCAAAGCGGCTAACATTCTCCTTTCCCTTCCTCCCCCACAACAAACACTCTGTGAGGTGAGTGGGGCTGAGAGACTTCAGAGAGTGTGACTGGCCCAAGGTCACCCAGCAGCTGCATGTGGAGGGGCGGGGAAGCGAACCCGGTTCACCAGATTACGAGTCCACCGTTCTTAACCACTACACCACACTGGCTCTCACAGACACCCAAGTAAGACTGATGTTGATATAAACATATGCACAAGATACAAGCCAGAATAACAAGCAACCACCATTATGTAAAGAACAACACAATTGTCCAATCAACACAGTACATAGAGGACAACACAACAATTCTCCAAACAATACAGATGAAATCGCAAAGACTGAACCTCATTTTGTGCTTCTTCAGAAACCAATTGAAGAATATGCACCCCCTAATTGCTTCAGTTTTTCTTTGAAATTTTTCTCTCTTTCAGGGGAACATCCTTACTGTAAATCCTGTTTAAGTTCTGTTGCATCCTCTTGTTCATCCAAGGTGGTTGTAACTCTGAACACTGTGGTCTGAAAATGAGGAATTTTCCATTCCCAGAGGAGGGGTGAATACTGTATATAAAAGCTACTTGAACTGAGTCTGGAAATAAACGAGTAGTCAGTGCAGATATAACAAAACTGGCATAATATTATCAGCAAAGGGTGTTCCAGAAATCTGGCGCCTGAATTGTCTGCCAGATGAAGTTTCCAAATGCTTTTCTGAAGAGAGCCCACTTTAGATTGTGCTGGTACTGAAGGATTTCAATGACGAAAGGGTCCGACTTGATGTATCCTTGGCATGGACATTTGAGGATACTCTCCAAAAGAAGTAGTTTGGCACTAAGGCAACCCTTGAACTAACATTAAGAAGCCATGTACTAGGAATACAGGACCAAATCAGTGGTCCATCTAGTTCAGTGTTTCCACACTGACTGCCAGTACCACTCCAAAATTTCAGACAGAGAATCTTCCCTAGCCCTCACTGAGCATGGAATTAAATCTGCAAATCAGACGTTTTACTGCAGAGCTACCACTCTTTCCCCAAACAACTGCGGAAACTACTGACTAAATTTGCACTACTGTGAAATAAATTCTTAGAAGTTAACAGTGTTGTGTAGTATGAGACTGTTCCATATCCTTGTAAAAGGCCCTGTATAAGATCTATCTAAGAAGCATGCAAACAGGACATGAGTGAAGTTGCATGCAGTTGTACTCAGAGGTGGTAGAAAATTAGAACTAGCTTAAAAATTAGTCTACCTGCCCTCCTCCAAAATATATATTCACAATAACTATTTAAGTGACTGCCATACAAAGAAAAGGCGACATTTATAAAAGCCAAATTGGTTTGGGTTTAACTTGGTCTGAGGCCTTTTTATTCATGCCTAATTGGCATACCAATTATAATATCCAGCTTGCACATCTAATCACGCCAGGCGACAGTCCTAATTTAGACCATGGCGCTGTTTCCTTAGCCATGCCCTCCTGGCATATGCAATGTCAGGGGTGGGGTTGCAAAGGAACGGTTGTGGGAGTTAGGTATGCCTAGCCTGCAAAAGAGGAGATATGTGAGCCATCTTCAAATAGCTAAAGGGCTGTCACATGAAAGATAGAGCAAGTTTGTTTTCGCCTGCATAGGGCCCAAACCAATCATTTCAAGTTATAAGGAAGGAGATTCTGACTAAACATCAGGAAGAACTTTTTAACAGCTTGAGCTGTTTGACAGTGGAACCGACTCCCTCCGGAGGTGATGGACTCTCCTTCATTGGAGGTTTTTAAGCAGAGGTTGGATGGCCATCTGTCATGGATGCTTTAGTTCAGATTCCTGCATTGCAGGGTGTTGGACTAGATGACCCTCAGGGTCTCTTCCAACTCTACAATTATATGATTCTATGAAGGAAAAATTGGGCTACCTGGTTTGATTGCTTCCCTCCCCTCCCCTCCTTTTCACAGTGTGGGCTTCAGCCCTTACAATCACACTTCTGAGGCACTTCATTGTTAAAGCTGGAAATTGTTTCACAAAAAAGATGTAGCAGTCGAACTTTTCTTTTTGGGGGGGGGCCTTACAGTGATAACTGCTGACACAGTAACCAAAGTATTATGTTAGATTTATTCTAAAAATAAAAGATTTCACAAAGAGGGCAATGCATGTGCTTTATTTCTCACACTAACATCAATGGGACTCGTGCATAACTTTGGATTACACACAGAAAGAGACACACACACACTATAGTTAATGAACCTTCCATCTTCTGAAGTTTTTCCTCTGGTTGTTTTCAGTGTCCACTGGGAATAAACCACAGGGAAAAGCCATCGCCTTCATGCCTTTGTGAGCTTCTGAAGCAACTGGCTAACCGCTATTGGAAGCAGAGAGTTGGTTTAGACAGACCTTTGTCTAATCCAGCAAAGCAATTCTCATATACGCCTTTCAGCCACAGAGAAATGGCAGTAACTCATAGGACTGGATAGCAGCGGGGCCTTGATGCTGTCAGAGGAGAAGCAGCCAAGCAGTGGGGAAAGGAAATAGTTTCACACATTACAACACAATCTATGTGAGCTTCCTTTCAAACTAAGCCCAACTTCCTCTTCTTTTCTTTTACATTCCTGGTATTCTACCTAACACAATCTAATTGCTTAGTATCTGGAAGAAGAAAAATAGTACAAATTCTGTGCTTTATTTTTATTTTTAAGCACCTTGGCAGTTTGCAATCCCTACTCATTTTCTTCTTCTAAACCTCCTTGTCTCTTCAGCCTACGTGATATGCCAGTATTCCCCCACAACTACATTTAAGTCACTAGAAGCCAACTTACATTGTCTTGCTGGAAATAGGGGATTAATTGTTTTTACTCGGCTCTGTAGGTGTTTTAATGGAACCTGTTATATGCTTTATTGAGCCACTTACATCCATTTACTGTCAGAGATGTGCAAGGATGAGAAAAAGCCACTTTGCCAGCTCTCTGCTCTCCACTCAGGGAAGTATGACGGTACCCATTATTCACAGATACATGCTTTTTAGCATGTAATTACCTGCAGTGAATCAGGCATCAAGCATCTCTCTTAGGGAAATCTATTATTTAATCCTTACACCCACCTCCAGTGCCTCACTGGGGAGGAGTTTGGTTTTTGGAATAGCAGAGTTTATTCAGCTTAACCACTCAAATTGTCTTATTTGGACTTAAGGCGATGTCCAGTTTTCATTTCACTGGTCTTGAGGAAAGGTTTGCATTTGCATTTGTAATTGTATATGAAGGTGAAATGGCATCTAGGCTCAAGTTCTTTCTGCATTCTTCCTCTTAGTATCTGGTTAGCCACAATAAGAATAAAGTGCTGGACTAGATAGACCACTGACCTGGACCAGAAGGATGTTCTAATGTCTTTTAAGCTATGCTGTTTGTCTCGACCTACTCTCCATCTGTATATGTGTAACATATACATCATATTTCTCTGGTGATGTTTACCTCTAAAGGAAAACCTGGTACAAATTACCTTGAATGTGATTAGCTGTTAATTCCCACATCAGAAAGGGGCCATCAATTGTAACTGGAGACTGGACAGCAATAAGTGAAATTCTCAGGTAAATCATTGGATAATTACTTGAACAGGAATGGATTGAATAGTTGCCTGATCAATTATCCATGTAAATGTACTGCCCTACCCTTTTAAAACAAATAATGTATTAATTGTTCAAGCCATAAGGCTATAAAAATATCAAGCAGAAGGTGCCAGTGAAAACATCACAACATACCAACAATAAGTATGCACAAAAAACTATCTTAGCAACTACTAACCATACCATTTATACAGAACGACTGTGGCATTTTTGGGCAGCTGTGCAAATCAAGGCACCATTTGCAGCTGACCACATATAGCATAATCGTTCAAAAATAGATTTTATATTATCATAGAATCATAGAGTTGTAAGGGAACCAGAGAGTCATTTAGTTCAACCCAATGCAGGAATCTCAACTGAAACATACTATATATGCTTAAGAATTAATTCTAGTGGGTTTAAACCTTAGGATAGAAACATTGGTAGCTGCCTTAAACTGAGCCAGACCATGGGTCAATCTAATGCAACATTGTCTACCCAGAATAGCAGTAGCTGTCCATGGTATCATGCAGGGTTCTCTCCCAGTCCCACTTGGAGATTATTGGGGATTGAGCCTACCACATTCTGCATGCAAAACAGCCCCTCCCCAAATGATGGGGCAAATGATTGGCTATTGTATGTTCCATACAGAAGCAAACAAGGAAGGGGAAATGGAAACTAAGCTCACAACTCAGGAAAACCACCAAGCCCCTGCTCCCAGACCCATTAACCCATTAGTGGCCTTTTCTTCCCAAAACATTGGATATGAATTAAAGGCTGTTGCCTGTTCCAAAAGAAAAGGGAGTCTCACTGTGTTCAGCGAGTGTTAAAATTGTAGCTACCCAATTAGTTGACGTTGGGAAGCCAGTCTGAAAGTTTCCCCCCATTCTGCTCTAGCAGCAGATGCTTTGCTTTCTGATCAGTCCAAAAAATGTTGAAAAGATTTTTGTGCATCTGAGTTGAACTCCTAGTGATCAGCTCAAAATGTGGCTGGGAGAACCACGGCCTTCAAAAACAACAAGGTGACTAGCTGTAGGGGCTCTGCTTGAAGTATGGGTCACCTTAACCTCAGCTGAGTGTGAAAACACCCTTACCTGCTAGTGGATTTCTTTTATATTAAAATGAACTGTTTTAAGAGAGGCAGAGGAAACAGCAGCTTGAGACTATGGACTCTGACAGCTTCTTAAAAGGCCAATCCTCTGGCCTTTTCCATTCCCTACTCTCCCACCTAGCATGCTCTTGCCTGTGGAAGGCATTTGGTTCAGGGAAATGCGCCCATAAGGTTCTGGCCCTACAGGTATTAGAGATTCTTCTGAGGGGCTCATGTCCATCAGACTTATTTGTCTCTGCAACAGCAGGCTCACAATCCTGCACTTGGTCTGGTTCTTTAGCTTGAGACTCTGCGGCTTCTGACTTGGAGCTCTGATCACTGCTAGACTCTGGCAGTCATGGCAGAGATTTTAATGAGTGAATGCTGAAGCACCCAAGGCAAATATAATGCTGAACTTTCAAAAATTGAAAATGCATAATAATCCCTATTATCTGAAGTGGGAAACTCTTGCTCTGTGATCCTGCATACAGTCTTCCTTTCTTCCCCCTAGATGTCTCAACCCTAGCATTCTTGCAGCCACCGCTCTTGCTGTGCTCAAGCAGCGTCCAGACATTTCTATCTTCGACTGAGGTTTTGACAGGCCAGTGGGGGTACCTGACAGGCAAAGTAACAGGTCCTGGCTGGGCTTTAATAAGGAAGGAAGATCAATTGTACAAGTTTAAACCTGCCCTACCTTAAAATACTTGACACATTCAACAAACTACCTGTTACTGAGCCAAAAGCAAAAACACAAAATAGCAATAGCGTGTTTGGCATTTGACAATCATGTAAGGCGATACCCAGTGTTAATTATACTGAAAGTCAACCTATTGAAAGAAATTAAAGTAAGTAACCTGAGACCATTGCAATGGTCTACTCTTCCTATAATTTGCTTGGTTCTTACATAGAAAACAAACTTCATTATAAAGAAAAAGGCTGTTGTGACTTGGGGTACAGTAGTTTTCAGCATACCAAGATTTAAAACAACAGCAACAACACCCTAAATTATACTGAACTACAATTAAAGGTTGAGCACATCCTAAACGCTTCAAGACTGGGGTCAAGACTGGAGTTTGATAATAGGCAAAAGCTATATAGCCTATTATCAAACTACAACGTCATCAGTGTTTTTTTATATAGCCACAAACAAGCCAACCAACCCCAAAACCAAGGCTAATGTGGGGGGGGGGGCGAGGGAGAGAGACAGAGTTTAAATTTCATGCTTGCAAAATGTCAGCTTTAAATAAGCCATGCAAGAAGTCTGTCTAAATGAATGAGTCTATCACTGGATATGAGAAGTCAAATGGGAAATGCTATTTGATTGTTAGAATGAAATGCTCGGTGTGGTGAAGAATAGATTAGGGCTTCTCACAGTCACTGAGCAGAGATAATAGGAGATGATATGAATGTGGTAATAGCAATTTGTGATGGGCTTCATAACACTTGTAGCATGTGTGTGAACAGGGAGAGCATAGGGACATTATTTTCGTTTCTCTACTTTAATATATATACATAAAATGAGCCAAATATATTTACTTGAGATATGCAGTGCTACATGTTGCTCACAATATGAAAACACCACAGAATTAACGGGAAAGTGTTATAGGTGCTGCAGCAAGGCAAGGCAAGGGGTTCTGCAACCAGTAGCCTTTCTGAAACAGTATGCTTCTGGTCTTGACGGTGTGAAACGAAACACTTTCAAGATGGCAACACAGAGAGAACTTCCCTCTCTATCCTCTTTTCAACTGAAATACCTCCCCGCCTCTCAATTTCAACCAAAAATCCAAAATGAAATGAAGTGAGACCAGCCCTGTTGTTCATATAATAGTGTTGCTAGAGAGAAAAGCTGACAAATAGTGAGAAACAACAAGCCTGTTTTGCTTCAGTAGTGCTGTGGCCACATATACGAGATTCTACAAGGTCAAACATTAATTTTCATAGTATACGAAAGGTGAAAATCAAAGCCACAACGACAGCCTGAAGTAAGGAGAAGAGACGCCACTGCCACTCACACACTCCACTACTGCTGCCACTGCCTCCCCTCTCCCCTCTTGGTACTGCTAGTGGCTGGATCTCTCCCCACCTCCCTTTTGCTGCCGGCCTCCTTCCCTTCCTCCCGGCTGCACATTGAGAAATGGCAGGGTGGAGGTCCTCCCTCTGAGCAATGAATTTTGGGCAAAGGGGCTGGAAAATTCCTTATGCCACTGCCACTTTGTTGCACTAGGTAGAAGTTTTACTTTGATAAAAAACAACAACTATAGATATTTTGCTCTGAGGAAAGGTGCCTGTCTCTTTCTCAGAGCAAGGCTAATGGGAGAGGGATAAGGAAAGCTCACATAGGTGGTAGCAGGGTGTGGGTTTGAGCCGGCAGCAGGGCAAGCAAGCAGGAGGTCCAGAAGGGGCAGAAATTCACCATGCCACATCCTCAAGCTGAGACAATTGTTTCACATAGCCTCAAGACTGGGTAGGCCCTGTTGAAAATGTGGCTGCAAATCACTGTTACTTGTCTCAGCCTCCTATCCTTATTAGATTTGGATTTTGGATTTACTTAAATGAATATTGATTTACAATGTGGTATCTGTGGAAAGCAACATACGTTTTGTGTACTGTGGGGAAAGTCCTCCAAGGCTGCATAGATATCCACTCCACTTACATGGAAGTAAGTCCAATTGAACTTAATGGGACTTACTTCTGAGTAGACAAGCATGCACTGTTGTAGTCTTATCTGCAATGGTTAATTACCAGCTCATATCATTGGTGTAGTGCTGTCAGAAAACCTAAATATTCCATGCATATCACCAAGATAATTTGCTTGTTACATGTTTCTTAGTCATCTAATTATCCCCTCGGTGTTTGCTAATATGGAGTTACAGTAAGCCCTATAAATAAAACATCCAACATTTCAGTCCAATTGAACAGCAGTGGACCTCATGAATGTGAATGTTTTTGAAGGCATAGGAGCCAGGATGAAGAACTGCAGCATTCGAAAAGCAAAAAATGTTGTTTGCAGATAGATGATAGATAATAATAATAATATATTTTTATTTATACCCCTCCCTTCCCAGTTCAAAAACTGGGCTCAGGGCAGCTAACAACAAATTTAAAACACTTAATTGATGCAACAAAAAACAGCAAAAAATATGAATAACAATAAATTCAGAATTCAAAAATCAATTTAGGGGGAAAAGCCATCCAATAACATTAGATGATCACCAGAACTATCTGGCTAAATTAGTCCTATCTGGGCCAGCATGGAGACCAGGGGAGAATTAGCTGTGGGATCCCAGAGCGGGCAATCTTCATAAAAAAGGCAGGTGGAGGGAAGGAAGGGGAATAAAAGATCAGGCTAAATTCAAGTTGAAAGCCAGGCGGAATATAAGAGAAGCTTGCCCTGCAGTTTCCCCAGTTTCTCTATAATGGGGGGCGGGGAGCAGAAGGTAGACTGAGATCTTACTGGTAGATTTCTGAGTGATTTGCAGTAGATCAGCAAGGATCTGACTCCCAACTGTTTCAAAGATTGCAAACCCCAAAAGTTGTTTACCCTTCTAAATTAGATTGCCAAGAAGAAGAAAGCTTGTGGGGAACCTAGGAACGGTTTGTATTTGTGCGGAACGACATTTGCAAAGGAAGGCTTATACATCCTCAGCTGAACACAAATGGATTGTCCGGGGGGTGGGGTGGAGGTGGGAGTGGGAGCAGCACGTTTCTGATTGCACATTCAATCATTTTGCAGATGTCACACTGAAGAGGCAGATGTTGAGGAAGTGGAGCCAGGAGGAGCACATTACTCCTCCCCATTGGTATACATCCCTTGTACACATGCACAACATCTGGAAAAGCCTTCTTCCATTGTTCAAAAACAAGTTTTGTAAAAGGAGTTACTTTCAAGAGCTGGCATCATTTTCTTTAGCAACGCAGCCTCTTGAGATCTGTCTGAAAAATGCCTAGCCGAAAAAGAGATATAAAAGAGTTTCCTGGAGCCGCCCCCTGCTCACGCTCCCTTTTGCAGTGCAATGGCTTGGAGAGAAGTCGGGTACAAGGGGAGAAACAAGCCAGATTGCTTCCCTGTAGCCTCCACTCCTCTGGAGAAGGAGCTCAAGAATGATCAGGCATAGTACTAGTCCAACACAGTGGACCCATTGGAATGAATGGATCCAATCATGACCATTAACTTCAGTGGGTCTACCCTGAATATTCTAGCATTGGTTGCAACCCTCACTGTTGAAAGGTCTGTATCCCCTCTTGTCTGTCTTTTTGATGGAGAGAGCAACACAGGTGGGAGCTCTGGAGGCAGTGGTGGCACAGCACACATTGCTGGTTTCTACTTGAGTATGGGTGAAACAAAATACTTGAGCATGGATGAAAATGGGGATTGTTGTGCATGCAAATATATAAAAGAGCTGGCGATAGCATCACATCTACAGGTCTCTACTCTGGCTGTTATCACACTATTCTTCCTAGACAGGGTGATTGATGTATAAGAAACATACTTGTTGGCAGATATTGGTTAAAAAGTAATCACCTCTTTCTCTTAATAACAAGTGTTGAGAAGCTACCTCCCGTAGGATTACACATTATAGTTACAGTATAAGGGACATGTCGGAGGAATTTTCCTCATGATTAATGGTGTGTCAGTGACTAACAAAGCCCATAATAATTGTTTGCCACTCGTTATCAGGTGTTTCAGCTTTCTTTGTGCAGAATGACAATTTGTCAGGGAGAATCTTGCACAACTCTTCATTACAGGGTTACGGTGCCTTACAAACAAAATTCAGTCAGCATGAAATTTTGCTACCATTTCTTTTTTCCATTTTATTTTCCCCAGAGAGTTTGTTCTTATTTTCCACAATACAATATTTCATGTTTTGAGACAGGTATATGAATGCTGAAATCACAGGCAAAAATGTCAGGAAAATCCAAAAATAAATATAGATTTCCCCCCTCACTTTCCAGACATTAGCCAGTGAATTCTAACAACTGTGGTTACAGGAAAATCACAGGAACAAAGGAATCTGCTTTATATCTAGTCAGACCATTGGCACATTGTGTAAACTGATGGGCAGTAGCTCTCCAGGGTTTCAGATAAAAGGGATATTTTCAGCCCTACCTGGACATCCCAAGCATTGAATATCAAACCTTCTGCATGCAAAGCAGATAGTCTAGTACCGAACTATATCCTTTCCCCTGTTACATCCCTTTTTTGTTATCAAGATTTAGAATTGCCCACATTGGATTAATAAAACTATTATTCATTGTAATCATAGAATTGTAGAGTTGGAAGGGACCCCAAGGGTCATTAAGTCCAACCACCTGCAATGCAAAAATCTCAACTAAAGCATCCATGATAGACGGCCATCCAACCTCTGTGCAAAAACCTCCAAGGAAGGAGAGTCCATCACCTTCTAAGGGAGTTCATTCTAGTTTCAGACATTTTTTATTGTCAGAAAGTTCTCCCTGATGTTTGGCAAGAATCTTCTTTCCTGTAGCTTGAAGCCATTGGTTTGGGTCCTAGCTTCCAGAGTGGGAGAAAACTCCATCTTTTGCTCCATCTTCCACGCGACAGCCCTTTAGATAGTTGAAGATGGCTACCATATCTCCTCTCAGTCTCCTCTTATCCAGGCTAAGCATACCCTCTACCATTCCTCATAAGGCTTGTTATCATTCACGTGTTCTCTAAATTCATGGTGGGAGGAGTGGGACCATGCCAGCTTGCTCCCATGACCCTGTCAATCAGTGGAAGTGGTCCCTACATGTATGCCAATCTATACAGGTGCTTAGCAGCCCTCTCATATTCAAGGGAAAACACAGGTGTCAGGGACATAACCAGAAGAAATATGTGAAGGGAATGAATGAAAGGGGCAAAAGTGGATTCACAATGGTTTATCTCAGGGCTTCTTTTCACCCAGAATTTGCCGCAACTCAGGTCTGGCACCTCTCATGTGGACACCATTGCAAACCCTCCAAGTGTCCCTATTTCCCAGGTATGTCCCTGATTTAGAGAAGGTTTCTGATTTGATCCTGGAATGTCCCACTTTTTCTTAGGATGTCGCTATTTTCATTGGAGAAATGTTGGGGGTATGATAGGATGTCACTATTTTCATTGGAGAAATATTGAGGGTATGGCAGGATGTCACTATTTTCATTGGAGAAATGTTGGAGGGTATGGAGTTATCCAATCCCCAAGCCATGCGAAGGCAATCCTGTATACGGAAGTTTTGTTAATGTTTAATGTTTCATTATGTTTACTATATGTTGGAAGCTGCCCAGAGTGGCTGGGTGGGGCAACCCAGTAAGATGTGTGGGGTATAAATTATCATTATGGAATGGGACTTCCCTATTTTCATTGAAGAAATGTTGGAGGGTATGCCATTGTCATTCTAAAAGAATACAGGTGGCATTCGTGGTGAGTTCCGGCACCTCTTTTTCTTGAAAAATAGCACTGGTTAATCTACCGTACTTACATACTAGATGATCAATGATTGGTGAGAAATCTAGAGCCTTGACGTTAGGCAAAAAAGGCAGCAAAATAAGCCTAATCATGTCCACTCAGAAGGAAGTACTGTTGAATTCAGTGGGTCTTACTCCCAGGTAAGTGGGGTTAGGATTGCATCCTTAGTGACGAAAGCATCCAGGGAATGGAAAGGGCAAAAACAATTGCCGTAAGATTGACGAAGAGTGTGTTCATTCATTTCTGGCATTATTTTAGCAAGAAGAGATCTAACAACAAGCGGAAATAAGGAAAATGCAATTCTCTTCTAACTCTTGGTCTCCCCCCGCCCTTCTTTCACTCTGCTACAATTGTTCACCATTTGGTTACAATCTCCCCCCCCCCTTTAGATCTTTAGAGCGGAAAAGTAGATGAACTGCCAGTCAGATGGTCTGCAGAGTCCAGCAGCAAATAAACAAGTGCTGTGGTTAATAAAATGAAATGCTGCTTTGCTAATACAAATTGCGTCCACCAGTAAGAGAGAGCAAATAACCTCTGTTTATCAGTGCCTGGAATGCAACCAAATGTTGTTCTTTTGGCTGAAACATTTATCACCCTGAAAGAATCATTCAAAATGAGGTCCCTAAACATGCATAGGTTGGACTTTTCATTGAACTTTCTGTTGTTTATTATTAGGCACGGTAATAAATTCTAATAGATTGGAATGTATTTGTGCTTGGGTGAGACACAGACACACACACACATAAAAAACCCTACAAGGTTATTAATAAACTATTGGCTGTGTGTGTGTGTGTGTGTGTGTGCGCGCGCGCGCATGCGTGTGTGTGTGTATATATATAGTCCATATATATAATATTGAATCTCATATACAATAAATCACACAATTGTCTAGCTATGTGGTTGTTGAAGTCAACTGAAAATTACGCATTCTGAAAATTTAATGGTTGCTGACATTTCAACGGGGCTACACTAATGAATCACCAGGTAATTGCAGATGTGATTACCAGTTGTGATCATGATTAATAAGAGGTATTGATTAATCTCCCAATAACTCTGGCATAGTTTATGGCTAGAAGAATAAGCCACACTTCATGGGATGCAGGAAGCATGATTAACAAAAGCAATAATAAAAACACTTCACTCTCATTACAGAGCTGTCCTTGGGGGACAAGATTTGTGGAGGTGGAAAACATGGATAGATTCGCTAGAGGTGGAAGCCAAGGTAAAACAACATTATGCCAAAGATTGCCTTAATAAAAGAGACTTATAGGGAAACCTAGGTGCATTTTTTATCATGATGAATTGTCCCTTGGTTTGCATTCATTACACATACCCCTCCCCTTCAAATCAGCTTTCATTATAATAGTGCATTATTTTCAGTCTATCCCTGGCTGCTGCTGCTACTTTCTAAGTCCTTCAGAGAAAATTAATAAATCCGGCAATGTGCTCCATGACAAGCTGTTCACAATCAGTTTCTTCAGCAGAAAATCCTGAACATTTGGGGGAACAACATCAAATGGGAAACAATTTTCCCCTCATTTAAGTCAATGGACATGAAAAGCACTTTAGCGGCTGCCATTTTAAGCGCTGATGAGCTTTGCCACTGCTTTAGATGCCGAGTGTGAAGATATGCAGCAAAAAGTGTATAGCTTTTTTAAAAAAAGTTTTTAGTTTATCCAATCTTCAAGCATCCATCCAATACTAGAACCAAAAAACCAAGTCAACTGACATTTATTGAAATAGGGCTTGGTCCATGAAAAGCTAGCAGTGGATTGTGCAAAAAGGCCTTTGTTTTTAACTCATCCGAAATGCTAAAAAAAGTAGAATGAAAGCCATCCAGTGCGCCGTGTGCAGTTTTTCATGGACACACTTGCACATATGGTTGGGATCCCAATAGGACACAATTTAGCCCTTTCCCTCCTTTTCTCCACAACCATTAGTCAGGCACAAGTACACACAGGTCCTGAATGTACGTTCCCAGGAAATCATTCAAGTAAGGAAGTGGGATACATGAATCAGCTGTTCATGTATCAATGTTTGGGTATAATTCTTTGTGCTCAGATAAGGAAAATTTCACCTAACAAGTGTTGTGGCTGTGGGACCTGAATGTCGTTCTGAACGCACTGCAACATTCCTAGCCATTACTTCCATACAGGAGAGGCCCTTCGCATGGGTAAAGTGGGGCATAACCCTGCCAAGATTCTGAAACCCCCCAAAGCCATGTTCAGTCTTTTTTTCCTGTCACCCACAATCACATTAACACATATTCAGTGACAGAGGCTTTCTAGAAGTTTCTGTCCTCTTCTTAGCTAGTCATAAACAACTCATAAACAAGATTCCCCACCCCTATCTCCAGGGAGAGGAAACACTTAAAAAAAACAAAACAGACCAAGAAACTATCTAACATAGAAAGGGTTTGGGGTAGGGTGGGGTCAAGGCTTACCCTTCCCCCAGCTTTCGTTTCTCTCAGAATCAAAAGTAAGACAAGCCCCCAAAACACAAAAAAATAAGGAGGTGGAGCACAAGCACAACAACAACGGGCAGAAAGATACAGAGTGAGACACTTATTTGGGTCTCAAGCAGTTTAGTCTTGAAAGGGAAGCACCAACACCTTGAACTGGGATCAGAAGTAAACAGGTAACCAATGCAACATTTCAGAATCTTTACTAGGATCCATCCCAGCTTTACCTGTCAAAATCTGGCAGCCACATTTTGTACTCCAAATAGCAGACTAGCCAGGCTAGTGATAATGTGCCTCCAAGCTACTGTTTTTTCAGGAAGTGCAACCAACACCATCTAGAATAGAAGGGATGAGAGCCACTCACCCCACATCAACTACCCTCCTGGTCTCAAGATTCAGCTTTAGTTTATTTGCTATTAACCCAGCCCATTACTGAATTCAGGCACCAGTTAAACACCTGCAGTGTCACACTTGACTCAGGTGATATGGGGGTGGGCGGGGACTGAGTGTGATCAGCATATTGATGACAACTCACTCCAATTGTTCTGATGATCTCACCCAGATCTAGCTCAGAAGGTAGCTTCCTGTAGTCTTATGTATCCATTATCTGCTGATTGTAATTTACCAAACCTTATAGAGTTTTGCTGACTAATTAGTGTGACATCCAGCTTCCTTCTCTACAGGTCTGTTTCCCAGGTTGGTCTGTGATTATTGCTTCTTCCTTTTTGGCAAATGGGCTATAACATGCTGTTTAGGGATTATTTATCGCTATAGTGTATCTTTTATTTTGGAGAAGATGTATTAAACTTTACCAATAGTTTGCCTAGTGCTGGAGAAAATCATGAACTGTGGTTAAAGCTATGATGTATTATCACCAGGCACTAAAATGGAAACAAGCACTCCAGGTGTTTACATTTTCAGGAAGTGTTCTGCCTGAGTCCATTTAATGACAGTACCAGTTTGGTATTGATCTAGAAGGAATGAGTGCAAAAGACAAAGAACAACAGCATAACCCTCTGGGCATTGATCCAACCCAAGCTAAATACTTTTAAACCCTGTTAATTTCACTGGGGAAAATCTGATCACATTGTTTAATGCTTCCTTTGAAATAAATTGGATTTGAGTGTGCTTAATTTTGCCTGAATTCTGCCTTTTCATCATTAATTGGCAAGGGTGTGTGTGAATTCAGATGAAGTCAACAAGTAGTAGCCATTTATGTGAAAGCGCTGATATCATCATAGCTGCCAAGTGGTGAGAACAATGCTGATACAGCCACATTAAAGGAGTTGAGATCCTTATACAAAGCCACAGTCCAAGGATGTTTGAAAAAGTTGATATTTGTGGATCCTGATAGGAACTGACCCGGACTAAAGTATAGATTGCAATGTAGCTATGCATCAAATCTCATAGTTCTCCAAGTGGCATTAAAACTAAATGTTCTGACAAGGGCAAAGCATGCCTTTCAGCTCTGACTATAGTCTGACCCTCGCTGACAGGGAATGAACCTTCCCAGTTCCCTTGCAACAGTGACAGGAACTTTGCTAGTAAATTCCGAAAATACAAGGATGAAAAGTGACCAGGAAATGGTGGGACTGTTAGGTTTCTCCTGATCAATAAATGCAGAACACAATATTCACCGAGCACATGTTTGCCTGATGCACATTTAGAATCATTCCCTTTAGTAGGCTATGTTCCAAGTAACTGATTAGGTTTTGCTTTACTAATTTGTGTGTCTCATATATCTGGCTTTCTGAGGTAGGCATGCATGCAGCAGCCAATGTCATGCTGCAGCATACTGAGACAGAGAAGGAGTGGGATCCGTGAGGTGCAAACACATCAGTGGAGCCCATCAGGTGCTCCATATGGCATGCTTGCGCTGATCATGTCCACTGTCACGCACACACACACACACACACACACAAACTGTCTTGGTACACTGCAGCAACTCAGCCACACAGTGGTCAGTTGAGTCCCATAGCCCCACTGTTGTGATGATCCCCAGCACCTACCTCTGACAGTAGCAAGAAAACAAAGCCACCAGGCCATTGCTCAGGTAAGGCCTTTGGGGCCTCGGCTTTCACCACATTGTACTTGGTGTCGATGGCAGACTTACAATAAACCACACACTTCCAATGTTGTGAGAATAACCTTCAAATACTTTCTGTTTAAACAGTGTGTCGCTTCACACAGCTGCTGTAAACACCATGGTGGGCCCTAGAACACACTGCTTTTACTTCCTCTAGACTTTTCCATTTTGCATTTCTATATGAACAATTTGGTTAATGATGACACCCAGCACTGTTAAGTCATTTCATTTTTAATTAGCTGTGGAATTAAAGTGGGTTACATTTAGACCTTATTTAATTAAAAATGGATAACCTATATTTCACAGGAAAAGTACAGATCTTCTCTGAACTTTCCCCCTTCTTTTGCCATACCACAGACATAATTAACAGGAAAGGTTCCAATAAATTCTTAACAAGAAAGGGCAGGAATTTTCTATTCCTTAAAAAAAGAAAGAGGGGAAAAAAGACAACAAGCTGCTTCAACACTGTAGACTTTATAAGGGGTTGGCAGGAATGTTTATTATTCAGCTCAATATACCACGCTGACATTTCTTATCATTTCAGCATAACGGGGGCCAGAGGGTCTGTAAATAGTATTTGCCTTCTGGCAATTTTACACAATGATAATGTCCTTTGATGTCTAGGCCGTACCCAACTGACAGAGACCCTGAGGCTATCTCTGTGCTTCCAAAAGTTGATAAACCCTTTTTCCCCAGTAGCTAAAATGTAGGGGGGGGGATACCCACCAAGCCCCAAACATAAAGCAATAGAAATGTGTTCAATTATGGAATTCATTTTGCAAGAAGAAAGGCAGGCATGACTAGCTTGAAGGTTACAGGAGAAATCTTAAAAAGAAGAGGACCCCTAGAAATCTGCCTTGGGCGTGTGCATGCAGAACATCTAACATATTGCAACACAGAAAAAGATTCTTCCCATAATGTTGCAGTCAACATTCAAACAGCACATTCGTGCTATGAAATTTCTGTTACGCAAGAAACTTAAGCTATAAACATGGGCCCCATGCTTGACTGCTTATAGGCACAGAGGTTTCTTGTCACTATCCAAAATCTTAAGTTTCCCACATTTCTATATCTGTTTGCAAGTTTGTTTGTTTGTTTTTAAAAAAATATCTCATGAAAATTCATAAGCATTTTTGTGCTATTTTCTCCCATTATTATTATTACAGTGGTACCTCGGGTTAAGTACTTAATTCATTCTGGAGGTCTGTACTTGACCTGAAACTGTTCTTAACCTGAAGCACCACTTTAGCTAATGGGGCCTCCTGCTGCTGCTGTGCTACCGGAGCCCGATTTCTGTTCTCATCCTGAAGCAAAGTTCTTAACCCGAGGTAATATTTCTGGATTAGCGGAGTCTGTAACCTGAAGCGTCTGTAACCTGAAGCATATGTAACCTGAGGTAACGCTGTATTATCATTATTATTAGAATTTATATACCACCCTATACCTCGAGGTCTCAGGGCAGTTCACAGAACAAAATCAAAATACAAAACCACAAAATACATAATCAAAATAAAAACAACAACAACCCAATAACCCCCACCCAACCCCCTCCCCCACATTTTAAAAGGGTACAGGATGTCAAACAGATCAGCCAAAGGTCTTGTTTAAAAGGAATGTTTTTGCCTGGCACCTAAAGGTGTGTAATGAAGGCGCCAGGTGACCTTCCCTTGGGAGAGCATTCCACAGATGGGGAGCCACTGCAGAGAAGGCATGTTCTCATGTTACCACCCTCTGAACCTCTTGAGGAGGAGGCACACGATCTCAGGGTCCAGGTAGGTTTATATGGAAAGAGGCGGTCCTAGAGGTATTGTGCTCCTGAGCCATTTAAGACTTTATAGGTCAAAACCAGCACTTTGAATTGGGCCCATAAACTAACTGGTAGCCAATGCAGTTGGACTAGGATTGGTGTAATATGCTCAGAACGTCTTGCTCCAGTGAGCAATACGTTTCTATGCAATTTTGCATAATATTGTGCACCATTATATTACATTATATTATATCCATGAAAATTCACTAGAAGTGCAAAACTGTTCGATGAAGATATTTCTCTTTCAGCAGGTATTTTAAGTATGCTCTGCTATGCCCATTTATTGAAGTCATATTTGGTTTCTGTTAGTTTTAAACGTATTATTTGGATTGATGGATTGCCTTATCATTTGTTCTGTAAACTACTTTGTGACCATCTGTGGTGAAAAGTGGTCTATGACTATTGGAAATAAATAAATATCTGTGATATATAGGCCTGTTCAGAACTGTGTTCCACAGAAGCAATGACGAAGACTCAAATATACAGGATTTCCATGCACATTGTGATACATATTTGCAGTAATGGTTATTAGAGATTTTAAAATATTAGAAAAAGGAATGCTATGATTTAACCACTTTTGACTGACATATGAGTTCATGAGATATCATGTAAAATCTGGATAATCAAACTATGAATCATAATTGCACATACTTATTTGGGTATATAGCAGTTCTTACTTCAACCAGGCAGTGGCGTAGCGTGGGGGTGCCAGGGGTGCCGGCCGCACCGGGCGCAACATGGGCGGGGGGCGCACTCGCACTAGCAGCTCTCTGCCCCTACTAAAATCCACGGGTTAGGGAGCCCGCGCTCGCTCGGCTTGGCGAGGAGGTCGCGGAAGGGGGAGAGTGAAGCCTTCTGCCGCGGGCAAAAAAAGGAGAGGAAGCCGGGCGAGCGGGCGGGCTGGCTGGCGGGGGTCTGGCTGCGCCTGCTGCTGCCGTTGCCGCTGCCGCTGCTGCTGGGCTTTGACAGCTTGGCGAAGCGGAGGGAGAGGAGCTTTATGGTAATTTGAGCCGAGCCAAGCAGGCAGTCTGGCGTGGGGCGGGAAGAGACTTTCCCCCCTTTTTTCCACCTCGCCTGGTCAAAAAGGAGAGCGGAGTCTCCTCAGGGCGCCCTCAGGCAGGGCAGGGCAAGGCAAGCAGAGCGAGGAGGAGAGAGAGGGGAAGGGGGGGAGCAGCCAGGAAACGCCGAGGTGTGGAGGGGGAATCAATTAAGGAGAGAAAGCGAAAAGCCTTGGAGAAAGGGAAAAAAGGAAAGAAAAGAGGCAGCTCCGGGAGAGCGCGGGGGAAAGAGAAGCCTCGCTGCTGCTGCTGCTGCTGCTTGGGAGAGTAAATTACTGTACTTGCCTTGCCCCGGGTTAGGGGGCGCAAATTACTTGCCTTGCCCCGGGTTAGGGGGCGCAAATTACTTGCCTTGCCCTGGGTGCTGATAACCCACGCTATGCCGCTGCAACCAGGTAAACTGAAACTTTGAAGTGCCCTGAAATACATATTTTCCATCTTCAGTATTATCCCGTGTCTCCTAAACTATAATATATAAGCACTTTGGTTTAGTGATCTGTGAGGCTAGAACATAATATAAATGGATTTCCACATTGTAGCAGAATGATTTTGAACAATGATGCTTGAAGTGGTGGAAGAACTCTATAAAGGACATAATATGAATCATGTCTAAGAATCAGCATTATGTGCATGACTCAGACTCTAATTTGCATAGAATTTAAACCAGTGATTCTTTTGCCATTGACTTTAACTGTATTCAGCTTCCTTCAATACATTACCAATATTATGATAGATAATTAAATAATAAGCTACATTCCCCAGTATTATTTAGGCCAACAAGGATGCTGCATGCAAACCCACCCTCTATTATTATTATTATTATTATTATTATTATTATTATTATTATTGCATGATTCTGGCAATCATGATGCAGTTACGTTCTGGCATGAGAAGGGTGGTAAGGGGAATATATTAGAAGAGAGCTTACATCAGATTCTTGCCTAACTCAGGGCACTGCTAAGGGATGTTCTTTACCAACCATAGTTTTGATTTCTTAATTGCTGGGAGTTGGCCCTTGGGTTTGTTTCCAATTTTATGATTCTATGACTTACTTCAAGAAAGAACTAGCAATCTTTAAAGGTTTTCCTCCTTGGCCCCATAGGGAAGTGAAACCTTCTTAGAAATAAGAGAATCTGCATGATTCAGTTAAAACCAAGCATGGTGTCCTATATACCCAGAGCAGACCCACTGAAATGAATAGACATTACTAACCTAGCTCCATTCAGTCCACTGTGTCTGTTCAAAGTAATAGTTTGGGTGCATTCAAATGTGTGGTTAAAACAATTAGAACAGAGCCTCTGGCCAAATAGTGGCTATCAGAACAGATATGTGAGAGAACAGCCTCTAAATCTTCTGCTCCTCAAATAATCACCCTTTATTCTTTGATTTTGCATTGCAAAAATAGTAATGACGGGAAATAGCAGCTTCTGGCATATTCCATTGTAAATAATGTTCCCATCTGGCCAGGGGCAGGGGGAACTAGCTGGACATACTTTTCTACCTTTCACAGAAGTTTAATACAGTTACCAGTTGAAAAGTTAGCAACCCCAACCACAAACAAAGCCATTCCCGTAAGCCTTAAAAAACCCCAGTTTGGTTGCAAACATGAAACCATTGTATTTCTTTTAAAAACAGCATTCGCATCTCCCCCGCCCTCATCCTTTGCTTCCTCCCCAATGCACATTAAGTGTCATAAAAACATGAACAAATCAATGCAGTGCCTTCATTTCTTGCCTTTACATTCAGGGCAATGGCAGGTTTGAAGGTGTCTTTTGGGGGCAGCTTCAATGCTTTCTTTCCACTCAGAGAAAAACTGTATGAGATGAAAAAGGGCCTCTGAGATTTAATTATCTTTCTATATTACCTCTTGCCAGAAAGAAAGAAAGAAAGTTAGTGTTTGACAGTGTTATTCCAACTTAAGAGTTCAGCTCTGGATGCTCCTTTTATTTTGGGGAGGCATCTATCATTTTAAATAAAGTACGTACTCGTATCTCTTCCCTTTTCTGCCTTTGCCCTCGCTGTTTCTCTCTTGTGCACAGATGTATTCATTTAAAAGCAAAAATGGAACAATTATATTACCACAAGGAGGAACTCAGTGTTCTTATGTTGAAAGTTTCTCAGTTTATTATGGTTCACCCTGAACTCATAACTGAATATTGGGCGGGTGATTGGGTGGCACTTAACTCATTTAAGCAACTTTTTTTTATTGTAAGGGAAAATGTTTTTACTTTCTCTCTGCCATCTAGGCTTCTGCATTTCCACATAGGTCATATACTGTAACAGAAGAAGCTCTTATACTTGTCCATCTAGCCCAGTATTGTCTGACTGGTAGCATCTTTCCAAGGTCTCAGGTATAGAGGTGTTCTCCATCACTTGCTCCCTGAACATTTAAAACAGGTGTGGGGGACCTTTGGCCCTACAGATGTAGCGGAACTATAACTTTCAGCATCCCAGGCCATTGACCATGCTTGCTAGCACTGATGGAATATAAATTGAAATAAATCTGATAGAATTGTTTTACATTGGTACCTTGGTTTTCGAACTAATAAGTTCCGGAAGACTGATCGAGTTCTGAAACGTTCAAAAACCAAGGTGCCAACAGTCACAAAAACAAATTGGTTGCAATATAGCTCCTGAGCTTAGCTGAACACAGATTGATTGCATGCAGAAGCCACGTGGCATGTTCGATTCCTGAGGCGTGTTCAAAAAACAAAGCATTTACCTCCGGGTTTACAGCATTCGTAAACCAAAATGTTCATCAACAGAGACATTCAAAAACCGAGGTGCCACTGTATTTGTATGTATTTGGATAATTGGTGGTTTATATAATAGATTAAAACATCTTAAGTGAACAACAGTTGCAAAAAATACCAGAGAATTTCTATAATCTACAAGATACAATTAATAAATAGAGCAGCTTCTTTAGTATCAAAATAAACATTACATGTAAACATCAGTTACAAAAATACAACGGCAATTCATAGTAAACACCTAAACACACTATCATCTAAACATAAGGAATCTAAATGTTATATTACATATGGAAATCAACTAAAGTATAAATTTCACCTTCTCAAATAAGATGGACATCTTATAAGGTGGTAGTATAGATGGGCAAGCAGCTTTGTACTCGCCCTGCAAAAATATTTAGGCCCCTGGTATTTCATTTGAATGTTCAAAGAACCTTGAGGGAGCCTGATTCAATCCAATGGCCTTTACTCTTCCCCTATGTAGAAAAAAATCACCTTGGGGGAAGGATAGGAAGGCTTTGAAAAGTGATGCTACCACAAGCACCTTCTTCTACCAAACACCTTGGGAAGTGAACAGATCTAGTGTTGCCATTCTGAGGGGTGGAGAATGGCCTCTATTCAGCACCAAAAGGGGCTCTGCTGCCATCGCAGCCCGCAGCAAAAAGTGGAGGCAAAGCAGTTTAAGAGGCATCTATTCTGCTGTAAGCCTATATATTTGATATGTGATAGATAGTGGCCTATTGTAACAAGAGAGCTTGCTGGTCTTGCTTTCTGAATCAAGCAGAGGATACCCCTATAGACATAGCAGGATATTCCATTCTGTATGCTATTGCAGATGTTTATTTCTAAGACTAAGGTATTTGTGCTCCGTAGGTAATGCAATGCTGATGGTAGTCAGGTTGTTCAACTGTAGTGCAAAAATTATGACATCTTTTTTTTTTTGGGGGGGGGAGGGAAATCCATAACTACTTTCCACTGGGCTTCGACCTCTTTCGTTTTAAAGACAAAAACGTCTTTCTCAGCTATAATCGCTCCCAAGGCATAGAGCCTCTCTCCTACTTAGCAATCCCTCCCTTTCCCAGCTAAGAGCCCATTTCAACAAGGTGTAAAGTTAAATGCCACATTTGCAGTTCATATACTGCTATCTCAAGATGTGTCTCTGGATGGCAAAGCCTGAAAAGTATTGTCAGTTTGTGAAATGTGTTGACTGACTGTGGAGTCCTTCTCCCACCCCACTGAAAAAAGAAAAGAAAAGAAAAGAAACAAAAAGATGAAGGAAGATATTGCCAGAAAAGTGGAAACGTGGACATTTGTTTTGGACTTAAAGACAAATGTTGCAAGCTTGGGAGATTGAAATGTAAAATAAATAAGGAGTAATAAGAAATTGTAAAATCTATAATCTATCTATCATCTATCTATCTATCTATCTATCTATCATCTATCTATCATCTATCTATCATCTATCTATCTATATCATCTATCTATCTATCATCTATCTATCTATATCATCTATCTATCTATCATCTATCTATCTATCTATCTATCATCTATCATCTATCTATCTATCATCTATCTATCATCTTCTATCTATCTATCTATCTATCTATCTATCTATCTATCTATCTATCTATCTATCTATCTATCATCTATCTATCTATCTATCTATCTATCATCTATCTATCTATCATCTATCTATCTATCTATCTATCTATCTATCTATCTATCAATCAATCAATCAATCATCTATCTATCTATCGTCTATTATCTATCTATCATCTATCTATTCACATTCTCCTCACTGACCTCTTTCTATTTTTCTCAGAGTTAAAGAGAGAGGAGAAAGCTATCAGCGATTTTAAAGCTCTGTATACTGGGAATGGTATTTGAGGGATTGCTACAATGGGCACAATTCAATCAAGGCTGAATGGGATGGATGGAGCAGACGGAAGTTTCAAGGCGAACCAATGCAGAGTCTCTTTCCAGACACAGCAGTTGGGTTTCACCAGAGTTTTGTGTTATCCAACTATCTACCTACCTACCTAATTATCAGGCAGCCCTGCTCACTTGACCTCTGGTCAGTCATGTTTCACTTGCTTACTGAGATGCAGAGGGGGTGGGTGACAGCAAGATCAGTGCACTGTAAACACTGGCAGAGCAAATCCAGTGCTGCTCAGTGTGCCTTCACATTGCTGACCCTGCCAGCACCTCACTTCTCCCCTCTGCCTACCAGTATACAGCAGCAACATAAACAACCAGAAGTTAGATGGGAGGTCTTACAGTAGTGAATATACCTGTTGAGCAAAGGGGAACAAATAAGCACAGGCACAGGCAATGAGACTTTACAAAACAATATCAGATGCCCTCAAGACAAACATTATTTATATCCAATAGGAGCCCTCCTTTCTTTCATCCGGATGCTAACCCTAGACTCTTGTCACCCTACAACTACAAAGAAACTTCTCCTAGCCATCAAATATCTATCTATCAATAGATAAGAACTTACTGACAGTAAGAGCTGTTCGGCAGTGGAATTTGCTGCCCAGGAGTGTGGTGGAGTCTCCTTCTTTGGAGGT
This sequence comes from Podarcis melisellensis, assembly GCF_964234715.1. Classification (NCBI taxonomy): domain Eukaryota; kingdom Metazoa; phylum Chordata; class Lepidosauria; order Squamata; family Lacertidae; genus Podarcis; species Podarcis melisellensis. The sequence continues at coordinate 53,029,955 of NC_138528.1, forward strand.
CTTTAAGCAGAGGCTTGAAAACCATATGTCAGGAGTGCTCTGATGGTGTTTCCTGCTTGGCAGGGGGTTGGACTCGATGGCCCTTGTGGTCTCTTCCAACTCCATGATTCTATGATTCTATGAAATATCTCCTGGTCACTGAGCCAACAAAGGCAGCTAGCTCTAGAATCATAGACTGACCATAACTGTCAATAATCAGGGAATCAGGTTGTACAAAAGATCTCTCCCCTTTCACTTGACACTAGAGCTGAGATGAACCAGAAATTACAGTTGGTTCACCTGATGACTGCAATATCCAGTAATGTTTTGTTAAAGATAATGGTTTGATTTCCTGAAATGGGAATGTTTACTTATGTTAAATTACTGTGCATTTTTAGCATGTGGTTTTTCCTTTGGCAGTAGCTCTCATGTGTTTGGCTGACAGTGAGTCACATGAGAGAGGAATTCCATTCTGTTATGTTAGTTTTTCAAGTAACTATCATTTTTAACTGTGTTCTGCTTCTCTCTCTGTATGTGTGTGTATGTGTGAAGGAGAATGACAGTTGAGAGAGGCTTCTCTGGATGCTGCTGAGGACAGTGTGTGTCAGTGTGATCTGTCTGAAGTGAAATGGACAGAGGAAGATCCCTAAATGTTAGCAGGGAGAAACCTGTGCAGGAGCTCTCTATAAGGAACAAAGTGAATAAGCATGAGCTTTTAAATATTCTTCTTGGTTATATATTTATGAAAGTTTGAATACAAAGAGTCTGGACATCGCTTATCTCTTACACACTCCCACACACACACCATGACTCACATGCATGAATGAGCTAGCACAGTTCTAACATCAAATAAAAGCCTTTTGGTATTACCTCAAATCTCAATTGAGTTTTCCTTCATATAAGAAGCTTTTCAGTTGAGTTAATTCATATATTGTTGTGCAGTCACAGTGTAGAGAAATTTAAGTAATGTATATGCATGTGAGAAGTAGCTTAAATATACCGAGGTATAGGGCGATATATGGAACCATAGTATAAGGACGTCATTCAGGTGTTGGCTCCTTTACATTAAATGTACAGGGTGATTCATAATGAAGTATAAAATTTCCAGGTACTATAAGACAGTAACAGGCAGCGACATAGACCACAACTGTGAACCATGAGGTAAAAGGTAAAGGTACCCCTGCCCGTACGGGCCAGTCTTGACAGACTCTAGGGTTGTGCGCTCATCTCACTTTATACGCCGGGAGCCAGCGCTGTCCGCAGACACATCTGGGTCACGTGGCCAGCGTGACAAGCTGTATCTGGTGAGCCAGCACAGCACACGGAACACTGTTTATCTTCCCACTGCTAAGCGATCCCTATTTATCTACTTGCACCCGGGGGTGCTTTCAAACTGCTAGGCTGGCAGGCGCTGGGACCGAACGACGGGAGCGCACCCCGCCGCGGGGATTTGAACCGCCGACCATGTGATCCTAGGTGCTGAGGTTTTACCCACAGATACTATAAGACAGTAACAGGCAGCGACACAGACCACAACTGTGAACCATGAGGTAGATGTACTCATAAAGTTTGTGTTCTGCTACTGAGGGAAGTGACGTAGGTGATAGCATGTGTTATGTGACTAGTCAGGCAAAATGGCTGTGTCTGCAATGGAGAAGGCATTTTGTGTTCTTGAACTTAGCAAACTGCAATCTGTAACTGTTGTGTGATGGCATTTTCGATCACGTTTCGGGGAAAAACCTCCAAGCAGAAAATGTATCTATGATTGGCTTTTTTTTTTTTTTTTGAAACTACAGGCTATTTGTGCAAACTACAACTAATCCAGAATGTGGCAGCTAGACTGGTGACTGGGAGCGGCTGGCGAGACCACATAACACCGGTCCTGAGAGATCTGCATTGGCTCCCAGTACGTTTCCAAGCACATTGCAAAGTGTTGGTGCTGACCTTTAAAGCCCTAAATGGCCTTGGCCCAGTATACCTGAAGGAGCGTCTCCACCCCCATCATTCAACCTGGACACTGAGGTCCAGAGCCAAGGGCCTTCCCTCACTGCGAGAAGCGAAGTTACAGGAAACTAGGCAGAGGGCCTTCTCGGTGGTGTTGCCCGCCCTGTGGAATGCCCTCCCATCAGATGTCAAATAAATAAACAACTATCTGACATTTAGAAGACATCTGAAGGCAGTCCTGTTTAGGGAAATTTTGAATGACTGATGTTTTAATGCATTTTTAATCTTTTGTTGGAAGCTGCCCAGAGTGGCTGGGGAAACCCAGCCAGATGGGTAGGGTATAAATTATTATTATTATTATTATTATTATTATTATTATTATTATTATTATTAAACTTAAAAGTCCTGGACAACTGTGTGTATTGGAAGAAGTCATTTTCAACAGAAATGGATTACCGGTTCGATGTGTGTTATGTGACACAGATAGAACATCTGTGACTGTTTCTAAAAAAAAACCTTTAAACATTCCCCTACAATTCTGTTACAGGTAACATAAGATATATCACATTCTTCTTTTTTTATAGTGTGTTGAAACTGTATACTTCATTATGAATCACCCTGTATTATATGTGCATACTCATAGCTACCTAGTATGTGTATACAACCAGAAAGGAATCTGTTCCTTGCATAGTTAATATCTATATTACAGTTGTGAGTGTATCTACTCCTGAGTCAGGAATCCTGATTCTACTTTGGTGTACAAAAGATGTAATGAAAGAAGACAACCTAAAGTGAAAGAGTGGATACAGGATTAAAGCACACTTTACAAAAGTATTCCTCTGATTTAAAATCTGAGCATTGTTGATCATGGAAGCAAAATATCAGAATAATATTGTGATACTATTTTATTAGTTGATTCACTTCTGACTACCGCAGCACTTTGAAGTACACAGAGTATGCAGTACATAAAATACTTGAAAGCATTAAATTCTACAGTAACTGCCTAGCCCAAGTTAAACCTAATTTAAATAATTCTGGCTTTAGCATCACTTCATTTTTAAGTGACATAATTAAGCGCTCTTCAAAGGAAAATAGACTCTGATGCTTCCAATATTATTAAATATTTAAATAGCACATCAGTGCTGTAAATTTTCTGATGGTTTTTTTTTTTTAACCAAAGCAGATCAAATGAAAACATCACATTCTGTTGTAGTAAGTGTACCCAGTTCCTTGAATTATTCACCACTATATATTTATAGACATAAAATATACATGCAGTAACTCTACAAAGTAGTGCCTGGGTGAGCCTAAGAAAGCATGTTTGGAATATGTTTTGCAATACCCCAAATCTCAGATTAAGCATAAGGACTGTTTTTTGCTATGTACATCACAATGGGGATTGCACTGAAACATGAACCAGATTGAAATTAAACCAAACTGTAGCTGAGAAGGAAGGCAATATGACTATATTGTTTAGGGTATTTTTCTCTCTCCTCCATCTGTGCAAATAAAGAAAGGGCTAAGGAATTCTGTATTCTTAAACTTGAACTAGTGGCAAATGTTTCCCTTAAGATTTATGGGGTCAGCAGCAAAAAAGTGAAGCTGTAATTAGTTGTGTCCTAGGTTACCTTTCCTTGCAAATTGCCTCCCCTGAATCCCATCGTTTAGCTTGTTTAGCCAGTGTGGTGTAGTGGTTAAGAACGGAAGACTCATAATCTGGTGAACTGGGTTTGATTCCCTGCTTCTCCACATGCGGCTGCTGGGTGACCTTGGGCTAGTCAACCTCTCTGAAGTCTCTGAGCCCCACTCACCTCACAGAATGTTTGTTGTGGGGGAGGAAGGGAAAGGAGAATGCTAGCCACTTTGAGACTCCTTCGGGTAGTGATAAAGCAGGATATCAAATCCAAACTCTTCTTCTTCTTCTTCATCTAGGCTTTAACCAGGGACTCTGTGTGGGGAGTTTCTTCTTCTGGGTAACAGGGGCATTGCTTTAGTCATCTGAGGAAAAGGTTTTTTATCCTGAGAACAAGATTTACAAGCATAGGCGCCGACTCCATGGGGCCTGAGGGGGCCCGAGCCCCCTCAAAAATTCGTTTGGGGGGGCTCTGCCCCCCCAATAATTTAAGAAAATTATTACCGTATTTTTCCCTCTATAACACGCGTGTTATAGAGCATGTTATAGAGCGAATGTGTGGTCCCTGGAGCCGAAAAATCAGGCAAAAATCAAACCGCGCGTCGGAGAAGGGAAACCTGAAAAGAGGAAGCGGCTGCTTTCCTGCATTCTGCCTCAGGGTCTTACTGCCCACCCTCCTCTGTTTCCTTGCTGTGTTTGCTCAAATGGAACAAAGAGCAGGGAAAGCCCCTCCCCTCCAGGCAAGGAGAGGGGAAAGCAGAGTGCTGCTGAAAACATGCAGGAGGGAGAGAGAGAGAGAGAGAGCATGCGAGCTGGCTGGCTTTGGTGGGTAGGTGAGGGAAAACTTTTGCCTTCCTTTCCTCCCTGCCGTAATACCCCTCCCCTGCATTCTTAGCCAGCTGCTTCTCTGCACACCCCTCTCGTGCTTCTTGTCCGTTCTGTGTTTTTCCTTCCCTCCCCACTTAAAATGTGGTTAAAAAGCATGGATCCACATGGATCCTCAGGATCTTTGCATTGGGTCACCCCAAATTCACCAACAGATCACATAGCATGTCCATGGCTACAGCCTGCCCCCCCCCCAAATCACGCACCCACTGTTGCCTGGGGCTGCAGTGGTGCAAAAATGTGGTTAAAAAGCATGGATCCACATGGATCCTCAGGATCTTTGCATTGGGTCACCCCAAATTCACCATCAGATCACATAGCATGTCCATGGCTACAGCCTGCCCCCCAAAAATACCCACCCACTGTTGCCTGGGGCTGCAATGGTATAAAAACGTGGTTACAAAGCATGGATCCACAGGGATTCTCAGGATTTTTGCATTGGATCACCCCAAATTCACCATCAGATCACATGTCTGTGGCCACAGCATGAAGCACAAAAATGATACATCATTAATATTCACCGCCCACGGCGGCAGCCAATCAGCTGCCACAAAGGGCAGGCCCTCACAGGTTCACTTAAGGTCGGGGTAGCCCGGGGCTCGCCCCTTTCGTTCCCCCAGCAGCAGCGGTTTGGAGGTCTTGGGCCCCCCAATATTTTTTATAAGTCGGTATGGGCCCCCCCAATATTTTTTATAAGTCGGCGCCCCTGTTTACAAGCTTCAAAGCCCCCTCAAACCCTGGATATTTTCAAGATTAAATGCATAAACAGAACCACCAAACACCGCTTGTGACTTCATGGGCTTCACAACGAAAAGGAAGGGAGGCAAGGCAACCATCCAAACTAGCCGCTCCTCCTTGGGATCTCCCCTGTTCTGTGACCATGTGGGTATATAAGTCAATAATTTTCAGTTTCTAGGCTGGTTCACTTTCTATCTTCATTTCTTCTATGGTGTTCTGCCTGTGCTTTTTGACTTCTAATGGGCTCTCTCTCAAAAGTAGGCACTCCAGCTTAAATCACAGATGTCATGATGGACACGGTGAGAAATATTGCCCAGTTCTAGCTTGCCACTTGAAAAAGCAAGTGGAGACTCCCCGCGTCCCAAGTAAAGACACATACACATTAGGATGGGATACAGAGGCTTATGTACATTACTTTAATAAATGACTTTGTGTTTGCTTTTGTTCCTCCTCAATCTTCTAATGCTTTTTGAAGTGTAATGTGCTGCAGTAGAGATTTACCGGCTGGAAGTCAAAAGTGGCAGTGGAAAGAGGAAAAGAAGAATACTGTAAAACACCCCCCCCCATTTTTTCGGTCTAGAAAATGTGATTCAGTATACTAAAACATAAGATGGGATATATTGTGTATTTGCTTGTGAAAGTTGGGGCAGTGTAGTGACTAAGAGTGTGTGCTCTGAACCAGAAAATCCCCAATCCCTGATTCAGATCTAGTATTGGCTTCAAACACACTAAGACAAGATCAATCTGTCTTGCCACTACACTATGATGCTGTACTTCTAGGGTTGTTAGAAAAGGTCACTGAGATAATATATATGAAGCATTTTAAGCTCACAAAAACTGCTCTATAGTTATTAAGTCCTATGGATTGTCTAATTGACTTGGTGGTACTTGCGTATATTAATGTAGTCTGCAATGTTGGCAGTTTAGATTATTCCAATTGTCACTTTTTTTAAAAAAAAAAAGAAAAAGTCTTAATTTTTTTCTCCAGCAGCCTGCCAAGTTGTGGGAGATGAATGTGCATTGTGGTTTTAATCCATGTGCCGAATTAAAGAGAGAGATATTCTGTATAGTTCATGGTGGCTTTAAATGAGGAAAGAACTCTCTCTGTATATAAAGAATATAGCTTGCGATCACCTCATTCTAGAAGTGGTGCCTGAGTAAAAACTCATAAATAAGGAACCTGTAGTCATCTAGTTGTTGCTAAACTTCAACTCCCATAGTCCAACAATATCTGAAGGGCCAAAGGTTCCTCACCTCTGTGATAACACTTTACCAATGTTAAAAAGACAGGCCATGGGGCAGGGATGGCTCACCTGTGGACGTCCAAATGATCTGGGGACTTCAGCTCCCATGAATCCCAGCCAGCATAACCAATTGTCAGGAATGATCAGAGTTGAACTCCAGCAACATCTGGAAGGGCCACAGGTGAGCCATAAAGAATGACATATATTTATATATTTTAAAAATGGTTTATTTATTTCCTTTGTTTGATAAACCTTCTGAGGTAGGTGCAATGGCTTCTTTAGACTCACACACTACAATGGAAGGTTCTCTATGTCACCTTCAGTTTCCCTAACAGAAGGAGACAATATCATGAGGAAAGTCAGTGAAGATTTATGGGCTGTTGAACACCCTATTCCCTCCCCGCCGCCTTTCCCAACAACTAATGTGAGCAATAAAGAACCACAGAACACAAAACCACATAAGTCTTTATGTCAGTTTTGTCACTTGGATTCAATATATCCTGGTATGATATGACAGTCTGCTATTGTGTGGGTGACTATCCTAAAAAAAGGATGTGGCATGCCCCCTTTACCTTCACCAAGAAAAAGAATACTTCTAGAATTTTGCAGATAAATTAATCCATTTGTCTTGTTTATCCCTCCTGATTTTTGAGCTTTGTACTCATTTGAGGTGGCTGTCACACTTACCTCTTCCATGTTCTTTCCTCTTCAGTGTTTTTTTTTCAGGGGTGGGGGCAGCAGAGTGCTATCAGATCATCAATAATTCCTGACAATTTACTCCCTTTTCGGTCAAAAACAACAAAATCTAACCATTGTGTTGAGTGGTTTCTCCCTCCCTCCATTTTCCAAATGTCATAGATAACGGTCCAGAAGAGATTTGTCACCTTCAGAAAATGAAAACTCACTCTGATGCGTGTAACTCTAGTTTGAACTTATCACAGTACATTTTTTTTGTCAACACTATCAATAGTGAAAACAGCATTTCAAGCCCCCAGAAATGGATGGCAAGGCAGGGCATGTGAGTTCATTTAGTTTTAAGACTTAGAAGAAGTCCTGAAAAATATATAATTGTAACAGAAAGTTTTCTTTTGTCTGTCTGAGTGGGTGAGATGTGGTCGGGTACCACATACATTCTGAGGAACATATAGTAAATAAAAGTGGAATTCAATGTTGCACTATAGCAACACCTGCATACGTATTTCAGCTTGCCAGATGGAATGACCTCTTCCTTCCTCCCCACATGTTCTTCTGGGTCAGAGCCACTACTCTTGTGCAGGGCTTCTGCTGATTGGGTTCATTAGGTAAATCCTACGCTATACAACTGCTGGTGGGACTCTCTCTCTCAAAATGTAGGCCAGTGCTCACATCTTTAACAACAACATCCATCCATTACCAAAAAGGATGGTGGGGTTTACTCTACCAGCCTCTAACAACAACAAAAGACACAGAACAATTCACCTCAATCAGACTAGAGAGCATATAGTCTTCCATGCGCCCCCTAATTTTGTGAGACACTCCATGTACAAACAGATGTACACAAATGGCCCTGTTATAAAAGTGATGATGCCATTCAGTCTGCTACTTGAAAGAAGGTGTAAGATAGTGATGGCCAAACTTAGCCCTCCAGCTGTTTTGGGACTACAACTCTCATTATCCCTAGCTAACAGGACCAGTCGTCAGGGATTATGGGAATTATAGTCCCAAAACAGCTGGAGGGCCAAGTTTGGCCATCACTGGTGTAAGCGATAAAATTACACCCTTTCTGCATACCCTCCAACATGTCTAGGCCAAATACTAGGCCGCAGTACTGGGCAAGTCACATGACCCATGTGAGATTGCTGTACTTTTTCAGGCTGAGAATGCAGTGCCCAAAATAGCTGCAGTACTCTTGCATGAAAATATGGGATGTCCCAGTTTTCCCAGGACAGTTGTGGGTGATGCTCACTTAAGCATCACTTAAAAAGGGGACACATCGAGTCGGTGGAAAAAATGTAAAGATTATTTACAGAAATACTGTAAAATTAATGCATGTTAGAAAAATGTTGGAATGAAGTTATATGGCTTTAGCAGAAATGTTATAAGGAATTAAGTACAAATAGATTTTTAATGTATTAAAGGGAAAAAATAAGGTTAGAATAAGTTAAGATAAATTACAGGACAGAAAACAGAGGAAGATGGAAAGGAATTGCTGAAACAGTTAATTGAAATGGAATACAAAAAGGGAGGTGTGAGGAGGTCGTGGAAACAAGTGAATGAAAGATAAGATACTGAAATTATTGGATGTGTTTTAAATTGTGTTTGTTTTGTTTTGTTAATTCAGTGTTTTAGTGTTAGTGTTACGTAGTGTTTTTGTTTTTGTATTGTATTGTTTTGTTGAATTCCTTTTCTTTCTTTTATAGTCTTTAAACTGTTAATATATATTATTTTAAAAATAAAAATAAAAAGGGGACACATCAAATTTGTATGTTTGAATTTATATTTATAAAAGCAAAATATAATTTTATACTTTAAATAGAAAGACAATATATCTCACCTAGTATAGTGCTAAAGGATGTCCTTCTAGCTGTCCTTTCTCAGCTTCTCAAAGAGGCTTCTATTTTTCTGCCTCATTCTTGGGGCTTTTTCAAATTGTAGAATTTCTTCAATTTTTTTGTGGGTGTGGGTTGAGCTTTGTTTATCATTGCAGTGTGACCCTGGGTGGTGTGCATTTGCTTTCTTTCCATTAAGCATTTCTCCAAGCTTTGCAAGATCCCTGACTGCAAGAACGTCGTGATCTGGAGAAAGCCCATAGGAGGAACTTTAATTGAAGTGAGAGAAGCTGGTCTGAAATCAGTGCATTCACTGTTTTTGCTTTTAAAATAAGTCCTTCGTTTTACATTTTGCAAACAAAACCTTCCTATTCTGTGTTCTTTAAAGGGGCGCACGTGCGAAGGTTTTCCTTTGAAATGACAACAAATAACTGCCAGGTACACAATAGGCCACCTAAGGATGTTGTGGGGTTCTCAGGAGGGATTAGCACCCAGGGAGACTTCAGAGTACAAACTAAAGGAACGATTATATGAAAGAATGACACTTTCAAGCAGCCCTTGGACACAATGAAAGTACATTAAGCACAACAAAATCCTGCACCCCTCTCATGATAATGTTGCCAATATTTTCCATTCTCTTTGATAATTCTCAAATGGAGTTTATTGCACTATTAATTTTTCGGAGAATGGCAAAAATAAAAACAAGACAATTTTGGGCACAGCACTAATCTTGTTACAGTGGAGAAGAGTGCAACAATGTGACCTGTATGCTATGGGCAGTTACAACGCCTTCCCTCCTTAGGATTTATTATGTTTCACCCTTCATATAGAGGACCCCTTCAAATAGAGGACTGTCAGACTTGCAAGTAAAAATGTGCCCTCTGCAGCATCAGACATATGTTGACTTTACTTTCTGCTCAGCCAATAGATGATGTCTTTGTCTTAGCAGGATTTTATCATCTAGGTGGGCTACTGTGATACCTACTTATTATAAAATAAGAATAAGAATAATACTTCTTACATTGAGGCCTACTAGCTGCACATTGGACAAGTCTGCAGCTGAGGCCTACGCTCACGTCGCTTTGAGGACCGTTTTACACCTTGAAGGTGCACACTAAAGCTTTGCTCAGTCCACAAACTCTTGTAGCACAAGGCAGGGATATTGATGAAATGCCTGTAAGCTTTGTTGCTAGCGGCTGAGACTTTAGGGGTGAGAAATGTGTATGAATTGGCTGCAATTGGAACATCCTGCCTTCCACCCTCAGCAAACAGAATCTGATTGTCAGAGCCATTCCACTCCCCCCTTCTAATTTTGTTTATTCTCGGGTTCTTAGCTATGCCTCATTACTTCACTTCCCCTGAGGCAAGAGTGACATTTTTACAAGGGCAAAATACATGATTGAGATAACAGAAATAGTTTAGTGTCCAAGAAACAACCTCAGACAAGTTAAAGCTGTAAGGGTTTAAATTACAAAAATTAATGTACTCTGTGCTTTTCTAATTATGTTTTGCTATTTCCCCGCTTTGCTGTTTTGCTGTCTAGCCAATGCACCAGCTGAAAAGCTGTTCATTGCTACCTTATTTTGCTTTCTTTATTGAGCATTTGATGCAGAGAGGGAAAAGGGGGAGAAAATTACAGTTATAATAATATTGCTTTCATTCCATTGTTTTTGTTCCCATAATTAATACCATGTTCTGCACTGGAGAAGGATGAAATTATACCCTCATTACAGAAATAATTAAAGTCAGATTAAGCGAATTGATTCATTTTCCCCCTACTACTAAATTTTATTCTCCTTCTGGCACCAAGACAAAAGCCTAAGTCACAAATTGTACCAATAGCAGCAGGGTATTCAGCAGAGATGAAAAGTGGATTACATGTTTTCCCCAAACTCCCATAATGTTAGTCTGGTCCCCAGAAGATTAGTGACAATAGTGGATGAAATATTTTGCTGTTGCTCCATCATGTTTCTACCAGCACTCCTCCTTCCTCTCATTTCCATCCCTTTTTCACTGTTGGCATTCAGAGTTAAAATAACAGCCATAGCTGAGTGGTAGAGCATCTGTTTTGCATGCAGGAAGCCCCAGCTTCAATGCTCAACATCTCCAAGTAGGACTGGGACTGCAGTCTGAATTCTAGAGAGCCACTGTCAGTCAATATAGACAATTCTGAGCCAGATGAACCAATGATCTGACTCAAGGACTTTGAGCTAGTCTGCTGACATCTTTGTCCTTTTTCTTTGAAACTTCAGTTAGTTTCAAAAGACGTCACTATGAGACATGGTGGAAATGGTGAGCTCATGGTGTTCTTTGGATATTGCCTATCGATTTTGTGACTATGGGCAGAATTCAATGTCACACTAAGGCAATGTCTCACAACTTGAATAAAATATTGGGGGAGCCCAGGTAAGCCCCACCCCGCATAATATCACAAGATGCGGCACATGTGAACCATTTGAATGGCAATTCTCATCAACTTTGGGGTGGTGGTGGTGGTGGCAGCCCCCTCAAAGAATTTATTGTGGGGGCCGAAGGGACCTTGGCCCCTAGGAGTTGGCTTCCTCCCAATCCTCCTATGCTGTTCTCTTGACCGCTCCCCCCAGGCAATTTCTGTTGGTGTGGGGGCACACAGGGGGAAGATGGACAAAGCTTCATTGTACAAGTGAAAGTCTTTGTTCAGGACTTCCACTGTCAGGATTCAGTAAATGAATCCCACTCTACGATCTTTAAAATGGAACCTAAGATGTAGAAGTGTAGAGATGGAGCCAGCCTAGAAGGCTGTTCATAAGATTCAGTCCCTTGTTTGATTTCCACCTCTGAAATGACAATGGATGGATATATTTTCCCAATCCAGGGCAGAGTAAAAATGGCTTCCAAAATTCATCACTGTTTTTGCAGGGTTGGGGTATACCAGCTATTCTCTGGGAGCAAGCAGAATTCTCTTGCTATTTGGGGATAATCCTAAAAGATAATCTATTTGGGGATAATCCTAAAATTCTGGGGAAATTCTCTTCTTTTATCTTGATTAAGTTTCTGAATGAAACTATATTGTTAATACATAGTGGTGGATAATAGAAGCAATAGACTAAGAGTCCCCTTTTTTTAGTTAGCATTGCTGGGTGAGAAAACTTGCCCACGGGTGGGGGTGGGAATCAGGGGCATGCAGATTGAACAGGTCTAGGCTGGTAAGGTAATGCAAGCCTACATTACATTTAAAGGAAGGGGGGGATGTTTCCACTTTAACAAGGACTAGAAGAGAGTTTCAGAAAGCAAGACTGAAGCAAACAAAGTATTGCTGATACGCTCAGGTGTATGCACATTTAGCTTTAATTAGAAGATGGCTATTTGCTGTTCCAGCAAAAACAAAATCTTAACAACAAAAATGTGCCACATGACTCCCTTGGCAAATGCAAAGAAGACTTACATTCCTATTAAGCAGAACAGAAAGATCAGCAGAAAGAAGAAAAACAAAGGAGGACGAGAAAGCCCATGAACTGCTTCCTCAACAAAGTTTGGGACAATGGCAATTGCAAACAAAGAATTAAATGGGAATGGAAGAACTGAGGTGGCTGCACTTTGTACTACTTGGAAACTATGAAATTCTTCCTTAAGGCAGTGTGCAATGATATTCCATCTTCAGACAGCCTATGCCTATTTCTTTCTGAAGTAGGGAAGAAGTCATAGGGAATGGCTGCTAGGTTATCCCCCAGACTCTCAATCTAAACATTCAATGAGATGGCACACAAGACTCTGAAGACCAAACAAGATATGATGTGGAAATCCCCGACATCCATATTGTATCAGTATTGATTGTTTCCCCCACATTTCTCAGCTAAAATCAGTTTTGGAAGGCATCTTATATTAGAGGAACAGCGTGGGGAAATAATTACCCTGCCCACTTCAGCACCGAAGCCTCAATCAGGCCTCACAGCTACAAAGAAAACAATGCAGAGAGATCCAGTCAAAGAAACCCCATATCATGTCTTGGCTTGCTATAGGCAGAACAGCAATTTGAGGAAGCGTCCAAAGAGCAACTTGGGTTCCTTAACACACCAATACTGGAGCGGCAGGCTCAGAAGATGTTGAATCACCACCACCACCATTTATCAAAACAATTGGGGGGCGGGGAGTGTCTATAAAGTTGATACTGAGATTTTCAGACAACCCCACCCCTAAATCTTGTGTGTTCTTTCATCCTTACATCTTATTTATGTTTCCCTGTATATTGGTTAAAAATGATGTGTCAGAGAGAATGTTCTTAATTAACCTGTTTGCTTACACATGAGTATAATGAACACCTGAATAGGGCTTTTGCTGCCGCTTCTAAGACATATTTGGAAGAAGGAATAAAACATTAGTTGAAGAGTGTAATGCAGCTATTCTATAATTATTATTTATAGTATTAGATGGCCCTTTAACCGGAGTTCCCATGGCAGTAAATGTACAATTTCAACAATAAAAATGTGAAATTTATCATAAAATACTACTGGTACATCCTTTACAACAGAAAGAAAACAAACCAATAATCCTGCCAGTCTCCAAGGGCCATGCATAACAGATATGTCTTCAATAGACATCCATGTGGAAGAAAAGTGTTTATTCAATGGGAGGGAGTTCGACAACTTGGGTGCCAAAACTGAGAAGGTCCTGCTAGGAATTACTGCAGAGTTTGCCACAGCTATAGGTGGAAATATCAGCAGGATCTCCCCAGAAGACCTCAAATCAATTATCAATCACTTGATAGCATCCTATGATCATTAGTAGGATACAGCCAAACTTTCAACCTGCTGATTTTTTTCCTTTTCAAAATAGACATAACTACTACTACTTTACAATGTTCCAACAGTGCAGGTTATCTGGCCATGCAAACAAGCACCTGGTGCAAAGGATACATGTAACAACAACATTACTCCAATAAAAACAACACAACTTTGTTTTCTTAGTTACATTTTAATAAAGTGTTATGTTCTCCAACTGATCCAAGCAGAGATCCTTCCAAACTGTTCTTACCTATCTTTTCAGGTAATATTGAAGAATGTAATTGTTTCTCAGGTGATCTATTGCAGAATGCCTAATAAGCCTTCATGCAATCCCCTGGGGAAGCCATTACCCTTCTAGTCTTTGAAAGGACACTGTAAAATGGAACTATTGGGCTAGTCTTTAGAGGTTCCTCACAGAAGATTGATAGCCAGCAAAGCAACAGTCTAGGTACAATGCCATATTTCATTAGGTGAAAGAAATATTAAAGTTCCCAGCAGGGATAGTATCAACCTGAGGGGTTGAAACAACAACCAACAGGGACTTATTGTGGTCTGTTTTCCTCATTACTGCAATGAGGAACTCAAGTGTGTTGTAAGAGGTAAGAAAAATATTTCTAGTGAGCCCTTCAGGAGAATTTTTCTCTTACCAGAACAGACGGTCCATACAGTAGGGTTGCTGGCTTTTACACAATGCTGAGTGTCATTGCAGGCACGTGGTCCTGCTTGTGTGCACTGGCATCCATCAACATCAGTTTTCTGTATATTATTTGCTTGATTCAAAATGCAGCAAATGAATACACAATTGTTTATCTGTGGAAAAGTCGAAATTACTATCAGGGATTCTTTGTTGTTACCTTGATTTAAAGGCAAGCTGGCATACACAAACTGTAAGAAGCCCTCTCTCACAATGCTGAAACTTTACTTGATTGCATTATCACACACACACAAATACAGACACAAAAGTAGTTCAAGATATAGGAGCTGTAATTCATCAAAACAATTCAGTCTCAGCCAAGATAGGCATGAAAAGCCTAAGACACCACAGAGATACTGATGGGGAAAGAGGCTATGTGCCACCTGCTGGTGGATTATCCTAATGTACCTATCTGTCATCAGAACTCTTGCAACAAATACATTTTTTTAAGAGTGACTAACTTCCAAATCCTAGCTTCAACTCTCTTAGCAGAGAAAGAAATGGCACCATAAAAAAAAAGTTATACACAACATGCATTCATCTATTTATTTCCCTTCCTTCCTGGTCTGGAATAGCTTGCTAATCACACTCTGAAGTTTATGTACCATCATATGCCACCATCATTAAAGGGCCAGGCAGGTTAATTGATACGGTAAGTCAGCCACCAGGAAATGCTGCAATAAATAATGTTTCCTAAAGTGACTGTACTGGGTTAAGGAAAACAGCGTGGCAGTGGTGAACTTTGTGGATTCTCTCGTTTGAAATATATATATTTGTGTATTCATTCATATGTAAAACAAATGCTGGTGTGCATTGACATTGTAATTATCAGCTCTCCCCATTCTCTGTAATCAGACCTTAACATAAATAGCATGGGGTGATTTAAGGCTCCATACTTAAAAGCATATATAGGATAGCACTCTGAGGCTTCAGTCCTGTGCACACATACCATATTTAAAGTAAAGTAAGTAATATGGAAGTAAACCATATTTAACACAGCAGGGCTTACTTCTGAGTAAAAATGCATGAGATCAGTCTATACCGGTAAGTGTATTTTTCACATTGTGCTGTTAAGGTTTGACTATTGTTCATGAGACTGAAAAGAGTGGGCAAGAGTAATTTGTGAGACAAATCAACTTTGTGGCCAATGTATGTTTTACAATTTCAAAAACAGCTTTAAGCATTGTTTGAAAGCACTAGGAAACAAGCCCGGCTGAGTTCCATGGGTCATAGGCCACTTCACTACATGTACCTAGCACTGCAGGCCAAGATTGTTTCAATTCACCTGGGAGATGAATAGGAGATTCTTGTTCACTCATACAGTAAAAAGAATCATCAGAGGATTTTGCCTGACGTATATTTGAAAAGAAGTCTGTTTGTGTGAAACATCTGAAGAATTTCAGGTGAGATGGAGGGGGTAGCAGGAGTATCCCTTGGGTGACATTTTTGTGTTGTAGAGCAAAATGTTCCGGTTGGAAAACTACAACCTACCTCTCTCTCCCTCAGGGAACCCAAGAGTGTTTTTAAGGTGAGGAAGAAATATGACAATGCAATATTAAATCAAACAATATTGAATCAAACCCCACCCCCTTGGATTGAAAAGACAGCTCATGGACATTCTAGAACAGCAGATGAATGAAAGGCTCACTGTTAAGAGTTTGGCCTCTTCACTCTCAACCTCAACTCTATATGGCGCTGACTCTTCTCTCTTCTCACATTAGTGCTCCAATCCTCCATCCACAGCAAACTCTGTTCCCCAAACACCACAAGCAAGATGGTAGACTCAGTTGCTGGGTCCTATAAAACAGGCTTCACCTCTACTTCTTGACTTTTTCTGAATTACATTTAAATGCAACAGCATTTGCTTCCTCTGCCTGGCCAGTCTGGGGGGTGGGTGGGGTGGGTGTAGTCTGTTAGGATTCTTGCTCCGTGTTTGCAGTCATGAGATTGTTGTCGATCACATGACGGTGTATGCTTTTATTCCACAGTGTGGGAAGTGACGGAGACAGCATGTTTTGGTATCACTGTGTTCCGTGATGTAGGACTATTGCCCTTTGTTCTTTCTCTCTTTGCTGTCTGATGTGAAAGAGGAAGGAGCTGAGTCAGAATGCTCCGAGTGTATTATATGTAAATAAAGAGGATTAGCCAATATGCTGTGCTACTGAGTTTGTTACATGAACTGCTAACACTCTGCAGGATCCTAAAGCATGCCAATGCCTTTTGGTATCAGTCACTGTAATGTTCGGGCTGGAGAAAGCTTTTGAAGCTCCCCAACGATTGACCAGGAGGGAGAGCCGGGCATGTGTCTCTGCCGGGGTCCTACATGCTAGTAGGACAATCCTAACATAGCCCCCGGTCCCCTTCAAAAGCTCCTGTTCTCTGCAAGATGAAAAGAATAATTTACCAGGTGCAGTACTGGATAAGCTTAGCTGTGCTTGGGAGATGTCTTGGCTGGTGGTCCATGCCTGATGCCCTGGGTATCTCAGTGGGATTGGGATAACGCCTGCAATGGCATTGATAACTGGTTTACTATGCCATTTGTTTGCTAACGTTTCAATCAGTTTGATTCCCTCTATAACCCTCTTTAATTCCTCTCCCCTGCAAGTGCAAGCAGCATGATACTGTGTGTGATGTTTAAGAGCTGATTCAAATGTTTAGCAAAGGCACATGGTACATTAGCTGACGAGGACCTTGCCACAAGCTTTTGAAAATATTTGAAACAACTTTCCCTGTCATTTATTCAGACTTGGTGATGATTCTTCTTATTCCAAAACAAACCTCTGTTTTTGTCTGTGATGAAATCCGAGTATCAGTTCTTTCTTCCAGAAATTTTTATGAAATAAAATACTTAGAACCATCCATCAGTGAGCACCATTCTTTGCTAGACAAGATAATAAACGTTAGATTTATCTTCTGATCCCAAATTTATTCCGTAATGACTTGTGAGTTGTAAAGGTGCCTGTGTGTTGAATGCTCGAACAAATGTTCCCTCCATCCCATAGTATGATACCTTTTTCAAGCAGTTTGCTTTTTTCCTTGGCTCAATTAGCCTTTATGGCAGTACGTGTTATGTAGCAAATGCAGCTAGCAACAAAGAAAATCCCTTGAGCTCTCGTCATGGGGCAAAACAAAACCTGCATCCAGGAGCTCACAACATGATCTCTTCCAGTAATGAGCAGTTTCAAACTTTATCTTAGAGCATCACAGACTCTCAGTACATTATGCGACTGAGAGCCCAGCACACTTCCATCAATTAAGCACTGTCCCAGAATACACTGGGATGTCCAGAAACAGTTATATCCAGGCCTTGATTTCATATTGTTACAAGTTTCTGGGAACCCCTCCATCATAGGCTCAGGTTGTGTATATAAATAAACCATATGTCTTAAAAACACCACAGCCTCTGCCTGAACCCTGGGTAAGGGCCAAGAACCCTGTAATCTTATACTACTTAGAAATTGGTGTGGCATGCAACAACATGAACCTAGATCATCAAAGCCAACAAACAGGCCTTCCCTTGTTTGTTACTTTAGTGCATCACATAGAACATGATTTTGTTTGTTTGTTTTTTTTGTTTCTCTAAGGAAAAGAACCCCGCAAATAACTCCAAATTATTTGAGGGACATAAGACTAATGTATTAATAATTTTCAGGGAGACAAATGCTACCTCTCATTTTGTCTCCATATGTGACTTGTCAACCTACCCTTTGTACGCCTGAAGCAAAACTGTGATATTATTCATACTTGTATCTGCCTTTCCTGGTACAACTCAGTTAATGCATACTAACCAGATGAAAGTTGAACTGAAATCCTATACTTACTTCTCAGCAGGCATGAAACCCATTGTAAGTTCACAGGCTCTACTGTGTTTGTCAGCAGCTTCAGAGAACAGTGTATCATGTAGTTCCTGAAATTTTGCATGAGTGGCATTCTCCTATGTTACTACTAACACATAATAAGAATAATATAAGTTGAGGTGGTGAATGCATTTTTGATGGCATCTTCAAAGAGCCTTGGAATATTGGCAGATATTCATTAGTTATTCAAGACAATCCATTAACAATACTCCATGTATATGGGAAGAGCTGCAGCTGAGTGGTATAGCACCTGCTCTGCATGCCAAAGGTCCTGGTTTCAATTTTGGACATCTCAAGGTATGGCTGGGAATGTCTGCTGTCTGAAACCCTAGAGAGCCTCTGTCAATCAGTGCAGACAATACTCAGCTAGATAGACCAACGCCCAACTCAGTATAAGTCAACTGCCTTATGTTTCATATTCCAGAAATATGCAGTCCTCTTTTAAAATTAAAGAGGTGCATCTGGAAATCCAATGTACAGGACATATTCTCTTCTCAGGGTGAGAGAAGCGATCAGTGGTACTTCTATTACAAAAGGTCTATTTACCTTCATGGCATATAATGGGACTTATCTGTACCTCTCAAACTTTTCAAAGGAAGTAGTAGATTTAATTGTGGAACACCCTGGAAGCCATGGAAGCCATCCCCTTTGTTATATGTGGAATAACTCCGAACTCTTAGGCAAGCATTGTTGTACACTTGTAATTTACTTACATTCACTATCAGTGACAAATATGTCATCCTGGAGTCCTTTCAAATCATTGTTCTAAAATAGCTAGGGCAATCTAAGTGCTGCATGCTGGCTGTGTCTAGTGAATTGCAAAGACCAAAGATCAAATGTATCCCTTTCCTCAAGCAAGCACCTTGAGAGATCTACCTGGTCAGTGTTCTCTGCAGCTGACTTGCAGTCTCGATTTTGCTCATTGTCATCTTGAAGCTTGTTTAGTTTTAGAAACATGAGGAGACCTGTCCGATCCACATCTGGCGTGATAAAAAGATTATGAGACACTGAATCAGATGGCTACTTGATGTATCAAGTTAAAGTGTTTAAACCAAGTGGTTTTGCCCATTTTGGGTTGGGGCCAAGGTGTGGAAGTGCCTTTATGAAACAAAAGCCTCAATTTTGTATCTCATTATAACAAAGTATTTCATTATTCCTCAGAAAAAGGAAACATCTATGGAGGTGTCTCTTTACCTTCACAACAACCCTATGAAATAGATTGGTTGGGATGGTGATTGCCCCAAGTTCACTCACCCAGGGAGCTTCACATATTTCTGCATATCTGAATCAGAGTTTCCCCAATCCAAGTTCCAAAATGTTCTCCATTGACTTTCCAGTCTAGGTGACACTCATGTGTATTTTTGTTCATTCTAATGGAATATTGAAAAGGCCACATCTGTTGGAGATGTGAGCAAGAAAATAAATGTTCAACGTAAGTTGAATTGCCAAAGCAAATATAGGTTTACATTCAATTGCATCACTGTTTTAAAACAGAGTATTTCAGGTTTATGGTTTGGGGTTTTTTTTCTTTAACTACATTGATCTCTGTTAAAACACATGCTCTGTTTCTTATGAATTGGCTCATTTGTCATCATATTTTCTGAAAGAGGATTTCATTTGCTTCCTGAGTAAATGCTATCTGTGTTTCTAAGGTGCTCTGGCCTGCCATACAACTCTGAGAAACCATTACAAAATATACTACATTTGCCATAAGAGCTTTTCCCGTCATACCCACCATATCCAATTAAATTTTCATCCTAAAGCTAAACACTTACAGTTCATGTTTGAAACAAACACTTCTCATTTGTAAAAAGCTCATCCTGAATGTTAATCACAGCTTCCCACTAAATGATTGCGAAGAACGTACATTTTATGTTGACATCTATGTGTCTCTTTCTTTTTTAAAAAAGAATAATAACACTGATTTGTTGAGCGCAATGTAATTACAGTTGAGAGAAGTTCTGAAGACTTCCATAAAATATGTATATTTTAGTCTAAGAGAAGACAATATGCGTTAGTGATTCAGCTTACAAATGTACCGACTAATGATGCTATTCTTGTTTATTTCTTAAAGTTAAGAGGAGTGTTGTAAGAACATTAATCCTGCTGCTTTTTCACACTTTTCAAGAATATTTGGAACAATCCATCAGAAACCTCTTCTGTATAAGCCCTGTTGAAGTGAAATCTGCAGGAACAGATTTGTGCTATTTTTGAAAAGCACCATTTGTATAACTGGGATTGTGCAGGAGGCACTCCAGATTCCTTCTGTGCATAAGGAAGCTTTCACCTGTTAATGTAGCTAAAAGTGTTGAAATTTTATTCCCAATCCTGAATAAGCATGTTCAGTGAGGGGGCGACACTGCATCAGTGCATCATCCATTACAGCTAATGGAACTGCTTTAGTATCTAGGAGAGGGAGTTGCTTTCTTTGTACAGAAGAATATGACCAGAATGTGCAGCATGTTAAGAAATGTTGCTCCACTCTCTTGAATAAAGCTTAACTACAGAGAGGTGTCAATAAGTCACCAGACTGCAAAGTTCTGGGTAACCGTACTGAGGGCTTTTTCTTATAAGAACGTTTCTCAGACACTCCAATGTTCTGCCTGAATATATGTGAAAATATAAAAATGTAATAGGGAGAGCCAGAGTATTCATGGTTGTTGTTGTTGTTGTTGTTACCTTCCACATATATTTCTTTAAATGATGTACATAGCATAATGAAAGCAGCTGGGGAAACCCCCCATACAGTTTAAAACAACTCAGAAAAAAACAGCAATTTTTCCCCCCTGTGAATTTTTATGTGTATAAGACTAGGCTCCCCCCACCCCCCAAAAATAATGTCAAAAATAAGGGGGCATCTTATACACGGATATATCTCCCCCCATTTTCTTATACCTGAGTCCCCCAAAATCAGGGGCGTCTTATATATGGAAAAATATGGTAACTGAAAAACAATAGGAGATGCCCATGACAGAGACCTGTTCATTTAGCTGTGAAAGCTTGTTTATGTCTTAAATAACATGTTTTAATGCTTATTAATACCTATTAACGTATTACACAAATCCCATATGTAATTCTCAGGAGTGAAGACAGTATCCTTGTTCAGTCATTCATTTATGTGCATTCTCAGGATGTGTGAAGGAAGGATGTCTGCTAGATTCACTGCCAATGTCCCTATTCCTGCTGGTCTGCAGTCTCAGACCTTAGTCTGTTGAGCAGAACATCTGAAGCGGGGGATCTTTGTGTGGTCATCTGAATGCACACGGAACCCCCCAAATGTATGGGAATCTAGCATGGCAGGGGTTCCCACTCACATGGCAGATTACAACCACATGAAGAAGAATGCATGACAAGTCCCCCTTCAAATCGTCCCAGTTCATTGCAAGGCCAGGGATGAGGCCAGTAGGGATGGGGATGTTAGGGGCAGGGTTAGCACCTGCAAGCCTAAGAACATAAAAAAAGCTCTGCTGGTACATAAAGTCCAGCATTCTCTCCCCACAGGGGCCTTGTTACCCATGGAAAGCTTACAAGAAGGATCTTGAATGCAGCAACCTACTTCTCCCTTCAAGCATCGTCAGGGAGCACTTGAAAAGAGCTTGAGTGCCCCCACTTAGGAGGGTGAGAAGACCACAAGAGGCAGAAAGGTTAAGAAACCATCTGATAAGTCAAGTATTTCACCATCCCCTGTTCATCCTATGCTTGGAGTGATGCTTTGATCTGAGCATGGCTGCTGGTTGAAGGAAACATTGGGAGGAATTCAATGGCACACTATGCCAATCATTTCAGCTTACCGACAGAACAACCTACTTCTTCCTACCATGTGCTGCTCTGGGGGATCTCCTGACCCCCTCAGAGCCATTGGGAGGCATGGGGGAGGGGGGAAGCCTTGTTGTGCAATCAGAATCCACTGATGGGACTCATTAGTTGGGTCCAGCCCTTTATTGGCAACATGCTTCACATCTTGGCTGGTTGCAGCATGGGGGCCAACAAAAATTTTCAGTTTTACTTCTCTCACCTTCTCATTTTTCCAGTCTTAAGTTCGCTACTCTGCATTCAATTTGCAATTTCCTAATGAAATTTCCACATCAATTTGCAATTTCCTAATGAAAGTTTATCAGTATTTTAATGTGCATTTTCCCCTTAATATACATGTTTGTATGCAATTTTGCTTAATACACAGATCTTTGCAAAGCAATTTTGCCTAATTTTTTTTATATCTTATTTTCACCAATACGTACATTATGGGCACTTTATCTCACTATGTGCATTTTGTACACTTTACTTAGCTGGAAAACTGCACTGCAAAATTTGGAGAAGTGTGAATTTCAAAGCATGTGTGTTGTATTTTGGTTCTTGTGTGTTTTCGAAAAGTGTGAATTAGATCTGCTTTTAAATGTGAACTGAAATGAATCCTCTCCCATATCACTTCAAGATTAGCCATGGGTGCTTCCTCTGTGTGTGTTTCAAATATTGACAGGTATGAATAATGTGGGATATAGTCCCTGGATTTTCCACTGAAATTAGTATCCAGTGTATTGGCAAAAGGGAGAAGCTGGCCAATCTTGAGTTATCATTGAAAATTACCTCATGCTCTGATTTTCGTGTTCAACTAACCGCTTCCATCACACTGGGGAATCTTGTGTGTGTGTTTGTTTTGTTAACTAGCTGCCACAATAAATGACCCACCTTGCAAATCTATTTTCATTAATACATCTATTGGCAAGGCAGGAGAAGGGTTTCTGCACAGACCATTTTCTTTGCTATTGTTGCATTTTTCATTCATCTTTCCCCCCCTTAAAGAAATCATGTCAGCATAATGCATTTTATCATGACTGACAGACCTGTAATGGATTTTTTTGCTATTGTCATCAGATTTCTGAAGAAACTGGGGACAAGTTTCACCAGTCTAGCCCCATATGGGTTTGACAGCTCTTAACTTATAAATTATTGTGTACCTTTTTTAGAAGTTGATTACCTTTTTGTGGGAGTGGGACAGAGAGTTAGATATAAATAAAAGTAGACAAGACAAAGCACTAAGATGTCCTGCTTGAGCTGTTTCTGTTTCTGAAAAGAATGTATTCTCTTAACTTGGACCTCATTTTCATATTTGTGTGTGTGCCCACACAGATGTGCATGTGCTAGTTTTTACCTTCAACCCTGTATAGTATTTATATTCTTCCTGATTAAGAAAATAAGATGTGCCTTCCTACTTAGCATGTTTTAAATAACACACACACACAGTTGTATACAATATGTATAATGCATAGTGGAGTGCCAGTGATTTCTGGTATTCTGTGTTGCCTGTCAGCTTAAGTGTGGGCTACATCTGGAAATCCCTCTGAGTCAGGATAATACTTGTGCTTGCACACTGGTATGGTAGAGGGAAACAGCTTGCCCGAAGCTTCCTTGTCCTAAATGGCAAAGAGTGAATAGAAAGAAGAACCATGGCCTGTCAGGGCACAAGTGAATCTCATAAGGGCAATTCTGAAAGCAGATGAAACCAATCACTATGAGGAAAAGGGTCCCTGTCCATTGTGGCTAAACCAAACTAGAAGACAGGGAGGCAGTCTTATGAGGTCTCACATTTGTGATGTTTAAGGCTTGTATGTGGTGAAATTGTGGAAGACCAGAGTTTTGGAACCAGGGTCTCATGAGGTTATTCAAAGGGAACTGGGAAACAGGCCATCAAACTGTCAGGCCATCTGAAAGAGCAAGGAATCAACATGACCCACCTGCCCCCTTGGGAAACAGAGTACAATGGGCTTTTCTTTAGCACCAAGTGTGCACAGAAGAAAACTTTGATGTTGGGTTCATGGTTAATGCATGTGTTACATTAAACCACCAGAGAAAACTGTTTGTCTAGTGATCTAACCATACCCCCCTGCTTGTAGCCTCTTTGATTTAGTTAAATTCATCCCTAAAAGATGAAAGATTTTGTTGATTGTTTGCTTACGACTTGCAGAGACAAAATGCGTGTTGTTTTCTCTTTCTCATCACTTATCCTGTAAATAGTTCCTGCATGAATAAAGCCTTTGAATGCCAGAAACTTTAAGTGATTATTCCAGTCTAATCCACCCAAGCTGCAAGGTCTGCTAATACAGGCATGTCATTTGCCTTGCCTAGAATATTCCATCACTAGTGCAGATTTTAATTGTGTTTTAGGATGCAATCCTTTCCCCACATACCTGGGATAAATCTCATGGAACTTAATCATTTTAATCTCTGTTAAAAATGAACTGTCAAAGATTTATTTTAATCTTTTGAAAAAGTTGGATTTTATTTTGGTTTACTTTTTAAAAAAATGTTTCTGCTGTGACTTATTCATAAACTAAATGACAGGGTGGTTTTAGTTATTGCTGTTTTAATCTACTGAATGTACTTACCTCCTCTAGCACTCTTTTGCCAAGATGGCTAATGGAGGGGCTCGCAGGTGGGGGCAGAGAGAGAGAATCATAATAAATGAAACAGGAGTCTCAAGTACCCAGAGGATTCCTTGGAAAATCTTTACAGTTTCAAACAAACACCACACTCATCCTATTTGCCGTAGCAAAATGCTGCATAACTGAGAAAATTGTCACTTATTATGTCCCTGGGGATGCACTTCAGCAGCAGTAACAACTTAATCCAAAACACCTTGAAATTAATGAAAAGACTTGGGTTGTAAGATTTATTATTTGTGCCAGAAGCTATCAGCCTTCTCATTCGCATCCACTATGACTAGTATACCTAAAGTATATTCATTCTTTGTCTCTGAATAGGTTTTTATTAATTTAGCTGAGCCTAACAATTGATATTTTCTCTCTCTCTCAAACGCAAGCACAGTATCATTATAACTAAATTCCAAATGGACATAACTCCTATTCAGATTTAGAGGTGCTTCATCACGTCAGAAGGATTTGCATACAGAAAACAGATTTCCACATCTTTACTTAAGATAAAACCATGCAGTCTTTCCCCCCTTCCGTCTGCACTGCTGTGGCTGTGGTCATATACATAGGAAGATGCCTTAGTAAATGGTCCACATAGTTCTGTATTTTCTACATCAGTGGTGCAGAATTTGTGGCCCTCCAGATGATTCCAACTCCCACCAGTCCCAGACAGCATGATAAATGGTCATGGATGATGGGCATTGAAGTCCAGCAACATCTGGTGGGCCACATGTTCCCTGTCCCTTGCCTACAGTGACTGGCAGTGGTTTTCAGGGGTCTTTTCCAGTACCATCAGGCATTAAAACCTTATCCTAAATGTATAACCTAAGTTTGAGTGGCTGTTTTGGCTACATTTTTCCATGTTCCTGGGACCCAATGAGAGGAAATAGTTTAAACAGTGGATGGGGAGCACATGTTCACATATGCCCCACTATTGCAGATTTGAAACAAAGTATTTTCTACATATCATTTTTCCCCTGAAAGATGTGTTCATTTGCTATTTCTGTAGTACATATGATCCTTCTGTACATTCTAAAAAATCCCTCAAACTATTAAGGAGTAACTGGAGCAGGACGTGTCTCAGGTCATATCTATTTTTAAGATGTCACCAAATCCATACATTATGGTCTGACTTAGCAAATATCAAGTTATCAAGGAAGGAGAGTTGCAGCAAAATGTTGCAGCATGGAGGGCCCCTGTTCAGGGTTCCAGCCCGCATCTTTTCCAAGATTTTCTTTTCCTGTTTTTCCATTCTCCCTTCTCCAGCTGTGGTGCATGTGGTGCAGCAATTGCATCCTCCTGGTGGTGGCACTGCGAGGTCAGGGGGACCCCTGTTTGGTGGCTGCAGGCCCATAGCTGTGTACACCTGCAGGATAATAATAATTTATAATAATAATTTCTTATTTATACCCTGCCCATCTGGCTGGGTTTCCTTCTTCTTCTGCCCCATCTCTGTCTCAGTAAATACAGCACTGCCATCACCCTCTCATGAACCACTGCCGGTTCCATGTCACCAGCATCTCTTTCAAACTGGGCCTTCAGAACTACTGCTATAATGAAGTGGGGTGAGAGAAAGAAATTCTGTGCTTTTTTTTTTAAGCATTACACATAACTATGGAATTAGGATTGGCAGTAATCAATTTACATTAAAAATGCAAATGTGAAAATTGGGGACATTCAATGCCATCCGAATCAATTAATGATAGGTGATGAAGTTACATGTAAAACTTAGGTAAAAAGCAGTAAAAGTTGTCGTAACCTGAGCAGGGAAAAGACAAATGGACAAGGTAGCTGAGTTTATGATCAAATATTTAAGAGAATGATTACTTAACAGGGAAGAGTTGCTGATATAAATATGCCTGTGTTACTTTACTTTCATATATCCCATTGAGTAGATCTACTGTGTTCTGTGAGCTGTACCTAAAGTTACTTAAAAGCTTTTCACTGCTATGTGTTAAAGGAAAAGAGTAATAAATAACTTAGGAGAACAAAGTTTTGACCTTTCTTCCTCGCTATGTTCTTCTGAGCTTTTATTTTTAATTCGGCCCCTGGATTGGGTGAAAAGTTGAAACCAAAGCAAAACAAAGTAGTTTGTGGAAGCTACATATCCAGCTAGTAAAACACCTTTCACTTACTGTGGGGGAGGAGGATGGGGGATGGGTCTATAATGGTGGGCTTGTTACATTTCCCACCACATTCTTGTTCTATGATTAGCTGGATTCAACATGCTAGAAATGAATCCTTGTACAGTGGTACCTCAGGTTACATACACTTCAGGTTACATACTCCACTAAGCCAGAAATAGTGCTTCAGGTTAAGAACTTTGCTTCAGGATAAGAACAGAAATCGAGCTCCGGCGGCGCGGTGGCAGCAGGAGGCCCCATTAGCTAAAGTGGTGCTTCAGGTTAAGAACAGTTTCAGGTTAAGAGCGGACCTCCGGAATGAATTAGGTACTTAACCCAAGGTACCACTGTACCTTCCCCACATTGCATAAAGATTGGTCATAGAAGTAATGATATTTTAAGCTTGATTTTTATTTTCTAATATCTTATAAAAACTGGCTTATAGTGGCAAAAGAAATTAAGTGAGATCACTTAGAAACTTTTTAGGTTAAAGTAATCTTGGAATGATCAACTGCCTCTGAAAGTGGTAGTGGCACATCCAATTTCTTTTCTACTTCCATTACATCTAGTAAAGGAGGAGTCAAAATGGTGCCTTTCTGCCTGCTGTGGACTATAAGTTCCATCATGCTGAGTCAGCATTCTCTGGTTTGGTTGGCATC
Organism: Podarcis melisellensis; assembly: GCF_964234715.1. Taxonomy (NCBI): domain Eukaryota; kingdom Metazoa; phylum Chordata; class Lepidosauria; order Squamata; family Lacertidae; genus Podarcis; species Podarcis melisellensis. The sequence continues at coordinate 53,057,427 of NC_138528.1, forward strand.
TGTCTGTCTCGGGAGACAATGGAGGAGTGCGCCTTTGGGGTGAAGTCAAACTGTTGAAGGTAGCAGTGCCTGCTGTGGCTGTAGAGACTGATATGGGAGAGACAGGTATTATTGCAGCTGGGGCAGACGAAGGTGTCTGATTGTGCTGCTGCAGATGCCCCTTGGCACTTCTTCTCTCTGCGCTCCCCCAAAGCAGTCATTCCTCCTCTGGTCACTGCTATGGATTCACAACCTGACTGATCGTCTCCAAGCACTGCGGTTGTCTGCAAGGGATCCCCACACGGCGGGGTTGATGTTGCCAGCCTTCATGTCACATATGCAGACATAACTCATCTGCCAACAGGCCTGGTGCCTGAAGCCAGCTCCCCATGGTGCATGTGTCGCGAATTTCTCGCGGCACTTTCAGCAGAAACGCTCAGAGTCCCAGGTTTCTTTTCAGTGCAGTCTTTTTAATGTGAGCTATATACAAGTATTTACAAAAACAGTCCATACAGAGTACCTGCTCCTTAAGGCAAACGAATACTCTCCACCACAGCACCACCACACCACACCACAGCACAACCACCACAACCACTGTTGAGCAAGCTTTCCTGTTTAAAACAGGTGATAGCCAATCACATTAATCACACTCCTGCTGAGTCACTCTGACCCAGCACTTCACAGAGTATTGCATCAGCCTGTTGAAGCCTGCAGACTTACTCAGTATCCTGTGAATCCCAACAGCATGACCTTGGGGATCTTGCCATTTTCCATTCTGTGGATATGACCAAGCCAGCAAGAAGTTGTAGTCGAAAACATCTGGAGGGCACCACATTGACTATCTCTGTTCCAGCACTCATTAACTATGTTCTGATGTCATAACATTCTGAGCTTCCCTATTCCACACCCCCATCATTATCTGCTTATGTCTAGTGAGGAAAATGCAGAAAAGTTTGACAGTAAGTTATGGAGGGATATGCGGCAACCAGATGTGTGGCTGCCATTTTTGAGAAAAGCATCACATTGTCTTAAGCAGGGCTTTTTTTCAGACGCAACTCACTGGAACTCAGTTCTGGCACCTCTCAGTTGGGCATTATTGTCAAGGAAGGTGTTCATGGTGAGTTCCCGCACATCTTTTTTCTAGAAAAATAGCATTGGTCTTAAGTAGTTTTGCCCTTAATGAGCATGGCCACAACAGACTGCACTGTGGGCTTTTACATTGTTGCCTCTCCTCATCCTGAAACACTAAAAGAGGCTCTGCAGGATAGATTTATGCAAATGAAACCTAAGGGGACAATCTCTCCTACCCCCCAAAAAATCCAGACCAATGAAAATTGAGCCTCTTCAATGGGCACAGACTGCTGAGTGTTGAAAACAGAAAATCTGATAGGAGAATAGAATGGAGTATCCTAAAAGAAGGCATGTTTGGCTGGCTGGAACCCTAAACAAGAGCACTGCACACTGCAACATCTGTAGTTCCATCTGTAGACATAGGCCTCTCATAACGCACCTCACTTCCTTCTGTGTGAACCAAGACATAGGCAAAGGATTCTTTAGCCTATTTTCTCCCCAACCTGGTGAAATGTTCTTAGAGTTCTTCCCCTTCTGCACTCCTGTGCCTGCCACTTATACACGGGCTAATAGGAAATTGGAGTGAACTTCTGAAGTGCATTAGGAGAGAGTTAGGTTGAAGCTTCTCTTGCTGTTCACATGGTGTGAGAGTTGGTATTAAAGGGACCTGTTGAGTGAACGCTGTTCCAATAAGTGTTTCCCAAAGCCACTGTTACTGCTCCCACCAGAGCTGAAGGGCCTCAAGGGTAATTTGCCAGTGTTGCTGGCCTGCCATTCCCTGTTCTGTTTATCGAGCGAGTCAAGTTCCTGAAGTAGGAGTGAGTTTGAGTAAAAGCAGAAGAGATTGTTGGGACATAGGGTGGCAGAAGTGGTGAAACCATATCTTTTAGTTTAGATGCAGATTTTGATGCTGGAGGTTAGCATTTCTGTCCACTTCTGATGACCCAAGAACCTTCTCTGAAATGTTTTCCTCCTTATTCATTTAACTGTACAACATCAGCAGCTGCCTGCAAATGCTACACATACTAGTTCATGCTATAGACAGATGAATTGTCCTCTGCCTGTGAGTGGGAATCAATCATCATCACAAAATATTATAGATCATTTCATTTCAGGCACTCATATTAGGTTTGATATTAATGGTTTGCCCTTTAAATGAATGTGACGGCCTGTGTTTTGTAGCGCTTGAATAGTGGTTGCTTCACACTGTGTTTGTGGTTCTATCAATCCCGGGTAGGGGAAGTACAGTGTGCTTGCTCCCTTATTGACAAGTTGATGTCAGTCAGCCGATTATTGATCTCTGGGGACTGTAGTGAGCTGTCTGTCTTCTGAATGTGTGGTTCAGATGAACACTGTGTAGAAAGGGCAAGTGGTATATTTAGTCAGCTTGAGAGCTGCAGAGCAGAACAGGAAATACTTCCTTTTAGTCGCTATGAAATCCCTCTCTATGTATTCACGTTGGCACATCCTTTTTCTCCATGACAAATGACAGAATAGCACATCAGCAGATGCCACCACTCTTAGCAGAAATTAGGTTGTTCTAACAACAGCTACTTTGTGTCAAGCACTATCATTTGCAGTCCAATCATAGCATTTTAGCATTGGCAACGGCTGCTGCAGGAAACCTCTACTTACCCAAGCTCTGCTCTGTAAGATTGCTTGTGTGTTTCCAGGGGTATGGATGTTTTGATGTGCAAACTTCTAGCCTGAGAGACACACAATTATATCTGTCATTAGCCACATCTGATTGTAGCCTGGTGCCTTTACAACAAGGAGCCACCATACAAAAGAAGCTATCATCAATTTTTGCTGGGGTGCGGGAGAGAACTTCTTCAAAGATATGGTACACTCCAGTTCTAAAAGGGGGGGGGGAGACTCCATATTGAAAATAACTGTGTGGTATGGAAGGCACATATATTGACAGAGGTAATAAAGAGAATGGAACAGCTCAGCTTCAAACTAATTTCAGAGAAATAATATTTCTGTCATCCTGAAGCAGCACTTGTGACCAAGGAGCACAGTAAAAGTTCACTGATGTTTTTGAAAAAGGCTATCCCAGGCTGTTCTCCTTTCCCTCTCCATACTCATAGAATCATTGAATTGTAGAGTTAGAAGGAACCCACAAGGGCCATCTAGTCTGACCCCCTTCAATGCAGGAATCTCAGCCAAAGCACCCATGACAGATGGCCATCTAACCCCTGCTTAGAAACCTCCATGGAAGGAGAGTCCACCACCTCCTGAGGTTCCACTGTTGAACATCTCTTACAGTCAGAAAGTTTTTCCTAATGTTTACCCAGAATCATCAGGGTCCCTAAATCAGAGGGCCTAAAATACTGTATACCTAAATTTCGGAGGTGTGATATTGCTATGAGAGCTCCAATGGCAAATCTTAGCAGTTGTTTCACCTGGGGTGATGATACACACACTAGATAGGTGCATGGGGTTAGGGGCCTGTAGGGAATGCTGCTGGACAGTCAATAGCAGCACACCTGCACAATGTTGCTGTCCCTGCTGCAACATTACTTCAGTGTCACAGCCAGCCATGTCTTCTTTCAGGATAGTCTGTTCCATCCACCTGACAGACAATATGTTGCCACTACACATGCTCCTTGGGAACAGTGAAAAAACTTTAAGTAGCTTTATTCCCCACCCCACCCCCTATTTCATGTAATTTATAAAAGGGGACCAGAATCTCAAAGTTCTTTCCATTCATTTCCCTTCCTTCTCTTAATCACACAATTTCAGCAAGTTTCAACACTGTGGCAACATCATAATATAGTTTATTAAACCTCACACCGTTTGAATGATGTGAGCACACCATTTAGCTGCCATCAACATTTTGGCTGCAGTTCACAAGGTTCCAAGGGAATTATGGTGTCCCACCCACCCCTTTCCAGTCTTATTATATGAGAATGCAGGGTCATCCCATAAAACTACTGGCAGAAGATTGAGAAAAAGAAAAAGGGAGAAGTATAATTTAATAGAGTACAGTGCTCTGATCCCTGGGAGTGTGTTCCAGAAGCCATAGGATTTTGAGAATCGCCTTCGCTGTGAGTGGAGATGGACATCTGCCATTGGAAGCCCCCCACAGCCCAGCCTGTGCAGAAAGGGCTGCCCTGGCACTCGAATGGCAGACTGTGCAAAATGGGGGTCTTCTAGAGTCATGTTGCATGCAGGCCGGAGGCACTCCCCTCCATTTAACATGTTCCCATGATGGAAGCAGGAGTTCACCAGCCCGTGAGCTGCTGTACTTTTCCCTCCAGTTGAGCCTCCACCTTCCTCCAGAGCTGACAGGGCTCATGATTTGACAGTTCCACCGCTGTTGATTCTCCCTCTTCCATCCTCATTTGATTGCTCTTCCCCTTATGCAATCCACAGACATAGGATGTGGTGGTGGTCACTACTACTTGAAAAGAGGACTAAGCAAATGCATGTAGGTCTGTCAACAGCTCACCATGCTGGAGCTTCCATAAATAGAACCTCCATGTTTGGAGGCAGTGTATCTGTGAGTAATAGCTGCTGGAAAGTACCTGTGCACTTAGAAGCATCTGACTGGCCACTGGGAAACAGGGTGCTGCCCTAAATGGATATTTCAGTGGTCCAGCAGGATTCTTCTTATAGTTTCATGTGTGAAATAGGGGAAGCGATCACACAGTTTTGAAGTCTGTTCAAGATCCCATGCATCAGGTATAGTTAATGTTTAACGTGAGACAAACAAGTGACGTTTTCAATCTTTGTTGTTAAAATTAATTCTGCTGCCTAAAAACAGAAACATGCCAACGTGTACTGTAGCAATTGTCTCCTTTATATGTCACATGAAACAACTATGGTGATAATAGAAACTACAACGTAAGGTGCAAAACCCACAGCTTGTCACGCTACAAAGAGGAAGGAGCAAGGAATGGGTTTGCAAAAGGAAAAGACAGGTATCCCAAGAGACTGTTCACCATTTCAGATGCCGGAGTTCAACTGTTTCCCGAGTCCAAGGGGAAGCTGTATGTCTCCAAGAAACTGTGTACAGTGGATCAGCCAGCCGCCTTTTACATATTGCTGAGAGCTGCAGGATTTAGTCACTGAGAGACTGAGTCACACTGCCATCTACAGCCTGCTGCACTAGACAACAATCATCATGAAGGGTTGCTCTGACAACAGCGATGCACCATTTCTATTTTGGGTGGCTATTGCTTTGCTGCTGCATGATTTCCAGCTTTTCTCGCCGCTTTCGCTGTGGCTGTGACAGCGTGCTTCACTCGCTCACCAAATACGGAATGCTCCTCGGAATGAACTGGTTGCACTACTGACTGTTTGTACTCTGCGGTGGCAAGGAGAGCAATGCCGATAGAGCTAACACAGACAGCTTTCTCCCCAGCCTCCGTCAGAAACATTCTAAGTCAGTCTGCCAATGCCACTTTTCTCACTCTCCCCTTCTCAAAGAAACATACTGAAGATACATGGAGAAGCACACCTGAATCTGCTTCCTAGCTCTGAATTTCCCCTTTGGTTTAAAGGCTCATTGAAAGCTAAGCTTGGGCATGTATCACAAGCAATGTAAGACTCCCATCCCACATGACAACACATTCAAATCCTTTACAAGTAGATTTTAATGTTTGAGGATAGGTGTGGCAGTGTTGCTGTTTCCTTCTTTTTCACATGGTCTGGGAGCATAAAAAAAACCTTAAAGACAGACCTCCTGAATTTCTACTCTGCAAAACAATCTGCAAGCTGAAACACAGCCATTCTCTGACATTTCAGAGCGCCGTTCTCCAGCCCAGTAATGTGTACAAAAATGCACATACTTGCATTGTAAAGTGTGCATAGAATAGTGGAAATAACATACATAACAACATTCTATTAGGGAAATCTGCATTGCAAAATGTGTATATTAGGATGAATGTGTGCTACGATGTTACAGAATTCTCGTGAGGTTGTTTAAAAATAAGTAACTAAATCAGAAACACTTGGGGCTATCTGGAGAGCTGACTAGGAAAAATATGAGAGAAACCTGAGAGAAACTAAACTAAGATAAACCAAAATGGACAGATTTACCCGTCCTTAACTAGGATCCAAAGAACAATACATGTACTTACACTTGATCGGAAGGCCCCCAGAGTGGCTGGGGAAACTCAGCCAGGGGGGTGGGGTATAAATAATAAATTATTATTATTATTATTATTATTATTATTATTATTATTATTATTATTATTATTTGCAAGTGCACTCCAAGAGTTGCCAACGGGATTCCCTGTCTCTGGTAGACTGTATGTGAATTGGACTCTGCTCTAACCACCCAATTGCCAGCAATCTCTTGTCGAAAACTGCTGCTTATATTCATATATTACCAATATGGGCAATTTGAATCCATAGTCTGGATTCAACATACATTCATTTAATGAATTTCTAACCTGCCTTTCAGAGTTTCTGCCCTCACAAGGCATTTTACAACAGTTATAAATAGTGTGAAACCATAATCATATAACAGATCATAATTTAATAACATTAAAATTACATTGAAAAGATAGCAGCAGCTAACAGAAAGAAAAACCTCAAATGGGAAAAATAAACAGTTTGAGTACCATAATAATTAAAAAGCATTTCAACATATAGAAAATTAAAAGATACTAGCAGATAAAAAGAATTCAAACAGAGAAATCAGCAGCCCAAGTTCTTTATGAATAAGATCAGAATTTAACAGCATCCATGAAAATAGAGCAATATCCACACGGCAGAGTAGATCAAGTGGCATCAGAAAATGAACAAAATAATATTGTTTTCATTCAGAAAGACTCTAATGATGACCTCTGAGAAATGAATTCCACACTCATCTGGCCTCCACTATTGTACCCTGCACTGTCCCCTCCCCAGTGCTGTCTAGGCATGAGAGGCAGGGGCGGAGGAAGGGGGTTGCGGTCCTCCCTGGGTGTCACCACTGAGAGGGATGACAAAATGCCGGCGGCACTCACTGCAGGGTCTGCAGCGCGCTTGAGCCATGCATCTCTCCTGGGAGAGATGTGTTGGCTCGGGCGCGCACAGATTCCACAATGCCTAAATGGTCTGCCCGCTGCCTCTCCCCTCAGCTGTAGGGCAGCTGAGTGGGAGGAGGCAGGCAGATTCCGGAGGCCCCATAGTGCACCCTGCCCCTATGGGTGGCTCACCTCATCCCCACCCTGCCCCTATGGGCAACTTGCCCTGCCCCTGGACGCACCACCCTGGGTGCCCGAGCGGCTGTCTCAAAGGGGAAAACCTCCTGAATGAGCATTGGTTGTTCACATGAGTGTGCAGAGTTTCGTCTCATTGGGACATTCCACACATATTTAGAAGGCTTCTCTTTCTTCAAACCTTTCCCCAACATTTGGGTAGCGCTGTGTGAGGGTGGGCTGCTGCAGGGCCTGACAAAGGGGGTGGTGCAAGCATGTATGGACCACACAATCTGCCCACACAATATCCTGTAGAGAGAAATGCCTAAAAGGTGTTTGGAAAAAGGAAGGGAAACACCTACCTTGACACTCTAGGTGTACAGTTCTTCAGAGCATGGCTTGGATCATGAAAGATGCACCTGGTCCATATTGCAAGAGTGCGCTTTAATTTCAGGATTTATGAAACGTTTGCTTCTGTGTAGATGGAGCCTATTCAGTTCAATCTCCACTTGTCCAAAAATGAATGCAAAGGCAAGTGAATGAAAGTTCTGTGCATTCTGCATTCATTGCATTTTGGGGTATGCGGGGGGGGTGGGGGTATTTCCTTTAGTACAGTGGTGGCAGCAGGAGCTACCTTCAACAGCCACAGTGGCAGTTGTGGTGGCTATTTTATTTGTCTTCGCTGCTGCATTACAGTGGTACCTTGGTTTTCATACTTACTCCATTCCGGAAGTCCGTTCCAAAACCAAAGCATTCCAAAACCAAGGCGCACTTTCCCATAGAAAGTAATGCAAAACAAATTAATACGTTCCAGACTTTTAAAAGCAACCCCTAAAACAGAAATTTAACATGAATTTTCCTATCTAACGAGACCATTGATCTGTAAAATGAAAGCAATAATCAATGTACTGTACTATAAAATAAATGAGACAGTGCTGTAGATGATAAAAAATAAAATAGTTTTTTTTTCTTACCTGCACTGATGGTAGTCATTAGCTGAACTGGGTTCCACACAGTCACAAAAACAAATTAATCGAAAAAGTCTTAAAAACAAAAACACAAAATAAATAGCAAAAATGAAAGCGCCAAACTTTATCTGTTCTGGAAGTCTGTTTGACTTCCAAAATGTTTGAAAACCAAGGCACAGCTTCTGATTGATGCAGGTGCCCTGGAAACAATAGCTGAGAGCTGCATCAGATGTTCGGCTTCTGAAAAACGTTCGAAAACCGGAACACTTACGTCCGGGTTTTCAGAGTTTGAGAACCAAAGCATTTGAGAACCAAGGCATTTGAGAACCAAAGTACCACTGTATTATGGAGCATTAGGGTGGGTAGGGGATGTCCAGTGGCTTCCAGAGAGAAACAAAATGGTTGCTGCTAGGAGAGGCTGCTAGTGTTTATTCTGCTGTTGCCACTACCACAGACAATGGTGAAAATTAGTACAAAATAATGATAAAATGGGCCGGGGAAACCCACAACATCTGCAGATAACTGTGAGCTCTGAGATAAGTGGAGTGCTAATGACTGTAATCACAAAAACAAACAATATTTTAACAAATGACAAATGAAACCAAGAAAGCTTTCAGTAATTAAGCCTTGTGCATGCAAGCCTAGGCCTGCAATGTTACATAGGTTACAGATAGTGATTCAGACACCAAGCCAGAAACATTCTTAATGTGTGCAACTGCTACTAATCAAAGTAGAATAGGCTAAAGTCTGGCCACAAAAACAAAACAAAACAAAACAAACAATCAGACAAACAAACAAACAAACCCAAGAATACCCACGACCCTTTTCTGTCATTGCATTTACGGCAAAGTCAATACTTCAAGCAGAGAAAGAGGCTGTGTTCCCTTCTTGAAATACTTCACTGAGGAAGAAAGTGTATAGCATCCAGCCTCATCAGCAATGCTTAGCAGTTTCACAGGCTGAAGGGTCTCATCAGCACTCAAGACTTCTCTAAATATACTATAAAAGTACTCCACTTGCCATTCTTAATGAGTCTCTGCTGCCACTTAAAGTGATTGGAGCTCCATTTATAGGGTTGGTTCCCCCCTCCCCCAACTGAAACCATTTAGATCTTGGAACAAATTTAACAAATCACAGTTTACATTTCAACGTGAGGAATAGAAATGTTGGCATGGGGAGGCTTTTAAACACATACGTTCCATTTGTAAGGCTTCTTCAACCTAGGGCCCTCCACATGTGTTAGACTACAACTCCCTGATGCCCAAGCAGCACAGCTGTAGTGGGTTGGGCTGATGGCAGTTGTAGCCCAGAACATCTGGAGAGCACTAGGGTCTGCAAAGCAAGCCACGAAAACCTATTTGCCTCCTTCAGGAGTATTTTTCACACATTGGATTAGGGTGTGAGGTAGAAGCGGGGCTATACTGCATGCATAGAGGCCTCCTTCTCTTGGCGTTCGTATTCTACAGTGGCACCTTGGGATGCAAACAGGATCTGTTCCAGAGCCCTGTTCACATCCTGAATAGAACATAAGATACGATGCAGATAGGTAGCCGTGTTGGTCTGCCATAGTCAAAACAAAAAAAAATTCCTTCCAGTAGCACCTTAAAGACCAACTAAGTTAGTTCTTGGTATGAGCTTTCGTGTGCATGCACACTTCTTCAGATGGTATCTGAAGAAGTGTGCATGCACACGAAAGCTCATACCAAGAACTAACTTAGTTGGTCTATAAGATACGATGGTGCGTCTGCACATGCGCAGGTCTCATTTTGCCGCTGCTGCGCATGCGTGCGCTGTCATTTTGAACGTCTGTGCATGTGTGCGTGGTGAAACCCGGAAGTAACACATTCCGTTACTTCTGGGTTGCCACGGAGCGCAACCCGAAAGCTCTCAACCTGAAGCACATTCAACCCAAGGTATGACTATACATCTGAATGGGATGGTGGTTGTGGTGGCTCCAACTATAGAGCGTGACACCAGGGCAGTGTTTGCCTGCATGTGAGCAATAAAAAGAGGCTTATTGCATGGCTTCCTTTAAATAAAGGGGTGCCAGCTGGAGAATCCAGCATTTTCGCCTGTTTAAATGCTGTATCCGACAATAGAAAATAACAGCCCAATAAAAAGAGTCCCACAAAACCAATCTCCTTTTTGGCACAACATTAACAAGGAACGTTCACCCTTGACCTTCACAGCACAAAGGCATAATGGGATTTTGTATAAAATGAGTATGTTTCTTGAACACTGAGGATTCGGCGATAAGGAGAAAGAAGACAGAAGTTCATGAGACGAGAGGAGATGAAGATAAATGGTTCAAAGAAGGCCTTTTTAATTTTTTAGACTTTCAAAACCACTCATTGAAAAATTGTTCACGGGGTGGGGGATTTTCAGTGAGGGTGGGGGATATTTCTTTTTGTAGAAAACTTACTTCGTTTTCTATCGGTGTAGGCAAATAGCAACCAAAAATACTTTCAAACAAAATATTAAAGCTTCCTCAAATTTTGGTCTCTCCGTTGATGCTGCACGGCCTGATCGTACATATCTTTTACTCAGCAGTGAATCCCACTGACAGTCCAACTGCACATTATGGTATTCACACTTTTTTGCTGGGGGGGGAGTGAGCTTAAATGGGTCACTTTATTCTGAATAAAAAGCTGCTATGCAGATACGGATAGCAAAGAAATATGATTCAGTTTGCATTTAAGACTGAGCCTACCTAGTTTACATTTTTCAACACAACACACAAACTGAAATGCAGCCATGCTTTGAAATTTGTACATCTCTGAGATTTGCAATGTGGTTAACTAGCAAAGTAACATGAACTAGAACAAAAGACCATCAAAGTGGTTTACAGGGCAGTCTAAAAGACTTATTTAAAATCCCAGAAAAATCATTAAAAACAGACTTTTAAAAACCCCACTAAAACAAAACCAGTAATTTAAAAACATACTAAAATTACACATCAAAATTACAAGCTGATACGAAAAAGTTTTTAGCTGGGCTGATCAAGCAGGGTTTTTCATATATTCTTAGACAATAGTCCTGATAGTCTACAAAATTTCCAGGAATCAGCAGATTCTTCATAGTGGCCTTCTCAGGTTTTATCAAGTGTTTGAGTTTGTTTGTGTGTGTGTGTGTGTAGACACACCTTTCCTTGAGCTGCAACTGTACTTCTGTGTGTGCAGCACGGTGCCAACCAGGATGGGAACAGTTTTGTGGAAGACAAGTCCTGGGAGTCCAGCTGTAGAGCAGTCAGGATGTTAGGAAGCAATTCAGGTTAGCTTTACATAATTTATATATAAAGGGTGCTAAAAAGCTATTTCTCTCCGGGAATGCACACTAGCTTACGTAACCTTAGATGGCATCATAAAGCCCATTCATGCACTGCCTCATTCCCTTCGAAAATATGAAGGATGATGACAAAAGAAAAGCCTGCTAGCTCTGAACACTGGCTTGCTCTCCTTGGCTTTCTGTTTTTCTTCACATCCCTAGCAACTTAATTCCTTAATAAGGGCAAGTACTGCACACAGAGAGCCTCTTATGAAATGGATTTTCCCATTGAACATGCCCAAAGATGGCAAACCTTGAATGAAAAAGCTACACTTAACTCAGTGGGATCTTTTAGCTAAAATTGACTTGATCAGGCAACAGTCATTTCTATGCCAGCAAAGCTAAATTTTGTGAGAGCATTATGAATGCCTACCCAGGATAAAAATGAACCAGCAAGAAAAATTGTCTTCATTGGGAAGAATAACAACGTTGTAACCAGGTACTGGTGTGGACACTCTGTGAGAGTTTGATGACTTAATCTTAGCAGGATTGCATTTGGTTTGACTGTTTTTAAGGAAGGTGGCTAAACAAAAAGCAAGTGAAGAAAAGGATTGCGGTTCTGGATAAAACACATAGCATGGAAACAGTCTGACTAGTATAGAAAAAGTCGGAGACAGATGTGGGGGGAGTTGCTTGAAGAGCAAAACATAAATATAAGCAGTTAACCACATTGCCCAATGAAGTCAAAGCTGTGTCCCAAATCAGACACAGTTGAATAACGTGATTTTAAAGAGTTGCTTGTGCTTAGTGGAGATTGTATATTTAGTTGGATTTGTTTATTAAATGTATGTACTGACTTGGGTCAATAAAAGCTCACAAGGCAGATCAATGATATAATGGAAGGAGCAGAATATGTGGAACTTGTATATATCAAGGTGCACTCCAACCTCAGAGCCGACCAATACCATCTGCCCTGTGGGAAGGGAAAATAGGTAAAAGAGGCAGAAAAAGGAACATCAAGGCCTGCTCCCCACTTGACCACAGAGTCCCCACTTCATCACAGGGTCAACTGACACCATTTGCCCTGTGATAAGCTACTGTGGGGCCAGTTCTTTTGTTTTGTATGTTCTTCTTGATGTATCTGCGTGTATGTATATATATATGTGTTTGTGTGTGTGTTGCTAGGTGTTTTGAGAACTCTAGATCTTACTACTACTACTAGTAGTAATAATAATAATAATAATAATAATAATAATAATAATAATAATAATAATGTTATAATGGAGGTAGGCAGCATATTCAGTTACTGGTAATAAGCGTGTGACTGTAGTCATCACAAACTGGGAAGTAATTGAAGCCAGTGCTCCATAAAATAACATATTTCTGGATTAAAGCTTGATAACATCTTAGAAATGCCTCAAGATTGGTTAATTAAGAATAATTCACATTCTTATTTTTTTTAATTAGATGATGATGAAGATTTATGCTGCAAAGTAGTTGTGGGCTTTGGTTTCTGAAACACCTCCAAGGCAGACTACAGAGTTATTTCTATACAGTAATATATGACGGTCTTACCTCTGAAGCTGGTGCATATGCCAGAGAAGGTGGCCAAGATATCCAATCTATACAGAAGGCAAGCTTTGTTTGCTTTCGGTAACCAGTAGTTATGATCAGCACTTTATATTAAGTGCCCTACTTCATACGGCACTTCATTTAGAGCTAATAAAATAGTGATTGGATGTTAAGTAAATACTGAGCAAGTATTAAGAACATCAATTTATTAAAGTATCACAATTATGCAACACAGCAGTCAGAGTAATTTGTAGCTAATTTGAAAAGTGATCCAAAATTCATGCAAAAACTCAGCACTTTTTTTGCTCTTTACTAATTTGGCTGAAGCTGCTTAAAAAAAACCAAAAACAAAAAAAACCCTGGCACATCCACTTTCCTTATAAGGCTTCAAAAAGCAACTCTTGCTTTTGTCTTAATTCCCTTTTGAATTTATTACTTAATTTTGGTCGCCAAAGTGTTGCTGATTCTTGATAGAGACATTGTCACACAATGGATTGCCCATTCTTTTCACATTCTTATCAAGGGCCTGGAAAGCGTAAGCCCTACATACCCTAGAGACTGCCAGCTTTCCTTTATACCAGCAAAAGCATTAAGAGAAAGATATATAGGAAACTACTCAGACTATCCAACGATTGGAAGAAGTGGCATATAAATTTAATAATAAATACATCTGTTTTCCTTTCGGGGCAAGAAAGGGCTCCTGTGAGATCAAGTACTGATTAAATTAGTACTTGGGTGTTTCCAGACTGTTGCTATTTACTTGTAGCATTCAGTCCCATAATGAAGATGCAGCTTGCACAATTAAGTTGGCCGGAAAGTATTGAGCAACAAACCCATTTCCCGAAAGATTGGACTTCTTGCAATAAAGAAAGTGACTGGAAAATGCCCCGAGAAGTGTGAAATAACATTTGCTTTGATGCAGAATCATATAACCTCCCCACAAACGACGGTCTTTAAAAATAGCCAATGTTATCTAACCTCCCTGCAAACAAAATGGGATGAATGCTTAAGAAACAGGTTGCCCGGATGTGCCCATGTCTCTCACAATTGTAGTATTCTGACTGTCTGTCATGCTGGCTGTACCATTTAATGGTCAACACTGCAGAAACATGGTGGCATGCATCTTTGTGAAAACTAACTATAGGCAAAAGGCCCAGAATGACAAGGAAAGAACTGGAGATTGCTTGGGGGTGTTCCATTCTGAGAAAGTGAGCCCACATCACAGAAATGAACTGCTGCTCTTGCTGGATAAGAACCAAGGGAAGACGGTTCTGGAACAATGAAGAAACTATAGTTTTTGATACTTGCAAAGGAAGAGATGAACTGAGATCTGTAGACCAGAAGGCACTTTTTGTACCTCTTTCAGTCAGGAAAGTCACAACTTTGGTATCAGGCCTTGGGCAGAATCCTTTAATCTATCTTCCCTAAATGGGGGGTGGGCGTGTAGCGGTGACTCACACCCCCTTTCTCTTTGCGGTGGTGATATCAGGGTTCCCCATTAAAGGGGTCGTTTGAGGAGGTTGTCATTGCTCTCCCTTGTGACAGTGGCGTAACAGGGGCAGGCTCTCTCTGCTTGAACATATGTTCTCCAGAGCCAGCCTATTCCCTCCCCCCCCCCACACACACTGGATAACCCTGATGTTTCCCAGATCCCTGGCAGGGACTGGGAGGATAAATGCTCAATGCATGAGCCTGAAACATAATAAAGTTGTGGCCAATTTTAATCCCATAGCACATCATCTTGAGTCTTTATTCCACACGGAGGTCACTCAGGGTTTTGGGGGTTCTGCCTGTCCACGCAAAGTGACGTAGAGCAGTGGATTTGCTGCTTGTACAAATGCAAAGTTGTTTTTCTCCATCTTTACTCAACCAAAATGTTCTGAAACACCATTTGAGTTTTCATCAGCCTCTCATTCCAGATGAAGCCAAATGTGGATACTTTTGCCCCAGAAACTTCTCCCTGTTCAGGAGAGAGACAACCATAGATATGTTGCTATTTCACAGAGCAATTTGGGGATGGGGGGGAGGGAGATGTTCCTGCAACCAGAAAAGTCAATGAGGTAGTACTATCATCATAATAAAGAATGTTAGAAGTTTCATTCATTATCTGTGGCATCCAGGGATTGCACCTATGCTGTTTGGCCTCCTTTTTGATCAAATAAAGTTTGATCAGGCATTTCTAATATGACTTTGGCTTCCAATGCCTCTGCAGGATCTATTATTCATCCATTTTTCTGGCTTTCTTCCTAAAACATTATGACTCAAATCAATGCATCCTTGGCTATTTCTTGGGCTTTTTTGTTAATGTAAAATATGAAGACTCCTTAAAAAAATGTGCTTTTGGTTTATCTATAAGAAGCACTTCTGCATGCAATAGTACAGACAGCAAGGGATAGGGAGAAATTTCATTCAGTTTGCATTTTAATGCAAAAGTCTCTAATTCTAATTTTCTGAAAAAAATATGTCAACAGAAACATTGCTGTCCTTTGAAATTTGCACTTCCCAATATTTTGTGATATTTTGCAAGTATTTCTGTGTACAAAAATGTATGCGTTAGGGGAATGTATGCATAAAAGGAGTATATCAGTGCAATTTTCTCTTACACATTTTTCTATGCAATTATGCCTAATGTACACATTCCTGAAAAGCAATTCCATCAATATATCACATTTTATGCTTTTTACCCTGATACGCACTTCGCTGCATACTTTGTCTCAGCATATGCATTTTGGTATGCATTACTTGGCTGGAGAACCACCACTGCAGTATTCAAAGAAATATACATTTCGAACAAGGTCTATGTTTTGGGTTGCGTATTTTTTCCAGAAAGTGTGGACCTGGTAGATTCACCTTTAAATGCATAACTGAATTGAATTTCTCCATACCTAGCTATGACAGAAGTCAGAAAAAGAACTAGCACTATTCTCAAAGCCTTGATCAAGTATACCTTCACTGGACAGAGTGTGACAGATCTGCCTTTTCTCTCTCTCTATCACTTATTACATTTCTGTCACTTCATCAACTTCTACATACCTGTGATTTACCATATCTCTGTGATAAACCTTTGATTATGAATGCTCTATACTGACCTGAGCATCTGTATACAGTCCAAAGCTCAGTATTTTTATTTGATATTATCTCACCTTTCTCACCTCCCTTTTATTCTCAGAACCGCCCTGTGAGATAGGTTAAGCTGAGAGAGACTGGGGCTGGTCCCAGGTTGCACAGCAATGTCCATAGGTATTTGAACCCTATTCTTCCAGGTCACAGTCCAACACTCTAACCTCCACACCGTATTAGTACATGGTGATTGTTCACCATGAAACACATACAAAACACATCTGAATGCAAACCTCCTGAGAAGACAAGAACTTCTCTAGCTCCCATCTGCAAGTTGCAGGGAGCTTAGACCACATAGCTGCTATTTCCAGAAAGTAAAGTAGCTTAATGCACAACAGTGGGATGCAGAGGTTTGTGCATTAGTTTCTAATGGACCTGTGAGTGCATTTAGGCCCCTAAACTGCTGAGACAAAAGAAAAGCTATTGCCTGGACAGCACTATGGATTCCCTGTGGCTGGGCTGAGTGCAACAAGGGGGAGCCGCAGAGAGGAGCACCATTTTATTAAAGATGACTGTTTTGGTGAAGAAGGAAGAGAGCGCAGGGAGAGATTAGTGGAGCTGCTGACTGTGCAGAGAGGGAACAGATGTTGGAGGTTAATGGAGCATTAGGAAAAAGGAGGGGGAAATCAAAGTTTCCTAATACCTGCCATGGCTTTTCAAGTCACAAAAAGTTCTTTGTGGAGAAGCACAAGGCTGACTCTCAGTTGGAAGTTTAGAATGAGGCAGGAGTGAATCCCTTTTGAGCTTTGGTGTTGCTCAATGTGAACTTAACGCACCATAAACACTGACTGCTGTCATTTTACTGCCATGGTTTGTTGTTGATTTTTTTAATAGGCGTCTCCCAATGAACTGTAATAGATGACAAAATTGCTTTTGTGGAATCAGGTACATGTGTACAGAGAGAGAGAGAGAGAGAAATCCCCATAGGGCACAATAAAACATTCAAATAGTGGCAACTCCACTGGTTGAACTCTACCATGTTAAGCAGAAGTTCCATGTCAGCAACAGCCATTCAGAATGTGCAGTAGTGGTGTAGAGACTCTCTACATAAAGCAGCAAATATACAACAGTTGAAAGCAGGAGTCATCAGTGTGCTGTCTTCCAGCTCTTGCTGAACTCCAGCAGCCATCAACCTCAGCCAACCTACTGCATAGTACTATTTTGGAGCCATCTACCAGAGAAAGCGTTCCACATGGAACAGCCATTCTCCTTGAAAACAATGACAAAGTTTTTTTCATGTTGCCATTTAATGTTTCTCTAGGTTTTCACCCCATTTAGCATTCACATCTCCATTGATTTCCATGGAGCCCTGCTATGGGCATTTACAACTCCCATGATTACCAATGAACCTTCAGATAGGTTGCCTTCAGATTGTTTTCAATGGGCATACGTGTAATCAGTATTTAAAGTGTCCCCTGCCTGCATTGCACACTTTTTGGAGGGTGTGTGTGTGTGAAAGAGAAACACTGGGGAATGGGGGGTTTTGAGTATACTGAGAAGGGGCACAATGATGCTGCTCTTTAATATTGATTCACCCCCCCCCCCCAAAGAAAGAACCCTTAATGGGAGTGATCTCCCCTGAACTGGATGACATGATAGTATTAATTTATCTTCTTACACTTCTTCTAACCTTTTCCCCAATTTTAATATTTTTAGGAAAGGAACTTTATAGTGTGTAAGCACTTTGAGGGAACTGAAAAAAACACCACACAAAATAAGTGAAAAATATATTTCATGATAGTTGGCTAATCTGATCTGCCTGAAAAATGAATCCACAAAACAAGCCTTAAAATATGAACACCATGCTAAATGCCTTATGTTGCTGGAGAGCCAGTCTCATCAGTAAGGAAATTCCCAGATGTTCTCTCTTTTTCATTTTTGACATCCTCCTTCTGTTTCTTTCAGCCAGCAGTTTCTCATCCTGCTGTCTGAGGTGTGTTTTCTTAAAATGCTGTCATCTCTAGTTAATGATAAATAAAACACTTTTAAAAGAATGCAGAAGGCAAATGTTATTTTCCTTCAGAAATTATCTTCTGAAACAAAACCCTTTGTGTCCCCATGGTTAAGGCAGAGAGAAGCAAACAAAACCCTCCGACGACAAGATGAAAGAGTTTAATAAATTAGATGTTGATGTGAGATGGAGTGGAGTGACGCTCTACAAGTATTTTAAGGGTGAGTATAAATATGTAGGGAAAGAATGAATGACTGGCTGATCTCAGCAGGCCTCAGTAGGATTAATAAAAGAAACAAAACAATGGAAAATCTGTGTGCTAACTGACAGCAGCTTTTCACATTAATAGGCTGCTGAAATGGGATTTCTATAGAAACAGGTATAACTTCTTCTCAGAAGAACTGTACCTTTTTGGATTGCAGGTAGAAGATTTGATATTTGAATGCTTACTTTTCTGAGTGGGAGTTGGGATTAACATATTAGGAAGACACTGAATACAGGATACCTCTCTTACTAGAACATTTCCCCCTTTTTCTTTGGATACATAAATACCTATGGTGAAAGTATTTGATCATCCCCTACAAAAAGTCTGAACTCGTACAAACCGGGGACATTTTTAAATTATTCTGCTGTTTTAAAATAAGCGGTTTTGGAATTGAACGCATATAAACCTTTCCATACTCCAAAATGTTCTTTTTTCCCAATGAGAGATAACATTCATATTGTTGAAAAAAAGTTTTCTTATATGTTTGCAGTTCCCCAAGAAAAATCCTGTTGACTTGGAAGCATCCCAAATACATTGACATACATTTTGATATTTTCTACTGTATTTTCGACAATCTCTTTGGGGTTTTGTAATCCAGTATTTACAGAGCAATCTAAGCTCCCCATTGTGCTAAACTGGTGAAGGTGGTGTTTGGATTAGGCGGATGCGTCCCTCCACAAAGCTCTCTCTGCTAAGACTCACTTGATCAATGCAGGACTCTCACTTTTGCCGACCTGCTGAACATATGGGTCTGTAGGAGCACTACCGATGGGATATCTACTGGCAGTACCCAGTGAAAAACCCAAAACAGTGAATTCCAGAGGTGGGAAGGGGCTGAGCTGGGCTGAGATTGGTTGGATCCCAAACCAGTGCAATGACATGGAGACCAACTGTAGAGTCTGATCACTGCAACAGTTCCGGGCTGATACAACCATCTTACCCCCTCCTGCTACCTGCCCTGGCCACTATGTACACCTGGACTGCAGATGGCCCTATTGCTCCACAAAGCCATCCACTGGGTGGGGATGTTTGGATTGTAGCCTTAGTCATGCCATTCCCACTCACAGTCTGACAACCGATATGGCCCATGAAGACGTTATGGTATGAGAACCAACCTAATGCAAGCAGGTATCCACTTGCCTAATAGCACTCCTGCCTCTTCTTCCATCTTCTGCCCTCCCCTCCACATCCTTCAACTCTGCTCCAGAATGTTGGGGTACTCTTGAGAGCAAATATTGGGGGTAGAACCAGAAGTCCTATTGTTCAAGCGGATTTCCATTGTGCAACTGCATGGACATCTTTGGGTGACACTTATGATATAAACTGGGCTTTAAATCAGGCTATTGAGACTGAGCCTTTAGACAACATTTTTGTTACAGAATTCATTGTATTTACACCAACCATTTGTGCAAGCCTGTATTTTTTCAGCCTCTCAAGATTTGTTATTATTCCTTTTCGTGTCGTTTCCAGGTTGTTGTTGTTGTTGTTGTTTTTAAAAAAGAAGCTCAATACATGATGACGCACGATTATGCAACAAATTCCAGGAGCAAAAAACCAAGCTATTAATTTGGCTTGTGTAATTCACCTTAGAAAATCATGGGTTATATGTAATTAGTGAGTGAGAAAATGTATTTGTTGCAAGCGTTCTTTGGAAATCAAGCCAACATCATTATTTAACTAACAAACGATTTGCATATTCATAATTTTCTCCGTAAGGTTAAACATCTCTCAGAGGTAAATCTTAAGAAAGCAGCAGAAGCAATTTGGGATATTTTACCTTCTGCTTCTGTATAATCTCCCACATGCTTCTTTAACTTCTCTATTCTTCAGCTGTGTCTTTTCTTAAATTGTTGTGTGGCATTGTTGCAGTCTATTAAACCATTTTTGTTTCCCCCACGTAAACAGTTACACTTCTATAGCAGATAAAGTTATTTTTTCCCCTTAGTATACATTTGCAGCTCTATCAACAGCAAGTGAAAGCCTTGGATGTGCCACGACTTTCGATCATGACAAAAAGGGCTTTATAAATGGGTGGCATTAATTTATAATTATTTTGCTTTTTTAAAAAAAAAAAAAAAAGAAAGAAAATTGTTGGGTGTATTTGGGACACCAGAACCAGCTTTGCTAAAGGAAGCGTGGCAAGATTAAAAGATGTTATCTTTCTCCTCCTTGGTTGAAAATTACTTCTAGATAAAAACTGCAGATACAGAGGAAAAGTTTAAACTGTTGGTGAGTTTTCTCATATGAGGCCATACATCACCTTTGAAGGAATGGATCTGGCCTGGTAGAGTGCATCAGCCATCTCTCTCCCTTTGTCTCTCTTCACTACACACACTTTTGTCAGTGTGCAATGCCCTCCCCCTCCGGTTGTCCTACATTTGCCATATAGGAGCCAATGTGGTACTTACATTCCAGGTAGGAGATAGGCAACTATCCTCAAGTCACTGATATTGAAATGGTCTCGTTAACTTCAATTAGATTGCTGTTGAATAAGTGATGCGGGGATTATAGCCCAAGAGAGTGACATAGTATAAAGCGCATATATATGACTGGCAGCCTCCCACGATCATTGGAGAATTTATAGCTGCTCAAGACCATTTCTAATTAAAGCAACTGGCCAAGGTAGTTAGCAATGCAAGCAAAATTAGGATCTGATCAGTTGCATATTTTAATACATGCATAAATTATATTATTTCACTTTAGGGAAGTTGGATGCAGCAGAGATAAATATCTGCCTTATCTTGGAATATTAAGAAGCAAGTGCTTAAAAACACACATCCAAAAACAGCTATCTCCTAGACTGATGGTACTGCAACGTTTGCCAGTTTAGCTGGTCATTGTAAATGGTGTTTTCTCCTTAGTGAGTTTTATTTCAGAAACATGCATTTTTTTCATTGGCAATGGACTATTATGCTAAGTGAGGCTGCCCTTGGTGATACTTTCAGATGCTGCAAAGTGCCGCAGCTCACCTTCTGACAGAGGTGTGCCATTGCAGAAGGGTTGTGTCATGACTCACCTGCCCTATTATCTTCAATGTAAGCTTCCAGTAATGACTTTATGAACCACTCAATGACCACTTTGATCAAGTGGAACAGTAATCTACTCATTAGTTTAGCATCACTATGTCTCATGAAGACTGTAAGGGCATTCAAAGAAGCATTATTCATATATGTTCTTCAGCTGTGGTATACCCAAAGCCTTGGTCTAGCATTCTGACCCCTAACCCCGAAAGCAGTATGAAATGTTTTAGTTGGCCATTGATAGATTAGGATGAGCTGAGAGGATGATGATTTGAATAAGTATAATGGAGCTTTGTGGCTTTAACATTTTTTACTTGACCTGAACTTTTGGAATAAGCTATTCTATAAAACAAATGCATCAATTTCAGTCTACAGCAGATAACGATGGCCAGCAAATCTTGTGATTGTAGAAAAGCAAAGATTCCCATTGTCAGTGAGACCAGCCTCACTTCTCTTAAAGCTCCAGGCTGCAGTGGCAAGTAGCCCCAGCATCAAAAAGTGGTCTGTGCAGGATTGGTCCTTGATACACTGCCACTGCTAAGCAGAGTCTTGCATGAGTTGGTTGGGCAAAACCACTGGTACTGTAGCATTTGCGCTGACTTTATCCGGCCTTGGGTCACATTTGAAGATGATGCATTTGGATGTTATTGCAGATAATGGCCTGGATCCAACATGCCAGAGAGACTGCTTGCCATATTTTGTGTACAGGTATCTGTAGGATAGATATTTGCACAAGATGATATAGGGGGCTAAGAGTAATCATGTGGGAGGAGGATCTTCCTTAGAGTTGGCCATGCATGCAATCCAAGTCATGGGCAACTAGTCAGGCAGCAACTAAAGGCCCTGAATGGAATTCATACCAGCAAACCAGGCATAGGCAAACTCAGCCCTCCAGATGTTTTGGGACTACAATTCCCATCATCCCTAGCGAACAGGAACAGTGGTCAGAGATGATGGGAGTTGTAGTCCCAAAACATCTGGAGAACTGAGGTTGCCTATGCCTGATCAATACAATGCTGATCTGCATATAGCTATATAGTTCTGGTCACCACATCTGAAAAAAGATATTGTTGAGTTGGAAAAGATTTAGGAAAGGGCAATCAAAATGATCAAAGAGGTAGAGGAATTCCCTTACGAGGAAAGGTTGTAATGTTTGGGCCTTTTGGGTTTAGAAAAAAAGGTAGAGTTGGCTTGATAGAAGTTTATGAAATGATGCATGCTATGAAAAAGGGGATAATTCCTCCCCTTCGTCTCTCAAAACACTAGAACTCATGGATAAATTTAGGCTCCCAGCCTTGACACATGAGATTAAAAAGTAAGTAAGGGGCTGGAGAGGTGTATGTGCTTCTGGCATTTGCACATATTGAGTGTGAAGGTCTGAAATGGTCTTCTAAGAACATTCTGCTGAACACATTCTTAAACGCATTGAACTGTCTTATCAGGATCTTGAACTGACTTTATTGTTGACTTGATTTTGTTTTAAGAGCTTGTGTTTTATTCTGTTTGGATTGTGTACATCCCTCTGATGGCTTTATGCTGTGAAGTGGTCTATGAATCTGTTTAATGGTGAACAATACCACCATCCCCTCCAATTGTGAGGAGGCTTCTAAGAGCATTCAGGAAAGCCGACGTAGAAGTCCCTTTCAGTTTTTCTCAGTCAACATGGGAAGGCTGGTTGTGGAGTAGGCACATCCTTTGCACATGAGACACTGAAGGCAGAGGAAGCATGGATTCCTCTTCTCAAACACTTTCCCCCCTTTGCCATTCAGTGTTCAGTCTGAGCACCTGTTGAGTCTGTGGCAGTATCCAACGCTCCTGTTCTGATAGCGTGAAGCAATGGGATTTCCCCCTTCTCCCCTGTGTGCTCTCTAAATCAAAGCTGGAAATTTGGGGCTTTCAACAGAAGATTTTGGAGGAGCCCAGAAGGAGGCTGTTGTGCAAATTGGACGCTATTGGCATGGCCCCATGTTGTTACTTTTATTATTGTAGTGATAGGATTCTGTGTGGCAATAAAAGTGTGGAACTATATGGGAATTAAAAGTGAACGGATTGTGGAATGAATTAAATGAATTGTAGTGAATCAATGAAGGTGAATGAATTGTAGATGAATGTATATTTTTGAACATATTATTTCAAATATTATTTAGTAGCAACACCCAGATTGCCTAAAAATAAGTTTACACAACTTGAGAATTCTGCCAGGATGAAGCACTTGAGTATTTAATGCAAATAAAAGCATTTTTTCCTGATTCCAAATGTTGAAACTCACACTCTTCCTTTGGGGGGGGGGAGATCCAGCACATATTTTATCATTTTCACCCCACAGAGTATAGCAAACAAACTGATTTATCAGCAATTTGAAATAACTTTCACATTTAGAGACCAAAAGGATATTGCTTCAAACTGTTTTATCAGAGCTGATAGGAAGGACATTTCTGCTCAGGCAATTTTCAAAGCATTTTGAACATTTCTAACTCTCTGAATAGAAAATTGAAACAGTGACATTCAGTATCCTCTAAAAACTAGACGGGTGGGAATATTTAACAGCTGGAGGTATGAGTGAGTATAGATATGCAGCATTATCTTGGTTGTACCTGCATCGTCTCCAGGTGTTTGATTACTGTCACCACTTGTTCCATGAACCTCCTTTGGTGTTCATTTGGAATATATTTCAAGTAGATGGGTTTCCTCTCTACTGATAAACCAAACTATTTACAATATCAACTATTTGCAAGGCAAACTAAGATGTTTACTTCACAAAGGGGCATAGCTCTTTAGACCGAATGTTGCAACAGTTAACAAAAGAGAACACACTTTTTATATCACTTCATTTGCAGGTGGACAAGTATAGCTTTGAAGAACTCTACAACAGATGTGCTCTTCATTAGATTCAGGTAAATGCAGTGCTATTTTTCTAGAAAAACCGGTGCTGGAACTCACCACGAACGCTTCCCTTGTTCTCTTATAATGGCAATGGCGCCCACCTGAGAGGTGCCAGAACTGAGTTCCAGTGAGTTCTAGCTGAAAAAAAGCCCTGGGTAAATGCATGTTAAAGTATTCACACCTTGTATTAAGAATATACGTAACCAACATGTTAGACTCTGAGATTCCCAGAGTCTAACAAAGGCATTAAATTGTTATGGCTAGATGACAGATTGAATCAACTCCCTTATCCCACAGAAAGGCTCTCAGGTTTCAAAAACCTCATTCGCATTATCTCTCCTCCCAAATTTGTCTTTCCCTTAGGCATTTCTTGGTGTTACAGTCAACATCTTACAAAGGCTGCCACTGGAGACACAAAGATTGTTCACTTTTCTGTTTAACTAACACAGCATACATTTATTATGCTAAACACGTTGGTTAAGTAGATTCTTAATACAAGCTGTGAATAGTTTAACATGCATTTTCTTGAACCATTGCCACCCTCCTCTGCACACATTCCAGCTTGTCAATATCCTTCTTAAATTGTGGCGTCCAGAAATGAACACAGTACTCCAGGTGTGGTCCGACCAAGGCAAAATAGAGTGGTACTATTACTTTCCTGGATCTGAACACTATACTTACAGTACGTTAAAGCAAAACAATGAAGGATGTTTTTTTAATAAAAAAACCAGCTTAAATTATACTTTTAACTTTTTTAAAAAAAGAAAAATACCTTTACTGCTGTCATTTTAAAATATAATAGTTGTTATTATTATTATTATTATTATTATTATTATTATTATTATTAATTCCAGAGGTTTTCAGTCCTCTACTGGAAATGTTTTGGAGAACCTCTCCTCTATGAAAGCCCATGGACCTTGAGAAACAAATAACTAAGTTGTAGAAACAATTGTAAACCCAACCAGTTATGTTGGTTAAGGAAACCATCAGAGCAATTAAATGTTTTTAAATATCAGTGATGCTTAGAGACAAATTTAGAGACGTTATTAATAGATGTAAAAGAGAAACTGCAGGTACAACCAAGATAATGTTGCATATGTAAAAAGAGAAACTGGAATTTGAGGACAAGGCATTGATTTTATGCTTGGACAAATAATAAGATAAAATAAATGTATCAAATAAAGAAAAAAGAAATGAAGAGACTAAATTGCACAGAGTAACAGAATGATGCAGGGCTTTGTGGAGACCCTGATGTAACTCAGAGAGAAACTTTACTCCAGTTCACTGAGGTACACCATTAGAATAGCCCATGAAGCTTCTAATCATATAAAGGAAGGGAGTGTGTATCGGAGGTTGGATCCCTGGTAAAGTCTATATCAGAGTGGAAAACCTTTATGTGTGCAATTTTGTTTCAACATTGTAGTGAAACATTGTAGTCAGTGGTAGTGAAACATGAAATCCTCTACCAGGCCTCCCTAAATTCCAACACAACTTTCCCAGCTGTGGATTCTCAAGTGCTTTTAGCTGTTCAGAAGCTGTAGAAGTATTTGAGCAGATGTGAAAGATGGCACATTATTTTTGCCCAACTGACAATGTTATTCTTTCTGTGTACGGTACGAGGACCAGGATTTTTGCTTAAAATGATAAGCAGCAAAGCTTTAGCTCTCACAGAGGAGTTCAAAGTTTTATTGAAGTTCCCACTGAAGTTTATTATGTGAAGGCTTTTTTATTTTATTTTAGTTTTAATCTGTATATCCACTTCAAATCTCCAGGTAACATTTTGCTGCTTTTATCATCACTTCATCCCTATGCCTCCTGGGTTTTGCTGAGACCCCAATCTCTTTCTTTCTCTCTCTTTGGAGATATTTTGTTATCACTGAGGCGATAGAATCAGAGACTCCAGTGCATTTTAGCTCCCCTGGAAATGCATTTTCCCCCTCAGTTCCTTGAATATGTGACAGAAAGGAAGAACAACACAACAGGCCTCATTCTATGAGAGGGGAAAATCCTCTGTTAACCTTCTCTGAAAAATATAAGCACCAAATAAATCTTTTTGAAATTGTTCATTAAAAGGAATCCTGGGAACAGCTTTTACAGCTGCAGGGTGTGTTGGAAGGTGCTCCTCAGAGATGGAGACTACCAACTATTAGCACTGATTCAAGACAGTATTTTATTTTCTTCTGCTTTCCCCTGAGTGTGATTTGTTTAGAAGAAACATGCAGGAGAAGATGAAAGAACACCACCTGTTTCTTAAACCAGGTAAGAGAAAAATGTATTGTGTTAACACATCACTGAGCATCGCTAATCAATACAGTAGTACCTCTGGTTATGCGCTTAATTCATTCCGGAGGGCCGTTCTTAACCTGAAACTGTTCTTAACCTGAGGTACCACTTTAGCTAATGGGGCCTCCCGCTGCTGCTGTGCCGCTGCCGCACGATCTCTGTTCTCATCCTGAGGTAAAGTTCTTAACCTGAGGTACTACTTCCGGGTTAGTGGAGTCTGTAACCCGAAGTGTTTGTAACCCGAGGTGTTTGTAACCCGAGGTACCACTGTACATCATATACAGTAGATGCTCGGGTTGTGAACGTGATCCGTGTGGTAAGCACGTTCGCAACCTGCAGCGTCCGCAACCCGCAGCACCGCATCTGTGCACGCACGGGTCGTGATTCGGTGCTTCTGCACATGCGCAAGCGCTGAAACCCAGAAGTACCCTGTTCTACTTCTGGGTTTGGCGCAGTGCGCAACCCGAAATTGTACAACCTGAAGCGTCTGTAATATGGTAAGCTTGAGTTTGTTTTAGAATCATGCTTAATTACTATATGGGGGGGAAAGATGAGAATGAAGTATCTTCCTCAGGAGGAGATGGAAAGTTTTGTAGATACTGGATGCAGGACCTAGCTGAAACATATACTATTTTGTTGCCCAAATGTTGCCTGGCTCTTCATTTTTGAACCTACCACATGCTGGAATGGAATGTGACGAATTCAGAAACAATTTCAGGAATTATTCCAGAGAGTAATGAACTTCTAAATACTGTTCATCCCATCTTATCAGAGTACTGCACAGATATTTCAAAATGCAGTGTGAATTTTACAACTGGCAGTTCATGGAAGGCAACTGAATTGGCAACAGAGCAAAATAGAGCTAGCATGTGATTACTTATACTGGATTGTAATACCCGCATAGGGTTGTGCCCTCCCAAACTTTTTTCCCCCAACACCCCCCCCCCCCCACAATTCTAATCCAGATTGGAAATGAGGATTTTAGTGCAGCTGGGATTGGATAAAAGTCTGCTCCTAACCCAATCCACCCCCCAAGTAGCATCAAAAACAGCATTTTTGGCATTCATTGTCAAACTAATAGATCCATCTACAGGGAGATGATCTAGTCTAGTCTTTTATTATTTTTATGTCCTCAAAGATGGAAGCTCCCAAATTATTGTCTGTTCATTTTGGGATTTCATTTAATTTACAAGCCTCTATAGTTCTGCATACTCAGGAAGTTCCCCAAATAGAAACTACCACCACCTGAGTTCATTATTAGAGAAGATTCTAGTTTTTAATATGCATGGTACTTGATCTGTAATAATGATGACCTTCTGCTGTTTTCCTTCCTTCCTTCCTTCCTTCCTTCCTTCCTTCCTTCCTTCCTTCCGGCACCCCAATTACTATTTTCTGAAAGAGTCTTGGGATTATGTTGAAGACCATAACTCTTCATAAGGAAACATGGACAACTTAATATTTGCTTTGTCTTGTCTCCATTTCCAAAACATCATTTCTACACATATTAAGGGAACTACAGCACAAACTATTTTGTTGGGTAAACTATTTGATTTTAAAGTACATTTTAAAATATTTGATTTCCCTCAATGTCCGTAGGCCTTCTTAGTGGTAGCCCCCAAACTGTGGCACTCGCTCCGTATAGAGCAGCAAAAATTGGCATCTTTCACCAGCTACTTAAAACTCACCTGTTTACCTGACCATTAAAGTATACATTTTTAGTTGTACTCCCTAGAAATAGTGTTATGAGTTGTATCACTTCAGTTGTATTTTCACAGTTTGTTGATTTTTCATTCTTTGTGATACCACTTTTCTTTCTCTTTCTTTGTTTATAAAAGCATACACACACACACACACACACAAACACTCACATACTGCCTGCTCACAAAATATCAGGGCAGTAGACAGCAATGTAAAACACTTAAAAACAACAACCCACAAGCAGTACAGAACAATAATTAAAATGACAGGCTACTCAGGAAAATTCTAAACAACTTCATAGGCCTGTTGGCATCAAAAAAAGTCTTCAAAGAGATGCCTGAAAGTCAAAAGTGAGGCTGCCTGCCAAATCTCTGCTGGAAGAGTGTTCCACAGCATGGGACGAATGACCCTAAATGCCCAGCCTATCGCGGAGGCCGGTCAAAGCTCTGTTAACTCACCCTGGAACCTTAGGATGAAGGATGTGTAAGAAATTCCAGAAATAAATAAGAATTGTAGATATGTAAGAGTACTCTGAATCCTGTGTCAGATATCCTTATTCTCCGCTCCTCACAGAACTACAATTCTTTATATTTCTTGGAGGAATGCCATGAGAGTCAAGCTATTTTCTTTCCCGGAAATTACTGCTCAGAAAGCCCTTACTACGTTTAACAGGAAAGCGATGATATAATGACTAGGTAGTTTGAAGAAGGTATATTAAAAAGAAGGTAGATTTTAAAGATATAAGAGACTTTTTTTACAGTGCCGTGTCATAACTGCAGTTACAGAAAGCTGAGGGAGTTAGAAGTGGGAGACTTAGTGGCACTTGCAATTGGCATCATGATACCATGATCAGAGACAAAACGTATTATTGGGAAATGAACTCAGAATCAGCCGAAGTTCTGTGGTGGGTGGAATACAATATTGCAATGCTGCAAGATAAACCAGACCTAGTGGGCATGGAGAGGACAAGAAGATCACAGGTGCTTAATGCAGTACAGAGACTACCTAGCCTCTTTTACATGGAACATGCCCCCTCAGAGATGTCCATGTCAGTGGATGCCAGGATTGAGCACCCTCCATTTTGAATGGGGAGAGATGCAAAGAGATTCTTCCTGTGAGCAAGCACAGTGGAGGCTAGTATAAGTGCCTTTTTATATTGATGGAGAGCAAGCCTGCACCTTTTTGAAGTTCAGTCTATCTTTCTGCTCTTCTGGATGTGGCAGCCATTTTGTGCTATTCCACATCTCCATGGCAGCCATTTCATAACTGGTGGTCACAGCACTCTCTTAAAATGCCAGATTTGCTTGCTGACACCCTATCCACGCCAAATGGCAACCCCTGCTTTACACAATGCTGATGACAGTATTCCTCATTGGAAAGATGTTAGTCGAAAATGAAGCAAATTTTTTTGCTAGAATCCAGGCAAATAATCAAAAATGGCAAATTAGATGCTGGGGCACAAGTTAATACCATACTTAAATTCATTCTTCGTGAAATGAAAATTAAGGGTGTGTATTCAGAGAATTAAAAAAAACTAAGCTCTGAGAATGGAATAAGAATCTCATTCCAACTACGGGCATCTGTGAATTAAAAATTAGACACAAGGGAAATATTATAACAGCTCAGTCTGTAATTCTTCCAGGGGAAGAAAGTATCTGTTATTGGATGAAATGCCTGCAAAACCCAGAATTTAATTCAAACAGTATATGCTGTTGAGCAGCAAGTCGTAAGTACTATAGAGGGCCAATCCCCTGGTGTATTTCATGGTATAGGGAAGCTGTCGACTGAAGGCTGATTGAATTTCATTCCTTCACCATTTAAATTCCACCTCTTGCCTTAAGAGAGAAACTGAAAGAGAAACTAAACAGATTGGTTGCATCAGACTTCAGAGCGACAGCTTCCTGGGCAAATTTACAATTCAGTGCAGAGAAAAGATTAATTCCCTAAGGCTATGTGTAAATGCAAAATGTTTACATAATAATAAATAGATACACATATGTTTCAACACTCCCCATTTCCCTGAGAAAGACATGGTTTTCCCAAATATGTTCCAGGAATCCAGGTGAATAAATTGCCCAACAATTGTCCTAATTTCTTTTTTCCCCTTTTAATTTTTCAATTTTTCTTTTGTGCAACTGAAATATGTGTGCACTGTGGTTCTATCAGGTAACATATCAGTGGGTTTGCCCCACTGTACACGTACACGTGGTTTGAATTCAGCAGTGTTGCTTAGGTCTCCCATCACTGAAGACGGGGTTATAGCTTTCCATGCTTCATGGAATGCATGGACCTCCAGTGTAGCATTGCTGGGTCCCTGCCTCTCTACCATCCCAGCCTGAATGGGGTGCTAACTTGTCTAGGGCACTTGAAATCCAACTTTGGTGGCTTTTGAAGAGGTGGAAGATAAGTCATCAGTAGCTGCTAGCCATGATAGCTATGCTTTGTCTCCACAGTTGGAGGGAGCTTCTGAATACCACTTGCTTGAAATCATAGAATTGGAGAGTGCTGTTGTGCTTGTCTTGTCAGCAGAGCTTTTTTATATTGCCAGGTATTTATGTCCAGGCAATTTAGATTTTTTTCTCCCTCACCCGTTTATACCAGGTAGTGTAGGAAAGATACTTCATCAATATGAAAACCCAGCTGGAGGAAGTTTAATCAAACAGTCAGTCAATCTTAAATTAAAAAATAAGAATAAAACACCTCTCGTTTTAAAAATTACTCCCATTAATCAGCAGCAGGCATAGCCAAGAGAAATAAATGAAACAAGAGCACCTATTGCAAACTAAGGCCTTTAGTTTTGGCCTAGAAACTTTTTGGTCAGGAACATAAACAGGGCAGTGGAGTCTTCCTGAATGGAAGTACATTACTTTACAAGACAATTGTTGGTGTCTTTAGTATAGCCTGACCTTGGTCACAAACAAATTGATTTGCACATGCACAACCCTATTAACTAGAAAACTGTAGAGCAGATGGAGATAATTAATTTGTAATTAAAGAATCAGCACAAACCATACAGACAGCATTTAACTTACGTTCTAGAAAGTGACCTATCAGTGCTCAAGCATCCCTGGAGAACTTGCATAGAGTGATAGATGTCAAAGGAGTCAGAGGAATGCCTTCACATTTATACAATAGTCCCCTTGGTAACTAGGATTTCCTGAACTGGATAGAAAACATTCCACCATAACAAGCACAATTCAGTATGACTTAGACAGAAACTTCATTAAAATTTTGAAACTTACTGAACATGGGGCTGCATTTTCTGTTGCCTTCTATGGTGTGCATGCACCAGAGCTTTGACTAAACTATAGATGATAGGGTCTAGTGTGTTTGAGAATATACAAAGACCTGAATAATCTGCAAAAGACTTTCGTTTCCCTAACTGTGTGTGTGAATATGAAAAATTGGGTTGAAATTAACGCTGGGTGCACTTTTCATTGTAAAATTTACACAGAAGTAGATCTGCAACATAATCCTTCTTAAATATTTTCACCTGCACAGTACTAAACAATGTCTCCAAATTTCATTCACTTACCATTTTGTTTTATTTCTGTAAATAAAAAGCACCTAAGGCAAAAACCATCCAAATAAAACCAACTGATTCTAACAAATGGCTGTAGGATTCTTTTTACCTCAAGCAATGTTATATTGTAGCAAGAAAATGCCTCGTGTGATTTCTCAAGCAACATCTGGCTCACTGATATAGGCAAAGGGTCCTTTTTCTGACACTCCAAACCTGGGAGGTGGGGTGGGCAGAGGGAGATCATGTCACGCTAATCATGAGGCTGGACTCTGTACCTTAGGAAATAATTCTTTTGTTGCAGCAAAAGCCAAGTGTGGCCTGGGTTCTCTGCCACCAATAGAAGAAACTATATCTTATAGTGCAGAGCTGCCACTTTCCATCCTGGACACAACAGGTAGTCTTTAATCAAGGATTCAATTTTCTGTCTGTGTGTCATACAGTTTGCCTTTCCTGTGTTCATTTCGTAACCATAGGCCTGGCGCATTTGCTGGGTGTGACTAAAATGAGATATATGCAGGTGATGCCAAGGCCATAGTTGAAGTTGAAGCATAGTTAAAGCATATTTATTTTGCCAGGGCTGTGTTTGCACGTGATTTATTCATTGCTAATAACTTGATTTAAACACCTTGTTTTACAAGTATCTTTGTCAGCATACCATATCCAGAAAATGCATGATCTTTAAGCATTGTCCTCTGGAATTCTGACCCTACGAGACCAGCAAGCCATCTGGATAGAAATGCAGATGCTTAGTCAATGCAGTCATCCATTCTATAAAACTTTGTTCAACAGCAATGGTCTGTTAAACCCTCTTGACTTCAACACTTAATTTCTTCCTGCATTAATTAATCAGCCCTTGTGCTGACATCCACAGCACTTAGGTAGTGAACACAAGCTGTCCTGGCAGCAGTTCAAGACTTAAATAATTCTGAAGGATTGTATATGTGGTAGGAGAATTTCAAAGCTAGAAAGTCACATGCATGGAACACTGTTTCAAAATAAGATATTTCTACACAACTTCTTAATTTTGCCACACTAATTTCAAGGCAGACATGATGTCTAATATCATTACCGTCCTCCAAGCAGTTGATTCTGCACAATGGGGCTCCCGTTATTCTGTCTCAGCTTCTGCCAACCTAGCAGTTCAAAAGCACACCAGTGCAAGTAGATAAATAGGTACCACTGTGGTTGGAAGGTAAACAGCATTTTTGTGTGCTGTGGCTTCCGTCATGGTGTTTAGTTGTGCCAGAAGCAGTTCAGTCATGATGGCCAATTGACCCAGAAAAGCTGTTTGTGACAAACACCAGCTCCTTCAGCCTGAAGTGAGCCCATAGTTGCCTTTGACTGGACTTAACCATCTATGGGTCCTTTACCTTTTTACTGTCCTCCAGCTTCTCACTATCTGGCAGGAATTACTGGAAACCAAATTGCTTAGGGGTGCTGTTTTCCTAAAACTTTTTTGCATACAATTGTACACAAGTGCTGGATTATGCTATAGGTGAAGAACGCATTTGACCTCTGGGGAACATTCATGGTGGTGTAGATAATTGAAGGCTCCTTATGGAGATAATTCAAAGTTTTGTGAAATGGGATATCTGTTCCCATCTATATAACAAATGTCTTCATCTTCAAGTCTTACAATTCTCTCTTTCTTATTTGACAGACCTAGAAGCTTTTTCAGGACTCTCCCTCCCAGCCTTTCCATATCCTACCAATGTACCTGTGAAGCCAGGCTTGTTTGTTCTTTGTTGTTATTGTAGAATAGATTGTTTGGATTAAACAGATAGGCTGCAGTCCTAAACCTACATCTTAACCAGCTTTGCTGAGGGGTGGAGCCACCACCACATCTGCAGACTGGCTGTTCATAATGACAATAACAGAGGGTGTGCAAGGGAAGTGGGGGATGAGTAGGACAATGGGTCCAAATTCCTGAACCATCTCCAAGCTGCCACAGGGATATGGGTTGGATCAAACCTGATGCAGCCAGCTGTGACAGTGAGACCTGCTTGGGGTCCAAGGGATCTTGGGCCAGCTCAGTCCCACCCACAGAACATCCTTGTTCAGGGCTTCCTGCTGGTGGGGATGGCACCAGTGGTTCTCCCATCCAACTATACATTTAGCAGGTGGAATGGGGCATCAGTGGCAGTCAATAGGAGGCTAGCTTAGCTGGCAGTGGAGAGACACCATCTCTCAATCCAGCACCCTACCGCCAGAGCCTAGCCTAGGGGGGAATTGGATTGCTCTATTCCTTTCACATTTGGCATGTAAGTGACTGTTCATTCAGGGAAAGACATCCTCTTGGATTTTGCACTTTCACCATTACAAATATCTGGGAGCCTTCTACTTATGTGGCTACCTGACTGCAGAACTTGGTGAGGGAGGCTGGGCTTCATCTTGGGCTATAAGAGACTAGCTGGTCAAATTCTTCTTAGTTGAGCAGGGAACTGAACCCAAGTTGTATGACTGTCTAGTACAGAACAATT
Organism: Podarcis melisellensis; assembly: GCF_964234715.1. Taxonomy (NCBI): domain Eukaryota; kingdom Metazoa; phylum Chordata; class Lepidosauria; order Squamata; family Lacertidae; genus Podarcis; species Podarcis melisellensis. The sequence goes on from NC_138528.1 coordinate 53,091,638, forward strand.
TTAAAAGAAATGTTATCATGATATCCTTTTTCTTGTGTTATTTCAAGAAATGAGGGAGCCTGCAGAAACAGAGGAACCATGGTAACTTTTTTGTAAATGAGTGAAAACCGGTTGTGAAGGACGTCAGGCAAGCCCAATCTGATGAGTGCCATTATAAAATGGAACAAACTAGAGAGCAATCAATGAAAAGTGTCCTTCTCTTAAGCTATAAAAGGCCTTCTGACTTAGAGTGGTTGTCAGCTGTGTTCTGGGCACTTGGATGAAAATGTATCAAGTACCCTTAGCTGGTTTGTGACTTCAGGCAAACTCAAGGGTTCTTTGTCACAGAATAAATCTTAAACTATTTGTGACTTGTACCTCCCACCCTGATTTTCCCTAAACACAAACATCATTAAAATGAGACAAAAAGTAAAGGTAGCCAGGCTGGACCATAAGGGAAATTGCAAAATAGGACCATACTTTTATTAGCCCAACTTTTATTAGGAAACATTTTTTTTCAAATAAGAAAGGAGACAAATCTGAGTGACAGCTGGTTTTTGTATTTGCAGATATGGGGGATCAGCCACCAGGTGGTTTTTTTTCCTTCCTGGGATGTCTGGGTGCAACTTGAAACTGCCAAAGCATCTGAAAAGGCCTCATTTGAATGTCTGCTGCCTCCCCCTGCATTCCATCTTTAAGATTCTTACATGGCCAATGGCAGGAGCAGCCAGCAGGGAGGGGCACCACCATAGCCCTGGCCTCCTAACAGCTGCTGTGTACCAGGATTGTGAGTGAGCAGGGGAGGGCGGAGATCACAGCAGGAAAGCTTTGGTTCACCGGTCAGAGTGCCAGATTGGCTCTGGTAGTGAATTTGAATGGTCACAACCTTGTTATATTGTTTTTAACACTTGATTGGAAGCCGCCCAGAGTGGCTGGGGAAACTCAGCCAGATGGGTGGGGTATAAATAATACATTATTATTATTATTATTATTATTATTATTATTATTATTATTAACCTAGTTTGCTTTCTACCTATTCTTCCTCTCAGTAATTGACAGTGACATTCAGCGTTACAAAACTAGGGGAGCAATGCTGTGTCCTGCCTGCACTTCACTGCTGACAGCTACTGCCATTTTGTGACATTTTGATTGTGCAATGAAGCTATTTTCCCAATATTGATTTTGGAATTATTAACTTGCCTCATCACCATGCAACCCCCTCCCCCAAAAAACCTTCCTGTTATCTATTATCCATCGATTCCCAAACATCCCCTTCCCAAAACAAATATTTGGCTTATATACCTTTGAACAACAGCAGAGGAGGTTTCGCTTCAATTGAGCTTCAATCAGTTCATCAAAAATGTTTGCTGAAGTGATTAAAATGTAGTATCTTATCCAGATAAGTTTCTTTATTTCCTCTTGTGGTTTCATATCTGGCCTCCAGCCAGGATTCATGATCTGGCATCCAGTCAGGAAATGATGAAGAAATTTGACATGGCAACATTTATTTCGCCCATAACCCTTCATTTTCACTAATGGATATTTCTTGATAGGGGATGCAATAGAGTTGCAGGTACGATCAGTCAGGAATTGGATAGGTTTGACTTCTGATCCGAATATTTAGGTTCTGCTGTTGTGCCCTGTTATCTTCATCCCTCCTTAGGTATGATTCTATCAAATTTGCATTCTGCTGGGGAAAAAGAAAGGATAAGCAGTTACAGGTGAAAATTCAATCTAGCTGAGGGTTTAAGAGTAATTATGAAATATACATTCAAACGTGTTCCAGATATTCATCCAATTAAAAGCAGCCCACAAAAAAGTGCAGCAAGACTCTACCTCCTCATGCTTAAAAGCTGTGGTGTAATATACACAATCACTGCAAATATATCTGTACTTGTTATTTAAGAATTTAAGGCATTTACAGATTCATTGAACTAGGGTTGGTGATTTATTTTTTATTTTTTAAAAATCAGTCTGCTGGTGTGAGAGGTAATTAAAAATCCCAGCTTGTTCCACTGCACCCTCACAATTACACAGCTTCAGAAGTGCTATATATATATCATGCGTCTTTCAAATAATTGATACAGCTTTTCCCTCACCCCACCTCTCCCAAAAAGAGAAATAAAAAGACAGATTAAGCAGATGACCTGGGATAATTTTTACTTTTTTTCGTATCTTCCCTTAAGACCCATTAATGGCTGTTATTTTGAAGAAAATAAAATAAAAACCCTAAATCATGCTAATGAGTAGCAACTCACCCTGTCAGGATAACATCAGTAAGTCAGTTCCTGAAGCTCTGAGGCATTTTCTTCTGGTGTTATTCAGAGTGCACCAAATTGCACCCACATTGGAAAACAGCCTTTCCCTCACACATAACATTGATCAACTGCCCACCCCTTGGCAGGTCCAAGGCTAATCCAAGACTAACAAAACAACAGAAATTAGATGACTCGAGCAAAAATCCACATACATATAGAAGACATACAATTTCTGATGCTCTATGGCCTTCTTCTTGTCACTCTTGATGTCAGTTAATGCCCTGGTGAATATTGTACCCAGGTCCCAAGACTGGACAGGAAGGATTTCCCTGGGGCAAGTCTCTGGTTTCTGCCTACAAGTTTGGACTTTCTTTCCGAAAGAACTAGTTCTTTTCATCACTTATAAACTGCTCAATGACCTCCCCCCCCCCCCCGAAAAGCTGTATTTCAGCTGTTTTTCATGTTCATAATCATGGTTTGTTAAAAAAGAAGTCCAATATTATATAATAACACAGCATTTTTCCTGCAATAGATATATATGAAGAAGTGTTATTTTGGATGGTTTCATTTGGATAAAACTGCAGTACACATTGAGCCCTATGAGAAGGCCTAAAAATTAAGATAAATCAGACAGCGTGTTGAAGCAGCATGCCTTTTTGGCTAAATAGCAGGTGTATTTTGCTACAGGGACTGTTTTATTCTATGCCATTTTGCCCAGGAGAACACATAACAGACGAGGAAGTGCAAAGTCTGACTGCTGTAACTCTCATAAAAAATGTTTAATTAGCTACCCTTTTTTTTTGTCAACCCCATAAAGAAATATTCTCTCTCTCATCCTTTCCTTCTTTAGCTCTTGGAGAAATGGAAGAGATTGCATCTCCTTTATTGCTGAAATAGATCTTCTTTAATGCCTTGGAATTTCTCCTTGGTGTCTCAAATCAGCAGAATTCAGGAGACATAATGAGAAATAGCGAGGTGAGATTTAAAGAGAAATGCATCAGATATCCGTACATGTAAGGCTGACAGAAGATCTCCCCCCCCCTCCCCACACTACGGCACTGACAGAGTGAGCTTGTAACACCACTGTGGAGATGAACTCTGGGAGATTTTGAGCGATGCTTTAGGCTCTTGAAGAAAATGAGAAAAACCAAGGTTAAAAAAGTGCACAGAGCTAGATAAGGAAGCGGAAAGGGTAAGGAATTATTTTGCCTGAGTAGCAGGAGAGTGGAAGAGAAGCCTGCAGAAGTCAAGCAGAAGAGCTGAGGAAAATGTGCTTCATTTTATTTGTTTTAAAGAAAATAAACAAAACAAAACAAAATCACCATCAGCTCCCAGTATCATGCATGAGTATATAACCAGGGGTGGGATATCACTTTATCTCAAGGTAAGCAAACTGTTGTCCTCCAAGTGTTGTTGGTCTCAAACTCCCATCAGCACCAGCCAAAGTGGAAAATGGTGAGAAGGCTGATGGAGTCCAGCAACATTTGGAGGGCAACACATTAGTTAGCCCCTGGATCGAGTGATCCCTTGAGCAGAACTTCTAGCCTCTGCGTACCTCAAAGATAGGCTCCAGATTTTTTTTTGGTGGGGGGGTGGGGATCCTTCAAAACAGCATAGGAGTGCTGTCGGGAGTGCAGGTAGATAGGGAAATTGGGGCGGGAGAATCACTGCTTCAGCTTCTTTCATTAGCAAGAGACTTGATGAAAGACCTTTCTGGAGCTAAGCCAGGGACAGTGCCATAGTTTAGTGTGTTAGATCAGGGCCTAAGAGACCAGGGTTCAAATCCTACTCCACCATGAAGCTCACTGGGTTACAGTGCCTCTCAGCCTAACCTACCCCACAGGGTTGTCGTAGAGTTTAAATGAGGAAGGGGTGAAGCTGCATACAACCTTGAGCTCATTGCAGAAAAAGGTAGAATATAATTAGTAAGTAAGTAAGTAAGTAAGTAAGTAGGACGTGGAGCCTAGGACTTGCCAATCAGAAGGTCGGCAGTTCGAATCCTGCGACGGGGTGAGCTCCTGTTGCTCGGTCCTGCTCCTGCCAACCTAGCAGTTCGAAGGCACGTCAAAGTGCAAGTAGATAAATAGGTACTGCTCTGGTGGGAAGGTAAACGGTGTTTCCGTGCGCTGCTCTGGTTCGCTAGAAGCAGCTTAGTCATGCTGGCCACATGAACCAGAAGATGTACGCCGGCTCCCTCGGCCAATAAAGCGAGATGAGCACTGCAACCCCAGTCGGTCATGACTGGACCTAATGGTCAGGGGTTCCTTTACCTTTTTAAGTAAGTAAGTAATATATAGAGTGTGCCATATCACTATATTTATATTCCACTTTTCCAACTGGCCTTCAAGGAAGCTGACAATAAGTGAAAAGTGAAAGGTTACAAATGCTTGGCGTGGAGGTGTTAGTGACAGCAAATGTCCTCTCCCTGTTTAGATTATGTTTGCACAATATTGTGCTGCTTGATCTTACAAATTCTTGCAGGAGTTCAAACCTACATGTTAGGGGTAAGTGCAGGTGAAATTATATTGTGAGTTGTGCAGATGAGACTTGAGAGTAAAATTATAGGAGACGGACTCTGAAAAGGGAAAGGAAATAGATTATAAGCCGGCACAGAGATTTACAATGTGACCAGACAAGAGGGGGACCTAGAGGCCAGCTTTCTGTTCTCTGAAGAAAAAGGTTAGGTGCCCAAGACCTGCTTGCTTATTTTTCATCGGCCAAATATGCACACACAGTGGGTTTGTTTTGTTTCTACCCAAAGTGGAGGGAGGAGGGGAGATTGAGGAGATCAGGACATGGCAAATGCAGGTGTGATACAAGTATACATTATGTCGTAGGCTGCATTATGTGTAAGTTAGCATGTCCATGCATTTACAGTAAAATTAAGATTTTAAATAGCTTCCGCTTTGATCACTTGGAATTTGCACCAGAAGACATTGCATTCTGCTGGGTTCTCAGAAAGACTGGCAGCAGAGGGTGGGGGAAGCTTTTGTTTCTATTATCTGTTGAACATGCAATGTTTCAGCCTGGTTTCAATATTTCATAGGAAGGTTGTCACTAGAAGCCCCTTGGCAGCTGATTGTTTCTGAACTGTTAGCTCATGGCTTTTAAATGCTGGCATTTACCATTGCAATTGTTCCTTTAAGCTGCTGACCTCAGCAGGCAGCAAGCACTTTGGCGGGGCTAATCACACCTCCCACAGAGCCCTCCTAAAAAGGTGTGGAGCTAGCACCTTTACAGTTGTGTGCACAGAGAAGGAAAAACAAAGGGGACCTTTCCCCATTATGCTCTCATTTTTATATACACTTGTTTTGACACGCACGTCGATGCCGACACATCAGAGGCAAATGCAGTGACTTACGCTTAATTAAAATGTTTTCTAAATTATGACTGAGCTTAAAAGCAATTTGATATACATAGGCCCTGGACAAGGATGGCGGGGGGAGTTCCGCAAACTGGGGTCAAAACAGCAAACAACTTCAGCATGGAAGGAAAATGACATAATATTCTTTAGTGATTCAAGTTCCAGTTTCACAGATAATTCATGAGCCCACAGGTGCTGTGAAGGGTCTATGACTGCACGGTCAGATCCTTGTTTGAGGGAGCACTAGGCACAGTGCTCAAGACATTTTGCCACTTGAGGCAAAACAGAAAATGGAGCATCTTCTCTGCCACCCCCCCCATTGTTGCCTCCTCCTCCACTGCCACTTCCTGAGGTGACTGAAGATGGCCTGGGGAAAACTCTGGTGTGCTGAAGGTGGTGAGGGAGAAAAAAGGAGGGTGGAGAGGAGACCAGAAAGCAGATTCTAACTAAACATCTGGAAGAACTTTATGATAGCAAACAACTATTCAACAGTGGAATGGAGTCCCTCGGAAGGTGGTTTGCTGTCCTTCATTGGAGGTTTTTAAGGAGAGGCTGATTGGCCATCTGTCATGGATGCTTTAGTTGAGATTTCTGCATTGCAAGGCATTGGTCTAGATGACTCTTAGAGTTCCATTCAATTCTGTGATTCTGTGATTTGTTACTCACCCTTCGCCGTAATGTCCTGAGATGGATTATAACAATAAAGCATGTATTTATTTTTAAACAAACCATTACAATAATAGAACACACAAAACCATTCTGAGTGGAACATTACACAGGAACACAATGAAGATGCTGGAAGCCCCTCTGTAGAAGTGGAGCTTCACAAGTTACAGGGCTGCCACAGAGAAAGCCTTCTCCCCAGCTGAGGATGACAAAACTTTGCAGATCTTAACACCTGAGAAGGTTGGTCAGCACAGAAATCATCACAAGGTCAGGGCATTTTGGAAAATTAAAAGGGTGGCTAGATCCAGCCACCTGGCACTGGTTGGAGTGCTAGGATTAGGAGGTCAGAATAAAGTTAAGGGATGCCCAGGGCAGTCATAAACAGTTGGTCTGGGGCAGTTACCTGTCAGGCAACGGACTCATTGACCCCAGAGCAGGAGCCATGGAACAAACCAGTAATCAGGGTCATAGGATCAGTCAGAGTCAAAGAAGTAACCTGAGAAACAAGCCAGAAGCCAGGACTGGAGATCAAGTCAACACATCATTCTCAGACTCAGGCATGTTGCTTAAAGCAGACTCCAGGCTGAATTCTAGCCCTGTTAGGTAATAGCTCAGAACTCACTTGCCTCACTATCTCACTATCACTATCCCTGTCAGCTCAAAGCAGCAAAAGGAATTGAAGATGGAGGAGGGTGTGCAGAGCTGGTAGACCTGATCAGCAGAATGAGCCATTCTGAGTTTTAGCCCTAGTGAGTGAATGTTTTCATAATTAATTCAAGCTCTACAAGAAAGCTACAAGACGGAACACTTTTAGTCAGATTTCATGGATGGGGGAGTTGAGCTTTCAAATAATTACTCCCAAACAGTTCACAGCTGAGATGGGATTTTAACCAAGACCTTAAACTACATACCCACTGGATTACATGGCCTCTCTTTATTCTGCAACCTGTTCTTCATTCGCCAACTACCATGTTGCAGAACGCCATAGGGGTTTTCAGCCTTGGTAACTTGACTATGCCCACCCTTCTCCCTCCTACTAGCATATATTACATTTGTTGGCAATGCTCTTGAACTTTTGAATACACATTTAAAAGCTTTTTGTTCCTCTTTAAATAGAGCCCCATAAACTAAATCATAATATATTCATTTAAAAGAAATTTTGCTCCAAAGTAAAAATTAAAAGAAGAAGAAATTACTGGCACACATTGCATTTATTCTTTGAACAGGTTTATTATTACAAGACATTTGTCTAAATGGGCTTCAATGTATTATCGATTTTCTATCACATTGCATTTTCTAAAATATGGAATTATCATTTTTTCCATTTTCTCTCTCATCACCTTATCTTGTGTTATAGCGCTCTCATAAATTAATTCTACATTATACTGTATGTTTCCACACTCCTTTATAATGCTGTGCTAGCACATTGTTCCCCATGTACAGCAGGGTCTCCAACCTTTTGGCTATTACAGAGTCATATATAATTCCTCTGGTTCATGCAAAGAGCCAAGCAGCATGATCCAAAAAAGAAGCCAAGGCAAAAGACCAAAAAAGAGACAAAATTAGAAAAGGGAAAGTAAAGTATGGAGTAGAAAGAAAGAGAAGGATAGGCTGAGTATTGTCGCCAGTGCTCTGGTAGCCTCCAGACTTGAAGGCTTTAATGCACTCTCTGTGGGCTGACCCTGAATTAGGCCCAGAAGTTACAGCTAATGCAAAACGTCAGATGATCCAGGGCAGTGATGGAGGAAGGGGAGTGCGGTGGGGTGGTTAACCCTGGGTGTCAATACTGAGGGAGGTGACAAACTGGAAAAAATAAGTATTTTATTTTTTTTAAAAAAACTTATTGAAGCCACTTTCTTCTCTGTTGGGCGTGGCTTCCTGAGTCCCAGATGCCTTGCCTTGGAACCTTTGCCCCGCCCCCAACTCAGCTGGCCAATCGACTGCAGGCTGGGAGCGGGGTAAAGGCAAGGAAAAGGCTGATTCAGCCGAGGCTGACTTCCTTAGCACCCCACCAGCAGTGGTTGGGTTTTTGGGGCCGCTGCGGTGGCCTGCCGAGGAAGCAGCAGCCCACAGAGGCCAAGACCGCCCGTGGAGACCAGCAGATGTCATGGAGGCCAAGGGCGCCTGCAGAGGCCAAGGCAATCGCCAACAGCAGTTCCGGGATGACCTCTTAGGCTGCTGGGCGGCCTTAGCCCCTGTCAACAGCGGTTGGGCTCCAGAGTGCGCAAGCGCCACAGACGATCTCCTGGGCCACTAAGCCAAAGCTGCTTATGCTCACAATGTTCAGTAAATAAACCAGAAAATAACACTTACGACTAAGTAGCTTATTTTTCCTTCTTTTAATAATTTCAATGGGGAGGAGGGTTTGAGAATAAATTTTTCGCACCGGGTACCACCTGACCTTCTTACACCTCTGATCCAGGGGTCAAGAAGGCCAATGGCCCAAAGCCACAGGAAGCAAGAAGCAGCAAGGTCTGTCCAGGAACAACGAATGTTGTTTCCAGCAATTGACTGAGGCTGGAATCCCTGCTTAAGAAAGCTGGTTCTCATCAGGAGCAAGAAGGCTGATCAGAAGCAGGTAGAATCACTTTGCCTTCTGGTTCTTCAGGCTGCTGCTCAGCAGGTGATGCCAACTCCTGGCCCATGACAGGCAGAATATCACCATCATGGTACACAACGTCTGAAAGAATTGCACTGATTTCCGCTGACCATTTCACAGTGGGGTGGCTGGGAAGGAGGGAAAGATTGTACCCCAGGTACTCAGATATTTCACTTTTTTAGAACCTTCCTTTCAAAAACAAAGTGGGAAGCAAAAAGACACACATTCTATCATGTAAGCAAGAAGCAGGGAGAGTGAGAAAATCTTGCACATCTTTGACTCACATTGACTTGACTGAATTTCCCCCTTCTCTTCTAAGAAGGTTGACAACAGTTATATAACAGTTGTATGACAATGCTGCTCAGCTAAGCTCTGGAGTCAGCTAGTGTCTCTTTAAAAAGAGGAAGAAGAAGAAAAGAAAAAGGGAGCTTCAGCTCTTCGTGCTACTTTGGATGCGGGCACTGAAATTCCTTTTTCTCCTTTGAGAGCAATAGTCAGTTGTTTTGGTGGCAGGCATTCTGGATATAGAGTTCAATAATAAAAAGCCAAGGATTTGTGGCTGATCAGCACATTGGATCCATCAGTATTGGATGAGAAAAAGGACTAAGAGAAAAGTGGATAACTTTATTCTTGAACATATTGAGCCTAATTTGCTAGTGAAGCATTTAAAACAGAAACATTAGATAGTTGGAGGTGCTGGCTTGGTTGGAAGGAAAAAGGTAACGGGTACAACTGGGTGTGATCAGTACAATGGTGGCACAGAAAGCCATGGAATCTGATTTCCTATTGTGTTCAATGGAGCTAACTCACCAGCAAGTGTGTCTAGGATTGCAACTTTGTTGGGATTTCGATATGAGTGATCCATATTCATGGCCAATTTACCAATCACGTTTCTTGAAATAGTATAGCTGATTCTCTGCTTTCCTGTTAAGATGCCCCCCCCCCAATTACATATTGTGATATTTACTGTTAGCTCTATATTTCCTAGTGAGAAAGATTGAGGCAGTGGTTTGTCTTGAGCCCTGAATAATTGGTTTTAGCATTTGAAAGAGTTGGTAATTCATCAGAGTCACTTAAATAGAAACTATGCACCTTGAGCGGCAATAACTGCTTATGGCTTCTGAATCGTTCCAAGCCTGGAGGTGTTCCAGGAGAACTGTACTTTTAATTAGCAGACATATAGGTCTCCTTCAACGTACAATGAAACCAATTCTGATATCAGTCTAGTTATGAAGCATTTCCACTAAAACATTTGACTCTGTACAGTTGAATCAGAAGATCAATAAAGCGTTGAAGGAAAGACAATATCTATGGGGTATAATTTTGAGTAGCAATTGGTGGTAGTAAAAGAAGCTGAGGTCTGTGGCAGGGTCTATAAGCCATTCATTAATTGAACACTACAAATGGTTAGATACAATTATGATTTTGAAATATATCATTTCTGTTCAATGTACAATTTCAGCATTACATGGTGTTTGATGGTTGATAAGACAGTGCCCACTTAATTTTGTAGAAGTCACATAGATGCACAGGAGTCTGCCTTATCCTGTGCCAGACTACTAGTCTATCTCACTCAGTATTGACTACAGGGATGGGTAGGGGCTTTCCAGGGTTTGAAGAAGGAGTCTTTTTAAGCTGTAACAGAAGATGCCAGGACTGAAACCAGTGCTCTACCACTGAACTATCTCCCATCACTTTATTACATGTTGCAATAGCAAATAGTTAAAGGAGCAATATTAACTGGGAGTGGTGGGTCTGAACCAAGCAGCAGAACCACCTACATATCAGAAGCCCTACCATTCATGCTGATCAGTGCATTTTCACCCCATGTTGGTGTGTCAGTTCCAAGCTCATCTAGCAGAGAGGCCCAGCAGCTGCATTAGCTTAGGATCCTGCAGACCCTTAGCTGGCCCAGCTCCACCTCTTCCTTGCCCCCACCCCACTCCCAAAACACAATCGTTTTTATTTGTATTCTGCCTTTCCATAGCTAAAACTATTCTCAAGGCAGCTTACCATATTGTTACAGGCCACCCCAATCCCTGCTGAGCCGTGCATGGGATTCCAGGGGTCTTGGCCTTCAACCAGGATCCGTGGTCCTTTAGATAAATGTAGACGCAGCAGAGGCTGCTAGAATAATAATAATAATAATAATAATAATAATAATAATAATAATAATAATAATAATTTATTATTTATACCCTGCCCATCTGGCTGGGTTTCCCCAGCCACTCTGGGCAGCTTCCAACGAAACACTAAAATACAATAACCTATTCAACCTTAAAAGCTTTCCTAAACAGGGCTGCCTTTAGATGTCTTCTAAAAGTTTGGTAGTTATTTTTCTCTTTGACTTCTGGTGTGAGGGTGTTCCACAGGGCGGGTGCCACTGCCAAGAAGGCCCTCTGCCTGGTTCCCTGTAACTTGGCTTCTCGCAGCAAGGGAACCACCAGAAGGCCCTCGGTGCTGGACCTCAGTGTCTGGGCAGAACGATGGAGGTGGAGACACTCCTTCAGGTATACTGGACCGAGGCTGTTTAGGGCTTTGGCACCAACACTTTGAATTGTGCTTGGAAACATACTGCAGTTTTAAGGAATATGATTTACAGTATTCACATATTTACACATGAATTTAGATGAAGTTACAGCATGCTCAACTCAAGAGGGGATTATTTCTCACAGCAGTATAGAACTGGAGCCCAAGGCATCTCTCCCAGCCTCCCTTCAGGTAGCCTGCTAAGGAAACATCTTTGTCCTTTTCTCTCTCTGCCTTGTTCAAGTCACCTTTTTCCTGTTACCACCACAGAGTTACCTTGGCAACCTTCCAAATCCCCAGTCTCTGATCACACTTCAAGGCAGGGGGGAAGAATAGTTCTTTTGCATTGCCAATGGCCCTCAATAGCCCTGTATTGTTTCTTAATGACCCAAGCTTGGCCAGATCATTTTGCATAGGAATTCCTCTGCAGCTTGCATATTCCCTTCATGTCAAATAATCAAAATCCTACCATTTATTCATTTCTAGGGTTTGGGGAGAGCCCCATAAAAACTTATAGCAACATGAAAAGATTTAGATGATTACAAAAGTAGTAATAAACAATAAATAAAACATGCCAAAAATACAGAACGAAACTGAACCATTTCCACATAATGATAAATAATAATAATATCAAAAAGATACAAAGATTAATATGAAGAACAGCAAGAAAAAACTCCAACAAACCTCCCTAAATAATATCGTAACTCAAGAGCACTGGTAGAGGAAGGCAGGTGCGGGGGGTGCGCTCCGCACTGGGTGTCAGCCATGAGGGTGGGTGACATTGCCGCACCCCCCCCCACGCTTGCTGCATGGGCGATGCCCCCAGATGCTCGCTGTATGGGCGGAAGGCTGCTAGGGACGATGCTGCCACGGGTGACTAGCGGCACCCCTCCTGACACTCTCCGTGCAGGTGGCAGGCAGCTAGGGACGTGCACCATGCGGGCGGCTAATCCTACCCCCGCGGGCTGGCTATCCCTGCCAGGGCAGGTAGCTCCGCCCCTGCCCAAGAATTGGACATTAGAAGAAAGTTCTCAGTGATAAGAACAGTTTCATAATGGAAGCAATTCTCTTGCTTGAGGTCTTCAAGCAGCATCTGGGCAGCCTGTGTTTGAGATGATGTAGCTGTGGATTTCAGGCCTGGAGCAGAAAACTGGTCTAGATAACTCACAAGACCCTTTCCAACTCCTATGCTTTGGTTGAGATGCCCTATCCCCTTCACTCTCCTCCAATTGCCACTCCATTTCTCCCACCTCCCATTTTCCCTTGTCACTCTTGCTCCCTTCCCATTGTCTGCCAGGGAATACCTTATTTGGATATATTTGTCTGGTGTTGTGAACACAGCCATTCCCATCTGACCTTACCTAAAAGGGTACATGAAAGGGTATGTCTTTCAACAAAGGTTTCTGTCAATATCCAAGTTAAAATTGGGATGAACAGAAAAAGAGAAGAAGAGCTTGTTAGATTAGGCCAAAGTCCATCTAGTCCACTATCCTGTTCTCACAGTGGCCAAACAGATGTCCATGGGGAGTCCATAAGGAGGACACAAGTGTGAAAATGTTCTCCCCACCTGTGTTTCCTAGCAGCTGTAATTTAAAGGCATACTGTCTCCGAAAGAGAACATAATAATTGCAGCTAGTAGTCACTGATAGCCTTATCTTTCATGAATCTGTCTAATCATCTTTTGAAGCCAACTCATGGTATGCTACACGAATGCGTAATGAACCTCATCATGACATTCCTCTCACTGTCTGGTGTGAGGAATTTGTTTTATTTTTTATTTTTTGCTGCCTCATTAACATTGATTGGACTACGGTAGGTAATTTTTCAGAATGAATGTGCAGCGCTGTTAAGTCTGAGACCACTGGAGCTAAAAGTGTATTTCTGTCATCACCGGCAATTTCCCTATGAACACTTTTTTCCTCTACAGTGATTTGTGTTTGCGTATGTCATGACAGCTGCTCAGCTGATGGTGACTCATAAACGCAGAGCCCAAATAAGGTTTCTTTATTTATTTGTTTTGTATTTTGTCCGCATGTCCAAAGTGATTTCGTTTTGCGAAAAAACCACAATAACAACCTCAGTGTTATTTTATAAATGCTCTTGCTATCTGTGATGCATAATGCATCATATTGTGCATTGTAGCCAGGGAGAAGTTCTGCATGGATGGGTTCTGTTTAATGAAAACCCCCATCCTGGATTTGGAAAGCTGGAATGTGTTCCGTAATCAATCACTATGTGTGTGTACACAACCTGTGGCTGTCAGTCATTAGTCAAGTGCAAGGCGTCACCAGGTATACACAGATGCAGGTATACACAGATGCAGCACATCTCAGGGGACATAATATCATGGGCTGTGGGCTTTGACAGGAATTCATTCACGTATTTAGTGCTTGGCTCAAATCACAGAATCATAGAATTATAGAGCTGGAAAAGACCATGTGAACTATATAGTAAAACCCGCTGTAATTCAGAAATCTTTTTGCCCAGTGTGGGGCTCAAAACCACAACCCTGGAATTAAGAATCTTATGTGCTACTAACTGAGCTATCAGGGAGATCTGGTGTGTCTGCAAGTACCCCTCAAATAACTTGGAACAGTGCTGAATTCCATTAAATTGTGAGTGATTAGATTATATCTAGTGCTGTGCTGCACCCTACCCACTGATTTCATGAAACTCTTTGCACCAGCAATTCTTGGGGAAATTGTGGCGAATTTGAAGGTACCACATGGGTTGGGAAGTTGAACACTTACTCTGATGATTAAAGTTATGTTTGTTGAGGCATGTGCAGAATCTTCTTCTCCTTCTCCTTCTTCCTTAAAAAGAGAGAGAGAATCCTCATTCCATTTGCCAGAACTGTCCCCAGTCAATGCACTTCCTAAATGGCCATGGGAGGATGTTGCATTATGACATCCTCCTATGGGCATTCCAAGGAAGCCTTTGTCTGACTAAAGCTGGTCCACCATCTGTATATGTTTTTAAAGAAAGCTACTTTGTCCATGTTGATACCTAGAACACTGTGCAGATGTGTGAGATATAAAGGACACAAATGATGTTCTTTGGGCCCAGTCCAAATCTGCTTGCATGCAAGTAGGCACATGTAGCAAATAATGGCCCCAGATGGAGAAGCACTGCATTGGAAATAGTAACCAGCTGCCCAGATAGTTCAGTGAAACACAGATGTGTATTGTGATGTGGTTTGTATGAGCTGTTTGTATGGATCTCCCTTGATGGCTGGAGGACTTGATACACAAACATTCAAGAAACTCAAAATAAAGGCAAACCATGCCAAGAAATCAAAAAGCTACCCACTGCAGGGGACATCATAAACTGTGACCATCAGCCATTATATAAACATCAGCCGATTTGACCTAGTTGTGGTCATAATGCTATTTAAAGGTAGTCATAAGCTTTACCGGCCTTAATATGGCAATTTTAAAGAAACTGGCCTTACAGTTTTTGGTTACATCTATTCATTAATTGATGATAACTCCAACAAATGGAATTGGACAGCCATTTCCTAGTTGGAAAGAGAATTGTTGTTTTCAGCTACACTTTTTTTAAAAAAAAACTTATTGAAGTATTGTAGGCAGCTCAGCTGTGACTGTTAGTCTTGTAACTATATAGTCCTGTAGTTGTGGTGCTCATGGTGATGAATTAATATTCTGTTTTGCTTTAATGGTTGAACAAGCATATTTACTGCAGCTTAAAATCCTAATTATTTTTGGAACAGATGCATAAAGGGAATTTAAATTATTGGCAAGTGACAAATGTAGACAGTACTTTCAAACAGCAACATTTCTGCATTGTAGATCTGTGGGTTTTTCTACTTCTTCTAAAGCCAGTACTTTTTGCTTTAGTAGGATGTGAACAGCTGTTTGTGGCTTTCTCCAGAATGGGAGCTATGGACAAAAAGGAATTGCCACTGGAGAAGCCAGAAGGCACTTCTGGAAAGGCTGCTGCTCTGGTCACATTAAGGCATACTGAAGAACAGTAGTGGCGGCGGCAGCAGCTGGGTAGCCATTCTGTTCCTTAATAGTCAGAAGCCCATGAAAAACAGCTTTCTACATACTTCCATAAATCTCCAGGACCTTGACTATGAAGCAGCCTGGGGCTGTGGAAAGAGAGTCAGCCTTGGATTGGAAACTCCAACTTTCATCTGGTTAAAAAGACGCATAGAGTGGCCAGCAGGGGTGGACAAATATGCCAATGATAGTTTCTCCCTCTTTCTCATTTTCACCAATATTAAATTCAGTTTGCCACATTTCCACATCAGATTGCATTTCTTTCTTTCTTTATGAAGTCCTCATGAAAACTTGTTAGCATTTTACTGAGTATTTCTCCCAGTATAAATGTTTTTTTGTCTAAAACACATTTCTGTAAGTATCCACCCCCCAATTTAATGTGTGATAGTATAATATTTCCACTGATATATGGAGTTTTATGCATTCTTCAAATGCATGCACTTTCCTACACTTTTTGTAGTTGGAAAACTGCATCACAAAACTCAGAGAAGTGTGACTTGAAAAATGCAAACTAAAGTAGGTTTCTCTGCCACCCTTAGTGGCCAGGCAGCACCAAGGACTAAACACATGCTTTGGATAAATTCACCAAGCAGCACCTCTCCATTTAAGCAGTTACACAGTATAAAATGGCCTTTTTCTGTGTATAATAGCAAGTCATTTCAAAGCATTGGGTTAGGAACTACCCCAGCACTCTGAAAGCCTTATTAAAGGTCACCATAGCACAAGGAGCTGTTGTTCGGAAGGAATAAGGTCAGGAAAGGTGAAGCCCTGCATTCTTGCAGATCCATTGAGTAAATTGTTTTTGGAATACTATTGATGTAATGCAAACAAATAATAGATTCATTTCAGCATTTGGAGGATAAGGAGTCAAATAAGCTACAGCAGGCTAGCTTGCCTTCTATTCTTGGGCACTATCTTAGGATCTGTCAGGCAGATCAAGCTGCTGAACTAAATAAAAATGGAAAGGGAGCATTGTTATGCCTATTTGGGCTGAAGTAGTGCTCTTTTCCTCTTCAGTCTCATGCGTTCTGTCCATTTCACTCACCATTTCACTCAGTTTCCTTAAATGCAGAAAGGAAATTTATCAAACTGAAGAATGGAGCACATGTGCACTCCATTACTTGTGTCCATTTTTAAACAAAATCTCTACAACGGACCGCTTGTTAAGGTTTCCAAGGCATGGCTTTGAGGATGTTAATTCCAAGCATACCTAGTTCTAACCCATATCCATCATAATTATTATAAATAGTAGAACACTAAAGAAAATATGTATGCATTGAACACTTTGGTCAGGAGAAATGCTCAACTAGAGCAAAATTAAAGGAGACACAAGTTGACTTCATGTGGTGGTCCCAGTTACTTGTAAATGCAGGCTCCTCTGAGTCATATGAGCCATACAGATGTGCTGTCCAGGGTGCTGATACTGTAAAATTTTCTGCATGCATCATGCAGACTGATATGGGCTCCTGGAGAAATTAAGGCATAGCCTGAAGCAGAGCCCAAGAAAAGCCAGTTGAGGTCTCATGCTGGATTCAGATATGGAAGGAAGGTCCCATGATTTTCATCAATGTGTGATTATGGGTGCTATCATAAGATCCTAGTTCACTGGTGTCTTAGGATCATGATCTGATCTTTTTAAAGATATAATTTAGGAACAGGAGTATGAATGTGCTCTCATTTTGTAGCCGGAAGAAAAATAAAACAATAGTACCCAATTCAATTTTATATTGAAAATGTATGGATAAACAACGATGACTAGGGAAAGCAAAATAAAAATACCAATCCATTTCATTTTCCTTATTTTTGATAGTTTTGCATTATTGGTGCTTGTTTACATTCAGTATAGTCTGGACTAAGTGTACAGCTCACACAAAGATCATAGGGATAAGAAAGACAGAACAATGAAAGTGAAAGTGTAGAAAGCTTTATTTTGAACGAATCCTGAATAGGTTACAGAAAGAATCCAAGGAGTGTGGAAAGGGGAACAATGAAAGCTTTATTAGTTTAAAAATGAGTCAGGCTGTGTCAAAGCCCTTTTAAAATTGCTCCTTTGTCCAATCTTTCTGAAATTTGGAAAATGTAAAAAAAGTTGACTGAATAATTAAATCGCTCTAGTCTATTGCAATGACTGAGTAAAGTATATTAATTTGGTTTTTAAATTATTGCAAAATTGAAATGAATGAATTCTTTTGGGTACTTAATACATAATTATGGCATTTTGATATTTATATTTGATTACATGTTGGAATGAATTAAGTAAGTCATTAAACAAAAAATAATTTTAAAAGATCCCGTCTTTCAAAAAACAAATGCTTTTAAGGTGGTTTGCAATAAACACTAGACTACATTTTTTTTTAAAAAAAAAAGGCAACAGAAAGCATAAGGAGCTTTCTCATTGGGTAGCTGGTAGTAGAACGGACCTATAGGGGGAAAGGGAGAGTCCAGCTGGAGTGGGCTTCATATACTGGCTTGGAGAAGTAACAGAGCTCACTGGCAGCTTGTCTGCCCTGCAAGACTCAATCCCCACTGGCATCTCCAGGTGGGGTTGAGACAAACTCCTTCCTGAATTCCTAGAGAGCTGCTGCCACTGTGTATAGACAATACTAAATGAGATGGACCAATGGTCTGACCTGTTCCTATGCAGGCTTCATCCATGGCCCTCTGTTTTTATATACATTGTGCCATATATTGCTGGGGTTCTAATTTGGGGGATAACTTTTTGGATAAAATGTACAATTCATAGGGCCTAGTGTCAGGGACTGGCTGGATGGCAAGGAGGGGTAGGAGGCACCAGCTAGCTAACCCCCTATGGAAGCCTCAGAGGAGGAAAGTTCAGAGCCCGGGGAGTGGTGGTAGAACGCTGAAGACAGGTCAGAGGATGAAGTGAGGAGAGGAATGGTTGGCTGCTGAAGGACATGAAGAGCTATGCATGTGGCAGAACAATGAGCAAGGGCTCCCTCCCACCGTAGTTTATGTGTGATGGCCTGGGAATCTGATTCAGAGGCTGAACCGGAGGAATCCCAGCCTGCACAGGAGTCCCCGCCTCCAGGGCCGGCTGAGCTGGGGCAGGGCCTTGATTCTGAAGCGCCTGCACCTGTGCCGGATCCTCAGGAGCAGTCACCAGATGAATCCACTCTGGCTCTGGAGGTGATTGAGGACCCATTGCCTACAGGTGTGCCTCTCCCAGCCCTGTCAGGGGAAGGTGAGCCTCCCCCTGGGTCTAGTAACCCTCCAGCCTCTCCTGAGCTGCAGAGGCTCAGGGCAGAGAGGCAGAGGGAACTGGTTTCTCCCAGGAGGAGTGATCGCCTTAAGGCCAGGAGAGGCGGGTCACCTGTGGGCCGGGAACGCCCCTGGCCTCAGAGAAGATAAAGGCCAGTCAGCCCGATCCCAGGTGGTGGGAGCAATGACGTTGGGAACCTGTTTCTGCCAGCACCCAGACCTGTTTTTCCAGAGTTCCTGACCACGCCCGGCTTCTTGCCTTGGACCCCGCTTCCCCCTTGGTGGACAGTCTCCAGACCCTTGGCCCAGGACCGGACCTTGTCCACACCTCATGGTAACCCCCCCCCCCCCGGGACCAGGACATTATGCCTATGTGGGCAACCTTCAGAGGAGGGGACTTAAGGGGTAGTAGGAAACAAGAACTGTCAGTCCAGTCAACTGTGCTATGGAAGCTGGTTCTGCCTTGAGGCTTCTCTCTGTTGTTTCCTGTTTTCTTGGCTAAAGAATTAAACTTCCTGCCTGTCTCTGCATTTGAGTGCTGACCTGCATCTGACACCCTGACACTCTATGTTTTTTGCTGTCTCTTAATGAGGAGGCAAAAATAGGTAGGAACAGTTGGGTGATGGGAGCAAACACTTTGAATTGTGCTCGGGTGTGTGCAAATCTACGTCACCTGCATTTCCTCAAACAATACGCAAACTGAAATGCAGGCATCCTTCAAAATTCACAGCTCTCTGAATTTTGCAGTGCAGTTCTCAACCTATATGATGTATGCATATGAATGTATTAGTGGAAATAGCATAGAACGATGTGTTACATTAAGGAAAAATGCTTGTGAAAATGCGTATATTAGGCAAAATTGCATTAAAAATGTGTATATTAGGAGCGATGATGATGAATTTTCATGAGAACTTAAGAAAAGACCTTGTAAACTATGGGAGGAAATGTGGAAAACTGAATTTAAGAGTAGAGAAATGAGAAATGAGAAACTCAGACTAAATTGAAAGATGAATCCATCCCTACACAAGACTTGTTAAATTCTCTTGTAGTTAGGTATATGAAGGGATTAATCATAATTTTACACATTCTCCGTTCTCTATTGTAATGTATTTTTGCAGATCTGAATGCTTCCCATTAGGAATGGATTAATTCCCATTAGGAATGGATTAAAGGGATGCGGGTGGTGCTGTGGGTAAAACCTCAGTGCCTAGGACTTGCCGATCACATGGTTGGCGGTTTGAATCTCCGCGGCGGGGTGAGCTCCCATCTTTTGGTCCCAGCTCCTGCCCACCTAGCATTTCGAAAGCACCCTTAAGTGCAAGTAGATAAATAGGTACCGCTTTATAGTGGGAAGGTAAATGGCATTTCCGTGTGCGGCGCTGGTGCTGGCTTGCCAGATGCCACTTAGTCACGCTGGCCACGTGACCCGGAAGTGTCTCCGGACAGCGCTGGCTCCCGGCCTCTTAAGTCAGATGAGCGCACAACCCTAGAGTTGGACACAACTGGCCCGCAAGGGCAGGGGTACCTTTACCTTAATCAGCTTCTTTGCTTTTCATCCCACCCCCCAATTTTAAGAGCAGTTCATCCCATCCCTGTAGTACTTTTCAGTTTTTAAAAAAGAAAAATTGCTTGAAAATTTGTGCATATTTTCATGTTCATTTTTCCTAATTCACACATTTTTGTATGAAATTCTCTCTCTCTCTCTCTCTCTCTCTCTCTCTCTCACACACACACACACACACACACGGCAAGCACTTTTTGTTAATGTATTGCATTTTTGTTCATTGTTCTCACTAATATCTATGTTTTTATGCACTTTTGCCTAACATATCCAGTTTTGGATTTGAGAATTGCATCACAAAATTTGGACAAATTTACATTTTGAAGGAGAACTTCACTTTGGTTTGAGCATTGGTTGGGGATGTTGGGTGAATCAGGTAGATTCACATTAAAATGCGAACTGGATGAATTTCTTCCCATCCTCTATTCCCCATACCAAAATGAGATAGAGATGGTACAGGGTATTATTTTGATAACATGTTCTGGTAAATTAGTTTCCTGATCTTACTGATATATTTCTACTCAAAATATTTAACACAGTTAAAACAACAACAACAATTGTATTATAAATTCTATAAAAGATCTCCAGGGACAGACACGAGAAGCAGACGACCTTTTTCCTTATCCCCTCAATCTGTGAGTTTATAGCATTCATGAGGATGAGAGTAGGTTGTGATCAGCAATTTGTGAAATGTCATCTGCATAAACTAAATGACTCATGGGAAGAACCTTAATACTTACACATGGGAGGGGAGGAAGCATGCATGCAAGCCCAATATTCGATGTTGACAATAATTTCAGATGTTTTGGATCTGATTTTCTATACTAGGAATTATTCAGGACATTTCCCCCACTGTTTATTTGCAAAAGACTTCAAACTTTACAAATGCTATTATCTATCTATCTAACATCTATCTATCTGTCTCTCCCTATTTCAATGTGCTCATGTTAGTGTTTAAAGCCCAAACAACTCAGGACACAAATACCTGAAAGGCTATCTCCTCCCTACAGTCCTTCTCAGGTGCTAAGATCAATTGCCCTCAGAAGCTCAGAGGGTTAGCAGTGGCCCAGGTGAGGGCATTCTGTGGCAGCCCCTCAGCAAAGGGAAGTACACACATTTTTACCAAGGCTTTTGACATGTGAGATGTATATTTTTAGCTAGCTAGGTGATCTCAAAGCTCTGGGAAGAGGTAGGCTTAGAACAAGTCAAAGTCCCATGCCTCATCAAGCCAAGATGCTGCAACCAGCAGGCAAAGTATAAAAGGGCAGCATTGCTGAGGTGTTGTGTCTGCTCAATTGCCCATGTTGGTGGACCTCAGCTTGGATGTTCCAGGATCTCTATGGGACTGTAGAGTGGTACCTCGGGTTACATACGCTTCAGGTTACAGACGCTTCAGGTTACAGATTCTGCTAACCCAGAAATATTACCTCGGGTTAAGAACTTTGCTTCAGGATGAGAACAGAAATCGTGATCCAGCGGCGCAGCGGCAGCAGGAGGCCCCATTAGCTAAAGTGGTGCTTCAGGTTAAAAACAGTTTCAGGTTAAGAACGGCCCTCCGGAACGATTTAAGTACTTAACCCAAGGTACCACTGTACTTCACTTTAGGCACATGGATTGACCCTGGACTGGGGACTTGACATACTGGTTTGCTGGCACATGGATTGACCCTGGACTGGGGACTTGACATACTGGTTTGCTGCCAGGTAGGCCAGGGGTTTGGGACACCTCTCAATCCCACAGTCCTAATCTACGTTGCCAGCTATACACTATTCTTTATTTAATGTCATTTTTGCATGTGAATATGAGCTGATCATCCCACTAGCCCGGGTGATTTCCTTAAGCAGGGGTGGAGAAACTCTAGTCATCCAGATGTTTTTGTATTACGGGTTACACACTTTAAGCATTGAGATCAACATATTCTGTCAGTCTGTATGTTTTGCAGTATACGCCTGAAAACTTCTTTTTGGTGATCAGTCTCATCTTCAGAAAGACCTTTGCACTTTGCACCTTGAATGGTAAAAATAGGGTGCACCATACACAATATTTGGCCTAACTGGCAGAACTCACCTGCCTTAGGAAAATAGTGTTGGAAATAAGCCATTCATGTCAAAAGACTATTGCACCTGACAGGTGGAATGCATAGCTTATTAATAATTGAAAATGATTTCTGTGGTCTGTTACTGATGGAATATTTAATCACTTCTTCAGTCAATATCAGTGTCCCATTTATTATTCATTAAAGATAAATAATAAGTAATGCATCTGGACTGAAATGTGTTACACAAAGATTATTAAGAGCAACCGGAGTTGATATATTATTTAGAAATCGATTAAACTTTTGTACAGATTTTAAATAGTCCCTCGTCTCTTTCAAGCTGACAGAGTATATCCCACCCTGCCCCACCCCCCGCCACTGCTTTGTTTTGTTTAAGGAGTAGTTGGGAAGCGATCTACAAGAAAGATTTGGTAAAGCAGCACTTGGAAAAGAGCAAGTCTCACAGAGCCGTTCTCGTAGAGACACATGCTGACAATCAGCCAGACCTGGCTCACATAGCTTCAGCCTCTGATGTGAGAGTTAGTCTTCTGCTTTTAGCACCTGCTGTGCTATGTCAAGGTAACTTTGCCTTATTTTATTCTGGTGCTCTTGAAATCACAAGCCGGTTTCCCCCCCCCTTCCATTTCTTTCCAAGTTGTGTTTGCTGACTCTTTTGAAGGACTTCATGTATCATTCATAGAGGCTACTCTTCCCCCCTTCTTTTTCTTTAGTTCTTGCATCTGTAGGTAGTGCCAAAGATCAAGAAAGTAGAACTGCACTGCTCCCCCTGTTCTGTTGTTGGTCTCTCAGCACTGGTGGAGTAGAAGAGGGAAGTTTCCTTCCTTCCTTCACTCTGCCTCTACTAAGCAGTCACCTGGTAGTAAAAAATATTATTGTGTAACACAGGACAAGCCAACTTGGTGCCCTTAAGAAGTTTTGGACTCCCATTAGCCCCAACCAGTATGACCAACAGCCAAGGATATTAGAATCTGCAGTTCAAAACATCCAGAAAGCACCACTTGGACTAACCATGGTGTAACAGGTTGACAGAAAGTTAACTAACCACAATTGCTCTTCTCTGAAGGATCTTGATTCTACCATCTACTTTTTTATCACCTCAGCTTCTTTTGACTGACTTGTGGTTGAGTTTTGGAGGAAAACCAGGATTTGGGGAGGGGTTGAAAGGCCTGAAGTATTATTACAAGTACATAGGCGAAGCCACATCCGAATATTTATTCTACATTTAGCATTTAGGAATGGATGAAACTGCCTTGTATTGAGTTAGACCGGGCACTCCCAACCTGCGGCCCTCCAGATGTTTTGGCCTACAACTCCCATGATCCCTAGCTAACAGGACCAGTGGTCAGGGATAATGGGAATTGTAGTCCAAAACATTTGGAGGGCCGAAGGTTGAGTTAATCTATTTCAGTATTGTCTACAATAACTGACAATGGCCTTCCAGGATTTCATACATTCCCAGTCCTATTTGGAGATACTAAAGATTGAACCTGGGATGTTCTGCATGAAAACCAATGCTCTATGACTAAGCTATGGCCCTTATTATCTGATAAGGATCTCTGTACACCTGAATCTAAGCACTTTCAAGATAATGGCCCAAGCCCATCTGCAGTGCATCATGACTAAGGCTGCAACTTTCAACACACTTGACAGAGAGTAAATCCCACTGAACTTGTTGAGCATTAACTGCTGACTGTTGATCATTAACTGCTGTTCACAGAGTTGCAGTGTTGAGTTCCATCGAAAGCAATAAGACTTAAGTTAATCATGGCTAGCATGTCCCATCAGTTTCATGGGACATTACTGATTTTGCCTGGCTTGGTACCAAATATTTCAGGGTGGTTTAGTTAAGCAGGCAGTTCAGAGGTAGAAGCAAATAAGTCAAATATGACAGTTTCCCATAAATCTGGAGCTGTCAGGACTAGGGAAGCAGAGGAGCTTTCATTTTACCAAAACACCAGGCTGAAGAGAAAATTTTAATACAGAAGAAAGTGTTGCCTTTGGCTGTATTCTAATAAACTAGACAATTTACAGCAGGTGCCCTGCTGTGTAAGTGAGTACCACCTTCTCACCTGTCATGCTGGAGACAGGTGAAAATAACTCCCACTCTGGATGTGTCCACAGAGAATTGTCACAGACTTTGCCCCAGAGCATCTTCTCATTAAAAGTGAAGGGAGAAGACAGAGTGTAAATATCCTCACCTTCATAAAGGATGGTTCACTGATGGTGGTTTTACTGTAACGGCTTACACATATTCAGGGACTGACAAGAAGGTGAGGGAGATGAGGCTGGAAGCTAACAGAGACACTTGTCTCCAAGGTACACCTAAGGGAGGACCCCCTTCAAACATGCCATAATCCCACAAGGAAATGGATTTTAATTATTATGCAAAGTACCTGAGGTTTTGTAAAGAGCTCTGATGCAGCAACTCAGAATTTCCTGTGGTCTAAAGTGTGAGAGCTTGCTTAAGCAATGGGAAAGCATTTTTGCATCAGTGCTCTTCTTTGCAAGCTTAGTAGTTTTTCTTTTTTTTATTTTACTAGAATAATGGTCCAGTTAGCTTCAGCTGTAAATTAATTTAGCATTAGTTTAGATACTTTCCCACCTCAAAATCCACAAAATCAGAAGCTTATACCTTCCTAGCGTGTTTTCTGATGGGACTACACTGGAGGTGTAAAGCATAGGTCTGGACTCCCTAACTCACTGCAGGAGGATGATTTGCAACGGGGAAGCAGTGAATGGGAGGCAGTCCTTAGATCTTCCTCCACCTGTTCCACAAGCACCAGGGATCAATTCATGCAGAAAGATAGTATTTCATTCGTTGTGCCATACTGTGTTCCTCTCTTCCTTTACCAGATCTTATGGGGGGGGGCGCAGTCTGGGAGTGTTTCTGTTTCTCTTTCATCTCTCTCTCTCTCCCCCCAACTCCCAGTTGTAAAACACCATCCATTAACTGTGTGGGGTTTGCAGTAAGGGGACTTCACATTTTTCTTACCTATAACTATATTGATTCTTGTGTAATTCACAGCCCTGCCTTTGACAGTTATAAATTCCATGCGAAAGGAGCAAGAGGCTACAGACCAAGCAAAGGCAGAGATGATCAATGTTGGCTTTTTAACCCCTCCTCTATGCCCTGAGACGAAGCTGCCATTAAATTTGACTGCACAGTGGAGGGAAGTGTAGATTAAGTGGCACAAAGAGGGCTACTAGCTAAGACTATCCTAGGTGCTTTTGCCTCAGCCACAGTCGACTGTTTTGCACTTCTGAGCTCTCCAGATAGTAGAGAAAATCCCAGAGGGAGCTTTACAAGGAAATGGGGTTTTTGTGTGTGTAAGGAAGGGAGCACTGGAGATTTCTGGTATCTTTGTAGCATCTGTTCATTTGCACTTACGCAAGAAGAACATATGGAAAGCAAGCATGGACACCAGAAGCATAGAGGTAACATCTGCTGAGCCCTGAAAGAGTGCTGCAAGGTGATGTGGGCCGAGCACTCCAGAGATCCCAGGGCTCGATGCACAAATGTGTCAGGGAAATATATGTCCTTACCTATTATTATTTTTTTGCACTTTATCAAAGACAGAAACGAACAGGGAAATATATTAATCTGTCAGACTATTTTGTAATGATTGAAAGACCCAAGTCTTTCTCTTCCTGAAACAACAGCAGCAAAAGCATCCGATCTGCAAGAAGGTTATGTTTCAAGGTTAGGTGTACATTAATTTAATAACCTTCAAGTGTCATGCCTGGGAATTAAAAATACATAACCCAATCCTACTTGGCTATGGTTGGTATGAGTATCAAAAATGCATAATACAAGGTCTGCTTCATACGGTACATATGCAGATAAGCATCCAAGGGCAGGCAGAGCTTTAAACCTGGAAATCCCTCATCTCCTCCTATGTGGCACTGCTTAGATGACTAGATCAGTCATTCAGGCAGTTAACTGTGCACATTAGTCAATTTAGGAAATGTATAAACCAGATCTAAGGCTTAAGGCTTCAGACACTGAGTGAGGGCTTCAGAGCTCTTGGGAGTGGACCCAGGGGCTAGAAAGAGCAGCCCTCCCTCAGTTTCTTCTCCTCCTAGCCAGATGTCAGAATAGGAAGGCTGAAAGCTGGGCTTCTTTTTTTCTTTGTTATTGCACATACATCACAAGAGGGAAATGTCTTCTGGGATATGCAGTTTCCTTTCATGTTCATACCAAGGCAAACTCTAGATGAAGGGACTACAATTCCCAATAGGTCACAGAGCAGTGGTTGCTAGTTTTCTAACACGTTGGCATCTCTAGTTAGCAATCATTCAAACACATGTTCAAAAGGAAGGATGGGTGGGCTGAATACAAATATTGTGCCAGGCCAAGAAAATCCAGGCAATGTCGCTAATTGCACACACAAGATCAGAGCTCTTCCGTACTCTTAGGGGCTATCAGGGTCCTGGGACAGGAGGCAAAGCATTTTCAAAGACAACCTCTCACTTCAGACACACATTTTATACCTTCTCACATGTTTTGCACTCTCTCACTTCAATTCTACCAATTCACACTTAATATTGGTTAATATTGTGTTGAACACCGCAGAACCAATCTGACTGCTTTTGAGTTCAGCACTTTAGAAGACCTGTGCATTTGGGTATAGTATGAGTTGCAAGTTACCTTTGTATTGTTGTCAGAAAGCAGGGGTAAGTTATACATCTGGGAGCTGTTCTTTTGCAGCTGGTCATTGGCAGCATGATGCCAAATGACATTCAATTGTAACATACTCCCCCTCCCCCAAGCTAGAGGCAGTGGAGCGATGTATTTGAGTTTTTACAAACTGGTTTCTTTTATAAATAAAACAACTGGTACATTGAACTTTGCAAGCATATTTAATATGCCACAGAGAGGTTAGGCTGGCCTCAACTAGAGCCAGGGCTTTTTCGGCTGTGGCTCCAATCTGCTGGAATGCTCTGTCACAAGAGACTAGGGCCCTGCGGGACTTGACATCTTTCCGCAGGGCCTGCAAGACGGAGCTGTTCTGCCAGGCCTTTGGTTGGGGTTCAGTCTGACCCCCTCTCTCCTTTCATAAGAACTTGCATGAAAGTGGCCTCCCAATTTTTCTCACAGGCTCATATAAGTTCAGCACAAACAGTTGAGCCTGGTGAGCCTTTAAGGTCCCCAACCCTAATCTGCGGGTTGCCATCTGATTGGATTTTATTCTGATCCTGATCTGATTTGAGGATGTATTTTAATTGATTGTCTGATTTTATGTTAATGTGTTATACATTTGATGTTAGCCGCTCTGAGCCCGGCTTCGACTAGGGAGGGTGGGATATATTATTATTATTATTATTATTATTATTATTATTATTATTATTATTATTACTTTAATCTTCACTGAAAACTATTCTTTAACAATGTGCATACACAGAATTACAAATGTTTGCTTAAGTTACTCATGCCTAGTGCATTTAGATGTGCTTACCCTGTTTGTGGTTTTGCCAGCTAATGTCAACTTCCTCCATAGCATATAGTGAATATTCAGGCATAGTGAGTGTCAGGGCATAGGGTATATCCCTGGAAGAGATTCTGTTTTAAGTCCTGTTAGAGTTATATACCTGCATCGATTCTCTCTATTATTTTACAAACCATCACTAGGGGTGAGCTCAACTCCTGAACTCTGCTGCAGAATGATTTGATGGATCTGAAAGGTCTCCAACCACATGCAATGGTGACAGTGATGCTTAGGGACATCTGCAGGCTAAGCTAGTCCAGAAGTGCCACTGGACTAGTAATATTCTTCCTCTGTGATGTCTGAGTATGCAGCAAATAGCCTTATATGGCCAGTGATGCATTTGTACATGAATACATTAGGGTTAGAACCTGGTACAGAATTTGGTCATCCTATCTAGATCTCATGCTGAAAAATGTTATTTATGGTGCCAAACGAAGCTAATAGACATAAAGGGGATTGTCAAAGGAGGATAAAAGCCATGGAAGCTGGTGAAAGTTTTTTTGAAGTAACATGCACCCAATGTAACCCAAAGATGGCACACTGTATCTTACAACTCAGAGGAAGTTCTACAATACAAGCAGCACTGAGCTCTTCCCCCACCCAGAGCATCTGCAAAGGCCCACAATCGCTTAGTGAAATGGAGCTGTGTTCTTGTACGTGGCCTACTATGACAAATGGTCATAGTAATGTCACACATAGAAATTGCTGCTAACGTAAGGCCTGGTGCATTATATATTTAACTTCTCCACAACAATCCAGTCACAGAGCTGGACTGACTGCATGTAGGAGAAAGTGCTGGTGTGCACAGGATTCTCCTCCCTCCCTCCAAACACTGAAAACATTCCCCCACTTTAATCACAACCTGCTATTCTTATGGCATCTGCATTTATTTCTGTTTATTCTGCCATTCAGCTACATTTGCATATACCACTAGATACCATTTCCTGAGGCGGCCCCTTTTTCATTGTCGAAATGCCGAGGTCCAGTGAATACCTTGGCAATGCACCAGCGGGCATGTTTGTTCCGCCAGGTGCGGCAGTGAATAGCAAAAATCCCTAATCAGCTCACTTCACAACTCATCAGCTTCATGCTCTTTAGTGCTTGTAATGCTAGTGGGGTGACTGGTGTAAACCGGACTTAGATGTTCTTTAAATGGCGTTGCCTGCCTCCACTAAGTGGGCACAACAAGGGAGAAGAGGTCACTGGAATCTGCCTCTTTAAGAATAGCCTGCTGATTTCTTTTCCTGCTAATAGCTTATTTAATGTTCCTTCCAGAAAGTGAGGTGCATACATCAGTGAAATTGCAATGCATATACACAGGCAACTATGCCCATGTGGACAAAATAAGCCTGATTACAATCTAGATGCAATTATAAATGTTGAGGTTCTGTTGCCAAGTGTATTATGGCCCAAATACACTCTTGTAAATAAGGGATTTGAGGTTTCCTTCCTGCTACACCAGATGCAAGCTTCCACTTGCCAATGGATGCAGGATCCCATCAAACAGGGGAAGTAAAAGAGGAAGTGAAAGACATGAGCCTAATCTTGTTCCTTCTTGCTCCAATGGGGGGAAGAGCTGGTAAGTCTTAAAAATATTAGCATAGTGAATCATTAATTAAGGGCAGACAGTTGGGGTTTTTTTTATGATGTGACAATGATTAATTGCTGATCTTCTATTTTTGAACCAACAAAGGAACAGAATAAATTAACGATGAAGCAAATATAGCTTGCAAATATAGCTCGATATCCATAATTTTGTACCAAAAGTTAAAGCAGCCTCTAAAATATGGTTTTCTCTACAAGCAAATATGGAGACCTCGGCTAATTCCCAGACAGCCAGGGATGAAAGAGGAAAATGCTGGGGAGTCAGGTAGATAAATGGTGTATGAGGGGAAGAGAGGTGATGAATAGGCTGTACAAAGAAGCAAAGGAATGGGGAAGGTATAAGGAGGGAAACTCTTAGTATTCTTGCATTTCTTTTGGCTCTTTTAGGGTGTTCTCACTAGTGCCGTGACAATTTTTTTTTAAAAAAAACCCATTCAATTTACAAGAAAATGATTTGTGTTTGAACATTATGAAGGAGAAGATAAAATGTCACTGAAATTCTGAAGACTGCAATGTTTTTGTTACGTGAAACTTCCATTCCAAGTTTTTAATGTGTGATATTTTAGTGTATTTTTGGTTTCTATGGAAGCTGCCCAGAGTGGCTGGGGAAACCCAGCCAGATGGGCGGGGTACAAATATATTGTTGTTGTTGTTGTTGTTGTTGTTGTTGTTGTTGTTGTTATTCCATTCAAGGTGGGCAAGGGGTGTTGGTGAGTGCCCTTTCTTTCATTCACCAAATCATCTCTCAAGTTTCCCTCACAGTGCAGTCTTCCTGGGTGCCCACATTTCCTGAAAACCCCATGATGTCCCTTAGCTGGGTTTTCTTGTAAGCACAGAAATGGGTTTCGAAGCTGCCTACCTTGTGCTTGACAATTTTTTAATTGCATTCTCAGGCGCTTGGTAGCCAGCTTCTTGTGCTTCAGTGAAAGTTCAGGGGATGTTGTCAGCAACATTTCACATGGGGATTTTTCAGATCAAGAAATGCAAGCAGCTAGGGAGGCTGCAGATTGCTGGCAGAATGTTTAGTGGGAAGACACACAGGCCATCCACAGCCCCCTTGCAACAAAGTAAGCTGAATTTCACCCCCTCCCCCATCTACTGGAATTTTAAAGAGCACTGAGAAACATGCAGAAAAATAGAACGCTTTTCCAGGATAAATCTTTCAAAAAATTGGAGAACAGGACTGTCTCTCACACATGGGAATGAACCAGCGGGTCCACTATGGCCAATATTAAGTGTGCAGCTCTCCCACATGCTTTCTGCTCATGAGAGGACTAGGAAGACATTGGCAGGAGGGAAGTAATTCTCACATGTGGGGCAGTGCATATAGGAGGAGGATGCAGTGGGGAATTGATCATCCCCTATTTACTTATTTCCTCTTGTGTGTCATGCAATGCTTGTCCTTATTTCTAAACCTTGTTAAAGTGGGACAAAAGTAAGTGGGAAAGAGCCATTTTCAGATAGCTTACATAATCTGGTCAATAAAGGTTTTACATCACTTCGTAAGCAGATGTGGTGATTGTCACTGATGCTGATATCCCCTAAACATGTCAGCCACATGGGAGTACAGGGGAAAATTTTTAGATCCAATTTCACTAGAGATGGAAGAGATATGTGTTCTCTTCTTGAATGCTGCATTTCGAATAAGGATAACCCATGGATCCCTGTAATAAATGAAAATAAAAGGGAAGAGGTGGGGGCATGCTTTGCTTCAGCATAACATGCTGTTTGTCCCTCAGAATATAAGATCCAGAACTGTTGTTGTTTTCGTGGTGTATTTTATTATGGGTTGTTATTTATATTTTATGATTTGGTTGGTTGTTTTTATTTTATAGCATGCCATGGAGTTATAAATGCCTTAAATAATAAATATCTAAATGCACAGTGTTCTGGCAGTTTCTTTATTTCACGCCCTCCAAAATTCTAGTTTTGGTTTGAGACTCAACCCTTCCCCGACTGTCTGTCTCCTCTCTTATAGGAGGAAACTTTGTTGTGGTTTTCTAAGTAATTAATAGTCAATTAAGGTGTTTTAACAAAGTGATGGGCTGAAGTTGCTGAAAACAGCTCAGCTCTCTGTCAGGTCCTGCAAGCTTTGCAGCATGTTTATGGGTTTATTAAAAGAACTTACCCAGCTTTAAGCAACCCAGCTGCTGATGTTTAACAAAGTTTCTTAATTAGCTGATTTGCCAGCGTACAAAGCTGAATATGCCTAGACGAGAATGAACAGATTTGGGAAGGAGGGATGGGCAAATCTGTCAGTTCTGATTTCTCTTAGTTTCACATTTTTCAACTCACACATTTTTCAGTTCACGCATCAGTTTGTGATTTATTTATTTTTAAAGAAGTCACAATGAAAATTAATTTTAGTGTGAATTTATCCTAATACAGTGGTACCTCAGGTTAAGTACTTAATTCGTTCCGGAGGTCCGTACTTAACCTGAAACTGTTCTTAACCTGAAGCACCACTTTAGCTAATGGGGCCTCCTGCTGCTGCGCCGCTGGAGCACGATTTCTGTTCTCATCCTGAAGCAAAGTTCTTAACCTGAAGCACTATTTCTGGGTTAGCGGAGTCTGTAACCTGAAGCATATGTAACATGAAGCGTATGCAACCTGAGGTACCACTATACAGCCTTTGCTTTAATTTTGTAATTTTCCCTAGTGCACATAAAAACAGTCTGCTGGATCAAGCCCACAGCCCATCTAGTCCAGCATCATGTTCTCAGAGCGGCCAGATGCTTGTAGTAAGCCTGCAACCAGGGCCAAAGCTCCATTGATCTCGCCCCTCAAAAAATGGATTCCAGCAACTTGTATTCAGAAGCCTATTGCTCCTGACAGTGACTTACATGAGTTTGACCAAACTGTGGGAGGCAGTGGGAGACAGGAGTGCCTGGCGTGCTCTGGTCTGTGGGGTCACGAACAGTCTGACACGACTAAACAACAACACAACTGTGCATCTCACCATAGTGGGAAAGATGACCTATGTGCG
Organism: Podarcis melisellensis; assembly: GCF_964234715.1. Lineage (NCBI taxonomy): Eukaryota > Metazoa > Chordata > Lepidosauria > Squamata > Lacertidae > Podarcis > Podarcis melisellensis. Next base: position 53,123,968 of record NC_138528.1, read on the forward strand.
CACTCAGTCTGCTGTCCTGGTGCCCAATGCTGATGGGCAACCTCAAAGTCTCTGATCTCCCATCTTCATCTTTAAACTGGACATGGCCCAAAGAACCCTTCCAACAGAGGACTCCTCCCAACAGAGAATTGTCCTTTGATATCCCTTTAAATACAGTGGTACCTCGGGTTAAGTACTTAATTCGTTCCGGAGGTCCGTTCTTAACCTGAAACTGTTCTTAACCTGAAGCACCACTTTAGCTAATGGGGCCTCCCACTGCTGTCGCGCCACCAGAGCACGATTTCTGTTTTCATCCTGAAGCAAAGTTCTTAACCCGAGGTAATATTTCTGGGTTAGCGGAGTCCGTAACCTGAAGTGTATATAACCCGAGGTACCACTGTATAGCAGTAGGGACAAAACCCCAGCTGAGGGGTTTGATCTAGCCCCTCTGAAACTACTTCTGATGGCTCTCCAACATTTTTTGGCAGTGACACATCTGAAGGGTGGTATGCCCAGCATCAGCTTTCTAAACCACTTCACTCCAGCTTGGGGGAGTCTTTGGTGTGGTGACCAGAGCTCTTTTCCTCTTACCAATGCAAGGAGGGGCAAGCCTCCTAATTAGCAGCATGAAAAGAAACATCAAAAGAAGAAAGACCCCAGCAGCAGCTGCTGCTTTCCACTTTGCCTCTGCTGGGCAATTTCCACCATGCCGAGTGATCTGGTCAATTTTGTATTGTTTTGTCCTGTGTCAGTATGTGTTCTGTATGTGAAATTGGCCACCCACGTTTGGTCACATCCACCACTGGATGTGGTATGGTTGGTGAAGGGTGATTGTTGGCCAAGGATAATGTGACCCTCAGTCAAAGAAGGTTAGCCACCTCCAAAACAAACCTCTGCAGAGTATATGCTCATTCTACTGTCATTGTGTATGTATAGCAGAGTGAGAGAAACTGAGGGAGGGCAGGTGACTCTGTATTTTTATCCATCCATTCTATACATCTAATAGAACAGGCCTAGAGGTCATGCTTGTCTTCTATATTTCCACAGAACCTTTTGGGATCCAGTAGAGTCCTGCCTGTCTCCCCAAAGGCTGCCTTCTTATGGATGACTCTTAACATGTTTTGGCCTTGCAACTTCCCAATACAGTGGTACTTCTAGTTATGAACTTAATTCGTTCCGGAGGTCCATTCTTAACCTGAAACTGTTCTTAACTAGAGGCATGCTTTCTCTCATGGGGCCTCTTACTGCCCCTGTGCTGCTGGCACACAATTTCCATTCTCATCCTGGGGCAAAGTTCTCAACTTGAGGTAACTCTTCCAGGTTAGTGGAGTTTGTAACTTGAAGCGTTTGTAACCTGAGGCATTTGTAACTCGAGGTACCACTGTATAAAACAGTCTTAAATGACATTGCTTTTAGTACACGTTTTGAAATGTCACTGGAATAAAAGCCTATATTTAAATAGCAAGCATTGTTTCCTTTAATTGTGTGTGTTGTGGATAAAATAAAACTGAGGATGGAGGCTTTCAGATCAGGGGAGGAGCCTCAGCCGCTCTCTTCTGGATTGTTCAAAAGTTGGCATGCATAAGTATTTCCTCTTCATCATACTCCCCAGCACAAATTAGAACCATTTGCAGCAGGCTGACATCAAGCCCTTACGCTGTTGTTCAAAACAATTTTCTAAAGGGCACTTTTAAGCCCGTCAGCATGTGCAGTGGGGGAGATGACAGTTTAATTTAAATACCACATCTGACAGGTTTGGATCTCAAAGGATGCGTTCCCTGGCTGTGCATATGCATTTTGATACTGTCAGTTTGCCTTTGCTGTCTCTCCGAGGTGATCTGCTGCTGTGCCCTATGTTTTCCTAGCCACTGCTTTCAGGAAAGAGCTGGGAGACAATCAATGGCAACTAATGCAGTGTTAGCTGTGTGATGTGGATCTGTAGGTCATACATGAGTGAGTCGCATTCTAACAGACAGCTTCATTATGGCAAGGCCATCCAGCATCTAACTCAAGCTTTTCTGTCATGGAGTAAAGGAATATAAATAGAAAGCCCAGTGTTGTCTTGAGTCCAGCTAAGAGATTTGCTTTCCCACTTGTGAACTATGCCATAATTATGTTGACCTGCATGGGAATCCTGTTGGTCTAGCCACTGAACATATGTCTAGTTCCATTTTGAACCCCTGAATCTATCTTGGATGGGGTCGGATGTCTGGCTTGAAAAGGCTTAAGGAATGCTTCAGTTACTCTGATACACCCTGTCCTCTAAACATATCTCCTCCTGGGAGGGAGCCATTGGTCCCTTAGTGGAACTGTTTTGTTACAAAAGGGCACAGTCTGCATTGACAGGAACAAATTGTCAACAAATGAAATATTATCCCCCCTCCCTTTCTTTCGTTTTCAATGGTGGCTAGCAAAATGTGGAGACTCGACTCATTGGTCACTTTATACTGATTAAAGAAGCACCAGGATGCTTCAACCAAAACTGTATTCAGTTAACAACATTCCACCTGAGATGATTAATTGTCGAAGAATTGACTGGCTCCTGGACATGCCTGCTATCATGTCTTCCTCTCCATATTTCAGGGAAGTTCTACATTATTGTTCTACATCTCCCATTGCTTCTGACCATAGTCCATGCTGACTGTGGCTGATGATGAGCCAACTCAGGTTCCATCATTTTTTATATGCCAGATTATCCTCCACAGGAAGCAAGGCTTTCCCTGAAACTGCAGATTGCCTTGCCATGGCCTTCATGCCATGGCCCTTTCCTTTTGACATTTTGTAAGCAGCTTAAGGAACCTTCTTTTTTCCTTTTACCCTGTGCTATGGTTGTTGTCCCCCACTCTCCACCTGGTGTGCGAGCATTGGCATCGTGGGGGTGAGACGCCCATGTGGCCTGGCCTGGTCCACTGGGCGGGGTCAGGACGTGTCATGTGATGTGTCACATGATGCATTATGGGCAAGTCGGCACCCCTGTTAGGATGGTTCAACTTTACATACCAAGTGGACTGCAAGAACACTTTAAAATGGAACCCGTGGGCTGCACACTGCCTTGTAACACAGGGAGGGAAGCAAACCCAAAATTTGGCACATGCACACCAGCCCTTGTGCTGCCTGCCTAAAGTCCACTAAGTGAGGCACTGGGCTTTGGAACGGAGGCAGAATGCTATGACAGGGTCCTAGAGCCCTCCCACCTCCTTCCCAAAGCTGGGAAAGCACTAACTAGGCTTCGGGAAGGAGAATGGTGGATTCTAGGACCCTGTCACACCTCCTTCCCAAAGTCCAGCACCTTGCTTATCCAGCTTCAGGAAAGCAGCATGTGGGCTGGGTGGGTGGTTGTATTAAATGTTGCTGGGGGTTGCCAAAAAAGGCATTGATGGCTGCATGTTGGACCACCCTGCTTTATGTGAATGATGAAATTGGACAATTCAGTAACTTTCAAATATTTGCAAATATCTGGTTCAACTCTCTGGTTGATTATGCCCACTTTATAATCAATATTCTTCCCAGCATGTCTTGCTTTTGATCGATTTATTCCAATTCTGCACCCAACTGTACAGGGCAACTTTGGCGAAAGCTGTGCAGGGTTTGAGACTTCAGTGCAAACAAGCTTCTCATATTTTCTTGCTGACTGCTCAGCCACGAGACTGGCCATTTCAGTGGCATGTTAGCACAGGCTGTTGTGATGACCTTTCTGGTCTCCGTGCCTTAATAAAAATCTAGGACATGTGTGTGTGTGTGTGTGTGTGTGTGTGTAGAATGGCAGATGTAAGTAACACAGTTGATTATCAGCAAAGTTAATTTAGTGGAAAATTGTAGCGAGATAATTAATTTTTTAGTCTGAAACAATGATGTAATATATTTATGAGAAGGGTTCATAAGAAATGATTTCAGCCTTGGTGTCAGAATTCTTTAGCATATTTCAGTCAACATTCTGTTGACAGTTAGGTGCCCAGCATGACTTTAGTACCGTATGTTGGAAGAGTTCTTATTACAGTTTGGATGGGCTTGTTTTCTGAACACTCTAAAGTCTTCTTCATGCTGAACTCATCCAATGGGTTGAGCATCTGCTAATTAGATGAAGCCTTTCAAAAACGTGATCATGCTGACATATTTCCCACTGCTATTCTCATCCAGTGTTCATACCATCTGCTACATGTGGGGGTAATTTCTCAGAGAACCCAAGTACCTTCAGCTTCTCCTGCAGAAACTTTCTGTAGTTTCCATGGAACATCACAGTGAAGCAGCCATACTTTCATTTAAATAAATTAACTGCCTCTGATTGAAAGCCTGGCAGATGTGTAAGTACATCTACATGAGTTGGCTTCCCCCTTCAGTTCAGCAAACAGAGAGTCCTGAAGCTGCAGGGTTTTTTATGTGATTGGTGCCATGGATCCTCTGGGTAGATTGTGTGGACCCCTTGGAGTCCACAGACCACCATTTGGGAACCACTGGTCTAGATTGCTCATATTACCCTAGACACATGGTAGCATTTTTGTATTTTGGTGTTTTTTATTCTTTAAAAAAAATGTTACAATAAGCTGGTATTCATTTATTTATTTTCGAACACCCACGGGTCATTCTGAATCACTTGCAGTATGATTAAGTAAATCTCTGGATTTTGACACATATATTTTATTTGAATAATGTGCATATAGAGCACTTATAGAGCAATACTAGGGGTGTCAAAATGTAAGTTCCATTGAGTGCAATGGGACTTGCTCCTGTGGCAGTATTTCTAAGTTAGTAAAACTGTTACAGAGGCTGCATTTCTTAGTGCACTGGACATTAATTCAGTTAATGCAATTAACATGCATGGTTTTTATATGCAAGTATCAGTTCAAATTGGGTTCAAGCACTACTTTGAACATTTCTGTGCAAGTGCTTCCCGTAAGGTGTGAGGTCTCATGGCCAATCTCTGTCAAATCATACACCAGGCTGACCAAGACCTCCAAGAGAGAGAACTGAGTAAGCAATTCAGTGCTAGATTGACCATCTTCAGGATAAGGCAACTTGATATGTTCCAGTTTAGCCCCGACATCTGCTGCACTACTGCATTTTCCTGTAAAAACTTCCCCATTCCTCCTGTAGATATACTCTGCGAACCCAAAAGTTTGTATGTTATACTGGTGGTGCATGATAACATAAACAGGAGCAGAGATCACCTTGTATGCCTCCTCACCTTGTTTCTTCCAGCATAAGAAACTGGAAATAAAATAAGTGGCTTAAAAACAAGGAGCTGGAAAGGAAACATTCCATAATTGCAGTTGTGGCTGCCTTCAGGGCACCTGCTCTGATATATTTCTATATCAATCCTACAGAAATTTCTTTCAATTCTTGCTCTGATTTATAAGCCATGGACATTTTAATAAATGCACTTGTCACTTTTGCAGGATGGATGGCTTGTTTGGAGCCGTTCCATGTAGTGCTGATCTGATGAAGACTTGCTGCTCTGTCAGTGTGGAAACCCAATCACCTTAACATTAAATTTTAATCAGGACCAAATTACTTTTTTTGTTCGCAGGACTCATACTACATATCCAGTATTTGAACAGAAAGCTGGTTTGTGACTGAACGACAGCGGCGATGAAAGGTCAATAACATGAGTTGGACTGATGCAGGAGGATGCAGTTGCTTGCAGAAATTAGAGCTGGTTTAAGTGACTAAAAAGGATTTGCATCTTAGCCTCATTCAGCATAGAAATATGAAAAATGTAATAGAATAGAGCAAAGTGTAAGGCAGTCTTTCCCAAACCAAGAACAAAAGACATCCCTGCTGGATTAGGCCAGTGGCCTATCTAGTCTATCATTTTGTTTTTACAGTGGCCAACTAAATGCTTATGGGAAGCTCACAAGAAGAACAGTACTTTCCCCTCCTATGTTTCCAGCAACTGATAAAAGCAGATCTCACAGCTGTGTTGGATGGAGCAGTAGCCTGAGACACCTGGAGATCACCAGGTTGTAGAAGACTGGTGTAAGCTGACTGATCATGTCGTCTAGTATACACAACAAAGTGAGACAACATCATTATGGTAAGTGTAAGATGAATACGCATTTATCATTCCAAGAAATGGTTCCCCGACTGCACAGAAGCTTTCTTCGGAGAGTGATGGTGTCATGCAAGAGGGATTGACTCTCTGTGCCATTACACAAACAGGCCTTGGTCATTATATTAACAAGAGATGTTCTCAGAGCCCCAAGTCCATTTGGGTTTATCAGTACAATAACTGCAACTCAATTTGTTGTCCATGTGCATTGAGCTGTTAGATAATTGGGAAAAAAATATAGAAGCATATAACTTGCAACTGTCCTCAGCAGTTAGTTATACAGTCTGTGTGGCAGTGGAGCTCGCTTTCAGTGTCATTTGCAACAGCACATATCATTAACAGATGCTGTAAACTAGGATCTCATAAGATGACTGTCAGACCCTCCAAATGTCCCTGTTTTCCAGGGACAGTCCTGAATGAAGTTGTCTGTTTCAGATTTGATCCTGGAATGTCCTGCTTTTCCTTAGGATGTTGCTATTTTCACTGGAGAAATGTTGGAGGGTAATGGCTAAATCCATTGCAGAAATGTAATTATAGCATTTTTTTTAAAGAAAGGGAGGGCCAAAGACGTAGAAACTTGATGACTTGAAGGAATAAAGATGAAACTTGTATGAAGACGATTCAAATACTATTTGTGATCCAGCTGGCATTGTAGACAGTGAGATATATATACACACACACACACACACACACACACACAGAGAGAGAGAGAGAGAGAGAGAGAGAGAGAGAAACAAAATACTTTCATTCATTCAGCCTTTATTGGCATAATCAGTAACAAAATAAACATAAAACAACATAAAAACTTTATCACAAAAGTAATTTCTAAATAAATGACCTCGTTTTTCTTTCGGAAATAAAAACACTTGATCATATAGTATCTCTAAAATTTGTCATCTCATATAAATCCATGAGTTTTTGGTGTCTCTAGCTGTTGTTTCTCTTGTTCACAAAGTCAATAAAAGCATAGTATCCACACCATATATTTCATTTCTAGCATTCTGCATCTCCAAGCTGATTTTCCTTAAAATACTCTAGCTCTATGGACATATGTTAACTTGACATCCACCTGTTTGCTACTGCCAAGTGACAGTAAGATAAGATAAGGGATGCGGGTGGTGCAGTGGTCTAAAACACTGAGCCTCTTGGGCTTTCCAATCAGAAGGTCGGCAGTTTAAATCCAACCTAGCAGCTTGAAAGCACACCAGTGCAAGTAGATAAATAGGTACTGCTGTGGTGGGATCATTTCCATACACTCTGGTTTCCATCACGATGTTCTGTTGCAGTTTAGTCATGCTGGCCACATGACCTGGAAAGCTGTCTGTGGACAAATGCCGGCTCCCTTGGCCTGAGAGTTGAGCACCACAGTTCCATAGTCTCCTTTGACTGGACTTAACCATCCAGGGGTCCTTTACCTTTACCTTTAATAAATTATTGATTTCTCCATCAAGTATTGATAACAATAATATTTGTTCTTTATCAATATTTTGGTTCCTTTGTTTCACATTCTTCTTTAACAATATACCAAAAAGTATTTACTATATTACACTCCCACCACATATGAAAATATGTTCCATTTATTTTATTACCCCTCCAGCTGTTATAGTTTATAGGTGTGGCTTACCTTTGGTGCAGTAAGATATCAGCAAAACAATTTTTTAAAAAATATTCTTATTTTTGTTGTCATTTTGCTAAACGTCTTCCATAACATCTTTTGATGACTTCAGATAAATTTAGATATCTATAAATCCTTCTCTCATACAGCTTTAAGTCCCTCCAAAGTTTCTGTAGATTCTTCTACCAGTATACTGCTTGTTTGTTTTTAATACCAGGGGTGGGACAGAATCTTGTGAATTAAAAATGTGTAAGACGCCATATTGCCAGACTGGGCTACTGTTATATTTATAAAATGCCAAGTCCTCAACAAATATTGTACCTTTTCCATGACATCCTCTCATTTTAATGTCTCTACTCCCTTCTGTAGGGGACGCAGGTGGCGCTGTGGGTTAAAGCCTCAGCGCCTAGGACTTGCCGATCGAAAGGTCGGCGGTTCGAATCCCTGCGGCGGGGTGCGCTCCCGCTGCTCGGTCCCAGCGCCTGCCAACCTAGCAGTTCGAAAGCACCTCTGGGTGCAAGTAGATAAATAGGGACCGCTTACCAGCGGGAAGGTAAACGGCGTTTCCGTGTGCGGCTCTGGCTCGCCAGATGCAGCTTTGTCACGCTGGGCACGTGACCCGGAAGTGTCTCCGGACAGCGCTGGCCCCTGGCCTCTTAAGTGAGATGGGCGCACAACCCCAGAGTCTGTCAAGACTGGCCCGTACGGGCAGGGGTACCTTTACCTTTACCTTTACTCCCTTCTGCAGATTGTGCTGTTTGTTTACTCCTCTTGCTTTCTAATTTCTATATTGTCTTCAAGTTTTGACAATAGAAAATAATTCATGATACAGAAAATATTTATATTAAATCTGGATTCCTTTCCAGGCTTGCTATGGACTCAAAGTTCAGGCACTCTTTTATCCCTTTCTTCACCATCTGTAAGGGCATAGCAAGCTATGTAACATATTGTGTGGCTTAAAACCATGTCAGGGAATTATTATTATTAAGTCCTTGGCTTTGGGGTGAGGGAATTCTGTTGGGACCACAGCACATGGAGTGAGTAGCTGTAAGTTTTTCCATTCATAATGTGATCCCAATGAAAATCACCACCATGCCATTGCAAAAATATGCCAGAGGGAGCATTCATTGGTGGCAATTGCAGCAAGTGAATTTCAGTGGAAATGCTCACGCCAGGGATTACATTTTTATTTTTTTTAACGTTGTGGCTGAAATTACATTTAGTAAAATATGTAGCCAGGTCCTTAAAATATCCTTAACTTTGCAGAATCATGCTGATAAAATATATAGGTGATAAAATAACACTGTATGTGGGTATAAATATATTTTAACATTTTGTAGTCCCTGGTTACTCTCAGAGATTTTCACACAGTTCTGACCTAAAATAGTATTTTGTGACATTGCAATGTTCTGTCAACTGAATGTCCTAAGGTCCTCTGACAGGGTCCAAGAGATGTGTGTTTTTAAAAGCCAAATATTATAATGGATTTCAAGGAAATCGAAACTCCTTGCAGTGTTCTAAGCTACAATCTAAGTGAACAAATTGGCATGGGGAAATATGGCACAAACATAATGCTATAAGAATTAACAGTCATAATTCTTAACAGTCATAATTAGTCATAATTAGTTGTGGGCATCTTCTGTCTTATTTGTCTTTGTAAATTCATCAACTTGTAAAATACCTCAGTGTTGTGAAGATAATAAGGGTTTGCATAGCTGATACCTTCTGTGTACCACACAAGGTCCTGGATTTGCTAGTTAGAATGGCACTTTTTAGCAGAGAGGGAATTAGTTGATTGACTCATGAGGGTCCTTTGGGTGAACCCTGATAAAACCATCAGATCAGTGTGACATTATACAACACAATACTGAGCAGCATTGTGTATGTTTTCTGTGATCACAAATCAGCTTTTGTGAATTACTGGCAATATTATTTCTCAAAGTCAAAGCATTTTTCCATTAAATAATTCAAATAGGGTTGCCATATTTCAAAACATAAAAACCAGGACACCCTGAAAATTGTTGAGCCTTTTGTTTTTAGGAAACTCCCCAAAATTGTTAAGCTCTTTTATACAAAAATGCCCCAAACCCACGATTTTTTTATTGACTCGCATAAGATCCAGGACAAAGCACTACCTTTCATAAATTCCCTCCGGAAGTCAATTCTGCCTTTGAAATCCCAGTAATGTCCAGGAAAATCTGGACATATGGCAGCCCTAATTAACACATCTCTATAGCTAGATATCATCATGATGTCTAACTGTAAAATATGGTGATGAAAAATATAGCTATAAGTTGTGTCCAATGAAGTTATACTCAGAGTAAACCATATGAAATTAATGGACCTAAGTTGGTGATGTTTATTATTTTCTATTCTGAATACAATTACCATTGGATACAACCCTGTGTGGGTAACAGAGAGTGTTGTTAATCACAGCAGTTCTAGTGCAACTAAGAAGTCAATCCAGCTGAGTGAATACTACTGCTCCTTGGTTACATTGTCCAGGGATGGCATCTGGTGAGTGCCCAACCACAGGTGAACCATTAGGTGAAGGCTTGCCTCCAGCAAAGAGTCCAATTCAGTTCAAGACATAAAGAACCCATGGATGAAGAAATGGAAGCATGTGGCAGCTGCAGAAGAGGTTGCACTAACCCTTCCTCAAATCCTTCCCTTGCTTGTCAATCATGCTGAACAGTCAGGGGTGTGTGAGTGTGATAGATAGAGAGATGCGTATATGTATTAGTAAAACGGAAGAACATATGCAACACACTAGCCCACAGCACCCTAATCACTATGGGGGACAGACCAAGATTATGCCTGAGAGGCACCATTACTTACCAGTCTGTTTTAAGAGCTGCTTTGTCAAGTTTTGTGATTATGTTCACAGCCACAAGTTAGTGGAGAAAACAAATGCCTCCCATGAAATCACAATCTTGCTCTTGCAGTGGAGAGATTGTAAAAACACTTAAAGATTATCTGTAAGAGGATGATTAAGGACTTTATTGATCGGCGCTATCGTGTTGAACTGAGCCCAGGGACTATGCAAACCTGGTGCATGGTGGGAAGAATTTGCCCAGCTTAGGATGAATCCAAGGTAGCCCTGGCAGTGCTTGCCAAACTTCCGGAAAAAGTCACTCATGCTATTTCCACCATACCTCCAGAAACCTCTGGGATCTACTATGTGGCCCACTCTCAAATTTATTTCTTATATCTCACGCATTTGACTGAGTTGCCCCTGTCACTCTGGATGGCTTCTGACAAAAATACAAATAAAACAAAGCGAAAAGAAAAGAAAAATCAAACATTAAAAGCTTCCCCTCTTCCAAAGAATTATGGGAGCTGTAATTTGTTAAGGTTGCTAAGAAAACCTCTATTCCCCTCACTGAGCTCCCTGGGAATAGAGATTGTTAAGCAACTCTTAACAAACCATTGCTCCCAGAATTCTTTCCCCATGATTGTTTAAAGTGGTATCACAGTGCTTTAAATATATGGTGTGAATTCAGCCTTTGATACAGAATCTTTCTCAGGATCCAGCTGTCTGACTCTGTCCTTAATTCCTAAGCATGGTGTTTCTTTTGGCTTAAATATTTTAAATGGATCGCTAATTTGGGCAACGTATCATTTTATGGTCCATGCATTAGGAAGAGTAATTATCACACCAGGTGTCCATGAAGCAAGACAAGGAGCCACATTTGAAAGCACAATTAGTACATTAGGCTCAGTGTTTTTCTATCGGATATTTCTTTTCCCCTACCTCAAAGGGGCATGTATGCTGAGGGTAAATTCATTAAGGAGTTCAGACACCTCGGTAATGAATGCTACGTAAAGGCCAATAAATAAAATAAAATACCAGTCCCGCCAGGCACTGGCAATGGATATCTGAGAGTGAGTGTGCCAAATAGCTTTGAGAAGTGGGTAATTTATTCAAGACTCACAGGTGATTCATTTTGATTACTAAGCTTTAATGTTCTCTCACCATTTCACAATGCACATATCACATCTCTAGGCTTGACCATGCATAGCCAGGCCTCTCCTGAGCGCGCGCTCTCTCTCTCTCTCTCTCTCTCTCTCTCTCTCTCTCTCTCTCTCTGCCAAGCCCATCTCTGTACATCAAAAATAAAACTGTGCTTGTTCCCTCCCTTCTGACATGTGTTATTTCCCCCTCATCTGGATAGTTCACTTGCCCATTCACAATTTAAAGCATGGAGTCTCATATGCAAATTGAACCCCACAGTGTAGTGTTTCTCCCCCTCTACTGGATATCTGCAGAACTGCAGGTGTTCCCCAGAGTAGTATTATATGGTACAAAGGATTCAGTTTTGCCAATATTGCACCTGCAATTCTGTGCCAAGAAGTATGTTGAATGGGACTTACTGCATATGGGACGTAAGTGTGAATAGGATCATTCTGCCCAAAGACAAACAAACTTTTAAGTTCTGTCTCATCCCTCTCCCCCATAGTTGCTGTACAGTAGTCATTCTGTCTCACTGATATGCCATCTCTCAAAATGTCAAGCTCCAAAAGGAAATACAAATACATCTCTGCCTTCAATGCCTTTCATTCATACAACTGACTAGATTATGAACATATCACTAAATAATTAGAATTGTCCAATAAGCATGCAGACTAGAGCAAGAGTGGGGAAACTTAGGTCCATAGGTAGATTGTGGCCCCCAGTTTTTTCTATCTGGCCCTTGTAACTCTCCCCAGGCCCCACTGCTCACCAGCTCTGCTTCACACCCCAAGTATTTTTTTAGCTGTCTGGAATGTTTGCTTAGGACTGTCACATTTCAAAAAGTGAGGGGTTTTTTGGGGGGGGGAGTTGTTAAGCTTTTATTATTATTATTTTAACGGAAATTTGCTAAAATCTACATTTCTGACACGGCTTGCCATTTTCACAGACATTTCTGCGATTTTCACCTGGACAGATTCCGACAGCCAAATCCTGAGTTCCAGTCATATGGCAACCCTAGGTTTTCTTGAACTCTGATCTTGCCTCTTGCTTTGCTGGATAAGGTATAGAGAGGGGTGTGGGAGCAAATGTAGAAACAAGCCTGATCTACAAAGGTAAAGTAAGTTGTTCCTTTCACTTTTCCCACCAGTGGCATGTGACCCTCAGAAGGTTACCCAGAAAGGAATCATAGAATTGTAGAGTTGAAAGGGACCTCAAGGGTCATCTAGTCCATTTGGCGAATGGCTGAAAAATGTCCCTCGTACCATGTGTAGATAATGATGTATTTCACAGTATAGTTATTTTAGAACAATCTAATTAAATTCTGTTTAGTTGTGGGTTTTTTTTTTTTTTTTGAATGGAAATGAAACTTTGAATGAAGTATGGGACAAAGTGAGGTGGAGATATATATTTCTGTTTTCTTATGCAGAAGACTGGCTGTGGAATACTTCTGAAAGCTTTCCCACATGTTCACAAGATCAGCTCAAGTGGTCCTGAAAACTTAAAGATGTTTGGCACTTGCTTTTCTGACATTTTCTGTTTGAGAGCCAATGTTGTATAGTGGTTAAGAGTGGTAGACTTGCAATCTGGTGATCCGGGTTCGCGTCTCCGCTCCTCCACATGCAGCTGCTGGGTGACCTTGGGCCAGTCACACTTCTCTGAAGTCTCTCAGCCACACTCACCTCACAGAGTGTTTGTTGTGGGGGAGGAAGGGAACGGAGAATGTTAGCCGCTTTGAGACTCCTTTGGGTAGTGATAAAGCGGGATATCAAATCCAAACTCTTCAAACTCTAAATAATGATGATTGGATGATGACCATGTGGCACTGGGGTTATCAATGAGTATCTGCAAATAACAGACAACAGGGGCCTGCTGGGACAAGGAGTCATAATCATACTGAGTGGAAGAAAATAGAATGTGGCAAAAGCTCTACTTAAGACCCAGAAACAGGAGGAGATGTGAACTCTCAGGAGGAAGGAAATGGATTCATAATGACAGAAGGGCCATAGCTGAGTGGCAGAGCATCAGCGTTCCCAGTATCTTCTGCATAGGAGTGGGAATCTCCTCTTTGAAACCCTGGAGAGCTGCTGTCACTCACAGTAGACAATACTGAGCTAAATGGACCAAAATGTTCTTCACTACTGGATTTGCTTCCACAGGAGGCACCGATGCCACTAATTTGGATGGCTTTTGAAAGGGGTTAGATATATTAATGAAAAATAAGGTTATCAGTGGCTACAAATCTTGACCATGTTCTACCTCCAACCGCAGGAAACAGTATTCTTCTGAATACTAGTTGCTGGGAAGCCACAGGATGCTAGGCCAGATGGGCCACAGGCCTGAGACAACACAGCTGCTCCTATGCACTTATTCCAGGTAAGGCTGACTGGCTGGAACACTGAAAAGAAACTGCAATGTTTTGGGATCCCCAAGGATTATTGTAGGGAAACAGAACAGTTAAATCCATCTCGATCCTGCTGTTGTCTGCGGTGGCTTGGTTTCTGGTTGCAGAAGAATGAACAGGTGCAACATTTCCCTCCGTGAGTGGCAACACGTCAGTGCTGAGTGAATTGCTCCCTACCGAAACTGTCATAGGTTAACACACAACTTGATTGGTGTTTAACACTTGTATGTCACTATGAAGGGCACGGTGCTATTATCTATGTCTGAAGAAGCAGCAAGATGAAATGTTTCTCTGGCACTGGAGGCAAAATTTCTTAAAATGACAAGGCTTTTCTTCTTCCTTAGAAGTGGAGAGGAGTATTTATGATATTGAACATTATCAGCTGACAGTACAGTTTATCCCACTATTAGCATACACCGACACTTGGCTCTGCCTTTCCTTTCTTGGTCTGTCACCATTACTAGGATACACCATTTCTTTGATCATAGAATGTCATGAGCCTTAATACTAACTGTGTGAGGTAGACATTTGTAATTGGCACATATTGTCATGTAAAGTTAGATATATATGGTGGAACTGAACACCTCACTGTGGTGAACATTGCCTTTAAGTTGCACTTTGCCAGACAGACAACCTTGTCCTCTTCCCTCCAACATGCTGTTCTGGGAGTTCTCCTGACCCCCTTAGAGCTACTCAGGTGTTGTTGAGGGATGGAAGAGGGGAAAAGCCCTGGAGCAGGGCTGCCAGGACTTATTAGGTAAATTCCACCCATAGATAGCCAACTAAGTCATATTGAGGGTAGATGTACTCAAATCACTGGGCTTCCTCTGGATATGACTAGCACTGGCTATCATGTATATCAGGGATGTCCATTTCCAAGAGACTGTGATCTACTCCCACTATAAAAACATTGGCAGTGATCTAAAGTTGTTGAGCTTCTTCTGGGAAGACTTCAGCAAAGTTGTTGAGCCTTTTTTGGGGGGAGAGGGTGATATATCAGGATCACGAGATCGACCAGGGTCGCTCCGCAGTCAGTTGGTTGATGATGATCAACCAGTTGGACATCCCTGATGTATATGATATGATTCAGACATGGCATGCAGATAGCTCCAGAAGATTCAGGTAGTGAGCCAGGCCACATACTACAAATTAAGACAACTGCTAATGTCACTAACCAAACTTATATACCTGGCATTTCTATCTAGAATAGAAGTGTTACATCACTGGAGGAGGAATTGATTGTGTGACATTCTTTGTGCTGGTGCACCATTTGGCATATCCAACTGTATTATTTTCTGAAGCAGCAAGCCTTTCATCAGGCTGTTAAAGTCATGGAAAGTTCTGCCAGTTCTGAGTTACATTCATTCACTCCTGTTTGCTAGAGCAACAAGCCTTCTGTCAGACTGTTGAATCTTTGAAAGTTTTATGTTGCATTAATACAGGCCTATTTTACCCCGGGAAATCCCATTGGCTTTTATTTCTGCTACAGCCACTTTATTTGCATTTTATTTGCATACAGATCTCTCCAAACTGATGTCAGTGATCTGGATTTTGAACTCTCTGTGTCCCAACATTTTATGCTAATAATAATAATAATAATGAATAATGTTATGACAGTTTCATTTTCCTTGCTATTTTTATTGGTTTTCTATGGGGTTTTATGACAATGAGCATTTATACTTATCTGATTGCAGGGTGTTTATATCTCTTTCTGTTAATCATTCATTCCTCCCATAATTTTCAGCACATTTCCCACAAGAAGTCTGGTGCTTTGTGGTGGTGTTTACTTTTTGAAGTGGATTTTTAGTGTTAGGCCAACAGGAAGCAGCAATCCACTTTAATTGTGCAAATCTAACTTTTCAATATGTGCATTTCAATATTGCCTCCTGAAAAATAGTGACTGTCACCATCAGTTCTGCGACAGACATTTGTGTAGCACTATGTTTTACAAGCTTTTCTGATGGGTTAAAAAAGAAAGTGTTTTCCCACACTTTCCAGTGCATTGCCTCATCATTTTCCTTATCACAAAGAGTCCTTTGCAGAAGCAGTTTTGTTGCAGAAAAGCTCAAGAACCAACTGTAACTTGAATTTGCGAATTCGTGATTGAATCCTGCTCCAAAAGACCAAAAAAATTAAGATGTGCCCCTCAGATGAAAAAGGGAATTGAAATTCAGTTCTGTAGCACAGTAAAGTTTGGGCTTAATTTGGGCATGTTCTTAAGATGGCTAAATATTTTGAAACTAATCCTTACAGCTTCCTTCAAGGAACATCTGTTTGAATTGCAGAGAAATTAATAGCATCCATTTTAGAATAGCTTAATGGTACATATGCATTTCCTTTGATAGCATCACTCAATGTAGGCTGGGAGAGCAAGGTTCTAGTCTCCATTTGGGAGCACAGCTAAACTATAGAACTCACTCCTGCAGGGGGCAGTCACGACCATCAACATGGATGGCTTTAAAAGAAGATTAGACAAATTCATGGAGGAGAAGGGTATCAAAGGCTACTAGCCATGATGGTCATACTTTTCCTCTGGGGTCAGAGACAGTATCCTTCTAAACACTAGCTGCATGGCAAAAGGCAAACTGAAGCATTAGAACTGTTACCTTTTGCTAACAGGGTCCCTTAAGGCAAGCAACTAGGCACAGAAGTTTCTGTCATCAATAATGGCTGCCACCTTAATAACCTTATTGTGCAATGTATGCTGGGATATCACCCATTCATGTGGTCCTATCTTAAAGTTGAAAAAGTGTAGGAGTGTCTTCACAATAATGACTGTTAAAATGAGTGCCACTGGAGCACTGTGTGCAGCTAACAACAACAACAACAACAAATTTATACCCCGCCCATCTGGCTGGGTTTCCCCAGCCACTCTGGGCGGCTGCCAACAGAATATTAAAAATACAATAAAACATCAAACATTAAAAATGTCCCTAAACAGGGATGTGAACCAGCCCTAAAATAATATTAACAATAATCAGTCAGGTCTTGTATCCATAGCAATGACGGTAAGACGAATGATCGCTGGGAGAAGCGCGGAGAGAAGAAACCATGGTGCATCTGCACCAGCACAACCAGATGCCTTCATTTGCCCCAGCTGCAACAAAATATGTCTCTCCTCTATCGGTCTCTACAGCCGCAGCAAATGCTGTAACTCTCCAACAGTGTGACTTCACCCCTCAAGGTGCATTCTTCTGTTATCTCTTGAGACAGACAGATGCCAGCCAATAATTATTATTCATGTTTTATATCCAATTTATCAATTCTCTTCTTATGGGTGGAACCATCAGTTCTGCTGCCAAATGAAGTGCTCATTTCACACCTAATTTGGATTAACCTTAGAACTGTCAAGTGTTTTGCTTCCAACTTGTCTGAAGTCTAATAAGAAAAAGAATAGTTCTGTTTCAAAACATTTCTTCCTAGGGACACAATCGTTAGACATAGCTCCTAATTATGTTTACTACACACCTCTCATTCTCTTTCTGCTGAATAAGGGGGAAAGACTCTCCCCCTCTTTTTCTGCTGACTCAAACGATTTTTCTTTTTGTCATGATGCCCAAAGACACTTAAAACACCATTGTTACATGACAATAGGCTGTATGCATTTGCATTTTGAACATGAGCTGCAAATCCAAATATCCAAGGGGTGAAATAATGAGCTTCACCTTCTTTCTTAGGAAATGTGCTACACTCTGTTCAAAATTAGGTTGTCAGCTGTCAAGTATTCTAGCACCTTGTCCTCTGCCCAATTCTGCCACAGAACCCTTACCATAGTGGATGTGCAGGACAATGTAAGAAGCATATTCTTTCAGATAACCTGGTCTTAATTTGTGCAGGAGTCTGGAAACTAATAACAAACCTTAAACTGGACTCAGCAGCAAGTTTTCTGCAGGTATTTGGTTGGCCCATTGGCCTGGTTCAGCAGGGACTTCATATGTTCTTGGAGAATGAGGGGGCAAGTATGGGAAAGGGGAGATGAAGGCTTGATTAATACTGGAAATGAATATAGCAAGTCAGTAGAGAGTCGCTTTAACATGTCACTTTAACTAGAATTATCCTATTTAATCACTGACATTTGGTATAACTAAAGTGACCGATGTGTCTGCAAGCAACATGAAAAACACACCAGTATCTTAGTATTTAAACTTGCCTGTTCACACACTTACTAATCACACTTGTATTTCATACTCTCATTTGACTTGACCACATCTTTCTGGAATTTTGTTGGATTGATCTAAGAATAAGTCTACATTGGGTCTAGGTCTTTTTGCATGTGTTCAACTCACAAATCCATTCTGCCCTGTTGCTGCACAAGAATTTGTATTTATATTTCCATTTAAATGTCTTTTTTTTTTAAAAAAAAATGTTATCTCAAAATATGCATGACTGATGCTTCTTTGATTTGAGAATGGGGTTGGAAGACAAAGGAAAGTTGCAAAAGTTGGTAGAAATCTAAATTTCAATTTCCACATTATTCCAGAAGGTGCCAGACCAGGTCATAGCAGAATTCCCAAAAACTGATTTTCTCAAGCATCCCTCATGTCAGGGCGACCCAGGTCCTTGCGCTTCTACAGATTATGTCAAAAAAGAACATTTAGTCTTTTCTTTTTGCTACAGCTTTTGAAATCCTGCAGATATTAAGCTTCTTATATCTGGCAATTCATTAGAGTATTCAAGTGTGGCCAAAAAGCTCTGAGTCATTCATTTGCATTTATTATACACTCAACTTTTTCTGCAATAATTATTTAAGGTAAATACACTTTTAAAATCTCTCCTGTATTATCTGTTACAGGATTTATTTTCACTCTCCTTCCCAAGACAGGGTAGTCTGACTTTAAGCTGAATAATGTACCCTGAGTGTCATTGGAAGTAGCCTGGAAGTGCAGGACAAATGAGCATGTTACCTGAAAAATAAAAATGTATTTTGTGGAGAAATGAAGACAGGTGTGGGAAACCTCTTTCAGCCCACGGGCTGCATTCCCTTTATGCATTCTTCTGAGAGCCAGATGGGTTAGAGTCAAAAGTGGAGCAACAAATGTAAGTTTTAGCATTATGCACTTGGCTAGTTTCTACACACACTAACATACTCCCCTCTATCCTCTATCCAGACAAGCAAAAGGCAACTAACAATAGCCAGTTTATTATCGCTTCCCAATAGTTTCCTCATTCCTCCAAGACACTGACCCTTGACACGTTATTAGCCTACAAGCAGCCTTCTGAAGTTCTATAGCTTCAGCTTTGAGTTGTAATTTAGAGGAACTTGGGGGGGGGGGTCTGTTGTTTTTGTAGCTATCCAGCAGTCCTCAATATGCCAGTGCTGGTTTTTACTCCTGCTGTTTCCGCTTGCAGAACCATGGAGGGCTTGGCTAAAATAGCTGCTCCTGGAGTTCAAGGGGAACAGCCTCCACCCAACTCCTGCCAACATTTGCTACTATGGTCTATACTCAGAGCTTATCAGGCACTGGCAAAGAGCCAATGTTGTTTACTTGTAATATGGCCACTTGCCATTATACAAATCTGGCCGCAAATAACTAATGATAATTTTACATATGAATCAGATTTCAAAAATTGTTATAAAAGCTATACCTCTATAGTAATAGGATCTCCATAGTAATCATTAGTATGCACTAGTACACAAGGCTGGCGCAGACTGCCTAACTCTCCAGTGAATCATCTGCTCCATCCAACTTCCTCACTTTCTGCACTGACAAACATTGTCCTCAAAATTATTCCAGCAGTTCTCAGTTCTGGCATTAACTTCCTCCTCCTTCAAGCTTACACTTGTTGACACTTCAAATGTTGCTTCAAATCAAAGTTGAATGATTTTTGGAAGCAATTCCCCATCATGGTACCCCAAGTGGGCCACAGAGGTGAACATACTTGTGGAGTACCTATAGAAAAAAAATGTTTACTTAAAGTGGCACCCTAATAGTGCAGATCAGCAAACCGATCTATGCTCTCAAGGGCACAAAATGCTGTCTTCTGGTAAACTGAGCTGAACAGGTCATTTTAATGGTGGGTGATTCTGTCAATTTCTCTTTCTCTCAGTTTTTCATTTTTCCAATCTTGAGTTCAATTCATATCACCTTGCTTTTTTTTTTTAAGTCTTCATCAGGATTTTACTGTGATTTCCTCCTTACATCCATATTTTGTATGCAATTTTGCTGAATAACCACATTTTAGGGAAACAATTTCCCTAAATATAATGCACTTTTGTATGTGACCCGCATATGCATTTTTGTAGACACTACTTGGCTTGGGAACTGCACTGCAAAAATTCAGAGAAGTGCAAATTTCAAAGGATGACTGTGTTTTGGTGAATGTGTGGTTTCAGAAAGTGCAAATTAGGTAGGCTTGCTTTTAAATGTGCACTGAATCAATTTTCTTCCCCACCCCTGGTTCCTGTCTAATACAGTCAAACTTTGGTTCTCAAACGGCTCCGTTTTCAAACGTTTCGGCTCCCAAACACCGAAAGCCCAGAAATAAATGCTCCAGTTTTTTAAGATTCTTCAGAACTTGAATGTCTGACATGGCTTCCGCTTGAGTGCAAGAAGCTCTTGCAAGCTGCACCTTGGTTCTTGAATGTTTTGGAAGTGGAACAGTCTTCCGGAGCAGAATACGTTCGACAACCAAGGTTTAACCATACCAAATATGTCCATTAGTATGGGCTTCTTTGTGAAGAAAAAAAAATGTAGGAATGAATCAGATATAATTAGACCAAGAACAGGCCTACTCTACACATCATCCTATCTCAACTTAGTAGTAGCTTCCACTGCCTCAGAGGACGTAGCCTGGTACAGCCCATGCAAAATTTTTGTTAGAAAATATCTAAACTATTTTTCAATTTGGCAGGATTTGTATATTTAAGGCAGGGGGTGGGGAACCTTTTTCAGCCATAGAGCTGCATTCCTTAGTGAAGTATGGCCAGAGGTAAATGTGGCTGGAGCAATCTTTGTACAGTCAGCGATTTCCTACACGTGCTCACATACCCTACTCAGTCCTCCATCCAGGCAAGTGAGAAGCATTATTGTAGTTCAAGGAAACATTTCAGCCGGGCAAAAACACTCAGGGTGTAGAGCAGGGCCAGGGAGGGATGTGACAGGACTTTGGTCTTTCAAATTTCGCCTTCCGTTTTGCTCAATTCATTGCATCACATTTGTGACACCCTGCAGTGCCCCCTAGGCTTGATGCACAGAACCGGCTGCACTGCCCCAAATCCACCTCTGGTTGAGACAGTGAGGGCTAAGGAGAGGTCTGAGGGCCAGACAGAGAAAATTGCTGTAGACTCCTGGGCCTGGACTTCCTCACTCCTGATCTAAGAACTCGAGCTCTCTCATCCAAGGTCCAATGGTACCATTTAAGCTATGCTGCAAAGCTGCCTGCCTTCAGAGTCTTGCTGTGTTCCTCCTGAACCAGAACATCTAACACTAGTTCCATTAGACACACCTTACAAAAAAAGTCAGTATGGTGTGGCAGTGAGAGTATCAGACTGAAATTCCTATTAGGCCATGAAGCATACCAGAGGACTTTAGACTAGTCAATATCTCTCAACCTAATCTGTGTCATAGATTTGTTGGTGATCGTATGGGAGGAACTGAACAGGACACCTTGAGCTGCCTCTTGGAATGTGGAGAGATAAATATATGATGTTAAACTGACAAAAAACAAGTGTCTTCTGGTCAATGTGTTTAACGTGTCACCTTTATTCAGTTAACTAACGTTCAACTTTTGAAGGCCCATAGCTCCATGCTAGAGCCAGGGCCGGATTGAGGTTTGAGGGGGCCCTAAGCTACTGAAGGTAATGGGGCCCTTCATATGTCCAGCTGTCCTTTGTCAACAAGAAATTGTTGCTGTTTTGTGTGTTGAATATATGCTATATGGTAATTTATGGACCTAATAGGTATCTAAAGCCATTTGCACATAACAAAATATATATTTTACTAAAGTAATTGTTGAACTGAAATACAATTAAGAATAAGTTTATCTTACATTTTGGAAATGTACATCCAGGTGTGTTTTTTTCCCTTTAATTTTTTTGGGGGCCCCCGAGAGAGTGGGCAGCTTTCTGTAACCTGTGCTCTTAACTTCTATGATTTACAAATAACTTACCTTAGATGTGAATCACTGATCTCCATTGGGGTATCCTGTCCCACTTTATAGCCTTATAGTTAAACCACTATGCAGAAACTTCCCTGAAGTATGTGTATGCTTGTTTTTCATAAGTTTCTCCTCTTGTGGCTCTTGACTGAGTCATATCTAGCAGCATCTGCTGGATAGATCTGGGATTGCAGCCAAGAATAATTTACCTGCTCAAACGCCGAGCAAAGCTTGGCAGAAGCAGTAGTGGCTTCGATATTCTGAGGGAACAAATTCCGCTGAGTGCAGCTCTACACACGAATTTGTACATGGATGATCAAAGATGAATGCACTGGTGGGGACAGCCACTGCTCAGCCAACCTTTTACTCTCTCCTCTTTGCTCCAAGGCATCTCATTAAAGCCAAGGCATTGTATGAAGAACTTCATATTCACATTCCTGATTTTCTTTTCTTTTATGGAATCAGGGGAGGAAAGAGTAGAAGCAAATATCCCATTGACACTGAGGGAAAACAGCTGAGAATGAAACCGGGCTAGGGAATGGAGGAAACTGCACCAAGTTTTGACTAGTCTTGGTGCAGTTTTTCACTCTTTCTCCACCCCCCCAAAACCCCCCCCCCCCCAGGTGATATTTCTTATTTCTTTCCTAAGGACATTTGAAAAGGTAGATAGATGATAGATAGATATAGATGATAGATAGATGATAGATAGATGATAGATAGATATAGATGATAGATAGATAGATAGATGATAGATAGATAGATAGATAGATAGATAGATGATAGATGATAGATAGATGATAGATAGTTGATAGATAGATAGATAGATAGATGATAGATGATAGATATAGATAGATAGATAGATAGATAGATAGATGATAGATAGATAGATAATAGATGATAGATAGATAGATGATAGATAGATGATAGATAGATAGATAGATAGATGATATAGATAGATGATAGATAGATAGATAGATAGATAGATAGATAGATAGAGATATGATTTCAGGCACAGCACTGAATGGCCATTTCCACGTAGTGCTTCAGGTGTGGAGCCAGAACCTTAAAGATTGCCCCAGACTCTTCAGAGCCTTATTTGCTTAATTTGTCTCTCTTTCAGTGAACATTTCTTTCTCTCTTAACTGCCAAGGCATGGCTGTAGGCTTCCAGGGAATTGAGCACTCACTCTCCTTTATATCATCTATCAAATAAGATCCCTGCCTCTGATCTTCCTTAACAGAAGTAATCCAAATAAATTCTTCCTTTGCCAAATGTGGAAGCTGCCTTCATGGAGCAAGTGCAAATGAATTCACAGAGTGCTCCCCCCCTCCCCTAGAAAACATGCAGGCACAGACCTGCTCTCTTCCTCACACACTTGTGTGCACACACACACAGAGAGAGAGAGAGAGAGAGAGAGAGGCACACAGACTACGTAGAATGCCTTGAAGAAACTGTAGCTAACCACCTTATTAGTATTCCTCTCTCCACTGTGTTTCACTTGCAGCAAGGGAGGGCTGAGCAAAATGCAGTAGAACAGGGACAGAGACAGAGCTGGCAATCATCTCAATGCAGGCTGCTGGATGTAGGGGGTGGAGGGGGGATGCAGCAAAGCAAGATTAATAACCTTGCCATAATCCCGTGCACCCTGGCAGGAGGTGCCTCTGGTGACCAATCCGTCCCTCTCTTGATTAATTAGACAGCGTGAGTGAGTGGCTGGCAGTCCACCTGGCTTTTTTGAGGGGGTGGGGGGCTCCCTGCATTTGCCGTTCTTTGAAACCTCTACCCATCAGGGAAGGTAACAGTGAGACGTACCATCTGCAGCATACACAGCCGCTATTGGAGGCTTACCACTGACAGTTTTGCTATACAGTTTTGGTGAGCAAGGAGCAAGGTGTATCGTGCAGAGGGGGGATTTCTATCATTGGGCCACTGATTCCTACCCCCCCCCAATAGTGTTTGAATTCTGGACTTACTTTTGGCAAAGTCTCTTGGACACCTTTTCTCTCCCTCCCCTCCCCAGGGTTGGATGGTCAGGAAATGGTGGACCATCTGAAAACTAATTTTTGTGCTCCTGTGTGACTTCGGGTACAGCTGGAGGAATTTTAATTGCCCTTGGAGAAGTTTTATTAACAGGGGGAACTACCAGAAAGGTAAGTCAAGAGGTGTTGCCACCTTTTCCTTCCTTCCTTTTTCTTTCTGTTCCATGAGATTTTTTCCATGGTTGAAAAAGAGATTTGGGTATATAGAGAGAGTGCCTTATGCCATGCTGGAGTTGCCTCTAGGTTCAAGTGCTTGTCTTTTACAACTCCTTTGCTCTTTCTTTGCTGGGCAGGATAGCACCTTTCAAAGAATCTTGCATACTGCTGATGCACAATGTTTTGAAAATGTATTTTGAAAGCTTGTTTTAGAGGATTTCTGTGGCTTGTGGAAAAATAAGTGTATAGTATACACTAATAGCCTACCTTCCTATAGCCTACCTCTATTGAGGCATTAACTTGGATTTGAGTCCTTGTGTTCCCTTAGCTGGTACTGGGTTTTTTTTTTTACCCCTTCCTCCTCTGTGCATTTCTGCCTGCTCAGCTGAAATGATGGATATGTGGGTTCAGAAAGCTGCTCCTGCTACTCTTGGCTAGTGTAGATTGATAGCAAAATGGGAATTAGTCAGGGTTTGTGAGCTGCTGCTTCTTATATAAAGTTTCTCTGTGATGTCTGTGTCGCTGGTGGGACTTGGGTGCACAGATTTATCTTCATAGGCTGTCTTTCTTTTTCTTGCCTGGTCAGTATGTTAGCCACATCTGATTTTCCTAGCCCCTTTCAATGTTTGTGCGAAGGTGAGATGCATATATACATCTAAAGCAACACTTGGACCACTGTGGTTTACTGTGACAGATTGTTTCCCTGAGTCTGGTGGTTTAGCTTTCATGTTCATCCTTGCTTCGTGTACAGGTGTTGAAGTGAAGGATCTGAGATTCTCTTAGCCTTTTCCACCTTGCAATTAGTCTTTCAGAGTGAAATGTGATTGCAGTGGAGTGACACGAAAGGACTCCTTCACCGGAGTATTTTGATTGCCACACTGACATCACATTGGTTTTTCAAGAGGCTGAGGAACCTTCTGTAAATACAGGAGTAACGGTTCCCAAGAGGGCTTGCTGGGAATATCTTGCTCCATCTTAGTGCATACATGTGAATTATTGGATGCAGTTTGAGACACTCATTGGATGTGAGATGTATACAGTTAGGAAAAGGCAGAGGTTGCATCATGTCACGAGCGATCTTTTTATGCAAGTCTATATACATATAATGTTTAAATGGTGATATTTGATACTTAACCTATCAATAAAGGCAAAACTACTTGATTGCCTTTTTATTTAATATGTTCAATAAAGAGAGTTTTATTTCCTTAAAGGCTGTGGTACAGTTAAACTGAAAACTTAATAAAAAGGCTCTGTCACAGCACAAATCAAAGCGCCTAGTGATGCCATGTGTGTGTGTGTGTGTGTGTGGCTTGCCTGTCACTTTCTCCTTGAAGGTTTAGTGATTGTTTTTGCAGAAAATAGATTGAAGAGGGGGAGGTGTTTAAAGAAGGTAAGGTAAACCCAGATGCATTTTCCTTTTCATCTCCTGAAAGCAATATGCCAGCCTGCCATTCGTGTTGCTGCTCTGAAATATGACATTCCAATCTCTCTCTAGTTAAGATGACATTTACTTTAGATTTGTTTTGCTTTGGCATTTCTTCTACAAACTGCCTGTCCTTCCATTCAACACAAGGATTGCAAATGCTTCGTGACGGTATTCATTTTCTGGGTTTGAAAACATTTTACATACATCTTCGAAACAGTGTCTTTTGAGATACAAAGATCTAAGGTGATGGAGGAAACTGATGTTGCATGGGATACCCTGAGGATATCAAATCTAAAGGTGCAGAGAGGTAACAAGAGACAGTCTTGTGCTTTTACTTACTGAGGTCGAGCTGTCCTCAGCAGGAGTTTGGAAAGACTTTCTACTTGACATGAGGCAATCATTGAGTTGCTAAATAGGTGAATAGATGATGCTGTCATTTGTAGTTGGACCAAATTGCATGAAATTATCATATGAAAGTGAGAAGCATTTCTGTCCTGCAATGCTGTCTGCCTGTTAGTATTTGTTGGGTGCCTCTTAAAAAAACAATTTGTAACACTGCATTATTTCCATTTTCAACCTGGATTTCAAATCAGTGTAAGTTATCTGAAAGTCATACTGGATAGGATTTCAAATCTAGACATTCATAACTCACCGTCAGATAGCAAACATATTAACTTGGAAGTAAGGCTTGCTAAGTTCAATGAGACGTACTCCAGAGTAATGTGCCAATGAGAATGTAGCATTAAAACCCAACAAAACTGTTTTGGTACATTTAAATGTTGATGTCCCCCCCACACACACACACCTACTCAATTATCCTTTAAAATCCAGCAGAGCTAGACTGTATTGCAGAACTACACCTCAGCCAATAAAAAGGCGGTACTGGCATATTCTGTGGCAAACTAGCTGATTTATGAAAATCCAGGAGCATTTTGGGAAGTAAAATAGAAACTTGTATATGGTCTCAGAGAGTGTTTTACTTGGTTTATTATAGGTATGGATTTTCTTTTTCAAGTGTGTATGTTTTCCCCCCATTTCAACACTGCAGAAGATACCACAGTTCATTCTGTGGGTATATTGCTTCAAGTATTATGTAAAAGTGCACCTTTCTATATTCTGGTACTTGTCAATGTGTTGCTATGGGAAAGTCTCTGAGATGGCACAAACCAAAGTAAAGTGACACTGCAGTGAACAGTCCTCAGCAAAGATGTAGGCGAAATGGAAATCTGAAAACATATTATCCAAACATTTTAAGAAATGTGGTTAACAATTTTTTTAAAGTTTGCTTCTTCCTCCTTGAGTAAGGTATGATCACTCAGTTGTTCCTTTTGCTGTTGAAATCATTTAGCCCTCCAGGCCCTATGACTCTTGCTCCACATCCCAAAACCCTAGGCACTTTACACATGAATTCTTCCTTTCCTCTGAAACATGCTGGGATGACAACTGGCAAGGTCATCTTGGAATGCTAAATGGGAAACAAACAAACATTGATCTACCAAAAACACAAATTGTGTGGGCTGAGGATGATGCGTACAGCCAAGTGGTTAATTATGTCTTCTTAGTATGGAATAGTATGTCCCATGGAAGTGATGGTGGTGGAATTGGTGACAAATTGAACAGCTGTGATAGTCGAAGGAGTTACACCTAAAGTCACTGTGCTCATCTTTTTTTGACAATAAAATTCCCTTGTAGTGAATCAAATTATGCAGATGGTGTGGTTGCCAATGGGAAAAAATGGGTGTTAAAATAAGAACCACTGGGAAATTGTTTTTATTGCATATAGAATTATTTAATTCCCCTCATAACTTTCTGCTCATTTCAGAACAGCCAACTTATTCATGTTTCTTTCCTTCAGCAGATGCCTAGGATAAAACTTATTAAAGAGCCTGAATGTAATCTTCCCACTCCTTGAAACAGCAGTCTCATAAGGACACCATCCCAGTGACCTAGGTACCTAGTTCATTAAACCCCCTTTGAGCTCTCTGAACTTAGAGCACCTTTTTGCTGTTTGTCCTTTATGAAGTGTTTTGCTCCAATTGGCTCCTGAAGAGACTTTTGGACCTATGCATTTACACCTTTTAAAACTTTTTCTGGTCAGTTTTACCAAGAAGCAGTCGCTTCAAGCATCAGATTCCAAAAGGAAAGCATCATTCTGCATTTTGTATTTCTTAAATCAGTGATGCCTTAGATCAGTACAGCTCCAATCATCCCGGACTATAGGTCAGGCTGGGTGAAGTTGAAGCAGTTGAAATCCCACAACATCTGAAGAGCCAAAAGTTAGCCACCCCCATCTGAATTTATTAGCTCCTGCCCAAAGCAAAGGGTGTGACCTGGACCTTTCACATCAGGTGTAAAATGCCTAACTCTAGCACTGTTTGTTTGCTCTGCTCTAAAACTGTCTCGTTGACTAGTCCAAGTCATCTTGTCAATAGTAACTACATATCAAGTGTTCAGAACTCGTATCAACAGTTCTCTATGCTAGGGATGGCAGAATGTAAACCACATTAGATATCTAGCAGTTTATGGTTGCTGGGATTCTTGCAAGGGATGGAAGACAAAGTGGACCATTGCCTGGTTCAGCAAGACACTTCCTTAAGAAATGTGCACATGAAGATCATGTAGCACATACCAGATAAGTTTTTTTAAAAGTGAAAAGGGTCCCAAGTAAACACTGTTGCTTTATAAAATAGATACAAAACCTTATTTATAATTTGGTGGTAGTTTCACCACTTTCTCATCTACTAATTCTTGGTGTTTTGGGTCATTGCACTATTGGTAGATGGGTTTGGTTGCAAGAATACTTTGAAACTCTAAGCTTCTAAAATGATGTACAGTGAGGAAAATTTATTGAATAGGCTAATAGCTATTCATCAAACAGTATTTCATGAATCTAATGAGTAATGGCAGGGAAGCTGAAACATGGGATGCTCTCATTTGAGTTGTACGCATTCAAATTATGGTTATTTTAAGGAAGTAAAAGCAATCATCCTTGCTCTTGCAGAATTCCATTTTAAGAAAATAATAAATAATGATCATTTAAAACTGATAAAGCACCTACAATTTTCTAACCACCGTACATGCATTAAAAATAAGACAGACCTGCCTGAAGACTCACAGTCTAATACATGAGCTACAAAATGAAAAGGGGATGGGGAGGAAAGAGAAAAGCAAACATTGGGAAAGCTGCTTCTTTTCTGGCTGATAGATGGGGGCAGACTGGTCCTTACTATGCCTTTATGTTCATTCACACAATGTCGCTTTGCCTGCTTCTTGAAAAGTGTGACACTACTGTCAAAGCAGAATGTGGGCCCATCCATGACCCATGAATCTGACTGTGAGCAGATATGAGGAACAATGAAGAACCTCTGAAGTGTGGTTTAATTACTTAGAAATTACTTACTTAGGTTCTAGATACGGTATGCACAACAGCATTCTGGGTCACTGAGATTTTCAGAGGCCCTGCTGATGTTGCCACACTCTCCTGAAATTAAACCAGAGGCCACTCGAAGTAGGGTCTTTATTGTGGTGGCATCTGCCGTGTGGACTTACTTCCCTTTAAAACTAAGGCATGCACTTATTACTATATGTTTTTGGAACACACCAAAGTATTTTCTGTTTGCTCAAGCATTCCCGGATCATTGCTATTGTCTGGTGTGTGTGTTTTTGTGGGTCACCCTGGGGGAATTTATATTACTACCATGTATTGTATCATTTTTATTTGGTTTTTTATTATCATATGGGTTTTGGACACGCCTTTGAAATTCTCAAATATTAAGCAGTATACAGGTGGTGACCATTTTGCATGGGGGCTCCATTCCTGGCCCCAGTGTGCGTCAGTGGAATGCATATAAGTGCACCACACCCCATTCTGCCCTGTCCCCATTTCCCCCACCCTGCCCCTGTTCCAACCCAATTCTTCCCACCT
The DNA here is from genome assembly GCF_964234715.1 of Podarcis melisellensis. Lineage (NCBI taxonomy): Eukaryota > Metazoa > Chordata > Lepidosauria > Squamata > Lacertidae > Podarcis > Podarcis melisellensis. Next base: position 53,153,607 of record NC_138528.1, read on the forward strand.
CCACCTCCCTATTCCACCTTCTGGGTCCAAAAGGACCCACACGTTGGCTATCACATGTCAATTGCACAAGCCTAAAATGATTGCCGCCTGTATCAGTGTGATAGATGCCTAAGGCTGTAATCCTAGACTTATTTGCTTACCTGCGAGTAAGCCCTATTAAATCCAACAGTCTTAAATAACAAGAATCAGTTGGCAATATCAGTAGTTCATTTGACCCAAGTGAAAGTATAAATGTGTTCAATCATCTGTTAACAGTGTTTATGTAATTTGTAAATGTGCTGTTGTTGAGGTTCTTTAAACATAATTCCTTCTTGAACCCAGGATTTTTTTAAAAATAATGATTTTCCATTGAAACATTTTAGAGAGTTCATTTGCAGAAAATTGGCTATGTGTTTAACTTCTTAGAGTACAGAAGTAGCAACAGCATAACAGTGACCAGAACAAGCCAGTCTAGGACAGAACTCATGAACAACATTGCTGTACTACATGCAATGATTCTATTCAGAGCAAATGGCATGTGATGTCCAAATTGTCTATCTCTATACACATATAAAATGCAGTAGCAGACATTGTAATTCATGTTAGCAGAGGCTGCCTAATCCCTTCCCCATCAATGATTATTTTGCTAACTCCATCTTCTTACAGCAGTTTCTATAGACTACTTATTTATATCCTAACTTTGGTCTTCTAGGCAAGAGGACCATTCAGTGCAGCCTACAATATCTTAAAATAAAGCAATATAACAAAATGAGAGGCATACTTAAATAAATCATCAAAAACAACAAAAACAATGTGAAATTGCAGACGCTTCAGAACAAAACAGTCAGGCACAGGAAAATTAACTAAAAATGCAAGTACTAATGTGCTCCTGAGTGCAGAACAGGGGTGGAGATCCTGTGATCCTCCGGATGTTGTTGTACTTCAAGTCCCATAATTCTCAGCCAGCATGACCTATGGACAGAGATGATGGAAGTTGTAATTCAACATTATCTGGAAGGCCACAGCTTCCCCAACAGTGCTGTAGAATGGTGTGCACTTGCTACACATTAGTTATTGATTTGCAGAACATGAATATTTATCCCCATCATGGAATTATTTTGGGAGCACCAACAAGTAAGTTGAGTGTAGGTTAAAGCCTTCTGGATATAGCTGCTATGTCCAGCTACAAAACAGACCTGCTGGCCTTAGCCTTTGATCACAATAGGTATACATTCTATTTAGCATGCTATTAAACCTTCCTCTGAACAAAATTCACCAAGGCTGCAATGCTATGCTGTATGGAAGTAAGCATCACTGAGGTTCATAGGAATTGCTTGAAGACACATACCTAAAATCAGGCTGCATACTCCTTGCCTCTTAATCTCTCCAGACCTCTGTATTTTGGAAAGACTTCTTCATTATTATGCAGTCAGCCAGAGGATGAAACTAAACACTATAAAGTCTACTTAAGTCAGAAGCTGAAGGTAGCCCAGGAAAAGTTTTCTGTATTATTAAGCTGTGTTAGAAGCAGCTCAATATGAGGATAAACTGTACTAAATACAGACTTTGGAAACCAGATGGTGAATACTGTGTGTTCTTTGCCTCTTGTGCCAGCTTTTTGGAAGAGACTATTTTTGTGATGCTTGAATTTCAAGGCTATTTTGCAGGAATCTTTAACCATAATTGCCTCTTTTGTACCAGTGTTCTTCTTTCACATATTACATTAACATGTATATTGGTGGCCAGTGATGGTGAATGGCAGATGCTGAAAAGTTTAGCGTAACTTTGAAGGCCCTGCACACATAAGCTCCATGAATGGAAGACCCTCTCTGCTCACAGAGCAAAACTGTAGTATCCACACCATACAATCTGGGCATGTATAGGCTGAGTCAATGTGGTCTGCAATGCCAGAAAAGGCAGAAACTCAGTGATGCATACCAACCCTACATATGCAAAGGTCAATCCATTACATTTTCATTTATATTCTGACATTTATATTCCATTTTTTCCATCATGGAACCCAAGGTATACGTCTGGTTCCCAAGGAGTCATCTATCCAGGTACTAACTAGATCCAGACTTGCTTAGATTCAGCACAGCAGTAGCTTCATGTATATCTAGGCCATGTCTTAGGATGGTGCCTGTATTCTTGGTAAGGTCATGTGAAGTACGACAACAAGCAAATCTATGGAAATACCAAAAGCCCAAATACCAATAGTAGGAAGTCAGCCATGACATCTTCACAGCCGTTCCTGGTCCCGCAATTGTCAATCATATGGTTGGAGAGAAGGGCAACACCTCCTGAAGTCCCTAAGTTGGATATAATGCAGAAGTCCATCAAAGAACCTTACAACCAACCCGGTACAGAGGTGTGCATGCTTTTATTTTCTCCTTTGCCACTGACATCTGTTGGATAACCTTGTGACCCTTATTCTGTAGGAGGTTAGTCCTCAGAAACCATAAAAGTACTCACAAAACCAGGATTCCCTGGCAATCAGCTTTATAGAATAAGCAGCTTTTCCCAGTCCTGAGAACAGTGACAGAGGAGAATGGTAACTACCCCTCCCCTCCCTTGCTCATAAGAAGTTGGCATTTGCAAGTTGATTTTAAAAGACTTAAAAGTCTCCTTCACTTTGTAAAAAATACAAATTATTTTCTCCTTTTGGTTGGTTCTGAAGATGTTGTAAAGTTCCAATGCACAACCCCTATTAAGGTTAATGAGACTTGTACCACTATTTGTGAATTGCAAGGCAACCCAGTAGGATAGGGTTGTTGTTGTTGTTGCTACCACCACATGAATGCAAAGCAGTGCTGTGTTGCATTTGCACTCTAGTTACTCCTGTTAAGTTTGTGACTAGGCCAGTGATGGGGGGACGGGACTGGTAGCCATCCAGATGTTGCTGGATCAACTCCCATTTCCCCTTATCATTGCCCATGCTGGCTGGAGGTGATTGTCACATGTTCCCCATTATTGTTTTAGCCCTGTGCAGTTTGTGAATGAATGAATGAATGAATGAAATGTCACTCACAGGCTAAAGCCACATAAAAAGCATTGTGCCTCTTTTAACAAACTCTGAAACCACTTATTCTCAACCAGCAAAATATCTGCTGTTATGACAGGTGTGTGTGATTATGCATGGAGGGAAGGCATGTATTTACAAGGAACATTGATAATGCTCTGTGCATGGGCACACATTTGTGTTACTGAAGCCAGGCACACATAGCCATATCCTGGGTTCCTTGGCAGTGAAGATGGGGTCATGATTTGGAGGTTGTTGATCTGTTCTTATCCTCAAAATTCCAGTGCACTTGAATATGATGCTTGAATTCTTCTCCATCTCTGCGAATGTCTAACTTTCACTTATGTGGGTTGAAGTATAGGGAAAGAACCTACTTCCTAGTAATGGTAACTTAGCCATTGAAAACTAGGCCTTCAATTGTGCTTCTTATGTTGGAAATGTGTAACATCTTCCGGTATGTGAGTCACATTGAACTCAGTGAGGCTTACTTTTGAGTAGATGTGCATTTTGATGCCTAAAGCAGAACAGCAAAAACAGTCAAGGTGCATTGTAACCCATGTTTAGTTCTGTCTGTGTATTCCTCAGGAACAAAATGGAATGCAAAATCCTCTTTGGCAATGCCTTATTAGATCTCACCCCTTCATTCATCCACATTAGTCAAAGAGTGAAGAAGCGTCTTCTGTTTTCTCTGTTGGCTTTCCTCATACTTTGTTGGGGATTGAGCTCTCAGCTGAAATAGTGCTATGTATGGCGAAGCCTTTCTCATCAAGGAAACGTTGATGATCTTAACATGTTACTGGCAATATAGTAGCTGCATTTCCCCACCTGTCTGCCAGTGTAGACTCTTCTATTCACAAAAGAGCCTCTGAGAAAACTGGCAGTGTTCAGCAGTACATTAATATGCAGCTCATGCAGCCTGTCATTGACATTGTGCTGGGGAGAGCATCTTTCTTCCAAGTGAAGCACTAAAAGTCCTGGATCGTCTAACCTGAATCCTGAAGACAAATCCTCTTCACTTATTGCATACCTGTAGTTATTCAGGATGGTGCCAAAGTAGAGTATCTAAGTGCATTGATGACTAATACTGCATCCTTCCCAGACACACTGAGAGTGTGAGATTCTGGTGTGTGTGTGTGTGTAGGAGAAGATCTCTTATGCAGGAGAATTTAACTATTAAATAGATTGCTTGATCTGAAGTTTGCCTTTTAGACGATTTAATTAAAACACAGAGGAGCCGTATCTTTCACTGCACAGTATTTATTGCAAAGTAAATGCAAATATCTTCCGATCAATACAAATAACTCACTACTGCTCTCTCTCTCTTTTGCCCCAAGTTCATTGTTATACTTATTGTTTCACTTCAATGCACATAGTTTTAAAAAAAGAAAAGGTAAGGACCCCTGGACAGTTAAATCCAGTCAAAGGTGACTATGGGGTGCAGCACTCATCTCACTTTCAAGCTGAGGGAGCCGGCATTTGTCAACAGACAGATTTCCGGGTCATGTGGCCAGCATGACTAAACCACTTCTGGCGCAACAAAACACCATGATGGAAGCCAGAGCACACGGAAACGCCGTTTACCTTCCCACTGCAGTGGTACCTATTTCTGTTCTTGCACTGGCATGCTTTCAAACTGCTAGGCTGGCAGAAGCTGGGAGAGAGCAATGGAAGCTCACCCTGCCACAAGGATTCAAACTGCTGACCTTCTGATCAACAAGCGCGAGAGGCTCAGTGGTTTAGACCATAATGCCACCCTTATCCCTGGGTGTAACATGATGTTTCAAACCCCTACATAGAGGTGGATAGAGTAAGTAGAGCCAGGCAGTCACATTGAGAACAATTCTCAATCTGTTGGAATCCTGTCACTTTAATAAGATGGAATAAGGAAAATATGTGATGATTCAATACAACAAAAAATTAACCATTTGGAAAACTCACAGTTGCTGCTTTTGACCCTAGCAACAGCTTCACCAGGTGTGATAGTTTCTATCTTTGAACAATTACCAGAAAACAGTGTGTCTCTCATGTGTTGGTCCAGAGGGAATTTTCCAGACAATAATGTGATAGTCCTGAAGTGACAGCTTTAACTATCTAACTCTATGAGAACAAATAGATCTCTAGTAATTATGTGGCTCTGAATGCATTCCTTACACACCCCCATCCCACCATCCAGCAGCCTTAAACTGAGTCAGATCCTTGGTTGACTTATCTAAGTATTCAGGTGGGTAGCAGTGTTCGTCCGACGCAGTCGAAATATATAAAAATAAAATTTAAAAAATTGTCCAGTAGCACCTTAGAGACCAACTAAGTGTGTGCATCCACATTTCTTCAGATACACTGAAACAGAAGTCACCAGACCCTTATATATAGTGGGAGGGTGTGGTGGGGTTTTCCTCAGGAGGGTAGTAGGAGATGGGTGATTGACAGGTTTTCCATAGCCATTGAGTCAATCACCCATCTCCTACTACCCTTATGGTGACTTCTGTTTCAGTGTATCTGAAGAAGTGTGCATGCACACAAAAGGAGCAGAGGATACAGGTGAGAAATTGATACCTGGGGGCATCATAGTAAGTAGTGTGAGATATCCTCAACACTGGACTCACAGATACAAAATCTTTGGTGAGGTAGAATGTTGTTTGAACCTCCCATCCAAATAGGCAGAGGGCATACCCGGAAACCCTAAAGCTGTGAATGAAGATTTCTGTTTTAAGGAGCTGCAGTAAGGCTTGTAAAGTATTGCTCCAAACCAAATGTCGTGTTATATAATGGGTACTAAGTAGAGTGTGACATTTGTGTGATTGAATAGATGTCCCACTGTTTGGAATAAAGATGGATTTTAAAAAACTACACCCGTGTAAATCTGATGGAAGAGAAGGTATATGGAACTTCCATATTAATCCCATAAGTCTACAGAGTACAGTGGTACCTCTACTTACAGACATAATCCATTCCGTGGTGCCATTCACACCCTGAAAAGTCCATAAGTAGAGCGCCGCTTCTGCGGGTGCGCATGACATGATAGAGTGCTCCTGCGCATGCGTGAAGCACGCAGATCTCTCCTGCGCATGCACAAAGCCGGAAGTAAACACTTCCAGGTTTGCTATGTTCATAACCTGAAAAAATGCAACGTGAAGCAAACGCAACTTGAGGTATGACAATACTTCTACCTGAATTTACACAAGAGCTTTCAGCTGAAGTTCACAATTCTAGGAAGAATTTTTGGGGGGGGGGGTAGATGGTAATTTCAGTCAATTCAGTGCAAGTGCAACATGAATGAAGGTTGCTATGGAAAGTAATCCTGTTTCTAAAAGAGACACAGGTGAGCCATTTTGTCCTGGCACCAACAGCACTTTTATCAAGCTATGAGTACCACCAGCACCTTGTATTTTACAAAAAGAAAGCATTGTCTGGGACATTGAACTCAATGGACCTTGCTCTGAGTTGGTATGCCTGCCTAGGATTGCTATATTTGTTTATATGTTTGTTTCTTTAGACATTTATATTCCATTCTTTTAATCCCTATGCACAATTGCACCCGACAGTTGAAAATCAAAATCACTTAAATAAAAATGCACTAAAAATACATTAAAATCACAAATGGTAATCACATCAAGATCATATAGGTTTGTCTATGTAACAATGTAACGGAGGGAAAACAAAACACATTAAGACACAAGGAGGCAGAGCAAAATATGGTTGTATAAATGAATAGAAGATCCTTTACATGGGTATTGTTCCAATTTGTTAAGGGGATGCTTTTGAACAGTGATATAAGGTTTGAAGAATACATTATTTGTTAGGACCAAGAGAGGAGGCATACATCTTTAAAATAAATCAATTTAAAATGGGAAGCTGTTTTAGCTCGGCCTTAGCATTGATTTCTTAAGTTTACAAACAGCATTTTGGGCAAAATCTCATAGACATTTGCACAGCACATAAGATAATTCCTACGTGCATGAGTTCCCAAGTGCATGCTCTTCACTTGACGACCGTCTCATCAAATGATGCCTTGAATCTGACAAGGCTACTGAATCAGCACAGTTTGAGCCTTCCAACTGAGCACTGAAACACAACATTAAAACACTGCATTAAAAACAGTTCTGAACAACTTCCAATTACAGAAATAAGGTCACACACTTCTGTTTGTTGTGGGCTTCTTTGGCTCCTGGGAAAACACCCAATCACTGATCAAAGCACCAAGTAATGTGATTGTGAGGAGGAGGGGAGACAGGCTGGTGTCTGGGTTGCACATGAATGATGTTGCTTTACCATAACTCTGAGACTCCATAGGGTAGAATCAGCACTCTGGAGCAAGATGTAGAGGGAAATGTGCTTTGGCGTGGACCTGTTGCAGCATGGGGGATGAAATGGCAATTAAACAAAAGAGAAGAGATGGAGAGTACAGGGCAGCAGGCAAATGGACCATTCCCTCTGCCTAGCCCCAAGATACAGGTTGTATGGGGCTCCAGAACTCACAGCCCTGAGCTCAAAGGAAGCTGCACTGAAAGACACACATAACTTATTTTATATTCAAAAGGAGTGGGACAGGCCTGGTTTAAAACCAAATGATCACCTGTAGGCCGCAGCTCAGTGTCAGCATTATATGAAGAAGGTCCCTGGTTCAATCCCTGTTATCTGAAGATAGGGTTAGGGATGTTCCCTGTCTGTAACCCTGGAGAACTGCTTGCCAATCAGTGTAGACAATGCAGAGTTTAATTTCTTTGGGATTTCATCTATGCCACATTGGCAGCGAGAATTTTAATTGCAAAAGTTTGGAAAGGAGAAGCTATCCCATCCAAATTAGACTGGCAAAACAAATTGTGAGAATATGCAGATCTAGCCAGAATATCAGCAAGGTTCCGAGATGGTACCAATGAAAAATTCAACAGAGAGTGGGATGTATACAGAGTTTATTTAAAAGAACATTGCAAAAATATAAATCCGTTGGCAGGTCTGGAATGACTTTCTGCATGTAATAGTAGGAGAATCTTGTAAAATTAATGTAATTGAAACAACCTAGAGGAGACAAAGTTTAGTGTGCAGATAAAGAATATAATCTGGGAACCAAAATGGGGGGACCGGAGGTCATGTTGAATCCAACTACAAAATGTTATATACAACAAGCACCAACTATGGAATGAATGTATGTTTGTTTATTTTCATTTTCATTTTCTGTTTATTACTTATGTTAAACAGTTTTTAAAACCAATAAAGCATATATATATATATATATATATATATATATATATATATATATATATGCAGGTTTTGGTGTCCTCGGGTGTCTTCCCGTGTAAAAGTTGGGGTGTCTAGGCGACGTTTCGACGAGGTCTCACTCGTCATCTTCAGGCTGGTGCTTTCGGCTTCTTGTTACTGGAACAGAGCAGGATCTCAGTGTTTGAGTTCCTATAAATACTGTTGAGGGGGTGTGGTGTATAGCCTCCAATGTTCTGGGCAGAGAGGAAGTTCCCAGGCTAGTGTGCCTTTTCTTCTTTTGTTCCTTAATTACTTGAGGGATATCTTGAGTGATTTCTTGAGTGATATCCTGAGTACCACTTAGGTGGGTCATTAGGTGTGGATTAGTTGCTAAAGTCTTTGTGTCTTGACCTCTTGAACTTTGTGAAGAGTTTTTCTGAGAAGATGGCTGTACTGCACTTAGTTGTGCTCTGGCTTGGCTTCGTGTATAGGGGCGAGCTGTGGTTTTGTGGCCTGTGTCAGCCAGATCTGTGTAGGGGTTGCAGGGGGGTGCAGCATCCGGAGGTGCCACCATGGTTTGGCTGCTGGATGGTGTCTGTAATTTATCTGTGGAGAGGGTCTGGGTTTGGGTCTGGTGTGGTTGATTGGTGATGGCGTTCTGTGTGCCTCTGGATCTGGTGTCAGTTTTTGTGGGGAGGGCTAATTTCCAGATGTCTGGCAAGCGGGATGTGTCGTCACGCTTGTTCATGTTGTGAGGGTGTTTCTCTATCTCGATGGCTTCCATGATTATTCTCTTGTGGTGATGTTCCATGTTAAAGAGCAATTTGGAATCTGCAAAATTAATTTCGTGTCCTGTTTCTTTCATGTGTTGGAAAAGAGAGGAAGTTTTTTCTTCTTTTTTGACGGCATTCTTGTGTTCTGCGATACGTGCATTTATTCGTCTGTTTGTTTGTCCAATGTACGTGGCTGGGCATCGAGATAGAGAAACACCCTCACAACATGAACAAGCGTGACGACACATCCCGCTTGCCAGACATCTGGAAATTAGCCCTCCCCACAAAAACTGACACCAGATCCAGAGGCACACAGAACGCCATCACCAATCAACCACACCAGACCCAAACCCAGACCCTCTCCACAGATAAATTACAGACACCATCCAGCAGCCAAACCATGGTGGCACCTCCGGATGCTGCACCCCCCTGCAACCCCTACACAGATCTGGCTGACACAGGCCACAAAACCACAGCTCGCCCCTATACACGAAGCCAAGCCAGAGCACAACTAAGTGCAGTACAGCCATCTTCTCAGAAAAACTCTTCACAAAGTTCAAGAGGTCAAGACACAAAGACTTTAGCAACTAATCCACACCTAATGACCCACCTAAGTGGTACTCAGGATATCACTCAAGAAATCACTCAAGATATCCCTCAAGTAATTAAGGAACAAAAGAAGAAAAGGCACACTAGCCTGGGAACTTCCTCTCTGCCCAGAACATTGGAGGCTATACACCACACCCCCTCAACAGTATTTATAGGAACTCAAACACTGAGATCCTGCTCTGTTCCAGTAACAAGAAGCCGAAAGCACCAGCCTGAAGATGACGAGTGAGACCTCGTCGAAACGTCGCCTAGACACCCCAACTTTTACACGGGAAGACACCCGAGGACACCAAAACCTGCATTCCTGTACCCGTGAAAATCTACGAAAGCATATATATATATATATATATATATATATATATATATATATATATATATATATTCTTCTTTCTTTGGCGAATACTTGTAGCTGAGTAAGATTGTCTTCCATAAACACGGTTTTAACAATGAGTCTGTAAGTGACTGTGGTGGCCAGTTCTGTATCCACATGTCCTTCCATAGTGGGGACATCCAGGTGAGAGATGATCATGATGTGGATTTGCCAAGCGTGCCTTCTTCTTAGCATGTTTCTCCCTTGTGTCCTGAGTTTGAGTGTCTTCAAAGCCCATGAGACCTTCAGTAAAGGTTGTTCTCCAATTAGAGCACTCGCAGGCAAGTGTTTCCCCAAAAAATGTGTTTATACTACATTTTTAAAAAGTTGCCTTGAGACAGTCTTTAAACCTCTTTTGTTGACCATCAGCATTACGCTTTCCATTTTTAAGTTCAGAGTAGATTAGCTGCTTTGGAAGATGATCATCAGGCATCCACACACTTGACTAGTCTAACGAAGTTGTTGTTGAAGAATCATTGCTTCAACACTGGTGATCTTTGCTTCTTCTAGTACACTGGTATTAGTTTCGCCTGTCTTCCCAAGTGATGTGTAAACATTTCAGAGACACCAGTGAAAATCTTTCGAGGAGTTGGAGATGGAATTTATAAGTGGTCCATGTTTCACAAGCATACAGTAAGGTTGGTAGTAGAATAACTTTGTAAACAAAATGTAGCCCCTTGTCGAAAGATAGGAGAAGTAGGAGAAGTAATCAACATTTTCCAATGTTACACCATGTTCATATATGTCAGGGTTTCAGGGAGAGAAGAGCAGATGGGGGAGGAGACAGAGAGCGAGGGGGAAGAATCCCAGAGAGATGAGGAGGAGGATGACGATGCCCAAAGGTCGTCCATGAGTCTGACCAGTGAGTCAGAGGACTCCCAAAAGGGGGCCCCCCTGGTCAGACCAAAGGGGGGACAAGGGGGAAGCAGTGAGGAGCAGGGGAGCGAAGGGAGAAGCCCCAGTGGGAGTTGGAGACAGGAGCCGGCTTCTCAGCCGGAACGGAGTGAAGGGGGTGGAGTTACCAGTGTGTCAGAGGGAGCAGAGCAAGAAAGAGACAGGGGAAGGAGATCGGAGCAGGGCGCTCAGCCGGAAGGGGTGGAGAGCAGCACCGGGAGCAGTGTAGCGGTCGAGAGAAAGGTCAGAAGCAACGTACGCGCGCCAAGTTCAAATGTAGAGGCGCGCGGAAGTGAGGAGAGCCCTGGGGAGGAGCCCGGCCCCAAAGCGAGAAGGAGGGGGGCAGAGGCGTCAGAGGATTCAGCCTCGGGCGAGTCCCGGCGAGGGGGAACCCAGGGAGGCAGAAAGACCCTGCGGAAAAGGAAGGAGAGGAAGAGGTGGTCCAGGACTGGCCTCTTAAATTGGTGCCTCGGCGGGACAGATTCAGAGGGGACTTCAGCGGTCTAACGTTACAGACGTAGAGTCACAAAGATGGAATGTAAACGCAACCATGATCTTCAATAAAGACTTTCTGTAAATAAACCGGATCGGAGTTGGGTCTCTTGTGAGCTGGGACCAAACGGGTGGCTCTGACAGTAAGTCCCCTCTCCTGAACGCAAAAATTTTTTTTTGCAAAGCTCACCAACGGGAGCAGCCATGAGCGCGGAGGAACAGCTGCTTACGCTGAGGAATCAAGTTACCGAACTCACAGCTGCAGTCATTGCATCGCAGAAGAAGAATGACGAACTGGACAAGGCTTGCCAGGACCTGCGAACAAGGTGGGAGCAGGCGGGCAGGGCAGGGGTCCCGGGTTCCAGATCGGAGGGCGTTGCACTTGGACGGCGGGGGGGCGCCCTAGCTACGCACTTTAATGGCAACCTGCAAGACTACCCTAACTTCAGGGCAGACGTCGTGTATGCACTGCATTTACTCCGTCATGATTTTAAAGATGAGGAGGAGAGAGTGGGGTTCATAATTTCGCATCTGCATGGGGAGGCCAGAGCTTGGCTGCGCAATTTGTGGCGCGAAGATGGCCCTGCCCGCCGCAATTCTGATGAATTTATTAAAACGATGGATGCTTGTTTCCAGTCCTCTGTGGATGTGGATATTGCGCGTAGACAGATGCACGGACTGCGGCAAGGCAAAGCCACTGTACGTCAATATCATTCTGAGTTCTTTGCATTACTAACTGCGTTGGGCTGGGAGAAGGATAGTAAACCAGTCAGAGATCTTTTCTGGGAAGGTCTTAGCCCCCCCGTCAAGGATGAGATCGCCAGGGGGGATAGACCCCAGACCCTAGAAGACGTAGTGCAACGGGCTTTGGCTATAGGAATCCGACATGAGGGACGCCCGTGGCACGAGGGGGAGGGACCCCAGGCACGTGCACCAGCGAGAACCCCCCCTTTTGTCCCCAGGGACTTCAGCCAGACGCACCCCTCGCCCTTGGGGAGGCAAGGACAAGAGCCGATGGAAATCGGTGGTGCTAGGGCTCAGACACCATCCAGAGCCCCTGTTTCCGGTGCAGTGAAGGCGAAGCCTCCTAGAGGGACCAGGAAATGTTACATCTGTGACAGTGCACACCATATGGCGAAAGAGTGCCCCCAGAGGCTCCAAAAACACACTGCAGCTCTAGCAACAGTGGCAGCGGAAGTGGTGCAAAGAGAGCAGCCTCAGGGAAACGACAGTGCCTGGCTGGAAGCGGAGCTACTGGGGCTCAGCCAGGCGGATCTGTAGAACAGTCCCCAGCATCCTTGCAACGCACAGACCCTTTACCACCCAAACCAGCAGTGCAACTCACTGCGACCCTTCAGCTGCCAAATGGACAATCCCTGGAAGTTCCCATCACGATTGATTCAGGAAGCAATGCGGATTTTGTGGGAATACAATTTGTCAAGCAGCATAGCATAGCACTCCTGCCTGCAACGACGCCTCTGAACGTGGTCACAGTGGACGGCAGGAAATTGCTGGGAGGGCAAGTTGTGCAGCAGACGCCTCCCATGGTGATGCAGATTGGAAATCATCGAGAACTCATTAGCTTCAATGTCACCCACCTGTCAGACACGCCCATTGTGTTAGGCATGAGTTGGCTGGAGAGGCATAGTCCCGCTGTAGCGTGGTACCAGCGGCAGATCACCTTCTGCTCATCGTATTGTGCTCAGCATTGCATCCAAACCGATCAGGAGGAAGGAGCTGAGCAGCAACTGCACCTGGGCATGGTGCAGGCAGTGCCTCACAAGTACGAGGGATTCTTGGAGGTTTTCTGCGAGAAAGAAGCTGACAAGTTGCCGCCTCACAGGCCTTACGACTGTGCGATCGACCTGGTGCCAGGGGCGCAGCTGCCAACTGCAAAGCTGTATTCCATGTCTGAGGACGAGATGCAAGAGCTCAGAGAGTTCATAGAGCATAATCTGAAGCGTGGGTTCATCCGGGAATCCAAAGCAGTGGGAGGGAGTCCTGTTTTCTTTGTGAAGAAGAAGGACACGCCCCAAAAAAGACTCATTGTGGACTATAGATTCATAAACAGACTGACTAAGCCCAAGACCTTTCCCATGCCCAAGATTGACGACCTCCTAGCGACCGTTAGGAAGGGGAAGATCTTCACCAAGTTGGATTTGCGTGGAGCGTACAACCTCATCCGCATCCGGAAGGGCGATGAGTGGAAGACTGCCATGTTCACGCCTCTAGGCACGTATGAATACAGAGTTATGCCGTTTGGTCTCCAAAATGGCAGCCACGTTTTCCAAGCATTTATGCATCACGTGCTGGCGGGACTCCTCTACAAGAAGTGTGTATGTTTTCTCGACGACATCCTGATTTTCTCGGAATCACCGGAAGCTCACGAGAAGGATGTAAAGGAGGTCCTACAGAGGTTGCAGGAGCACAGGCTGTACGCCAAGTTGGAGAAGTGCCAGTTTGATGTGACGGAGGTGGATTTCCTTGGCTACAAGCTGTCCGACGAGGGGCTGGCCATGGACAGGGTCAAGGTTCAAGCGGTGTTGGACTGGAAGAGCCCTCGCAATCGGAAGGAGGTCCAGAGATTCATCGGATTTGCCAATTTTTATCGCAAATTCATCAAAGGTTTTGCAAATGAGACGGCAGCAATCACGGACACCCTCAGTTCCAAGAAGAAGAAGTTCGTTTGGACGGAACAGGCAGAGCGCTCTTTTCGGAAGCTTAAAAGCCTCTTCGCCTCCGAGGAGCAGCTGCTGCACGTGAATCCCGGCAGGCCCATGCGGGTGGAAACCGACGCGTCAGACAGAGCGGTTGGAGCCGTCCTTCTGCAGGAGGATCCGCAAGGCAATTGGAGGCCGGGCGCCTTCTACTCCCGAAAGCTCAGCAAGACGGAGCGGAACTACACCATATGGGACAGGGAGCTGTTGGCCATTCATGCAGCTTTCAAAGCGTGGCGACACTTCCTCATAGGAGCCAAGCACACAGTGCAGGTCCGCACGGATCACAAGAACTTAGAGTATTGGCGAACGGCAAGGCTGCAGACCCAAAGACACATGCGCTGGGCAGAATTCTTTGCGGATTTCGACTTCAAAATAGAATACATCCCGGGAGACTCCAATGTTATAGCAGACGCGCTCTCCAGGAAACCGCAATACCTGGAGGAGACGACACCAATTGCAGCGAAGCACATTTTCGCACCACAGGCGTGGGCGTGCGCTGCCATCGCAGTCGACCTGGACGCGGTGCGACGCGCGTTGCAAGCGGATCAATTTGCACAGTCCAAGATGGAGGAGCTCCGCAGCGGGTCGCAAAGAGACGATGAGTTCCAGTTGTGGGACGGACTCTTAACTCGCAAGGGTGCCCTCTACGTGCCTAACGACGAACTTCGCGCAAAGGTTCTGCAGCAATTGCACGACGCCCCCAGTGCGGGCCACTTCAGCAAGGAGAAGACAATAGAATTAGTGGCCAGGGACTTTTGGTGGCCCCAGATGCGGGGAGAGGTGGCGGATTACGTCGCCAGGTGTGACACCTGTCAGAGGTCCAAACCAGTACACCAGAAGCCGGCGGGATTGTTGGAACCGCTGGAAACGCCGCAGCAACCGTGGGAGAGGGTAGCACTGGACTTTGTTACTGACCTGCCCAGCTCCAGGGGCAAGACGGCGGTGCTGGTGGTTGTGGACTTGTTCACCAAGATGGCGCACTTCATTCCTTGTGCCAAGGTGGCGACGGCAGAACAGACCGCCAAACTCTTCATCGACCACGTGTTCAGAGTGCATGGACTACCGCAGTCCGTCCTGTCCGACAGGGGGCGCCAATTTGTTTCCAACTTCTGGCAGAAGCTTCTGGGTATCCTGCACGTCAAGATCGACCTAGCGTCGGCGAGACATCCACAGACCAACGGCCAAGCAGAGAGGGTCAACGCGATCATGCAGCAGTACCTGAGGTGTTACGCCAATCAGCGACCAGCAGCGTGGGTGGACTACCTGCCGATGGCTGAGTTTGCCTACAACAACACGAAGCACGCATCGACCGGGGTGACGCCTTTCTTCGCGAACAATGGCCGTCATCCCAGAACCTTTCCGAGACTTATAGCGCCAGGAGAGGGGGTGCCTCAAGAGGCCGACCAGTTCGCAGCAGAGTTGCAAGAGGTGCACGAGGAGCTGCGGAGACATTTGGAGCTGGCCAAGCAGGCCTATAAGGTGCAGGCGGACAAGCACAGAAGGGCGGGAGAGGACATCCAGGTGGGGGACTGGGTATGGTTAGCGGCCCAAGCGATGCCAGCCAGATCGTTAGCCAAGAAGAAGCTAGGACACAGGCAGCTAGGACCATACCAAGTTGAGGCTAGGATCAATCCGGTAGCATTTCGCCTGGCCCTTCCAGAAGGCTCCAGAGTGCACCCGGTCTTTCATAGGTCGGTGCTCACTCCCTACAAGGCCCCGCACAGGTTTCAAGAGTCAGAAACAGTACCAGACCCACGCAAAGGGGCACCCAAGAGGGGGGGGGTCGCCTAGGGCCGAACCTCTCAACGAGGTCACAGAGATACTGGACTCGAGATGGGGGGAGGAGGGGGTTGAATACTTTCTCGCCAGGGAGGGCACCCCAGCCACTGCCAATAGTTGGGTGCCGGGCTACGCGTTAGACGAACCCCTTTTGAAAGAAGAGTTCCATGCACTTTTCCCACATAGACCCATGCCAGCTGAGTACTTTGATGACTGGCTTTTCACACCCACATTGTCAGATAGCACGTTCAGGGGTTTCTCTTCCCCCGAGGAAAGAACACCAGAATCAAGCCCGCCCAGGGGATCGTGCTCGGGGGTGGACACGGAAACCCCTTATTGGTGGGAGGAGCAACCAGAGGAGGAATGGCGTAAGAGGTGGATGATGGGTCCTTGGCGGGCAGCACCAGAGGAAGTAGCAATGGAAGAAGAGACTGAGAAGCCTTTGGGTGAAGAACCCGAGTTCGAACACACATACACAGAACTGCCAGCAGAGAACATTGACGTAGACGACCTGTATCCTGAGCCTACCCCCGAAGAGCCGCAGTTTCCACAACCGGCCCCCGGCGAGCGGGAGGGGGGAAGGGGGGGCTTCGAGGGGGGGATGGATGTCAGGGTTTCAGGGAGAGAAGAGCAGATGGGGGAGGAGACAGAGAGCGAGGGGGAAGAATCCCAGAGAGATGAGGAGGAGGATGACGATGCCGAAAGGTCGTCCATGAGTCTGACTAGTGAGTCAGAGGACTCCCAAAAGGGGGCCCCCCTGGTCAGACCAAAGGGGGGACAAGGGGGAAGCAGTGAGGAGCAGGGGAGCGAAGGGAGAAGCCCCAGTGGGAGTTGGAGACAGGAGCCGGCTTCTCAGCCGGAACGGAGTGAAGGGGGTGGAGTTACCAGTGTGTCAGAGGGAGCAGAGCAAGAAAGAGACAGGGGAAGGAGATCGGAGCAGGGCGCTCAGCCGGAAGGGGTGGAGAGCAGCACCGGGAGCAGTGTAGCGGTCGAGAGAAAGGTCAGAAGCAACGTACGCGCGCCAAGTTCAAATGTAGAGGCGCGCGGAAGTGAGGAGAGCCCTGGGGAGGAGCCCGGCCCCAAAGCGAGAAGGAGGGGGGCAGAGGCGTCAGAGGATTCAGCCTTGGGCGAGTCCCGGCGAGGGGGAACCCAGGGGGGCAGAAAGACCCTGCTGAAAAGGAAGGAGAGGAAGAGGTGGTCCAGGACTGGCCTCTTAAATTGGTGCCTCGGCGGGACAGATTCAGAGGGGACTTCAGCGGTCTAACGTTACAGACGTAGAGTCACAAAGATGGAATGTAAACGCAACCATGATCTTCAATAAAGACTTTCTGTAAATAAACCGGATCGGAGTTGGGTCTCTTGTGAGCTGGGACCAAACGGGTGGCTCTGACAATATATATAAAAAGACAATGCAGAGTTAGGTGGACCAACCTGATTCTGTAGAAGGCAACTTCCTATGTCTCTAGGTGGGGGTGCTTTGTTGCTATTTGGTGGAAGCAAGGGATAGACCTTAGACCAGCTTTCACAAAACTGGTTCCCTGCAATTATTTAGACTACAACTCCAAGCTGCCACTGCCAGCATGGCCGGTGGGACTTGCAAGGCCAAAACAGCAGGCAGGTATCTGCCCCAAATTGTCGTTTTTGGAGGGCAACATATAGGAGTGTGCATGGGGGTTGAATAGCAAGGATCCTTAGAAGTTAACCAGTGTTCCTTAAATAAAAGAGAGGGCCCCTTTTAAATTTGAGGCATGGGTGCTGGTATGGCAGAAAGTTTGCCATTCCAATCCAAATGAGCACCAGTAACTGTGGTATAGCTGTGGTACAGCCTGGTGCTGGTTTTTGAACTAACCAGTGAGCAGAAAGAAACAGCTTAGCTTTTAGCACATCTCTATCCATCTCCCCTGCCTCCGCCTGCAATATGGGAGAAAGGAGCATCTAAAAGGTGCAAAGGAGAAAGATGATTAAAGGACTGCAGCAATATATAAGAACTTGCTACTGTTCCTTTTTACTTCTCAAAGATCCAAGTGATTGCATGAGCTTTCAGTGTCCAATTATGTTGAAACTTGACTTTATTGCCACTATTTCAGCAAAGCTGCATGGCTTTGTAACAATTTTATTAGAAAAAGAAAACAGCAACCCACTTTATTTTTATCCCTCCATTCTGTTATGTGTTTAAATGGCATATAATTGCATTTAATAATCCTTATGATTTCATGTGAGCCACCTTGAGGGCATTTTTGAAGACCAAGGGTGGGCTGGAAATTGACAAAACATATAATGACAATTTAAACCAGGATATTTCACTGGATTCTTTATTACAAAAATGTGCATGTGTCTGATACAACCACCTCAAATTCTAAGGGTGCTTTTTTTAGGGGCTGGGAGAATCAGAATGCCTGGAATCCTAAGGTAATGGTAGTGGGGATCCCAATGCCTTTAACCATCTTATCCAGAGCCTTGCTCAACTTGACAGGCTTATTTTTTTAAAAGCACTTTTGGTCTGTTTCCCCTCCCTTTGAAAAATAAAGGGAGGGAAAGTGGTGAGAGAGCTTTAAACATTCTCAGAAGCACATCTGAACCTTTCCCAAGCGTGGCAGGCATGTCATTGGACCAGGAGAACTTTGGATTAAACCAAAGTTTGATTGATGACAAATTAAAAACCTTACCTGATACCATTAACAGCCTGCTGGATCAGGCCAATGAACCACCTTACCCAACATCCTCTTCCTATGGTGGCTAGCTAAATGCCTGTGGGAAGCCCAAAAACCAACCCTGAGCACTGAGTGCAACAGCACTGTTTCAATCAGTGGTTCCTACCAACTAGCATTCAGAAGCATACTGCCTCCAGCAGTGGAAGTAGAACAAACCATTGTTCTACTAGTAGCTATCAATATCCTCCATGGCTTTGTCTAATCCTACTTGAAAGCCAGCAAAGCTTCTTGGCATCAGTGGTGTAGCCTCTCTGCCGCCTCCCCCTCAGCTGGGGTGGCTGAGGGAGAGGCGGTGGGCAGACGTAAGCCCCACGCTGCCGTTTCAGGTAGAGCGGAGCCTGCAGGCGCCCAAGCCACCATGTCACTCCCAGGAGAGATGCGTGGCTCGGGCACGCTGCAGGCCCCGCGGTGAGTGCCGGCCCCCATGGTGTGGCACCCAGTTCCAGCCATGTTTCGTTATGTTTGTTGACTGAACTAAAAAGTTCAAAAGTGAGCCCAATTTTTTAAATTAAAAAACCACACTAATATTTTTGTCATTTTGTCACCCACCTCAGTGATGACACCCGGGGTGAACCGCACCCCCCCCGCACCCCCTTCCTCCACCACTGGTTGGCATCACTGTTTCTTGTGGGAATAGAGTCCATAACTAGGTACTAGGTAACTTCCTTTCACCTGTCCTGAATCTTCCAAGCTCTAGTCATAACCACAGAAAAAGAAATTCACCAATTCACCAATTTTTTAAAAAGAAAATTTCAACTAAAATATTTATTATTTCATTTCATTAAATTAACACACTGCTTGATTGTAACAAACAAACAAAACCTCAAAGATTTACAAAAAGATAAAATAATTTAAAAAATCAAAATTACAACCGTGCTTCCAAACATACAGATGTTACAATACTAAAACAGATTAAGATTATCTCAACTTTCTAAATATTTGGGTAGGCTTGTCCAAACAAGAATGTAAGTGTGCCTTTACATTAAAATATATGCCAAATAATGATAAGCAAATGGTAAAAAAAAGAAAATTAAAATAGAAAAAAATTGAAGGGACTAATATAGCAAAATCTTCCTGTTAAATCTTTAAATTAAAGCATCCGATTAAGAAGAAGAAGAGTTTGGATTTGATATCCCGCCTTTCACTCCCTTTAAGGAGTCTCAAAGCGGCTAACATTCTCCTTTCCCTTCCTCCCCCACAACAAACACTCTGTGAGGTGAGTGGGGCTGAGAGACTTCAGAGAAGTGTGACTGGCCCAAGGTCACCCAGCAGTGCAATGTGGAGGAGCAGAGACACGAACCCGGTTCCCCAGATTACGAGACTACTGCTCTTAACCACTACACCACACTGGCTCTTTTAAATCTTTGCCATTTGCCAGATTAAATCTTTGCCATTTGCCATGTTAACCCCAAGTAGGAGTTACATGAGTTCTAAATGCAACTCAAGCCAGTAGTCTGGCTGCTACATTTTGGATCAGGTGAAGTTTCTCAGTCATCTTCAAGGGCAGCCCCACATAGAGCACATTGCAATAATCCAATCTGGAAGACGTCGTGGAGTGACTGAGAGGAAAGTGAAGATGATAAAGATGATAATAATCCAGTGGAAGACTATAGTTTTATTGAGGATAAAACAGTAAAATCACAAAGTGAATTGCAAATAGTAGTAGTAATAAATGGATGTGAGTAGAAAATGCATGTGCTTAGTACAATCTGAATCACTGATGTGACTCATTAGAGCTGGCAACTGTGCCCCCTGCACAAGCAGATCTCCTAGGCCTTCAGATAGCTACCTCAAATGCAGAAATGTTGCAGGGGATGCTAAATTATTCACTGTTACTTCATCTTTATGCCAGGGAAACACCATGTGCCATGTTTCTCCCTTTCAGGCAGATGTACAAGGCACAGGGACACTGCCAGAAAAAAATTGGCAACAATATGGTCTGGTAAATGACCCTGGTGGCATTTAGCAACTCTCACTTTTTCTGTGATCATCATGTCACCCAAGAAGAGCATTCTCTTCTCTCTTTTTCTTCTGTAGGAGAGGAATGGAGTGGAATATTTCAAACCAGTAACAGCACCAGCCAGTAGAAATTCCAAGGTCTGACAAGTAAAAAAGATTGATTCAATGTGCAAAAGCACTCAAGGCATTATAATGAATTTTGAAATATCATTAAAGTCATTTGTAACAATAAAAGAGAAGAAAATAAATGAATCATAAGGAGTATGGCTTTTAGAAGATTGGGAAAGTCTATGGTCTCTTTGAAAGATTATTCTTCATTCTGTTTTAAAAGGAGTGGGAAGCACATTCTTGACCAGTTCAAGTTTTTAAGTGTTCATGGTGGAATACATTAAGAAGGAAGGAAGAATGGTGAAAAACCCAGAGGTGGTGGTGGGATTTTCAGTTATGCCTTTCTTTAAAATAATCCATTGTCCAGCAATACAGTCAACCAAATTGGTTTGATGTAGCTTTCAAGGATAAGTATCAGGATAAGAAGTGATATATTTTACTATATTTGCTGTTCTAATGCAGAAGACTGAAGTCTCTCCATCTTGAGGTACACCTGTTTTGGAAGATGTACCACATAGTAAACTAAATAGAAATGACATCACTTTCCAAGTGAAAACTGCACACAACTCCTGATGGGAGTCCAAATTTATGACGGTTAATATGCACTTACTTACACCCTGAAGGGTGCCGTTAAGAACTTCCACCCTGACTGCTTACAGCCTAACTAAACCTTCAAAATTTATGCCTAGAAAACACCTGGTCTCTCACTCTCTCTGTCTTAACTGTGCTCATGTCATTTCAGGAATCCTAAAATAGAATATAATCTAGAAAATTCATATGTCTCAACTTTGGGCCTTTTCTTGCAGTTATCATTTATAGTGGTGCAACCGGTATAGTGGTGTAACTACTTTGAGGTTTTCTGCAATCAAGCATTATATAAATTTTATGACATAAATAAATATGGCAGCAATCATTAGCTGCATACAAAATTTCATCACAATAACCAGCTTTGCAATGGCTTGGGTAGATGTGTAGTTCCTCTTCTAATCTTATATACTCCCACAAAATGAGAAATCTGGAAAACTAGGCTTTAAATACCCTGCCCTCCAACAAGGCTGTAAAAGGGTAATCCCTGTGCACATGTTCATCACACCAGAATTTCCTGGCTAGAGGAGCATGGGGACAAGGGTTTATAAGGGTTGAGACTACAGCCATATAACTTTTTTTCAATTCAGACACATCCCACCATTAGTGTCTCACCAATTCAAAGTTCACATTTTCTGTTGTATTCTTT
Organism: Podarcis melisellensis; assembly: GCF_964234715.1. NCBI lineage: Eukaryota > Metazoa > Chordata > Lepidosauria > Squamata > Lacertidae > Podarcis > Podarcis melisellensis. The sequence goes on from NC_138528.1 coordinate 53,175,450, forward strand.
TCTATCTTGTGAGTAACCCTGATCTGCTATTTTCCCCTCTGTTGTGAACTGTACATGACATGTTGCTTTTCCAAGGTTTCTTCTCTGTCTGTGCACATCACAAGACATTATAAAGTTGGGATTACTAGTGCAACGGTAGCTCTTGAAGCACCAGCATCATGTCTCTTGCCTAGTTTATATTTCCAAGCAGCACACATGCAGCAAGAGGCCCTAGGAGGGGTAGAGGGTGGGGACAAAGAAGGAGGAGGTCACAGGCCACCGAGTGGCATTTCTAAGCAGCGTGCCTGATGTGCTGTGCTCCATCGTGACCGCTAGGTGTTGCTCTAGATCTGCATTACATTGTGACTTGAAGCACGTCACCACAACACAAGCAAATCGTGACTCTTAAAGGATGGTTCCTCCCAAATCAAAGTGCCTCACTTCATTAAATCAGATTTCTTCTGAGCAAACATAAGGCAGTTGTTCTAACAACTGATTACTTAATTAGCCGCATGTGCTAATGGGATTTAATTGGCTTGGAGTCGAGAACATCAATCCAATAAACATCAGGGAAACTTTGTCTGTTACTTCAGAGGTACTTTTCACTTTAATCTCTTGATGCTTGAAATACCTGGAAGTGTTATCACCAACTGAAGAACATAACATGAAATGTATAAGAATGCTGGCAAAGGGGCCCAGCTACATCTTGTTTTGCTTGGTTGTGTGCTTTGTCTCAGTGTGTTCTGTTCCTAGAAGGACCCCAACAGTTCTGAGGTGGAACACTAATAGCGGGGGTATTCAAAGTTTTTGTGGCTTGGGCTGGTTCACGGTCCCACAGATGCTGCGGTGGGCTGGCGTGCACGCTCAAGCTCATGCTCAAACACTATTTTCAGTGCTCCTTCCAGTGCAGAGGAAGCGTGTGCAGCTTCCTATTGGCTACAGGAGCTTCCTGCAGCCAATGGGAAGCCGGGCAGTGTCAAGAAAGGCAGTCCCCACTCTGCTCCATGCTGGTTTAGTGTGGTGCACAGGAGCTAACCGAACAGGCAGCGGGGGTCCCCGAGCAGGCGGCGGAGGTCCATGAGCTGCTTAAATGGCCCCATGGGCCACTTGTGGCCCATGGGCCTTAGGTTGCCAACCCCTGCTCAGATTAGTCCCTGTTTGATCAGAGTCTTAAACCTTAATTAAACATGTGATGAGGAGTCTACCCAGACTGCATCTCCTTCTCCCTGTCCCCCCAGCACTCGACTAGCACTCCTTTTGACAGCCCCAGATAGCTCCAGGTGGATAGACCAAACCTAGGGCAATTTGGAGCTGCCTCCACCTGCTTCAGCCAAGTCACCGATCTACCTGATTCAGTCTGATTAGGTTTGGGATCCAGGATTCAGTCAGAGCTGGTGCACAGGCCTAACATTAGCAGCTAAGCACTACAATTATAGATAACTACTTTGAGCAGAGAACATGTAATGGCATATGAATATATGTTTGAATCAGGTTTAAGAGGGAGAACTTTTGTAAGGCAAATGGAACACACTTTTTTATCATCCCAAGCCTCCCCATTTATTGCAGATCACAAGCAATTCATGCTCAATTTTTGTGCTTGCTTGAATATTTTTTTTTTAAAAAAACCTGCTAATTTTCACCCTTTAAAAAACCCCAAACCCTTTCCTTGTATTTTGCAAGGGAAAAGAGCCATTTTATTTTTCTTGTCACTCGAGAAATCTCACTCGACATTTAGTATGGGACATTTGTTAGAATGTCAGGTTGATAAGAGCTATTATTACCCTGAACAGGTTGAAAAGGACAGTTGTCTTGCTATATTTTCCATAATGTACTTTCAGGCTGACAGCTCTGCAACAAGAAAATTGTTTTTTTTTTTTAATCAGACAGACTTTAATTCAATTAATTAGACAATATTTCTCTCTACTCTTTTTCTCTTCCTTTATTTCTGCAACATATTCCATGAGTATCAAGGTCCGAAGTAAACTGCAGCACAATACTATAAATGCAAATGAGCCCTAGCTAAGAAATATTTTAAAAAATAAAGGGGATTTTAAAATCCAAAAATGGAAAAGGATGACTACCATATGTGCAAATGGTTAGGTACTGCTTTGACTTAAGCTGCCTACTATGCTTTTTGTTTGTGTGTTTATCTGTCTGTCTGTTTGTCAGTGTAATACATATATTGTTCTGATATGTGAATAACTTTAAATATAATATTTGTTTTGCTTCAGTGTCACAGAGGTAGTAAACATGTATCTTTAGCTCACAGTTAGGAGATTGTGTTATAAATTGCAGCTCCATATGGATAACCTCACCGGCTGAGGTAAGATGGCTGTTGACCAGCACAAGAGCATTTTGGGTGGCACCTTCAACACTTCAGAACAGCCTTCTCAGGGATCCTTGCCTGGTGTCCATCTTGACGCCAGGTAAACATCATCTTATAATCCAAGACAAGTTATTATGAGTCATACTATTGGTTATTTTCTTTGTTTTCATTTGCTGCTTGGTTGTTTTTTATATTGATATTGGGTATTGTTGTTGTTAGTCATCATCATTGGTAAGCCCCTGCTGGGCCCACACCCTGAAGAAGAACCTGCTCTCTGACTAAGTCAAAGGGATCCAAACTTTGTGGCACTGGAGGCAGAGTTGCAGAGGTGGAAGCCAGCCCAATACCTAGGTCTGATCCAGAGTCTCAGCCTATTGTATCATGGGCTCTTCAGCCAAGGACTCCTGAATCAGGACATCCAGAGTCTGTATCCATGGAGGCACCCAATCCCTCCATGCCAGGGACCTGCACCCCAATGTTGACTGGTCAATAGAGACAGCACACCTAGAGGGAATTGTCAGAAAGGAGGAGGAGGCATTCCTGGCTCCAAGCTGGATGTGCAACCCATAAAGGCTTTCTACTCCTTAAGGAAAAGGGCAGAGTCATGAGAGAGGTTAGCCAGTTGTGTTTAAATGCACTACATAGGGTTGAAATGTGTTCCTTTAGCTCTGATCATACTTCTTGCTTGCCTGGATGGAGGATGAAGAGCTTATGATATTTATTTGCAGTGCGGAAATGTAGCATGGTGAACAGAGAGAGGTAGGAGTCACATCCATTGCCTCACCCAGTTTTTGCCTCTGCCCCTGGCTCATCCACCACTGACATATGACACTCACAAGGTTGCCCAGGATGGAATGTGGGCCTGGGACCAGGGAAGGTTCTCCACATCTTCTCTAAACAGAGTTGACTGATGGTGCTGGTGGGTGAGTGAGCATCTGTGAGTGAGAGAGAGAATTATTTTAACGCCACATTTCTGAGCACCTGTCTTTCTATTTTGCAAGGCTGATCACGTGAGCAATTCAGGAAGTGGACAGATGTCAGTGAGCAATTTATTTTGCATGCTAAAAGCACCTGCTGAATAACAGCATAGACGTTACAATCACTAATATAAAGAAGTTCATTGAGGAGTGCCTGCTTTATTATTCTTTCCAGAGAATATAGTAAAACTTCCTGCTCTGTGTTTTTTTTTTCATTAAAAATGTGTATACAATGATAGGGAAGTCAGGAAGTCTTGAAATAGCTATTTGTGTTATTTTACCTGGCTTTTATGGCTGAAAAGGAATCAAATGTCCAAAGTGCCTTTTGTGCCACTTCTACATTAAGTTGACAGAACATGAAGAAAATGCCTTGAATTTCTCATTATTTTCTCTATAGCTATTTAGATGAGAATTTAAAAACATAAAAGCCTCCAAATTGCAGCTGAACATTTGAGGTGGGAGTGCACCAAATGTGGATTTTCCTTCATAAATAATACACATCTGGCTGGAACCCAACCCAGTTTGGGGGTGATAGACATAAATGGAGTGGGTGAGGAATGGTCGTTGAGGAAAAGTCAACTTGCTATGGTAACTTTTCGTAAGAATAACAATAACCTGCTAGGACTACGTTATGTGCATTTAGATTTGCTTGTAATTTACAACTTCTCATATAAGTCTAGCTCCAGTTATAAGTCTACACATTAATTTCTTGGGGAATAATAGAGATCTTTGGTAATTAGATAGATGGGAGATGTCTAATGTTTTTATAATGAAGTATCTGCTTAATTGTATAACAGTCGGTTATACAAGAATTGGTCTGATAGGTTTGTTTGTTTAAATATATTCTGCAGTTGTCAAAATTTTAGTATGCTTTAATGGGATGCAATTACATATTTTTTTTCTGCCTTTTTCTTGGAGACTTTTCAGGTGATAGATATTTCAATTGTTTTCTCCTCAGTTTCAGTCCAAGGACTTAATAAAACATCACTGTAGTTTTTATTATCTCTGTTGAATGATCTGGCCCTCTAAAACCATTTCCATTTTCACTGGCTGTTCAAGGCACTGAATTAAATTCCCCCACAAAAAATGACTTTCTAGAATTTGGGAGCTGGTGGTGGCATAAAGAACTGAGGGGGAACCATTTCAGTGGCTATCACTTATCCTGGAGTGATAAATTAAAGATTTTGGGGAAGAGCACAAGATTACAGGAGAAATTTCTGTTCAAGGAGCAACTGTGTTATGAAGTGTAAGGTGGTGGTGGAGGAAAATCAAAGTGGAACTTTGAGTGCAGATGTTTGGTTTCTTACTGCCAGTGCCTAAAGTAAAACAATTAGGCACCAAGCTTTATTATTTGGAAGGGGATTGTATTGTTTTTGATTTAAAATATATGTCTGGATTAATTAGGGTGGCATATCCTATTTCACTGCTTGAGGCAAAAGGGGAAGTGCTGTTTTGCCCGGCTGCGGCCTGTACCCTGTTGCCTTCATCGTCAGTGTCAATTTCCAGTGAGATCTCATGTGTTCAGCATGATCTCATGTGATTTCGCTGAAATCTCACCAGAAAGCAGCACTGATGCTGGCACTGCTTCTCAGCAACATAGTGGGCAGGGTGCTGCCTCAGAGGCTTCTGCGGCCTGAGGCAGTGACGTCACCTCACCTAATGATTGGACCAGCCTGGGGATTAATGCAATGTCCTGTAACCTCCATTCCAGTGGGTAGAGTTTCAGGGCATACCACAAGGCTGCCATCGCCACTAGTTCTGAAGGCTGTACAATATCTCCAGGATCAAAGGCAATTTGCCTCCAAATACCAGGCACTCAGAAGGACAATACAGGCCTTTGGTCTGATCCAGCAGGGCTCTTCTGTAGGTTTGTCTCAAAATGTGCCATGTGTAAATATTTCTATGGCTGCATACAGCTAGGCTGCTTTAATCTGTTTGACTTCAATGGGACTCAAGCAACCTAAGTCATATCCCCTAAGCACCCTATTAGGAAGTAAATTCTACTGTAATCAGTGAGATTTACTTCTGAGCAAACACGTGGAGATAAACATTGTCAGTCTTCTGTGACAAAAGATCTGCTAGTTTTCCCCAGAGCTAAACCCAACTATCACACCTTCTCTGTCCCAAATATTGGAGACCCTAAAACCCCAAGTATTCTCCTTTGTACATTAGCCTGGGCTGCTTGGTTCATATTGGCATCTCTGTTGCACCATGCAACACTTTGATATCAACGCATGGGGGGAAAACGTGCACAATGAAATAACCTTGTTTGAAGAAAATGCCTGGCTTACTGCAAGTCCAATTTTCTGTCTCTGCAGAACACAGTGTGTGCTTTTTCATTATTATTTTTCCAGAAGGGCCTTCACCTAAATAGCCAATCCAACTAGATCAATGGCATGATTATTTGTTCCAAAATTAAGTGGATATAGAAGATGTGGGAGACAAAGATGGGAGGGGGAAAATTGATTCAGTTCACATTTAAAAGGCAAATCTATCACATTTGTACTTTACCAAACAATATGAGAAGCAAGCACAGCCATCTTTCAAAATTCACAGTTATCTGAATTTTTGTTATGCAGTTCCTGGACCAAATAATGTTTAATGCATATACTTGGGGGAAGTGTGCATACAAATGAATATGTTAGTGGAAAGCAACATAAACACATGCATTATATTGAGCGGAATTGCTTGCAAAAATGGGAACATCAGTCAAAACTGCATACAAAAAAAGTGTTTATCACGAGAAATTCACACTAAGATACTGATGGATTTTCTTGAGCATTTTTTGAGAGGGGGAGAATGTTGCAAATTGCTGCAGATATGTGGAGAACTGAATTTAAGATTGGAAGAAGAAAGAACTGAGAGGACCCAAATTTACAGAATCTTCCATCCCTTGTGGAAGATAAAAGCTGAATTCCCAGTGGCTCCTTGTCTTCTTGTTAATTAACTCCAACAAAATCACCCTGCTTGGTGTTCCCTCCCCACTCTAAGTAGCACTCTTGATGCTGCATTGCACGACTTCTGAATGCCTCTTGCGGTTCCCCACCGATTCGCCCCACGCTGGCCTGCTGGCTGCCCTGTTGTAGCTGCTTCGTTTGCTCTGTGGCAGTCCTCTTTAACAGGGCCTTGTTTTCTCTGAGCCTGTCAAGTGTCAAGATGCTGAAGGGGGCTTGAAAAGAGCTCTGGAGTCCCTAGTGGTGACAGAGGAGGAAAACAAATGGCTCTTTCTTTCCCCCTTTCATTCGCCGGGAAGTGTCTGGGAGCAAAGACAGCAGCTGCACCACAGTGAATGCTAACTAGCGGCTGGGAGGGCATCAAGAGCTTTTTTGATGCTGTTTACTAATTCTGACATGGTGGTTTTGCCACTTTAGATTCCAAGCTGCTGTTTTGTGTCACATTTGCAATAAGTTTCCTCAGCAGGGCTCTTTTGTCCTTCAAGCGCCTTGTAAAAAAAAGTATAAAGAAATGTCTTTATATTAAAGGAAACAGTTTGACTCGAGAACAATGGGAGTAAACAGGTTGCTTCCCATGGTTTGTTTTCTTCTTGTTCCTCCCCCCCCCTTTTTATCCCTTAACCTTAAGTCTGTTTTGAACTGAAAGGCACTGCAACGCTGGCCCCAGAGTTTGTGGGCTTCATATGCCGGGCAGGCTAATCCTTGGAAGGGAATGGCGTTGAGTTCAAGTGAGTTTTCTTTCAAGTAAACGTGCAGAGGAGGATTGCAGCCACAATTTTGGGATGTCTCAGGGTGTTGTTGTTTAAGTCGAAGGACTCCATCTGCACTATACAGTTAAAAGCACAATCATACTGCTTCAAACAGTCATGGCTTCTCTCCCAAAGCATCCTGGGAAGCAAAGTTTGTTAAGGGTGACCCCCCGGGCCATCTGTATAGGGAAGTTTTTAAATGTTTAATGTTTTATTATGTTTTTATATATGTTGGAAGTCACCCAGAGTGGCTGGGGCAACCCACTCAGAGGGGCAGGGTATAAATCGTAAAATTATTATTATGGAATAGGACGTCCCCTATTTTCATTGGAGAAATGTTGGAGGATATGTGGGCGTGACCTAGAAAATTGGCCATGCCTGGCTGCCCCTCCCTGAAAGGAGGCCGCCCTAAAGGGGGCCTAATAATAGGCATCTCCCTCAACCTACATTCTAAATTTACTCTAGTACAGGCCTTGCCTCCTTACGCCCTTACCGGGCTGATTGCGGGGGAAAAGATCTCACTTCTAGTTACAAATGTCTACTTGCCACCTGGGGGTTCTTCCCCTGAACTTGGCTCTAAATGGGGCTCTCTAGAAGAGCATTTGCTCTCATGCTATGTTAAGTTTCCTAATACCCCGGCCATAATAGGTGGCGATTTTAACGCCCGCACAGCAGCAAACTGGGACTCGCTGACCAAAGCCAAATGGTGGGTTACTCCAAACCTTGATAATTATGATCTGGAACATATCATGAGGAGAACTTCTAAAGAGCCATGCCTGGCCCAGCAGTGTAATTTTAAGCTGTGCAAATTCTTTGGAGGGCCAGATACTGTTCACATGTCTTACATTGCTGCCTCTGATATAGTCAATGTAGATGCATCATGATATGAAATAAGTACCCTTACATACACTACTGTTCTGCAGTACGAGCTGATCTGTAGCCTGGAGTCTTCTTTGAAACTCTTAAATGTTTGCCGAAAGAAAAGAAAAGAAAACACAGTTGGGTTTGTCATATTGTAACACATCCGCAGATTTATTTATTCTTGCAGCTTTCCTTTGAGTAGAAAACAGCTGAAGTAATGGCAATGGAATTTTGCAGGCGTTAAAGAAAAGTGACATGACCCATCTATATGTATAATAGTTGAAAAAGCATTTTCTGAGCTGCCTCAGCACAAGGTGATTGGCCATCTGTGTCCCCTACTGAAATGGCAAGGCAGTGAAGTTCAGTCTTTGGCATTTTCTGCATACAAATTTCCTTTCCTTTTCAAAGATTTTTTTAAAACCTCATTGAAATCAGAAGCGAATGGTAAAAGTCTTAAAATAATGCAGGAGCAAGAACAGGGTTTGAAACTGGAGGAGCAGGAATGGTAGGCGAGATGGAACAAACTCTCCATTTAGGTCCATCTCAGCTAGAACTAAAGAGATGGCACTTAAAATGCTTCATGAGCTGGACTTAACACCTCGGAGATTATCCTATATAAATTCTACACTTTCACCATACTGTTGGAGGGGATGCCAGCAAGTGGGTACCTATAGACATCTCTGGTGGGATTGTGGAAATATACAAAAGTTATGACTTTCATATCACCATCACAAATTGTAGCATAATGACCACCTCATAACCAGAACATCTAAATATATTTGAAGAAAATGATAAAGGGTCATGTTGTAAGGAACTGATGACCCACATGCTTTTTTTAGTGGTGGCTCCTTGTTTGTGAAATGCTTTTCTCAGTGAGGGCCACCTGGTGTTTTTGCTGCCAGGTAGAGACTTACCTCTCCCCCCCAAAAAAAAGTTTTGGATGGACTACATTGATGCTATTTGCTTTTTTTGTTTTTCTGCCAAAGTCTTTCTGCTGTTTTTAGGGATCACTTTCTTTTTTTATGAATTGCATGTGGCTTTCTGTGAATGTGTTTTCCATAAATGTGTTTAGATTATAATGTATTTTTTACTTACGCTTTTAAATATGGTGTAAGTTACTTGGAGACCATTTTGTGTAACGAGTGACCAACAGCTTCAGTAATATGTTGCTATTGTTGTTTATTTGAAACCAATGAGAGGGGAATTAATTTACTGCCAGAACAAGTAGATTTGGGATTCAGTGGACCTAAGGCCATCCCACACACTCCAGAATGCCTTAGATCGGGCAAAAGACAACTATTGTGTACATGTATAAGCATGGAGCTTTGGGGGGAGTTTCTAAATCAGCAGAACATCCAGCCGACAGATCTCCACCCTCCTATTCTAACCTCTCTATCAACTGGACTTCAGCAGGGGGTAGGAGTGCTCTGTAGCAAATGTATTGTGGTATTTTTTTTAAAAAAAATAATGCATCTGCTCCACTGTCCCCTAAAACTGGTGCAACTGTCCTTTGGATGTGTATCAAGTCAGGAGCATGAACTGTGCAGGGTGTTCAGAGTAGTTGATAGTGCTATCTTTATGGCAGGATATCCTTAGATTATATAGGCTTTGGTGTCTGTCTTATCTCTATAATTCTTGACTGTTAAGGAAGAGGCTTTCTAGATTATTCTTCCATTTAGTTCTATTAGTCAGCAAACATTTTGCTCCAGGCTGGCATACACAAGGCCTAACTCTTTTTAGAAGTACGCATGTGTTGCTAGAGAATGATCAAGCTAAAGGTGTGAGTGATGTACGTGCTCTCCACTTCGATAACACTGTCAAGTTGTTTAAATTAATTAACATCTCATGCTGGATACGTCACCGTGACATGTCACCTGACAGGTTCAGCAATTTGCTTCTCAGCTCTGTATCATTTGTCATCTTAACTGCTGGGAGTCGAGCAATATGCATCCAGGTATGCTTAGGGAGTAATTATTTAAAAAACCCCAAAACCTTTTCAAAAAAGATTTTTTATTTTATTTTAAGGATCTGACAGGGGAGTGTGCTTCTGCCCACCTGGTGCCCCAATGGTCTTCCCCCAACACTAAAATTATGTTTGAAAGAAATGTTGTACTGCAGCAGGGTATAATGTGGTCCCATGACTGATTCTCCAGTTTGCAAGTAACATATGAACATGCGAACAGCCTCCTGGATCAGACCAATGGCTCACCTGGTCCAGCATCCTGTTCTCACAGTGACTGACCAGATGCCTACAGGAAACCCACAAGCAGGAATAGAACAAAAGAGCACTCTCCCTCTTGTGGTTTATTCAGAAACATTACTGTATTCAGAGCATAGTTATCATGGCTGGTAGCCACTGATAACTCACTCCTTCATTGAATTTGTCTAATCTTCTTTTAAAGACATCTAGAGGCCTGAACTGCCCCCTGTGGGAGCGAGTACCATAGTTTAACCATTTATTCTTTATTTACTTATTCCATAAAATTTATACACCACTTGATTGTAAAACAACAACAACAAAATTCAAAGCAGGTTAGAAAGGAAATAAAAATAAAATTATCAGTACAAGGGGTTAAACACAACTATTTAAAACATTCAAAAAAATAAATAACTCAGCAATCATCTAAGAAAGCGTGTTCTCCTTCATGGAGAGCACGTGTTGCGGTGGGGGCCACCAGGACACTCCAAAGTTGGGGGCGGGCTAACTGATCGTTGGCCACTGATGCGATTGGGGCTTCCCTTGTTGTTGGGAAGAAGTTAATGTTGCCATTTATTGATTGACAGCCAGAAATACTAAAGCTCCTTGCACGAGGCTAGGGCTTCCTCTTTTCGCCTGGGCATCGGATTGCCCGTCCCTCCCTCCCTAGAATAGGGTTGTTCACTTTGACCTTGCTATGCCTGTCATGGGGTCATCTGCTTTGGAGCGGGGGCCTGGTAGGAATTTTGTCCATCTGGCTGATTGGCTGGGGCCATTTGGTTTTTGCCTACTGCGTAGCAAATCGTCACAACTTGTAAGGTTGTGGTTAGGCATTGGTTTATGGTTTGGTTGGTTGAGGGGCATGGATTGGCTGTGCCTGCCCCTCTAATGCTGCTGCTGCAAGGGATTCCGTTAAAGGAATTGGGGGCTAACTATTGCTTGTCCTCTCTGTCAAGGGGGCTCGGGCCATAGCAATGAGCTCCTGGTTGCATTTGGGGTGAGGGCAGGTTCCCTGCTCTGCGTAACCCCCAAGTGTATTCCCCCATTCTGACTTTCGCATCGTGCGGAATGTCAGTCTGTCCCCCATGGTGGGGGCAGATAGTCGCAACCAATGCCTAAGCAACCACTCACAAAATTTGTATTTTAATAAAGTTGTGGCCAAAATTATGCAAAAATCTTAAACAAAAAATTCTGTGTGATGTGTGAGTTATTGGGGTGGACCTGGGGACCTCGACACGCAACAAATGTAAACCTACATTTACATTCCACATGTCTGGATAGGCGTTATCTTAAAAAAAAAAAAGTTTTTACTAGGTTCTGAAAAAAATACAGGGAATGCACCTGCCTGATGTTAATAGGCAGGGAGTACCAAGGTGTAAGTCATGGGTAGGCAAACTAAGGCCCAGAGGCCAGATCTGGCCTAATCGCCTTCTAAATCCAGCCCGTGGACGGTCTGGGAATCAGCGTGTTTTTACATGAGTAGAATGTGTCCTTTTATTTAAAATGCATCTCTAGGTTATTTGTGGGGCATAGGAATTTGTTCATCCCCCCCTCAATATAACCCGGCCACCCACAAGGTCTGAGGGACAGTGGACCAGCCCCCTGCTGAAAAAGTTTGCTGACCCCTGGTGTAGGTGCTGTCACACTAAAAGACTTAGAAAGACACTAAAAGATTCTTAGAAATGCTGAACAGGTATTATGTGGTACCTGTAATAGTGCCAGATCCGCTGATTGAAGTGGTAAAGTAGGCATATATGGAGAAGACAATCTCACAGATAAACTGGTCCCAAGATGTTAAGGGCTTATATACAAATAGTAGCCCCTTGAACTATCCCAAGTAGCAAATGGGCAACCAGTGCAAATCTCTGATAAGGTCTCACCTTATATGCTGATAAGGTCTCACTCATACCAGTTACAGAATTGTGCACTAACCACAGCTTCTGGATCAAGTGCAAGGCAACTCTCGCATCAGATATTTGAGGATTCACTGAATATGGTTGACAAGTCAAGATACGCTCTTGACAACTGCTTGTGTTGTCTGTCAGGAGCCATTGATAATACCTCTGTTGTTTTAGATTAGAAATAATGGATTAGAGCAGTTCTAATATGCTAATATTTTGCAGGGAGTTCATATCAAGTCCACCTATGGAACCTGATGTGGAGACTACAAGTAATTTTGCAGGCTATAGATGCTTGCCACAGAACCGTTAATATTAATTGCTTTGGTTAGGCTTCTTGACAATGACCACCTGGTGCGTTAAACTATAGACAATCATGAAATGATAATTATGAAATTATCTAGCCACATAATATCCAGCATCCATATCCTACATAGAAAGCTTTTTGTTTCAAATGGAGCATCCGCACAACTCTGTTTCATATGTGGATTAGGCACATTTGCACATAGCAACCCCATCAGTGCTAGTGATGTCACCAATACTCATAATTATTCCACCCTACACATCTAGCCTGTTCAGAATTCCTGTATGCGTAACAAGGCCTGACTCTGAGCCTCCTAAATGGTAATACATTAGCAATTAAACCTGAGACTGATTATGATTCATGTGATCTTTTTATGCACCTGTGTAGCCTGCGTGGTTGGCATGACAAAACAGCGAAACCCTGCCATCTTTCTGCATGTTCAGATGTTGCTTTCTCTAATATTCAAGGAAATGAAAAGGTCCACTCTTGGCACAGAATAAATATGCTTAAACTCTTCAGTTACTGTTTCCGCTTCTTTAAAAGTTTGCATCTGATACTGTACAATAACTGACTGTGTAGAAAGATTCAGATCGGCTAATTTGTCCACCACATTACTTTGTATATTGAGCCATCAGAGAATGGCACATTGTGACACATTACCTCAGTAACCTGTAAAGGGAGACAGGAAGAAACTGCAGTGGCGTAGCGTGGGGGGTGCAGGGGGGGCCGGCCGCACCGGGTGCAACATCTGGGGGTTAGGGTTAGGGGGCGCACATCCACGGGTTAGGGGGCGCAAATTACTTGCCTTGCCCCAGGTGCTGACAACCCACGCTACGCCACTGAGAAACTGTGGTGCATTTTGCACACAGATGCAGCATTCTGGTCTGAACAAAGTCCCAAAATCCTAAAATGAATGTGTTGGATCGTTAACACGTTGAGTGATGCTCCACAAACAAGATCAGAATGAAGCAGTTCCCTCTCTGTATCATGACTTCTCGTCATCCAAAGAAATAGCAGTAAACTGAGGAGAGATAAAAGAGAGTACATTTTCCTACAATGCATAATTAATAGTTGGGGAGCACTGCAAAAAGACATTGTGCTAGGCAGTAGATTAGATTTCTTTGCAGCAGATTGGAAAATAATAACGGAAGATGGCTCTGTCAATGGCTATTAGTTAACATGGCTCTATGTGACCTCCAGAGACAATTTGTATCTCATTAGCCACTTGGGGGGGGGGGGAATCTAGGATGGTGGACTAGATGGGCCTATGAGTCTGATCCAGCAAGGCACATCTTATTAACATACACAAACGGAATTCTAAAATCTGTAACAAAATTGGAATGGGGGGGGTTGCAAGTATTTCCAGATACTTCACGCTGAACTCAATTTATATAATCTAGAAGAGCTTTGCTTGCTAAATCATGGTTTATGGTATCCTGGCAGGCATACATTATTGGTTTTCTGTTCTCAGTGTAGGATAACCTGTCACTCCGAAAGCAGTTTTTCTTTCTTGTTTTCATGTACTGTAATCTCCATGCATTCATTTCAGTGCATCCACTCACATGCAGTAAGTTGAGACTCAACTTACATTATTCTTGCCCTCTTAACAAAGAATAAACCTGTGTTATATGCTGATATTGACTCACATGAGACTACCTGGCCTGGGAAGTTGGAGCTGTGACTGACTCCAGCTACAAATGCTAAGGTGGCTGAACAGACTCTTGGGTTGGGGCATTGTTTAGATTGGTCAGGCTGAAAGAAGTCTAGGCACATGTTACAGTATATGTATTTTTTGCCCACAGGGGAAAGGTATTTGAAAGTCTCCAAAACATGTTAGTTTATTACTGGCAAATATTCAGCCAAAGTAGTAGTAGATAAGCAACTAAATGTAACAACAAATGTTTCTGAGGAACTATGAGCTGTATCTTACTAAATCCTACTCAGAGTAGACCCATTGAAATTAATAGACCTAAGTTGTGTCTGTTAATTTTAATGAGTCTTGTCTGAGTACAGCTAACACTCAATACAGTCCTATTATTGTCTTGTAACAGGGAGATCGGATATATATATAATAATAAAATTGAATTTTTGCATGCACATCAGAAGATTATTTGTTCATTATCAAAGCACATGCACATTAGCTCAGCAGTTCTCATCCTTATTAACATAATAAACACATTATAATTTCTTAAGTATGTTAATTATTGAATTTATTCCAATAACCTAAAACATTCATGTGTAGGGTTAGTGAGATATTGGTACTGCCGGTCAGTGTTAATTGCAGTAGCGTTGTAAAGCAATACTTGCAATTAGCTGGGTCTCCATCTCTGTAACATTTTTCATGTCTGATTAGTACCTAATGTCCTGACAGCAAATGAATTTCATCATGTGTAATTGGTTTGGAAAATTGGGAATTCATACTGCACAGATCTTCAGATGTGTGCGCCCCATCTATATTTTATTGTGCTCGTTGTTATGAAGTGTGTGACACAGATTGGCTGACCTGCTGTGATGTCATGGAATGTTGTGACTATCAGGGAACAAAACTGTCAGAATGTTTCCAGTTCAACTTCTGGGAAAGTTATCTGTTTGTCTGGGTTTACAATTTCACACAGGCTCCAGCAACAGGAGTAGTTTTGTGGGGCAAGAAGATGAATACATGAAAGAGGACCTATACACAGGAAGTATAGGACCTATTGTATCTTTTGCTCTATAAGACTCACCTTTTCCCTCCTAAAAAGTAAGGGGAAATGTGTGTGCGTCTTATGGAGTGAATGCAGGCTGTGCAGCTATCCCAGAAGCCAGAACAGCAAGAGGGATTGCTGCTTTCACTGCGCAGCGATCCCTCTTGCTGTTCTGGCTTCTGAGATTCAGAATATTTTTTTTCTTGTTTTCCTCCTCCAAAAACTAGGTGTGTCTTGTGGTCTGGTGTGTCTTATAGAACGAAAAATACGGTAAATGATAGGGAGCTAAGAGACCAAGTGGCTGAATGAATAATGCAAACAGGCAATAAACCAAGACACCTGACAAAATAGTAGGTGAAGGAAAATGGGAGTTAAATACAGGGCAGGAGAAAGTACAGTGATACCTTGGGTTAAGAACTTAATTCATTCTGGAGGTCCGTTCTTAACCTGAAACTGTTCTTAACCTCAGGTACCACTTTAGCTAATGGAGCCTCCTGCTGCCGCCATGCCGCCACCGTGCGATTTCTGTTCTCATCCTGAAGCAAAGTTCTTAACTTGAGATATTATTTCTTGGTTAGCGGAGTCTGTAACCTGAAGCGTCTGTAACCTGAGGTACCACTGTATACAGTAATGAGAGGTAGCCCAGAAGAAATGTTTGAAGTTGGGGTGGGCAGGAGTGAATGCAGATGCAGTGTATAAAAAGGCATGAAACTATGACCAAGAAACAGATGTTAAAAGAAGAACAGATTAGGCAATGGGCTGAAAAGTAGGGACTTGGGGAAACAAGAAGTGGTAGAAGCACAATAAAAAAAGTCAAGGAGAGTGAAAGGTTCAGAGATAATCCTCCCTTTGAGTTTGATGTGGGAAAGAAAGGCATACTTTTGACAGAGGCTGGGTAGGGAGCCTGCTGGGCAGAGGACGGTGAAGTGTAGAGTCCTCTGGATGCAGGACTCTGTTCAGGCATTCTTATGAACATGCATATGTTGTAGAGTGGACTGCACCTCTCATTAGAGACGGG
Source organism: Podarcis melisellensis (assembly GCF_964234715.1). NCBI lineage: Eukaryota > Metazoa > Chordata > Lepidosauria > Squamata > Lacertidae > Podarcis > Podarcis melisellensis. Next base: position 53,191,397 of record NC_138528.1, read on the forward strand.
AAAACCTACTGGGGGGGGAATGGAAAAAACAAAACAGGGGAGAATTCTGGAGTATGGGGGGAGGGGTTCCCCAGAAGCCATTTTTTGTTTTTCTAGAAAATTATTATTATTATTATTATTATTATTATTATTATTATTATTATTATTATTAATTTTCTTTTAGGTTGACCAGAATGTTTAAAACAAGGTGTCCATATAGTTATTCCCCAAAATGATTTCTAAAACTGTGTAACAAGTACCAGTATCTGATCAATACAATTTTTGTACACCGAGGACAAACAAGTCCTGAGTTGCACATGACAACATTACTCTCACATGCAAGAGCAAGATGCATTTCTGCTTCTTGGAGGACACTACCATTGTCACAGGAGAGAGAACAAGGATTCAGTGCTTTGTTTGCTTGTGACCTTCCTCTTGTCAACATAGTTGGTGGGTTTGTTTGGGGGAAAGTACATAATTTTGTTGGCATACAATTCGTGCTGCTGCAATTCTGTTGGGTCCAAGATTCAAAAGCAGAAATGTAAGTGATGACAGAATAATAATAATAATAATAATAATAATAATAATAATTTATTATTTATACCCCACCCATCCGGTTGGCCTTCCCCAGCCACTCTGGGCAGCTTCCAAAAAATATATTAAAATACTGTAATACACCAAACATTAAAAGCTTCCCTAAACAGGCCTGCCTTCAGATGTCTTCTAAAAGTCTGATAGTTGTTGTTCTCTTTGACATCTGGTGGGAGAGCATTCCACAGGGAAGGCGCCACTACTGAGAGGGCCCCCCACCTGGTTCTTGGCTTATCGCAGTGAGGGAACCGCCAGAAGGCCCTCAGTGCTGGACCTCAGTGTCCGGGTAGAACGATGTGGGTGGAGACGCTTCTTCAGATATACTGGACCAAGGCCATTTAGGGCTTTAGAGGTCAGCACCAACACTTTGAATTGTGCTCGGAAACGTACTGGGAGCCAATGTAGGTCTTTCAAGACCGGTGTTATGTGGTCTCTCCAGCCACTCCCAGTCGCCAGTCTAGCTGCAGTCTATTTCTGCATTTGCCTGGATTACAAATAAAATAGCACACTTAGGGCCTGATGTTGGAAATTAGGCGAATGTAATTTGTAATTATTATCTGACTGTACTTTTAATATACCAGACATGATAATTCTATGGTAAACTGAGTTATACATAATGCATTTCATGTTCCTAATATGACATATTGATGTTTGAGACATGAAGAATATTTTTTTAAAAAAGAAATGTTACCTTTTCCTGAAAATCCGCCCCCCCAAATAAATTATGCTTTTGTATGAAATAAAAAAAAAAACTTTTCCCCATGAATGTTGGAATCTTATTTCATATCTGTCACGAGAGCATTGTTTTTCTATAGAGCAAAGAGATGGTTCTCACTATGCACAGCAATGTTTTACTGAAATGTCACAACATTTTGCACCATTTGGACAAATCTGAGCTGTCACAGTGCCAAACCAAACACATCCTTGAGAATATAAATACCCTCCTTCATGCTCTGAATGATAAAGGGAGATATATGTGTTTCTTAATCTCTTGGAAGGGGAAGCATTATCCTTTGGTGAAATTTTCTTGGACAAGTTGAATGAGAATCACAAAACCCACTGTGTTCTGTTAGTGACCATCTGTCATGGTAATGCACGCTTTGTTATGTTCATATTGGTTCTCTGGATTCTCTTCGGCTAAGTTTTTTGTTTTGTTTTGTTTAAATCAATATGTGCCTGTCTAATATATAAGTTCTCAGCAGTCTTTTCATCACCATGTAAGGACATAACTACACAGCAGGTGTCTTCCCCGTGGTACGCCAGTAGCACAGTATGCCCTGTTTACCTCAGTCACTCTCTATGTACATTCCGCAGTAGTCAAGAGCATTCATGCTGAGTGGTGTCTGTCAAGTGTGTGTAAAAGGAGTTGAACAGAGAACTGAACCCCCCCTCCTGCTGCACTACAATTTTAGACTGAATCTGCTTGAAATGCCTGTCACAAAATGGTGTTCCCATCTGTTCACAAGTTCCCTAAATTCACACTTCTTTTTCAAATTTCCCAAATATCCTTGGGAAAGGAAAAGCTCTGAGAAAATTCTCATCTCCACAGTGAGCTGAGTTGTTCCAAGGAGTATCTTAGCTCACAGACCATGCCCTTGGGTATCACCAGGCTGCCATTTCTGGGTGGTGGGGAAGGGTGGTTTAAAACATGCCCTGGAAATGTAGGTATCTGCATATGAAGTGATCTGTTGCACAGATTTCCCTGTGAAGAGCAATTGACTGTTAAAGCACTCTGTAGCTCTGTGAGGGGAATAGAAATGGCCTCTTGGCACTCTTTGTCATGAATCCTCATGATTCTTTGGGCGAAGCAACAACTGTCTAAAGTGGCATGATACTACTTTAAATGTATAGTGGGGATTGGTCCTTAGTCTAAGTCTGCATAAGCTTTGTGCAAGTAAATCTGGATGGATGTTCCAAAGGAAAGTTATCTGGAGGAGCCGCTTCTCCTTGTTCATGTTGTGGCGTTTGCCTCCTTGGTGGGTCATAAGGAAAGGGTTAAATGTGTGTGAAGTGATTGGCCAGTGGGAATCCAAGGGGAGGAGTTAGAGTTAGAGTTGGAGTTGTGTGGAAGTTAGTTGGGAGTTGGAGAAGGAAGAGGGAGGATAAGTCTGTGGGTTGGTCGAGTTGTGTTGTGAGAGAGTGAGAGAAACTGATAGGAGGAGTCAGATAGACAGTTGGGATAATTAGTTAGCAGTTATTAGGAAAGGTATAAACCGGTATAGAAACTAAGATTAAGAAACTGACAAGAAAAATTATCTGAAACCATAAACTTGTTAAGGCTTATAAAATAAACTTGCTTATTTGATTTAATGTTAACAACTGTCTGGACTCTGTGTGTACCTGAGAGAAACGGGTTGGTGGTAGCGGGAAAGCAATCACAGTGGTGGCACAGGGATCAATAATCCGTCTGGGGACCCTGTGTGATCGCCACACATGTGAATGACAATCTTCTCCATATAGCTCCCATGCTGTGTTCCTTTACTAAAGTTATGCCTTGCTTTATCCCAATTGTTGGTGTGTTCCTTCTTCTCCCCACTGCCACCCATGCAACATATTTTTTCAGTTAATGGAATGAATATTTTTCAATTACAAGCACAAGCTTTTCAAATGAGAAAGCAAATGTCAGAGGGGCAATGGTAAAAACCAGCTACTTCATCTACCTTAGCAATTAATGTATTTATGAAAATCATATATTGATTTATGTTAATTAGATACAATTTAAGGGTAAACGTCTGGCTAGTGTTGCTAAAGGGCATCAGCTCACTTTTATTTTAAGTCTCCACACTGTTACTTTTTCTCAAAAGTCTCTGTTTTGTCAAATGACTTCATTGTGCTTTCCACTAAAATGCCATAGAGGAGAAATTGACTATTTTGATCCCTAGGGTATCAATGTAAAATAATAATAACAACAATACAAGCTGGTATTCTTTCTGTATAAGTAGCTTTTTCCTTGCAGCTAAACATTTCTTACAAAAGCTAACATTAGGAACAGAAGTAGTGGATATGGTGTAAGGAAAAACAGGCAGTTTTGCCATAGACTTTCTGCCCTTTCGGGATAAAAACTAATGACAGTGCAATTCATTTTAATGGGGTGCACAGGATATGGGAAGCATTTAGTTACTGAGAACAAGAGTTAGTATATCTGCTTTCTTATTAATTAATTTATGGCTGTATGAGACAATGAAATGCAAAAGTCTTCACGACACTCTCTCTGAAATCTCAAGTGGCATCCAAAAGTATATAGCACAAACTGGCAGATCATTTTCTAAGATACCTTGGAAGTCAAACGGAATCCGTTCCAGAAGTCCGTTCGACTTCCAAAATGTTTGGAAACCCAGGTGTGGCTTCTGATTTGCTAAAGGAAGCTCCCACAGCCAATTGGAAGCCACAGAAGCCCCATCGGACATTCGGCTTCCAAAAGAATGTTTGAAAACCAGAACACTCACTTCTGGGTTTTGATTGTTTGGGAGCTGATTTGTTCAGGAACCAAGGTGTTCGAGATCAAAGGTACAACTGTATATGGTAGGTAGATTAGAGACAGAGAGACTAGCCTGACTCATTAGCACTGGAAACAAAATGGAACTCACATTGGGCAGACTTCTGTACATATCCTTCCAGAATAGGTCACAAACATTACCACTGATGAGGTCAAGTGCAGACAGCTTTCTCTCTACCCCTACCTCGCAGTTATACCCCCACACTGTTAAGAAATCACTGGCTTTAATGTTTAAATACCATCTACAGGATGGAAGAATGCAGCAGAACAATTTCATCCCCTGAGAAGAAAAAAGAATGTAGACAGTGGAAGTGAGTTGCATAGAATATATGTGTGTGTGTGTGTGTGTGTGCGCGCGCGCGCACGCATATATATATGTATGTATGTATATATATGTGTGTGTGTGTATCTACATATATATATGTATGGCAACCAGCCTGGAGAATCTCATGCCAGAAGAGTTGCAATTACTTACTAAATGTGTTCTGCTTATCCAGAGGAGATGGATTAGCTATCTAGCCATTTGAAATGCCATCACTACGCCACAGCAGATAGGAATTAAGACTGCCTGCTCATTTAAAGGTGCCTAAGATGATAAGCACCTGTGTAGCTGAGCAGCCATCTAAGAAACTGGACAGATTGGTCTCCTAACATGTTATATTGAGACCACTTAAGAAATAATAGTATCAAATTGAAGCATTATGGGAAGTAGATAGGAATGGCTGTCACAGTTAATATTCTTATTCTGGATAAATACATATGGAAGGCAACATATTTACACACAAGGGTGCTTATTATACCTTATATTTCGCTATGCACAGTACATGGGCATGCTGTGAATTTTGATGGTAACTGATCAGATCTGGACCACCTGAACATGTATACACATCACTGGTATACACAAATATTTTCACATTTATTGTCCGAGAGATGGAAAGGAATTTTATTTAGTTCAATTTTTAAGCAAACCAACCTAATTTGCACCTCGGACTAATGCACAGATTGGAATGTAATTATCCTCCTGATTTCACGCTGCTCTGAATTTTATGGAACAGTTTTTAGCTTTAAAAAATTAACAAAATGCATTTTTTAAAAAATCTGTATCCCACTCCCACCCTCATCAAGGAGTTTCCCCTGTCAGCTGGGTATGATTAATCAGAAAAGAAAAAGTGGGATGTGTTGCTGTTGTTGTTGTTGTTTGGGGGAAGGGGGGAGAAACATTGACTGTTATTTAACTTCATGGAAAAACCTGGACAACAGAGCTACTTGGAAGTTTGGGCACTCTTTGATCCGCCTTAACATTCCTTTTTAATGGTGCAATCTGACTCAGAACAATATCTTTATCCTCACAAATTTGCCTCATTATTTGGAGTAAAGAAAGAGCCAATACACATCCTTACAGGATATCCAACTCAGTCTACTTTCTTTTTTTCAGTGCTTCCTTGTCAAGGCGCAAATATATTTGAACCTTATTATATTTTAGATCAGGGCAGCCCAACTTTTCATACCACATGGGGTGCAAGAGTACTTCAACACAGAACCTATGGGCCATACACTGCCTCGTTATGTGGAGCAGGGGGGATTTAGGCTAAAATTTGATTCCCCCCCCCCAGCCCTTGGCTCTGGCAGGGTCCTAGTACCCTCTTGCCTCCTTCCCAAGGCTTGGAAAGTGCTAACTAGGCTTTGGGAAGGAGAAGGGAGGACTCTGGGACCCTGTTTGAGCCCTCAGGCCTCCTTCCCAAAGCCTAGCACCTCGCTTACCTGGCTTGGGGAAAGCAGCGCAAGAGCTGGGGGCATTTGCTTCAAATGTTGCAGAGGACTGCCCAAAAACACCTTGAGGACTGCAGCATCCTGTTTTAGATGATGCATTGGTATAGGTGGAGGAAGGAGGTGGGGCCCATGTCATCAGTGTTGGAATAGTCTCCTTAAGCAGGGATACATGGCTGTGTACATGGTCATGTATGCTGAATCTATTGGGTCTTTGGTGTAACCATGTTCTGGTATGTGGAACTCCCAAAATGTATAGGACAGGCTGTTTGAGGCATGCAATATTGTTTATTAGAAGAGAGTGATATGAGAATTAATGAAACAGGGATTAAGTTTTGCTGGCAGTGGACGGTGGTCATTAATTATGAGTTAGGCTTCTCTCTCCTGCTGCTTCTTATTGGGGATGATGGAAGAAGTATTCCAAATCACTAGAGGGCACTAGGTTGGGGAAGGCTGCTGTCATACTTTAATCCTGTGGCAGAAAATGAATATTCATTCATTGTTCATGTTGCTTTTGTCCTACAGAGCTTTGTAAAATGTCTGGTTGATCTTCCTCACTAGCTTGTGGAAACTGATATGCAGTCAATGATTTATGAATGGGACTAGAAAATAAACTTGAAGGAGGCAATGCTTTTATAGGAGACTTCATCCTCACAGTTCCTTCTCAATTCCATATTCACTTTTCACACATCTATTCTTTCTAAGTGCCCTAGTTCCATCTGAGACAGAAAAATGGAAGCCTGGTACTGGATTTATAAGGGCGCAGTAAGTTTTTTATTGATAACATTCAGATTACCACAGACTGGCTGGAACAGCAGAGAGGTTTAGTTAGTGCCCATTCTATAGTAATACATCTCATTTGTCACTGGGCAAGCTCAGCAAAGAGTGAGCTAGAAAAGATATGTTATCTCTTTGTCCACTCACAGGCAAAAATATTGATGGTTGGCTGCAGGTTTTAAAAGAGCCAAAGTGCAATGAAAATATCAGAAAAGCAAGCAAGTGAATAACAGGATAAACCCTCTGTTCATTGGAGGAGCCTTGCTAAGATCAGGCTGTAGGCAGTGCCCATGTGGTTGAAGAGGTTTCACTGTCTTTCCCCTGGCCTAGAAGTACCACTCTAACATCCACTTACTATTGGATAAAGCTCTGTATAAGAACTTTTTCAATCGGTGTGTTCACTCTCACTAATGCCCTGTGAATTTTCATTTGTGAATGGGAAAGGAAGGCTAAAAGAGAGTGATGAGATGTAGGTCTTCCCGATTGAAATTTATTGCTATCTCCGTGTTTAGGCAGCCCTTCATCAAGTTGCCCTCATTGAGTTTCCATCTTCCTCTTCAAGGCACTGTTGCCCACTTCCTTGTTCGCTCTTTCTCTGGGCCCAATCTATACAGCCACCTAGAGGACTCTTGACGTTGCTTGCATGCTTGGAGATAGCAAGTGAACACAGATGGAGTCCACAGGACGAGAGAGTATCCAGAGAATGGTAGTCCCCTCCCACCCCCACCCAACAGTGATGTGGACCTTGACAATGCCTGGTCCTGGCACCACCTCTGTTGCAAGTCAAGCTCTTTACTCACTGGACAATCCTAAAATACCTTTCAAAATACTATTAGGATTTGAATATTCATATAATACCCTCCCTATCCCTGACTGCCTTTCAAAATATCTTTACTCATCTCCTGTAATTTCTTATTTCATTTTCCTTTCACATTCAGTATGTACCTTATCCCTCTTCTCACTGCCAGTTTCTTTCATCCCTCCTCCTAGGTCCTTTTGCGTTCACTTCCTCCTATAAACAGTTTCACACTTACCTTATTCTATCCATTCCCAATTTATTTTTTCTCCTCCTGCTGCTGCTCCTCCTCCTTCTTCTATCTGTCTCATTTTCTTTAGCACTTCCTCTAGCCCTTTCTCCTCATTGAGGGGGAAAAAATTCCTTCCTGGCCGCCCATCTTGTGCCGAGCACCTCTGTTTTCCAACCACCTTTACTTAGCATCCCAGAAGTTGCTGGTGCTGACATTGGTCCATCCAAAAGGCTATGGCATGTCAGAGGGAGGGGGCACAGAGGCACAGAACAGGCTGTGGCAAGGAGCCACTCCCTGAAAGTAGCACAAGGCCCACAGGAGGGTCCCAGCCCACTTTCTGACACTCATTGACTTATAAACTTCATTTTATCGCTCTGCTGAGAAACCTTCACCTGCCTGTTCATGAGCATGTGTAAGCAGCCCTTGGCACTGCTCTCTGACACTGTAGAAGGACACCCCTCTGTTCAGGGAACCAGTGAATTGAATGAGAGATCAACGGTGGGGCGACTGCTCTCTTTGTGTTTTTCTCTGTTGGAATCTAGGAAGCCCAGCTGCTTTTAGATGCCAAGAACGGAGGAGAGAACCAGATTTCACACTGAGAATAATTAGGAAGAGATGGGACTCGTTTAATTATTTGAAGGCATCATTCAAACTATTGCATGGCAACTGCTGTGCCCTCTGGTTCTTCTGAATGCAAAGTGGCCTCCTTTCTTTTTTAAAGCCCCAATGCTGGGACAACCAGGGCAAAAAATACTGTGAGAAATTCATAAGAGTAAAAAAAGAGAGAGAGAGAGAGAGAAAGAGGGAAAGCTTTATTTTTACGATCTCTGACTTTCTGGCTAGCCCAAATGATTTCCCACTTGGTAGCTTCAAACACCTTGAGTTAATCCATTAAACAAATCCTGCGAATCACCTCCTTGACCTCCTTTCTCAGCAGAGAGCTTTGATTGGAAGGCTGATGGCAGAGGAGGTCCCTCTGCAGCCCTTTTCCGTAGCAGCGATGCAAACGTCTGCAAGTGGGGGGAAGAAGCGTGGGGAGGGATGGTGAGAAGAACCAAGATTCCTTTTCCACTCATGAAAAGAAATATATGAGGTTGGGCTTTCAGGGGGATGGGGGGAAGGTGTTGGTAACCATGGCAACTCAGGGTGCATTCTGCATAAATGTAAAAATCCCAGCTGTTTAGAGCCATATGCAAGCTATATATAACCACTGCAGTAGTGATGTTAGCTTGAAATTATTAACTCTCTTTTTAAGGAGGTAAGTGTGAGTCCAAATCTTCATATATTTTGCAATGTGGTAATTGCTTTAGCATTTTATCATTAATCCCCTTCTGGGAAAGGTAGAAGGGTGGCTTGTGTGTCTACGTGTACGGAGTGCAGGCACCATCTTTTTGCGCCCACTCTACAAACCTCCAAGGACTGGCCAGAAGCAACTCTCCAGGTGGGATGGAGCCATTATGCTATATTCCCAGGAGATGGAGAAGTGGGAAGCATGTGGCAGTGGGAAGGTTGTTTTGGTCCTGCCAGTAGAGCACATTGACCTTCATCCCACCCAGCGAGCCGCTTCTGGGATTGGCTACCCTGCATCAGGGTATCTACAAGTTTCACAAGACGTTATACCTAGCATACATACAGTGCCCATTCCAGAATATGCCTCTGGAAATCATACATTCTGCAAGAAATCGTGGAAAAACAAACCAAATTTTAGAGAAGCAATCCATGATCGGTTTGGCCATCTGTGGGGGCAACTCATGGTTAACTCAGGATTTGCTAAACGAATAACTAAACAAACTGTAGCTTAGCATTATGTGTGGACCCACGCCAATGGAAATATATATACAGGCTTTGCTTGCAAATGTAATTTGGATCCCACTATGTCTCAGTCTCAGGGTGAAAGCCCCATATATTTTTATTTTCTTGGTACATGTGGCCCTTTTAATCATCCAGATACAGTGTTGAGAAAGAACTATCTCACGGGGTTACATTCAATGCAAGTGGAAGCAGAAACAGGATGCAGAAGCTCCCTGCCCCCATTTTCTTCCCATACCCTTTAGACCCTTGAACCTCTAAAAGGTTTCCCAGGTGGTTGGAACTGCTGAGCATGCAGCATTCACCAGAAATTGAGTAGACTCTTTCATGTAGCAGTACTCCAATGGCTCAAGATTCTTCCATCTAAATTCAGATATCCCTCTCATACTGGAGTTTAATGCAACAATGCACCTGTGCTGGTCCCGGGACAGTCGTAGTCTGTCCTCCACGGGCGAGGCGGGGTTCAAAGCGAGGAGCCAGGCAACAGGACTGGGTGTTGGAGGAACAGGACTGGGTGTTGGCCGAAAAAGCTCTTCGACGGCGTTGCTCCTGCAACCTGGGACCGGGCTGATTGGCCTTTATCTTCTCTGAGGCCAGGGGCGGTCCCGGCCCCCAGGTGACCCGCCTCTCCTGGCCTTAAGGCGATCACTCCTCCTGGGAGAAACCAGTTCCCTCCGCCTCTCTGCCCTGAGCCTCTGCAGCTCAGGAGAGGCCGGTGGGTTACTGGACCCAGGGGGAGACTCACTTTCCCCTGACAGGGCTGGGAGAGGCGCACCTGTAGGCAATGCGTCCTCAATCGCCTCCGGAGCCAGAGTGGATTCACCTGGTGCCTGCTCCTGAGAATCCGGCACAGGTGCAGGCGCTTCAGAATCAAGGCCCTGCCCCAGCTCAGCCGGCCCTGGAGGCGGGGACTCCTGTGCAGGCTGGGATTCCTCCGGTTCAGCCTCTGAATCAGATTCCCAGGCCATCACAGCACCTCTTCCTGGTAATAATAATAATAATAATAATAATAATAATAATAATAATAATGTGCATCTTGGGTGTATCCAAGGAAAGTCCTTCACTTTAATGTTTTGCTTTCAAGAATGCAAAACTAAGGTTGTTGTTGTTTGAAGTGTGGCTCTCGCTCTTTCAAGGTAGGATCATGAAATGCCTGTAGTGTGAAAGCTGTGTGCTAAGGCCCAGCTAACCTCAGACAAATTTTCGATTTGAATCTTCCATGGCTTGCAAATTGTGAAACAGCTTCTGGCACTGCTGAGAAATGTTGGAAACAGTCACAACACTTCACAGCTAAGAGTTATAAGCTGATGGTGCCTGGTCTCTGGCTCGGAGCAATTGTCATTGCTTCAGCCATTTGCACGAGTCCCAGCAGTTGTTTCATGGCTGCAGGGTATGCCTGGAAATTGCTAAATATTGCCTACAGTGCTGTGCTAAAAAATAATTGTGTGTGGTGTTGTTTTTTACAGCTGTACTCCATTAATTAATGATAAAATAAACTGCATTTGATCATTATCAAAAGGGAGAGAAAATATCCATGAATTTTCATGAATGGGACTAGGATTTTTGTTATGGTTACCTTAATTTCAAGGTGGCTGAATGGTCTGCATTATGTAGCCTTCAATTACTGCCCAAGTGAAGACATCACAAAGTATATTCTTGTAACACTAAAACATGTTTTAGCATTGCATCCTAATGCAGCCCAATTTTATCCAACAAAGGCAATGTTGTTGTTGCTCTTAAGGGTGAATGCTACATGCGGGTGGTGGGGGTGAGGGGGGAGAGCCTACGTGAGGTAAAATACCGCCACAAAATCTTATTAAACCTGAGTGCTTTGGGGGACTCATCTCTATATTGGCATCTGCCTGACACATGTATTTTCTTAAAAATAATAATGCTTGAGTCATATATAAAAGTGCAGCTGTGAGAGCCTGTTCTGAAGAGGTACTTCGTCACTCTTCAGAAGAGATGTCCCTCCCAGCTAATCAAAGCTACAGCATGGTGCCAAGCAAAGTTCCAATGTTACTTGCAAGAATGACTCAGGCATTTTTATCACATACTTTCTGATAATAGGCCCATGTAGCAGCAATGCTGCGCATGGCTATGGATCATATTATCTAACGAGTGAGGGACGAGGAGGCATTGCGCAGCAATGTTGTGAGATGTTACTGTGCCGAGCTCAGTGTATTTCCAGTGAAATATTTATACCATGTCATTGTAATTTGAACAAAAATAAAATAAAATCAGAGGCTCTAAACATTTGGCAGGAAAGCCCGGAGATTCTGGCCTTTTTAATATTGCTTTCTTGATAGAAACATGTGAAGATTTTTCACTACTCGGAGATCTTGATTTATCACATGAACTTCATGCTGAGCAGGCTTTATTAATGTGTGTGTGTGTGTGAGGGAGGGAGAGAGAGAGAGAGAGAGAGAGAGAGAGAGAGTGAGTGTTAACACACCAGCTCTACTACTATTTTCATCCCTCACACCAGGGATTTGAGTTGTACAGGTAGCTTATGTGAATAGAACAGGATCCCTGGTTGAGTAATCCTTCCTCCTTGCAAGGTAGGGGAAGGAGATACAGTGGTACCTCAGGTTATATACGCTTCAGGTTACACACGCTTCAGGTTACAGACTCCGCTAACCCATAAATAGTGCTTCAGGTTAAGAACTTTGCTTCAGGATGAGAACAGAAATCGTGCTCCGGCGGCGCGGCAGCAGGAGGAGGCCCCATTAGCTAAAGTGGTGCTTCAGGTTATGAACAGTTTCAGGTTAAGTACGGACCTCCGGAACGAAATAAGTACATAACCCGAGGTACCACTGTAGTATGATCATCCTCAGCTCCACCTCTTCTCCCCCTCCAGCAAAATGTTGGGAAATAGGAAATAAGTTTGGAGATGGTCTTCATATTGACTTTGACCAGGGATAGAAAAGGAATGTTCTATTGCTTTTCCTGAATCTGGCATTTTCCTTTGGTTCGGCTTCATTTTCTCTTTTCTTCCCAACACACTTTTGGAGGAGATGAAACATTATTCAGATAATGTTAGCCTTTCGACACTTCTGCCTTTGCATAAGACTTTTTAAAAAATCAGCAAATATTGTATCCTTCAGAGAGATTCTTTTGCTAGAGACACAACTTGTATTAATGTTGTGAGGAGCAATGTGGCATAACTTAATGTTAATATATTGTAAGCAGCGGGCCTTGAGCTTGTCTAGCAGGGTCTTTGGAAAGGGTGCATGTCCTCACCTGCTCAGCTACATTTTGATATGCTTCTGCAGTTTATTCTTCCCCATAAATATTTATAGCTGTTCATGCTTCAGTGGTTTTGGGGGGAAAGCTTTCATAGCCATCATCTTTGACTTAACAATGCAACCTGAAGGGAATTGCTTTGCTAAAATACTAAAGAAGTTCAGAGAATCTCATAGAGTTGGTCCTTCATGAAAGTGAGGCAGCATTTCTGCTCCTACGCAAAGGTCCCTGCCATTGCTTAATAATAATAATAATAATAATAATAATAATAATAATAATAATAATAATAATAATTTATTTATACCCCGCTCTTCTGGCTGGGTTTCCCCAGCCAAGAGGGGAGGAAGCGCCGTCACCTGCCCCGCATATTGAAGGGTAGTCCGATAAAGGATTATGGGGGGGGGGCGTGGCCCTGTCTGAAGCCTATGGAGGTGAGGGCCTAAGGCATGCCCCCAAGCTGTGACCCCGGGGGAATTCCTAGTTGATGTGCATCAGCAGGACTCCCCCTTCTGGTGGTTAACCCTTCCCGGACTTCAAGCAGATGGGCTGAAGCCGGATAGTCGGTTAGGACCAATGCCTAAGGCAATACTGCTCATCACCTGTAACCAATAAAATTGTGGCCATATTTAGCCCATTAACCTTAAATAATTGTGTCATGTGTCTTTATTTCCACTGGGGGAGGATGGGAACTCGCCATACAACAACAACAACTACTACAACAACAATAATAAATAATAATAATAATAATAATAATAATAATAATAATAATAATAATAATAATTTATTTATACCCCGCCCTTCTGGCTGGGTTTCCCCAGCCACTCTGAGCGGCTTCCAACAAAATATTAAAATACAATAGTCTGTTAAACATTAAAAGCTTCCCTAAACAGGGCTGCCTTCAGATGTCTTCTAAAAGTCTGGTAGTTGTTTTTCTCTTTGACATCTGGTGGGAGGGCATTCCACAGGGTGGGTGACACTACTGAGAAGGCCCTCTGTCTGGTTCTGTGTAACTTGGCTTCTTGCAGCAAGGGAACTGCCAGAAGACCCTCGGAGGAGGACCTCAGTGTCCAGGCAGAACAATGGGGGTGGAGACGCTCCTTCAGGTATACTAGGTGTAGAAACAAAGGTTAGGACAGGATCCATACCTGGGATCCATATAGCATTGTGCCAATTTTTCCTTTTGGCTTTATCAAAGAGTTTCCAAGTATTTAGAAATAGGTTTTCAGCAGATAGAAGAGGCTGTGGGGAATAGGGTGGCTACTTCTGCATCACCCCATACAACAGAAACCCATCAGCCACCCATGGAACAGAAGAAAGGACACAGATTTGCATAAAATTTGCTAATGTTAATTAATAAACATTATTTCTAACCTGCGCTTCATTGTTCACAAATCCCAGAGTGAGAATGAACATTAATATACAGTAAAAGCAATGTTTTATTTAAATTCTACGTAATGTAAAACCATCACTACAACAGCCTAACAAAGGGCACTGTAGCATCCTTCTTGTTCCAAAATCTACCCCAGATGAGTGTCCATGAGTTTATTTTAGCCCCAGAACCTTCTTGCTCTGAGGAGATTCAGAAGAATCAGCAACAGCTTTTTCTAAACAAAGAAGTTGTACTGTGTTTTCTATTTTATTGTAACTTTTAAAAAATCAATGCCTACTGTTGTAATAATCTTCTATAAACTGCTTTGTTAGGTCCATCTGAAAAGCAATATAGAAATAACAGTTTTTAAAAATGCTGAAGTTCATAATAACCAGCTATATTAATGAACTCTGAGGACTATACTGTTTGGTCTGCGGCAGCTAGACTGGTGACTGGGAGCGGCTGCCAGGACCATAAAACACTGATCCTGAAAGACCAATATTGGCTCCCAGTATCTTTCTGAACACAATTCAGTGCTGGTGTTGGTGCTGACCTTTAAAGCCTTAAATAGCCTTGGCCCAGTATACCTGAAGGAACGTCTCCACCTCTATCATTTAACCCGGACACTGAGGTCCAGCTCCGAGGGCCTTCTGGCAGTTCCCTCACTGCAAGAAGTGAATCTACAGGGAACCAGGCAGAGGATCTTCTCGGTAGTGACACCCACTCTGTGGAACACCTTCCTATCAGATGTCAAGGCGATGAGTAACTATGTAACTTTTAGAAGACATCTGAAGGCAGCCCTGTATAGGGAAGCCTTTTCATGTGTAATGTTTTATTATGTTTTTATATATGTTGGAAGCAGCCCAGAGTGGCTGAGGCTATCCAGTCAGATGGGTAGAGTACAATTATTATTATTATTAAATCCATTTCATTTCCCAGGTATCCTGGTAGCAATGGACACTTCCAAAACTGCTCATTTAAAGTGCCCATTGTACCTGGTTTATGTAGGGGCAAGTGCTTCTCAGTTGAATGGATTGGGCCACAACACATTTGGAACGGCACATCCCAGGCTCATTCGTTATGCTGAGCTGCATATTCATTTGCTGTTTAGATTATAAGACGAGTGTTTTCCTAGCCCATTTCTAATCTAAAGAAAAGACACCACCTTGGCTTTTAGAGAACCATAAGGCAGGTTGCTATAGAGTAAAGGAATATGATATACAGGTACTGGAGCACAGACTTCTGCAATGTGTAATGATGAGTTGGGGAAATTTCAAGTTTGCACTTCTCTGACATGTTGGCAAGCATGGCTAAGTGAGGTTGGGAGAGCATCCTGGTGCCAGCCTCAAAAAGGCGGGGGCGGGGGGGGGACACACTGGGAGGCCTCCAACCCTTTAAGTGCCATTGGGCTTTTGCTCAAAATGGGGCTGGGTGTAAATGAGTTCATTTGAGCCTGATGTGAATTGAGTCAAAATTAACTCAGCTGAGATGAGCCCAGCTGGGGGGAGCTTGCCAATTGCAAGTGGACAATGAAGCTTGCTAATATATATCTATACTGATTGCTTGTAGATATATTAAATGCACCATTTGTGAGAAATAAAATATATGCCACAATGCACAATATAAAATCTTTATTAGGCTACAAAACAATGCTTTCTCTTACTGCTTGTGGAAAATATATTCTTAGCAGTAAAATTCAATGACCACTGCCTGGAGCTACCAAAGACAAACAAGGGAGAGACGTTCCTCAAAAACAAGCAAAAGAAACCCCGGCTTGAGTGCTGAAGATTTCATCCAGAATTAAAGTGAAATGAGAATAACTGTTCATGTCGGCTTCCATCTCTCTTCACTTCATTTTTTTAAAAAGAAGAGCAATAAAGCAACAAATTTTCTGACTCATAGATTACAGCCAGCTTCCTTAGGCTACACATTCAAGAGACTAGCCCAAGACATTTTGCTGCCTGAAGTCAAGCTACCCAAGGCAACTTAAGTCAATGTACCCAGATCAAGGTATCCATGGCCACAACTTATTTTGGCACCTGCGGCAGAGCATTCCGCAAGTGCCTCTTCTTCTTCCTGGCAATAATAGTAACAACAACAAAAAATTGAATACCTGTTATTTCATGGCACACAAAATCAGCTGTCTAAGATAACTCCATCAACCTGCCTAGTGGAAGGGCCAGCCCTGTGATATTTTCACAAAGCTATATAGCACAATTGAAGAACTGAAGAATAAGTTCCTGTATTGTTTACACTCCACATCCATAAGGTAGGTTCATACATTGTGTTGCAGTGAGGGTACTGTTTTAACATAGCTAAGTCCTTTGCTACTCTGTGAATGTTTGAATTGGGGGTTCATATTGTACACAGACTTTCGAAGGCTTATCCTGGATGGATTTGCTGATTGGTTTTTCCTCTGGTTTAGGGTTTTATTTAACTTTTGATAATTCAAGTAATTGATCCAAAAGTAGGGAATCAGAGATGAGTAATCTATTTGCGTAATTCTAGATTTTTACCAATGTGCAGAGAGAATATTACAGGTGAGAATGTGTGCACCCTTCGCTCTTTGGCACTTTGCCAGAATCAGTTTGGCAAGCCAGCTTTCTCTTATTAAAACAAAAGACACTGTCTCTAAGGAACCTTGTTAGACAATGATTTAAAAGGGAGATTCTCTTGAAGAATGATTCCTGCTTGATTCATTGTAACTATGCATATAATAATCAATGACACTAGACTTGACAAGGAAGAGTCCTTCGGTAATGGTTGTGTCATAGGACAGGTTTGTGGTTACAATGTACAGCCTTGAGAGCACATGCTTTGGCATCTCCTAATTATTATAAGGAGTACTGGAAAGCTTCATTTATATCTCTCTGGGGAAAAACACATTCATTTATACATTTCTTACTGTGTAGAGTTGTGTGTGATCACATGGGCGAGACAATTCACATGACGTCATCACCAGTTGCAGCTGGCACAAGTCCAGTTCCCTAGCCATGCAGAGTCAAAAACATTCTCTGCACAAAGCCCCCACAAGGCCAAATTAAAATCATATTTAGAATTTTGACATTTAGGATGCAAAGGTACATTGTACTTGTATAAGAAACACAGGCGGGTGGCGCTGTGGTCTAAACCACTGAGCCTAGGGCTTGCCAATCGGAAGGTTGGCGGTTTGAGGCCCCGTGACAGGGTGAGCTCCCGTTGCTTGGTCCCAGCTCCTGCCCACCTAGCAGTTCGAAAGCACGTCATAGTGCAAGTAGAAAAATAGGTACCGCTCTGGCAGGAAGGTAAAAGGTGTTTCCGTGTGCTGCTCTGGTTCGCCAGAAGCAGCTTAGTCATGCTGGACACATAACCCGGAAAAACTGTCTGCGGACAAACATCGGCTCCCTCGGCCAGTAAAGCAAGATGAGTGCTGCAACCCCAGAGTCATTCACGACTGGACTTAACAGTCAGGGGTCCCTTTACCTTTACCTTTTAAGAAACACAAGAGCATAGGACCAGATATGAAAGAACCCAGGAAGGGATCAGTAAGGGCTAGTGTGTAATACACACATAATTATGGGGTAAACCATGGGAAATTTATGGGACCAGAGTTGCTACCTAATGCTGCCTGAAGCAAAAATTTAAAGGCAACTTGAAATATTCCTGCTCAGAATAAACAGGCCTTGGGAATCCAGTGGAGACCTAAAGGAGAGGTGCAAGAATGCTTGAAAAATGTACCCAGTGCTGATCATTTCAACACAGATCAGCATGGGGCAGGTTTGTCAAGATTCCCCCCACTCTTCCAAGTTCTGGTTGTGCATGGGAGACTTGGAAATCCCAACCCTGACTGATCCATTCAATCTCTTTTCTCCTCTGATTATAGAGAAATTGAAGCACTTTAGGCCTGGGTGCTGTGGGAGGGGTCAGGTCCCTGGCTTCACCGGATCCATTCTCCCATATTGGGGTGGGGCACACACATCCACACAAACACACACAGCAGCAGGCACATTAGCAAGCCTGTAATTTTGCCCCTCTTCAGCCAGGGCCACATGCCCTCTTTTGCTCCTTAGATCCAGCACTCTTTTCCTGATAAAAATTCTGTCCCCAGGTTATGTGTCTTGTTGCGGGTGGAAGATACACAGATCCTTCCCCTTTCTGTTAGCAATTTTCTTAAGAAAAGTTGAAAGGTTTCAGGGAAAGTGTTAATAACCCACACTCTGGTGCTGTTCTTGATTGAGTTTGAAGCCTCTCATCAAAGGTTGTAATGAAGAAAAAACAAAATCACCAGGCGATGCTCCACATGTCTCCTGCAGGCATCAGGTCTTGCTCTGCTTTTCATTCTCACCTGGAGTGATTGCAAAGCATTGGGGGACTGGCTGAAGCCTCCTTCTAGCAAAATGCTCTCATCTGACTGTTGCTGTAATAAGTGTTCTGTGCAGGACTGCTTGAGAGCTATGGCTTCAGACTCTGCTGAAGAGGGGATTACTAAATGAGGTTTTTAAATATGGCACAAAATATTCTAATTTGGGGAATAAACTGACTGCTGCTTTTGATTTATTTGCAGTTGTGGGAGCTCTTCACCTGGTCAAGAAACATAACCTTGCATTTCCTTTGCCAAAGTTTGCTTAAAGAAAACAAAAACATTCATTTTATTATGTTGTAAGGGAGGAGAAAACAACTTTAAGAGTTTTTTCTCAGATGGCATGAAATTATGCATCATCTCAGTAAATTTGCCAAAAAAAAAACCCCCTGCAATCTTGAAATCTTATTACAGATTTTTCATTCTTTCTCACCTTCATATCATTCCATGCCTAGCCTGAGGCTCAGTCTTCAGCTGCCATATATTGACTTTCTAGTCCCCCCTCCTTCAAGTGATTCATGATATTTTGGCTTCTGATCCATCTATTTTGAAATTCAAAGCTTTGGTTGCTTATAGGCCTGTTTCTAATAAGTGACAGAAAATTACTCTCTACTCATGGGTACATAGACCATTTAGGGAAACGTTGGCCTTGATGCTAGTTTCTTCAGAGTGTTTCGACAACCCAGGTTGCAGGAGCCTCTAGCAAATCACAGGTACTTATAATCATGTTTGAGCAATGAGAGATTTCACATGCTGGTTATGACCTATAAAGTCCTATATGGGTTGGGATCTCAGTACTTTACAGAGCACTACCTCTCATATATACTTACCCATACTCTAAGGTCATCTACAGAGGACCTTCTCTGTGTGCTCCCTCAAACTAAAGCTTAGAGGGTGAGCATGAGAAAGATGGTGTTTTTAATGGTGCCTCCTGCATATTGCCAGCTATGGACTGCAGGCCTGGTGTGCATGCGGGATTTTCCCCAGTGCCAGTTAAATACTTTTTGGTTCTCCAGACAGAGGCAGATTTAGGGGAGCACAACTGGTTTGGTTGCACTGGGCATGCAGCCTCAGGGGGACCACTGGGAACACGACAACCATGATTTAGAATGAGGAGGAGGGATGCTGAATTCTGGCCACTGAAATTTGAGACCCCAAGATCCTCCACTGCTCCAGCTCTTTTAAAATTTGGTTTTAAGTTCCTATATGCATTTGATGTGTCTTTTAGTTCCGTGCTATATATAGATTTTATTCTTTTGGTTTTATGTTGCCGCTTTGTACCCGAGTCTTTATGCTGGTTGTCGCCTTAGGGGTGAGATACAACGCGGTGTGAAAGGGGGTGCACCTGTGCAACAAGTCTTCTCCTTCCTCTCTTCCTACCAGCTACCCACACACATTGGGGATCCCGTGGAACAGATTTTAGGGGTACACGAGGGACTGGGTGAAGATTTCCATTCCACAATTTCATTTAATTTATATATTTAAAGGCACTTCTAAACCACTTAATACTTAAGAAGCTCCAAGCAGTATAGAAAAATACAACATAAAAACAATAAAACAGCCATCATAAAACAGAGCTAGAACATAAAACTCAGTAAAAACAGCATTTTAAAAACAGGAATTCAGTAACAACAGGTCCATTCTTATGGATTGGGAAAAGCCTGTCATATCATCATTGGATGTCACCCTTAGTTTATTGTAGTTTTATTACGTTTTTTTCTTCTCTTTTTATTTGTATGGCAACCAGAGAATTGATTTTATGAGTCTTGTGAATATAATAATAACATATGTTACAATAGTGATATTTAAGGAGCTAGGAGTAGTATCTCCGTGTTTCAGATGCGATTATTTAGGAGCACCTGTATGGTTTTCGTGCTGTGGCACAAATACATCTAAATGGGCCTGTTTAATACATTTAGTTAATACATTTACTTTAATACAACTAAATGGGCCTGTGCAGACTTTTAGATAAAAAACTGAAACATAGCTAACTTAAATTCACATTTCTCTGAATTTTGTGGTGCAGTTCTCCTATTATTATTATTATTATTATTATTATTATTATTATTATTATTATCTTCCCTAAGGGCCAACCACAACGTATGTCCACAAACACATGTATTGGGGGACAGTGTGCATACAAATGCATTCATTAGTGAAAATAACATACAATAAGACATTATATTAGGGGGAAATGCTTTCAAAATGGCTATACTCTGCAAATTTGGTGATAAATTTTCATGAGGACTTAAAAGCAACAACAAGAACAACATAAACTGATGTGGAAATGTGGCAAACTGAGCTTAAGATTGGGAAAATGAGAAACTGAAAGATCCCTACATAGAAACAAGATTCCCCTCCCCAACCCTTTGAGAGCAATACTTCTAAAGTATAGAGGAAAAGACGGGAATAAATGAAAGCTGGTGATGTATGCTGTAAAACTCTTAAATTGTGAGCTATGGGAATAGGTACTCGCTGGAGATATCTCTCTGGAGAGAAATATGGTGGAAGCAGGCAGGCAGCAAAGCATCACAAATATTAGCATTCAGCCTGCATTTGCTGAACTCAGCCAAGAAATATGAATAATGCAGAAAAATGAGGTGATTCAAGGCACCGGATTAGGCCGTTCAACTTCACCTTATAATTATCTCTCTCTTTCTGACTCCAATAATTTTTTTGGGCAAAGGGAGAGAGTTATGAATAAATGCACTGAGCTCCACAGGGACCCCTGATCTGTGATGACACAGGTCCGCTTGTGAGCACCAGTGGATGAAATCTGTATTTGTGATGGGGAAATTCCAAGCTTTTCAGTTTAACACCATTGTCTTGACCAAACTTTTCAAAATAAGTTTTATGTCCAAATCAAGTGAATCTGCACATTGCAATATAGGTTCATTGAGTTAAATTGAATGTTCCAAAAGTGTCAGCTTAAAGGCTACTCTGTCACTATTTGTTCAACCTATGTCTGTTTGATCATCTGAATTGTTTGAAGTGTCCTTTGAATGGCAAAGATAATGCAGAGGTGGGCTTTTTCACCAGGGGCACCAAATGTACTCCCTGCTGAAATACCAGAGGCCCTATCCTTATTGGCATTCTGCCAGCTCTTGATGGTCGACTTGTTCACACAGGCATTCCCTTGATCTCTCAACCTGAGCCTCCTTGCTTTATGGTTTTAATGGGATTGTTTTATTCTAAATTGTAGAACACACACATACACACACGTACGTACAGGCAGTTTTTATACATTGTAAATCGCTTAGAAGGCTATTTCTGCATTAAGCGATCTATAAGCAAACAAACAAGAAGATAAACAATGCTAAACTCTGTGTATTAATCAAAATGGAGTGAAATCAGTCTCCTAGTTGGGTAGGATATAAATTTTATGGCTCTTATTAATAGCAGCAAAACAGGATGCAGCTGTCACTGATTCAAGCTCTTGGAAGATGGAATGAACTGTGGCATATGTTTACTTCATGCTCTTAGGAATATGCTCTTGGTGGGCTTCCCCCCCCCCACCCTCACAAGCCGCATTCCAAAACACTTCTCATTTCCCTCAAATGATTATGAGTTTGTGACACACCAGCGTTATGTGGGCCTTGATTCATTTGCTGCCCTTTCCCCACTGGCCATGATGATAAGCATTTTGTCTACAGCACATTAAACATTAAAAACCTTCTTTGCCGTATCTCTCTTTTTAATGTGCTTTATTTTGGTACCAGTCCAGACTGTGGAGACAAAAATCCCCTTGGGACTCAAAGTAGAATACAATTTGCTTGGCAGTTTTGGCTGTAAACATGATAATAAATGAGAAGATGAATATTCATTAATACACATACAAGTCCCCATGCCCACCTTCATTTCCTTTCCCCTATCTACACTCGATAACACCTTTTTAAAAAATCCCGTAGTAAATGTTAGTTTTCCAGGCTAGAAATGTTCACTCAGTTGCTTCACTGTTTAAGAGGCCGGCCTACTTGCTTAAAACCCAACAGAGTCCTTTTTACTTGACCTCCAATTTGATATCCTATGCTCTTTTAAAATGTGGTCTTTGGGGGGGTGTCTTTTTGGGTTGTTGTTTTTATTTTGATTATATATTTTGTGGTTTTATATTTCAATTTTGTTCTGTAAACTGCCCTGAGACCTCTGGGTATAAGCCAATAATAATAATAATAATAATAATAATAATAATAATAATAATAATAATAATAATAATAATATTGTCATGGCAAAATCTGTCTTCCATTTTTGGAAGTGTTCTTCCTTAATGAAAGAGGCTTCCATTTTCCATTCTCAGTAGTGCTGTGTGCCAGATTTAGCTGACGCCCAAACCACAGAATCAGGCCAATTCTGGGGAAGGGGAATACAGGCTTTACCCAACACAGGTGGAGACAGCCCCAGATTTTGCTGTGGGTTGGGCTGAGCCAGACTGGGCCAGAAAGGAGAGGCAGGCATCAAACAGAAAGAAGGAGTAGTCAGACAGGAAAAAGGAGAAGCAGGAAAAAGGTATAGGAGGAGACAACAGGGATCTACTGGGCCTGGTGCATCTTCCCAGAGAAAAGCAAAAATGGTGGGGGATGCCTTCAGAAGCAGGTGCAGGGGACTCGCTTTTGGATGTGGGGTTCAGGGTGCTCCTTTGCAAGTAGCTTTCCCACCCTATCTTTCCTTCTTCCTGCCTTACACCTGCCTGTGTCCTGCCCAGTGCCCCAACACCTAAATCAGCATGTCACAGGACCAAATCCTCTGCTCACCTGCTGTTGATTCAGTTCTTCAGGGTACAGAGAGCTCCTTCATGAGCACCTTATCTGTAGGGAAGCCACTTGCAAAGCAGCACCCCACAGAATTTAACACCGCTGCTCTTGGTTGGGACAGGAGGATGGAGACACTCCTCCCCTACCCCCAAACATTTAATTCAGTGTTGTTGCTATTAGTTTTTTTATCATCAAACATTAACCCCAGACCAAAATTGATTTGGGGCCATGTCTAGGGGAGGTTGGGTTGGCCTCATCTGGTGCCCCAATTCTCAGGGCATTCTCAGGGCATACCTGTAATATCTAAACCTTTGCACAATTGGGGAAAAAAGACATACAAAAATTTCTATGGCAAAAGAAAAACCCAAGGATCAAATATAAAATAATAGATGAGAAACAAAGGAGGGGAGGTTGCTCTCCTGGATTTGAAACTTTATTATGAAACATCTTGCTTAAAATGGATGAAGGAATGGATAGAACTGAAAGATGCAAATATTTTGGATTTAGAGTGGGCTGATCTGATTTACGGGTGGCATGCATATGCATGGTATGAAAAAACCAGAGTTCAGAAGGGTTTCTTTAACCATGTGCTTAGAAGAAGTTTATTTAAGGTTTGGACACAATGACATTTTAGAAAGGAAGCAGTTGTAGTAAAAAGGTGAGCTATGGATATGATTTGGGGGAAGTATAAAGATCTCCTTGAATACCAAGAGGATAATATAAGACTAAGAGACAGGCAGGAGATTTCTAATTGGATACCTGATTGGTTTCAATATTTCCAAACAAAGGAGAAGTTCAAAAAAGATAAAGAGGATTTATTCAAGAAAGTTTGAAAGTGATTCTGGGGCCTAATAAAAAACTAATCACTAAAACATATAAGCTATTGCTAGAATGGAAACCAAAGATGAACTTATAAAGGAGGCAATGATTCAGTGGGCCATTGACATTGGGCATAATGTTGAAATTGACAAGTGGAGAAAATTATGGAGCCACACAATGAACTTCTTTGCATGTTTCCAAATAAGAGAAAATATGAAAAAAATGCAATACAGATTGGCCAAAATGTATTTTAAAAGATGCAAAACTCTGTTGGAAATGTCTAGAAGCTGAGGGTACATTTATTCACTTATGGCGGAAATGCAATCGGGCAAAGGAATTTTGCGAAATGGTGTTCAACAAGTTAAAAAAAAAATACATTTCCTAAGAAACTGGAAGCGTTCCTTCTTGCCATAATTGGGAATGAGATACCAAAAGAAGAAGAAGAAGAAGAAGAAGAAGAAGAAGAAGAAGAAGAAGAAGAAGAAGAAGAAGAAGAAGACCATAACTTATTCTTATATGCAACAGCAGCTGCAAGGATAGTATACACTAGATGCTGGAAACAAAGAGAGACCCTTGGGAAAGAACAGTGGTTAAATATATTGATTGAATATGCTGAGCTTACAAGTATGACATCCAAAATAAGAGATGTAGATGATAAACAGACGAGGAGTGAGTGGGAGTATTTAGGCGAATATTTACAAAAGTTCAGTCTTAAATACAAATTCCAGGTAGGGGATACCTTTTGACCAGCAGTGACAATATAAAGGACATGAAAAGGTTGAAAATAAAGTGAAGGTATTATTGCAGCCATAGGCAAACTCGGCCCTCCAGATCACCCCTAACTAACAGGACCAGTGGTCAGGGATGATGGGAATTGTAGTCCCAAAACATGTGGAGGGCCGAGTTTGCCTATGCCTGTATTATTGTATAGGCAGCTAATTAAGATGTACAAGGAACTGTCATGTAATGTTGGGTTGGAAGTCCAAAAGAATTACTGTATAAGAACGGAAAATGAAATGAGTATATAACTGAAAACTAACAACAACAACAATAGAATTCCAGGAAACAATTCCTGTAGGGACTTTTCTTAGCATTCCATATAAGAGTTTGTCCCAAAGTTTTCATTCTTTCCTCAGTAGCAAATCCTGACTTAAATGTCTGTAATCATGTGGTTTTGATATTTTGAAGAATCCCCTGTTTCTTTCTTCACTAACTTAAATATTATTAATATCATCTTTGAGAGAAGAAAAGGCTAAGCAGTAAATACTACACAAATCCAGAGTGGAGTCCCTAAGATGGTTGGATGGCATCGTCTCCTTCTGGCAACTCTGGCAGCCAAGGTGTTGCCAAAAGTATTGCTCTGCTTTCCTTTAGACCACATCAGCAAGGCCAAGTGTGTGTGTGGGGGGAGGGGTAAGACTTGTCTTCTGGCCAGCCCAAAATCTCCATACACACTGCCCAGGCTTGTGTCACTTTGGTGCTGCTAACATAGCAAAAACAATGTGGGAGGCAGCAGTTCCGAGTTACCCGTCTCTGCAGCCACAGCAGGTGCTGTGATTCTCCAGTGGTTTTCACCCTCAGGCATGCACTCCATTACCTCTCATGACAGGTGGATGCCAACAACAACATTTCTGGCATGGGGCTCACAGAGTATTACATTGCCCCCTGAAGGAGCGTCTCCACCCCCATTGTTCTGCCTGGACACTGAGGTCTAGCGCTGAGGGCCTTCTGGTGGTTCCCTCTCTGCAAGAAGCCAAGTTACAGGGAACCAGGCAGAGGGCCTTCTCGGTAGTGGCACCCACCCTGTGGATCGCCCTCCCACCAGATGTCAAAGAGAAGAACAACTACCAGACTTTTAGAAGACATCTGAAGGCAGCACTATTTAGGGAAGCTTTTAATGTTTGACAGACTATTGTATTTTAATATTTTGTTGGAAACTGCTCAGATGGGAGGGGTATAAATAAATTATTATTATTATTATTATTATTATTATTATTATTTTATTATTAATTTCCATGTGGATTTTGCTATCTTTCCATGACTGCAACATCTCTCATATGGAAAAGCTGCATACTTAAGATGAGTTGGCAAGCCACAGCAAAAATATTCAGTATCAGAACCAAAACCTAATTTTAACCCAAAGTACATGTAACATGGTGTCCACTTTTATTTTATTTTATTTCACCATATATTTTGATCCCTGTCCCTTGCTGCCTTTTCCCCCTCTCTCTACTATCTCTTCTGTCTCCCTTTCCTTCCACTTCTTCTCCCACTATAAGCAAACATCCCAAATAGAATGCAGAGTGATGACCCTATCTCAGGTAAGAATATGGACCAGTAGTGGATTTCCTCCCCTGAAAAACAATGAATTGTGGGAGCCAGCTCATCAGAATGGCTTTCCTTCCTGCAGCTTTAATGCCGCTTTTAAACAGCTCCATGTGCTTTCAAAAATTGAAATCTGTTTGTCGCCTTGTGTATTTTTACATACAGATGATAACAAAGGCACTCAAGGCAGTGTGGTTATCATGAAGGTAAATTCACCTCCGAGGGATTAGATATACTTGGTTGGTTCTCATTTCTTATCATTCCTTTATCCCTCCAGAGGTATAATAATCTTAGTGTGCCTTTATGTCTTTAGTAAAGCAACGATTTCCCCTTGGAACATGTCCTGTGCCAAGGACTGAGTAACAGAATGGAAGAGACTCCTCTTTTTTCTGGTAAACAGCATTCCGGTAAAAGGACAATGAAAACAAATAGGAACAACAACACAAACCCAGAAGAACAATGATGAATTCTACAACCAACTGCCACCCCGCCAGAAATATTTTCTAGCTTGCTCATTGTCACACACTGACAAATGAAGCACACATTTCCAATTAGCATTTGCAACTGGTTGCATACCATCAGCTAACAGATAGTAGATTAATGTAGCTCTGGGAAAACAAATTATACAGTAAAGTACAGAATGTAAATTGCAGCCTTTCATTTCTGTAAAAGTCAGGAGCAGGGTCAATTCATACTGTGAAATGTCATGAAAACACCTTTTATCATTCCCTTTAGCTACTTCACGGGTTTATGTTAGCAAACACAGGGATACAGAATTCTCAATTTAAGTCTTGCAGTCAGATGCCTCACCCAGGAAATGTCAGTTTCATATCTCAAAGTTGGTTCTTTGGTTGGTTCCATATCTGAAAGTTGATTTACTGAGAAACGAACTATTATTGTGTACCAAAAGTAAGGTGCTGGGACTGTGGGACTATTTAAGCTCATACTCTGTCACCCTTCCCAACCCAATTTCCAAAACCCAGTTAAACCTCAGGTGCAGTACACATTTTTACCAATTGCTTGGGGGCTGTGTAAATATTTTTTTTCTGGGACGGGGGCAGGTTCTTTTTCACCTAATCTATGCTGGGTGATATTGGCTGCTGTTAGGAGGAGGTTGCAGTTAAACAGGTCAAACTCATCATATTTTGGCTGCAATATGTGAGAAATAGTGCTGGTAAGGATAAGAACAGTTCATCAACTTTCTGGGTGATCAGTCTGCCCAGAAGCCAGCTGCTCAGGGCCGTGGTTTTCTGTGGGCTGTATACTGAGCATCTTTGAGGTGGACCTGCCTAACCCAGGGCATCAGGAGCTGTTGAGGCAGGAAAGGCTTCCTACTGACCTTAATAGTATAGCTCAGGTGCAGGAGACATGGCTAGTCCTGCTTCTTGCCAGAATACAGTTGTCCAAGGTAGTTCAAATTTGGTGAGATTCCTGCACTGCTATTTTCCCTCTGAAAAGATCCATGCAAATAATAAAATGTAGTTCAACCCATACTTTGTACTACAAGGTAGCTGGGTCTTGCCTCTTCATTACGTGGTAGAGAATGGTAGATGTAGAGTGCCAAAGAAATTTTTGACACAGCATTAAACTGAATATCACAAAGATTCAAAACAGTACTACTGGTTTGATCCAGATTTCAGATGTTTCCAGGAAGCATCTATTCATGATATTATCATGCATCAGAAATTAGTCAGAGAGACAGTCACCGAACAATCAGAAAGATCGCTTGCTGGTTCTTCTACCTGCCCACCTCATTCCACCAATAAATCAAAGAGAAAGTAAAGGATTACCTTGGTGCTTGTGTTGAGATTTCAAGACATTTAGAAGAATTGTTATTCTTGATCATGCAAATTGTGCATTGTTTTACAAAACCACCTGATGCTAACTTAAAGCATTTGGCATGTTTTATTCAAGGCTGGCAGGTTTTCCTTTGCAACCCTCTCATTATTTCAAACCCACACAAAGGGAATTAACATTTCATAGGCAAGGTTGTGGGATACATGCACTAGAATTACCAGTATCTCAGCCTAAGACGTATTTCTTATACCACATTTCAGGTTAGAAAACATAAGAATTTCTAATAAGATATAATTAGTCCCATGTGTCTCTGCCATACCAGCAAAGCTATTCATATGCCACTCTTGTCTTAAGGAATACTGAATATAACTGACTTGACCACAGGTCCTGCCCAGCTGATCCCAGAAAGCTGAAGGAGTGAGGTGGTGGTATACAGCCACATGTATTATTTATGTTTGGATATGCCTCCTGGTGTGTGCATATTACATGAAAACAGTCTTCTTTTAGCTATGTGGGACAGGACATGAGCACTGTGGTTTCATTATCCATGCATATACAAGACGAGTCTGTATAGAAATACTGTAAGTCAGTTTGATGATCTGGGCCATTCCTGTTGTTGTTGCTCCATGTAAATTTCTCATTTATTCATTCTTTACTAATAATATAATAGTAACTCTTTGGAGTACTGATTGCCATTCTTTTCAGCCTACTGCGAAAATGTACTGTATCAGCTCTGATACAGAATATCTGGTATGATTTAAGAGCCCCATGGTTTAATCTCAGAGGGTAGCCCAAAGCAGGGGCACCTAACCTCCAGTTCAGGGGCCTCATCCAGGCCCCCAAACTTACTTACTTACTTATTTATTTATTTATTTATTATTTTCTATACCGCCCTATACCCAAAGGTCTCAGGGTGGTTCACATAAAATATCAAATACATAAAATCAAAACCAAACCAACAACCCAATAACCCCCCCCCAAATATTCCTACCCCCCCATAAAAAAGGTTGACAAATGGCAAAGAGGCAATAACTTTCCTCCTCAGCTGACTTCCAATAATTACTTGATGAGGGGAGAACTGTGTGTTTGTCTTCTGTGAGCCCACTTGCACACAAGAGTGTGAAGTGGCCTCTGGATGATTGGCAAAGGGTGTCTGTGTTGCTCAGGGCAAAAAAAGGTTAGCAACCCCTGGTGTAAAAGCATATGCTACATTCTTCTGTTGAAGTGAGGTACAATGGTACCTCAGGTTACATATGCTTCAGGTTACATGTACTTCAGGTTACAGACTCCACTAAGCCATAAATATTACCTCGGGTTAAGTACTTTGCTTCAGGATGAGAACAGATATCGTGCTTTGGTGGCGTGGCAGCAACAGCAGGCCCCATTAGCTAAAGTGGTCCTTTAGGTTAAGAACAGTTTCAGGTTGAGTACAGACCTCTGGAACGAATTAAGTACTTAACCTGAGGTACCACTGTAGTTTGGACATGTCTGGATCCAAGCTGTCTGGATGAGGGATCATTTTTGAACTGTGCTGTTTGGTACAAAACCAGGATAATCCAATCTGGAAATTTGCTGAGCAGAGTCATTAGGGTTTAGCCCTGCCCAGACCTGGAACCCAATCGATTGCTGCCAGTGATGTAGAAAAGCCATTGAATCAAAACATCCCTCGGGGCCACAGGAGCAGAGTGGATAGTCAAGCATGAAGGAGATTCAGAGCCACTGCAAAGCAGGAGCGAAAACGTGGGAAACTTTCTGAAGCTTCTACTGTGTCATGGACTGGCAGTATGGTGGAGGCAGGGGGCAAAAGAGGTGGCCAGCAATTTATGGTGGTTGATGCTGCCTACAAGGCAGGAGCCAGGGCAGGGGGAGGAGGGAGAGTCAGGTGTCAGGATGTGGCAAAAGAAGAATATGCTGTTCAGGCAACAGATGGGTCAATAGACTCCCCACCATCACCTGCTCCACTTTCTCCTACAACCAGGTAGGGTTTGAAGCAGGATAAGCAACTTACGACTTCCATGCAGAAGTCTTGTGTTGCAAGCACACGACCCATCAAGGAAGGGTATATAAGCTGACAGAGGGGTGGCAGTCTCATTGTTGCGGCAACTGCTCTGCAGGGCACAGATCTGTGAGGGACAGTTGCTTAGTGGCTAGAGCAGGTGTGTGTCCAGAGCAGTGAGTGAGCTTCTGTAAGTGCTTCTTTGGTCAATAAAGACTTAACTATCAGATATGTGCCTTCCTTAGTTGGGGTGGGACATACTGCAGGCCAATATTCTAGTTTTATATTTTTTATTTTTTTAAAATGGTGACAATATTTTTTAAAGTGTTTTCATTTGGAAACATAATGTAATAACTCATCATTCAGGTGACCACCTTCCCACTTTGAAGCCTATTTGAAAATGAAGTCACTATCTGAATTTATTCACTATTTGAATTTATATTTGCTTGTTCTTCAGACTGAACAGGGGTGCAGATTGGTAAAACAAAAACTAATTGTGGCTACATGACCCTAGCTCTTTCTTTCCCTTTCTTTGCTTTTCATTTGCCCGCTGTCTTGTAAGGACAGCAGTTTTTGAGAGAAGTAATTTTAAATGACTGAAATAAGTAATTAAAAATTTATTGTGTTTTTAAGCAGTTTGAGCAAATGGGGCGGCGGGGGTGGGGGCAAGGCATACTTGCCTCCTCATTTCTTCACTTTGTAGCAATAAACCAGAAGCCATCTAATGAACAATTGTGAATGTTTGTTTGTGGGGAGAGAAGAAAATTAGCCTGTGGAGAAGAAAACAAAAACTGAAGATCAGCTTTAATATGCCATGAATATTTCACAAGAAACAAAAATAAAGCCTACTTGTTAAAGCAGTGGATGGATTTTTCCATGGCATCCAGATCTTCTTATTCATTATATTTTGAGAGAAAGAAAAAAATGGCCCCTCTTATTAACCCCCACTTCTCTTTCTGCTTCTGAGTGACATGTAGCTTGCTCAGTTCACTTTGTCCTCGAGAGAATTTGGAGGTCATTCTTCTTCTTTAATTCTGTTCTCTGCTTGTGGCATACCATGGGTCATATACATAATGTTGGTGAAAGATTCCTGTTTGTGCAACAGAATTTGCTTCTGCTCCCCCCCACGCTCCCCGAGTCTATGCTCCCTGGGTGGAGGGGAAACCCCTCCAGACTTAGAGGTTGAGTGAGCATGAGGAGAGGGTGTGAAAGTTTCATTGCACAGCCAGAAGTCAAACAACTTTTTTGGGTGCTATCCCATGGCTTGAATTATCCAGATAAAACCTGCAAAAATTGGTGTATGAAAAATTCCGTCTTGAGATGTGTGTGAGTTAATGCCATTTTGGTCCTTCCATTTCATTGATTTTTATGTAAGAATTTCATGTGGTTGCATGAACTGTCATAGAAAAGCAATTCTCCTCCACGGTGTTCAGATGTAGGTGTGAGAGAGGATAATGTACATGGTTTAATCTGTATTAGAAAAGGTTTGAAATACAGTATCATGAGAATGCTTGGTGAGAACAAATGAAATACCTTGCTTGCATGGTAGAGATGGGCAAATTCTACCCAGTTCACTTTACAAAAATGAAAAATGATATGAGTTCCTCTAAAAGAATAAATGGAAGATAGGTTTTTTTCTGTGTCAACTCAAGACTCAGGAAAATGAACCATCTTTTCAATTCCCGTTAAGTGCCATGTTGTAAGGGAAAGTTGTAGCAGAGGACTGTTTGTTTCAGTCAAAACAGTAGGAACAGCAACAAAGCGTTTCAATGTAGAGTTCGCCTCTTTGAGATTCCATCCAGATATGTCCATTCTTCCGGAATAGTGCACTCCATTCCTTCTCCCCTCCCAATTTTCTGTTTCCCTACAACAGACATTCAGCATTCCATGGCTACTGAGGATTCTCACCTATCATGAGGCTGTGGGGTTGGAGGTGGGATGGCCACTTACTCCCCCCCCCAATACTTGCTGGACTTCTGCATGCCTTGGGGTTCCCCTAAGGATGCAAATGAATCTGTTTTGTTTATTAGCTATCCTGTTTTGGCTGCAATTATTTGCCACCCAAGTCCACTATTAGAGGGAGTGATTCTTGACCTCTTCTATCCTAGATGTTGGAATCCCTCCAGTCAGCTAGTTAAACATTGAGTGTGATGCAACCTCTAACCAGGTAAATTGGAATAAGTGAGAGGTGTAACTGGGATGGGTGTTGAGCCTGGGAAGAGTTCCATGACCAACACAGAGAAGGCTGAAGGGCCACATACCAGCATCCCCACTACCCATGCTTGAGCGTCTCAATCTCTGTCTTAAGCAATGGCAAGTCTGTGGAATGAGAAACCTACAACTATCCTTAACTTTTATTAATGACATTAATAATAAAGACACACTTTTTAATTAAGAAGACACCCTGAGTCTCTCCCACTCACCCACTCACCTTTCTTGCAAGTAAAAGCAGGGGAGAAAGATTTAATGAGGTCTTTTGCTTTTGACCTGATTAAGTACTTGCTCTATTTTATCTTCTTCTGCTCTTGGCCTCTGCAGCTCATAAATAGTCCTTGGGATCAGTACACTGACAAGGCCACTGTAGGCAATAGGTTTCCTGCCCTTCTTAGATATGATGATTGACAATGTAATCTGAGAGAATGTTATGGTGTCATGTCTGCTGTGATATATTATGAACATTCTCGATTGGCTACCAGGCTTTTTCTTAATTGTGATGGAGCGCAGCGTTAGATTTATTGATATGCAAAATACAGCCACACTAACCAGATTTCCAGCATCACCTTCATACATCTTTTTGTTTTACTTAGGGCTGAGTCAAAGGGATATTTTTTGGGGGGTGGGGAGGTGGAAAGCTGAGAATGAATTAGGAAGGACACCCCCCCCAAAAAAAGTTGATGGTCCAAATGGGTTTCCGTCAGCACCATTTTTTCCCCTGGAAGCCAGCCCTCAGCCCCTAAAATGAGTGTCATCACTGAAGCATGGGGAAATGAAGTTTTCCCTTGCTTGTACTTGAACACTTTTATCTTGTTATTAATTTTATTCATGGTATGTAATGAAGTGGTTCTTTTCTTTTTTTAGCAGTTTTGATATTTTTTGCAACTGATGTGTTTATATGAATTTTATTTTGTAGATAGCTTTACTTAATTTTTCTAAAGAAAAGTGGAATACAAATTTATAAATGAAAGAATGAACACTTCAAAAATAAGAGTGGGAGTGAAGGTGCTGTTGCAATTACCCTGACCCCCTAAAGAATTTTGAATCACTTCAAACTTTCCCTCCTCATATTGATGTGAGGAGATTCCACGGACAATGGACTTCGATGAGATGTTGTTGTTGTTTAGTTGTTTCGTCGTGTCCAACTCTTCATGACCCCATGGACCAGAGCACGCCAGGCACTCCTGTCTTCCACTGCCTCCTGCAGTTTGGTCAGACTCATGCTGATAGCTTCAAGAACACTGTCCAACCATCTCGTCCTCTATCATCCCCTTCTCCTTGTGCCCTCCATCTTTCCCAACATCAGGGTCTTTTCCAGGGAGTCTTCTCTTGTCATGAGGTGGCCAAAGTACTGGAGCCTCAGCTTCACAATCTGTCCTTCCAGTGAGCACTCAGGGCTGGTTTCCTTAAGAATGGATAGGTTTGATCTTTTTGCAGTCAATGGGACTCTCAAAAGTCTCCTCCAGCACCATAATTCAAAGGCATCCATTCTTCGGTGATCAGCCTTCTTTATGGTCCAGCTCTCATTTCCATAAGATAGAAGAAGACAAACAGCAATAGTGGGTAGTGGAACTAGCATACCTTTAGGGACCCGGCTTCCAAACTATTTGGTTTCATATGGAAAGCTGATGAGCCTTGCCTAAAACTGGTGCAGGGGATGGTAAGAGAGACAAAACATGACTGTGAACATGCTTTCCATTGCTGCAGCATAAGCAAGAGGGGAAATCTTCCGAAATCCTCACAGTAGCACTCAAAAGCAGTTCAGGGGATAGGTGGTGAATGCAAAGAATGAACCTGAGCTCTGCTCTGCTCCTTCGTCGGACTAATTCACTGTGGAGCTTTTGTAGTACAACTGCTTAGATGTCTATCGACTGGTAAACACGCTATGAGATGCAGCTAGACTATTCCCCTTTTAATATTTCAGTTGCCTCGAGGCAGCAAAAAAAATGTCCAAGAACAGGAAACTAACGAAAGCCTTTTCAGTAATTTCCTCCTACAGCTTTGAGCCAACTCTAGGGTCAAACCATTTGGTCTAACCTTTTCACCTTTCCAAGCTCAAATGTAATTGAAATGGAGAGAGGAAAAGCTAAGGTAAACAAAAATGGAACCGATATATAGGGATGCGAAAAAATATTACCTCCTGCTTAACTCTGAATTCTCTTGGACAGAAACAGAATTGGTGCTAGAAATCAAAGCAACTTTATCTAGTTGCCAGAATTTATTTATTAAATGTTCAGAAATTTAGCTCCTGATATGAATGGGTCCTTCCACACACACCATTTATAGTGATGTAGCTGCTGTTCATTTTTGAAGTGAAATTGTAGCAGACCATTCACACCATTGGTTGCAGGTCACTGGTTTTTGGGAGAGTGGTTGCACGGGATATGTTCAGATTGAGAAATCTTCTCTGGTTTTAGCCACATCACTTCTTTTCTTGTGTTCCTCCAACCAAGTAAATAGCAAAGTTATGAGCAGGCACACAGGGTACTGATACCAGCGTAGGTCACGAGACATGCATGAAACTGCAAATGGTGCAGTAGAGTAATGATTCTAAATCGTGCAGGAACAGGTCCAAAGACATAGTTCTGTTCCAAACCATAAGTAGTTTTTACATTGCTGAATGCAAACCCTGTGGTGCTAAAATGTAATAAATTGGATCTCTGTCGCCGCTTTCCCCTTAAGAGTAGTGGGGGGAGAGACATGGATCTGCCCTCACCCACATAAGGGTGGTGGGGAAAGGAAAAAGCCTTGCAAGTATGGCAACCTGTAAAGTTAATGATGCAAAATGTCTGCCAGAATTCTGACTCACTTAGCAGAAGATGCTGATGGGTGCTGCTTGCATTTTCAAGCTCCAGAGAAGCTTGTTACTTCAGCTGGAATGATTGTTATTGTCTCACTTTGTTTGTCGTCAAGGACAAATTCTGGAATAATATGATTTCAGGCAAAAGGGAAAATATGGTTGGTTGAAATATGATATTTTATGCCAATTTATTACTCAGTAACGGAACTAGCTTTATTCCCTATGAATAACAGGAGTCCTTACTAAAAGATGCATTGACAGATTATGGATTATAACGACGTTTAAGTGGGAACTTGGGTAAATACAGCCTCCCTTTCTCTGCCTAATCCTGAAGACATGTTACTGAGCCAACTAACAAATGCTACCTTAATATAACATTATCTGTTGTTGTTGTTTTTTGTTTTACTTTTCCTTATTGTGAGCATCTCTAGATATTTATGGAATAGAGCATTTTTCTTGCTGTGTGCTTACTAGTCCATGGCTGTTTATTCACAGTCACTTGGGAATAATTTAACAAATTTATTACAGCATAAGCTTTCATGGACTAGAGCTCAATCTGCCAGTTGTGTCTGGTGAATTGGACTCCAGTCTGCAGAAACTTACATCATAATAAATGTGTTATTCTATGATGTTAACAGAGAGAGCCATTTCATGTCCATTTTGAGCCCCTTCATGATCAGCTTGGCAGTTCCACTTATGCAACCTATTGAAAAGGGGCTTACTCAATGGCCCAGTCATAATATTTTTTTAATTATTAAATTTATATATCTCCCTTACTATTAGGATCACAGGGCAGTTTACAGTATAAAATCACAAAAATATATAACAAAATAGGAAGCAAAACAATAACTCCTCCCCCCAGTTTAAAAGGTGATTAATTCACCAAAGGTCTAGGAGAGAGGAATGTTTTTGCCTGGCACCTAAATATATGTAATGAAGGTACCAGGCGAGCCTCCTTGGGGAGAGCATTCCACAAACAGGGAATCACCAGGGCAAAGATCCATTCCCAGACCTCTTGTGAAGGAGGCACACAAAGAAGGACCTCAGAGGATGATCACAGCTCTGAGTTGGATGAGAGGCAGTCCTTGGAGTATTGCCGTCCTGAGCTGTTGAAGGCTTTATAGATCAAAACAAGCACTGATGGTATCAGAAGCTGCTAAGAGGTCAAGGAGAATTAACAGGAACACATTTTCTGTCTCTTTCATGACAGAGGTCATAATGCAGGGTGACCAAAGCAGTTTCTGTGCCAAAAGCCTGATTGAAATGAATCTAGAAATCAGTTTCCTCAAAGAGACCTGGATCTGGTCCATGATAACCACCCAATAACTTTGCCCTAGATGGGGTGATTGTTCACCTTCTGGTAATTATTTTCATATTCTGAATCCATGGAGGGTTTCTTAAGAAGTGGTCTTACTACTGCCTACTTAAAGCAGGCATGGAGCACTCATTCTCACAAGGAAACATTAATCACCTCCCTGGCCCAGTCAGCTGTATCTTTCCTGTTAGTTTTTATCAGCCAAGAGGGACAGAGCTCCAGAGTTCAAGTGGTTGCCCTGATCAATCCAAACAACTTGTTCACATCATCTAGGAACATTAGGAACTAGGAAAGAAGTGCTGGCATTATAACTAGGAAAACGAATGCAATAATCCCCACATCTTAATGTACCCATAAAATACAATGGTGTATGGATAGTCCAATATAAATCCACCACTAACACACTATTGTTATTGCATCAGTGACATACTGCAATATACACCTGAGGGAAGAAAAACATGAGTTTGATAAGGCTAAAGATAGACTATGTTTTTTCCTCACTAGACAAGTAGATGCTGTGTGTCTGTCTTAAAAGGTTGAAACAAGAGGACAGTTACTGCCTTGAAAAGCACATCACAAAAGTACTTTGTGGGGTTAAAGCACAGGAGACAGCAGGTAGCAAATGTTACAAATGGCAACAAAACCTTCAGCTGAAAGTGCTGCCTAGTGAATTAATCAGTGCATTCAGTCATAAGGCCAGAAGCAGCAGGATAGAGGAAACAAGGAGGTTAGGCAAGAAAGAAGTTTGGAGAGGAGATATGAAAAAGATTGTCAGTGAGGCACATGAAAGCACAATGGTCATGCTGCTGCCGCCGTGAAAAATAAAGGAAGAGAACAGAATATTATTGTTTATGGAGCCATCACTTCTGAAAGAGAAATTCGGCTCCAGTGATACTGTTGAGACATCAGCAGCCGTTTTCTTCTTGTTTGATTATTAGTTTGGTTTGTGATGTTCTGCAGCTTTTCATTGCCCAACAAAAGAAAAATTGACAATATTTTCCAGTAGCTGTCATAGGAGGGACCACTCACTTAAGGCAAATATTTGTGTTCTCTACCTTGGCTGCTTCCCCAAGATGCAGTCTGAACACCAAGGAATGCCTGTGCAGATACATGTGCACCCGTAGATGCCCAGTTGATAGCACATGGTCTACAGGCTAGCTTGTCACTGTGTTTACATTCCCATGGGTGCCCACATGTTGGGGAATCTGGTTCTCTGAACAGACTATGACTACAATTCTCAATTTAGGGTGGTAGGATGGAAAAGAGAATGCCATTAATATCTGTGTAGAAAGGGGAATTTCAGCAGGCATAACTTGCATGGCAATTTACATTGGCAATGAGTCCTGATTTGCAGATGACAATCCTCAATTTGATGGGCTGCTGGAGGTCAGTCCTGTTTTTAAGGGGCTCTCTGGCCAAGTCTGGCTTAAAGATGATAAACCTGAAGAAAGAAAGAATACGAGCCTTGAGGTTTCCCATCAACACTTGACACCTAGGCAGGCACACTGGTCACCTAGTATGGTGAGATGTTTTTGGATTTAATTATTTGAAAAGTCACACCTATACATATAAATTAGTATATACACATTTTATACAATTGTGTGTTCTTTCGAGTTCTTTGGGTGAGGCATTCCTTCCCCCACCCACAGCCCCAATCTGGCTCTTATTGTCTGTTATTCTGGCTTCAGGCCTGTTCTGGACCATTGGTATTGGCTTAAGTGGAACTGCTCCAAAATGAATTAGCTCTTCCATAACACCGCTTCACACCCTAAGAGGAAAATCCGGCCTTCATCCAAAGTATCATACTTCAGCAACTACAATGCATTTTTAGTTCTTTCAGCAGTTCTACTGTTACAGATTTTTATGTTTGAAAATAGAAGGAAAGCTCATCTTATGTTGGGTCCTTGCTTTCCTCCTAAACCTCATTAAAGCTACACACAGAGTCCATCAATAATGAGATTGTCCCTCTCAGCAACCCTCATTGTCCATTCATTTTTCTTTCCCACCTGCGCCCACAATGGTGGCTGTTTGCTCCCACATATATTCAACAAGGCATCACTTGTAAGCTGGCCCCCATTCATTTCATTCCATTCCTCTTTGAAAAGCCTGACAAAAAGCCCAGTGAAAAGCCTTTCAATGCAAATGTCACTTTAATGACTTGGTTCATTCACTGGAGGGGAATCCATGATAACTTGACTTCTCCCTCCTGCAAATAGAAGAAAATGTTTTCATAAAGCCCCCAACGTGTCCTGTTTGTTAATGAAAATGCCCTGGTTTGAAAACCAAAATCAGCAGCTCCGAGAGTCTTGATAATGCATTCCACCCCCACCCCCCTCACCAAGCCTCTAGCCTTCTCTCTGTGTGTATCTGACTTTAGAAATTCATCTGTTTTCCATGCCTTTCATTTGATTCATTTTCTCCACAGAGAATTTTCCCTTGAGGATTAGAAGCCTGATAGGTTTGGTTCCTTCTGAACATGTTTAAATATCAAATTATGGGAGAATTACATGTGTAGTTACCCTTGTTAAAGCCAAAGGACAAACAAGCTCAGTCTAATTTTGACAATCTGGGTTTGAGGTTGGTTTTAGAGTCATAAGTTCTTATTTTTTGTTTACTGTCTTGAGAGAGCAGAGATAATAAAAACCATAAGGATTTAACATTAGAAATCTGTTCTCTAGTCAGTCTTTGTGCACAAACCCAGCACAATGCTATTAAGCAAGGGAGATGTGGCATATTGGCATACTTCAGCCATTAGAATTCATTTCAAAATGCAATTTAAGAACATAAGATCTGCCTTGTGTGTTTGGTAACCTCTCTAGCAGGGATGGGGAACCTGTGACCCTCCAGCTGTTATTGGACTCTAATTCCCATCAGCTCCAACGGGGAGGACAAATGCATGGGGATGATAAGAGTTGTAATCCAACAACAACAGAAGTGTGACAGGTTTCCAATCCTTGATCATAGAATCATATATTTGTAGAGCTGGAAAGGACCCTAAGGGTCGTCTAGTCCAACATCCTACAATGTAGGAGTCTCGGCTAAAGCATCCAAGACATATGGCCATCCAACCTCCATTTAAAAACT
This sequence comes from Podarcis melisellensis, assembly GCF_964234715.1. Classification (NCBI taxonomy): domain Eukaryota; kingdom Metazoa; phylum Chordata; class Lepidosauria; order Squamata; family Lacertidae; genus Podarcis; species Podarcis melisellensis. The sequence continues at coordinate 53,230,896 of NC_138528.1, forward strand.
TCCAAATGAAGGAGATTCCACCTTCCAAGGGAGTCCACTGTCAAACAGCCCCATTTATTCATTCATTTTTATTTGAATAAATAAAAACAAAATTGTGTTCATTCACTCATTTTTAACTGTTTTGGTCCTGCTTGCTAGTTTCTCATAAGCATCTGATTAGTCAGAATATATGACTATATGGGTTTTCATCCTGATCCAGCAGAGCTCTGCTTATGAAGTCATTGTTTTGCATTGAAGAAATAGACAAGAAGTCAGGGAAAGGTCACAGGAAGAGTGAAAGCAAGAGAGCAGTGAAACTAATAGAGTGGAAACCTTTATGCAATTTAGTTAGACTGCACATTTGAAAATTCCTCTTTTTAAAAGAAATTGTCCTTGGAAGGTTGGAATGTGTGTAAATATTAAGTTGTTTGGATGGAAATAATCAAACGTAGCATAAGACTGGCTTGATCATTTATTTAAACAAAGGGTGGGAAACAGAAATTAATGAATCAATAAAAATGACTGTAAAATGGGACAAAATAGGATTTAAATGCAAATATAAATGGAGAAATGGGGGGAGTTCTGCATGCTCCTAGTTTGTTTTTTTTTTTTTAATATAATTTTTATTAAGTTTATAATATACAAAATCCAAATTCCAAATACATGTTTCCATAGATCTAGTGGACTCCCCCCATCTTCCGAGCACTGCATTCTCTGTAGATCCAAAACCTCAGCAATTTGTTAACTTATTTTAAACATACTAATATATCTTCCATTTTATCGTGATATCTGGTCTCTAGACATTTCAATCCAAATCCATTGATTTTTAGTTTCAACACAATAAAGTTATTTCATTACACCACTTCTGTCTTGTTGTGCCTTATTTACAAATTCAAAAATTTCCCGATACTGAAGCTGTAATTTCCTAGAAAGGAACGTTGTTTAACATTCATACAACTTATAATGCTTTTTCAAATAGTCCTTAAATTTTTCCCAAACTTCCTCCGTTTCTTCTTCTCCTGAGTCTCGAATTCTGCCAGTCATTTCGGCCAGTTCCATATAGTCCATCAGCTGCGTCTGCCATTCTTCCAGTGTGGGTAAATTTTGTGTCTTCCAGTGCTTTGCCATCAAGATCCTTGCTGCTGTAGTAGCATACATAAAGAAAATTCTATCTTTCTTAGCCACCCTCTGGGTCTACCATGCCCAGGAGGAAGGCCTCCGGTTTCTTGGGTAAGGTAAATCTGAGCACCTTTTTTAGTTCATTGTGTATCATCTCCCAGAAGGCCTTCACCTTCGGGCAGGTCCACCAGAGGTGTAGAAATGTCCCTTCCTCCTCTTTACATTTCCAGCATTTGTTATCAGACAGGTGATATATCTTTGCAAGCTTGACTGGGGTCATGTACCACCGGTATGTCATTTTCATAATATTTTCCTTCAAGGCACTACATGCCGTAAATTTCATTCCGGTGTTCCATAACCTTTCCCAGTCTTCAAACATAATGTTGTGCCCCAAGTCCTGCGCCCACTTTATCATGGAGGATTTAACAGTCTCATCCTGTGTATTCCATTTAAGCAGCAAGTTGTACATTCTCGAAATTAACTTAGATTTTGGCTCAAGCAACTCTGTCTCTAGTTTCGATTTTTCCTCCTGGAAACCCACTTTTTTGTCCGCTTTAAAAACTTCCTGGATTTGAGCATAATGCAACCAATCTCGCACCTTGTTTTTTAACTTTTCCATACTCTGCAACCTCCATTTATCTCCAATTTTTTCAATTATTTCCCAATATTTAGGCCAATGGGCCTCCATATTGAGTCTTTTACGTGCTTTGGCCTCCATCGGTGAGAGCCACCTCGGAGTTTTACTCTCCAATAAGTCTTTATATTTTGACCAGACCATAAAAATTGCCCTTCTGACAATATGGTTTTTGAACAATCTATGAACTTTAACCTTGTCGTACCACAAATATGCATGCCACCCAAAAGCATTGTCAAATCCCTCCAGGTCGAGGACATCGGTGTTCTCCAACAAAATCCAGTCCTTCAACCAGCAGAGGGCTGCAGATTCATAATATAACTTCAAGTCCGGCAGGGCAAACCCCCCTCTTTCTTTCGCATCAGTTAGTATTTTAAACTTTATTCGGGGCTTTTTGCCCTGCCAGACAAATTTAGAAATATCCCTCTGCCATTTTCCAAAACATTCCACCTTATCCACGATCTGGAGGGCCTGAAACAAAAATAGCATTTTCGGCAATACATTCATCTTTATAGCAGCTATTCTACCCAGCAAGGAAAGTTTCAGTCTTGACCATGTTTCCAAGTCTCTTTTGATCTCTGACCAACATTTCTCATAATTGTCCTTAAACAAATTCAAATTTTTGGAGGTCAGGTACACCCCTAAGTACTTTACTTTTTTAACCACATTTAATTCTGTTTCTTTTCTGAACTCCTCTATTTCAGTAGTTGTCAAGTTTTTTGCTAAAACTTTAGTTTTTTGTTTATTCAGCCTGAATCCCGCCACCCGACCAAAGTCAGAAATTAATTCTAACGCTCTTTTAGTACTAGAGGCTGGCTCCTGTAATGTTAATACCAAGTCATCTGCAAATGCTTTCAGTTTATATTGTTTCTCTCCGACCACAATTCCCTGTGCCAACCGGTCATTTCTAATCATGTTCAATAGCACCTCCAGGACTGAAATAAACAACAGAGGAGATAGAGGGCACCCCTGTCGTGTCCCTTTTTCAATTTTGAACTCCTCTGTCACCACGTTGTTTACTATCAATTTAGCTTTTTGTTCTGAATAAATTGCTTCTATTCCATTTTCAAACCCCCGCCCTACTCCCATCCTTTCCAAATTTTTCTTCATAAACATCCAAGAAATGTTGTCAAAGGCTTTCTCCGCATCAATAAAGATCAACACCGCTCTTGTATTTGAGTTTGTCTGTAAAAATTCCAAAATGTCAATGATGTTTCTTGTGTTGTCAAATAAATGTCTGCCAGGGAGAAAGCCTGCTTGGTCCTTATGGATCACTTCATTTAATACTTTCTTAAACCTACTTGCCAAGATGTCTGCAAAGATTTTGTAATCCACATTTAGGAGTGAGATAGGACGGTAGTTTTTAAGTTGAGTTTTTTCAGTTTCTGATTTTGGTATCAACGTGATGAAAGCTTCTTTCCACGTTTCCGGTGCCTTCCTCCCCTCCATAATCTGGTTACAAACTTCCAACAATGGTTGTGTCAACGAATCCTTCAATGCCTTGTAATATTTGGAAGTAAGTCCATCAGGTCCCGGAGACTTGCCCAGTTGAAGGTTCTGAATGGCGCATTCAATTTCTTGGGTTGTAATATTACAATTCAGGGTTGCTCTCATTTCCTGAGGTATTTTTTGTAATCCATTAGTTGTAACAAATTGGTCCACCTCCGAACCTTTTTGTGGCCTTTGTGAATAAAGTTCTTTGAAATATCTCTGGAAACACTTTCTAATTTCCTCGGGTTTCTGAACCATTCTCCCTTCAATCTCTAGATTTGTAACTGTGTTAAGCTTTTGTCTCTTTTTCAACTGCCAAGCCAACAACTTCCCGCACTTGTTAGCAGATTCAAAGGATCTTTGTTTCATTTGTTTAATTTTCCATTCCACCTCTTGATTTATCAGTTTCGAATATTGTGCCTGGAAAAACTTCACTTCTCTCAATACTTCCTTTGATTTAGGCTTAGATCTCAGTTTTTTCTCTCCTTCTCTTATTTTCTCCAAAGTCTTCTCCTTCTTTTCATTCCAGAGCCTTTTTTTGATTGTGTTCTGCTGTATTAGAAACCCTCTCATAACTGCTTTACTTGCGTCCCAGATTGTTCTTTTTTCCACAGTTGTCTTTAAGTTTATTTCAAAATAATCTTTTAAAACTTTTTGGGCCTTCTTAACAATCTCCTGGTCTCTTAACAAAGCGTCATTCATTTTCCATCTGAAAGATCCGGTTGTATTTAATCTCAGTTCCATTCTCAAAGCGTTGTGGTCGGAGCAGGTTTTTGGGCAGATTTCCACTTTTCTAGTCTTAGGTGCCAGCCCTCTAGTTATCCATATTTGGTCAATTCGCGTCCATGTCATGTGGGCCTCAGAAAAGAAAGTTCCTTCTTTCCCTAGAGGGTTCTTGATCCTCCATATATCAATCAAATCCAAATTGTCAGTCATTTCAAAAAAGGTTTTTGGTAGTCTGCCGTCTTTCGTTATATTAGCACTTTGCGACTTATCCATATTCACTGAGGCGACTCCGTTCATATCTCCCAACATGATAATGTTGTTGTAATCCAAATGGTCCAGCATAGTCTCATGCAGCCTCTTGAAAAATTCCGATTTTCCATCATTTGGGGCATATATTCCTAGAATTAAAAACTTTTCTCCTTGTGTCTGAATTTCAATTGCCAAAATTCTACCCTGTTCGTCTTTAAATACGAATTTTGGTGACAAGTTCTCCTTTGCGTATATCACCACTCCTCTTTTCTTAACTTTGTCCGATGAGATAAATTCTTGGCCTAGCCTTTTGTTAATTAACACTTTTCTGTGGAGTCTTGTCACATGTGTTTCTTGCAAGCAAATAATGTCCAATTGTTCTTTTTTCAAGATATGAAATACTTTTCTCCGTTTTTCTGGAGAATTCCCGCCATTTATGTTCCAACTAAGAAGCTGTAGAGACATCCTGGTCTAATTCTTGAATATCACAGTTGGGTATCTAATTTGTCCTCCGTTCCCGAAGGCTGTGGTGCCGGTCCGCCTCCAGATGGTACGGGTCTTGGTGGTGATCCCGGTGGTGGAGGCCAGGAATCTGCAGCTCTCTTTTGGAGGTCCTCCTCGTTGTCGTGTAGGAACTTCTGGTGGTCCTCTGGTATTTTAATTCTTACCTTCTTTCCTTTATAGGTGAATGATAAACCTTGAGGAAATTCCCACCTGTAAGGGATTGCGTTGTACCTTAACAATTTAGCCAAGTCTGTATATGAGGCTCTAAGGTCCAACAGATATTTAGGAATGTCTCTATAAATTTCTGCCCTTTTGCCTTCAACTTCCAGAGATTTTTTGAAATGTTGGCCTAGTATCTTGTCTCTTTCCTCTCTTGTTCTCAAACAAACCAAACAGTCTCTGGACTTGTCTTTCTTAACCGATCTTCCCAATCTGAAGGCCGTCACGATTTTGAAGTCTTTATCTTCCTCAACCCCCCAAAATTTAGAAAATAACTGCGTCAAAAATTCCTCTAGGTTGCCCTGCTCCAGCTCTGGGACGGCCCTCAGCCTAAGATTGCATTCCTTACTTTTCAGTTCCACCATTGACAGGTAGGCTTGCTGTTCTCCTACCTGTCTTTTCAGAGGTCTTACTTCCCCTTTGATCTCCTCCACCTTGATCAGCTTTTTGATTGGCTTCCGCAGCTAATTTGTAGTTCTCTGCCGTAGCTCCTTGCAATTTCTCAATAGCCTGGGTATGCTGGGAAACCTGATCTGATAACTTACTGATGGTAGATGTAGCTCTGTCAATTTTAGATGACTGATCGTCCACCTTCTTATTCAAAAGTGCCAGTTGTTCCAAAATTTGTTTCAAGACTGGATCAGTTCCTCCAGTTGCCATATCTTCTGTTGCAAGCGTTTCAACTTCTTCCTCCTGCGCCGTCAGCACAGTTGGTACCGAGGATCTGCGTTGATGAGTTAACGTTGTTTGAACAAGCTGCCCAGCTCTCTTATCTTTTTTCTTTTCTTTAGCTTCCTCAGCTAAAGCTTCCTTAGCTTTAGATGCTCTTGTTTTCCCTGGGCCACTCATTCCCCAGCTGCCTCTGTTCAAGGTCAAGTAGTCTTTCAATCCATGAGAAAGGCAAGTCCAGAATGTAAACAATTAAACCACAAAGAATCTCAATAAGGTACAGTTCCCAGACCTCTATGCCTCCGCAAATCCGCTAGGGGGGGTTTTCATAAGAAGGAAAGTTTCTTTTCCACCGTCAAAGTTCCTATTTCAACTTTTATAATCCCCAAGTTCGAAAAGGAGGCTTCCAGATAGTTCTGTTTCAAAATAGTGCCACAAGGTAACCGAAAGGTTCCAGTATCAATATTAAAGCGATAGTGTATCCATCAATGCAACAATTTATACTTCAGAAAAGTTTCAGCAGCCTGACAGTACTCCTTTGCAATACTGGCAGTCCGATAGCTCGGTTATCCCCTTCAATTCCACGTCACTTCACAATAGGGGGAAGGTTCCTTAACACAATAAGCCAAAAGATTTAATCCTTCAATCTTTTTAATTTCTAAGAAAACACAGTCTGTTAATGCCCCTTCATACTGATTTCAAAGTCTCTTTTTAGGCGCTTCAGCCCACATCAAGTTCTTTGCTTTGCTCTGATTAGCAGGACCGGGAGACGGACTTCCTGTTACTCGCCTCCCGTTTTCAGCCGAATTAAATGAATTTGAGTCAATCTTTAGTCAATCTTTAGTGCCCCTTACTCACGGGTAAATCGCAGCCAATTCCGATAATTTTCAAGAAGAAAGGTCGACGCTCATCAGCAACAGCAGCGCGGCTTCACTTCCGCGAAAAGAGCGATGAACTCACAGCGCCGCTCCCCCTTTCACGTTCCGGAGCCTCTTACGAGGTCCCTTCCTCGTTTCTGGGAGGGCTTCTGGCACCCGCCGAGTCCCACGGCCGCAGGCTCGCTCTGCCTACAGTTTATCTTAATGGGTCTCCGCTTTGCCGCAGCGGACGACCCTTTTTCGCGGAGCCCCTCTTCACACAGTAAAGAGGACCGCCATTGCCGTTTTGCGCCGCCTCCGGAAGTCCTGCATGCTCCTAGTTTGAATAGATGGGATGCAGCACTGAAGTTTCTAGAGTTGCCTTATCCAAAGAGATGAGGCAAATGAAAATGGCTCCTAATATAAAGTCACATGTAGTTTGGGTCTCACATCCTTTCCTCATATAATCCCCTCTAATAGTGCAGTAATAGTGCTAAAGAGCCCTAAGCGTCTCTTCCCATTTCAATTTAAGGAACAGCAAGTCCAAGCTGAGTTTTCTGCCTTATCTCAAAACATTTGCTTCCTTACTTTTGTGACTACCACTTGTTTGCACCATTTCGGAAGTGTGCTGCATTTGTAAATGTAAACATTTACACTCTGTGGGCATTTTTGCTGTAAGCATTTTCAGCATTCGAGTACTCTGTGTTTGCCTGTGCCTGAGGTTAATGTTTTGCACAGAAGCTAATACTTAGGTGTGTGTCTCTACTATTTGTATGTAGGTATCAAAAAACAACAAAAAGTAGGGGAACTGTCCTCAAAGTGCTGTTTTCTTCCATTGCCCCTTCTGTTCCTTATATCAGTCTATTGCCTCTGTTAACATTCTTCCCACCTCCAAGAACATAAGAAGAGCCTGCTGGATGAGGCCAATCACCCATCTAATCCAGCATCATTTTCTCACAAGGGCCAAGCAGGACCTGAGCACCTCTGATTCAGAGTTTTGTCAATTGTACATGCTGGTAAATTGTACAGCAATGAAAACAGGTTTTTCTTCTAGAACATGGCTGTAGCCATAGCAGACTTAGGAGCAGAACTAGGAGAGTCATATCTGAGAACCAACATGAACTGGTCTGCATTGGGTCCTTTTCTAACGTGCATAGATGGAATTGTCTAATGCGGTTTGTGTTTTGCTGTACAGTGGTACCTCGGGTTACAGACGCTTCAGGTTACAGACTCCACTAACCCAGAAATAGTACCTCGGGTTAAGAACTTTGCTTCAGGATGAGAACAGAAATCGTGCTCCGGTGGCAGCAGGAAGCCCCATTAGCTAAAGTGGTGTTTCAGCTTAAGAACAGTTTCAGGTTAAGAACGGACCTCTGGAACGAATTAAGTACTTCACCCGAGGTACCACTGTATTTTAAATCATTGGAAATTGGTGGAAAGGGGGATGCAAGAATAAGCAGGGGAATGTACAGGTGATTTGGTTTACCAGCTCTGAGCTTGCAGCTGGAAATGATGCATCCCCATGGCACTAGAACTGACTATACCAAAGAGGTAACGAGAGAAATGCTTTAATAACAAATAACAGTAGTAATGATGGTGGTGGTGGTAAAAAAATAAAAAAAATAAAAAAATTGTATCCCATCCATCTGACTGGGACGCCCCAGCCACTCTGGGTTTTCCAACAGGATATACAAAAACACAACAATACAACAGAACATCACACATTAAAAAAATCCCAAAACAGGGTTCCCTTCAGATGAAGACTTTCTGAGTGGTAGCCAGACAGCAGGGGGTGCAGTTGCTGCCATAGTCAGGATAGGGGCCTCTTCCTGCACCAGAGATTTTGTGGAGCTTCCACATCTCACAAGGCTAGGCAGCATAGCAGGTCGGGGCAGCATGGTGGACCCTGTAAATGGGCTGGCAGGCTCCACTATCAGCCTCTGCCTTGTTTCGTGGACTTCAGGGCAGTACATGAGGGCCCCTTTGGACTTGTTAGTGGTGCACCCGGACGAGAATGACTTGGGCAGCAGAAAAGACCTGACCTGGCGCTGTCAGTGAAAGTGGATCTCACCCCAACTGTAAATGGGTTTCCAAAAATAAATAAATGTCCAGACAACCAGATTTGAGGGAACAAACTTTATTTTGATTGGTATCCTACTGTAATACCCTGAGGTCTTGTGGCAAATAAGAACTGGCAACCAGTTAAATAGCTAAAGCGTGTGAAAGGATCCCTGCACTAGGGGATAACTTTCTGCCTTTCAAAGTAATTGCAGTGGGGAAAACACTGGTGCAAAGTGATCATTGATTTCTGAGAGTGGAGCCAGCCTCCACATCATTGTATTTCAAGGGTCAGAACTGCATCTAGAACCATCCTAAGGCAAAACAAAGGCAAGCCATAAGTGGGAGTTGGTGTATTTGAATTTCCCAGCAGGAGTTTAAAAACAGAAAACAACAACAGAGAAGAACCCTTGAGCTCAGGCTGCTTGGTACACTTCAGCAGCCTGTTGCTGCACCTGCTGCTGATCCTCCACAAGCTGCCAAGGCTGACAGACGACAGCTCTCTGCAAGTGCAGGAAGCCTGGCAGTCAGACTGCGCCAGTGCCTACTTATGATATAGCTGCTGCTCTGTCCTTCTGTGCCCCCACTACCTCTGAAAGAAATAGTAGGACATCCTATGATGCTTTGTCATCAGCTGGAAAATGTTCTGTGTTTAGAGTTCAGAGGAACCAAGATATTGCATTCTTGATGTTACATTTATTCTGTGATGCTATGCATTTTCTTGGAATATTTGGAGGAAAGATGCAAAATTGGAAACAACAACAACTTCCCCATTCTCTCTCTCTTTTAAAACTTCTACAGTGGTACCTCAGGTTAAGAGCTTAATATGTTCTGGAGGTCTGTTCTTAAGCTGAAACTGTCCTTAACCTGAGGTACCACTTTAGTTAATGGGGCCTCCCGCTGTCGCTGCGCTGCCGGAGCACGATTTCTGTTCTCATCCTGAAGCAAAGTTCCTAACCCGAGGTACTATTTCTGGGTTAGTGGAGTCTGTAACCTGGAGCATCTGTAACCTGAAGCGTCTGTAACCCGAGGTACCACTGTACTTAATTATCCTAAGAGTGAATTTCACAGGATGTTTAGAAAGCAACGTGGGGTTTCTTCTGTTATATTTGATTGGATGTCTGTATACCACTAAGAAATTGACCACATTGTTAGGACATTGATAGATTCTTAATGCAGAAATTCTTTCCCACGAATTTTCAGTTTGTGAGGCAGAGACTTGTCGGTACCATTTTTAGTCCACAGCCGAATGAAAAACTGGGGGGGAGGGGAACAAAAAACCTGTGCCTTTTCTTGTCAAGTGTTGTCATCTATGCTCCCAGTTCACCTACTCTAAGCAACACTAGTCCAGGTGCCACCTTTCCAATCTGAGGTATGGATGAGTACCCCAGGTATAGGAGAATTGGGAAATTCTGACAAAAATGGAAATGGGAGTGAAAATTGCCATTGTTCGCTTATTCATCCCATGTCTGAAATGGAAATCGATCAAGTGAATGTGATTGATATTTGCAGTTGTTATTGCTTCCAAATTGTAATTTATTAAGCCCGCCCCTAAATAATATGCATTGTGTTTCATTTGCAGTTAAATGAGTGGGACAGAATAATGTAATGACAACATTATTTACATAATTAACAACCAAAGTTGTGTAATTTCACAGACAGCAGAAAGTGATGAAAAAATAACATAGTTTTGGGTGCAGGGGAATGGAAGCAATGCTGCATGTGACATAGCATGGAAGGGAAACAGTGCCTTCTTATATGCCTACCTCGGTATATAGTATAGTTGGTGGGGGAGGGATGTTTGAAAGGAAGAGAGATGGATAACAGGACCAACCAAACTATAAAGTACATCTGCCTGACCTCCCAGATAGGCAGCAGCATGATTCTCCAAGTAACAGTATTCAACCATCATTTTCCTGGATAGGCAAACTCATGTGTAAAGGTAAAGTGATGATATGTCCTGGGGAAAACAAATTAATCTAGTTCTTCTAACAAGATAAGTCTTTTCTCAAACCATAGGTTTACTCCTCAACAAAATGGGGAAAATATCTACAGAGAAGCTTGAAAAAGCCATGATACTGATGATGATTAAAAACACATTTTAGCTTCATACACTGTGTGTATTACAGCTCAATTACCCTCGGCCTTGTTAAGTTGCTTCTGTGCTATAGTAATTTTATTAGGATACATTATGAAACATGTCCTACCACAAATAGCCATGGATCATGTCTCATTTTTGTGTCGTCTTGGTTGTTCCTGGAAGATAAAAGCAAATGCAAGTGAAATGTTCCACATCCTTTAATATTAAAGGAAAATACAAGGGGGCGGGTATGTCACTTACTTGTGAAAATTTATAATAATAGCCATAATATTTCAAGTTGCAGATGGCAAAAAGAAAATAACAGTCTTATCTTAAACTGATTATTAATCTCTATTTAGGTTTCAATTCTCCCAGGTAAGTAGGGTTAGGACTGCAGTTTGATTCAGGTACTCTGCCCAACTATTTTCTCTATCTTTATTCACTCTTTTACTGCCACACTACTTTTTCATTGTCTTATATATTTATCTTCAAATACAGCTCTTTTTCATTTGTCAGGAGGCTAATGCCTATTGTCGTTTTTAATATTCCACATGGGTCAGGATGCTAATGTTTATTAACGTAGTACTCACAGCTGCAGTCGCAATATTATCCCAGTTGGAATAAGTGTGGTGGAAATTGAGTGAGACATAGTTCACAATTTTGGTTATCTTTCATTCCTAAGGTAAATTCTAAAATGACTTGGGCTGACAGACTAACTGAAACTCAAACCTTTTTATGGAAAGATTCTTCACAATACATATTACAATACATATACAGCTTAAATACATATTAAAACGTACTGAAAAAAACTATAATTTAATATGAACTTAGAGAAACCAAAGCACAACACAATCTATACAATTCTATTTACAATCAGCCACTGACAGTCATGATGAAAATGTGAGTCTTCAAGGGATTAAAAGTGTTGAGAGATGAAGCTGCTGTTACATATGATTAAATTTCATAACTGCTCAATTACCTCTGTCGGTTTTACTGCTCCGCCCCCCCCCTGAACTGCACACTGCAGTCCAGGCTTAAGGTTGTATTCTGAACTTTCCATTAATAGCATGGAAGGCTTTGGATGCACCTGAAATATTCTCAGGTGAAAGTGGGGAGAAGAGAGAATATTCGCTAGTTCCCCTCTTCCTTGCAGCCCACCCCTAAGTCCCAGAGGGTCCTCAATTTCTCTGGAACAGATTTTAAGAAGGTGCAAGTGACTGTGGAGGGAAGGCGGAAGCAGTGGAATCCCTTTTGCTGTCAGGATCAGAGTTGGGATCCAAGCCAATGTACTCAATTCAAAATGGTGCCTCCAGTACAAAGCAATTGAAAGTGAATGGGAATATGAAACAAATGGGTTTTGTTTGCCTTTTCCCTTAATTTTCATTATAAAAACAAATGGGCTCATTTGTTTTCTTTTAGCTTTAAAAAGAATAACTGCCTATTACAGGGAACATATGGCCCCTAAGCTGCATGAATCCATGTGTAAGATTCATGAAGGATGGTAAAAGGAGAATGGTCTTCTTGAATATATATATATGTGTGTGTATATATATATATATATGCAGGTTTTGGTGTCCTCGGGTGTCTTCCCGTGTAAAAGTTGGGGTGTCTAGGCGACGTTTCGACGAGGTCTCACTCGTCATCTTCAGGCTGGTGCTTTCGGCTTCTTGTTACTGGAACAGAGCAGGATCTCAGTGTTTGAGTTCCTATAAATACTGTTGAGGGGGTGTGGTGTATAGCCTCCAATGTTCTGGGCAGAGAGGAAGTTCCCAGGCTAGAGTGCCTTTTCTTCTTTTGTTCCTTAATTACTTGAGGGATATCTTGAGTGATTTCTTGAGTGATATCCTGAGTACCACTTAGGTGGGTCATTAGGTGTGGATTAGTTGCTAAAGTCTTTGTGTCTTGACCTCTTGAACTTTGTGAAGAGTTTTTCTGAGAAGATGGCTGTACTGCACTTAGTTGTGCTCTGGCTTGGCTTCGTGTATAGGGGCGAGCTGTGGTTTTGTGGCCTGTGCCAGCCAGATCTGTGTAGGGATTGCAGGTACTCAGTACCTAAGTGGTACTCAGGATATCACTCAAGAAATCACTCAAGATATCCCTCAAGTAATTAAGGAACAAAAGAAGAAAAGGCACTCTAGCCTGGGAACTTCCTCTCTGCCCAGAACATTGGAGGCTATACACCACACCCCCTCAACAGTATTTATAGGAACTCAAACACTGAGATCCTGCTCTGTTCCAGTAACAAGAAGCCGAAAGCACCAGCCTGAAGATGACGAGTGAGACCTCGTCGAAACGTCGCCTAGACACCCCAACTTTTACACGGGAAGACACCCGAGGACACCAAAACCTGCATTCCTGTACCCGTGAAAATCTACGAAAGCATATATATATATATATATACACACACATTTCTTTGTGGCGGTTTTTCAAAATTTGTATGTTTTGGTTCTCTCTGTACAAGGTATGAATGGTTAAAATATGATGTATAACTTGAAAATCAAAATGAGCAATACTTCCTTGTATTTCTTTTACAAAATGAACTGTCAAAACTACATCCTACATCTTTTTCACTTTTCCTTTAGCAGAGAATAATAGCTCTAATAGCAATTTCAGTGTCACTTGTTGTTGTTGTAAAGGACCAGCAAGACCCATAGAGTGGCCATGTTTAGACAGACTGTCCAAGACAGTTTTCAAGCAATGCCTGAAATGCTTATTGTGGATCAATTATTGCTGATGAAGGTTGTGTAAACATAAGCTACCTTATTCAGTCACAAGCTCATCAGCTTGATAACCAGGTCCTTGGTCAGTGAAAGAGTTCTAGTTTCCAGTGACAAACTGGTTCTCCACCTCTGTGAGAAATAATTTGCCTAATAAATGATTAAAAAACCCAAAACAGGCAGTTTTTCATACTGCTTTTCTGGCAAGCCCAAAATTCCTACTTGACCCACAGTGACCAGTAACAAACTGGTACTGCATCCAAGTGAAAGGAGATGGATGCCAAATAATGAAGAGGACAGGGATGGAGGAGTAGCCTAAACTGCCCTGCAGCCCTCGCTCTCACTGGCACCAGCATGGAGTGCAAAGCTCCTTGTAGCCATGTCCTGTTTCTTTCTCTCCTTGCTCCCAAAGTATGTTGTTGCTCAGTGAGCCTTTGGAGCAATGGGGAAATTTGTCAGGTTTTTTCTCATTTTTTCCTGAATCTCCAGTTCTCCATATTTCCTCAACAATTTGGTAGGGTGTTTTTTTTGTTTTTAAGTCCTCAAGAAAATTGATCATTAGTCTAATGTGATTTTTTCCTGTTGTACACATTTTGTATGCACTGTTGCCTGATCTAATATACTTTTGTATAATATACTTTTATATGTTAGTTTCAGTAATATATGCACATTTTACTCTAATTTGTGCACATTAGTTGGTTGAAGAACTGCAAAATTCAGAGTAGTGCGAATTTTGAAGAATGACTGTTTCAGTTTGTGTATTGTTTCAGAAAGTTCATATTAGGTAGTTCCACCTTTAAACACAAACTGGATCAAATTTCTACACCATTCCGGTGATCTTGGGACAAGATTCTCTTCCCTCCTCCTCCTCCTTCAAGATACACTGATTTTTCCCATCCCTAAAAATCCATTTAAAACATATTTGTGCTTTAGTTTTATGTTCTTGGACCAAATGTCACTGAAAAAGCAACATATATGTTGTTCTCAGAAACTCTTTAAAATGTCACAGTCTACGGTTTCAAATACAATCCAGCTGTCTCCCTGAATTCTCAATGAGATGGAAAACATGTATTGACTCTTTTGATTACACTGTGAAATTTCACAATCTTCCCCCTGCTTTTCTTGGAGGTGGAGGAAACTGCCAGCAGAATAACCTCTTCTTACCTACAACAATGAGGGTGATGGATGGGGGGGGGGGGTCAAAAGGGAGTAAAATGCAGAATGTGTTTTCCACTACACATTGCTAATGTAGCCTGTCCCCCCACACCACAGAATGGATTTAAGACCAGGCATTTGGAGGGAAAGGGTTTTTTTGGGGGGGGGACATAGACCTGAAGAGGGAGGGCCATGGAAAAAGGAGGTCTTCCTTTGCAAGCCTCCCCATTGAGGGTATGGAAATCTCTGCCACACTTATTCTTTGATCATTGAGGAACCAATGGTGGTAATAGAAAAATGGGGCACACTAGGGAAGATTGTGGAAGGTGGTGTATCTATTGGATCCAGCATTTTTCCACCCTCCCACTCCCCCTAAACTCCTCTGAAAGCAAACAGGGAGCATTTCAGCCCTGCAGTACTTGGAGGGAAAATTGTTTTGGGGCAGCAAGCACCAGCCCAAAGAGGAAAAACTTGAGAAATGTTGCCTCCCCCCCATGTTCTGCCCTTCTGGGAGGGGTACTGGTTAGGCAGTTTCTTTGCCTCAGTTTCTTTCTCCTGCCCCCAACTTGCTAGGATTGCTCTGCCCAGGTGTCCTTTAGCATCTTAAAGCTAAACATATTTATTGCAATCTAAAACTTTGTGACACTCCATTTGGCTTCATGGCTCTAGTCCATGAAAATGTATACTATAATAAATCTGTTCATATTTAAACTACCACACGGCACAACTTTGGGTTTGATTTTACAGTGAAAGAGGGCTCTCTCTCTCAAGAATTTAGCAAATCAAGCAATGTCTCCTGAACATTGGTTAAAGGAGTTAAAGAAGACAAATGCACTGGAATGAACACTGTAACTCCCAGAACTCTGAATTCCCAGACAATATTCTTCTGCTCTCTGTCCATTTTGAAAAATTCCTTCCCATCAGGTCTACTCCAGAATCTCACATTTCAAAAATGGCTCCTTGTGTGAGACAACTCTCTTTTCTAGTGTGAGAAATGGAGGGAGTGCACAAAATTCTTCTCAGTCAGTCATGTGGGATTCACACACACACACACACACACACACACACACACACACTTTCCACCCTGTAGATGTTCATTTCTTCATACACAAGGTGAGGTGAGGTGAGGTGAGGTGATCAGGGCTGACCAAAAACATTTTGCTGCCTGAAATGAAAGATGAGCTGGCAGTTCCCCACTCCCGCAATTCCATGCACATTAGCCAACTAGACTGGATGATGGGATAGCATCCTTCACCTCACTCAAGAGCAGCAAGCTTGTTTAGGAGGTAGACAATAAGTCATGTGGCATACACAGGTCTTTGTCCTTTATCTCACCACCATCACCTTCATCACCTGCCTGAGGTGGCCACTTCTCTCTACCTATTAGTAGAGAAGTGATATAAATTCTAGAGCCAGTGTGGTGTAGTGGTTAAGAGCGGTAGTCTCGTAATCTGGGGAACCGGGTTCGCGTCTCCGCTCCTCCACATGCAGCTGCTGGGTGACCTTGGGCCAGTCACACTTCTTTCAAGTCTCTCAGCCCCACTCACCTCACAGAGTATTTGTTGCGGGGGAGGAAGGGAAAGGAGAATGTTAGCCGCTTTGAGACTCCTGAAGGGGAGTGAAAGGCGGGATATCAAATCCAAACTACTACTACTACTACTACTACTACTACTACTCTTCTTCTTCTTCTTCTTCTTCTTCTTCTTCTTCTTCTTCTTCTTCTTCTTCTTCTTCTTCTACACAACCAGCAGAAGGACATTTACATGTGAAGGAGGATGCCCCAGTACATAGACTGCTGTGCTTTCAAACTCTTCCCACATCTTCCTCTCATAGTGTACTCCTAAAACAATTTCCTTACCTGTGAATATTCTGCTTTGGTATATTCCAGTAACATTGCATTAACAGATCTATCGATCTGGGAGAATATGTTTTACTACTCTAACTACTTCAACACAGTACGAATAATCTTGATTGATATGTCAAATATGACACCTTGACCTTAGAGATTACAGCAAAAATAATTTAATATCATTTCTTCTAATGTGCATAATCATAAAATCATCCAGTTAAAGTTTTAGCTATTCATATCCTTAGTCACACGGCTTGAGAGATCATACTCCTCATTAGTCTTGCTAAACTTTTCCCCCTCAGCAAGTTTTACCAGGTTTCCTCTGAGACTTCTTTCTGCTTAATGACTATGTGCTTTAAGAAAAGGCCAAAAGTCTGGGGTGGAAAGAAAATGTTTCTTTATCTTCTTCCAAAGGGGAAACAATATAAGCATATAGCTTTATATTTAATGCTTAGTAGTTGTATTCATGTTTGGAGGTTAGGGAAATTTATCCTTCATGTTTGTGACACCAAGGAATAGTCTATTTACTACATATCAGTTCAGCGATTATTTGGGTTTTTATATCTGCACATGCTGTGAATGTAAGACTATCCTCAGACCATATGCCTGAAATGAACTTCATCCAGCTGTGACCAAACCATCCTTCACATAGTTTGACGCCTGTAGAATTAGCATAGTTCAGGGATGGGAACTCTCCAGATGTTGTTTGGCTACACTTCCTGCCATCTCAGACCATTAGCCATGTTGGCTGAGGCTGGTGGAAGTTGGAGCCCAACAACATCTGGTTAGCCACAGTTTCTCTAGTTCAGGCATAGATAGTTGAATACAGACTTCCTAAGGAAAGGATTTGTTGCTTGTTCATATTGTTTTAATGTGTCTTGTGTACAGTGCTCAGATTTCCTTATGGACAAAGATGAGCATGCAGAGAAGAACATATGTCAGCATGTGTCCAATAATTTTCAGATGGAATAGTTTAAACATGGAATAATTTCAGTGCCAATCAAGTGGCAACCGTAGTAAAGTTTAATTTCTTGAGTTATGGACCTCAATATGGCAGCAAGTGTAAAACAATAGGCCCACTGCTTTAGAATATTATTTTACAATATGAATAAGATGAGGCTTGCATCTTCTGTCAAGCCTGAGATTCTTACTTGGACATCAGAAAGCTTGAGTGAGAGTTCCAATAAGGTATTCAATCTTTGCTTTGTTCTTCACCTCTCGGCACTGTTTGCTAAAGCTTACACCAGTCCTGGGATTAATTTGCAGGGCAGGGTCTCAATTACCCCATCCCTTTCTTTCTCCTTGAGGGATGGCTGATGTGTATCATTTCCCAGAGTTGCCCGTAACCCTATTTCATGTTGTGTTTATTCCTAGCACAAAGAGGGAAAGCTGTATGGTCTATTTTCAGACCTGCCATGAATATTTATATGTTGCCTACATCTTTACAAATTAGAGAGCAGCAAGATGAATGAGGGCACTGAATCAAAGAAGACGTACAGTGTAATGCTGGCAGAAGTTTACTATCTCATTACTATTTAAAACCTGATGACTTGGAGAAGGGAGGCAGTCTGCATCTATTTCAATATATGTCGCTAATGCTCTCAAACATGGAGGGTAAGATTTTTATCATTTAGTCGGAAGGGTGAAAGGTGGGAAAGAGCTGGATACTTCATTTTCAGAAAGAATTCATTTTCAAAGTGCCAATAACACTCTGTTTTGCTAATCTCTAATTTACTACCAGTTTAGTTTCTTAAATAATATTCTCTCTGCCAGAGTGATGTGCTCATAATTGTCTTCAGGATTATATATTTTACTGTGTAAATAAAATATACAACATTTTGCCTTAGGTGTTCTGCTAATAATTATTTTGTATTTATTTAAATTTTTTTGTAGACGGTTTACTATCCACCTTGAAGCGCTTTACCAATATTGCCAAATGGCTATTGCAGTATATCATGCATGGGGAACTCACTGCAGTCTGAGAGCCAAATTGCCTTCTGAGCAAGCTGCTGAGGGCCACATGCTCATGGTGGATTAGGGTCAGAGGCAAAGGTGGTCAGAGCAATGCATGCAGATTTGATCTTTGTACAGAAGTGTAATTTACACACACACACACACACACACACACACACACACACACTATTCTGTGCCCTTCTTCCAGGCGAGCAAGCAAAAAGCATGATTAGGGTTCAAGTAGCATTATCAGAGAGCTGGACCATAAAGAAGGCTGATTGCCGAAGAATTAATGCTTTTGAATTATGGTGCTGGAGGAGACTCTTGAGAGTCCCATGGACTGCAAAAAGATCAAACGCATCCATTCTTAAGGAAATCAGCCCTGAGTGCGTGCTGGAAGGACAGATCGTGAAGCTGAGGCTCCAAGACTTTGGCCACCTCATGAGAAGAGAAGACTCCCTGGAAAAGACCCTGATGTTGGGAAAGATGGAGGGCACAAGGAGAAGGGGACAACAGAGGATGAGATGGTTGGACAGTGTTCTTGAAGCTACCAGCATGAGTTTGACCAAACTGCTCGAGGCAGTGGAAGACAGGAGTGTCTGGCGTGCTCTGGTCCATGGGGTCACGAAGAGTCGGACACGACTAAATGACTAAACAACAACAACAAGCATTATCAGGGTTTCTAAAAAGAAATGTCATTTTATTCTCATATGGTAAAAAGACTGCCCAACTGTCATAGAATTGTAGAGTTGGAAGTGACCATGGGGATCATCTAGTCTAACCCCCTGCAATGCAGGAATATTTTTGCACAATGTAGGGCTCAAACCCATGGCCCTGAGATTAAGAGTCCCATACGCTATCAACTGAGCTATCCCAATGTGTTGTTTGCGTTGGGGAACCTGTGGCCTTCCAGATGCTGCTGGACTACAGCTCCCATCAGCCTCAGCCAGCATAGTTAATGGTCAGGGATTGTCGGAGTTGTACTCCAACAGTGTCTGGAGGGCCATGGGTTCCCATCCCTGATTTAGACTTTGTTTTAGAGGGTATAGTGTCTGTTTCAAAATGGCATATTCATTTTGTTTTTAAATTTTTATAGCTCTTCCTATTTCAGTTCACTCTTCTGCCTAGTTCTTCAATATTATATTTTTTCCAATGTTGGCACATTGCACCCAAGTTGCTGTAAGAACTGTGGACTATGTGTAGAATGTAGACACTGACACTTTTTGAGTACCAGACTGCATCAAGCTGTCAACATGGATACAAAAAGCCTGCAAATATGTACAAACATGTACAAATCACAACTCAAATGTTATATAATGCTACCCCTTTTTTTTGCATGTTTTCAAGACCACCTTTCGCCTTGTGCATCCCCACATAGTTATCACATTCCAAAAGATATACAAAATTTAGTAAAATATACACGATCTAGTAGAGCGACACAACTAATTTTGTGCAGTATGATTGCATTGTCAATGCCAGGAATTTGGTGGGCTGCTTGTAGTATTCTCTGCTCCAGTTACCAAAATAAGACCCCCAATGTACTTACTATGCATTTTTAAAGCAATATCATACCACTTTAAACAGTCATGGCTTGCCCCAAAGAATCTGGAAACAATAGTTAATTGAGGGTGCTGTGGGCTGTTGGGAGACCTTTATTCCTCTCAGAAAGCTACAATTCGCAGAGCTCCCTATAGAGAAGGATTTATTATTAAGCCATTCTGCAAATTGCTGTTCTTTGGGAGGAATAGTGGTACCCTAACAACTCTCAGCACCCAGAACAAACTACATAATCCCAAAATTCTTTGGAGGTAAGTCATTCTTCTTTAAAGTTATATGATAGCATAGACGGGGCCATGATTTTGAGGGAGTAAGGGCTTGCTTCTGAGTAGGCATGCATAGTATTTCACTATAAATTTTGCAAAATACTTGGAACTTCAATACGGGTATATATGTCTACAGTTATAGATGACAAAGTAAAATAAATAGAGCTTAATTTCCATCAGGAACTAAAACTTAATAGGCAACACTTTTCTTCCATTCTTCACTCTAATAGCAGCAGCACTGAGGAAAACAGTAACACTCCATCCTCATTTAAAAATCAGCATCAGGTAGTTTTAATCCTTCAATGTCTGACACATCCATAGCACACAAAAACTTCTTGCCTTTTTAATATATACATTCCCATAGCAACCAGGCACAGTGTATTACAAGTCACTCTATTTCCCACTCTCCTCCTATTAATGTAGAACACAACAGCTGAATCTTCTCTAGAACCATTCTTGTTTTGCTTTTGCAGTGAAAGCCTGCATGTTTCTAAGGTTGCAGTCCTATACCCAATGAACCCAATATAACTTGCTTCTGAATAGGCAAGTACACAGTTGTGTTGTGAGTTGGTTTACAGCAGCCTTCTCCAACCTGGTGCCCTCCATATGTTGTTGGACTAAAACTCCCATCAGCTCCAGCTATTGTCAGTGTTGAGGGTTGATGTTCCAAACATATGGAGGGCTCCAGGTTGAGGAAGCCTGGTTTAAAATGTATTTTCCTCATCTGTTATATACCTGAAAACACCCCCACTTCTATGAATGTAGAACTGTGGACAGAAAGCAATTGGACAACTTATATCTATCTTTGGAAGGCTATAAAAATAAGTAATTTGGTTCAGCCCGTGAGTGCTGGTCATAACTTTGTTCATCAATATTATTTAAAAATCTCAGTTTGCCACCATTTACATTGAGGGGGGGCATCTTAGCGCAATGGGGCTCCATGGTTGACAATAACTTGGCATCACAGCCCAGATCACAGCTTGATCTAGAGAGAATCAATTGTTTTTCTTCAAGAGCAGCCCCACAAACATTTCATTGCAGTAGTCTTACTTGGCAGGTGACCAGAGTATAGATAACAGTGGCTAAGCTCTCTCTGTCCAGGAGGGGTCAAAGCTAGTGTGGACATTTTGTTTTACTGATACCCAGTTATGATGCAGATCCTTTTATTCTTTCATTGACATGAAATATGACCAGTTACAGATAGATAGCCGTGTTGGTCTGCCATAGTCAAAACATGAAGAAGTGTGCATGCACACGAAAGCTCATACCAAGAACTAACTTAGTTGGTCTTTAAGGTGCTACTGGAAAGAATTTTTTTTGTTATGAAATATGACATGAGCCACTTGCAGATATTTGTTATGAGGTGAAATGCCCTCCATGCATTTATCACTCTTTGTCTTGGACTGTAGGTAACAGAAGACCAGAAAACATCTTTATTAAAGCTCACTATCAATATGCTTGGCCGTATCAACATTATGATAAAATTACAGTGGGTCTCTAACCTTGGCTATTATGCAGTAGTAGCTTTGTATTAACCACTATCTATAAATTAACACTGCTTGGAAACATATTAGGCATATGAAGCGTGGAGCTGTCTTATGTTATTACCCAACCAATCTCCTGTAATAGTGCCTGATTCACCTCTGCTTTTGTCAGATCATTTCAATTCTTCCCTAGTTAGAATACAAGGTTTTTTAAAAAAAATAACTTATTCAGATGTTGGGTGATACAGATGTTGGCAATAAACAGAACACTGAAATAGTTTAATGGTGTAGAAAAAAATGTATGTGAATATGTGATCTTGGCGCTGTAGTCTAAACCACTGAGCTTCTTGGGCTTGCTGATCAGAGGTTGGCAGTTCGAATTCGTGTAATAGGTTGAGCTCCTGTTGCTCTGTCCCAGCTTCTGCCAACCTAGCAGTTCAGACAAATAGGTACCACAGCAGCGGGAGGATAAATGGCATTTCCATGTGCTCTGGCTTCCATCACAGTATTCAGTTGCACCAGAAGTGGTTTAGTCATGCTGGCCACAAGACATGGAAAGCTGTCTGTGGGCAAACGCTGGCTCCCTTGGCCTGAAAGCGAGATGAGCACCACACCCCATAGTCTCCTTTGACTGGAGTTAACCGTCCAGGGGTCCTTTACCTTTCTACCTTGTGACTTATTCCCATTTTCTTTAACATGGTGAATATGTCACTATATATCTGCACTGGTACTCCAACCACCCAGTGAACTTCATAGCTGAATAAAGATTTGAGCCATGATTTTGTGTATCCAAACCCCAACCTTTAGCCACTGAACAAGTCTAGAAAGGTTCATGCTCATAATGGATCTAGACTAAGTTAGCTGAACTTAGATGCCATTGAAATCAATGGGATAAGTTAGTCATTACCTAATTTAAGTCCCATTGATTTCAGTGGTAACTAAGTAAAACTAATTTAGTTTGGATCCAAGCCCAGAGCTTTTAAATAATTGCTTCCTTTTTCTTTATTTGCTGGTGTTGTTATTGACTAAAGTATCTCATGATAGGCATTAAAATAAATCATTTCTAAAAAATTATGTCCCTGTTTCTTACTGGACTTCTCCCTCTGCCACACCAACACATGCACACATGGACAATTAATTTAGAGATAATTGTTAACTGAAAATACATTCTGGATAACTTTTGATGTAAGCCTATTATTTTGAAGTTCCACAGCTTGGCAGCCACAAGCTCTTCTGCATCTTCGGTTCAGGACAGGCATGGGGAACCCCAGGGCCCAAATGTGGCCCTCCAAGCCTCTTTATCTGGCCCTTTGGACTCTCTCCAGGCCACACTCACTCTCTTCAGGCAATGCCCCTCAACAACCCCACTTCACATTCTTCTTAAGTGTTGTTGCCAGGTTGGAATGTGTCATTGAACCCTTGTAATGCTTCTTGAATGGCTGGACAGAGGATAGAGAAGGGTGTGAGAGTGTTGCAACTGTGCAAAGCTAACATTTACATTTGTTCCTCCACCCCCTTTGGCCCACCGCTAGTATGTGCCCTGCAGGAGGGTGCCCAGAAGAGAGCGAAGCCCTCCTGATAGGACTGGTAACAAGGATTGGGTACCCCAGACAGGGGGTTCTTTGCATCCAGACTTTTGGAAGTTAGTTGTGAAAAGGTACTGCACTGAAGGTATTATCATGCTTTTATGCTGCTTTTCACCCCTCTGGGAGGGTACAGACCCAATGTAAAAAGTAAGTCAACTCATGTGCAAGAACTCCAGTATGAAAGTGATCAAGGCAATCAGTTTTCCTGCAGGTTGGGAGGTTTGTATATGACTAAGAAAACATAATAGACATTTTCTGCACACAGGTTAAGAGGAGATGCCCAGAAAGTGTACCCTATTTTATATTATATCTGTATGTTGTGTTCTTTCAGTTAAATTATGATACGTTTAATCCCAGCTATTGGCATTCCTCTCCTTCTTCACCTCATCTAGTAGAAAGAGATATTTATCAGTCAGGATGGGACATTCTAAAAATCCTCATGGTGAGCAAAGTTGCATGGATTCCCCCCCCCCCCTAATTCCAGTCTTGCTCCTTGAACTTGGTTTAACACAAGGTGCTCTCCCCACCCCCATTGGCTCCAATAAAATGCAAACAATTGGAACAATGTGCTCAATTATTGTATGTATGCAGAAGTGGAGAGGGGCTAAAATGATCAACCACGTTCCACTTTCTTTGTAAAGTAAGTGGAGCTAGCAAAAACTGCTAAGTATCTCTAGTGGGCCAAGTAGGCGACTAGTTGCTATAGAAACTAATGGCTAGAAAGAGAGCAGGAGATGGCATGACTCCCCAATGCCTTCTCTGGATTCCTTGCAGATACATCCACTCCAGTCCCACCTCAATCTCTCCCACTGCATTTAGGATAGAAAGGTTGGTTTTGGATGTTCAGGCTCAGTAAGAGAGCAAAACTGAGTAGATGAGTTTTATTTCCAAAATTTATATACTTATTCATTGTTTTCATGAGAGAGAGAATGTTTTGAGTTTGGAGATCCTCCACTGTGATTAGCTTACCACTGCCTTCCCTTGTTTGTCCCCAGGCAAAATTATCTCTCAGGCAATGTGTGTAAAATATGTACAATTACAAAAGGTAGGAAAAATACAGTTGCCATTAACATAATACAGCATTCCTGAAGGGCTTTATAGGTGGAAACTGGCAACACCAACACAGTAGACAATATTTGTTGTGGCCACCATTATCCCTAGTCTGCGCTGCAACAACACTAGTTTTGAGAATTTTCAGCTTGTGCTAAAAAGTAATAGGAGGGAAAGGAATGAAGGTGCTGCTGAGAATACTTATAAATTATTTGAATGCGGTCTTTGCCAAAGATGTTTTAAAACTCAACAGCAGTGATCAGCACGTTTCTAGTTTAGTGAAATAGCTTGTTAGTATACTAGGAATAATAGAAAGTGTCTGACCCTTGAGACTTCCATGTCCCGTAGCATAGAAAGTAAATGCAATTCATTAGCAACTATATTTTTAAAATGTGACATTAAAGAGTGGTGCTGCATGTTAATATAATGGGATTGGGAAAGCAATCAGGCAAGTAAGCCACTGATGGAATGTGGGTTTATATGTAGGGAAGGCTTACTAAGTTCTACAAAATAAATAGGTAGCTTTCTATGAAAGTGAGTTCTGAAAAGCTATGAAGACCCATGACAGTTACCAGAACATGCTTTAACTCTGTTGATCAAGGTCACTTCCAATATTTATATGCAAGAAAGGGCTAATGAAAAGGGTTGATATACAACTGGGCAGTCAGAGGCTTAATACAACTGGTCAACTATGAACTATAGTACATTTCAGATATAGTGTGCTGCTCAGAAATGAACATGTCTATCCAGCCTTCGATACACAAACTTTGAAAATATAATTGAACTTGACTTCAGGTTGATTCTTTTGTTAGAAGAGGTGGCCTGGGTTCTGCTTTATTTTAGCTCCACCCCAAGCCTCAGTACCAGATTTAGGGGTATAATGTTCCTGTAGAGCTGGATCCCAGATAGCCAACATATACAAATACCAGAACCACACTTGCTGCAGAAGCTTATTTTAGCAGTTTCTTATACTTTTAGAGCAGAATGGAATGAAGTCACAAGAAAGTAGGATCTGTGCTACTCCTTCAATAATGGAATCAGTTCTTTCTTTGCTACATTTGTCTCAACCATTCCAAATGCTAAAAAGACAAGATTCTGTTCACATTAAATAGCAGTTTATTCCATTAGCAATGGAAGCTGCCACACCCAGCGTCAGATGTGTTCCAGATTCTTGAACTCTTGCCCAGGCTAAATCTTTTACTAACTCAAATAATTCAAGTATGGGTTTTGAGCAGAACCCATAGTTTAAATATCCAGACTTTCTATATACAAGCTGTAGATTCCAGATTCCACAAATGTGACCCTCAAAAGAACAAGAAAAAAGTTTTGATTGAGATAGAATGCTACAGCACAAGCTCATTTTTGTTTTGTATCATGGTCTATGGGGCTAATTTGTGGATTAGTTTCCAACTGTGTCTGCATCTTGTTCTAACCTTAATGACACAAAAGGGTTCAATAGTTGCCAGTAGATCTCCGATAGAAAAGTATTTGTTAATGGCTTCCATCCAGTTTTGTTAACACAGACCGCTTTCCAGAGCAAGCCCTTGTTAGCTCTCAAACACAAAGTTACATACCTTCGGTGCAGATTTGTGCTAGGTTACAGTTGAAAATAATGGTGTGAGTTTCAAGTGCTTGGCTGCACTTGTAGTTGGATAAGTTGTTTGAGGCACATATTTTATCATAGCACAGGAAACGTAAAACACAATGTTGTAAGCAGAGACAGTGTGTACCTAGGAAAACCACAGGAGATGTACTAGCTTTTAAAATTAGAGCTGTGTCAAAATCTGACTTCTCAAAGTGTTCTTCCATTTTTTCCACCTCTCTTGCAGGGTGCTTTAGAATTTATTTTAAAATTCAGTGGATGTGGGATTGTGCTCTCTTTATCATTGTGAGGTAGCCATGGGTGGTGGGTGAGTGTGATCTGAAAAGCCCCTACAGAAAGAACTACCGCTTAATGTCTTTTCCAGGGTTTCATTTAAGGTATGGGAAGCTGAGGAGGATGTCTATTAATTGTCTGAGGTTGACATGTGTGGCAATTTTGGTTTTAATAATTTTTAAATATATTACATATGGTAAATAACAATGGCCAACAATCATGCAGATGTTAGGCAGAATCCCTGCCTTCTTCATTTACAGGAAAGCCCATCTGACAATATCATGGATGTTTTAGCTAGCATGGGTACCTGTCAAGGCTGCAGAGTGCAAACCACCAGAAATATAATTTTCAGAATTAAAGAAGGGACACGTTTGCCACCTTTAAAGTAAGCAAAGGCACCACAAAAAACCTGCACTCCACTTATGCGCATTTCTCCAAAATGTTCTGTCCCTTTTGATCTTTTTCAAATGAAAGTTGTTTTCTCATTCATTGGTGGAGAATGGTTGGAAAAAGATGCAGATTACATTTTTTTTTGAATTGCACTGTTTAAAATGGAAGGAAAAGAGCTGGAATACACCTCTTTATAATATTATAAAGAAATATTACAATATTTCTATAATATAATATAATATAATATAATATAATATAATATAATATAATATAATATAATATAATAATATTAATATAGGACTTCCTGCTGGCATCCTATGTAATGCCTGTTATTTGATTCTCTGTGACTTATCATGGGTGGTGTAGGAGTGGCTTCATGGGTGGCTTATCATGGGTGGCTTCATGAATTACCATAATATCACCAATGCAGTACTATGCTCACAAAGCAAAATCACATAGCCTCCCTCTCTGTCACACACACGCTGCCACAATTCCAGTCTCAGCTTTGGACTAGAAAAGTGAAGTGAATGTAACTGAAATAGAAAAATTCCTTACATCTCCATGTTGAAAGCTGCTAGGGATTCCCATGGCATTTTAAAAAAGCATTTTGGCTTCCTTGATGCTAGTGTTCAGTGCTTGGAATACATTTTTCTCCAATGCACTGAATGTGCTAGTTAGGGCCTTTAATACTCCGCCTAGGCTCAGTGTGTCTGAAGGTATGGAAAGAAAGCAGCCCACTGGCAAGTGTGTAGACAACCACTTGCAAGTCTCTTGTGTTTTCAGCTGCTTCTTCTATGAAAACCCCAAATAGATAATTTTCTATTAGTCTTATTAACTGCATGCATTTTATTTGGTTTCTTCGAGAAATAATTTGTTATCTTGGCAATTTTGACATTTCCAATTATGTGTCTGCGGATGTTTCTGCAGGATTCACATCTTGGGACTTCAAGTCACTCTTTGCAGGGGGTACAGATATATTTCCTCGAGGTCATACTTGCAGGGCAGCCTTCAATGACCTGATGCTCTCTGCATATCTTGCACAACAACTCACATCTGTCCAGGTCAGCATATTTGTCCTAGGGAGAGCAGCACCCAAACCAGGGCTGGATTTAGGTTTGATGAGGCCCTCGGCTACCGAAGGTAATGGGGCCCTTTATATGTCCAGTTGTCCTTTGTCAACAACAAATTGTCACTGTTTTTTGTGTTGAATGTATGCTATATAGTGATTTATGGACCTAATATGTATCTAAAGCCATTTGCACATAACAAAACATGTATTTTATCAAAGTGATTGTTGAACTTATCTTATATTTTGGAAATGTACATCCAGGTTTTTTTTTACTTTATTTTTTTTTGGGGGGGGCCCAAGAGAGTGGGGCCCTAAGCTATAGCTTGTTTAGCTTATACATAAATACAGCACTGATCCAAACCACAATCTACTGTTGCTGGTTAAATAGGGTTGCTCATCATATGCGTCCGGTGTCAATGTTTGCATCATTTTTGCTGAAAGAAGATGTCTGAGTATGGATGTCAAATTACCCTTTCTGTAGGACTATCCACCCACAAAAGTAGGGAGGGAATTTTGACTGTTCTCATAGGGAAGAATCAGATTTCTAGGATGTGGGGGACAGATGTCGTACCTTACATTACAGATGAAGTAGTAAGGGTAAGGTTTTTATTTCATTAACACTTTTTTGAAATCTCGCAACCACTGTTTGCAGCTGGCAGGATGCTGTGTTTCCACAGCCTTCCGAGTTCCTTCAGTCATGTTTCTCTTCCTGTGCCAGTCAGATTCCCATGGAAAAGGTCCTCTATAGTATTGCTTCCTTAGTGATTGCCAAAGAAAAAGGAACACAGCCTCAGAAGTATCTCAGAAGGCTGTAGAGATGGAGAGTCCCACTTCATGGTGGGTAAGACTCTTTTTACACAGCCTTCTAAATTCCTTCTGGCTGTGTTCCTCATTCTGTGCCAGATCACCATGGAAATAACACTATATACCATTGTTACCATGGGAATCTGATTGGCACAGGAAGAGGAACACAGCCAGAAGGATTTCAGAAAACTGCAGAGTCTCATTGTCCACAATCAGCAGCCAGTGAGGCCTTTGCTTTTAATGTGAAAAATGGGGGGGGTAGCTTTCTGTTACCTTGTCTGTGAAGCTGAAATCCTCATACATTACTTCTGCCCCATTCTAATTTTAGGGGGAAAAAATTTTCACCACTCCTTTTTCCTATGAATACTCTGAACCAGTTCATCAAAAAATAGGGGTGGAAGTTCTAAGCAAGACACAATCTCTCTAACTTTATATTTCAGTTCTGTAAAGGACAATAAAATCAGAATAAACACACCTCGTTTCTTCCATTGCAGTTGCATAGTGTTAGTGTATCAAGATTTGTGCTAGTGGAAATGTTACCAATATTGCTAGTTTGATTGCAATATGCATTATCTTTCAATGGGTCTTAATCAGAGGAATTTATGCCTAGGATTGAAACCTTAATGTGGGAGACAAAGATTTAAAGATTTTCCATAGGATCTAATAAATCATTGGGGTGAGAGTAGAACTCTGAAACAGTGAAATTACACCACTATTAAAACTTGTTTGGGGGGTTGCTTTCATAAAACTGGAATGGGGAACCTTTAACCGTCCATATATTGTTAGATTGCATTCCCAACAATTCCTGACCATTGGCCATGGTGGCTAGGGCTGATGGGAGTCAATTGAGATCTGAAGGGCCACAGCTTTCCAATACTTGTGTAAAGGCTGCATTCTTGTACTTTCTGTTCTATCCTGTAGACCCCAGTCCTGCTCCAGCAAGTAAAAATTGCAACCTCTTAATTTACCCTGTTTGTGTTATCTGAGGTAATAGGTTCCCCTACTTAGCAAGTTATCAGAGAAACCTAAAGCCTGAAAATACTTGAAAGTCAGAGATAATTCATGGTAATTTGAAGATTCTGGTGCTCTCTTTGTGTGATAACAGTCTGATCACATGGCATGTGAGTTTCCTTTACTGGCTAGCTTTATAGTCTATTATGGGGCAGAGAGCTAACTTCAAATGGAGAAAATCCTGTGTAATAAGTGCAATATAGTCGGAAATTCTATCAGATTTTCAGTCTATCAGATAGTAAGTGGTGAGCAGGGGAAGAATATTTCTTAATAATTGTTGACAGTCTCCTTCCTCTTGCAGTTTCGCAGTGGTCTGACCTGTTCTGAGAAAGAACCTTTGAGGCAGAGTCTCAGCACCTCGGACAGCTCCATGTGCACAGCTCCTTTTGACAGGAGCTGAAGGATGGCTGAGGTCTTAAATTCCTCCAGCTACAGTACCAGTTCTTAGTTCAAGCTCATGCCTGAAGAGTGTGACCTTTTAAACGGGCAAGCCAATTCTCTTCTGTGGCTTTTTGCCTGTTGCTTGGAGCTCAGGGGAAGTCTTCGGTGGTGGCCGACATCTGAAGCCCGCAGGTTCATGACCATCCTTTGGGAATGGAGAACCTGGTCCAATTTCTCAGACAGACCTGGACTTCACAGGCTGATCCACCTCTGTCTCTGAGCATTGGCTGTTGTTTGAGGCTAGGGCCATGACAAGGCTGAAAGTGTGTGTGTGTGGGGGGGAATAATAATTAAGTAAAAATGGCATTTAGATCATAAATTAAATTAAATTATAATATGTGTCAGTGAACAATTTTTTAGCAGGGTAGTGACCCAGGGAGTAGGTAGTTATTGCATTTCTTCCATAAGCAATTACAATAGAACATAGGGAGCCACCTTATACTGTGTCGCACCAATGTTCCATCAACTTCAGCATTGTCTCCCAGCCCTACCTGCGACCTTCTGCATACATAACAGTTGCTCCACCACTGAGCTATGACCGTTCCCTATCAGTTTGTATGCAATTTGTCACATTTGCACCTTCCCTTTTTCTTAATCTATGTACTCTGTGTGTACACTAACAAACACACACACATTACTAGATTGGTAAAACATTCACAAGCCTTGATTGCATATAGATAGCTATCTGTAGTGGCTTTAATATTATTAAGTTTGTTAACAAATGTAGCTATCACAATTGAAACATTACTCAGCATGTCATACACATTTATCTTTTTATTGCAAGGGATTACTAATACATTTCATTCAAAAATGTAACAAAGGAAGTCTATTTTTAATATAAAAATGTATATTTGCTTCATCAATCTTCTTTTAAGTATATGCAAGTCAATTTGAGCGTGCTTGCTGCTTTATATAGCTAAAAATATCTTTTCTTTTTAATATTGCTCATATTATTTTTTTCTGGAGTGTACGGGGTGTTAGGGGAGGGGTAGTACCTCTGGTGGGGTACATATAATGCTGCTTCTAGGGTCATACCCCAGGAAACAGCTAAACCAAGTGAGGGTCTCAAATCTTTGGTGAGTTAGGGACTTCCCCTGCATACAAAGACAGGCTCTGGTGGATTGAGCAGACAATTCCAATAGTGGATCATGAAGGTGGTTTCTGCATGTACTGTAGAGGGAAGTGAGGGGAAGATGGGGCTCATCAACCTGGGAAGGTAGTCCATCTAAGAGGATGAAAACTTTGATCCTTAACTCTGCTGCCTTGTGGGAGAATAAAAGGCTAAGGAGTAAATCCTACACAAATCCAGAGTAAAGTCCTAAGAGGGGTGGATGGCATCTTGTACACCTCTTTCCTGCAACCCCTGAAGCCAAGCTGGTGACAAACGTATTACTCTACGTTCCTTGGACCACATCAGCAAGGTGTGTGTGTGTCTTGTCTTGTGGGCAGCCCATGACCCCCATACACACTACCCTGATTTGCGCCCTGGGAGGTCAGTTTGGTGCTGCTAACACAGTGGTTTGACTTCACTCCTGGAGGCTCACTCCATTGTCTTTCAAGACAGGGGGATACCAACTTTTTTTTACCCAATATATAGCAGTTAGACCTCTTGGCATGTCAGTTTCTTTCTGCCCAGTGGATATGTCTCCTCTAGAAAATCAGAAAAAGTGGTGTAAATTCCTCATATTACTATATTGAAGACCTAGGATACCTTAAGAGCTGGTTTGGTGTAGTAGAACTGCCTTCCTGATGCCAGCATTATTGCATATTACCTAGAAAAGGCAGGGCTGGGAGGTGATGAGGTCAGGTCCATGCAGATAGTTGCACCTGTGGAGCCAGCCTCAGGCTCCTGCCAGTGCATCTACACAACCTTGGCCTTGTTGCAGGTAATTTGCAGCAACACCAATGTTGGAAAAGCAGGTTTGCTCCACCTGCCATCCATTACTGGCCATGAGACAGGCTTGGAACATGTTTGTAACTTGCCCAAGGCACTTCTGGCAGGATGGCAAGTCAGTGATTGTCTAAGACTACCCATTTCCTTGTTTCAGAGGAAAGAAGTTTAAGAATGGGAAGTGGCAGGGCTCTAAACTGGCTGACACCCCCAGATCTCTGTTCGTTGGAATTAATTAACACTAGGTTCTCTATTATGCTTGGTGACTGACTGCTCACAGACCCAGGGTACTATAATAATTAAGCCAGAAATATTTAGCATGTTGAACCCATTAGATTAGATCACATCATACAGATGGCTGCATCACTCCTGCACTTACTTCAACAGGCCTACTCATACTAAGGTTTGCAGCAACCTTAGTCATGCATCATGTCAATGATGCAAGGAAGACTGTTGAATAATCTGTTTTGAGGGATTACAACAGATGCACCCCAGCAGCATCTCCCTAAATTAATCAGACTATGTTAAGTATCCTAGCAGATTATTAAGGGGTTATTGACACAAAAGTGATTGCTAATTGAGTTCTATACAGAACATTTACTACTTTCTTTCTATAAGTTATTTATACACTGCTTAATTACCAAAGTTCCATACACCTTTGAGGTTTTTGTTTTTGTTTTAAAGTAAACTTTCCAGTAAAATATTGTGCTTGTGCTGATCTGAAATTCATTTCAGGCTTTGGACAAATGTGTTAGTTCTGATAACAGCTCTGCTGGAAGATGACTCCACAGCTGATGTCCTCTGTGTCATATAAAACAATATATTTTAAAAGTCCCATCTGTGTCCTTTTCTATGGCTCACAAGCTTAGTTGGGGAAAGCTGTTGGAAGTAAACAAAGTGAGCTGTTTCAATAGGCTGACTAATGATCCCCACTCCACAATGACCCAGTATCTCAACATTTGGAGTATGCCTTTGCTCTGAACAGGAAAATGAATGCATGCAGAAGTCCAGGAGTTCAAAGGCCAATGGATTAGCCTAATCTCAATACGCCTCAATTTGTCTAAAGCCTTGATTTATTGCCTTTCATGAAAAGGTCAGAATCAGCTAGGCTTCTCATTGTGGTCCAGCTCTCTGTTCCTGAGCACTTTCAAGCTTCTTTGGTGTAAGCTCCAGCCACAGTGGGCTTATTTTATCAAATGACTGTGACTATTTAAAAACGAGTTATACTCTGTGGAGTGCTCTGACAATGTGGGTAATAAGTAGAGGAAGCTTTTGAAGGTTAAAGGGAAATGTTTGGGGAAAGTTAATCTGGTTAGCAGGGGACAAAGAGCCATCTGCAGCATGCTCTGTTCATAGGAAAGATAGCCAAATATTTTCCCCCATCAGAGCCTTTCTAGAGGATCATTTTATAGCACAATTAATGTGCACTTTCTGCACACTGTTGGGGGAGATCAAGTTATCTTTTCAGAAGGTAGAAGTGCTTCTGTTTATTGTCTTTCTCAGCAGTCACAGTACTTTATCTTTCCTGAGCTGGGAAACCGTCAAAAGCAATTGTTAGTGCTGTATAGAACAAGCTTGTGCAAACGTAATGAACAGTATGTCCCATAAGTAGTCTTTGACACCACAAATGATGAGTGGCACAACCACCATTACTATGTTTCTTTTTTGCTTCCTTTTTTTTACTACTTAGAGATTGACATTTTCCCCTATTGTATCTTTACAGCTTTTTAAAAAAACAAAGCTGTGAAACTGAGCAAGGCTGTCTCCCAATCTGTGGAAGTACTCGACCAGCTGGTGAGCTGTTCCTGCATCCCATTTCTCCATTTTATACATTCTTCAAAGTCTACTTGCTCCTCTGCTTCAGTTCTGAAGCACACAATAGCCACAGTCCAACACATGTGCTTGGCATCTGAAGCCTGTTGAAATCAGCTGTTTTAAACATGCCCAATGTTATTTTGGATCGTAACTCAAAACGTCAGCTACAGTTATGGTTAACCTTCACAACACACAGCCATCCCTACTTTCTCTTTCTCCATATCACCATATCTATGCCTTGCCCAGCACAGTTATGCTCATCCAATATGTGGGGTACACAGTAACACACCACTTATTTGAAATAGGGTTATTTTGAATGTAGCTCTAAAGAAAGAAGCCTCAATCCAAAACAGAGTTATATTTATGGTTTAAGCATGCCTAACTATTGCAGTGGATTTTGCTCAAAATGTGAGATTTTGAATTATTTGAATTCTTTGATAATCATATTTATTTGTGGCTGGAGTTATTTTCAAGGTAACTCGCACAGTTAAACCAATAGCAATGGGAAGGTTGTTGGTTAGGAGGACGAATTTGTGAACTTTGGTTTTCCAAGTTTCTCATATTTACTTCTACACATCAATTTGTGATTTCTTTTTTTTTTAAGTCATTGTGAAAATTCATTGTCGTTTTAGTATGAATTCCTCCTAATATTTTAAATAGTTTTGAACAGTTTTCTGAACAAACACATTTTTGCGACCCATTCTCCCCAAATATAATGCACTTGTGTATGTTATTTTCACTAATACATGCATTTTATACAAATATTAGTCTAATCTATGCCTTTTATAGGCATTACTTCACTGTGAACTGCATTGCAAAATTCAGAAAAGTGTACATTTTAAAGAATGTCTGTATTCCAGTTCCCATATTGTTTCAAGAAGTGTGAATTTGGTAGATACATCATTAAATCTGTATCCAGACAAGAATTCTGAGAAACTCAGTACTTGACAGAATATTTAATTTTATGAATATTTCCTTCCCAAAGCTTTGAGATTCTATGGGAATGCTGTGGAACGATAGTATAAATCCCTCCCCCCAAAAAGCATTGAAGTAATTCTGCTGGAAATCTCTCTCTCTCTCTCTCTCTCTCTCTCTCTCTCTCTCTCTCTCTCTCTCTCTCTCTCTCACACACACACACACACACACACACACACACACACACACCACTGCCACCACTACCACAACCCACATTTTTGCACATATTCACTAATGCACTGTTGCCTAATAATAATAATAATAATAATGTGTGTACTTTTCTTGAATATACACATTATGCATGGTTTCTGGTTATGGAAGGTTGGCTTTCAAACCACTTCTATGCTTTGGTCCATATATACTTTCAGGTTGTATGGAGTGGTTAAGTTCTCATTAAAATGATAGCAGACTGGATTTCTGCCCCATCCCTACTGGCAAAAACAAATGTAAAGAGGGAGATTCTAACAGCTCAGTATTTTTCTAATTCTGTCGCCCCAACCTCAGTTATTGCCTCTGTATTCTTCAATACTTCCGTCCTTTGGGAAGCTGGACAAATTTGCTATCACTGAGCGGTGAGTCAGCCAAAGTTAAGTATTCCCTAACATTTTCTAAAACACTTCAGGTTCCAAAATTTGGAGCCCGAAACCCTTAAGGGGCTGGTACCAATGTTAGGCATATTTCAAATAGGATGAAACAGTAATTCTAAATGAATAACATAAATTAATAAAAAATTGTACTGCAGCAAAAGCTTTTTATACTATTTGGGGTAGCTTTCTTATTCTACAAAGCCATTTAAAAATTTCATTGCCTCCCTATGTGACTAATTATTTTTTATTTCCCTGGCTGAAGCCCAGTGTAGTGTACCCATTCAAAGTCTATGTGAAGTAACTAAAGTATGCTATGCAAACTTCTTTGTAATGTTAAACTTCTGGCAAAGGGACTTTAAAATACATTTTGGGTGCTTTGCAGGTGCCTGTTTAATATGCAAAAATGTTGACTTGCTTAAAGGTAAAGGTACCCCTGCCCGTACGGGCCAGTCGTGTCCGACTCTAGGGTTGTGAACCCATCTCACTTAAGAGGCGGGGGGCCAGCACTGTCCGGAGACACGTGGCCAGCGTGCTGAAGCTGCTCTGGCGAGCCGGCACCAGCACAGCACACGGAAATGCCGTTTACCTTCCCGCTATAAAGTGGTACCTATTTATCTACTTACAATTAAGGGTGCTTTCGAACTGCTAGGTGGGCAGGAGCTGGGACCGAAAGACCGGAGCTCACCCCGCCACGGGGATTCGAACCGCCGACCATGCAATCGGGAAGCCCTAGGCGCTGAGGTTTTACCCACAGAGCCACCCGCGCCCCGTTGACTTGCTTAGGTCTGTATATTTTCATTTAGAGTATCATTCTCTGTATATATTTATTTAGAGTATCATTCTGCCAATGTAAGCCCCTTTGCTTTGGCATGCACTTTGTTATCTCTTGTCAAAGTTAAGAGGATTTATTGGTGCTTTCTCTAGATCACACCTTCATTCATTCATTCACTCATTCATGTAAAGTAATTATAATACCTAGCACTGTGTAAATTAAAATAGCATGCAGAGTTTTTTAGTTTCCACTTACATTGCACCAATGCCACCCTGGACAGGGAGATATATAAATATTTTAAATAAAGAATGAAAGTCCTGCTGGATCCGGCCAAAGGCTTAT
This sequence comes from Podarcis melisellensis, assembly GCF_964234715.1. Taxonomy (NCBI): domain Eukaryota; kingdom Metazoa; phylum Chordata; class Lepidosauria; order Squamata; family Lacertidae; genus Podarcis; species Podarcis melisellensis. The sequence goes on from NC_138528.1 coordinate 53,267,071, forward strand.
CTAGTCTAGCATTTCATTCCCCACAATGGCCAACCAGATGTCTGTAGTGAACTCACATAAAGACAATAATACTCTCTCTGATTGCTGTCCAGAGACAGGTATTGGACGTCATGTATAAAGCAGGGTAGGGAAACTCTGACCCATGCACCTGATGCTTGGAGTTTGCATACACCTGTGCATGACACTTTGCAAGCCCCTGACAATCAGCTCATGCCATGTTTGTACAGCCCTGTGGCTTTGCCATGTGGTTTGATTTCAAACCACATGGGCAAAATATCAGTGTGACGTACATCTGTTTCTTGACAGTGGGTCTAGAGCCATACATCCTGGTTTTCCTAGACATATACGAGATTCCACTCCTGAAAATGGCATCCGGAAGGAATTTTTGGAACTTGGCAAAATGTCCATGGAAACCCGGGCACATTGTAACGGGGGTGATTTCTTGCTGAAATCATTATTTCTTTCACAGCCGCCTCGCTCCCCAGTTCCCTCCAGTGTTGTTCTCTCTATCTCTCTCTCTCCCCCCCCTTCCTACCTTCTATTCTCCCACCCTCCCTCCCTCCCTTCTTCTCTCTCTTTCTCAGTGCAGGGCTGCTCACACAGACCCTTCGCCACCTTCCCAGGCACCAGCAACCCTATGGGAAGTGGTGAGCGACAGAGGTGAGCGATGGTAGCAGTGGTGTGTCTGGGTTTTTGCTCTTTGGAATATTGTGACCCTACAGTCGGTCACCCCATCCACCTTTCACATTTGGCCCTCAGTGTGTGGGGAAAAAGATTGATGTTTCCTCTAAGCCATCCTGATTAGTAGCCATTGATATCCCTCCATCTAAATTGGTGGCAATTGGAAGTACCACCACATCCCATAGAAGCAAATCTAATACTGCATAACTGTGCACTTTGTGAAGAAGTACTTCTTTTCTGTGGTGAACATCTCACCCTTCTGCTTTATAGGATGACTCTAAGGTTATTATTAGCCACATAGCAAATGGAGGTAAGTACCTAAAGCAACCTGCCGTGTATACAGCTGAGGCGAGATGTGAACTATGGACTGTCTGTGTACATGCTCTTTCCCTCTTTAAGACAAAGCTCAAGTTAATATGGTTTACACTGGAAGACGAACAAAAGTAAAGACAACCTAATGAAATTATTTCAAACAAATAAATCCATGCAGCTGAATTGCATGAACTGGGCACCATCATATGTGATCTGAAACATAGAAGGAGATCTGCCCACTTTCTCCATTCTCCTCAGCAAAAGAAAGTTTACAAGCATAAGGTGTGGGGGGTGTCAGTGTGGGTAGGAGCATCATAAGCATATGTCTGAGGGGAGGAATTACTTAATAGCAATTTATTTGTTTTGATTCGTGGGGGTGTGGTTGGGGAACATGCAGTAGAATTAGGAAATAGCTTTATATGAAGTCAGGCCATTGGTTCATTTAATTCAGTATTGTTGACACTAGGGGTAGAGACCATCAGGCCTAGGAGACATGCCTCCCCTCTGGCCTCTCTATGTACCCTCAGATCTCTCTCCAGGCCACACTCATCATTGACTCTGTGCTGTACCCTCTTTGAGTACTTTTACCAGGCTGGAATGTTTCATTGGACTCTGATAATACTTCTTGGTTGGATGGAGGATGGAGGTGTTTGTGTGTGTGTGTGTACAGAAACCTTTGGCTTTTGTGTGTGTAGAATATAGCCTACTGTACAATCATCTGTTGCTCCACCCACCTGTCTCTGGCACCACCCACCACTTGCATGATGTTCCAGGGAGGTTCCCCATCAAGAAATGCATTCCTTAGGCTGAAAATGGTTTCCTATCCTTGGTTTACACCATCAGTAACTCTTTTGGTGTTTCAGATGGTGGAGGAGTCTATCTCAATGCTTCCAGAAGACACTGGTGATTGAACCTCAGCCTACAACAGTTTAAATTTGCATTAGGTTTCACTCATATCATTTCTAGGGATGAAAGTTCCTTCACAATGGTCATGCGAGGGCCGGATTTAGGTTTGATGAGGCCCTACTGAAGGTAATGGGGCCCTTTATATGTCCAACTGTCCTTTGTCAACAACAAATTGTCACTTTTTTGTGTTGAATATATGCTCTATGGTAATTTATGGACCTAATAGGTATCTAAAGCCATTTGCACATAACAAATAGGAGCCTACACAACACGAAACACTGTTGCTGTATGTAGGTTTCATTTTATTTGTTTTTTATCTTAAATTTTGGAAATGTACATCCAGGTTTTTTTCCTTGAAATTTTTTTGGGGCCCCCAAGAGAGCGGGGCCCTAAGCTATAGCTTGTTTAGCTTATACATAAATCTGGCACTGGGTCGTGCTGTAGTATGTATCCCTTAAGCTGTTGTGGCAGTATGTCAGACCTTGCTGTAAGAAAATTCTGAAGCAGAGGTGCTTGATCTTTGATAGTATTTTATGAAAGGTAGGAGATGAAGGCACATGGCAGCATGTTGTAGAAAATTGGGATTTCCTAATGAAAAAATCATCAAAGGAAAATATCCATCACTGTTGACTAGGGTAATATAGGTAAGTCATATAACATTTAAAGAAACCTGCTGAATTGTGAGCAGTGACATTTCAGTCATAATAACAGACTTCCTTAAACTAAGTTAATATATTTTAAGCTTGTTCTGTCTTGAGACTTACTAAAACCAGGGTACTGAGTGATTGCCCAATTGTAAACAGATTGGTTCACATTTTAAACAATGTCAGGTTTAATTTAGCTGCTATATTAATTTGTGTGTGTGTTTTAAGGAAAGAAAACAAAATAGGAATTGTTATATAAGACATTTTCCCAGCAATCTTGCAACTGCTGTATTGATGTTCACAAGCACTGCACAGGTTCATAGACGTATGAGATGTTAGGCAATTTGCACTGTGTTTGGTTTGCTTTCAGGTCTATAGCCCCAGAGTATTGTGTATTGTTGTGGGAAGTCTTGCATTGCTAGGCCTGCTTTAATCAACAGGCCCTCTTGGTTGCCCACATGCTAGCCCCACCCCCCACCCCGTTATCCAATTAATTTCAGCAAGTGACTTCACATGACATTGGCCTTGACAATAATCAGATGTGATATTTTACAGACAACTGAGCATTCAGGTACATTTTGACTAGGCTGTTCAGTTTTGTGGTACCTTCCCCATCACAATATCTCTGCTGGTATCCTTTCATTTGATGGTCCCAGGTTTACTTTTCCCAACATCTGAAATGAAGGCACAAGGCAATAAGTATGGCTAAATGATGTCAACAATATTATCTATCTTCTTAGAGAACCTGCAGCATTTAAAGAGTGATTTAATCATGGCTACCAGCAGACATATTTAAGAAGACTTTCCCTGAGCTGTGATCTAGCCATTTATCAAATATTAACTGGACATCTGTAAAAAATGGTTTATTTGTATTTTATATAAAATGTGTTTAATCGCTTTCGTTGCGCACCACTATGAGGGCTCAAGACTGTGAGGTGGTTTATGAATTTGTAAAATAAATAATAAAATCAGCCCTGAGGAGGGAAAATTTCCAAAATGAACAACACCATCCTGACTCAAGCCTCTGACACCCATATTTTGCCTATCACCACCAATAACACGGCTTACCCATTGCTAGGGGCCTACCCTACCGGACTGGCACAATAAATATGTGTCACTGTTGTTATTATTATTATCAATAATAATGTTTATACCAGCTGGTGAGATCTAGCCTGGCATATTCTATTGCTAACCAAACTTCAAGTGATATGTTGCCATGGGAACTAAATAGTGAATTGCTTCTTGGTGCCAAATCTTTATTGAATTGTTCTGAATAGTAAGAATAATCAGAGAAGTGGGCAGATGAACCCCTCTCAACAAAGGTAGGTTGTAATCCAGTTCTGTGTCTAAAAGAAAAGGAGTCTGAGGAGAGAAACTGCAAGTTGAGGTAGTTTGAAGCAGAGACAGAGAACTGAAGTTTTTGGACTCTAGATGCATCTTAGGAAGCTACCTGTCTTCCTAGAAATCTAATGTGGGATCAATGGATTTTGACCTATCTGTTGGAGTGCTTAAACTCCATCCTTGGCCCAATCTGCACTCAGAGAATTGGGATGTGTGTTGCTATATCTATCTAACATCTGTCTAGTTAAATGGCCATTCCCCTGCAAGACCTCTCTTTAGGGGGCCTTTTCTGACACAGCCACGCACAAACCTTAACATCTAGCAGTTCTAGTCTTCACTTTTCAAATCTGCATCCACTCACATCATCCAGGTCACAGCCTTTGCTAGTGGTGGATAAGGAAGCTGTTGAGGTTCCTCTCACTTCTGTTTTTCTCCTTTAATTTTTTCTAATGCTAGATATTGAATTGAATTGAATTTATTAATACGGTCACAGACCAGCATCCTAATGCTAGATACTTGTGCTTCCTACCCCTCTCTTCATTAGTTTCCTCCCCTTCAGGGTCCATGCCAAATTGGCAAAGTGCAGACTTCCTCTGAATGTGGTGCTATGGTTGTTCCCTGTCTAGTGAACAGGGAGTTCTTATGCAAGGAAGTGCAGCTGGAATCCAACCCCCACTGTCCCCTCTAGGAGTGGAGAGTGGTCTCTCTCTGATACATTTGCATGCTGCAGAACCATGGAGTGCAATGAGAACACTGGCTCTTGCCAACAGAAGAGCCCTCTGTGTTCCAATAGTGTACCACAGCCAACCTCAAGAGCCTGTATATAGCATTAGTGCTTGATTAACTGAAATTCCTCCCCGCTGCACATTTTCTGTAAAGCAGTTACTCACCTCCTTTAGCTGAAAGGCTGTGTGACATACCACAGTGGCATGGTTTCGCTGTTCCCGTTTGATTTACTTCAGCACTTAATTGAAATGAAACCTAGTGAAAACCCTGGGTTTTTTTTTAATAGTAACTTTATTATTTTCCCTCCCTTTCCTTTAAAGAAACAAAAGCACAACTTTTACTGTTGCTTCTGAGGCAATTAAGATAATTAAGCCATTTGAGAACTAACAACCAAGTGACCATAGAACCTCTAATTTTTTTTAGGGGGAAATGCAATAAAATGGCACAATTGGTAATTGGAATTTTAACGTCCATTCCCTGCATTTGGAGAATGAAAGAATGTGTTGCTATTAAATCTGTGCCTTTTAAAAGATGTTTTTCTAAGCAAAAGAGAAAATTAAGCAAATGGATTATAATTTGCCCCCAGATGGATTAGTCTTTTTAACATTTTCAAAGAGTTAGTGCCTTTCACTTGGAAATACCCAAGCATATGCACTGCACTCTTATATTTACCATATGGAAACAAATCCCGTTGATTTCAGTGGGATTTGCGTAGGCCTTGCATTTGGGGGTGCTAGCTGTATAAACTGATGAGACCCTTGCTGTTGATGAATAGATTCATCGACATTGTTTCCATGTTTTTACTGAAAGCTGTTTATTCCTCTCACACGTGAAAGTTTCCTTACAGTGGTACCTCGGGTTAAGTACTTAATTAATTCGTTCCGGAGGTCCGTTCTTAACCTGAAACTGTTCTTAACCTGAAGCTCCACTTTAGCTAATGGGACCTCCTGCTGCCACCGTGCCGCCAGAGCATGATTTCTGTTCTCATCCTGAAGCATAGTTCTTAACCTGAAGCACTATTTCTGGGTTAGCGGAGTCTGTAACCTGAAGTGTATGTAACCTGAAGCATATGTAACCTGAGATACCACTGTATTTCAAAAAGCCTACAGAAATGTGGGCATGACAATTTTGCTATAAACACACACTAGAATTGGAGGAGGGATACCCCCACTTGAAGTGTAGCAGAAGTGTGCTGAGTTCTGGGGAGTGCTGGGAAGTGCTGGGGAAAGAAGGGGCTTTGAAATGAACAAATCCTGCCCCTTTCTCACCTTGCCCATCCTAGTGAGTAAATGAATGAAAATTGGTCATCCTTTTGCTTCTCTTTTTTTTTTTTTTTTTTTTATAAAATTTTTTATTCATTTTAAACAGTATAGAAAACAAAATAGACAATAAAATAGAAAAAGAAAAAGAAAAACATACAAACATACATACATGACTTCCCCAAACCTTCCCATCACTGCACCCTTATTTTTTAAATTAGCTTTAAGCAATCCTTCTTTCAATTTTAAAAGAACAACTTTCTTTAAATTTTCTTAAGTTTAGATTTTAACAGCTATAAATTCTCTAATTTCATAGCCCTTGACATCTTCTCATTCCAAAATTTTACAAAAATTCTTAAGATACACTTTAAATTTTTTCCAGTCCTCTTCCACCGTCTCTCTCCTCTGGTCGCGGATTCTGCCGGTCATCTCTGCTAGTCCCATATATTCAATCACCTTGATCTGCCATTCTTCCAGAGTAGGTAGCTCTTGAGTCTTCCAATACTTTGCTAGAAGAATTCTTGCTGCCGTGGTTGCGTACATGAAAAAAGTTCTATCTTTCTTTGGAATCGTTTGATCGACCATGCCCAGGAGAAAGGCCTCCGGCTTCTTTGCAAATGTCCACTTTAGGACCTTCTTAATTTCATTATAGATCATTTCCCAGTAGGCCTTAATTCTTGGACAGGTCCACCAAAGATGATAAAAGGTTCCTTCACATTCATTACACTTCCAGCACTTGTTATTGGGCAGATGATATATCTTTGCAAGCTTGACTGGGGTCATGTACCACCTATAGATCATTTTCATTATGTTCTCTTTTAAGGCACTACATGCCGTAAATTTGATGCCTGTGGTCCATAACTGTTCCCAGTCTGCAAACATAATATCATGTCCGATATCCTGTGCCCACTTAATCATTGCTGACTTTACTGTTTCATCTTGAGTGTTCCATTTCAGCAACAAATTATACATTTTAGACAAATTCTTAGTATTGGATTCCAATAGCTCTGTTTCTAACTTTGACCTCTCCTTCTGAAATCCTAGTCTCCTGTCTTGCTTAAATGTCTCATTAATTTGATGATAATGTAACCAGTCTCGAACTTTAGGTTTTAATTTCTCAAAGCTCTGTAATTTAGGCTTTTCACCATCGTATTCTATAATTTCATAATATTTTGGCCAATCTAATTCCATATTAAGTTTTTTTACCGCCTTGGCTTCCATGGGTGACAACCACCTGGGGGTTTTATTTTCCAACAAATCCTTATAACGAATCCATACATTATATAATGCTTTTCTGACAATGTGGTTTTTAAAGCCTCTATGAACCTTTACCTTGTCATACCACAAGTATGCATGCCAGCCGAAGTTATTATCATATCCCTCCAAATCCAAGACATCTGTATTCTCAAGAAGTAGCCATTGTTTCAGCCAGCAAAATGCTGCTGCCTCATAGTAAAGTCTTAAGTCCGGCAGAGCAAAGCCCCCTCTATCCTTTGAGTCAGTTAAAATCTTAAATTTTATTCTGGGTTTTTTGCCCTGCCAGACAAATTTAGATATATCTTTCTGCCACTTCTTGAAACAGTCCATCTTGTCCAAAATTTGTAGTGTCTGGAACAGAAACAACACTCTCGGCAATACGTTCATCTTAATAACAGCAATTCGGCCTAACAAGGAGAGTCTTAGTCTAGACCAAATGTCAAGATCTTTCTTCACTTCCAACCAACATTTCTCATAATTGTCCTTAAACAGATTCATATTCTTAGATGTTAAATTCACCCCCAGATATTTCACTTTTTTTGTTATTTCCAAACCCGTTTCCCTTTGGAAGCTATCTTTTTCCTCCATTGTTAAATTTTTTCCCAACACCTTTGTCTTCTGTTTGTTTAATTTAAAACCTGCCACTTGACCAAATTTTTCAATAAGTTCCAATACCCTTTTTGTACTGGCTTCTGGTTTTTGCAAAGTCAAAACTAGGTCATCTGCAAATGCTCTTAACTTATAATGTTTAGCTCCGAGCTGTATCCCTTCCACCAGCTGGTCTCTTCTAATCATGTTTAACAGTACCTCCAGGACCGATATAAACAATAGGGGGGATATTGGGCATCCCTGTCGTGTCCCTTTTTCTATCGGGATCTCATCCATCACCATACCATTCACAATTAATTTAGCCTTTTGCTCAGAGTATATTGCACCTATACCATTTTCAAATTTTTGGCCTACCCCCATCCCTTGCAGATTCTTCTTCATAAAACTCCAACTAACGTTGTCAAAGGCTTTCTCCGCGTCCACAAAGATCAAAACTGCTTTTCTGTTTATGTTCGTCTCTAAAAGCTCCAAAATGTCTATAATGTTCCTCACATTGTCTGACATATATCTCCCTGGGAGAAAGCCTGTTTGGTCTTTATGAATCTCATCCAATAACACTTTTTTCAATCTTTTTGCTAAAATGTCTGCAAAGATTTTATAATCCACATTTAATAGTGAGATAGGGCGGTAGTTCTTAACTTGGTGCTTCTCAGTTTCTGTTTTCGGTATGAGTGAGATAAATGCTTGCTTCCACGATTCAGGAGCCTTTTTCCCCTCCATGATTTGATTACACACTTCTTTCAACGGTTGTATTAGCCATTCCTTAAGTGCTTTGTAGTACCTCGCGGTCAATCCATCTGGTCCTGGTGATTTCCCCAATTGCATACCCTGAATGGCACCCTCTATTTCTTGGTCTGTAATTTTCTCATTCAAAATCCTTTTATTATTTTCACTAATCTTTGAAAGTCCATATTTTTTAATAAAATCTTCTATCTCTTGTTCATTCTTTGGCCCTTGTGCATATAATTTCTTAAAAAAACTTTGAAAACAATTACTGATCTCATTTGGTTTACTGATAAGTTTCCCCTCTACCTCGAGGGATGTTACCGTGTTCAGCTTTTGCCTCTTTTTCAATTGCCATGACAGCAGTTTCCCACATTTATCTGCTGACTCAAAAGTCTTTTGCCTCATTTGTTTTATTTTCCATTCTATTTCTTGATTTATCAGTTCCATATACTGGGTTTGTTGGTACTTTATTTCTCTTAAAATCTCTTGAGACTTGGGTTTAGATCTCAATTTCTTTTCTCCTTCTTTCATCTGTTCCCAAATTTTTTCTTTTCTCTCATTCTGTTTTTTCCTTTTTATAGAATTTTGTTGGATTAGGAAACCACGCATCACGGCCTTGCTAGCATCCCACACTATTCTTCTTTCCACATCTGATCTTAAATTCACCTCGAAGTAGTCTTTCAATGTCTTTTGGGCCTTTTTGTAAATAGCATCATCTCCAAATAGGGTGTCATTCATTCTCCATCTGAAGTTTCCAGCTGTTGTCAGTTTCATGTCCATCCTTATTGCGTTATGATCGGAGCAGGTTTTTGGGCAGATTTCTGTCTTTTTAACCCTTGGTGCCAGATTGCTAGAGATCCAAATTTGGTCAATCCTGGTCCAGGTCATCTTTGCTTCAGAGAAGAAGGTCCCCTCTCTTTCCAGGGGATTCCTTGTTCTCCAAATATCAATCAAGTCCATGGTATCAGTCAGCTCGAAAAAGGTCTTTGGTAATCTCCCATCTTTAGAAATTATTTGTCTTTGCGCTTTGTCCATGTTTGTGGAGACGACTCCGTTCATATCGCCCATCATTATGATTTTAAAGTCCATATAGTCCATTAAAGTCTCATGCAACTTCTTAAAGAACTCTGCCTTCCCCTCCTTTTGCTTCTCACTCTGTGTGTGTCTCGCTTAAGGAAAGGGTGAAATATCTGTGATAATGAGGCATTAACTGAATCTGGCCATCTCTTTGTCTGCCTCCTGTACCGCCATTAGCTTGAAGGCTTCCATTCAGGAATTTGAATAGCAACTTTATTTGCATGTGTTGAACTTTACATGATGTGAAGTATTTCCTGAGATGAGGCCAGTATGAGGTTTGTGCCAGGGTCAGGCAAGATTCAAGATGGAGAATCTCATGTCATATTTAAGTTATGTCAATCTTATACTCATGCCATGATCTACAGAGATAAACAATACCATAAGTTCAGATTCACACACAGACAATTAAGAATACACCTATCCACAATTGTTTAACTTTTATTATGACAGCCCTTTAAATTTCCTGGTCGAAGAACAGTCATAAAATTACATACCGCAAACAAAAATACCTTAGTATTTGTACTAGAAACTTGTATCATTTTCAGAACTTACCGTTAATGATTCTGGATAACAATGTGTCCATGGTGAGGATACATACTCTTCACATAGTTTGTTAATAATAGTTGATGCTGGGTAGAATTCCAATTGGATCATTGAGAAGAATCTAGAAAGATGTTTTTAATATACATACAAATGTCCAACATCAAGAGGATATTGTAGCAGACATTGCATTTAACTTCAAGAAACTGATTTCATATTGAGAACATGGAAATTACATTAAGAGTTGAGACATTTATCTATACCATGAAACCTCATTTTCCCACTCTTGTTGCTAACAGTTTCAAGAAGAGATCCTTGCTCCTCTTATTCAACAGACGTGGAATAATATAGCAATGGATATCCTCTTTTTCATTAGCAAGTGAAGAAAGGCTTTGCTCCTGAAAGTTTGTTATAATGACATTTCCTGAAACAGAAATGCTATTTCATCTCCACTAAATACATTGAAAACCTTTGTGATGCCAAATACTTATAAGATTCAACTAACATAACCTTCAATGGACACCACATATCTGAAGTGTTAATTGTTGCATCTTGTTGGAAGTCAGAAATAGACACTGCTTGGAGCAGAGGTCAAATGTGATCATGTTTTATTTCATTCCCATTGTAAGTTTCTTTACTAATTGTGAGTTGTTCTAATATAGGCTATTTTTGTTATTCTGCCTCTTAAAGATGCTTGATTGTCCCCTTATGTTGCCAGTACAAACTCCTTCCATTTATTTGAATGGAAGTGTCATTTATGAAACTACTAAAGCTTGTCAGAAGATGTACAGGTCCTAAGGGAGTAGAATATATGTCAGTTATTACTTACACCAGTATAAAATTTTGAACTGAGTGAGATTAAATCTCCTTGAGGAACAACTGTCATTCACTTCTGAGGTATATATTGGATGAAGCTTTGGATATTAGTTCAAGTGTTGATATATTATTTTCACTTGAGATGCTGGTTCTTTCAGTAATTGCTACCGGTTACATTTACTAGGGGTCTGCATTGACTCTTCTGTGTATCCTGAACTGCAGTGATTTGGGTTGTAATATTATGTTCTAGAGGGGGATTGTACTATTAATAAGGCATCGTAGGATGGATCAGGGACTTCCTAAGCTTCAGAGTTGTTTTGTGGGCTTCAATTTTGCAAAAGGTCAAATGAATAAGAATGAGTGACTATTTCAATTCTGGTTTCTCCTTATTTTATTTTATTCATCCCAGACAAAGAGAATAAACACTGAGCTGATGGGAGAACCACTCCAACTATCTTTCTGAAATGTGGCAGGTTTTGGCCCTTCAGAAGGAGTGACCATGCAACTTCCCCTCCCAGACTTTTCTGCTTAATTCATTTTGCAGAGTTTCTTTGCCTGCAAATTTAATCCACATATGTGAAAAGGAAGTGCGGAGATATAGCCATTCTATCATGAATGGGGACAAAACAGAGTTTTTATTTAACAGGTAAGATGTGAACCAAAATAATGAATTAAACTGGAGCAACACAGAGCAGATCTGAAACAGACTGGGATGCTTCCAAATGCTGCAGATGCAAGGTGACTTTTGTGGCCACTGCACAATATTTCATGTATTTTCTGTCACTTGAATGCAGCTACTTCTATTTCTTAACCTGAGTTTTCTGAAGACTGATTGTGAATGGGGAACAATAAGTTTATTTTATACCAAGTGACTCAGAACTCAAATTACAGATTATTGCCAAGAGAGTGCAGTGTGACTCAGAAACAGATTATTAAGTTTTTTAAAAATGCACAGATACAAGATGAATGTTGGTGTCCACACACATCCCAAGTAATAGTGATGGCCTTTGACCTAAACTATCTTACTTCCAACTTTCCCCCCTCATGTGGCAGAAATCCCCATTGTCTTATTTGCAAAACTAGCATTTTTCACCCCCTGTTTGACTTATTTACTTTATATTTTAACAGGGCTGAGTATATTGCATTGCCTTTTTAATACAGTTTTCTTTGGCATCTCTGTAATCCTGGCCTCCTTATCAAACAGCTTTTATCATTACCATATAGTACTTTTAAAAACAGGATCTGATATATTTTGGAAACTTTTTTAGTTTCATTTTCTCTCAGTAAGTCCATCTTCTCATTCCTTCATTCTTGTCTTTGTTTAAGTCCCACTCAAGTAACTCCTTATTTGAAGATCACGTAGGATAGTAGGAAGTATGCAGATTAAACCTCCTGTCTGCTCAAAAGCTTTTGGCTATCCCCACTATTGGTATATTCCTAACTCCATTTCCCCCTAAATGTCTGCTTAAATTGAAACTTTCTTCATCAAACACAGATGTGATACCTGATGGTTCACTGGCTAAGATTTGTATATGTTCATCCCATATTGCTGGATAGATATTTGTTAGATAGCTCTGTCCACTATGGGTAATTTCACCAAAAGTGCACTCCTCCATTGTCTCCCAAGACAGACAGATACCAATCCAGCAACAATGGACATCCATAAGACATTTTGAATATTTGGTTTAACTGAAGACTCCTCCATAAGTCTTAAAAGTTTTTCTTTTCCTAAATCCAATGTACCAGCAACAATAAAACATCCACTCTGTAGTAACTTTCTATATCCAGAAAACCGAATTTTCCCTTCCTACTTCCTTAGTGGCCCTTGCTGTTTTACCTTAGTCTATTAGCCTTTGCTAGAGGGACGCAGGTGGCGCTGTGGGCTAAAGCCTCAGCGCCTAGGACTTGCCGATCGAAAGGTCGGCGGTTCGAATCCCTGCTGCGGGGTGCGCTCCCGCTGCTCGGTCCCAGCGCCTGCCAACCTAGCAGTTCGAAAGCACCTCTGGGTGCAAGTAGATAAATAGGGACCGCTTACCAGCGGGAAGGTAAACAGCGTTTCTGTGTGCAGCTCTGGCTCGCCAGAGCAGCGATGTCACGCTGGCCACGTGACCCGGAAGTGTCTCCGGACAGCGCTGGCCCCTGGCCTCTTAAGTGAGATGGGCGCACAACCCCATAGTCTGTCAAGACTGGCCCGTACGGGCAGGGGTACCTTTACCTTTACCTTTATTAGCCTTTGCCAGTCCTGTAGAAAATAAATACCCTACCTATAATTACATTTGAATGCAACAATATCATCAGGTGGTCCTAAGACAGCAGACAGCTAAGGTCACAATTGTTCCTCTTTCTGAGGATGAAATTCCACAGGTGAAATTGCAAAATATTAAGGGGAAATATATCATGCTTACTGATAAAAGTGAACACTATCAACCTATAAAAGTGCTGGGATGAGCAAACCATGTGTGAGTGCTCAGTGGAGCGGAGTCTAAGTTGGTGAACTAAAATCCCTCCTTGTACTTTCCACCTGGCTTGACCATTGCTAGATACAAATCTCACCAAGAGCTTCTGATGAGATCACTGCCCATCCTGAAAACTGATATTTTCACTGTGTTAGTTTTGTTACCATAGAAACCTATTTTTCTGACATAACTGACTAACTAAACATGGTTAGTTAAATCTGAAGGGATTGGAATTGGAACGACTGGTCCAGTTTTTAAAGATATTTTTTTTCCAAGCCCTGAAATCAAGGAAAAACAGAACTCAGATCAAGATAATATATTTGAATAAGCAAAGAAGGTTGTTTGTCACTTGCCAATTTTATCTGGCATTTATTTCAAGGATGGAAAAAAATGGATGTATTGCAAGAATGAATGGATACAGCTGATTATGATGGGCACTGTATATTGGTAATACATTATATAGAATGTTGTTGTATGGAACATCAAGACATATAACTAAATACGTTTCTCTTCGTTGATTTGCAATGGCTTTCCTGAAACATCATTTCCTAATTCACATGTTTTCTGTTGTCTTTTGTATGTACTGAAAAAGCTCTGCAAATAAGCATTCACAAAGAAATGAGGTTGTAGCAGAGTTAATGAAAAATACAACATATCTGATCAACCTAACTCTTCTTAGCAAGATTTTGATTAGAGCATATTTTAACAAGTATGACAGAGAAAAGATTGTGGAAGGATTAAATTAATTTAATAAATGAAATATGAGACTTGTAAGGAGGGGAGAGTGCTTACTATTTAATCTCATATCATAGCTATTAAATGCCACAGCAAGATTCCCCATCCTTACAGCCCAAGACTATGTACATAGGCTTGGAAATACATTCCACTGATCTTTATTGGGAACATGGGAATCTCTTTAATTACTCTTGCATTCCTCTAGTATGCTGATGTTGTAACAACTCTATTTCTCCATAATATCTGAATCAGGAGAGGCTGTGAAAGCTCCAGATTGGTGTCTGAATGCAGTGGTGGACTGGATGAGAGTCGATAAACCCTCTGAATCCTAGGAAGATGGAGGCTCTTGGGGTGGGTGCTTCTGAGAGATTGACAAGTTAACAATTTGGATGAGGTTACACCTAGCAGTTCGAAAGCACATCAAAGTGCAAGTAGATAAATAGGTACCGCTCCGGCGGGAAGGTAAATGGCGTTTCCGTGCACTGCTCTGGTTCGCCAGAAGCGGCTTAGTTATGCTGGCCACATGACCCAGAAGCTGTACGCCGTCTCCCTCGGCCAATAAAGCGAGATGAGTGCCGCAACCAGAGTCGGCCACGACTGGACCTAATGGTCAGGGGTCCCTTTACCTTTACCTTTACACTCCCTCTGAAGACGCAAGTCTATTTAGCCCAGAAATGGAAACAAGAAGAAATACCAACAAAAGAAGAGTGGCAGATGAAGATGATGGACTTTGCGGAATGGGCGAAGCTGACCAGAAAAATCCGAAACCAATGTGATCAAGCTTTCCTAAAAGACTGGAGTAAATTTATATAATACTTGAAGGACTATTGTAAGCAGTTAACAACACTAGCAGGTTTGTAAGAAGACTTGTAATGATAATTGTCACTACCCTTTTATTTTTATTTTAAAATTGTGATATTCTGAATGAGTGAAACGTAGAATGGAAAATGTATAAATGCTATGATATACAAATGAATTTTGAAAACCATGAGGTGGGTGGGAGGGAAGTCGACAGGCTCATATGAACAAAAGAAGTGAAGTGATTAACAAATATGTGTTTAAATATTATAAAATGTGGAACTATTTTAAAAAATTATAAAAAAGTAGAAGACACAAGTTTATAACTTGAGGGTATTACTAGATTAAGTTCTGTCACTTTGAAGCCCAAGTGTCATTTGTAGCTAGTCCTTTTACCAGGTCTGTCTGCTTTGCTAGCTGTAGCTGTAGACAGCGATAGCCTGACCGCTGTCATCCATGCATTGATAACCTTGAGGCTGCCAAATTTCAGAAGAATACCCTCAGTATTTTTTCTGCATGAACAACCTTTACAGTTCTGGGGTGCCTGATAAAGATTCACTTAATCACCCCCTATTGCTTTATATAGAGACTTTTATGAAAACAGGTATGTGTGTGAGAGAGATACATGAGTAAGACACCTGTCAAATTAAATATGGTATCACCTTTTGTGTTGTAAGTGAAAGAATTTTTTTCCCATCCCTGTGGTTTTCTGGGCAACAATTTTATTATTAAAATGGCATACATTGCCCCTAGAAAAATAATCTGCGACTTGCCAGAAGAATGAGGAGGGGAGGTAGAGAGTTATGGGGAGAGGAGGTGGAGAGTTATGGTTTATGGCTTGTGCTCTGCTCAGTTGGCACAAAAACTGACAGAAATAAGTGCAATGTGGGCATGTGGCACAAAGGCAGAGGGAACTGGATGTTCAGAATGATCCAAACAAACACCACTAGCAGAACTAGCAAAGACCACAGAACACTCAAGAACAATGTGACACATCATCTCAACATCCCTTCCCAAAGCACTGTGATTACAGAACTCTGATAAAATCATTGCCTCTGATTAGAAGCTCAACCTATCACCAAAAGCCTCTCTCCCCACCCAGCCTTACACACCAAGCTTGAGAACAATTCCTCTTCCTCCTCTTCATGATCCTCCTCCTCCATTTTGCAAACATTGCAAGCACAGTGTTTTTGGAAAAAGCAGGAGGCCCATCTGATTCCGATGTGGAAGGTCTGTAGCACAGTAGTAGGAGAACATCTGCTTTTTTGTGCAGAAGGTCCCAGATGTGGTGTAGTGGTTAAGAGCGGTAGTCTTGTAATCTGGTGAACCGGGTTCGCTTCCCCACTCCTCCACATGCAGCTGCTGGGTGACCTTGGGCTAGTCACACTTCTTTGAAGTCTCTCAGCCCCACTCACCTCACAGAGTGTTTGTTGTGGGGGAGGAAGGGAAAGGAGAATGTTAGTTGCTTTGAGACTCCTTTGGGTAGTGATAAAGCAGAATATAAAATCCAAACTCTTCTTCTTCTTCTTCTTCTTCTAAATTCTCCAGGTAGAACTTAGAATGTCTCCTGTCTGAAATCCTGAAGAGCCAGTGCCGGTTAGTGTAGTAGACAATGCTGAGCTCCATGGACCAATGACCTAAGCTGTATATGCAGCTTCCCATGTTCTTATGTACATAAGAACCATATTCTTATATTTGCTAAGGATGCTGAGCCAAAACAGAGACAAAACAGAGAAAACAGAGAGGTAACTGACCTTTGAAGACCACATTGATAAGAGGGCTGCCCATATTTTATAGACTGGAACTTGAATAGAAAAGTGCAAGTGGCTTTTGCCTCCATCAGTTCAACTGCCCTTCCCCGGCGAAAAGCGTCACAAATCTTTTGGCATGCAAAAATGATTTGTATTCTTATGGAGGGTTAACTTGGTAACTGCCACTAGGTGTCACACTGACATCATTTATTGAGGGTCAGGCCAAGGAATTTCAGAAATACTGAGTGGGGGATGCAATCTGTGTTGGAAGGTTCATTTCTCACTATTTTTCTTTGTTTCCATTGCAATTCATCCAAACAGGATGACTTTGCAGGCTGTCATCACAGCGGGATAGGTGCCGCAGGTCCAGATTTCTGTTTGTTTTGCTTCTTGTGATCAGCTGTATTTAATACTGTATGGCAACTTGCGAAAGTTCAGAATATTTGGGTTCATATACAGGGCTCAGTAATTGTCCTCTAGAAATTGCCTTTTTTCCATTTAGAAAAAGAGACAGATTCCAAAGGAAAATGTTGCTACTCCCTAAGGTGAAGCTGTGCTCGAAATATATGGGGGGATAAAAATGAATGATGTCTTTATTTGCTTGAGAGGCATATATCTGAAAAAATTTAAAGCACAGCAGACTCTAGAGCTTGTCAAGCTGGAAAACAATGTAAACAGGTTAGAAAAACACACCTGTTTTGTATATTATTTCAGAAGCTGAACATTAGGGGGGGGGTGTATTCCTTCCTCTATCTTAAGTATAGCAATTGCATTTTTTCTGTCTATTGGATCAAGATGCTTAGTTTTTCTCAATTAAATTATAGTCCATTAAAATAACCTAAAACTACTGGCTGCATCTAAATTTTTCTATGGTCTTTTTTATTTTTTTATTTTTTTATTTTTTTGCCAAATGGGCTGCTTCTGAAGAAACAAGGCAGTTTTCTCAACCATCCACTATTTTTATTTTATTCTTACTCTGATTGCATTTTGCTTTCTCAGCACCATTATTTCCTTGATTGGTTGGGATTTTCATGTGGTTAATCAGGGGTTGTGGGGTGAATGGGATCATCTTAATCTGCTGAGTAGCCAATCAAGTCTTGCTGTCTGCCAATATCAAGCAAAACAAGCAATGCCATTTTAATCAAATTCCCCTTCAGCTTCCTGCACTACCTCCTATGTTGTTCTAGAAGGTTCTCCAGCCCCCTGGACCAGCTTTCTGGGGAGAGTATAGAGTATTTTATAGTGCAATTGATGTGCAAAGAGGCTGAGCCATATTGCAAGCAAGAGCCTTCCAACTAGAAATGCCAATATCTCAAAGGGCTTAGCTCAGGGATAGAACAGTTGCTTTGCATGCAAAATAAATAAAAAAATAAAAATAAAAAATACCCAAGGTCCTCAATCAATCTCTGGCATCTTTGGGTCAGACATCTGCTTGTCATTGTAGACAATACTGGGCAAGATGGACCCAATGATGGACCCAAGCATGTGCTCTGTCACAAAACCATGATCTTCCCTTCCTTATACCTTCACTGTGAAGTACATGACCCACAGCACTTGCCAAAACTAATAGGTTGATTAATTTATTGTGAAAGGAACTCCATGTGACTAAAGTGGATCAGCCCTGTGTGCCTCTTCCTGGTTCCACCCTCAAGACCACTAGGCACCAAACAAAGATCTGAAGAAGGACCCAGTGTATTTATGGGTTCTGATTGTGTGGACAAGTTTGCAGGAATGAAGTTGACTTCCCAATCAGCCCTTCACTCAACATATGGAGGTTGGGAAGAAGAATACACACAAGCCACTCTAATTCCTCAACCATCTCTACTTCTGCTAACTGTAGGTGGCCATGAATTTGCCCTACCTAAATCATTTATATTATTTTATTTTACAGTCATACCTTGGATTCTGTTTTTTTTTAAAAAATAATTTTTATTCATTTTTTAAACACATAATAAGAAACAAACAAAACACAAAACAAAAACATACAAAACATTTACCGTAAATCATAATCTTATTTTCATAACCCTTCTTTCCTCCGACTTCCCCATACCTCCCTTTCGCTGCATCCTTATTTTGCAGTTCTTTAGCAACCCTTTAGTCCGTTTATCTATTAGTTCCCTTCATTAAATTTCCTTAGACTTATTAGTTACAGCTGTAATTCTTTACTTCTTACCCCTTGACATCTTAACACTCCTCAATTTTGCAACAATTTTTAAGATATATTTTAAATTTCTTCCAGTCCTCTTCCACTGTCTCTTTCCCCTGGTCGCGGATTCTGCCGGTCATCTCTGCCAATCCCATGAAGTCTGTCACCTTTGTCTGCCATTCTTTCAGAGTAGGTAGTTCTTGCATCTTCCAATACTTTGCCAGAAGAATTCTTGCTGCTGTGGTAGCGTACATAAAAAATGTTCTATCCTTCTTTGACACCAATTGGCCAACCATGCCCAGAAGAAAAGCCTCAGGTTTTTTAGGAATAGTCCACTTAAGGACTTTCTTGATTTCATTATAGATCATTTCCCAAAAGGCTTTAATCTTTGGGCAGGTCCACCAAAGGTGGTAAAAGGTACCTTCAGTCTCATTACATTTCCAGCATTTATTATTGGGTAGATGGTAAATTTTTGCAAGCTTGACTGGGGTCATGTACCACCTATAAATCATTTTCATTATGTTTTCCTTTAAGGCATTACATGCCGTGAATTTAACACCAGTGGTCCATAACTGTTCCCAGTCAGCAAACATAATATCATGACCGATATCTTGTGCCCATTTAATCATAGCTGATTTCACCGTTTCATCCTGTGTATTCCATTTCAACAGCAAATTATACATTCTAGACAAATTCTTAGTATTGGGTTCTAACAATTCTGTTTCTAATTTTGACCTCTCCTTCTGAAATCTTATTTTCCTGTCCTGCTTAAATGTCTCATTTATCTGATGGTAATGTAGCCAATCTCGAACTTTGAACTTTAATTTCTCATAACTCTGAAGTTTAAACTTCTCACCATCTTGTTCTAGGATTTCACAGTATTTTGGCCATTTAGAATCCATATTAAGTTTTTTCATA
The DNA here is from genome assembly GCF_964234715.1 of Podarcis melisellensis. Classification (NCBI taxonomy): domain Eukaryota; kingdom Metazoa; phylum Chordata; class Lepidosauria; order Squamata; family Lacertidae; genus Podarcis; species Podarcis melisellensis. Next base: position 53,286,769 of record NC_138528.1, read on the forward strand.
CCTTGGATTCTGATTGCCGTGGTACTTGGATGTTTCGGCTCCCGAATGCCGCAAACCTAGAAGTGAGTGTTTTGGTTTGTGAACGTTCTTTGTAGCCCGGATGTCTGACGGGGCTTCTGATTGGCTGCAGGAGCTTCCTGCAGCCAATCAGAAGCCACACTTTGGTTTCCAAAAGTTTTGGAAGTCAAACGGACTTCCGGAATGGATTCCGTTCAACTTCCAAGGTATGACTGTATTTGTAAACTTAGAACTGTATTGAGCTAAAATTAAAACTTAAAAAACCTAAATAACATACTCTAGTTCCATTCTGTAAATCTCTGCAGCTGGATTTTTAAAATTTATTTATTTATTAGTTAGTATCCAAATAGATTAAATCCATCAAAAAAAAGTATGAGAAAAAAGGGGAGGCTGGAGGAAAACCACACTGTCCTATCATTCTCCTTGTGCCACTGTAAGGTATAGGAGCAACTTGTCCATCCTAATAACATTTGATATTAGCAGCATGCTGAAGAGACTTATTTGAAATGTTTAAAAGTCAGGTCTCTCTGCCAGGATTCAAATGGTCAGCAACAACAATTGCAGCTCTGAACCTAAGTGTGGGAATGCGGGAGAAGGGATTTCAGAGAGACGGCTGTCAAATGAGATTATATTATTAAAAATGCAACTCTCTGCCTGTCAATTACAGCACATTTTATGGTCTGTAGGAAATGCAGCTGATTATTAACGAGAATGCTAGGTTAATAGTGTTTGCTGAGACTTATTAATCAGGAAACCTGGGAATGCGCAGATAAGGAAACTGAGCATGGGCGGGGGGGGCGGGACACACTGATTTAATAGACAAGGGGAAACACTGCTGTTATAATACATCAAGGCTGGAAAGGGTTTAGTCTTATAGAGCAATCCTATGCATGTCTGCTTAAAAGTAAGCTCCACTGAATTTCATGGGACTTGGTGTGTATAAGATTGCAACCTAAAGAACCTGAGGAAATGTTGGCTACAAGAATTTAGCAAAATATGGGTATCCAGTGGCTTAAAAATATCCAAAGCAATGAAGTGAATCATTATAAGATATGATACAAGTATCCCTTGACATATTGCAGAGGTCAGTGCTGAATATTGTTATTCTGAACACTGTCATTAATTTATTCTCAAGAATAGCAAACCTTCTTTTTAAAGGTATATATCAGTTTTATTCTCAGTTCTCTTTTTCCACGTAATGATGAGAAGATAAGTAACCTTTGAGAGCTCTACTGTTTCAACAACGTTTGCTACCTTCTCCAGTTCCTTTGGAGACTAATGGTTCATTGGTCTTTGGTTTGACATTAATAATACCTTGCTTTATAGGAACATTTTTTTTCTTTACTTGTCCAGCACAGAGACTGAAAGTTATAGATCATAATGACTTAGCAGCTAAAAGAAAGAAGCAAGTGATCTATAAATTTGAGATAGCACCTAGCAACGTGTGAAACTCTCTGAATAAATGTTGTTAGCATTGTCCCAGCAATATTTTGCCTTTCCTTGATGTTCTTTCACTGTTACTCTTCTGAAGGCCCCTTCACCCTGGCAACCGCTACCAAATATTTTTAGCAATCTTCAGTTCCCCACCCCTATTGTAATAGGACATCATCAATGCCCCTGTGGTTTTCTGTTTCTTTCCTTTCACTGCCTCCATAAGACACTTCCAAGAGAAGGTTCAATTAAAGAATATACCCGGGTATCTAAATGAGCAAGTTTGTTCCATGGCCTGCTGATCCAAGCACCATCTATACCTACTGTAGGACTGTGCTTGCAAAAAATCACAATCTTGGTCTTAGACTAATTTATAAATAGTTCAGTCCCCCCACCAGGTAAAGTAATCATTAGTATCATGAACAAGACAAACTTTCCATGCAAAAAACCCCTATATGTATGGCTATAGATGCTCATGTTCTAATGTTTATTTTAAACATGTGTTTTCCTAAGCAATTTAAAAGGGTTGTCATTGTTGATTCTGCCAACTGAAGTGAAGTGCAACTCATTGCAATCTAAAGGGAGCAGGAGAAGCTTCCAAGACCTTTAATTCCTGCTCCATGATTGCAGTCATGGGATTGTTGTCTATCACATGACGGTGTATGTTTTGACTTCACAAAGTGGGAAGTGATGGAGACCGGATGTTTGTGTCACTGTGTTCCGTGAAGTGGGACTATTGTCCTTTGTTCTTTCTCTTTGCTGTCTGATGCTAGAGAGAGAGGGAGCCATGTTGCAGTGCTCCCTGTATGTTTATATGTAAATAAAGTAGATTAGCCAAAATGCTGGGTTGCTGAGTTCTGTTACGCAAGCTGCAAAGACTGTGCAGATCCCTAAGTGTGCCGTTGTCTGTTGGCATCGGTCTCTGTGATGTTCAGGCTGAAGAAAGTTTTTGAAGCTCCCGAACGATCGACCAGGAGGGAGAGAACATGCCAGTTGGGCATGTGTCTCTGCCAGGGTCCAACTCTAGTGTAGGACGAGCTCCTGACACATTGGACCTGCTCCACCTGTACACTTATAAGTGATAATAGCATGAGTTTCTAAAGGAAAATTAGCCTGAAAGGCAGACCTGAAAAACCATGTTACTGGGGAAGAATGCAAAAAGTGAGTGCAGTCACCAACCCAATATTCCTTCCACAGTCGCCCACACCCATTATACGTCGCTGCTGCCACCCTCCGACCCTTGCTGCAATGCAGGGGCTGAAGCCAGCCATTCCAGTTTCAGACTTGGGACTCAGCTACACAGGTCAATTCATAACATTAAAATGTGTAATTAAAAATGTGACACGAGATGGCGCTGTAGAGCAGAATCCAAAGTCCATGGCATATTCCCCCCCCCCCCCGGCAGCATTTTTTTCCATAGCATTTTTTATATCTGCATAGATCCAACCTTGGATTCATTGTGCAAAGTAACTGTATAAAGGTAAAGGGGTAAAGGGACCCCTGACAATTAGGTCCAGTCGTTACTGACTCTGGGGTTGCAGCACTCATCTCACCTTATTGGCCGAGGGAGCCGGCATACAGTTTCCGGGTCATGTGGCCAGCATGACTAAGCCACTTCTGGCAAACTGAGCAGTGCACGGAAATGCCGTTTACCTTCCCGTCGGAGTGGTACCTGTTTATCTACTTGCACTTTGATGTGCTTTTGAACTAGGTTGGCAGGAGCAGGGACCGAACAATGGGAGCTCACCCCGTCGCAGGGATTTGAACCGCCGACCTTCTGATTGGCAAGTCCTAGGCTCTGTGGTTTAACCCACAGCGCCACCCGCCCTGGGGACCTTGACACTCAAATATTGTCCCCCATTCACAAAATGTAGCACACAGGAGAAGAGAAATGAAACCTCCTCCCACTTTAACTTGCTTGTGCTTCATTCTTTTTTAAATGCAGTTTTTCCAACTCCTGCACTGATCTCACAAAGCTGCAGGGTTGCTTACAGTGACAGTGCGCAGCAAGGTCATAAAAGGAGTGGGCGGGGGCTTACTTACTCCTCAACACTTCATTTCTGTGCTAAATAGACCACCACCACCCAACTCTCTGAATGAGGCAGCCATGTATTTAACAAACATGAGAGGGACCTGAATATCTGGTTTGGCCGAAGATCCTTGCTTTTAGTTTTTATAGGCCATTTCCAAACACAGCCTTCACCTGATAGTCAGATCTAATATCAGACAAATGCTTTCAGTATTAAAAGTTTGTTTGATTGTTCAGCTGTAAAATGGGGAAGGCGCTAGAAGCCTTATATTATCACTGAGCTGTAAAATGAAAATATTGCACCAATTTACAGATCAGCTAACAAAGGTCATGTGTATGAAGTTGCTTTATTCCCCCCCTCCCCCTAAAATCCATTATTCCGTTTGTTGTTTTCTTCTTACATAGATCCTGAACTTGAAAAGAGCAGAGAGAGAAATGTTGGCAGCCAAATTGAGCACCAGTTCGTTGACTCTCTTTAAAATCTTACTTTAATACGCTTGACCGAAGTGCAACCTCTATTCCCTTCCATTTTAATGTGAGTTCCTGCTATTGTAAGCAACCCAGAATTAAATGTTTAATCTAAAAACACTGTTTCTTTTACATAATAAATGTCGCTGTATAATGTTAGACTACTCATTAGCAAATGTGCTGCATGCCTGACATCACAGAATCAGTTGAGAAGCAGGCATGAAACCATTTTAAATTATTTAAAGCTTCCCATTTATGGATAGAAGGACAACTTCAATTACAAAAATAATGCTTCTTAAAATAGAATTTATTTCTCTTTACAACAATCTGAGATTGCACAGTGATGTGCTGTGATACGAACACTTTTATCAGAACAAAACAAAAATCATTGAAGCCAATGAAGCGTTTACAAAACTCCATTGAGATGGATTCTAACTTAGAATTAGAATTTGGAGCCTGATTACAAGGTTACATTGGAAGCCTTCAGAAAACAGTATATTAATGATGACATTAAAGTCATTACTTGAATGTTCTCAAGCTCTTTTAGGACAAAGCTGAACATTGAGTTTTCATCCATTGGTTAAAGATGGGGGAATCTATAGCATAGATTTAAGGGAGGCTGCAATCCTATGGTCCCTGAGAATGTCTTTCATTAGATAATTTCCAAACAGGACACCTTCATCTGCCCCAACTGCAGCAAAACATGTCTCTCCTGTACTGATCTCTGAAGCCACAACAGGCACTGTAACTCTCCAACAGTTTCAGTTACAGATAGGTAGCCGTGTTGGTCTGCCATAGTCAAAACAAAACAAAATTCCTTCCACCTTAAAGACCAACTAAGTTAGTTCTTGGTATGAGCTTTCGTGTGCATGCACACTTCTTCAGATACACTGAAACAGAAGTTTCCAGACCCTTCTATATAGTGAGAAGGTGGGGAGGGCTATTACTCAGAAGGGTGGTGGGAATGGGTGATTGGCAGATAGCTGTGATGAGCCTGTTGACGACTCTTAACGACTGCAATAGGTCTTACAGGAAAAAGCAAGGGGTGAGAAGGTGAAAAGTGGCTTTGACAAAGCTTCTGTTTCAGTGTATCTGAAGAAGTGTGCATGCACACGAAAGCTCATACCAAGAACTAACTTAGTTGGTCTTTAAGGTGCTACTGGAAGGAATTTTTTTTCTCCAACAGTTTGTCTTTACTCCCAATGGCACACTCTTACACTGTCTCTCAAAACATACAGATGCCAACAACAAGGAGATGTTTATATGGTTGCCACCGAGTGGCCCAAAGGCAAAAGTGTTTATTTAGAAAAGCTAAAATTGTATTTTCACCAGATTTGTGCTTTTGGGAGAGTTTCCAAGATGGATTCCAGACGGAGAACAATATAAAGAGAAACCAAGAAATGAAACCAGCTATTGTTTCGTGTCACTGGGGTAGCATACATATGTTGTTGTTATTGTTGCTTAGTCGTTTAGTTGTGTCTGACTCCTCGTGACCCCATGGACCAGAGCACGCTAGGCACTTCTGTCCTCCACTGCCTCCCACAGTATGGTGCATTTCCTTCTCCATGGGTGGGTGAGAAATGTCTGCCCTTAGAGAGGGAGGTCTAGTCAAAGAGGTCTCCCTGGAGCAATAGCAGCAGAAAGGTTTGCTGTTACAGCTTCTCTGCTGTTGCTGCTCCGGTAACAGAGAGGGCAAAAAGAGGGGTATTCTCTGGGCATGCCAAGGACAAATCAGAGGAAGTGTTGGCTCCACTGGAGACAAAACTTTCCTATCATACCCTCCAACATGCCTCAGAGGAAAAGTGGGACATGTGTCCTTTCGGGCCGTGTGCCCACAGGAGACAGGTGACTCATACGAGAGCACAGCCTCCCTTCTGCCCATTCTCATTAAAGCCAAAATGGGACAACCTGGGATTCAGACAGAAGCCAGGATGGACTCTGGAATTTGTGGTGTCCTGATCAGTTTGGGCAGTTGACAGCCACGTCCTATTTCCTTATCAAACTCTGGAAGCTAGGATAAAAATATTGCAAAGGAGGCTTAAATTAGGGTTGCCATACATCCGGAATTTCCTGAACATAGCTTGGATTCGGCTGTCAGAAACAGTGTCCAGGCGGAAATCACTGAAACGTTCAGGCAACCCATGTCAGAAATGTAAATTTTGGTGAATTTTGTTAAAAATAGCTCAAAAACTTCTTTGAAAAAAAAAAACCTCAACAACTTGTGTGTCCAGATTTTCACTAATTAAAATTGATATTTCTCCCTCCCTCCCACATTCTAACCTGCTGGTTTTGGATTTGGCAGCTCATTTGACATTATTGTTTTATTTGTTTATTTATCTGTTGCTTACTGCATAAAATCTCAAAGCAATTACCAATGGGGGAAAGACATAGTACAAAATTTAAAACAACAAAAAGATAATAGAATTTTATTTGTGAAATGTGCTCATCCTGCAATATCATAAAAAGGATGAATCTTGTCCCACTCTACTAAAATGTGAATGCCAATGCAGAGTTGGGTATCATCATACCATGTGACCCCAGTTAAGAATCAAATGCTAAGGTACATTTTTAGCTGGTGCCTAAAATTTGCAATTGGTGGTGCCAGTCACCTCTCTTTGGGAAGAGCATTCCACAGTTGGGAGCCAACAACAAAAGGCCCCTGCATCTTCCTTGGTGCATGGATGGAGGAAAAGAAGAGCCTCCGTCAACAAAGACAGGATCTGTGTAGGTTCATGTACAGAGGCACTGGATACTGAGGTTCTGAGCCACATAAAGCACAGGTGGCGCTGTGGTCTAAACCAATGAGCCTCTTGGGCTTGCCAGTTGGAAGGTCGGCAGTTCAAATCCACATGGCGGCGTGAGCTCCTGTTGCTCTGTCCTAACTTCTGCAAACCTAGCAGTTCAAAAGCATGCCATTACAAATAGATATATACGTTCCGCAGTGGCGGGAAGGTAAACAGCCATTCTCTGAGCTCTGGTTTCCATCACGGTGTCCCGTTGTGCCAGAAGTGGTTTAGTCATGCTGGTCATATGACCCAGAAAGCTGTCTGTGGACAAATGCTGGCTCTCTCGGGCTGAAAGCGAGATGAGTACCACACCCCATAGTCGCTTTTGACTGAACTTCACCGTCCAGGGGCCCTTTGCCTTTATAGGTTAAAAAAAAAGGATACTATAGCCAATGGCATCGAAAACTGTGAAGAGATCAAGGAGAATCTGCTTTCTGATGAAGGGGAGATATGGTTTCCATGTCAAAATCAGGCTTAAACTCCAATTGAAATGGATCTGGAAAATTGGTCTCAGCCAGGAGAGCTTGGATCTGGTTTGCAACCACTTGTGACCAAGAAGGGAACATTAGTGACTGATCAGTAGATGTTTTAATTTTCTGGATCTAGGGTGGGCTTTACCACCTCCTCTGGCAGGGATCATTCCCTCTTTTATAGAGGAGCTGATCACCTCTCTGACCCAACCAGCTGTCTCCTCTGTACTAGTTTTTATCGGGCATCCTGGGGCCATGCCACTACACCCTCTTCCCCCACCAGGCAGGACTGGTCCATGCAATGAATAGAAGGAAAGGGTGATTTTTCTCTGCAGTATGGACAAATCCATAAGAATTAACAATTTAATAGGGTTTTCTGATTTTCAGCATATAATGGAACTTGGCACCTGAGAAAAGTAATTGAAGTTCAAGTGCAGAAGAAAATCATTGGGGTCTTTTTCTTTTTTAAAAGCCATTTGTGAGAATTGAAATAAAGTGTTTCACAGCAGTGCAAAAGAGTCCTGTCATTTGCCCCTCTTCTGTGTTGCTTAAATTTTTTTTTACTAAAACTGTCAGTGTTAAACTCTGATGGAGCAGTAGAACAAAGGTGAAAGAAGCATAGTTGTATAAGGATATATCTTTTTCCTTTAAAAATGCATATGCACAAACAGGTAAAACAAATAAAAATTAAAAAAAATGTCCAGTAGCATCTTAGAGACCAACTAAGTTTGTTCTTGGTACAGTGGTACCTCAGGTTACATATGCTTCAGGTTACAGACTCCGCTAACCCAGAAACAGGACCTCGGGTTAAGAACTTTACTTCAGGTTGAGAACAGAAATTGCGCGGAGGCGGAGTGGCGGCAGCAGGAGGCCCCATTAGCTAAAGTGGTGCTTCAGGTTAATAACAGTTTCAGGTTAAGAACGGACCTCCAGAACGAATTAAGTTCTTAACTCGAGGTACCACTGTATACGAAAGCTTATACCAAGAACAAACTTAGTTGGTCCCTAAGGTGCTACTGGACATTTTTTAAAAAATTATTTTATATATATATATATTTCGACTGCATCAGACCAGCACGGCTACCTACCTGAAGGTAAAACAAAGAATCAGTTCTGAACAAACAAATCACTTTCCCTGGCTAATAGTCTGTATCGTTCAGGTCACAAACTAAGCATGTGGCTAGTAACTATATTGGTTGTCCATGGCAACTGACACTCAGGTTGCTCTGCATATTTCATATAATCTCAGAGTTGGAAGGAACCCATGGCTAATATACAATGATAGCAGGAGAATCCATGAACTACATTGGTGTATCTAAGAACTGTCCATCACCACATATTTAGCTAGGGCATTCCAAAGTTAATTATGCATTGTGCAAAACGAAATTCTTATATAAATAATTTTGTATTCATCAGTCAAAATAAAAGTATTATTTTCAGGACCTTTTTTAAAGCTCATTTAAGCTTTTATGGGGCTCACAATAAACGAGAAAATAAACTAGAATTGCCATAAAATTTAATGCAAAACCAACCAAACAAGTAGGCAGGTAAAACATCAACAGAGTCAACCGGTTAAAACAAGTTGTGATTTAATTATTTATTTTAGTGGCATATCTCGTGGTGTTTGCACCTGGCTCCACAGGGTGCAAAGAGTGTTGCACTGATACCAATATAAGGGGCATGTCTTCTAAAAGCGGGGATGTCCTTATATGATTCATATCAGACTACTTCATGAACAAAAGACCTGCCTAAATAATATGCCTTTGCCTGCCAGTGGAAGTTCAACTGTGTCGTGGCAAGGAATTTCAGAGCTTCAGAGCAATCAATGAGAAGTCTTCCCCTTGAATACCCACTAAAGATGTTTCAGATGTTGGCAGGAGATAGAGAAGAGAGAGATCTCTTGAGGGTCTTTAGAATCTGGCCAGGCTCATATAGTAAAGTTGTATCTGGATTTGTCCTTGAAAGAAAATATCAAGTTCTGATGTCAGTAATATTTAAATATCATATTTCAGAAAATGTGGTCAGATTCCAGCCATCTTTAGACTGTTGTCTCAAAGCCGCAGCTGTCTTTCTTTATGGGGGGGGGGGTCCTAAGAAAGTACAAAAGGAAAATAAAACAACTAGAACCTTCCACCATGCATTGTTCTCCACTATCAACAACAAGGATCAGTTGACAGGGCTTTAGTCTTCTTCGTAAGGTTTCGTTTTGAAAACTTTATTCATTTTTGAGACATAAGAAAACAAGTTGCTGTTGACTCATGAAGTCATATTTCCCAAAGAGGTGCAGCAGCTCAGGAAGCATAGCTCAAGTCCACTTTCTGAATGGTCGGCTTGTCCATCAGTGGGTGTTGACCTTGACATGTATAACAAGAGGGCCAGAGTATCACAACTAATATCTACTACCAGGTATCATTACAGAAACATTCCATTTCTTAAACATTCAGGAGGCCAATGCATTTTCCATATTCTTGTCTTCTCCTGCTCCTTCCTTACAGGAATATTCAGATTCATTATTCATTACTGACTTTGCAGCTAAGCTATAGTGCTGGAGAATTCTCTCTTCTTCCCCTTAGAAACTCACGGGCTCTGCCACCTTTGTAGATATCCTGCTGAATATTGATATGGCATACTAAATGGTGCATTATGAGCTGCATTCTGATACTGTATTCATAATTCATTGAATTAACTATCTAAAGGTCCCCTCACCAGCATTTCATTCTAATCTACCTGTACTAGCCAATGCACCCATTGGTGACCTTCAGAAATGTGAATTCCTACATAAAGGAGTTTTTTCTCACTCCATGCCAATTTGTTACTTTATGGGGTTTTTTTAAAGTACAATGGTTTCACAAATGTGGGCATTCTTATCTGTGAGGTATTTCTGAGTGAATGACTGTTTACTTGGGGGGGGCATTTGTTTTGTGTAAGAAGTAAATGGATATATAATGCATTTCCCAACTTGCAGGCAGGAAAGCAGGACAGAAATAATTGTGTAAAAAAGAGCTTCAGGAATAAGCTGTTTCCCACCTGGAGTTTTTGCTCTGGTAATTTGATCTCCATGTATATTAAGTTCTCATTCTGCCTGATGAGTGACAAGTGTGACCCATATTACTCCATCCTCTTTTGCTGTTGATCATCGGTTGACCAGAAAGTGTTGCCACACCTATCTTTGTGGATATTTTATTCAACAGCATAGAAAGGTGTTAATTTGCAGTTGCTAGAATCCCTTTGGACTGTTGGATAGGCTTCTGGTCATGGTTTCATGGAAACCTCTAAATCAGAGGTTTTCAACCTTTTTTGAGTCCACAGGTCCCTTGAGCAACTACATTATTTCTGCGGCACTCCTGTGGGGCTCAGGAGCCCAGTTATGTCACCCCTTGCCTGCAGAGCTGGCAGCCTCTAACCCCTTTTTGAACATCCTCCTCTCCTCTCTACTTGGGATTCTTCTGGGCAGCCACTGCTGCCCCCCTGGTTTTGGAGGTGCCTCCCAGAGGCACCATTCACTTGTGGATCTTGTAGCCAGGGCTGCTGTAACAGCTGTGCAAATCTTGGGGAGGCAGAGACATGAGAGGGCATTAGAGGAGGGAGGGAAGGAAAGATGGACAGAGGCCAGTGTTGCCCATGGCATCCCTGAGCATCATTCATGCCACGGCACACTGGTTGAAAACCACTGCTCTAAATCAAGGAGATGCAACAAGTCTAAGATATAGTAAAAAGCTGTGAATGAGAAGGAAGAACTGACTCTGAACTGAGTGCCTGAGAAATTTGGTGTCTTGGCACTCCAGTGCAAACTGACCTCATCCCAGTGGCGTAGCGTGGGTTGTCAGCACCCGGGGCAAGGCAAGTAATTTGCGCCAGCTAACCCTAACCCCCAGATGTTGCGCCCGGTGTGGCCGGCCCCCCCTGCACCCCCATGCTACGCCACTGCCTCATCCTCTTCTCCAAGACTAATGTGCGGGTTAGACCACAATGAATATTCATTGGATTTTGCACTTTTCTGAATGATGCAATAGTAAAAAAAAAAAAAAGCATGCCAAAGCTGCGTTAATTTAAAATGTATGTTCAGTGACAAAATATACTGAAAACATCACAATAAAATACATGTTTAGATATATATCTGAAATATATTTTTAGAGGCACATTTACATTCATGTTTTTCATATATATATATATATAGAGAGAGAGAGAGAGAGCGCAGATTATTCCTCACTCACATTTGCCCACCTGCTAGGGAAGATGTGGTTGTGACATCGGCAAGCTCTGGCCTTCCTTTTACAAGGCTGTCTTAGAATCATAGAATTGTAGAGTTGGAAGGGATACCAAGGATCACTTAGTCCAACCCCTTGCTATCTCAAGTAAAGCAACCATGATGACAGATGGCCATCCAACCTCTGTTTAAAAACATCTCTCCCTCTCTCTCTCCCTCTGTGTGTGTGTGTGTTATCCTTAGTTTGAATTTCAGGGAAGCTCAAATTATTATTAAATAAACCTAGCAAAAGATCAGAGAGGTGATTGGTATGTTTCAAGGTTGTCACCAGATTTCCGCCAAAAGTTTTGACGTTCCAAACAAAATTAATGTACACCATCACAGGCATAAAATCTGATGAATTGTGAGGGGATGCTGGAAGCGTTTCAATTCTTGTGCTTGTATGGAAATACCCACTTCCTGCCACTAAACAATTGCTGTGTGCCTGCTTAGTTAGCGGACCTTTATATCACTGAGAACTCCAAAGCTAAGTTCAGTTCCCAGTAGCTGCCCATTTGTGTCCCTTTGATAAATTGGTATAATACAATATATGAAGGCTAATTCTCCTCCCAGCCCAGTCCTAAATGTTCTGAATAAGAAAAGCATCATCACATCAGTGAATGCGCTTGATTTGGCTGCTCATTTATTATTTAAAATAAATGAGAAGCTATATTGCCAATGAAGATGCACTAAAATAATCAAGTTCTGCTTTGTGCAGCCCTTCATAATACTGCAGACCGGGAAAGAGTGATTTGAACGGTTGATTGAAGAAATAGATTCATTGTTTGGCTAGTTTGCATTTCATAACTGAATGTGAAAATGCTAAGTGTGTTCCTCTTGAGCTCCCCAAAGGAGAAAGTTGCATAGCTCAGTCAAGAGGAATAGCACTTCTTTGATCATTACAGACTCATGGATATTTGAACTGAGGGCTGACTATCATTATTTCTTTCAGCCAATCTGGTTATTAAGCTGGAAACAGATCATTGCTTCATTTTGCAACACTTTTGCCATTTATAGCAATAAATGTTTTTTAATGGCAGCCAAAAATGTAGGGCCATCATAATAAAGTGGCGATATAATGACTTTGCGTAGCCTTCCTTGCAGAGAGCCTGACTTTGCACACATCATGTGATAAAAGGAAAGAGGAGAATTTATAAGTATTTCATGTTCTTTCCTTTTGTGAGCTCCAGAGAAGAATATATTGGGTGTCTTGGGTATTTCTCAAAACTTCTTGTTTCCTTCATTTATTGTCAACACATTCAGACTAAAGTGATTGGCCAGTCATGGTACAGTGTGGTGCAACAGCACAGGAACTAGTAAGATTTTTGTGTTGATGGAACTTAAGATTTTATCGAAGGTAATGAATGATTACCTTATTTGTTCGTCACCAAAAAAGGTATATTCACTTTGCATTGATGCCAGTTTGGTCCCCACCACTCGTTCCTGGTCATGATGAAAGTCCATGTTTTCTTCCTTGTACTATCTTTCCAAACCCAGTGGTGTTGGATAAAAGTTTGAATGACTTTAACTGTTAACAATGCTGAAACATTGCTCCACTTGTTCAAGACAACGTCCAAACTGTATCTAATAAAGATAAATGGTAGTGGTGTTTTTTATATAAAAAATATCTAAATTGTATTTGTTTATTTAAAACATGTTTACCCTTCTCCTCAAGCGAGAAGTCTCCCACAGCAGCTTACAGAATAAGGTAAAGGTAAAGGTAAAAAGGTAAAGGACCCCTGGACAGATAAGTCCAGTTGAATTTGACTATGGGGTGTCGCACTCAGCACCAATTTCAGGCCGTGGAAGCCAACGTTTGTCCGCAGACAGCTTTCCGGATCATGACTAAACAGCTTCTGGCACATGGAGGACTGTGACAAGCCCCAGAGTGCACAGAAATCCTGTTTACCTTCTCGCTGAAGTGGTACTTATTTATCTACTTGCACTGGTGTGCTTTCCAACTGCTAGGTTGGCAGGAGCTGGGACAGAGCAATGGGAGCTCATCCCATCACACAGATTTGAACTGTCGACCTTACGATCAGAAAGCCCAAGAGCCTCGGTGGTTGAGACCCCAGCACCTGATTCCCACACAATAAGACTAATAGCAGACAAGATGCTCCCTTGGTACTCTGGCCAATTCTTCTCTGCAGATGCGGCAGGGGAAAGTGAGAAAATGTGTGTGTGTGTGTGTTGAGCTTAACTTATTAATAATATAAATTGGCTAAGGGTCTTCACTGCTCTTTAAACTTTTCTCAGATGCATTTGCAGCCAGGCAGGACTTTTTGGAATGCCCATGGGCCAATACAGTATCATCTTCCAGGATATTCTTCTGGGCTGGCTTTATTTCTTTTTCTTTTTAAAGAGCAACAGAGACTCATTGACCAGTTTATACCATTTATAAGGTAAACACAACCACCTCGTTCTAACCTCTTGAATGTTCTATCCAAGTTCTTGTACTCTTTCAATGAGTTTGGTTTCTCCTCCCCTTGATAATGGTTGAAAAAGCTTGGTTCAGCATTTTGTCTGCTCACTTGCTTGCTTAGAGGGAAATGAGCAGGTGGCAATGAGCAGGGAACAAACCTTATGCAAATTTACACCAAATCATGCCAAAGGACTGTTATTTTCGTGGTGAAAAGAAGGTGGGAGAGCATGGTTTTGGAGTGAGTGATCTTATTAGACACATACATAATTTTGTTGTTGTTTAGTCATTTAGTCGTGTCCAACTCTTTGTGACCCCATGGACCAGAGCATGCCAGGCACTCCTGTCTTCTACTGCCTCCCGCACTTTGGTCAAACTCATGTTGGTAGCTTTGAGAACACTATCCAACCATCTCGTCCTCTGTTGTCCCCTTCTCCTTGTGCCCTCCATCTTTCCCAACACCAGGGGCTTTTCCAGGGAGTCTTCTCTTCTCATACATAATAGACATTCATATATCAACAACATTCTCTTTCAGGAACTGAAGCAACACATGCAGGGTATTTATTTGAGATTTCTGGGATTTATTTTTTTAAAAAAAGACTGTTCATGTTCTCTGGATATGTCTATCAAAACAATCAACTTTTGTCCTAGGTGATCTTCAGGGACAAGTGAGGTAAGCTACCTTGCTGAGGCACTGCAACCCACTTAACCTTTTCTCATTAAGATCACCATCTACCAGAATGATGGCCTTTCAAGCATGCTGCCAGCTTGTTATGCTGTGCTAGTTGCCATGGTAACTGATCACCTCCAAGGTATGACAACGTGGGAGCTCAAGGTATAGACAACACTTGTTTTCAGAACAATTAATGTGGGCGATTATCAGTGTTTGAATCTGCAGAGTCAAATGACCTGATCTGGGTCATCTGAGCAGACCTATTTTATTCTCATACAGCACTCATCCAGGCAGAAAACTACTTTTTCTAATTTGTGCAGCAAGTAAAAAATAAATAAATCACTCACTTAAGAAGTTAGCTTTTATTTTCTCCACCATATATTTTAGATGCTGCTTTCTTGGAAATAACTTGGTCTTTCTTGTAAGTATCACATGAGGACATCAGCACCAAGCACCTAGTACATCATATTACTCATATGAATGTATAAGTAAATTGATCATACTCTGGAAAAAATATGCTACATAAACAAATGAGCCTGTATGAATATGGTGGCACTGTTTTCCCAAGTGATGGAAAAAGCATATTTTTATCCTTAGTGTGGGCTTTGAATATGATGGATATGCTATCTTAGGTGAGGAACAACTAGTTTTCCATTCACATAATTGTCTCTGGAAATTCAGGTAATTAAAATTATGTTGGGTGATCATTCTCTTGCGTACCTACATACAACTATTTTATCATACATTATGATAAAATGAAACAGATATGTGGAGAAGTGCTACTTTCCACTTGACAGGCTGACATAATATCTGTTCACAAGTATGTTCACCACATGTATACTCTACTCACGGGAGGAGGTAGAGGACCATGTGCACTGACCACACCCAGTGTCCACCAGCCTTCCACCTTCACGCATACTAAGGCCCATCCATTCAACAGAACCTTCAAGTGTAGATAGACATTTTCTCCACTTGCTTGGTTATCCTGTGCACTTGGGGATCCCGATCATACAGAAAGTCCATGTGAATATAGAGACTTGATGGTGTTCCTCTGATGATGCTGATTTTGGGGGCAGGTGAGTGTGGATGTCAGGGACAAAGCTGACATGTGGTCTACTACATGTACTGTATACACCATACACATTGTATACCATACACATTGAGGCTTACTAGTCCTGCAGAAAACATAGTTATGTTAGGGTCAGAGAGCTTTGGGTCTTAAAGATATGCATGAACAGTCACCTGTTGCCATATGTGAAACAAGGAAATGCAATATCTTGAGAAAATGAGTTCTCCCAAAACAGAAAATTTTAGAGTAGCAAAGAACACACAAAAAATTCTTGCATTTGAAGGTGAACATCAGAAATGCCAGATGGAGCAATATCATCACAGAGATGTGTCAGTTTCTTTCTTTCTTTTTAATGTATATGTGACTTGGGATATCACAAGGGTCTTCCTTCACATGACTGTTTTTTTATTATTCTTCCATGTTGTTTTCTGTGCTTCGGCTTTTGATTCACATTCTGGTGAGTCATTAAATGGATAGTTGCCACCGAAACTAAAGCTAAAATTTGTTAACCCTATGCACAATTTAAGAGGCACAGAGGGAAGTAGGCAGATGATAAGCAACAACACAGAGATGCCTTTGTAACACGTGACGAGTCAGGCATGATGTTCAGCAGGCCACTTGCCATATCTGCTCCTGTCAAACCGAGTGAGGCAAGCCTTAACAATGCATACTAGGAGGTAAGAATCCGTGGTGACTTTTGAAAGCACTTATTTATACATTTTTGAAGGAGTTGTTGTAAACAATTAAAAGATGTGTCCTTGACAAATGGAATCCTAATACTTTCCAGGGATTGATAGATCAACCTAGTTTCAATTTGTTGCATGTTCATTGTTACTGTAAGTCTGTTCCATCACATTTCACTTCTACATTAATGTACAGTTGTGGTTATTTTAAGCCTGAAAATTATTATCAAATTATGCATCCTGTTATGAGGTGATCTTAAATGCCCCCAACTCCACTTCTTGTTTAACAGGTAATGGTTGTTTGAAGTGGCATAACCTTTAATGCAAGAATTTCTTTAAAAGGCAATCTTTGACTCACCTCATAATAGTGTAAGTTAGTCCTTGTCCTGATTTGCAGAAATGTAAAAACCAACTGATAAGTATGTTCCAGTACACACAGTTCAGAGGTGCAGGTTGGGTTAGATGGTGTTAGAATATAAACTGATCAAATTTACGGAGCATCCCTAATGTTTTCATGATCTCTCTCTCTCTCTCTCTCTCTCTCTCTCTCTCTCTCTCTCACACACACACACACACACACACACGAACATTTAAATAGTTTCAGAATGGGTCTTGAAAGTAATTATATTTCACCACATTTTAACCCCTCATGGATGAAAGTCAAGAAGGGTTGAGATCATAAAACTGTTAATTAGGCTTAGTTGGTTGTGCATGCTTTGAAGTTGCACACGGATGAACAGATGGCAAGCCATCCTAAACCCTCTGTGTTAGTGAAGTGCTGTCATTTCAGATCAAGGCGGCAGTTCATTAGTACAAAGAGACAAAATCCATTTTCTCTATAGTAGGACATTTCAGCAACAGACTTGATCATAATGATTAATGGCAAAGGGAAAACTTGTAAAAGCTGCTTTGGTTAATCTATGTGCAAATGTGTGTATAATTTAGAAGGCTGGTCTTTGAACTTAGTTGGGCCTAATTATGGACATGACCCAGCCAAAGTTAAGCAGTTTCCAGTTCCATTGATCTAAAAGGAAGAGGGTTAAGCGTATGCGTAACTGCCTCACTGAAATAAAGGTAGCTTAGACATGCTTTACTTTGGCTGATTTCCCATGTTTGTTCTATCCTGGTTTTACAAGGAATTAAGGCCCATTTAATTCTGTTATGTGGAATTGATTCAAAATAACTGAGATTTTATGAATTCTTAAAAGGTGTTTGGAGATCCTCAGTGCAGCTGTTGCAAAACTGAATAATAGAACGAGTATTTCTGTGGTTATACATCCATAAACTGATTCCGTGACTAACCTATTACAGTGGTACCTCAGGATACATATGCTTCAGGTTACAGACTCCACTAACCCAGAAATAGTGCTTCAGGTTAAGAACTTTGCTTCAGGATGAGAACAGAAATTGGGCTCTGGCAGCGCGGCAGCAGCAGGAGGCCCCATTAGTTAAAGTGGTGCTTCAGGTTAAGAACAGTTTCAGGTTAAGTACGGACCTCCAGAATGAATTAAGTACTTAAGCTGAGGTACCACTGTATAGGCCATCTATCAGTCATTTTGTAAAGTATTTGGCAGTCAATGACAACTATCTTACCAAGCAGAATATTGAACTCATTTCTTATGGCTAATGACAATGAAGATGCTGTTGTTCATATGTACTCCTCATGTGAGAAATAATGTTCCCTCCAACTATTTGTTGACTGTTGTCTTAAGTAAATTGTGAAACTCTTCGATTGGGTCCTGACCAGTCCCATGAGGAGAAGTCCTGCACAAGAACTTTCGCTTGTACAATGCAACTTCCCCATCTGCCACCTCTGCAGGCCCAAAATTTCTGGGGTTGGGACAATCCCCTGGGCAATGCATTGAGGAGTAGAGAGGGGGGATTGTTCCATTTGGCAAGCTGCAATCCTTGTGCAAACATAAGGTGTGGAAGAGCACAACAATGAATTCTACCCTTTAATTCCTTAATAAACCAGTTTAGCAAACCTTTAGCATTGTCAGAGATTTCGTAGTGCAATCCTATGCATACTTACTCAGAAGTAAGTCCACCATTTTCAAATCAGCTTACTTTCTAGTATGTGCGTGTAGAAACCCAGCCTTAAATTCATATTCATTAAAACATTCTAAATATGGTGTTTTTGTGTGCTAGTAAGTATGCAATGGTCACCTCCTCTTTATGTTTAATTGATGTATAGCCAGTGAATGCATAATGTAAGCTTGAGGGTTTGTTCTTCCTCCACTACACATAGAGAGTATAACCTGTGGTAATCTACAGGCCAAAGTGTGCACACCTGTAATCACAACCCATGAGAACTGTTCGCCCCCTTTTTGTGGGAATGAGTCCTATGAGTGGACATATGTGCATGTGACCAGGTACATGGCCTCTTGTATTGTACAGCCTATAAATGATGTGTTGGTAGTCTATAAATGATGAAGGAGAAGAATAGGCATCTTAGTTTCACAAAAACCATAAAAGAAAGGAAAGGCTTTGGTCCCCACTTTCACCCTCAAGTCTTATAATCTATATTACTAGTGACTTCATTTTTGCAAGTTTGGGGGAACCCAAACAACAACAACAACAACATACTTTACAAAGAACCCTAAAGGGGGTGGAGGCACCAAACAGCTGAACAAGGACTGAGCATGCTCAGTGGCTACAAAATGTGGGCTTTCCTGTGAGCAAACAGGAAATTGGGGAGTGGGGAATAGAATTGAACATCCTAGGAGAGGGCATGGCTTGTTGTCTCTCTGTCTGAAGCCCTAAACACTTTGCAATCTTTTGTTGCTGGGCCTACTTCCACTGAGACATTATTCTTCTTTGGATGCATCAGTTATACTTCTGTTCACTATGAAAAATTTGACAAAGACAAAATAAATAGATCTCATTATTGCCGTCATCACCATCCTGTGGACATATACCCAATTAGCTTTCTGCAACTTGTCCTCACCAAGCACACACTGACAAACATTCACTAAAGCCGTTGGCCAGTTATCCTGATTAAAATAGGATACTAAGCTTTTGGTGTCTTAACAAGGATAAAATGGTAACAATTTCCAATCCTTCTGTTCAGAGAATGATCAGATCACCATCTGCGGTCTGGAATGGGGAAGTGGCATGAATCATTGTTGTGGTTTACAGATTCCTTTGAGCATCTGGTGTTGGCCTCAGACTTATAGAATATATTTGACTAGAGGAATCTAGGATACTTGGTATAGCAAGGGACAAAGGTCTGCAAACTAAATCCTTTTTATGATTCTCCGGCAATTGTAAAAATAAGAAAAATCAATTTAAATTTTTAAAATAATATCTTATAATTCTTAATGCTCATGGTAATTGGTGCCTCCATCTCCATCACAGAATGGCTCTGGCTCTAGATAATTTGTGTAATGGTTGCTATTGGGCATATATTTTATCTACAACTGTTTGTATAATCCTATCCACAGAGTCTCATGCAGAGTTATCCCCCCCCCATTGACTGTCTACATTTGTTCCCTCATCTCTCTTCTTGCACACTAGTTTCTAAGCCCTGGTCACTTTATTAGCTTCTGGAAAGGTTTTTTTAAAAAAATAAATAAATAAATCCCAATGCCCACTGGAAAGTTGTTAGACCAGTTTAAAAGTTGCATTGATTTTGAGCAAATAATTAAACTTGGTTTTGTAACAAATTGATCCGAGCTGAAGAGCCCCTGAACTGCTAAGAATTCAATAAGCAAAAGTGAAGACGCAAATGACTTTGGAGTTATCAAGTCTTTGTCATTCATCAGCATGCTAATCTGACTCATCATCACTCACAGGATCACAGAGTAATAAATAATTATTCTGTTTCATCATTTGTACTAGTGTAGTATTGTTTTTCTATTTGCTTTTCTGTAAATCAATTTCATCGAGAAAGATGGGTGGGTGCTTTTGTGCCTTTAAAATGTGCCTTAGAGCAGCTTACAAATAATGCTGTGAGATGTCAAATGATGAAGGCATTGCTGTTGTGGAGTGCTGTGTGTAATAATGTTCAGGAAAATGAGACATTAAGCATACTTTGTTTCTAGACGATTTAGACTTTTCTTCATTTGGGCTTGGGGGCAATATTCGATATGATTCACTTCAAACCTGCTTTTCATTATGATATTCTTCTTAAGGCTCAATACAAGAAAAGAAATTTATTACAATGTTGCTAATTTAGGCTACCAGCATACTTTCACATATCTCCATGGAGATGCACAAGAAAGCATACAATATTTACAGAAAATTCCTCTTGGAACCATTTGCCATATTTGTTCCTCAATACAGATCAAGTCTATCAACTTTGGAAAATGTGGCAGTAGAAAATTGCTGAATACTTACGAGAATGTACAGCCTGATTCTCAAACTAATTGTTCTAATTTGAGCTTTTTATTTTTAATATTACTATAATTTCTGCAAAGGTGGTGGTAAAACCACTTCAGTTTAGAGCTTGTGCATATTGAATGATAGTATGAACATCTCAGGCATGTGTCAAATTTTTAGATATCGCTGACCTTTTAAATTAATTACACAAGTTGCTTTCATTGTTTTCAAATACTTAATCTTTCCCACTTTGTGATCCAAATCAGACAGGTGTTACTAAGAACAACATGGACTCTCTAGCTAACTTGGGTTACATATTGTAAAAGTCTGGTGTTTTATAGCCTCTGAAGGCTGCAGCAGCCTGATAGGATCCCGCCAGAGCAGTGGCGGAGCTTCATGCTCTGGTGCCGGGGGCGGAAAACAGGTGGGGTGGGGCTGGCACGCGTCCTGGGGGCGGGCGTGCAGTCCAAAGGGGCGGGATGCGTGTTCAGAACACGCCGCCCAGCGCAGGTGGGGGGCAGCTGCGATGGAACCCCACCGGGATTGCGCTGCTGGGTGCGGTGTGCTGCCCCCACATTCCTCTTCCTCCACCAGTGTGTCAGAGTAGGGGTGTTGGAGAATTCCATCAGAAACAGAAACTGGAATGGAAATTGCTGGTTTTTGCTTTTTTGTCCCATATCACAAATGGAAATTCATCCAGTGAATATGCTGGGAATTTGCTGTTGTTGCTTTCACTCCACAAACAATATGTAACTGATTACTCTCTGCCCCCCGTCCCCCAAATTTGCATTGCTTTTTATTTCCACTGAAATGAATGGGGTGGAATAACATAATGTCATTTATGGAATTTCACCACAACAGATAGCAAGAATATATTTTTTGAGGGAAGCCGTGTACTTTTATTTTTTGTTGTATGCAGCAAGCATTTAGCATTTTTTAGAGGGTGGGTTGGGTTGTACATATTTAAGGTTGTATATTTTCTGACTGAAATTTAGTTCAAAGTTAGCTCTTCAGCTTCCTGATCTCATTGTATTTGCTATACTTTCTATGCCTGTTTGGAGAGAAAAAAGTGTTCTCAGAGCCTTAGAAGTCTCTCATGAAAAGTTCTTCCTTTGTTTCAATTTCAAAGGAAGTTTAATTACAAAGTATAACTTGAATTCTCTCAGGAAGGGATTGAGGATAGCATTTTCTAGCCATAATACTCCCCCGCCCCATGTAGCAATCCTCTTAAAAATTAAAAAAAAATTCTTCTCTTTATGAATTAAAAAAAATATGGACAGTTTAAAAGGAGCTGAAAGACACATGACAGGGATTTCAAGTTCCCTAGACAGCAATGTTCATGGATATAAGGGGAAATGTTTGCCATGTGCACCTTCTCACATCATTGTCACACAGTGACAGAAGCTCAACTGGCCAGTTTTCACTCTTTATTTTTCACAGAGTATGATTTTATACTTAACCCAGCACTAACCTTTGCTGAACCATGTCAGAATCTTCCCTTATCAATGTTCTTCGAGAAACAATATATATTCAGACAAGGCCTTTCCAACATATGCTACAACTAGCTCATTACCTTTCTTGTTAGCGGCAAACCATAATACCTTGTGTCCTCTAAACTGGTATACTATGGTTTGTGCTTGCCTGTGTGAAGAATTAAACTGCTCTATTCCTCCTCCAAGTCACTGTAATCTCCCTTAGAAAAGGAGAAGGGTATCACAGAAGCAGGGCCTCAGGTGTTCTCAGGTAGTATCCGGCTCCTAAATGGGGGAGCTATGCCACTAGGTCATGACCCTGTTATTGTCCTTGTATGTATGACTACCCATTACCTGTTAAACTTGCTAGGTTAGAAATAGTTACCTATTTCTCTGATCAGATCTTAGACCTCTTAATTTTATGATCAATATAGACATAAAGTTAGGATTTCCTGATAGTGCTTACATGAATATTTCCTCAATGATTTCCAGTATATGTTCATTTTATGATCATACACAACCCTGGTTATAAACCCATACTGATTAGACTGTTTAAGACTGCCTGTAATTTAAGAATCATGAACAGAATGGTTTTAGGAAAAATAGCCAGCTAGGGTGTTGACAGACATGGTTTCTGTAAGATGCAGGGAGAAGCAATTTAGGATAGTAATCAATTATCTTTGCATTCATTTAACAGCTACAATCTAGTCATTGCAGGGGGAAATGTATTGGCTTGGGGGGGAAATAGAATCATTTGAGCTTCTGCCATATAGTATCAGTAAAGGTAAAGGACCCAATGACAGTTAAGTCCAGTCAAAGGCATCTATGGGGTGTGGCGCTCATCTCGCTTCAGGCCGAGGGAGCCGTCGTTTGTCCACAGATAGCTTTCTGGGTTATGTGGCCAGCATGACCAAACCGCTTCTGGCATAACGGAACACTGTGACAGAAGCCGGAGTGCAAGGAAATACCATTTATGGTACCTGATGCTGTTGCATATAGAAGTTGAAGGAGAGTTAGAAGTAATATGCTTTGGGCACAAGGGTGATGAAGCATATACTTTACACATATAAGGTGTATGTGCCAGTAGTGTGCATTGGCTTTGTGCATTGACCATATGATGAGGTGACTTGAGGTGATCTGCAGGTCTTCCCTTCCTTCCTGAGTTGAAGCATGATGCCTGCCAATCCCCCAAACTAGATCAGCCCAAAGCCTTGTGTTGTTCTATCACTGTTTCTGTACTTTTCTGTTCCTTATAACTCCCTGTTTTGCTAGGCCAATGGGCTAGCCAATGAGGCTGTCCAAAACGTTGCCTGTGGAGCACTGACAATTTCTGGCAGATTTGATCCACTCTGGAAGGACTCCTTTGTCTGTAACTTTCATTGAAAAGGAGTAAATGAAGTTTTTCATTTTTAAATTTCCCATTATAGTGAATGGGAAGAAAAATAGGACTTTGGATTTAACAGATCAGATTCATACTTGATTAATGAATTAAATCAAAATAACACAGATCATATCTGAAACAAATTGGACTGCTTTCAAACACTACAGATACAGGGAGACGGTGAATATTGAGATCACTGCAGATCATATTGAGAATAGTTGCTGTCTATTTTTTGTAGTAGAGGATATGGTAATAACTAGATTTCATTAGTCATTGGCTTGATACATTCTTCCCAGTTTTCTCATACCTCTGATTTTATTTCCTTTCTATTTGTCTTGCACATAACTCCTTGATAATTTGATGAACCTAAGAGAATCAGAGAAGGGTGTACATACATAAACAAGCACCACAGAAGTTATGAGAAACAATTATTTCCACAATTTAAGGTTCTCAGATACATCTAACAATAAGGGAATAGCAGATAGTGCCCAACCAAAATGCATTCATTTACAGTATTCATTCCTACAAAGCACTATGCCCTCAGTTTGTCTGATTTCCACTCTAGCAATATATATTAGGAATTAGCTAGTAGGAACAAAATAGAAGGTTTGTATGAAGATGCTTTAACCTGCTCCCGTTGAAGACATCCTAATTTAAAGGAAGCGGAGATTTGTGGCTACAGAAAGTGGAAGCAGAAGCTTGTCAGGCACCTTGCAAGTTCAAGGTGTTTGCTCTGTGACTCCAGCTCTCTGAATTATCTCCTTTTAGCAGCTTCTTGATGCTACCAATTTAGGCCATGTCACACTCCCCATGTGCTTTTGGGAGGCCCTGCTAGACTTTAAATTATAGCAATGTATTTCAGAAAAGGAAGCTATCTTTGCCATTCCTGTAATTCTATAATGGGGAAAGAAGGAATCTGTTTCAGGAATTCATAACATTTTGTGTGAGGGTTGGGGGTTGAGACAAAAGTCAGTTTCTTCAAAGAACATAGTATATCTCATCAGAAGTGAACATGACAATGAATGGCAGCATTAAAATAAAGGCACCCTTTGAATTGTTGTTCAAAGGCAGAAATGTTTCATACTGGACAGTGTTGAATGTAGACCAGGAAGGATGGTTTTGTTTAAAGTTATGGCTTTCTCTAGAAAATGCAAAAGATCCCAATGGTTTCATTGGGGTTGGGCAGCTGGAATTTTGAATGATTTAGGTGGCATAGAATTGCAATATATGTAATTAAAGAACCTTCACACTGGTGAACTTAATTGCTTTATATAATGGTATTGTGTAAGCAAAAAAGGAATTTATTGATCAGAATATTCAATGCAAGAGCAATAAAAGGGAATGTACAAAGTCAATGCCAGCCTTAGACAACTTGCTACCTAAATTGGAGAGATACCTCTTTCTCCTATACACACACATACTGCCAAGGCCAATCCTTTTAATAGTTGCGCAATTCAGACATCACTTCCTGTTCTTAGTTATCTTCCTTCTATATAGTTACTCTAGGGGAGGGTCACATCACCCTATTGTATGAGGAGCCAGCCCTGTACATGGTGGTAGAGTGTCTTTAAGTTAGAAGAAAACTAGGAGCGGATAATGACTTTCACCTTCATGAAATTTCAAGTGAATGTCAAAAAACTCTGCTTAGGTCAAATGCTTGTTCACATTACCGCTTATTCTGCATCCAGTGCACTTCCTCTGCTGATTTTTGAAGAGACATTGACACGACGTTAGCCACAATGCTGTTATTTCATATGTTTATTTTTGTGTGGCGAGTTCCCCCCCCAGTGGAAATAATGACACACAACACAATTATTAAGGTTAATGGGCTAAAAAAGGCCACAACTTTTATTGGTTACAGGTGATGAGTGGTATTGGCTTAGGCATTGGTCCTAACTGATTATATCCAACTTCAGAAGTCCGGGAAGGGTTAACCACCAGTAGGGTGAGTCCCGCTGATGCACATCAACTAGGAACTTCCCCGGGGTCACCACTAGGGGGCGTGCCTTAGGCCCTCACCTCCTTAGGATTCGGACAGGGCCACACGCCCCGGAATCCTTTACCGGACTACCCTTCAACATGCGAGGCAGGTGATGGCATAACCTCCCCTCTTCCATCTACAGAGCAATACCAATGCCTAACCGCCAATACCAAGAAAGTTGTGACAATTTGCTATGAGGTAGGTGAAAACCAAGTGGCTGGTGCCAATTTGCCAAATGGAAAAATTCCTACCAGGCCCCTCAATGACGACCAACCAAGGTCCATAGCAAGGTCAAAGAATGAAAACCTTATAGGGCAGGAAAAGCAGGAACAGCTGGTAAGTGGCAAAGAGGAAGATCCCCGGATGTGTCCTGCTTTAAATAAGGCAGGCCACACCCCCAGAGCCAGCCGATTGGCTGGCCAGGAGTTGACACGGCCAGGAATCCCCGCAGTCGTACGGTGACTGGGTTACAGCCACCGCACACTTGGTGGGGCCGTGAAGCCCACAACTCCACCTCCGCTGAAGGGTGGAAGTGGCTTTCTCAAACTGGTTGGCTTCAAACTGACTAGAAAACTTAAACCACATTCACTTTGTACTTATGAATGGTGTGATTATTTGAGGCAGCTTTTGGGCGTGCACTAATGAATGCACACATGCAGACGAGATGCGTAGGTGCTCTGGAGCGGTAGAGGGATGGATAAAAGGGTTGTGTGCTTTTTGTGAAGACATTGCATCTCCTCTCTGGTGTAAACAGTATCATGTTAACACTTCTTGAAATGCAGCAGGGGGAAATGGCCTTCCTGCATTTTAAACCCCTAATTCAAAAATACCCTATATGGTAGTCATAGTGATGAATTTATAAAGAAAAGTGGGTGTTATGAAACAAAGGAAACAAGCAAACAGAAAGCAGCATAGCATTAAGGAGGGAGAATGATTCCCCCCTCAGCACACTTTCTGACTTACTCATGCTCTCCTAACTGTCCTGAGGCATATAAACCTGTTACTCAGATACAGCCATTCATCATTACACTGCTGATGTTGTTGTAGCTTCAGTTCTGGGAAATTCCGTCCTTTACTGCAGGGCTTGGAAAGATTCTGAACTCACAAGCCAAGATACCCAGAGCATTTCTGCCTTTCCTACACGATAGCTATTAGTGGTTGATATTGCTTTGATTAAAAGTTGCATATTTCCCTCTCCAACATCAAATGCATATGCTTGATGCCTCTTGTTCAGCTTACATTCAGGAGAAGAAAACACAAAGCTCTGCCTTACAGAGTGTAACAATGGCCTTCCTCCTGCCCCACCTCATCATTAACTTCATTTCAATCAGCAGCAATCAGTACCCTTTAACCCACATAAACCAAGCATAGCAGGTTGTTATCAATCAAGTGACACATGCTGAGACATGCTGGCTAAGGTTTGATGATAATGTTACTTTCGCAAAGGACAAAGTGGAAGATACATTTCCCTTGTACTAAACTGAGCTAATTTTAATTTGTCTCAGTGAATGCAGTCAACACAGAATTAAATATTCTTAAACCTCTTGATTTCAGTGGCAGGTCTAATTCTGATTTGTATCAAAAAGATAAGCATTTGAAAATATAATATTTGACCTGTTATCTGGAAAATATGCAATCTTCTTTCAGAATTAGGTACATTTTTATCCAGTTAATTAATTTTCCTGCTATGGGTAACTTTCCCTCTGGGAGAAAAATCACTGATCTGAGCCCACTGGTTTTTCTTTCATATCTAGACTTCTGCAGAGCCCCCCCCCCCAAGCAATAATGGGACTCAGGGGTGCCAACTGAATAAAGTATTTGGGAAACAGGTAAGCCCGCCCCACATAATTGATCACACATAGCATTTGAATGGCAATGCCCATCAACTGGGGGGGGGGGCTCCTCCAATATTTTATTTGGGGAGGTGAACGGACCTTTGCCCCTAGGAGTTGACTTCTAAAATGGGACTATATCACAGAGCTATATCAATATTCTACCTACCAAGCCACTGTTATAAGAATTTTAAGGTCACACACACACACACACACACACACACACACATATATAAATGTTCATAACTGTATATATAAACCACATGTCTGAAACCCCACAGACTAGGTCCTGAACAAATTGACCTCAAATATTTCTCTGCAAGGTCAAAGTGGGAAACATTCCCCTTGTCTCTTTCCTCACAAATCCTGTCCTCACAAATCCTGTCTTAAGGGCACATTCAAGATATGAACAGGGTGTGAGCCTGTGACCTATGACCTAGATTCAGGAATTAAGTAGTTATAATAAAAGAGTGGCCAAAACCCAGATAATGCAACCAGGTAATTTACCAGACAGGAGATAAACAACACACATAGATTTCTGTTGTAGACTGCCTTTTCTGTGATGTAGGTATGCTGCATCTGAGGGGTGGTCTTGGGCTACACCCCTTCTGTGATGCATGTATGATGTTTCTGGGGGTGGTCTTGGACTCCAGGGCAGGCAATTTAAAATGTCTATATAAGGGCTTGCACGCATGGCTCTGGGTCCTCCTCCTCTCTCCTGAGTGTGGGGGAGCACCCTGTTGCAACAGTTAATAAAGATCAGACTTACTAGCTGCTTTGCTTCTCAATGTTCTCTAGTTGGTCTCTGTTATTTTCTCCTACCGATAGAGAACCTACAAAAGGACTCTATATGAGCTCTTGGGTACCCAATAAGGGGAAAGGAGCAGGGTTTTTTTTACTTATATCACCACACTGACAGTACAGTGTTCCTGTGGTGCACATACTTTAACAATAAATTATCAAACCCATTTTACAGAAACCAATCTTATAGGGATCATCCTATAACCCACAAATCCCAAGGGATCTGAATTCCTCAAGTCAGTTCATTGCAATTTCATCACAATAAAAGTACTTTTAAAAAAAAAAAAGCTAACAGATTTTGAAAAACAGGTTTACAATCAACATTACGGGGTGTCATCTTCTGTGTACCATTAGCCTTCAAAAAGCAAAAAAGGAAAGTGAGAGAGTGAGAGCTTATTTTAAAAAACCAGGCATTTGTGGGAGTGATCCATGGCAGAGGGGTTGTTGTTTTTCTTTGTGAAGGTCACATTATTTTTTTAGATTACATATGGATTAGATTGAACTGGATTGCCACTAAGTGAGCCAAGAAATGGAATACAAAAAAATGTCAATTGCATGAGGAAGCTTTGAACAATGCAAAGTCATCTGATAAATATGAATGAGACTATTTTCTTTAGTTATTTTTTATTTCCTCACCAAGGCCATAACTGATGCCTTTGCTTCTGCTGGAAAAGATGACAGACTAATTGTGTCTGCCTAGCACTGGGTTGTAAGTTTACATTATGATGCATGTGTTCTGTCATTATTGTACTGTATGGGAGGATAATGGCTTTGACTGCACTATGCCACAGGCAAAGCTGCTTCTAAAAGTCACTTAGGAATCAACATAGCAGAAGATTAATCTGCATTTTTTTATTTACTGTGCATCTAACTCAAGCTGATTATTATTCACGGGAGGTGCTGTATCTTGCATATTTCCCAGCAGACTCTCATAGCACCGCTCCAGTCCAGGAGTATTTTGGTAATGGATCAGTGGAACAAGCCTCCCGCTTCAAGAATATAGCACATCAGTGCTTTCAGAAGGCATTAAAGTTAAGGGATATTCACAAATACAGTCACAGCCAATGCCCGCTATTAACAGCTGTGATAGAGATTACTCCTCAGGCACTGTGGCAAAACCTATCCAGAGTGAAGATTGGAGGCTTGTGCAAAATTAGTTCTGACATGGTGACCAGATCAATCTGCATGAAGCTAGGCTTCATTTGAAGTAGCACAGGCACTAGATCCTGACTTGCCTTTAGTGAGGAATTGTACCAGGACCTTGGCCACTGGCCTTTTTTGTTTTCTCAATTGCTTTACAGTGATAGCAAACAGAATAGAACAGCTATGCCGCAGGACAGTAAAGTTCAAGCATAGGTGTGAATGCTCCTGGAGTCAGTGAGGCATGGGTATCATTAACATTAAAAGAAAGTGACTTTGTGGCACTGTGAAGCCTTTGAGGCAAAGAGAGGGATAGCTGTACTGGGGTTGCTAGCACTTTGAGCAGCCGTTCAGTCTGGTTTTCTAGTTTCAGATATTTATGCATTTGGGCAATCAGCTGGGCAGAATGTCATCAAAAACAGCAATAGCTCTCTCTCCCCACCCTCCTTTCTCTACGGTTGCCTGCTACAGCAAATATTTATGAAGATATGGATGGTGGGCTTGAGGGGGGGGAAAGCCCAATTCCAATTAAAACCCACAATCAAGCCTTTTGATTCCTTGCAAAGTGGATTCCTCTGTTGCCCAAATGGTGTGCTTCCTGTGCATAAAGATGGACGGCATAAAGATGGGATCAGGATTGCACCTGCAGACTCTGTCTCATTATTGTAGTCAGCCTCCAGATATCCATAACTCCACCTGCACAGGTTCATATTTGTATATATGCCAATATGAATGTAGGCACTGTACACACAAATCTGTAGCCTCCATTTTCCAGAAAAGGTATTTGGTATTCACAGCCTATGTGCATTGAATTCTACACATGCAGCTCCTGTGCAGATGTGCATGGAAATTTGGTGTCAGGCCATTAAGTACAGTCCTACCCTTTGTATGTATATTTGTTCACATGTAGAATATTTGCACAGGGCTAACATAGCATCATGCACTTCTCTAGTAATGCATGGAATGCTAAAACATTATAGAAATGACATATGACTTGTTTGTAGTGACAGTCATTGGTATCATGAGGTGAAGCATATGTACTGCCTCTCATATGTTTTTCCCTAATATTAGAGTGCTATGGAAAGTATGAGTACACAGGAATTACAATCACACTGCTTCGTTAACATACATATTTATTGGACATTATTTAGTCCAAACATTCAAAATTCCAGCTCTCCAAACCTGTAAAGAAGATTTTGTATATTTATTATATCCACATTGCCTTTCCCTTTGATGAATTCAGTAACGTACATTAAGTTCTTGAGAGATTCTCTCACTTGGGCATTGCTTGACCAGAGCTAGACTTCCTTAGCATATAGAACATGTAGAACATTGACCTGTTCAGAGCTGGCTTTCAGAATGAGCGCATTCGTGGTGCCGAAATGTTGCTTTTGTGCAATGTTTCTCTTAAATAGCAGTCTTCCAGGATACGTTTTCTACGACTGTTTACCACAAGGTGCCACTGTTGGCTTTACTACTAAGTGTCACATTTAGATAACACTTTGAGTCTCCTGCTTTTTGAATTAATGCCATGACCCTGCCACAGAACAATTGTGGGCAGCAGCATGGCAATAAGTGCCTGAAAAACTACTCCTCTTGAATGAACTTGGTGAACTTGATCTCTTGGAAACCCGGCTCCAAATTTTTGTGTTTAATGATGGAGCAAACAGCCCTTTGGTAGGGCTAGTAGGAGCCTTCTGTACTCCTTTGCCTTCCTTCCTGACACTGTCTGCTTGACGCAAATATCTACATACACAAGGAGTGAAATTTATTTGTCTTACAGTTAAGATCAATGGTAGAGCATTTGTTTTGTATGTAGAAAGTCACAGGTTTGATTCTCAGCATCTCCAGGTAGGAACCCTCTGCCTGAAACCCTAGAATGCCTCCATTACCCTGTGTACCATATTTTTTGCTCTATAAGACTCACTTTTTCCCTCCTAAAAAGTAAGGGGAAATGTGTGTGCGTCTTATGGAGCGAATGCAGGCTGCACAGCTATCCTAGAAGCCAGAACAGCAAGAGGGATTGCTGCTTTCACTGTGCAGCTATCCCTCTTGCTGTTCTGGCTTCTGAGTTTCAGAATATATTTTTTCTTGTTTTCCTCTTCCAAAAACTAGGTAAGTCTTTTGGTCTGGTGCGTCTTACAGAGCGAAAAATACTGTAATTGTTTGTGTAATAGTTGCAATATTTATAGGCTGCTCTCCCTTGAATATTTCCTATCCCAGATCAGGGAAGAAAGTAATAAAAATAAACAGAAGGAAACAATTACAAAAAGTACAAAATCATATAGAGGTCCAGTAAACAGCAAATTACCTTATGACAGCATTGTTAAACAAGCAAAACTACAGTGAGATTTTCCAGTTTATCCAAATATCTAGGTAGAGGACAAGACAGTCAAAGAAAAAGAGCCCTGTTCTGTGCCAACAGACTCTCACTCAGCGGTTTCTGAGCAACTTAACACCTTTCTCTCCATACTCTTAAACCCTGAGCGGTATGAATTGTTGCCCACAAGCATCCATAACAAGAAAGTTGCCTCTTGTCCATAGAAGGCACAAAGCAAAAAACAAGCAGAAAAGAAAAGGAGGGTGCTGATAAGCCACAGCCAGAGTTTTTCTCCTCTTCCTACTTCTAAGAAAATGCAGGGCTTGAACATCAGTAAGGCTGCTTGTGAGGCACATTAACCCTCTGATTTGGTGGTGTAATTATTGGATGTCTGGTCACTCCGTAATAAGACCATGCCCATCCACAACTTGATCATGGATCAAGTTTTTCAGAAACTTGGATGTTTTGGGGCAATTCTATTTTTTCTTAACCGAAACTCATAAACTCAGAAAGGCTTAGGGGGAGAGGAGGATGCATGTCCCTACCTCCTATCCTAATTTATTTTCCCTATTCAGAATAGTCCAATGTAGCAATTGCTAAGCATTATTTCTCAGTAAATTACATCACTTCAATGTCCCAGGCTCAGGTGCTTCTGTTGGATGGAGCTGATGGGAGATGGAGTCTTACAACATCTGGGGGGCCACGGGTTCCCAGCTCTCCCTTGAAATAAAAGCTGCAGTGACAGTACTATTCACTTTTACTTTGAGATGCCTCTGGGCAAATCACGATGGTGGGAACTTTTCAGTGTGATCAGTCACTCAAAGCAAAGCTTATGTATATTCTGTTATTCCAACAAAACTGATAACAAACCCATAGCAATACCATAGTTGTTCTTTGGAAGCCGGGAATCGCCCACCTGTGAGCTAGCAATTGTAGATATATAATTACTCTAAAATATAGCATGCAAATTTAGTAGGTTTTGCAAAGTAACAAGGGGCCAAAGTACGGAATGCTTTGTAGCAGCTTCATGCCAGACCTGCTAGGAAACATTGTCTTAACTTTGTTTCTTTTACTTTGCTGTTTTATTGTAGCAGGGAAGAAATTCTCTCTCTCTCTCTCTTTCTCACTCTCTGGTCTAACAGGGAAAGCTAAAGATAAACAAGGTTGAGGAATGGCTCGATTGTCCTGTAATGAAACAAATGCTCTCTGCGGATGCTTTCATTTTAAAGCTATTACCCCTAGAATCCTCCTTATTCTCTGAACTGGCTTTTTGTGATGATTAAAGTCTTGACTGATGATTATTCCCTGTGTTGCTTTCATAGAATTTATGTCTTTCTCGCCACCATTATATATGTTCCTTGGTCCTCTCTTCAAAACCCCTCCTGTCACCAAAAGGGGTGGGCTAGACCAGAATGTTATTGGCATTTGAATCATCATAGCTGCTTTACTAGTCGAAATGTCTAGAGATTCAATCTAATACAGAAGCAAGTAGCAGAAACCCAGGATTGCAAGGTTTTAGATTATCATTCCTGGGCCAGGTTTAATAGTCCCATTTGTGAAAGTCATTTTCCATGTTTTACATTATTGTTCAAGTGACTGGGAGCTTAGAACAAATTTAAAATGGTGGTTATATTTCTGTTTTATAGGAGCACAACAAGAAAGTAAAGATTTTTCACTAGGCAATTGGCTCCCCACCCCCCCGCAGGATAAAAAATGAACTGCATATCAAACACCTTGCAATTATTTTGTTAAACATTTTCTGATTTTGGGGAAATGAATCTCTTCCAGCAGGTATAGACAGCTCCTGACCTACAGACCCAGAATGCAACACACTTTTATATCTGGCTCACCAGTGGTCTTGCAAATTTTCACAAGGTGCAGTAAAAATAATAATAAAATAAAAAAAAAATCACTCCATTTCCCTCTGTATACATTTCATATAAATCCTCACTGTATTGCTATATCATGTGCACTCAAAAAACCAAGTGGTGCCAATCTGCCAGAGCAAACACCTTCAAAATCAAAAATACAAAAGTTGGCCAGCCTTGCATTGAGGGTTGTATTCAATGGTGCCCTTCTGATTCAGCTCAAAATTGTGACCTAGCTAAGGAGTCATACATTAAGATCAACAAGGGAGGGCAGTACTCAAGGATGCTAGTTGGCAGCATCAAATAAAGATGGCAGTCACAAGGTCAAGATTTCACCCAGATCCTGCTACAACTTTTGCTGTACAACCCTTTACGTGTCTATTCAAATATATGTCCTCATTTTCAATAGGACTCACTTCAATGGGACTCCAACCTTTTAAGACTATTTTCATGTTAGTGTTTTCAGGTAATGGAAACAGCAGCATTTTTTTTTCCTTTGATGGTAGCTAACACTGAATTTGTTCTTGAGTACCGGTAGTGGTATTGTTCTCCAGATATGTCTAAAGCTGACACCAGATTTGTCTAACATTTCAAGGCAAAACAAATTTGGGGGAGATAAAATGTTTCAGAAAGGAAGAGGGCATGCTTTCACATCCTTCCTAAGGCTGTAAATAGTGAGACATTCTTTCTCCTAACTTGTGTATCATTTTGATCCCAGCTGCAAAACATCTTTCTGACTAGAGGACGCTTGCAGGTCAGTGTGCTCCCTTTGATGTAGGAGCGGCAGAATCTTGAGTGGCCCTGTGGTTTGCTTTTTTGTCAAGTTGTTAAATGTGTAACACATTTCACAAGACCCAATTGACTGAAATCAGAGAGGGGAAAGTCTTAGAGAGCCGCCATGCTTGACCTCAAAACTGATTGCTTCTGTGATTCAGATGGCTTGACTAAAGCACCAGCTCAGCATCTTGCCCTGGCATGAAAGGCTTGCAAATGCTTTGGATTGACCCTGCGATGTGTTTTCCTCCTGATCCAGTATCTGTGGTTAATATTTTGATAGTTAAAGTGGCAGGGTTCAAGGACAGCGGAGCTGCAGTGAGTGCGAGCTATGAATTTCAATCCAGTGTGTTTACCCTGTGCCCTTGGAGAGATTAGTTTTCTGCTATTGTTTGACAAACACTGAGTACAGAGGCACTAAAAAAGAAAAAAGAAAAAAGGAAATAATTGGCATGATCTCTCTCTTTCTCTCTTTGTCTCTTACTTTCTCTTTCTCTCTCCCAAACAACCAATGTTAACATTTTTATTTATTTTATTTAAATAATTTCATGGCTAGCATTTTCTCTTGTCACAGCTCTTTCAAGCCTCTCTGAAAGCTTTCCTGGCAGAGATGCTGTTGCCGTTTCGACATGCCGTATTACTGGAAAGAATAAAACAAGCTGCAGCATATGTAGGGAAAGTGAATGACACAGAACCCAGAATGGCAAACTGCCTGTCCATTCACAGGCGGGGAGGAAATGAGTCTGCATTTGGATGTACTCTGTAATCCATCTCCCCAGCACATACAACTTGTTGTTTTGTAATGAAATAAAAATATATACATGTTGCTCTTGACCAAACAACAGAAACTGCTGCAGAACTAAGGCCTGCAGAAAATGTGGCTCTTATCTTACCTGCATTTTAAGATCTGGATTTTGCTTTAATACTTCAGTACAAAGCAGAACACATTTATGTTCAAACTCAGCAGCCATTCTTTATGGCAATGGTTGAGTCTGGGATAAATAATCTCAGATAGCAGCAGTCTTCGTCATGTGTGTGTTTTGTTGGCAGTGAAATAGCGCCACACAGACAAGCCACATTTGGGCGTTTGAAACATGAAACCAATTCATCTGCTGTGATGAATGGAAAACAGGCCCACTGTGATGAATGGAAAACAGGCCCACTGTCCAATGGAAAACAGGCCCACTGTCCACTGCCCCATCAACCTCCATTTGCCCTCTGCCAGCTCTCTTCAATCTGCCATCTTACTTGCAACCAATCTAGAGTTGGTTATCTCTAGACTGGTTATCCATTTCCTTCTCCTTCATCATAGTATTGCACCTTGTAGGAAAGAGGGGACAAAACCACAGCCAGTTGATTCTATTCATTGTTGGCTCTGCCTCCACCTACTATTGGTCTCCTGCCCTACCAGCCCTAAGGCACACTAGTCACCACTGCCCACTGTGCTGTGACTTAGCCATACTATGTAGTCTGGTTCACAGGAAGCCTCGAAAGCTCTTACATATTGTCAGAAATTTCTGGTAGGTGCAGCAGCTATTGGTGGGGGTATAGTCAGACAGAAAGGGACATTCTGGCCCTGTCTCCATGCATTCTTTTGCTCACATCATCCAGCACTTCTTTTTGTGTCACTGGAAAGGAACTAGATTATCAAAGCATTCTGGGAACTCACTTCTTCTGGTACTGACAGAAGAATCTTCACGCTGTTAGAAGTTGTGCAGGAGGACCAGTAGTGGTACCAAGTGAATGATGAGAAGGTGCTTTTCAACTGAGTGTGGTACTTGCCAGGAAATAGTTGCTACTGCCAGATGGAAGCTCTAGATAAATAGTGCCTGTGTGAACCAGGAACACATTGCTTTTGGGTGGCGATCAGATGGCGGACATGAAGCTGTCAAGCTCTGTAGCCTAAACTCTGAAGCCAAGATCTGTTCTGGGGGAAATTAGGCAGCTGCTTGTGGGCTTTCTGTGGGCACGTGGTTAGAGTGCCCACTTACACTTTGCCAAAAATGCATTGCACACACACCCTGCCAAGAGGACAAAAAAGGGCATATAATATGCACATCCTAGTTGATGTGTGTAGGTCATCTAGAAACTATTCCTTTAGTTTAAATAACAATACAATGCATCTTGCTGTATTGGGAAAAACTAATCAGTTGACTCGTGTGCCAGCTCAGTTGGCTGTCCAGTGTTTTTGATGGCCAACGTCAAGGCTCTTAATCTCCCTTTTTATAATGTTCTTTATATTTAAAATGCACTTGGATTCAACAATCCCCCAAATAGAGGGCACCTTCAAATGGATGATTCTCTAATTAGAGGACTGTCATTTGGATTGCAGGATACATGACCACCATACATAGAATAATAGAATACTAGAATTGGAAGGGATGCCAAGGGTTATCTAGTCTAATCCCCTGAAATGCAGGAATCTCAAGATGACCATCCAACCTCTGCTTCCAAACCTCCAAGAAATGAGAGTTCACCACCTTCCGAGAGAGTCCTCTCAATCCCTCAACCATTCCTCATAAGGCTTGGTTTCCAGACTCTTAATCATATTGGTTGCCCTCCTCTGCACACATTCCAGCTTGTCAATATCCTTCTTAAATTGTACTGCCCACAATTTGACACAGTGTTCCAGGCATGGTCTGACCAAGGAAGAACAGAACAAGTACTATGACTTCCCTTGATCTGGACACTATACTTCTGTTGATGCAGCCTAAAATAGCATTATTTTTGTTGTTGCTGCATCACACTGTTTTCTCATGTTAAGCTTGTGGCCTACTAAGACCCCTAGATCCTTTTCACCTGTACTACTGGCAAGCCAGGTGTCCTCCATCTTATATTTGTGCAGCTGGTTATTCCTGACAAAGTGTAGAACCTTATATTTGTTCCTGTTGAAATTCAATTTGTTTGATTCCATATAATTGGCTACTGTGGGAATAGAATGCTGGTCTATACTTGGGTCTGATCTAACTAGGTTCTTACATTTTTTTTTTTTAATGAAATAACAGAGTTTAGAGGCACTCTGGACATCTGGTCTGTTCCAGACCCCTATTTAAAGAAGACCAGACATTTCCTCCCTGTGAAAGAAGGAAGTCATTATAGACTAATAACCAAACATTGTTAAATTCAAGCAGACCTTTGTAGAGTAGTCAAAGATGACCATAAGCAGAATAAAAATAGAGAAGGTTCATCCAGTTCAACATTTTGCCTATTGATTGTGCTCAAGAAGAAAAAAGCTGTTTCACCAGCAAGAATTGATGATGATATATCAACATTCTGTAAATTCCAGAAATAGGAGGTATACTCACTTTGAGGTAGATGACCTTGCATTTTTGAGAAACGGCAAATACTATGCCATAGATTGGTTGTTGTTGTTTTTAACTCTCCTGTCTCTTTATAGTATTTCCCCCTATGCTAAGCATCCCCAATTGTTCAAGCCTTTTTATGTGGAAAGAAATCTCCTCCTAGATCATTCTAGCTGCATTCCCTGCTCACTGCGTGAAAGACAAAATGAGCTGAATTGCATACAGTACTCTAAATGTGCATGCATTGTGCACTTAGGTGATGCTAGGATTTGAAAATCATCTTGCAGCTTTGTATCCTATAGTAAATGAAAGTGTCCAGGGAACACATAAACTGGATACCTGCTTTGATTTCCTAAAGCCTCTTTCCTTCTTTCCCCTGCCTCCTGGTCATGGTAATTTGTATAACATATTTTATATTCTGACACCTTTCTATTTGGATTCCTCCTTAAAATGCTTTGCACTAAAGCATCTATGCCAGTCAGATTTGAAGGATTAATGCTACATCCGCTCTGATGCAAATCTTGAGCCATTCAACTCAAATCTGCAATGCTGTAGTGGCTTTTCATTGGGACATTTAATTACAGACTCTTGAGCCAAGTGTTGCACTTGATTTAGATAAGGAAATGGGTAAACTGAAGCTGCAGACAATTAACTATGCTTGCCCCAACACAGGGACAAAAGTCCCTAATGAGCCAAGGAGAAATGATGGTTTCTTGCATATTGCATAGTTGAACTGAGAGTCGGCATAAGACAGTGTGTGCTGCTCCAAAATATGGCCAATCAATGACATGCTTGTGTAGGATAAACTCTTTTGATGTCACAAGTTTGGCAGCACTTGAACTTAACCCTGCAGGAAACAATGTCCCCAGGAAGCGTGTCGAGTATGATCTGCTTCCAGGATTTCAAAGGAGCTCGCTTGCATTGCTTCTGAACAATATGACAGGATGAATAATAACTGAGATGGGATAGCTCCCTCCACTCATTTTAGTATCTCAATTTGCCCAAGTCTCCAATTATTCAAAAGTGTCGACGCTTGGCACAAAGATATGGAAACAGAGCTATAAAGTAGAATTTGCTGCTGCTGCCTCAATGAGGGTGAGAGGTGGCAGCCTTGGTGAAAGAATTTCACAGTGACTTGTCAGCAGAGGCTGTTCTCTAGCAATTTTATTCGAGAATTAAAGTGAAACTTCCTTTGAAATAAGCTTGGGGAAAAAATAAAACCTGTCCACATTCCTGGAAAGGCTTAGAAACATGGACCTAAAAATAGAAAGCACCGAGAGATTCTGAAATGGGTATATATTTACTCTTCAGTGATCCTCTCAGCACATTTTTGTGTGCCTTGGCTGGACGATGTCCATTCTCTCACAATAATTTCAGGATGCATAGCTATACCCTTATAGAGCAATCTGACATGTGTTGTATTTCTGATATGGTCACTGATGCAAAATCATTTCATATTATGACATTTTACTCAGGGCATTGTATCAGACCAGTCAGGATATTAGAGCAGCCACTACTGATGAAAACCTCCACCTAAGATGAACGATATACTGTAAATATACATTAAAAGACAAGGAACTCACCCCCCCCCCACAGACCTCAAGCCAACCTTAAATTGAGGTGTTGTGGTTCTGAGTCATTTAAGGTTTTATAGGTCAAAACTAGCACTTTGAATTGGATCTGGAAACTAATTGGCAGGCAGTGCAGTTGGGCCAGGATTGGTGTAATATGCTCAAACCGTCTTGCCCCAGTGAGCAACTTAATTGCATTAGTTTCTCCCAGGTGCTGCAGGCTGCTTCTAGATTTCTGTGATAAAGAAGCAATTGCTGATCTCTGTTTTTGATAACCATAAAGGCTAGCAGTTGTGGACCCAAATGCAGTGGTCCTGAGGCCACCAGGGGGAAGGGGGTTGGAAGTATAAAGGCAGTAAAGAAAGGAAGACAAGACCTGGTATCATGGGCCAGGAGTCAGCTTCACCTGCTGAGCAGCAGCCTGAAGGGGGATTGACTCCACTTGCAGCTGATCAGCCTTCAAGGACATGGAGGAGAAGGCACTGATGAGAATCAGCTGGCTTCAGCTTTCTTAAGCAGAGTTTCCAGCCATAATCAGATGCCGGTAGCAATGCTTGTAGTTCCTGGTCCCACCTTGCTGCTTCCTGTTTGTCTTGACACCTGGCCTCATGATCATCGTATTCCCTGACTTTGGGGTTTGTTTGGCTTGGAAGAGCTGCTGCTGTGAGTAAGACCATTTCCTACTTCTCAGTGTCCAGGTATGAGTCCGCCTCAGAGAAATCATAGTGAGCCATGAAAAGATTTGGGGTGTGAGGCAGAAAGTAAGTTGGGCAGTGGGAAGAACGTTTTGCTTGGGAAGAGAAGACATGGATTGGAGGTGCACAGAATGCAGAAACACCACCTTCTCACAACTTTTTGTTGTGGGCCTCACTTCCTGTACAACTGATGCTGTGGGTCAGGATGGAGATAGAATCTCCTCCAGTAGAAGATGAAAGTCTGTTGTATCAGGCCAATAATAGTCCTGCATCCTGTTCTCACACCTGGCCAACCAGATGCCTGTGAGCAACTGGTAAGCAGGATCCAAGCACAAGAGCATCCCCTCCTGTGGCTTCCAGCAACTGGTATTCAGAAGCATTGCTGCCTCCATGTCCATCATAACAAGGAGCCATTGACACCTTTGCCCTCCAGGAATTTGTCCAACTTTTTCTTAAAGCCATCCAAGTTGGTGGACATCACTGCCTCTTGTCTATCCTGAATCTTAATCTTCTAACGTTGGGCTCCATTGGATGTCTGCACATTCTGTCATTATGAGAGGAGGAGAAAAACTTTTCTCTATCTACTTTCTCCAGGCCATACATAATTTCATACAAAAAAATGGCATCCTTGTGGTACATACTTTCTCTAACAATGCGTAGCAACACCTCACTTGCCCGATGCTGTGACATGATTGCCTTTTGTTTTTCACTCTTCCTGCCAAAGGCAAGACAAGTGTGAAAGATTTCAGATGGTATGAATAACATAAGCAGCACTGCATGTTACAAATAGCATGACTTGGTGGGACAATCTTGGGAGTTAGCACTAGGCCTTTTGAAACATTTAGTTCCCTCCCTGTGTGTTTGTGAAGTCTTCTAACTTGCAGGTTTTTTTAAGCATTTTTGCCGCTTTCCTATTTCTACACATTATCCATACGTTTCATCTTTGTAACAATATGTTCTACATCAGTAGCAGCTTCAACAGGTCTCCTTTGTGGACAGGACCAATTTCACACAGCTCACTATCATGCTTTCAAAAGCATGTTGTTGAGAGAATAAAGTGGGGTGGTAAAGTAGCCCTCTTACAAGAAGTCTAGAAATACAGTATGTATAAATAAATATTGCACCAAACAGTCATAAATAAACTTCTTCATCTTTAATGCATAATTGATGCTGAGTAATAGCTGCTAACACATCTGAATAATAATGCTACATTTTAAAGCTATTTTCACCCCCTTTTTTTTCCTGCCTGCCTCAGCCACACAGTCAGACAGTTAAAATATGGTCAAATCTTCCGAGTCTGGCACAGTAATTTTTAGTTAGAATTCCCAGTGGGCTCTTTAAAAAACTAATTAGTAACAACCATTAGTGTTGGCTTATTCCTCAGCATTAGACAGTAAATAAGCAGCATGGATTGCAAAGTAAACACCCCTCAGCACACTCAGAATACTAACCAGGTTGGTTCTTTGCTTTTATATTTCTGGTTGCCTACTAGAAAGAACAGTGTAATATGCTATTCCGCAGAGACATGCTTCTTAAAGATCTGCACTGGCTGCCTATATGTTTCTGAGCCAAATTCAAGGTTTACAGATGATTTATAGAGCCCAGAGTGACTTGGGACCTCAATTCCAGAGGTTGCACTTCTCCTTGTTTGTTGCTGCCTAGGAGTGAATATTGTCCAGGAGAGTAGTCCTCCTTAGGAACCACCAGGAATGGTACGTCTCTCTGGGGGTGACACAAAGGCGGCCTTTTTCTGTTCTGATATCTTTGGAACTTCTTCCTTCTTAAAATCCAGCTGGCTCACTGATAGCTTTCAGATGCCTAGTTAAAACCTGGCTGTTTACTTTGCCCCTTTGAGCAATAGTGCTGCTGTTACTGGAGATTGTTTTCACTGTTGTTTCTATTGTACTTTTTATTGTGTTGCTGTGTTTTAGTAGTTTTAGTTTTATTGACTTGGATTAGACAAATCCATGGAAAACAAGGCTATCAGTGCCTACTAGCCCTGAGAGCTATGTTCTACCCCTACTTTCTAAGGTAGTTTGCTTTTGAGTATCAATTGCTGGGAACTGCAAGTGGGATGAAGACTCGGGTAGTAATGCACAAAGACGATGCCTTGCATATTCCTCCCAAAAACATGTTAGTTGTCTCATTGTCCACTGCAGCAAACTGCGGTTTGTTAAGGGTACTAAAAGTTATTAGGAGACTCCTATTCCTCTCACAAGGGACTGCGGGTGGCGCTGTGGGTTAAACGACAGAGCCTAGGACTTGCCTATCAGAAGGTCAGCGGTTCAAATCCCCGTGATGGGGTGATCTCAGTCCCTGCTCCAGCCAACCTAGCAGTTCGAAAGCACGTCAAAGTGCAAGTAGATAAATAGGTACCACTCCGGCGGGAAGGTAAACGGCGTTTCCGTGTGCTGCTCTGATTCACCAGAAGCAGCTTAGTCATGCTGGCCACATGACCTGGAAGCTGTCTGCGGACAAACGCCTGCTCCCTTGGCCAATAAAGCGAGATGAGCACCACAACCCAAGAGTCGGTCACGACTGGACCTAATGGTCAGGGGTCCCTTTACCTTTCTTCCTCTCACAGAGCTATAATTTTCAGAGTAGCTTAATAGTCAATCCCTCTTCCCAGGAAACTCTTGAGAATTGTAGCTCTGTGAGGTGAATAGGAGTTATTAGAAGACAACTCCTACCTCCACTGCTTCCCTTCCACCTATAAATAGTAACTGTTGACTTTTTGTTGTTGTTGCAGCCATTTTACAGCATGTACAACCAGATCTACAACGAGATTAAACATTCTGTGTAGCATACTTATGATTTTGAAAACAGTAAACTGTTAAGAGTTGGATTGTGGCTGCGCTAGCATGA
This sequence comes from Podarcis melisellensis, assembly GCF_964234715.1. Lineage (NCBI taxonomy): Eukaryota > Metazoa > Chordata > Lepidosauria > Squamata > Lacertidae > Podarcis > Podarcis melisellensis. Next base: position 53,329,383 of record NC_138528.1, read on the forward strand.
AAACCTACTATATAAGAGCTGTTGCGGAGTAAAGGAAAACAATTTACAGTATTGTATAAAAGCCTTCCAGTTATTTAATGTTAATATTTATACCTGACAATATTCTAGGCATTGTATCAAGTAAAATAAAAAGCATCATCCCTGTCTAGCATTCTCAGGAAGGTCAAGAAAGACAAATGCTCACTCTCAAACTTATTTGTCTGAATTAAAGGTTACTAGTGACAACACAGCTGAAGGAAGAATAGAGTGAGTAAGGTTTAGAGGTGTTTCACTTGTACTGCTTAAGAATTAGACTAGATTCTTGTTTTTATGTGGAAGTACTTGGGAAATCTTGCTCTTTTTTTCTATATTTCTCTGATTTACAATGAACCAAACCCATGCCACTGTAGACAGACTGCTACTTCTCCATTCTGTTGGAGCCAGCCATCACAAGTGGCACTTCTTTAGGGTAAAATAAAGACACAGAAAGCCAGTAATATTTCCATGATAAGAGAGAGCAGCCCCTCTGTCTGCCCTTCTCCGATTTATTCTCCTTTGTTCTGTTCAGCCGCATGGCTGCATTCCAATGTCTCACGTTACCTCATCCGGTCAAGCTTTTATTGCACCCATGCCATATAAGGTCATTACATTCCAATACCTTGTAAAGCTCAGAGTGCTGGTCATGAGGTCCGGAGGTACCCTGCAGTATTTACAAACCTCTGCCATGGCTTTATGACTCCCACACCATTCTATTGAATGCACTCTATTGAATCTTTCAGAGACACCTTGCAGAACTAGTACTTGGCTATTTTTAGTATCCCTAATTAAAAGGGGGGAGCAACAAACAGCTCACTTTTCATGCTAATGCATCACACACATTTGAAAACAACAACATCAAGTCTTACTACCAAAAGTGTGTAATGGTAATCAGCCACTCTGTTGTCATTCAAGTTCAACTTGCTTGATATGAGGACAAAGTTTCTTTCTAGACAGTACAGTCTGAAATGTGCTGAATACTACAGGGATAGGAAGCTTTTTAAAGCCACCTATCTGAATCTGAAAAGAAAAGAGGGGTCAGATAGAAAAAGATGAGACCCTTTGAGACAGAGAGCTCCTTTCCAAGGCTTACTTTTCCTCTGAGAACTCAAATTATTTCATTGATACTAATTTATCTTCTCCACTACCTCCCACCATATCTGTAATGTGCTTGTAAACCATGCCTGGCTGGAATCCTTGCTCTTTTCGCCAAGTGAGACCTTGCCAGCTTGGCTTGCACCACGAAAAGGGCTCAGCACTGGGTGACTCCCATGGAATAGGACTGGCATGTTCCAATGCCAGCAGATCCCATTACACCAGTAGGGAGTGAGTGGAATAACCCTACTGGCATAGCCTGCCTACTGCAGCCTTTTGGTGTAATTTCATCCCAGCACCTGGTGCCCTGGCTGTTCATTTGCTGCTCTTCTGGGATTCAGAATGTGCCTGCCAGGGCAAAATTGTCCAAAATCACACACACAAATAAGACTCATTCACAAACCCCATGTGATGGGGTATAGCTAGCCCTCCAGAATATCTAATTAAGGGCATGCTTGAAGGGCAAGCCTGACATGTGTTGTGAAACTGGAGATAGTTCTGTGAACTCTTAACTGTAATTGTAAAGTGACTCCATCTGTATGGTAGAAACAACAAAATAGCCTATTTCCACAGCTTATAGCAATTGGCCTTGGGGGTTGGTTATATTTCATGCTTAAATTGGGGTTCACATCAGGGGTTTTATCTATACATAAGAGGGGAGAAGCAAAAGCCATGAAAGGTTTTGAAACTAAGGATTTGGAGTTAGTAGTAGATTCAAGAGCACATGGGAAATCACCTTAGTAATTTTTGAGGGCTTATCCAAAAAAGCAAAAAGAGACGAGCTCTTCCAACTAGTTAAAAGCATCAGTTGATTTCATTCTTTGACCCCTCTAGCACTGATCAGTGGATTCATTCTGCCACAGACTTAACATTCCAGAGTTTTCGTAAAAAGCAATCTAAGAACGAGGGCCTAATCCAGGATTCCAATATCCAAAGGAGTTACATATAAGCTTCCAGATGCAAGGTGCTCTTCAGCTAAAAGTGGCTTGTCCCTTATGGCTCTTGGAACTGCTATAGCCATAAATAAATAACACAGACAGCCCCAGCCTCTTGTATGGTTCACTTCTCACTCATAGGCATATGATAGATTCTTTGGATCACAGCCCAGGTCTTGATCATCACAAAAAATGGGCAATGTTTCAACTCTTCAAAACATCCAGTTCTGAGCTGAAGTTGCAATCTGGCTAACTTTTTAAACAGCCTTCCTCTTTAGGATTAATAGAACACTCCACAATTTAGCATTAATCTCCTTAATTTGGATGGCATTCCATAAACATAGCATGTATCAGAAGAATACCAAATTCACAGGTCAGTGCATTAGCTCCTTATCATTAATGTTCCAATCTTTTAATTCTTTCTTTTACACATACTTTGTGACATACACAACTCTTAGGAGCCTGTGCAAAGGATACTTGACGACCTGCAAATACCTTCAGGATTCCAGGAAGGAGTGAAGCTCATTGATAGAGTACATGCTTTGCACCCAAGAGGTTCCAAGTTCAATAACTTGCATTCCATTCTGAAACCATAGATAACCATGGCCAGTAAGAATAGGTCAGAGGTAGCCATGTAGTGCACTCTGGATATGCCCTCCACATAGTCTTCTCTTTACATCCCTGAACACTGGGAAGCAGACTGGGGCTGATGGCAGATAGAGTCAAACAGCATCTGGAGGGGTTTTGGTTGTCTACCTTTGATGAACAAGGTGGACCAATGAACAGACTTGGCAATGTTTAGAAATTCCTGGATATGAGCATTTAAGGGAAGGTTAGGCATCTGCTGGTAAACTTCCTTCTTATTAAGAAGTAGCTAGCTCAGTGCTTTGAATAGGGATTCTGGGTCCGTATTTTACTTTTTGCGTGTTTGAAGCAGGGTAGTAATTTTTTCTTGGTTTTACAGTTTTATATTTTGTAAATTGCTTTGAGATTATGTTATGTTGCTTAATTTTTTTACAATCAAGTGGCGAATGAATTTTATGAACTAAATACATAATAACAAAAGCAACCAAACTTGAGTGCTAGTTGGCAAACTGCAACTAAATTTTGAATCCATCTCAGAATTAGCCTCTGGTGAAAGAGCTACTGTTGGGGAGTAGGGGAACAAAAAGCCAAACTTAATTTATGGTTGGGAATTAAGGCTACGTTCCCATTGGCACTTACTCTGGGGTAAGTCCCATTGAGCTTAGCTAGCTTTGCTTCCAGGTAAACATGGATTCCCATCGCTGGTTTGCTGGAGGTTATCAAGCACTTGGCATAACAAATAAATAATGATTGCAGCTGGAATCTTACCTGAGTGAACTCGATGAAACTTACTTCTGAGTTCCCATAGGATCTGTCACTTACCTCTTCTTCAACAGAATTAAGTCCTTAAGCAATGGCATTTCTCATCATAACTTGCATGCAACACAGTCAAAGGGGGGAGGTTAGCTTGACTCCCACGGTGACCATCCAAATGCACCAACATGGGGAGTGGGATTGTTCAAACAGTCTTCACATTATTACTGACCAGCCTAAATGGTGAGTGGAAGTGAGCATACCTTGGGTGTTGGCAGGAGCACCTGCTAGACAGTGGGGGGGGAGGGTCTTTTGGCATGCTTCCATGCTTTGTTTAAGCAACCACTCTATGGAGGGAATGAACAGCTGACAACCTGATCAGTGCCTCTGAGCCCAGGTTGTGGCACACAGGTGAAGGGATTGGAGATTTTTTTCATCCTTCACTATCCCCCCCCCCCCCCCAGCTTTGCAGGTTCCTGATTTAAATAATGTTTTGGCTTTTAATTCCAAATGTTTTGTATCCTCATTTCTGTTGAAATATAAATTTTCTATTTCTGTATTAGTTATGTAAAGAACTCTCTCTCTCTCTCTCTCTCTCTCTCTCTCTCTGTGTGTGTGTGTGTGTGTGTGTGTGTGCATGCATAAAATCTTACCAACTGCAATACTGGTCTTAAAAACAAGCAAACAGCTATAATTGTTTTGGAGCGTCTTTGCAAATGAAGTAGATGCATTTTTCAACTATACAAAGTGGCTCACTGTTATTAGCTGGTTCTACACTAAGAATTGCACATTGTCTGAGCCTGTAATATAGGGTGATGTATAGTAAGTAGTACCTTTCAGTTTGGGAAAGTGGGAGCCATTCCAAAATGTGTTTTATTGTCAAATAAATATTCTGGATGGAGCATTTATATGTATAAAGGTATATAGTTTAAATTGAACATAAGAACTGTTGAGCATTTAATGAAATATTTGAAGGTCTCATTTCCTCACAATGGTTATGCAGAATATGCCTTAAAAGTCTTCTGTTTTGTGAAGTGGGCTTTCATAACTAGAGAACTTGGCATCTTGAAATTCCTGTCCCTCCTCCCCCCCCTCTCTTTTGAAAGGCATGCTGATTCAAACAGTGTTGATTACCTTACTGTCTTTATTGATTAGATGCCTGCACATAGTGACTAAGGGGATCTTTTCAACAGAATAAAGTGGTGTTTTGTGGAACTGTTATCATATTAACATTAAGTATGCATTTACTAACAGTGTGGGTTTCAGTGTTGGCTTTTCTTTATGCTATCCATGCACATCCTCCGAAGATGCCAGGCATGCACTATGTGTTACACAACAAATGCAGGAATACCCAACTAATTGTAATATTGTAATTAACCAGGCATAGGGCCTTCTTGGTAGTGGCGCCCACCCTGTAGAATGCCCTCCCATCACATGTTAAGGAAATAAACAACTATCTGATTTTTAGAAGACATATGATGGCAGCCCTGTTTAGAAAAGTTTTTAATGGTTTTGGGGCACTATTTTGGCCGCAACTTTATTAAAATACAAAATCTGTGAGTGGTTGCTTAGACATTGGTTATGACTATCTGTCCCCCCACCTGGGAGAGAACTGACATTCTGAACTCCATCAGAAGCCAGTGAAGGGCAATGTTGAAACATTGCCAGGAAAGGCAATGTTGGGGATCAGTTGAGCTGAGCGTCAGTCCCTCACCGCTCACCCAACCAGCTCCCCAAAGCTTGCCGGCCCTGGTCCCATTTCAGGCATTGGACGAAATCGTGGCAAGCCCCAGGATTCCTTTAACGGAATTCCCTTTCAGCACCATTGGAGGGGCAGGCACAGCCTATCCTGACCCCTCCACCACCAGTTTTTTATAACCAATGCCTAACCGCAACATTACAAGTTGTGACGAATTGCTAAGTAGTAGGCAAAAACCAAGTGGCACCAGCAAAATTCCTACCAGGCCCCTGCCCCAAGGGCCGACGACCCCATGATAGGCATAGCAAGGTCAACCTCAACGCAGGGCGGGAGGGCGGGTGATCCGATGCACTCTGCAAAAGAGAAACCAAAAGCCAGAATGCCCCAATATTTAAAGACTATGGTCCCCCCCCCCCAGATTAGGTACATCCAATTTGCCCCAGCAACTGGTCAGCCAATCGTTGCACCAGGCAATGACCATTAACCTGCCTGGCAACAGAGGGCTGGCCTGGTGGCCCACCCCGCAACCCGTGCTCTCATTTTAGGGAGAACACGCTTTCTCTGACACAAGAAATAAGTCCACTGTGAGGAAAAGAATATAGGGAGTGTCATGAAGTAGTGATCCTGTGAGCAAGTACCACTGGGCGGGGTCCCTCAGGCCAGGTGGTAACAATTAGTCCCCCAAATGGGGGCATGTGATAGTGTTGGCTGGTTGCCAGCATTCCCCAGTCACTATAAATCTTCAAGTTCACCTGCATGGGAAGAGAGAGGACACACCGTGTTTTAGACTTGCTGTTGGTGTTCTGTAGTTGATGCCAGAGAAAAAGCCAATAAAGTCTGGTAACCCGTTCGGTGCCTGCGTGTGAAAGGTTAGTAGCTTGGAGGGAGGACTCAGGAAAGCGACCCCCTCCTTGACAGGGGGTACATGCAGGAGCACCTACTGATTCTCTGCTTTGCCCTCCACATGCATCAGGAAATATTTTTGGAGCATGTGTTTGCTAAAGGAATATGTACTTCCACCTAGAATGTCTAATGGAATTATGATTAATTCTATTTTCCACACACACAAATGTTTTTACTTAATTCATGGGTTGTCATCAAACTGTGCTAAGTGTTGTATTGTTATTTACCCTTCACTCTAAGGCCCCAGGGTGAGTTTTAACAATTAAAACACAATATAAAAAAACCCTGCTTAAACAACTTAAAATCTTAGATATATGGAGCTCTTTGTGTGTGTTGAACTACTTATGCTTGGAGCAAAGGGCTTCCCCTCATCTCCTCTTCTGCCCTCATGCACCCCTTAAATCTGTTCTGGGTTCCCCTCCACACCCACAGAGCAGATGTGGGGACTGTATGGGGCAGATTCAGGGACAAGGGAAGGGAAGTCAAACTGCACTATTTAGTTGAATACCGCCCATGCTATTTAATATTGTATACCACCCTTTATACAACTATATTACAGGGTGGTTCATGATAACAAATTACAATGAAATCAGGGGGATAATTAAACACTACTAAAGAACTCCCACATAATTAAAACAAACACACTGTCCAAATTCACGTTAACATCAAAACCAATTTAAGCAGCAAAATAAATGACTCAGCTACAGTCTTTAAAATGTAGCTTCCTGTTTTAGTGATTTTTTGATTTTTTAAAAAAATAAAATTCATGAAGATAATAAAAATGTCTCAAACCTCCTAGTATCTGAAAGACAACAGAGAAATCAGATGAGCTTCCTTATTGAAAGAATTCCATACATAGGAGACAGTCAATGACAGCCTTTTGCTGCTACTTTATTTTTGATAGTGGTATTCTGATAAAGGCCTTCATGGAATATTTTAACTCCTGTGTAGCTTGGTATGAGAGAAGATGGTCCTTAAGGGATGTGGGTCTTCCAAAACAGGTTGAATTCCATTTTCCGTATTGAGGAATTATCCATCTAATATTGCTTCTGTCTTGTCATGATTGAGATTCAGTTTTCGAACCCTCCTCCTCTTGGCCATTGCCAAACTCAGGAAACAATTCAATTATTCCACCACCTCCCCTTCATCAAATGACACCCTAGGAGCCAACTCCTAGGGACTAAGTTCCCTTTGCCGCCCCCTAAAATATTTGAGGGGGCTGGGCCCCCACAAAGTTGATGGGCATTGCAGTTCAAATGGTGTGCATGTGCCGCGTCTTGTGATTGATTATGCGGGGTGAGGCTTACCTGGGCTCCCCCAATATTTTATTCAGGTTGACACCCCATATGACACGGAGAGAAACAGAGCTGGTTGTCACCTGCCTATTGATGGCACTTAAATTCCCAGATGGCCTTTCTTAGCTGTTCCATATGGATGTTAAATAGTACGATGAAGAAGATGTAATACTGTGGAACCCCATACTACCAGAAACAGGAATTTGAGTATTCCATCCCAAGCCACTAAATAGGATTAGAACTGCATGACTGCCCTGACTGACTTCATGGTTACTCTCACAGTTCACGGTGTTACCATGGTTAATGGTATCATCAGCCATTCAGAAGTCCAGGAGAATCAACAGGGTCATGGTCCCCCTGTTTTTCTCCTGATACAAGTTATGCATTAGGGTGAACAAGGCAGAAACCAAGCCTGAAAGCTGACTGAATTGGATCTAGTAAAACAGTTTCACTCAAGACCACATAGTAAACCAGCCATCACACTCTCTATTACCTTTCCCCCAAGGGGGATGCTTGCTGATAATTATTATAACTCACTGGGTCCACATCTCTCAAAAAAGTTAAGGTACATGATACTCAAGATGCAATGGCTGTGGTGATGTACTGTTTGTTCACTGCCATTACTGCCAGCAAGTAGGCTTCATGGTGGGCTTTCACATTTCTCTAAGTTCTCGGCCTCTATCCTTGCTTCATTGTGCTGTGCTCCTTGGTACTCCATGGAGCTTAAAGAGCTCTGAAAATTCAGAAGAAGTTGCTTCAGAGCGATTGTGCTCAATTCAGAGTGACCAGAGCTTTGACAGCATCACCAGCCCTGAGGGTCCTGAGATATAACACATTTATAAAATCTATATAAAGAAATAGAATTTAGTTTGGGGATTTAATTTCTAACTTACCAGTATTAATAAGAGGAATTGCATGACCATATCTAAGTGCGTCCTGGAACACTAACATTAAAAGCAAAGCAGTATGTGTGTTCACACAAAGCTAGAGACATGTATGAAGTTGACTGCTATAGGCTAGGTTAAACTTTACTATAATGGCTGGATTCATGGAGGAACAAAGATGCACAGGGGTTTAACCAGTGCTATTTTCTAGAAAACGAGGTGCAGGAACTCACTATGAACCCCTCCCTTGTTTCCTTAGAATGGCAATGACACCCACAGGACCTGAGAGGTGCCAGAACTGAGTTCCGGCAGGTTCTGGTTGGGGGGGGGAAGCACCCTGGGTCTAACATTATTGAGAATGGTAGAGATATCAAAGCAAGCTATGGCTCATTTGTATTTATAGGAGGGGGTGCAACATGCTAAAGGTTTTTTGTATCAGATGTTGGCTTTCCATGCTGCCATAGTGCATCCTCTTTCATTGTGATACAAAGTCCAAGACTAATGTGCAAAGCTGTGATAAGTTAGCGATGTGTGACTACTAAACAAGATGGTTGCCATTATGCCCCATTATGTCACTTACTTTATGTAGGAAAGTTGCATTTACCTCTCATAACTAAAGTACGCTTGTAGAAGAATGTGCTATCTCCACAGCAACTAGCTTTCCCCAAGAAGTCCAGTAAACCGTTTCTGTGCAGTTAACATCGACCATTTCCCCCTGACAAGCCCATTAAACTCTTTCATTTTACTAGCTACATAATTCAAATTAAATGTATAATTTTGATCAATTTTTAAGAGATGTTAAAAATGAAAGCTTAATGTTGTGTTCAGTTAATCCCCCACACACACACCGACACAATCACCATTCAAATAACAATTAGTAAACTGTAAAAATGGATGGAGTGTTTCCATGGGAAACGAGAATTACAGAAAAAAAATATAAACATGAGTAAATTTCCATTCTTCTCCATAATCTTTGTTTGTGTGGGCTGACACATCCTTAATTGTAGTCAGAAGATAAGTACTTTATGCACTGCAAATTCATTCTGGCAAATTCAAAGTATTATTCCTTTACCATTATAGTTACTTGCCTTAGTCTCACCTGACAATCTGGTGGCTCGACAAAAGAAGCTGCATCAGATCTGTAAGAGGATCTTCCATAGTTTTTTTGTGGGTTTTCTTAATTCATTTTATCAGGGGTATGTTTAACCCTTTCTTGCCAAGATTAAACTATCAAAATCACCTTCTTTAAGCCACTCTTTACCTTGCAAGGGAGTACGTGTTGTGTGTGAAGCATAAGCATACAGCTATAATAAATGTCTATTTTTTGCACTCTTTTTAGATGGCATCTATGATTTTGTGTAACACTCAAGGCTATGCTCCCACCTGGGAGTATGCTGCCCACTTCTTGTTAGACTCATTACATGGCCATTTGTCAGTCTTTCACTTCCTTCTTATCTTCTTAACAAGTATGGTTGTCACTGCGCATCCAGCCAGCTGAGGGGCAAAAGCCATCTGTCAGTCTGAATTATTGCCCAAGCAACTTGTTTTCCAGTAGTCCACATGACTATTTTGATTCCCTCCCCCAAACTCTTAATCCCATCTTTTTGTGTCTTCACAGTGCATTTTGACCATTTCCTTCATCTGTTTATTCAGGCAGGTGATGGGAATCTTTCTAGAAGAACTGCCTCATAACTGCCACATTGTTTTTGCTGTGTTTGCAGCACTGAAGTGATGTTGCTGGGGAAAAGGCCTTGGAAGTGTGTATGGAGGTCCTGGGCTGCCCAGACAACAAGACCTCCCTCTTGGCTGCACTGACATGGTCCAAAGGAAAGGAAAGCAATACATTTGGCACCAGCTTGACTGCAGGAGTTGCCGGAAGGTGGTGTACAAGGCACCAGCCAACCACCTTAGGGACTCCGCTCAGTGGCAGAGGAAGAGGTGTGCAGGAGGAGCGCCCCACCCCTGTCAGTGTCACCCAGTGGGGTGCCATCACAGTTGTCCTCCCCGACCGTGCTGGGCGCCATGCCCCCGCAGGTGCCACACCACGCCCCCAGGATGCGCGCCAGCCCCACCCCTGCCTGGTCTCTGGCCCCTGGTGCTGGAGCATGAAGCTCCACCACTGACTCCACTCTGGATTTGTGTAGGCTTTACTCCTTTGTCTTTTCTTCTCTCAAAAGATGTCCCATAAGGCAGTGGGTAAGAAGAGGTACTACAGCTGCAATGTGTGTGGCATTCATGACAGAGGCAAGCTGTGCCTTTGAAAAGCTTTTACTCTACTTCTGTTCCATATAGGCTATTATTGTGGATACCTTTGCTCTCCATCCATGGTGTGTCCTATTACTCTTTTGTTTCTTTTTCTGTTCAAGCAAATCGTGAACAAATTAATTATAAAGGGGGATACTCCTCTCTCTCTCTCTCTCTCTCTCTCTCTCTCTCTCTCTCTCTCTCTCTCTCACACACACACACACACACACACACACACACACACACTGTTCAGCACACAATTGCTAGGATTATTCTCTTGTCCATTAGCAACAGGGTGCTTCATTTATACTCTGCACCTTTTAAAGAACACTCCAAGACAGATTATGTGGGTGATTTGCACAGAAATATTAGAGTGAAGTGATGGAAGGGAGTGTCTGGGAGGTGCAATGAGGAGATATGCATTAGGCAATAAATGATGTCTCAGTTTTAATCTTTCTACCTACACTCCTTATGGTGCTGCCATGTGGCTCTTTTTATCATTTCTTACTTGTCTGTCTTCAGTGATTGAACCATGATTACAGCTTCAAAGTTTCATAATAATCTACAGAAAAGGGACTTTGGATAAACTGGGATTGCTCCTAGGGATTTATTTCATTTTTTTTAAAAAAGTGCTTTTATTTTTAAAAATTCTTATGTTACAAAGCAAATAAACAAGGAAAAATACATATAGCCTCTCCACTTTAAATTCGTAGAGCCTTTTCTTTTTCACAATTCATTTACATTTGTTTGGTTTTCTTCTGGAGAATGTAGTTACAGGGAAACAGCAGTTTATGATCCTAAATTTGCTTAATTGGAAATAATAATAATAATAATAATAATAATAATAATAATAATAATAGTATACCACTCTTCATCCAAAAATCACAGGGCAGTTCACAACTTAAAAATAAAAGATGAGGACACAAAATACATAACAAACAACAATACCTTATAATCTCCCATGCAACAACACATTTAAAAGGTCATATAATGTTTAATTAGCCAAAGGCCTGGTTATATAACTTGATTGCACTTGTGGGACTTACTTCTAAGTAAAGATGACAAGAATAGGTGTAAAAGCATCTAACAAACCATTTGGACTCATTTATGACTATCCTCTGTAAGGTATTATAAAGATAAAGTCCACATAATGAGTCACAAGCAAGGTGTGCTGTGGTGACCTGTTCTGATCTTGACAAAAAATCCATGGTGTGTGATAGGCAAGGCATGCCAGTAGTTGCAGCAACATGAAAACCCCATCTGACCAACTTCTGAATAAGACTAGACTTGGACTGAATCCTTTTATATTCTCAAGACCAGAATATCCTTTACAATTGCTTCCCCTTCTTTGAGCAGAGGAAGACCTTTTCAAAAGGTGGGCCTCTACTCTCCCTTCTCAGACATCTCATTCCAGATTTGTTGGCTGTACTGTACTGACAGACCAACATGTTGCAGAGTTCATTGGGGGTTCAGTTTCTGAGCATACAGTCTCTTGAGGTCCCTCTTCAGGGTCCTAGGTCCCAATCTGATGGGCTCAGGCATTATAGCATCTCCCCTTCCAGTGCCTCTGGTCTGACAAATCTGGCTGGGTATGTTTAACCTGGAGAAGTGAAATCTGAGAGGTGATCTAATAGCCATTTTCAAGTATCTGAAGGAAGACGGAGCAAGCTTTCTTTCCTGCTGCTCCACATGGTAGGACACAAGCCAGTGGATTCAAATTACAAGAAAGGAGATTCCAACTTAACATTAGGAAGAACTTTATGACAGTAAGATCCTTGGAAGGTGGTGGACTCTCTTTTTTCAATAGAAGTTGGATGGTCATGTGCCAGGAATGCTTCAGTTGTGATTTCTGCATTGCAGGGAGTTGGGACTAGATGACCCAACAATTGTAGAATTCCAGCTCTACAATTCTATGATTTTAAGATATATCAAAACTTTGAGGCAACACTATGGATCTTCTACCCATTGGCACACTTAAGTCACACTTAAGTCCTGACTTTGAATACAGGCTCTGTAGCTAAGATGTAGTTAAGTCTGGTTCAAATTAAATCGTGGTCAGAGGCAACAGATACAGGGAGATATACCTTGCAACTTCTTCATCACCGCTTCTTTAAATACCTTAATTATACAATCTATTATATTTTACTTCCTTTACACTTTTCTTTTCTTTAAAGAATCTATTCCAATTGGTCTTAGCTCTTTAATACAGTTCCGTCACAGGTGATTCTGTTTTACTTAAGGCAAAGCCACTTTCACCTAGACAATGCAATCTGAGTGTCTAATAGGAGAGGCAACTATTTCAAGCTGGAATTATAGGGAGTTGGGGAGGAGAAATGAAGTAAGAGTGAGCCAAAATGGTACACAAGGAAATACTTTTCCTGGAATGGCCAGAACCTGTAGGAAAAATTAGCATGCAGGATGCAAATGAATCTAGCGGAAGGAAGCTAGATTAGCAGGCTTAAGGGGTTTTAGAAAGAAATAAAAGTGAAGACGCTGACATCTCAGAAGAGGAATTTAAAACACTAATTACAGCAGTGATTCGTTTAGCATTTCTGCTGATACTTATTCATTTAAATATTTCCAAAAAAAAAAAAATGCACAGAATATAGGGCATGATCCACTGGGAAGCTCTGCATGGGCCCTGTCCTCTTTTAATGGGGTTTGAGAAGGAGAACATGCCACCAGTTTTTAATATTGCTCACTCGAGTCCCTCCTATGGTTGCAGGTGATAGCCAGATGAAATCAATTACAATGTTTGTTTGCAATATTAATTTATTTTGGTTGGGTCATTTGCAATGATTTTGCTTGGAATGTCTAGTCCTGAAATGGTGATTAAAGTTTGGCAGTTTTCAACTCAAAACAGCTTGACTGCTTGTGTGTGTAGTGGTAGAGAGCTTGTCTCTTGCTACAGGCATATACGTTGTGGTTCTCCAGTTAATTTTGAATGGAAAAAGAGGTGCATGAGTGTGTGTGTGTGGGGGGGGGGGTGTTAGAAAAGAGGAGAAAAAGTTAATTGTGGAGGGGGGAGGGGGGAGGGCAGCTAGTTAGGCATAGTGATACAGTAACAAAATGAAATAGAATGACCTCCAATAAATGATAAAAAATAAAATAAATTATGGAGACACAGCTGCTCTCCTTAACACCTTTCTACTCCATCTGCATTCTGACCTCCTTATCGGTTCCAATTGTGGCAAATGTATAAGAGCTTATTATTTCGTAACCTTCTGAGCACAGGGTTTTGGATTGTTTTTTTAATTAGCATTTTAATTGCTCATCAAAGTAATTGAAGACAGTGTAGGAAAAATGGAGCGGTTGCTAATCCCTTTGGTGCCACCAGTCAACACTAAGCTTTTTCCCAAGGTCAAGCGGTGTGAAGTTGTGATAGGAGGGGTTTTCTTTGCTGGCTCCTTGGTGACTCACTACAGCCTGACCTAATACCCATTGAAAAAGGTGAGATGAGAGAGAAGTGATACTTGTATGTACCAAATATATGGAGATGATATATCCCCCCACCAATTCCTCATGGGCAATTTTGCCATAGAACAGAGGAAATGTACAGTGCTATGTGCTAAGGCAATGTTTCTCTCAATATTGCACATGATTCCCAGACTATTAGAAAAATGCAGCATGCACATTTTTGATGACGAAAGGTGAGTGTGGAGCTGTTGTCCTTGCTTCTGGTTTAGTATTAGCAAACCAGTTCAAATACATAGGAAGGAATCCTTCATATACACCCTATGTATGACTGACAGCTCTATAAATGACAACCATGATGAGTGTGATCTGTGGCAAATAGTGGAACATTTCTGTTCAGAATGCCAGCCAGCCACAATTTCTTTCAGGAGACTCCATTACATTTGCTGCTTCCAAGTTTTCTGTCCCTCCTCTCCTTAACAGAACAGCAGCATTCTGTGCCCACTGATCCTACTCTATGCTTATTGGACTCTTGTGGGGCTCTCCCCCTTTTTAGTGCACTTCTGCAAAGTGTACAGTTCCCCCAGATCTGTTGTTACTTCCCTGGGTGTTTTTCTCCATTCAGAATTGTTCATACTTGCCCTCAATGTGCCACTATCAATCTAGATTGATGCTGGATCCTGCCATCTACAAGGGTTGGATTGGTTACTTGATCCACAGTTGAAAATCCTCCCTTGTTTAGATTATCCCTGCCTTTTCTTCTCTGCACATGCTCTGGCTGAATGAAGAAGGAAGGGGTGATTAGAATCTTGTTATATGTTCCCCCGCAAAGTCATTGGACAGATGTGGGGTAATATAGAATCAATCCACAATGAGCTTTGATTTTCGACTCTGGAGGGTTGAAGAGAAAACCCAAAGTAGATTTTCTTTTTTTGCGGGGAGGGGGGGAGAGGTGCAGTAGCACATGAGGAGAAGAGAGGGAGGTAAGTTATATTGAATCAGTACTATTCTTTCCATTTCTGCAATGATAACTGATACGACCCTTTGTTTTCCGGATTAGGCAGGTGGCTCAGGAGGTGTAGTTGCTTGAACTGTAACTTCACATGTACTTGCTGTGGTCACTGTGCATAACTTGGGACTTTCTCTCTTGGTGTGTAGCTGTCAAAGGGTCTTGGAGGTGCATGAATTGAGAACCTGTGACTTGTGGGTGTTAGGAACACTTAATATGCACACCTGAGCCTCTGGATGCAAGTTCTGTTCAGAAGCAGTCCAATAATCAATGGGAATCTGGTAATTAATGGCACTGCTCTTGAATGGCCACAGTTCAGGTTCACAGGGAGTCTGTTCAACCTGAATTCCAAAGTGGCTGAGCCTTGACATGAGCAGAAATCGGTATCACCAATAAATTATAGGGCCAAGGTGTGCATGATGCCAAATATATGTCTTTGTGGCAGGTCTATAGACATATGGCCCAGTTAGGATACTCCAGAGACCAGTTCATAAACAAATATATAGCAGCTGCTGTTGCCAAAGCCACAGGTTTATCAAGCTTCTAGTAGAATACTTGAGTCTCTCTGCCTCAAACTTGGTCAGAAGTATAAAAACAAAAACAAAAAACAGATGTCCAAGAATAGTTTATCCGATCACCCAGCTGCTTTACTTAAAAGGCCGTTGCAATTTGAAGCACATGAGGGAAATCAATTGGACTGGCTCCTGAGAACTTCTGGCAGTGTTCCACAAACTCTAACGACCAATGAAAATATATTTGTTTCTGAAAAACAATTTGGGGGAAAAAACTTTGCTTTTAAGATTAATTTAAGATGAGTTGATATCAAATGCAGATATTTCTTCCTCTGAATTGAGATTTTGATGAAAGTCACTCAGTAGACTTAAGAAGCTGCTTTTTCCAAAAGTTGCACAGATGTGGGTGTGTACATTTGACTGTATTTGAGATAACAGCACAAGCATCCAGATTCCTCAGAGGTTTCTGGTGTGGGAGAAGCCCACTGCATTGTAATGGAGAAAGCAGCAGGGGAAAAAGCAGAATGGAGGCAGAGGAAATATAATTACTGCCTAGACACAAAATGTGTTTCTTTGCTTTTGTTCAAATGCAAACTGTAATTTGGCATGGGAAGCTTTAAGTTCTAAATGTGTGCTGGGGCGTATTTGCATATCTTAACTGTGGTGTGATTTGTCAGCTCCAGAACTGTTTGCGGGTTGCTGAATCTCATGAAAACCCACAACCCCACCTTCATAAATGGCAGCAGTTCCTAGTAAACCAAGGGCCAGGTACTCCTACTGCTCTGTAATAAATGAATTGGTTGTATGGTATTAAACTATTCATCAGCTGGTGTCACGGAATGAGAAATTCTTTGTACTAATTTAGCTGTTGTCCACACAATAGCAGCTACAGTTTTGAAACAAACCTTAGGTCTTCCTGTGTTTCTTGAATACTAGAACATTTGGAAATGGGGTTTTGGCTTTTTGAGAACTAGTACAGTGGTACCTCGGGTTAAGTACTTAATTAGTTCCAGAGGTCCGTTCTTAACCTGAAACTGTTCTTAACCTGAAGCACCACTTTAGCTAATGGGGCCTCCTGCTGCCGCTGCGCCACTGCTGCACGATTTCTGTTCTCATCCTGAAGCAAAGTTCTTAACCTGAAGCACTATTTCTGGGTTAGTGTAGTCTGTAACCTGAAGCGTATGTAACCCTGAGGTACCACTGTACTTCTTATTGTAGTTTCATCACTTGGATGCTGTTAGACCTATTTACGTTAAATCATTGTCTATATGAAATTACTGCTGTTGTTCACTAAATCCATTTTTGTTTTATTTTCCCATACTAACACCTTTTAAAGGCCACTATTTCTTTGTAATTAATTTGTGTTACTTGAAAAAAAATTGCAATGCCTATAAGGGAAAACAGAGTCCACCATTTCCTCAACTGTAACTTAAGAAACTTCAAAGCTAGCACCTGAAGTTCTTTTTAAAAAATAAATAAATCATTCTTTACTGAGATATTTGTTTGGTGCCTATTCTGTAATATCTTCATGGTGACATTTTGTGGCATTTTGATGCAGGGTGGGATAAAGGGCTTTCTCCTTTTCAGTGCAATCTTAGGTTACTTCCAAATGTCAACTTTCCCAGGTTATTACAATGCTTGTGAGAGATCAACACACCTGACACCCACAGTCTAAACATATTAGCAGGATCAGTATAGCTGGTATTGCAACCATTCATCATGTAAACCCAGTGATGGTATTTCTGAAGTCCTGTGATCAGGTACCTCTTCTTTGAGGTACCACCTCTCTTACTTTCTACCTGAGATCTAGCATTGTTGTTGTTGTTGTTTAGTCGTTTAGTCGTGTCCAACTCTTCGTGACTCCATGGACCAGAGCACGCCAGAACACTAGCATTACATTAACTCAAAAAACTGGCATTGGAAGCAGCTACAGTCGATACTGATTTTCATTTGCAGAAATCTTTTTAGAACAATTTGTAAATTTGTAGTCAGGCAAACTGTCCAAAGAATTTCAGGGGTGGGTCAGGACATGGACAGGCACATTTCTCTAGGATTAGCAAAAAATTACCGCTGAGCTTTTATGCACTCCTGCCTGGAAGGTGCAGAAGTTTAGTATTAGATGTATTAGCATTAGCTGCTAGGTTGTGTTGCATCTTTCACCAGCAAAGATTGTCCTACTGGTTGTTTGATGGGAATAGCAGGGAAAGTTGTGTGTTGAGTCCCACAAGCCACCCCCCAAAAAATACACACTTCACACAAGAATTTTTGTTTAAGGTTTTTGGCATGATTTTGGCCACAACTTTATTCAAATACAAAATATGTGAGTGGTTGCTTAGGCAATTGGTTATGACTATCTGTCCATGCCCTCAGGGACAGAGCTGGGCATCCTGCCATCATTGGAAGCCAGCGTGGGAAACAAATATTGGGTGAGAAAATGGAGCTGTGCCACAGTCCCTCACCTCTCACCCTCATGTTCCTGTGGGGCTTGCACGGCCCAAGTACAACTCCGGGGACAAGGACAAAAGAATGGCAAGCCCCTGGATTCCTTTAACGGAATTCCCTTTCGCATCATTTGGAGGGGTAGGCACTTACCCCTCCAAGCACCAATTAACCAATGCCTAACCGCCAACCTTACAAGTTGTGACGATTTGCTACGCAGTAGGCAAAAACCAAATGGCACCAGCCAATCAGCCAGATGGCAAAATTCCTACCAGGCCCCCGCTCAAAGGCGAGCGACCCCATGACAGGCATAGCAAGGTCAATGGAGTATGAAACCACCCTTTAAAGGGAGGGAGGGCGGGTGATCCGGTGTAAATCAGCCAAGAGGACGTTCTACGTCCGTTCCCAATATTTAAAGCCTCTGACCCCTCCTCCATATTAGCAACATTCAATACTCCCCAGCAACCAGTTTAACCCCTTAAAGCTCGGGTTCTAAAATTACACATTCACCGCAGGTGGCTTGCTTCCCCAACCGCAACACGTGCTCTCTGCTAGGGAGAACACGCTTTCTCACAAGCTGGGCCCTGATCTACTCTATCATCTCAGATCTCCTACACCTACTTTGGTACTTTGAGACCCCCCCCCCAAATAATAATAATGCACAATTGTAACTTTCTATCCACAAATACATACATGGATGTCCGGTGCTGAAGGATATCATTAGGTAACAATGGCACTTTCTTTTTCAGTCTCAGATTTTACAACCCATGTTGAAAAATCATGCTGATTTCCTAAGTTTTGCATTCAGCCATGGGATTCTAAACAGAAACTGGAGGAGGTGCAGCAATCCATATTCAGCAGGAGGGAAAATTCCTGTTAAGTCTTCCCCATTTGACCCTAAGGCACTATTCTGTTTAGCAGTGCAAGTGTAAATCCCTGTTGGGAAACATATCATGGATTCTAATCTGATATAGCTGTCTGTTGTAGGTATAACAAAAAAAAATTCCTTCCAGTAGCACCTTAAAGACCAACTAAGTTAGTTCTTGGTATGAGCTTTCGTGTGCATGCACACGAAAGCTCATACCAAGAACTAACTTAGTTGGTCTTTAAGGTGCTACTGGAAGGAATTTTTTTTGTTTTGACTATGGCAGACCAACACGGCTACCTATCTGTAACTGTTGTAGGTATGTCAGAAGTCAGACTTCTAAAAGTAAACATGATTTGGTGTTGCTTCCAGGTGAAAGTACTGTTTAGAAATCCGTTCCATTTGGTATCCCTGAAGGTGCCTCCATCAGAGCTCTGGATCCAGTTGCCTATAGCAACAGATGACTGCAGTAAGAACTCACCAGTAAACAACCATGTTATGTACTCTGTTATTGTATGAAGAACTAGTAGCAAAGAGGGATTCCCAAACAGCACTTAAAATAAATAACATAATTAAATTTAATAGGAATACTTCAGTTACCAACAAAATGCAGAAATACAGTGTGACTTGTGAATCGGGCTAATAACTTATGCACAGATGCCAAGAAAATAACAAGGGTTTAAAAAATAAATAAAAAATATATCATTATTTCCCATCTTTCCCCCCTTTGGTATGTAGGATCTGACTCATATTTTTTAATAAAATCAGTGAAAAGTTTGCTGTTTACTTAAGAGGAGGGGTAAGGGAATGTTGTCTACCAATACTAATAACTAAAGCCAACACAAAAAAATGCCTCTTTACTTCAATGGCTCATTTTTTGCCACCAGCGAGAGTGGGGGTCAGGGACTGGCCGAATGGTGAGAGCTTGCCTCCCAAGAGCCCCCCAGGGAGGAGTCCAAAGAGGACACTTTAGGACCCGGAGCTTGGTGGTGGGCACTGAGGTGCAGTCAGCAGAAGGGACATCCTGGGACCTGATAGAAGCAAGAGACTTGAGTGATCAGGGGGGAGGAGTCCGAACAAGGAGGGCATTCTAGGACAGGATTAGAAGCTGAGAGTCACAGCGTGCATGCAGACAGTCCCAGCCCTGCTGACTCTCCTTCCCCCTCTCTCCCCACTAAAGTAGGGTCCTGCACATTGCTGAGCAATGAGCCAGACAGGCCCAGAGGAGGAAATCACCCCCTCAATACAGCTTTTGTCTGCTTAGGAGGGATCCAGAGTGAGAGGCTAGAGGGGGAAGGGTGTGCTTAGAGCTTAGTTTCAGCAATGCCTTCATTAAGATGTACCAAGGACATTGCTGTGTTCCATGCCTTCCATGTATGTGCCTGCCCTGACTTGTTGATAGCTCCTTGACAGTGAGGAAGTATTTTGGGTGATATTCTTGAGAGCAGAATAAATTCTTGAAAATTGTTGTTCCTAGAGGTGTGGGGACCCAGGGCAGGATCCTAGGCCCTGGAACACATGCTTCTCCTAAAGCCATGTTCTATACACTTCTTGTTTTCTTGCCTGACTGGAATGAGTTCTTGGGTACTTATACTGCCACTTGCTTGCCTAGATGGTGTGGGAAGAAACTTCTGGCTGAAACCTGGCTTTTGTGTGACTAGAATGTACCCTACTGTACAAAGGTATAAGTTACAGCCAATGTTTCACCCACTTTTGCCTCTGGCCGCATTTGCCACTGAAATGCAGTCCCTGGAGGTTCCCCCATGAGGGAATGTAGCTTTCGAGTGGAAAAAGTTTCTCCATCCTAGGACTTTTTTTTTTAAAAAAAATGTTGCTATCATTTAAACCTCCCCAGCTCCACAAAAATCTCAGTGTGACATTTTGCTTACATGTGTGCTGTCTTACCTTGTCCTGGATAATTGCATGTCCCCTGGTAAACACAATCCTTCCCTTGGTCCCAGGACTCTAGTTGTGAAGAGTAGCCTTCAAGTTATCTGAAGGTACTAAACCGGACTTGTATTGTGTGGAGCTCAGAGCCTTCTTTGCGGAGTGAGGGGAAATGTGAGCTCCGTGAGCTGATTAATCTGAAGTAATTAACTTTTCTTCCATGTGAGACCATACCACACTATTTAAAATATGCATAAGGCAAATGAACAGCCCAAGGAGAAATGGGGGGGGGGATCAAAAATGGAACTCCAACTTAATGGAGTCGTAACGTGCCTATTTCCCTACCAGAAGGCAGTCAGGTATTTCATTCATCTCATTTGGTAGAAATGCTGTCTGCTCAGGTGCAATTATAGCCCAAATACCAGTCCAATAAAATTGGCTGTTATGCCTTCTGTGTGAGCATTGCATCCCTTTACAAGCAAGAATAAATTTTCTGCTTTTCCTAGTTGCCCAGGTCTGCAAAATTCATTAGACAGTTGATTCTTAAACTATACTTTTGTGCTTATATATATATATATATATCTGCTGAGCCTGAAGCATTGTATTTTTTTTTTAATTAGCTCCTCTCTTTTTTTCTATAACACCTGAAGAGTTTTGTTTCCCCTTCAATGGTAAGAATTACTGATTTATACAGATTAATGTTCCATATTATTTCCATTTGCTTGGTGACTTCTGGACCTCAGCATAAAACAAGATATTTAACAAGGGAAAAAGTAGTAGGTCGTTGCAAAATAAATGCAATAAAGCATTCAGCAGGTTACCTAATATGTTTTGAGTTACTGGATGAACGTGTGCAACAATATTTAGGAATTTGTAATCTCTTGTTGGGGCTCCTTATAAATTATGTTATTTCTATAGGGAATTAGTCATCCTGGTGGCTGCAGTTTTCGATCTATGCTGAAGTTAGTTCCTGCACCAATAGTTGTTTCCTTCTGCAGGTATTGGTATAAGTTTAGGCTTAAATATAATGGCACTAGTTCAACTCAATCTGTGTTTGTCTCTCTTATTCAACATGATGGCTTAATAAAATCAGCATAAGGTTCCAAGGGTGTGCTACTACAATTACCAGGATTTCTCAGATATACAAATTCAGCAGTGAATTGAATGTTGTGTGCTGCCTATGGGCTCTTTCCAATAATGGCAATAGCAAGAACAGCAAGAACAGACCTATAAAAGTATTACTTAAGTATCTTGCATGTTGTTGTTCTGTCTGTAAAAGAATTACATCATTACCCAGAACATGCCTTGCTGTTTCCTGCAATGGGTTTTGAAACCAAGGTTAATGAGTGGATACATCCTGTGGTTTACCTGATGACATTAAATGAGAAGAGAGAATGCCATCAGTTCTCCCTCTTAATAACTGCTTTGGGAATCGATGTTTTGGTTCAAAAAGCTTCACAGCAGCCTATGTTGTATGTAGCAGCACAATTATTTCTATGTTCTTTGAGATACTGATGGCAACATATTTTGGAAATGGGGGAGGATCCAGGAATAAAGCCTCTCAGGGAAGAAATTCCTTCCTGAACATAGATCATGGTATGAGGTAAGTCAACAGGTGCAGGGTCAGCCAAGGCGGTTGCTATGGCAATGGCTCAGTGCTGCCTATATAAGTGATTAAGGCAGGTCAGCTCATTAGTCAGTCAGTGAGTCTTGTGAAGTGGGTTGGAGTCTGTGTTATATCTTGAAACCGGAGCAGCAGAGATTCTTTGTTGTTCTATATACCTGTACCTACAACCTGATGTATTAATCAATGTCTGGAACTGTATTACTGAAGCCTTATCTTCTGCAGCAATAGTTTTCTCTCTAATTTTTTTAATGGAATTGTAAGCTGCTCAGAGAACTTTTGGGTAGGACCTCAGTCAGCAGAGCATGAGACCCTTAATCTCAGGGTCATGGGTTCAAGCCCCATGTTGAGCAAAGAAGATTTGAGCATCACATGGGGTTGAACTAGATGATCCTTGTGTTCCCTTCCAACTCTGCAATTCTATAATGCTACAATTTTGGACCTTAAGCTGCCTCTGTGTGGAGACTGGAACTGGGGACAACTTCCAATTCATGGGTATGTCACCTAAGATTCCCACCATTTTTTTAAATTTTCATAAACTGCTTAGTGGTTTTATTACAATCAAGCAGTATATATTTTTTGTTAAACATTAATAGATTGGAGTTATATGTTCCATACAGTAAGCCCCAGTTAGAGACTTGGCTTCTAGATTGGTTCACCATTGCTGCACCATGCTGCCACTGGACTTGGCTAAGGCACATTCCCATTGGGAGACTGCAAAATCTGAGGAAACTTTTTGGACACTTGGAATTAAGGAAGCATGATTTTCCATGAGGGAACGCCCTAGATCTGCATCATAGTTCCAGCTGGTTAGCTATGCAATTTCCCCCTTCACAGAATGATCTTCAAAACCCTATTCTTCTCTGCAAAAAAAAAAAAAAAACCCAGTCTGGACAAATGTTCAACAGATTGGGGGTGTTACATCTGCACCATTCCGCAGAAAATAAACAACTTGGAAGCATGGTGGATTAATGGCAGCTGGTGCCTAGAGCCAGCTCAAATATACTTATTTGTAAGAATTCATTTCATTGTCATCATTTGGTAGCATTTGGTTTTCTTTCTTGCATATGCTGTACTATTTAATGCAGAAACGTGCGAACGGTTGACTACTGGAACTTGTGCTCTTAATATTGTTCATTTGTATATAATCTAAGCTTTGCCACTGCCTTTCCCACAATACATCTGTTTCTTAACTCAGCACGATCTTTTCTTCTTCTTTTTCCTTTTGGAGAAGTAAGATAATCAGAATCTCAAAGTAGGCCATTTTACTGCTGAAGGACAAACACAACAGTGGGAATTTCAAACACTGTGCAGCATGCTTGCTGGAAGGGGTTTAACGATTTAGGCAAGTTCAACATTTATATAGCACAGAGAAGTGCAAATAGCAATATTCACCCAGGATATAGAGTTACACTGATGTTTTAAGATTTAGTTGCTCGATGGCAAGTTCTTTCTTATTCATGCCTTTCTTTCCTTTGTAAGATTTATGTTGCACATTTTTTCAAAAGCTGCAAGTATCTAAATGAGCAGGAAGGAAAGATCTGGATGTGCCCAATAATTTATAGTGGACAGAAAAGGAGCATACATAATTGACACAACAAGCTGCAAAACACTGGGACAATTACATTTTACACTTAGTATAGTATGTTTCAAAAGGTTTGCTTAATAATTGATCAGCTGTGATGCCTTAAAAGTAAGGGAGGGTGAAAAATCTATTATACTTAATACTTAACTAAAGGGAGATTTGCAAGGCAAAATTTGCAAAGTGCTTTGGTAATCGTGGCCTGATGGATGAGTAAAGAATCTGACACATTGGCTGGGTGGAACGTGGACCACTTTATTACATCTAAGTCAAAAAACACCTGCAGAGGGGAAACAACCATCAGTGCAGAAATTAACTCCAAAATATCAGGTGAAGCCTCCATCCACCAGAGTGGCAAACCTGTTTTGGTAGTAAATATGGGTATGTGGTACAGCTGTATCCGTTTCTCCAGGCCATACCATGAAGTTAACCAACTTCCATTTTGCACCTTTTCTCCTTATTTCCTTTTAATAGGGGGTCTGTCACTGTAGTCTAAAGTGAAGTGGATTGCACAGACTGGCAATATCCTACAGGATCAGAATTGCATGTCGAGGTCCCCTGGCCACCCCAAATAACTCACACAACACAGAGAATTTTTGTTTAAGGTTTTTGGCATACTTTTGGCTACAACTTTATTAAAATATAAAAAATGTGAGTGGCTGCTTAGGCATTGGTTGTGACTATCTGCCCCCCAGTGGGGGACAGACTGACATTTCACAAGCCTGCAAAAGTCAGAAAGGGGAATACATTTGGGGGTAGCGACAGAGCAGGGAACCTATCCTCAGCCTTCCCCAAATGCAACCAGGGGCTCTTGCATGGCCCTAGCCTCTTGACAGGGTTCAGACAAAAGCAATAGTGAGCCCCTGTATTCCTTTAATGGAATCCCTCGCAGCAGCATTAAAGGGGCAGGCACAGCCAATCCATGCCCCTCAACCAACCAAACCATAAACCAATGCCTAACTGCAACCTTACAAGTTGTGATGATTTGCTACACAGTAGGCAAAAACCAAATAGCCCCAGCCAATCAGCCAGATGGACAAAATTCCTACTGGGCCCCTGCCCCAAGAGCAGACGACCCCATGACAGGCATAGCAATGTCAAAGCGAACACCCCTAAATATAGGAAGGGGGGATGGGCAATCCAATGCATGGAGCGAAAAGAGGAAGCTCTATGCCTCGTGCAGGCAGTTTTAACATTTCTGGCTGTCAATCATCAAATGGCAACATTAACATCTTCCCAACAACAAGGGAAGCCCAATCACAACTGTCGCCAATGATCAATTAGCCCTCCCCACAACTTTGGAGTGTCCTGTCGGCCCCCACCGCAACACGTGCTCTCCATGAAGGAAAACACACTTTCTGCAAGACTGGGTGCCATGCGGATGGCAGACTGGATGGCAGACAAGAGAATGGAAGGGGTATGACTACAGGTACAGAACTTTTCTCAGTTGGAACACATCCCATCAGGTTGATGGTGGGTACAGTTCACTACAGTTCCAAAAGCCATCAGAACAAGCAGCAAGTGATATTAGTATAAACAAAATAGAAGGGTCTTTGCATTGGATGGGGAGAATGACACACACACACCAGCAGTAGCAGCAAGTAAGCACAGCTCATGTTAGCAATTTCACTCCTCTGATGCTGCATTTGTGATAGGTGTAAATCAGAGTGTGGAGTGGAGTGTCTGAGAAGAGTGTGGGAAATGAAAGACTGTGTTATCTTTTCTGCTGTACAGTAGTACCTTGGGTTCAGAACTTAATTCGTTCCAGAGGTCCATTCTTAACCTGAAACTGTTCTTAACCTGAGGTACCAATTTAGCTAATGGGGCCTCCTGCTGTAGCTGCGCTGCCAGAGCACGATTTCTGTTCTCACCCTGAAGCAAAGTTCTTAACCTGAAGCACTATTTCTGGGTTAGCGGAGTCTGTAACCTGAAGTGTATGTAACCTGAAGCATATGTACCACTGTATGTACTTTGTAATGTACTTTTACTTGGTTTTTTCCCCCTGTTCTCTTGGAGCTGGAGAGAATGGACGCCATTATGCTTTTTTTCTGTACATAGTGTGTAAATAAATAGATTAGCTCTATGATGTCTCATGCTTCATGCTGTTATGCCAGAATTGTAGTGTGCATATACCATGTGGTATATGTCGCTGAGCGCACTGGAAGAGAAGGGAGATGCCTTTTCCAGAGCTGTGCGTACTGGAGGATGCTCAGAGTCAGGAGCAATCATGGAGCAGGAATTCTAACACAGAGTTCCAGGGGCTTGTAGCCCGACCCCAGGGCGTTTTTCCAACAGCTCACTCCACACATTCCAGCTTGCCCCTATGTACATTCAAACTGAACATCTGAAGCAAGATCGAGTACCTTGGAAAACATTGATTCTACAGTGGTGCTGAGACTATGAAAGAAGAACCCTGTTCTTGAATATTTGCATTATTGGACTTCTTTTTCTTTTCTTTAAATGCTTCATTTTTAAAGATGACATTTGGTGTACCATGCTGCTATGTTGTTGTTTTACCTACTGTTCCAAATTTGTTGGGAGTCAGGTAGATTTTATTTTATATATATTTATTGTAAATTTTATAGGGCAGTAGGGTGTAATAGAGGGCTTGTAGATACCATTAAGCCTCTCTCTTCTCCCCCCATAATTTGAAAACTGGCTGAGTGATCCCATGAATAGCTTCTCACTTCTGAAAACTGGCATGTTCCACTGCAGAAATAAGGATTTGAGCCTTTGGGACTAACTCTAAAGGATAAGAACAAATTAGGCTAATATAAATCTGCATTTTCATATAGCCAAGGTGAAGTTATGTCTTCAAGAAGGAAGATGTTTTCCTCTGACCTGTTTTTTCCTCTGGTTTTGTTTTGCTACTCATCAGATGGTGTGCTTACATTTTCTTCAGGGAGAAAAGTTCATTTGGATGTTATTGTTTATTGTGCACCAGAAATATTCTTTATTCCATAGTATAAATTATGAAAGATAATGCAAGCTCTAGTGGAGTCTCACAGGTGAATATAATTCTATTCTCAAAGCCAATAAGGAGCAAAAAGATTTAGAACAATAGATTACACTGGGCTGCATAAGCACGCCAGTGGGCCAGCGGTTCATGTTAATACTGTTGTTGTGGTTGCTACTAATATTTGTTAGATTTATGGTCCTTGCTGTGCCTAAAGCTGAAGGAGGATAACAAGATTGCCTGCTCGCATTCCTCCTTATGAATAGTCTGTGAAATATGCAACTTTTTAAAGTGTTATTTGTACTTTGCATGCACATGCTGAAATTCTGTTCTGGATACGTCTCAAAATCTGCACCCAAAATTTAAAGCCCAAAGTAAGTAAATCTACAGGGAATGTTTTATTTTCTAACACAATTGGGTTGATTTGGCCTCCCCTCCCCCCAGGAATACAATCTGTTTTGTGGGAACTGAATAGTCAGTAAATTTTAAAAAGGTGGCACTGAAATATAATCAAAATGGAACATTGGTTGATGAGGTCATGAGGAAATATCTGTGTGGCTTGTTGCTAGGGAGAACACAAAAAGCTATCCAAGAGTGGAATTTAATTGCATTCTCAGAGTTTGGCAGGTGCAACCAAAATATTTTTGGGTATTTCAGTTATTTAACCATGAGATATAGGAACTTTCTTTTTCCCCAGAAGCCAAAATAGTTTCAATGAACAGAATGTGCTATATCAATACATGCACACTTGAATCAGCTCTGACTGCTATTCCACTTAACAATTGGGAAACTGTTCCTAAAAAAATAGTATCTTTCTCAAAATCATCCTGGTACTTCAAGGCAGAGCCATTTTCTCTGACTGATAACAACCTAAGTTTTTAAAGGCAGATGGGTGATCACCCAGTGGTCCAGGCCTTTCTCAGGGGAATCTGGGTTCATGGTCTTGGTAAACCTACTGAATACTGGGAGCCAAATTACTTTTCCTTTTTTAAGTATCACTTGCCTACTACCATCCAAAAACCTAAAATGATGGGCTTCTACCTCACAGCAAGCTTGTAAGATAAAAGACCATCGTTTCAGGTTTTTGGATGACCACAACTGATACTAAAACTGATACCAAAAATAATAATAATTTAGTTAACACTATTCAATACACAACAAAATTATTATTTCGTTTTTAAGAAAAAAACTTCAAAGTGGTTTATGACCTACATCAAATAGAATAATCCTGAATAAAACATTACGGAAGAAAATCAGATATAAAATATACATTTAAAGCAACAAAATTAAATAGGAAACAAAAATTTTACCTTAAAGGTTTCAAAGTAAAAAAATACAAAAGAGGTCAAGTACATAATGCAAATTCAACACAACAAAGTTAACAAACTTAAAAAAAAAATACAAAAGGAAGTCAAATATAAAATGCATATTTAAAACAGCTTAATTTGCAAAATATTAAAATATTAAGCTTACCTTTTGTGGTTGCTGCCAATGCGAGGGTAAATAACTGTAAAATATTGTGTACATTAGAATTGTGTAATGTAAATCATAAATCATAATGTGTTGACTGTTTTCTATTCTTACTGAAAATTCTTCCTATATATGCAATACCTCTTTTTCTTATTTTATTTATAATGAACAGTGTGAAAAGATGACTTAAAACACCAGCTGTACACCTGTGTTTAATGTGTTGGTTCGGCTCTATTTCTCAGACAATGACATATGTTTCATGAAGCGGGCAACAGAGAAGAATTCATACTGTTCTTTCTGCTAACTGTCCAGAACCGCAGCCTTGTATTTATGAGACTGGCGTCCCTCGGGGTTT
Organism: Podarcis melisellensis; assembly: GCF_964234715.1. NCBI lineage: Eukaryota > Metazoa > Chordata > Lepidosauria > Squamata > Lacertidae > Podarcis > Podarcis melisellensis. The sequence goes on from NC_138528.1 coordinate 53,357,904, forward strand.
TTCCCTAAATTTAACAGGAGCTGCTCACTTGAAGCTGACAAAGTTCAGGCAGAGATACAATAGCAAGATGGATAATATGTAATCAAAGAGCAGCACTTTAGGGAGAACCTGTGGTGTCCTCATGCCAGCATAACGACCTTGCGTTTATTTAAATAAATACCCCCAAGCAGAGCACTGTCGAGGAGTTCAATAGCACATATATTTCTTCCATCATTCCCACTGGTGAGGAAGCTTGCTCTGAAAGCGCCGTCCCTAATTGAAAGGAGTCTTTTCACTCATAATGGTTAAGGCTATTTCATTTGTTTATGGCAAGTAACTGAAATACATGGGAAAGGGGTTGGCTGAAGTCAAAATTGAGATAAATGCCCCTTCTGGGCTTGTTGTAAAGCCCAGTCAGATCTCCTGTGATATTTCTGTATGTGATGATAATACAAAGATAATACAAAGTATCTTGTCCTCACAGTAGCCAACAACCTGTCCATAGGAAGTCTGCAAGCAAGCAGGACATAAGCACAACAGCACTCTTCCTACAAATACTTTTTTTTTTTTTTTACATCATATCCCCCAACTGTCCCACTTCATTTGGGACATCCCAGAATTACAGAAGTCATCCAGGCTTCTGATTGGATCCTGGGATGTCCTGTTTTGGCTCCCACAAGAGCGTGGCCCCCAAAGATGCCCATTTTGGGGGAGCATGCTCTGGCGCAAGTCACCTGGTTCCTGTGGGAATGCAGCCTCAAAAGCTGCATATTTGGGGGGCTCTGACTCATGCCAGAAGAAGAAGTTTGGATTTGATATCCCGCTTTATCACTACCCTAAGGAGTCTCAAAGTGGCTAACATTCTCCTTTCCCTTTCTCCCCCACAACAAACACTCTGTGAGGTGAGTGAGGCTGAGAGACTTCAGAGAAGTGTGACTAGCTCAAGGTCACCCAGCAGCTGCAGGTGGAGGAGTGGGGAAGCGAACCCGGTTCACCAGATTACGAGTCTACTGTTCTTAACCACTACACCACAGAGCATGGCTCTGAAAGATGAGCATCATGATTTTCCTGTGCTGCATGTTGGAGGGTAACACACACACACACACACACACACACACACACACACACACACTGGTTCTGGGTTTGTTGGTTACTGGTTCCCTGCTGGCAGAAAGGCACGGGAAACTAGATCAACAGGAAGACAAAAGTTTAAGAAGTTAACAGAAAGAAGGACTAGGCAGCAAAGGAGCCTTAACAATGTAATGGAAGAAACTCGATACAATTAGAAGCAGGTAGTAGAGATAAAGGCATCTCTCAACCCCCAGCACCTGTCTTTGACAACCTGGTACCCTCCACTCTCATGAACCCCAACCACAACAATGAGAAGCTGTAGTCAAAAGCATCTGGAGGTTCTCAGGATGGCAAAGGTGGGTTTGGGGAACTAGGGATAACAGTCTGCAGTCTTTCTGGATTATGGCTCTAGTCCTATTATTGTTCTTCTCAAAGGACAGAAATATTTTGAAGGCCTTTTAATGGACAATGCTGAAATAAAAACACAACTCTGTCTGGAAAATAGACAAACTCCTTCAAAATATCACTTCTGCTGGGTTGGATTCCGGCTTGGAGAGCAGTCCTATGCGCAAGCAGTTGACATACAGCAATCTGGCATAAATTGACTTGGCATAAAATACACCAGATCCAAACTCCACTCACCAGGGGGACTACAGCTGGTTGAACTGGCCAAAGCCTGGAAGAGGGACAACAAGCCTTTAAAATAGTGTTTGAGTTACACTACCCTTTTTGCTTACTTAACCTTTACTGGTTGTGAGGTCACAAGACCAACCTGAACATGCTTAGGAGCCCGCCTAAGTCCCCCACCCTTCTGTCATGCCTCCGGAATGCCCCATTTTCCAGGCTTAGTACTGGCTCATGATCCACTGGGCTGAGCCAAGGATGAAGAGTATCTCTGGTTCATCTCTGACTGAGTGACAGAATGGGAGTTATGCCAATGTACCTTGGCTGTGCCAATAACCTCCCAGCTCAGACAGATATCCACTTGATCCTAGCCCTGCTCATCCTGGCAGAACTTGCGATGGGATTGCTTTCTTAGGCTCAAAGCAGACCCATTCAGTCCTGACAAATTTAAGTCCCATTATATTTCAATGGATGTATTCTGAGTATGATTACTGGGTCGAACCAATAGTTTTTGAAAGGAGTACAATAAAACGTTTTTTCTGGCCAAAATTCTTAGGCAGCCAAAAATGCATTCTCCCCTTTCCGATGATGATGATGTTGGTTTAGCTGCCACATGAAATTTTTGTTGTTTAGTCGTGTCCGACTCTTTGTGACCCCATGGACCAGAGCATGCCAGGCACTCCTGTCTTTGCTGCATGAAATGGAATTCCTATTTATCATTACAGGAATTTTCAATAGGCAGAAATACAGTTTCAAAAATCCTTCAGCCTCTCCTCCCCCTCCCCCCTTAGGTAAGTCCAGTATGAACAAGTGGATGAGAAGGAGTGACATGCTAATTGGTTGCTACAGAAATCAAAGAAGCCCATAAGTGTGTTGCTGAATGAATTTGATTCTACGGAGAGTACAAAAACTGCATGGATTGAGAGACGAGTGAATTGGCATAGAAGTTGGCTGGGAGTCAAATATGTGCATTTTCTCTGAGCAACCAGTCAATCACTTTAAGTGGACAGTTCTTCCCTGATCTTAAAAGCATTTCTACATACGTTGCCAATATTTACCTGCATCTGCTTACAACCTCGCTTGATTTCAGTTACTCTTACAGCTATTGAGGGACTGCCAACTATACAGACTCTGATGATGTCGGGATTTCTGGATAATGAATTGAAGTTGGCAATGAATCCAAGTTGGCAAGTGTGATCCATTGTTGTAGAACTATTTTTCCCCCCTCAAACAAAATTCACTTTTGAATTTAATCTGAAAAGGGGAGGGGAAATAAAAGGAAGTTCCTGGGTAGCCTGGTTGCTATTTCTTTTAAGAGCATGACAGTCTTCTCCTGCTGTCGCCACTGGCCTGCGACTGCTTCCAGCTTCCTTCCTCTCCATGGCAGGAGGAGGAGCTAGAGCTGCAGCCATTGAGGCTGCACCACATTTGGCTCCGTGCTTGGCTTCCTTGGGAGGAGCCTGAGAAGAGCCGAGCACAGCTGCAGGCAGCACAGTGGAAATGGCCATGACTTCACTTCCTCCTGCCACTACCACTGACCTGGGGCTGCCCCTCTGTGGCAGGTGGAGAAGGAGCCATGGCTATGGAGGCCATGCCATGCTCAGCTCCGTGCTTGTCCTCCTCAGGAGGCCTTCGGACTTGGGGGGGGGGTTAGCCCCCTCCCAAAAATACTGGGGGAGCCCTAAAGGGCTCAGTCCCTAGGAGATGGTCTCCTTAATCTGAACAATGTGGCCTGGTGTGAGGGGTGGGCAAAAAGTGAGAATGGGAAACTTGCCTTCCTTCTCCCCAGAGACCCCCACAGCCCACCTCACATTTTCTTTTGAGGAGGTGAATGTGACCAAAAGAGAGAGCGTGGGATGGAAAATGTTGTTCTATGAACTTCCCTAAGTTAATTTATTTTAGGGTCCAACACTGTATATATTTTATTTTATCTAAGGGTGAGATCCAGTGTAGTGCAACTAGACGTCTGCTCCTTCCTCTCTTTCCCCTGCAGCCTCTTGTATCCCTGAAATCTTCTGTGAGTTAAGGCACCCCCCCCACCTGCCATTGCACCAGTGAATTTCTACTGTGTAAGTGGATGCAGATCATTAGATGTCACCCATAATTTAATGGGGAGTTTTTCTCATATACAGGCACCACTTCTCAAGGGTGATGATCCCATTTAAAGACCTCAGCTATGCTTACCTGTTGCACCGAATGTGGTTTATCCGTTAAAGACTGACAAATCTACTGTTGTTACAGGAATGCTTGTAAGAAACCCTGAGCAGTGCCCTTAATCCCTGTGAGTACTCTTGCTTGTAGCCCTTTCATTCGCCAGAGATGCAACTGTTTGAAACATTGAGCTTTTAATCAAAAGCAAACCTTCAGTAAAACTAAATTAGAGTGACTGATAACACTGTGGGATTTATAGTTTGTAGAAAAGTCCAGGTGCCCAGACAGTTGTATCGATGTGTTGTCATGATGTGCAGTGAAGAAATCTTAGCAGGGCAGCAGGGACATCTCTGTGTTTATTGATCTGCAGTCTTCTATGGAAAATACTACACTTCTGAATTTTTTGAGTGGTTTTATATCGATAACGGCTTCTGCCAGAATGAAATCTGCCAAAATGAAAGCTGCCAAACTGATTGGGTTTGTCAGATGGGCAAGCCCCCAACCCTTTCACAAAATACCCCTCTTGTCTCAAAAGAAATAAATAAAAGTGCAGATGACTTTACAGTTGCAAGGAGCCAACGGAATAATGTTTTTGCTGCAGTAACTGTCAGAATAAATACTGCATACTAACACAGCATTGTGCATGATGTATACCAGTAATGCATGCATGAGGGTACATAGTAAGAATCATAGGACTTCACATAAATTCTGAGATACGCCATTTGTACTATTTGGTGTCTGTTCTTAATATGGTTGTGAGTTTAAGAGGGAGAAAGTAAGCTGCATGCAGGTCCTTCTAACCCCTGGATCCCATAAATGTTAAAATATATCCCAGGCTATATATGCAATTGCCTGGGTGACGGGCCATTAAGAGAACAAATGAAAGCGGGCTCTGTGTGAGATAGCAAATTGGTGGCGCCTCTCCATCAACTTAGTTGCTGAAATGTGAAAGAGTGCATAAGGCCTTCCAGCCACCTTAATTTTGTTTTGGTTCTATTTAGATGATGAATAGATTGATTAGAACTGACCTTTCACAGGCACACACACTCTCTACAATGAGCTTTACAAGCAAACAAGCTGACCATGCATTTCCAACACACTGCAAATGTTGCCACCGCAAAGGCAATGCAAAGGCCAGGAGCACCATATTGCACAAGAGAGACGCAACCTATTGAGTTCTGCCCCACAAGAGCTCTTTTGAGGCAGGATCTGCAGTACCGTGATCCCTTCATATATGGACCAATACAGAAGAAACTCCTTACACAAGATATAGCTGTTTTCTATTTTATTTTTTGCCTTTTGATGCACTAAGGAAGTAAAGTGTGGAGTGGAAGAACAGGTCCAAGCCCCCCCCTCCAATGCATCTACTCTCAGCATATAGCTGGTCAGTGAAGCACTCCATCCAGAGACCTGTGGATGAATAAGAACCCATCCCCTGCTTTCCTTCCTAAGAGGAACACAACCATGCAATTGGGCATCTACATGCATGTGTTCACCCTTTGCATCATGTGTTGGGATGTGACACACAACTGATCCTTCACCATGGAGAAAGGATCACCGACCTTCTAAGGACACAAACTGGGCTTTAATTTGTGATTTCTAACATCCCTGCTTTCGTCCAAGAAGCTCAAATGTCATGCCTGATTTTTCCCCTTTTCCCCCATTTCATCCTCTCTCTGTCTTTTAAAATAATAATAGCTATTTTTGCCTCAACACTGAGATTTCTCTAACCCTTGCTATGTTTTAATCTATTAATTTGCTAGACGAATCAGAGAGCATATTCGGCAGCTGTTTTCTTCCTTCTTCTGCCAATAGCTTCTGTACACAATTTGAAATGCCATTTTAGAATAATTTAAATGATAATATAACAACTTATTAAGAGAGGACTGGAAAGCACAATAAATAGGACACAAGTATGTTTTCACTTGGAATTGATCTACGCATTGCCTGGCAATCTATACGTTACATGCAAATGTTTGCAACTATACCCGGATGGCCTATTTTTATTGTTTTAAAAGTCACTTGGGGGAAGAGAGAGAGTGCTTAATGCAAACCTCATCCATCATTTCTTCCCTTGCAGGGTTTAAAAATTGGGTTTGCTAAAATTAGGCAGGGGCATACATTACACGGAGGAAGCCTAAGAAATAGAATAGCTGAAAAGATTCCTGTTGGGATAGAACCATTGGTTAGATACAGTTCCTGGAGAAACTTTCAATTTGTCTTTCAAGTCAAGCCCTCAGTACCCTTTACAACAATCTAACCATGATACTAATTCAATAGCTTTGTAGATTACTCTATATTCCTCTGTCCCATTATGCATGCTTGCTTCTTCCTTTTTGCTTTTTTTTTTTTAACATTACTGACCTTAGAGCAATATTATTGTTGACACAAATTCCACTTAGGCTAGGTACACCTTGTAATGGCAAATTGCTTATATCTGTAAAAAGCAATCCTTTCATCTCTGTATATTTTAGACTGTATATTTTTTTTCTAGAGAATAACCATATGGAATCATAAAAGTGATTATGACCATTAAGCACCAGAGACCAGAGACCTCTTTGGGTATTGCAATTGGTGTGAACATTTGGGGGGGGGGGCAGTAGGGCAAGCATGCTCGATCCACGCCTACCTGTCACTGTTTTGGGAACCCTCCAAATTGTGGAGGGTGAGTGTTGCAGTGGGCATGTTCGGCATTTGGGGAGCCACCCGATGTGCTTTAGACCTCGGGAAAAGGGGTTACTAAAATATGCAGAGGGTCTCCCAAAGTGAAGAAGCCAGTGGCATAGCCATCCCTATCAGCTCCTGGGGCGGAGCTTTTTTTTTTTTTTGGATGATCACCCAAAGTTGTTCAGCTTTTGTTAGAAGAGCACCTGAAGTTGTTGAGCTGTTTTGAGGAACATCAACTTTCTGTGGAACGGACAGTGATTATGCCACCATGAATCACATGTGCAGCCCTATAGCCCCCCAGGATGAACAGCAGCCCCCTGGCCACCCTACAGCCCCCCCACTATATAACCCCACCCCTCCCTTGCTACGGCACTGGCATAATCCTCTCCACTGTAGACAGTTACTCTCCAGGACTTGGAGGACAAGTGGAACACAACCCTGTGTTTACTCCACTCACTGTGAAGTCTTGTAATAAGACCTGATGATGGAGAAGAAAAGAATATTCATCTCAGTCCTCATAAGGTACTTTATGGTAAGCATATGAAAGAGGTCACAGGTGCATTCTCCCTGTCCACCATCCTAGGCTTTTATAGTTGCCTTTTCAGGTTTAACATCAGTAATGAACATATTTAGATTTCAGCATCTATGCCCCCAAAACATAATCTTGTACAAAGGCACATTAGATGAGTACATTGACTGCTAATACTTTTGTCAACAAATGTTGAATTACATTTTTTTAATATAAAAAAACACACACACCCTGATTTTAAAAGTCCGAAAGGAAATATCTGTTAAAGTGACTTGATTAAAAATTGAAGTGAAGTACCAAATAGACAGAACTGAAACCAGAATACTTATGTCAGCAAATATTTGCAGCCAGACCCTCTGCAGAAAAAGGGTAAGGCATTTCCATCATTCCACACCAATGATTTTTCAGAATCATTTAGTGTAAACAAGTGGATATTTTTCCCTCTGAGCAGTTCCACTTAAACCTCGTTCCTAGCTTGATGGTTTTAACATGAAAGAGATGATTGACAATGAACTGGAAGACTGTTATTTGCATAGGGAAGTTATACACCTGAATCAGTTGAAGTTTAAAACGGCACAGGATTTCTAGGTTCATATACATATATTTTTATATGAGCTCTCCCAGGTATCCTGAATCTCAATAAATTCTTCAAACCCAGGAAAGCACAGACTTTAGATGCAGGGTGCAAGAGAGTCTAATGCATTATGATCTATAACATGCTGCCACACAGATTCAGGTCAATTGGAATAAGGTTCAGAAATCAATTAGTACTGTTATAAATTATTATAAGAATAGGTGGCAATGTTGATGATGATAAAATATGTATGGCACTGACAATCGTAAATGACCCAGCTGATTATGTGTGATCATCTGCATGGATCTTTGCTGCAATACCCACCTGGAGCAGTGGAAATTATGTTGCAAAGATTCATATGACTAACCCCAACCTAATTGGATGGATCATGCAAGTCGCATGACTGGCCCCGCCCCAGAGACCTCATCATGAAAGACACCCTGATGATTCATTGAGGGGAAGATTAGAAACATGCCAAACAAATGAATGCATGTGGATATTCTCCATGTGGCAGCAGCTGCTTATGGATAAACAGATCTCATGAGGCTGGGAAAGCAGCAAGGAAAACATAACATAGGAGTATAGGAAGCTTACTCAGTACTCTCTACACTGACTGGCAGCAGCTCTGCAGGGTTTCAAGCAAGGAGTCTCTCCCAGCTCTACCTGGAGATGCTGGGGATCAAACTTAGGATCTTCTGCATACTAGGCAGATGCTGAACCACTGAGCTATGACCATTACTCCAAGGCACCCTGGCTGCCTTTAATCCATCCAGTGTGCACATTAGGACAAAGAGCGCTGCAAAAAAGGTGCCATAGGCTTCCAGGGCTCTAGGCCAGCTACCAGAGAGAACAGCTAGAGTTCAAATTGCATGGGAAATCAGATTATGATTAAATGTGATAATGCTCTGGCAAAGGAGACAATTGCCAATTATTTTCAAAACTGTAATGGCTAAGTAGTTTATTTATAATTTCCCCCCATTCCACTTCCAACTTCCTTTGATTCAATATTAATTTCTACTGGGACCTGTTGCTTTTCGTTAAGGGGTTGAGAGTTATTGGAGGAAAGGACTGACTTGGCAGTTTGCCTCCTCACAGCAGGATTGATCGTCTTTCATTAATGGAAATGCAAGGAGGAGTCCAAGGCAGCAAAAATAACTGATCTATAGTAGAAACGCTCTGCGTTCCTATATTGCCTGTGTGAAGGACTATTTGAGCAGCAATCTTTATTCGCTTAAGAACTCTGCTATGATCACACATGACACATGCATAGCAAGCTGCATTATACTGTGCCAGAATATTTGTCCATCTAGTGCAGTATGGCCTCCTCCAAACTTTTGGTGTGTTTGCAAACGTAAGAAACCATTGTAGGCACCAAACACACCTCACAGCTAAGTGCACATTGCACCCTATTACGTTGGCTACAATAGAATGCTTTTTTCATCCCCAATCTCAAACCCTTTGGGGGCACATGTGGACCTTTGGGGACACATGTGGACCTTTGGTCACCTTGTTGCTCTTCTTTGATGGTCAACAGCTCACCAGGATCTCCATACTGCTCATCAGTTGCATCCTGATCCTTTGAAATGCAGATGCCAAGGATGGAATCTCAGAAATGATGCAGAAGAGACACACATCCTGTCACTTGATGGATTATACAGCATACAGTTGCCATATAGAAATAGTATCCCTTGAAGTACCTGTGAAAGAAGTGTGACTTTTATTCTAGGATACCATGTTGGCTTCCTTTTCTTTTGTCATGGATGCTGTTTTCTGGGATAGATTTTCAGTTTCTATTCAAAGCTGAAAACCTGTGTACAGAACTCCACAAAGAAAGAAACCCGAAAATAAGCTACCTTGATTACCATAACAAGGCAACCTTTCTACTTTCCTCTCTCTCTCCCCCCCCCTCTCTCTCTATATATACATACACTTTCCCACCACCTTATTGTTAGTGATTAGAGTGAATGCATCGTCCTCAGAGCCCATTTGAAATGAAATGAATAAATGTTATCAATACATAAAGAGAGCTGAAAAGATCAGCTATTAATAAATCTGTGCATTGTTATAACTGGGGTATTCAATAGAACAAACCACTACATTTTCTAAAAACCTCAAATATGCCTTTTTACTCTTTTGTGCCTGACCTATAAACAAAAATCCAAAACAAGTGAACAAGCAAGCCCCTTGCACAGCTAGAGCAGTGTTAATGAGTGTCAGTTTCCGATCAGAGGCTTGCTTCATTGCCTGCCAAGAAACATCAGTTGTCATGGTGATTAGATGCTCTTCTTTATTAGACCAGTTGCCTTTAAATACAGCAGTATATTGCTGGAGGTGGCTTGGATGTGCTCATCTTTCTGCTGCTGGGGAGCAAGAGGTGGGGGCTGCAACGTGCTGAATCCTCTAAAGATTATCCCAGGTGATACTAGTTAGCACCACAGTGTTCTTGGTCAGCATGTAAAGAGTCCTTTACTTGTGTGCCTCTTTGCAGAGGTCACATTCATACCATACCTTTAAAGCACTACGATACCACTTTAATTGGCCATAGCTTCCCCCAAAGAATTCTGGGAGTTTTAATTTGTTAAGGGCACTGAGAATTGTTAGGAGACAATGTTAGGGCTTGTCAACCTGAGAAGGTAGCCCTGAGAAGGAAAACTCTGATCCTAAACCTCCACTGCCTTGTGAGATATATTTGGGAGGAAGTAAAATGCTAAGGAGTAAACTCTACACAAATCTGGAGTCCCTAAGACCTTGTCTGCCTCCTTCCAGCAATGAGTGCTCTTACAACATGCCAGTGATGTGATGACAAGGACCTTGTGCCAATCTGTCTTTGGCAGTTGAAATCAGCAAGAGTCTTAGTGGAAGTGTTGCTGGTTAGAATAAAAACAATATTTCAGATTCAGTAAGAGCGAATTCTTGAAAGAGATGAACAAATTTATTCATTTTTTTTTTATCTTGCTGGAAGAATATATATTTTGCTAGATTGATTTATTCCAGTCAGAGTCACATGTCTGCTGCAAACACTGGGGCTTTATTAGACTACAGTATAACCACATGTTCCCCTTCAATGTAACATAATCAGAACTCTCCCCTGTGTCTTTTTCTATTGCTCCAGAATTTGACTTGTGTTCCACATCCCCTTTGGGAACCTCTAGTGCTTTCTGTGGAAATGAAGTCTGCAATTGCATAGGAACAATATGGCCTTTACTGCAAGTCGTCGTAATAAGAGCCAATTTCACATTTCATATTAAAGCTTATAAATGAAAAGCATGATTAAAAAGGACACATCAGGAAAAAATGTGCATGCAAATATACTCCCTCGCTAAAGTTTGCCAGGGCATGAAAATGCTGCAGATTGGCCATGGTGCTTTATCAAAATGCTATAATTTCTGAGCATTTTAAGAAATGAAGGACATAGAAAGGCAAAGCTAGGATTTGCTAGCTTAACCTCAAGAGAATCTTAAACGATACCAGTGATAATGTACCTGCTGCCAAGGTTATCAGCAATAAGATCTGGGGAGAGAATAGATGAAAAATGCTATTTTGCACCGCTATCCTATGCATGTTTACTCAATCTAACTGTGTTCAGTGGAGCTTATTTTGAGGAAAGTGTTCATGGGTTTGCAGCCTTTATCTAAAAGATTCAGCCCCAGTGTTCATGGACATGTGACTAAGGAAATAACCCAGAGGTCTATTACTATATCCCCTTCTCTCTACAGTGGTATCCCTTGCTTTTAACCCCACATTGCAGATTGGTCTGAGAGAGTAGGACACAGCAACCATGCAGTACACTTTGTGTTACGCCCCTCTTACTGGTGGAGTGGCTGTTCTGAGAAAAAGCCCTGAAGTGTGGTCCATTATTAACATAGTTATCGTGTTGCAGCAAAAGTCAGTCTACTTAAATTGTCCTCTCGGATTTCATTCATGATAAATCTAGCAGTGGACTCGTAATGCAGTGAACCGGGTTCGCATCCCTGCTCCTCCACATGCAGCTGCTGGGTGACCTTGGGCTAGTCACACTTCTCTGAAGTCTCTCACAGAGTGTTTGTTGTGGGGGAGGAAGGGAAAAGGAGATTGTTAGCTGCTTTGAGACGACTCCTTAGGGTAGTGATAAAGCGGGATATCAAATCCAAACTCCTCCTCCTCCTCTTCTTCTACTACCACCTCCTGTTCCACTGTTTTGCATACAGACTGATTGCACATCTGAAAGTCTCTCTCTCTCTCTCTCTCTCTCTCTCTCTCTCTCTCTCTCTCTCTCTCTCTGAATGATGTATTCAGCCAAGTCATTCTGTTTCTACTACGACTTCTGCTTGTGCAGTGGAACTTTTCTCCTTCTCCCCTCTTTCAGCACATATCTGTTTTGGGGTTCCTCTGACAGCAACCCTCGAGCAGATTTGAGGGGGGCATAGGGTGTATGTGAAGAGGAGAAGGAATAGAATTTTCATTGCACAAGTCTTTGACCGATACAACCCTTTCCAAATTTTGCACAGGAAGTAAGACCCAAGTTAGAGCAGGAATTTGTCTTGACCTTTACTTTCTAGGCATGGGTCTGAGTGGGTTCCCCCTTGCCTTGCTCCTTTGCCAGGGAAAACCTCCTCTTTAGAGAAAACCAAAATTGCCACTTGCCCCAACTGAATGCTAAAGAGTAATTTTCCCTGGGAGGAAGCAGCCAGACAAGAAGAGGTGTGGATAAGCCTTATTTTTTGCTCTCTTGGGCAACACAAACACCATACTCAGATAAGACACACACCAGGAATATATTTTGTAGTGGGCTTCACTTTCATTTTAGTATTCCATAATGCTGCACTGGTCTCCTTCCAGTCTCATCTAGACAGGTCCCCCCTCATAGAACTGTCCGTACCTATTGAATCAGCACACATTTTAATTGAAGTCTGGTTTTATAGTTTTGATCAATGTTTACCTTTCCTGTATTGCATTTCTTGTATACTGCTTAGAGATTATTGTAGTTGAGCAGTATGTAGATGGTTTAAATAAATAAATAAAATTTAAATTAGTGCTCTGTTTTTATGACTGTTAGAGCCAAAGCACTGAACCTAAGAATAGGGGTTTAATCTTCAATATTCCCATTAGATGATCCAGTGTCTCATGGGACAAGAGGAATGTATCTCCCTTGTTACAGCCCCCTTTCAAATGATTCCAGCTTGCCTGCACATTCCTATAGTTGAATTGTTCCCCCCAAAGTACCTAGGAGTGGGGAATTATCACAGTGAATTAAAAGAGAGTTTCTGCCAAAAATATCATTTCTGAACCAAAATGTCAAAGAAAATCAGGAGGTTCCAGCCCAGACAAAACATCTGAGGAATTGGGAGGAAAGAAAAAGAGTTATTGGATGGGCCCAAAGCAAAATTTCAAGGTGAATTTTCAGGTTCTAAGATATTTCAAGGGATGTTGATAAAAGTTGTTTTTTTAAAAAAAAGAGGGGTGATCTCTGTATGTCTCAGTGTCCCTCGAACTAAGAAGTCTAGGTAGAGCAAAATAAATAAATCATGCCCCATCTCTTTTCTCTCCTTAATAGTACTTCAAGTAATTATCAGGAAGCCATGCAGTCGCTGAGCAGATTCTTTCAAATCAGACAGGGAAAGCCACTCAGTGACACAGCTGTCATTTCTTGCATTAGTAAAACCTCTTGCTGTTTGCTCAAGAGTGACTGTGCTGGTGTGCATCATAGACACAGTGTGTTGTCATCTACTGCTGCTTCCTTTTTTTGACCAGTGTTACATTGTCCTTGAGTAAGAATGCTTTGCTAGCTGGAAATCCTGAATAGATTCCTAAATTCTGCTTCAGGTTTGAATGCTGCATTCCCATCCTCTAGACACCCATTCCCCTTTTGAACCTGCCTGGGTAGTTTCAAAGGAAAATAGGCAGCTGTAAAAACCATGGGTTTTCAGAGTACTCAAAATTACACCCAGTGATTTAACGATATTTTTTTTCATGTTTCTATTCTGCCTTTCTTCTGCCATGGAATCCAAAGTAATATATATGTAGTTCCCAAGACACAAAAGAGAAGCAATGCAGAAGACAATAAGGACCAACATTATTTCAAAATGGAATGCTCACACTCTGCTAATAGGAGATGTTATAGATGACACAAGCAAATTAACCTTGTAGTGCTAAAGAGGATTGGTATTAGCTAAGCTAAAATAAATTATCATACATATTTTTTTGGGGGGTGATATTTCTGAATCTGCCATTTGAACTCTGAGACCTTTGAACATTCAGCCGGAATGTGCAATTTTCACTTCAGTATTTGAATGATCATTTTTTACTTCAAAATCTGAATGACTTTTTGACATCTTGTGATTGCTTTGATTTCAGGAGGCTTCACATATGAAATCTCATACATTTTCACTTATGAAATCTCCCAAGTTGTCACTGTCAAATGCTAATTACCATTGCTTATTATTTATCAGATCAGATGCTGTCAGATACTAAATATGATTGCATGTTATCTGTTGTGGAATATGCATGGGGAGTGTAGACAAGTTAATCTGGGAAACATTCCATGAAGATTGAACACATGGGGGGACCCCAAATATATAATTTTGTATTAGATATAAGTGCTCCCTGACACTAGCCACAATTGTATTCAATATTGTTCAATATCAACTCCGATATCAAACACGGAAAGGAAATCATTCAGTGTTAAATTCATATATCAAATATCTATTGACTATTCACCAAATATTTATGCTATCAGAGAAGATTGGATATCAAAAGATCAGATATAACACAAAAACCAGGCCATATTTTAATGAGATCAACAAAAGCATAAGACTGGGAAGAGAAAGACACTCCCTCCCCCCCCAAAAAAGTTCATTTTTTTAGTTTACTATTCAACACACATTTGCTGGTGGAGAGAGGACATTTAGCCTCAAGCAACAGCATTCAGGAGGAGTCCTTTCTGACCGTTGAATTTCTTCAACCTGTCTATGGCAATTTACCATTCCCTCTAAAATCAAAACTGTACATGCTGACATGAGGATTCTATGATCAGGTATCTCTGTATTATTAGCTTTGACTTAAAAGCAGCTATGTGGATGCTGGCACTCTGAATTGGACTGGAGCAGTGGCGTGCCATTTCCCCAATGTAAATCACTGTTTCCCACAAAGATGCTGTTTGTCATGTTGGGGGAAAATAAAGTTACCTGTCCTGTTATTGTGTTTTCTGCTGCAAGACATATAGCATCAGGGATCAATTTAATTTGGGATCATGGCATGAAAGAGGAAGAGGAAGAACAAGAATAAAAGGATTAAGCACCCCTCTCCTAGCACTGCTGCTCTTATCCAGTTCAGAGCTCACAACTTGGAAGAGATGTGCTTGATTGAGAAGCTGCTGTTAGGGCAGAATGCTGTGGCACAACTGCTGACAGGAGTGAGACCTTATCAGCATGTAACACCTCTGCTCAGAAAGCTGCCCTGGTTGCCAATCAACTACTGGGCCAAGGTCAAGGTGTTACTCTTAGTAGATAAAGTCCTTAACAGCTTGGGACCAGTTTACTTGTGAAATGCCTTGCCCCGTATATGCCATTGTTAGTTAAAGTTTTTTACATTTGTTTCTTCTATGCATGTACGAAATGCGACAGGCAGGAAATAGGATTGGCTGGCCTTGCCTCCACTTGCTCAAGAGTAAAAGGGGATCACAGGGGTTGAGGGCAGAGCTAGTGAGTGCAAGCCTGCTTCCTTTTCTGCATGGAGTCATATAAAGAGGGCTTAAGGGTTGTAAGGGGCCAGAAGATCCATCCCTATGATTCAGTTGCCTGACCTTGAGCCATTTTGCATATTTTACCCTTCCCAGACTAATGAGCTCAAATATCTCGTTCAGTGTGGTGAGTCTGATGACCTCAAATAGAGATGCTTCAAAGTTGTGTTTGTGTGTGTGGTGTTTTGTTTTGTTTTGTTTGAAAGGCTACCGGCAAGCGAGCGTTGCCCACACCTTCTGCCACAATACTGGATCTAATGGTCAATCAGCTTGGTAATCCTTCCTCAAGGACCAGTCCTTGCATTTAAAAGACAACGCCAAGTCTTACTGCATTGTACAGAAGTTTCCTTTTTGCAGAAGTTAAGGGACAAACTTGAATGGCATTACCTACGAGTTAGTTGCTCTGGCATTCCTGCTGCTTAACTCAAATAAACTGCTTACATGAGCACTGAAAGGGTGCAGCCAGGGTCAAGAAGCAGTCTGCTGAGGTCCATGGGGTCAATGCAATAAACTGAGACTGCAAAATAATTCAATAGATTACATGCTACTCCTCTTTCAACATGCTGCTAGCCATTCCCTTAAGGCATTCCAGTACTATGGCCTACATTTTTTGAGCTGGAGAATCTGAATTCCAGCTTTTGTGTTGCAGTTCCAGGGTATGCAGCAATTACCTATTTACCGTGAACATGTTTGTTGGACTTCGTTTTGCCACTTTCTTCTGCTGTGTTATTTCCCCCCATCTACCAACACTAAATATACTAGCAGCATGTGACTTGATGGTTACATCATTGGCCGTCAGTTTACAGCAAACAGTTTTTTAAGCATCTGCTCCTCTGTTTTATGGATCAGAGTTCTCTTTATTGTCTTTGACAAACTCCAGATGTAAAATGGCATGTGATTATTTTTTTAAAATTATGTTTTTATCATTCCTATGGATTTCTGCCAGGCTGCAGCCGTCTGCTATCTTTAGCCTGGACCCTCAGGCCAACTTTGGCTCTTGGCCAGATAACTTTGGCCCGGTAATGTTTTGCCTAGAGATGTGGAGAATTTGTCCCATCTATTTATTCAGAGTTTTCCATTCTTCCATCACAAAGTACTGAATTTTCATGGCAAATTTGTAGCATGTCTCAGATATCCACTGAGTTTCCAAACAACTTCCAGACTTCAGCACATGCCCTTTGTTTAAGACTGCATTGCATGTTCGGTCAATTTTCACAGAGTTCTGGTATTTGCTATTGCTCATTGTTCATGATTCAAAGCACTGACTGGCTATTTTGCTTCATGCTGAGCTTATTACTCATCACTTCCCCAATTATAGGAGACAGAGATTCATCTAGCTTTTCTGTGTAATCTGAGCTATTGTCATCAGTTCCTCATTCAAAGCCAAGATCCAGTTAGCTATTGTGCATTGTCAGGCTATTTCTCATGGTGTCAGGCTATTACTCATCAGTTCCCTATTTAAATGACAGACCCAAATAGCTATTTCATCCCATTCCAGGTTATTGCTTTTCGTTTCTGGTGTCAGCAAAGAATTGACTAGCCAATGTGGGACAGTTTTCCCCAGCAAAGGAATGAGAAATGGGAAGCTGATTTGTTCAGGAGCACTGAGCATGCACCAACACACACAAAGAGAAATCTTTATCAGGGAAAATGCAGTCCATAGTACCCTTGATATTGAAATGCATTGCTTTTGCTATGTGAATCCTGTTGAAAATAATTTTGCTGTGGTGTCTGATTCCTTCTTTACAGTAGCTTGTAAAACCACCACCATGTGGATTGGGGGGGGGTCATCCCAGAGATAGTTTTAATGCCTCATTCCTTATTCTCAGCTCTGTCAATGACAGGAATGGGATTTTCAATTATCCATATGGGATTTCCAGATGTGAAAGCTATAAATGGAGCTGTCAATAAGTGAAAACAATTTCCAGCAGTATCATGTATTCTGATGCATGTTAAATGTTGCACACGTTATCTGATTATTTTCAAATTAACTGTTGCCACTTCCTACACCAGTGAACCCACCCATGGGGGGGCAGTTAAACAATGGCAGCAATTGAAGCAGTATATTAAAAATGGTTCATCTGTACATATGTGTGATGAATATGCTGGATTTAGTTTTAGGAAGGACTGAAGCTATTTAGGAAGGAGAGCAGCCATTTTGCATGTAGAAGGATACAGGTCCACCTCTGGACTCTTATAGTACTGGCAAATATCTATATCTGAAATACTGCAGTCTTTGCTGGTCAGTATAGATAGTTGCGAGTTAGATGGACCCATGCTCTGATTCACAATAGGCACCTTCTTCTGTCAGTAATAATAATAATAATAATAATAATAATAATAATAATAGCAGCTAAATATGTTTCTGAATAATTTCATCATTATTCTAAAAGACTAGTTTATAGCCAGATAGTGAAAGAAAATGATGAAAATGAAACCTGATATATTACAAGCACACTTGTCAATTTCTACAATCACTGTGGCTATGATACGGTTGCTACAATATAATTCATCTATAATTAAGCAATATGAGTCTACTTTCTTGACATGTTTAATGGTACTGGAGGAGGTAATGCACTGCACATGCATTTTGCAAATTGTTTGGGTTGAATTTTTACACAAAGACATTTTGGCAGATACTGGAAATGCCTTCAACAGCACTGATAGTCATTAGATTGTTGAACAGTCACTTAAGGCAAGTGGTGTTCTACAATGTGGATTAAAGACCAGGACAAAACACTGGAGGGATGAGGGAAGAAAAGCTGTGAGCTGGCACAATGAGAGCATGTCCACATCATGAACTAATAGGTTTTCCGTGTAATAGGAAACTTATGCATGATTGCCAACTTCCCTGATTCCCTTCTGAGTCCTGAAAGTTCTTAAAGCACCAGTAGCTGAATATGCAAGTTGAGAAGGAACACTTGCAGCAAGTTCAAGTCCCAACACTGATGTTGTGATGTGATAGCCTAGTTGCTGCTGCTTACCTGGAAGGAGAGGGGGAGGGGGAAGCAAAGGGGAAATTAGTGCAGTGCAAACACAGCAGCAGCAACAGCAGCAGAAGGAGCACTGTATTGGGTCTGCAGGTGCATTTGCACTGCACTGACCTCATTGCCAACTTGATCTCTCCCTCTCTTCCTCCCAGTAAGCAGCCAGCACTGACTCAGCTGCCAGGAGATGCCACCCCAACTGCTACTGGATATGAACATTAAGTGGATTTCTTTTCTTTTCTAACATAGTTATCAGTTTACCCCTACTTACATTGAATCTCATTTTCATTTTGTTGCCAATTCACCCACTTGACAACATTCATAATTTGAATGTCTCTCAAAACTGAATGAATAAGCAACAAATTGACACTTTTTACAGGGTGTTGTGTTTTCACTATCCTGGTTAACTGGGCCCACCTACTTGGTTATTTCACTGCTTAAGCCTTAGCCTAGCTAACTTATGAACAAGTTACATAGTACTGGTTTCATAGCAGATCCATAGGGAGCTCTACAGTGCTCCTACCCTCTGCTTACAAGTTAACAAACCATAAAACCAGATGGGGCCCTTATAAATGGTGTTGAATTCCAAATCCCATCAGTCTCTGCCAGAATGGTCAATAGTCCTGGATGATGGGAGTTGCAGTACAACATCTCAAGAGCCACATATTCCCTGTCTGCATTATAGGACAATGCATTTGCTTATCCAGTCACTGCAACATTTCCATAAGTGTCTTTGGAGAAAAGTGTTTTTTTTCCCCGAAAAAGTGGAGAGGAGTTCAAGAATATATGTGATATGAATAGATAATTGTACAAGTCATTCTTTCCAGGAACCTTTTCCAGCTTTCTGGTGGGCGTCAATTTGAATGGTTCCCATCCTCCATCAGCTTTGGTCCAACATTATATTCTAAAGGCATTAAAAATCCAAACAATTTCTCTCCCTCAAAAAGACAGTGTTATAATGGCACGTACAAATTCACAGCTATGTTTCTAGGCATGCTAAGGAGAAAGCTGTCCTGTTAGGTTCCTCAGCTAACAGTTTCAGCTGGGACTTTGCAAGGCTCATCCTCTCTACAGCGAGCTGTGTAGCAGCAAGATGCCAGTGACAATGTGTGCTGTGTACAAAGGGGGTCAATGGGATTAGCAGAAGCAAACAAGGAAGGCTGTGATGTATAACAGAGAGGGAAAGGGACAATCTGGCTTCTCTGTCACAGCTTCCCTGGTTGGACTGAACTAAATATCAGGGCGGGGGAGGGGGGTTAAGACTACCAACATTACTCACAGTGTAGCTAGGTAGTTGCCTTGGTTCATCTGTCATCCTGGAGAGAATCAGGATTGAAATTGGGACTTTTTGTATGCAAAGCATGTACTTTGGGGAGAAATACATTTAAATATGGACAAACATCCAGGAGAAGGGTGTGTGGAGTGGAGGTTAAAAGGCAAATACTGTGGAAATGTGGCCAATTGAACTGCAGAATGGAAAGAAAGTGAAAGAAAATGAAATTGACAGATTCATCGATCCCTGGCAAGGGGGAGAGGGATCTGGGTCTTGTTCTGTTATAACATCCATATTTTTAAAATGCAGCAATTCAAGTTTTAGGGTAGAGGGTGTTTTTTTGCTCCGAGAATAAATGGGGTTCTAAAAACCAAACAGTTTTCCTCAAGCTAGAAAATATGCTCAGTTCTATTGAACCTAGCTTCAAGCCTGTTTGAATTGTCAAGCAGCAGTACTAGAAAATAACATTTCCCAGCACTCCTTTCATTTGGCATGTGCCAGTGCCAGAGCAGCAGCAAGAAAGAAAGAGAGAGAGAGAGAGAGAGAGAGAGAGAGAGAGAGAGAGAGAGAGAGAGAGAGAGCTGGGAAAGAATTTGGTATGTATCTGTGTGTTTGTGTGTGGATCAGCAGGAGGGTGGAAAGAAGGGTGAAGGGAAAGCTCACTTCTGCTATGGCTTGGACTTTAATTTGAGTTAGAGAAGAACTTTCAGAATTTTAATGCTTGCATTACAAACCTGCTTGGATTTGCAATTTCTGAATTAGGCTCAGCTAATGTTCAAATCCAGCGCTCCTCCTAGTGCATGTATACTATGTTTGGGACTCAAATGCATCTGATTCTTTGACAGATCCTCCTCCTCTTTCTTTCTCTATCATCATTTATCTTTCATTTTCAAACCAAGGTATTACAGGTTAAATATAGTGGATAGTTTTTTTGTTTTGTTTTGTTTCACCAACACCACTTCCCCTCTCAATCCCCAAATGTGTAATTGCATTTAAATATCAAGTACCTGCTTAGATAATATGCATTGTCTGTATTGTCTGGTAAGGACAGCATCTTTTACATTCCTGTTTGTTTGTTTTTGTACAGAAAGGAGTTAGATTTATGGGGTGGTAATTGCTGTCATAATGGAGTATTGCAGAGAGGAATGCCTGGAGAAGGCATTTGCATTTGTAATGCTGATCCAGCAAGAGGGTGTTTTGTTTTGCTTTTCAGTTCAAGGGCTCAGCCTGAAGGCAACACAGAACAGCTGAGGCTGGGTGGGTGGGGGGGAACAAACCAAACCAGAGGTTAGATAAGTTCAGAGTGAAGGCATGACACAAGAAAGATAACCTAAACGTCAGACAAAGGAATGTGTTAAGTAGATTGATCATGAACCATGAGTGAGCCATGAAATAGCCATACCTTTCTGCAAGAGTGACAATGAACTACATTCACAATGTTGAATTTTAATATTATTATGAGACATTATTTTAATAATGGAAGGAAGCAAATGGCCATCTTTTGTTCCAAACCCTTTGATTACCATACAATTGTGTTATTGCCTTTGACAGTAGTCTGACTGACAGACCCAAAGTTTGCAAGCATGATAAACGGGAGGAGTGTTTGGGGGCAGGGGTTTCAATTCTGTGTCAGAAAATCTTTCCTCTAGCTGTAAGTCAGGCTGTTGTTAAAAAACAGAGGGCCGGGGGGGGGGGGAATAACCCAAACTCCCCCATAGTGACCTGTCCAACAACGGTTCCCACCCAGCTAGAATTGTCTGTGTTAGACGTCTTAGGTCTAGAATCTGAGCTTTTGTAGTGCTGGTGCAGAGCTATTACCGTATTGGCCCGAATATAAGCAGCACCTTTAAAATTCAAGGGGGAGGGAGAGAGAATACCCGAATATAAGCCAACCCCTAATATTATGCAGGCACTCACACCTGTTCCGTTTTACAATATGTCTGTTTCAGCAGCGATAAGGTAAAAAAAAAGGCCACATTTTTGTAAGGTTGCAAATGTAAGCCACACTTTAAGCCATGGTCAGAACTTGGAACAAAGGTGTGGCTTATATTCAGGCCAATACTGTTGGAAAAATGCCCTGGGGGTGCCTGCAAGCCCCCCAATCTCTAAGCATCCTCCGGTAAGTGCAGCTCTGGAAAAGGCATCTCCCTTGTGTTCCAGTGCACTTCCTAGCAACATATACCAGCTGGTTTTAGCACACTAATCTTCTGGCATAACACAGCAATAAGATTGAGACATGGTAGAGCTAATCTACTATTTATTTACACACTATGTACAGACAAAAGCATAATGGTGTCCGTTCTCTCCAGCTCCAAGAGAACAAACAGAAAGAAATAAAAGCGAAAGTAAAGTGTAACAGTACCTGCAGCAGAAGAGATAAGACAGTCTCCCAGACAGGCATGTGATTTACAACAATCTCATCTGCAGCATCGGAGGAGTGAAATTGCTAACAAATACGGTATTACTGAGGCTTCGAAGAGTGGTAGAGCCAACAGCATATCCACATTCAAGCCACTCATGACAGCAGCCATGGAGGTAGGGGCAGGCAGACTGGGCCCAAGGATGGAGCCTGACACCAGCTGGAGCTCACTGTGAAAGAGGCTCAGCATCTGCCAGCCCTGTCCTACCTTCAGAACACTCCATTTTAAGACATCAGGAAATACCAGGCTCAATCCAGGGCATCTCCAGGATCGATGCCCTGGACTGGGAGATAACCCTGTCTAAAAGAGCTGTTGCCAATTAGTGTAGGCAATACTGTGCTAGATGAGTCAAAGGCACTGGTGGAGGAAGAGGAGTGGGGGGGGATCACACCGTCCCCGGCAGCGCGATCCCGGTGGGGTACCATCGTGGCTGCCCCTCCCCACCCCCACTGGGTGCCACGCCCCTGCAGGCAGCGTGCCACGCAACCAGGACATGTGCCATGCTCCCGGGATGCGCGCCAGCCCTGCCCCCACCTGCTCTCCGCCCCCCGATGCTGCAGCATGAAGCTCTGCCACTGGTCAAAGGCAACTTCCTCACTAAAATCCCACCCAGGAGAATCTGTCAAAATTTCCTCACCCCTTTGATAATGTTCACCACATTTTCATTCCTTATTATGTAATGGAGAATGGACCAAAAAAAATAATTGTTTGGTGGAAGGGGGAATCAACACAACATTGCTGAAAATGTCCTGCTTGTCTTCTACAAACAGCCCCCTCTTTTCCTCCCTGAATTTTCATTAAAATCTCATCTTTTTTCAAGGACTTTTGCCTGTAATTGCTTTGTCAATGTCTTACATTTGTGTAATAAAATATCCTGATTAAAATGCAAGCAAGCAAGCAAGGAAACAAACAAAACCCGCCACCCTGTTCTATAACTTGATGGACATCTGAAATGCTTTTTTAAAAAGATCATGGTGACATAGAAAGATGGGACGTTTCCCCATAGAACATCTTGTAATCTTGAAATGTTCCTCTATTCATGTTATCTTTCTAAATTAGATTATACATTATTTAGGCGAAAGCCCACATCTTTTTCTGAAGGCCTGTACTTTTTTCCACAATGCTTCTTCATTAACATCTTAGTTGCACTCTGCTTCTGGAAAGGGTGGCTGAGTAAATAATACTTACTGCTTGCATATTTAGTCTGGGACTTTGAAGTTATTTTTCACATTAAAAAGACATACAGGATGAAATCAACCAAGTTATTTAAAATGATGAATGTCTATTTGATCAAGAATGACTAATCATCCTTAATCACTCAATTATTAATGATTCGTGATTTTAGTCATTCCTAATCAAACCATTAATTATGTTTCATTTTCCCCCATTGTGTTGGGTGGTTGTGCGTGTTTTCTTTATTGTATGTAGCACATTTATTTATTTATTTATTTGATTGATTGATAGACAACTTGCTCATCCCAAGTGCTTACAGAACTATGTAAGATTTTGCATTGAGAACAAGGGGGGTGGGGCTGGATAGCCTTCCATTTGTTCTTCTTGAGCAGAGTATGTGGCCAGAGTATCCTTCCTTTCTTATACAACCACCTGCGTAGTCCTTGAAATATGAATTGAGGACTCTTCCCTAGGTCCCCCCACCTAATGAAGTGAGGTGCATGGTTTCTATGGGGAGGGCCTTTTTGGTGGTGGCACCCCATTTGTGGAATGCCCTCCCCAAAAGGCTCACTTGGAGCCTATTGGATGGCCTTGAAGTGCCAGGTAAATACTTTTGTTATTCCCTGAATCATAGTGGGTATATCTAAATGGTGTGTTAGAGTTTAGCAGGAATCCTTTCTCATTCTTTGTTGGTTTTATGTTGCGTTTAAATTGTTTTGCGTAAGCTTTAGATGCTTACGTTGGTTTGTTGCTGCTGTGATTTTTATGGCTGTTTTAATGCTTTTACCGTGCGAGATTTTGAGAATATTTATTAAAGTTTTCAATAATAATAATACAATAAAAAGAAAAAGAAAAAAGAAAAGAAAAATAACAAAAATACAAAAATGAAAATAATTAAAAGCACACAAAATTTCCATTAACTTATTTCCCAGACCTCCTCATACCTCCCTTTTTTGTATTCCAATTCAAATTGTTAGTTCAGCAAATCCTTATCAATAAATTTTAACCTAATTATAAACCTTATTTTCCATATTCTCTTAGGGCATTACAGCTGGGAACCACTTAGTTTCTATCCAACATCATTCTAACATTCATTAATTTTGCAATATTTCTGTAAATAATCTTTAAATTTCTTCCAATCTTCTTCCGCCGACTCTTCTCCCTGGTCTCGGATTCTGCCAGTCATTTCTGCCAATCCCATATAGTCCATCACCTTCATCTGCCATTCTTCCAGAGTGGGTAGATCCTGTGTCTTCCAGTACTTTGCAATAAGTATTCTTGCTGCTGTTGTAGCATACATAAAGAAAGTTCTATCCTTCTTTGGCACCAATTGGCCGACCATGCCCAGGAGAAAGGCCTCTGGTTTCTTCAGGAAGGTATATTTAAATACCTTTTTCATTTCATTATATATCATTTCCCAGAAAGCCTTAATCCTTGGGCACGTCCACCAAAGGTGAAAGAATCTACCTTCATTTTCTTTGCATTTCCAACATTTATTATTGGGCAAATGATAAATTTTTGCAAGCTTGACTGGGGTCATGTACCACCTGTAAATCATTTTCATAATATTCTCTCTTAAGGCATTACATGCCGTAAACTTCATACCTGTGGTCCATAACTGTTCCCAGTCAGCCACCATAATGTTATGTCCAACATCTTGTGCCCATTTGATCATAGCAGATTTCACCGTTTCATCCTGAGTGTTCCATTTCAGCAGCAAGTTATACATCTTTGACAAAATCTTAGTTTTAGGTTCTAACAACTCTGTTTCTAATTTTGATTTTTCCACCTGGAAGCTACCGTGCGAGATTTTGAACAACATTTGTGTGTGTGTGTGTGTGTGTGTAATGTTTGTGTAAACTGCCCAGAAAACTAAGCTGTATGGGGAGTATACAAATAGAATAACTAACTAACCCTGCAATCTTACGGCTCTGGAAGGCTGCCCCAGGGGCTGTAGGAAGCATCTGATCTCACTTGCTGAAGAAAACAGAGATCTGACCTCAGAAAAGTTGAAAAGCTTCAGAGAGGTTTATCTGCCCACATGAAAGCCTCCATGGCCCTTTGCCCTGCCCAAATTAGGCCTTTGCCTGTGGATGTTGGAGCCAAAATCAGGCATTCTGGAGGTGGATTAATCAGGAGGAGCCATAGCTCTCCTAGTTCCTTTCAAATGCCTCCAAACCAGGGAAGAAACTGTGCAAGCCTTGTATGGAATATGCTGAATTTCCTTTCCAGTGTTCCCAATGGCAGGGGAATAGTTGTGTCTGGGGGGGGGGGGTAACGACTTTAAAAAAAAAAAATGGAGGAGTGTGGTGGTGCCTATCTATCCCTTACTTCAGAACTTTGGCTATTACAGTTCAGTGTAGAATCACAGACATGTACAGTCAGAAGGGATCCCAAGGGCAACCTAGTCGAATCTCCTGCAATGCAGGAATCACAGCTAAATCACTACAGTTTTTGTGATGATGTGATTTTGTGACTTCCAACTGTGCTTCCATCTTCCGGACCATACCTTTTAGACTGCACCCCCAATGAATCTGTGACAAAGAAGGGGGGGGGAAATTAGATGGTTCAGGGAATCTCGTGCCATGTTCCAGGTCAGAATGATGTATACATGGATCAGGCATCCATATGTATATCTCTTGTTGGACTGTCCTGTGCAGGCATAAAAGACTGGTGCCAGAGGATCTTCCCACTTCCTACAGCTACAGAGCTGTTTGTGCCATTTCATTTGATTACACAGTAGTCCCAATTAGATGTTCAGGGTGTTGACATCAATGATAAATATATCCTGCCCCCTTTCCTTCCTTCAGTCATGGTGTCCTGCTTTACATATAACATTCATACCTTTCAGTCCTATATTTAGCATTCATACCATATCCAAAAGAGGGACGCGGGCAGCGTTGTGGGTTGAACCACAGAGCCTAGGGCTTGCCGATCAAAAGGTCGGCGGTTTGAATCCCTGCGACGGGGTGAGCTCCCGTTGCTCGGTCCCTGCTCCTGCCAACCTAGCAGTTCGAAAGCACAGAGTGCAAGTAGATAAATAGGTATCGCTCCAGCGGGAAGGTAAATAGCGTTTCTGTGTGCTGGTCTGGTTCTCCAGAAGTGGCTTAGTCATGCTGGCCACATGACTTGGAAGCTGTACGCCGGCTCCCTTGGCCAATAAAGCGAGATGAGCGCCACAACCCCAGAGTCGTCTGGACCTAATGGTCAGATATTTCTAATTGATAATGTTAATGTTTGTTTTATTTTCTGGAAACTGCTTCAAGGTTTTGTTTACAATCAAGTGGTTTACAAATGTTGTTAAATAAATGAATTAAAACACCTTCCTTTCCCCTTTAATTTTTAGCATTTTATCACAATGGGGTGCGATTATGGATGTAAAAATACAGCCAATACATTTGTTATAACACTTTTCTTCATATTATAGCTGGCAGGTAGTTCAAATAAAGGTTTCTACCGATGCAAAAATTTAATACATTAAATTAGATCAAAAGTATGTTTGCTTGACTAAGACAAGGTATGTTGAATACATCCAGTGAGATAAAGAAAGATGCAAGAGATGAGAATTTCATCAAAACAAATTTGCCTGATTAAAATGAGTATTTGCTTAAGCTTTGTGGTACTCCTAAGGCAGCAGTTTTGCCTGCCTTATACTTGGAAGTACAGCAAGCTAAATCCATGCCATTATTCCTAGTAGCACTTTTTGCATCTAAGGTGTCAAGCCAGGCAAATTGTCCTTCAGCTGCGATGCTTTCTAGAGCGGGGATTTAGTAACAGAAATCCTGGCTGTCTGGAGCTTCATGCTGGGTTGCTCCCATGTTTAAAAGAAGGTTGAAAATATTTGTATAACAAACAACGGAGACATAGGCTGTGTGAACAATCAATCATGCATATGTCAAAGCCACTGGCAGGGTCTTCTGAAAACAATCTGTACTTTTTTATTGAAGGGTTTAAGAAAGATTACACAGCAACCAACACACCATCAAAGCTTCAAGAACAAATCAATGTATGGCTTACCTCCCAAGGTCTGTCCCCAGGTTTTATTGTAACTGACAATGGAAGTGATGCCGTAAAATACCATGCATTGTTGCTTCCTTGCTGTTCCCACATGACGTTCTTTATCCTTGACATGCTGCATCACTCAAATCAATGGAGGGTGACATTGAGGCCCCTCAGATCGCTCCTTCCACTAGTCTAAGCTCCCTCACCCACCCACCCATTGCTGTCACAGAGCTTGCACCCATTAATCTTTTTTGTGACTTAATTTTAAAACAGCGATTTGCTTTATTTTCTCAAGGATATCAAAAGCGGTGTAGCCTCATTTATCTGATTCACACAAGGAACATCCATAGCATTAGAGGTTATGCAAGTATGAAGGCTATTTGCATACAGCTCGTCCTTCCCTTCTCCAGCCACTAAAACAGCTAGAGACTGAGAGCAGCCTATCTTACATATTCCAATGTAACTTTGAAGGCATGTATAAAACTCCTGGGACTTTCTCCCCTTACAGGCTTAAGGAAGCCTGGGCCTTATCCCTCAACAAGTACCAACTGGAAGGAGGAAATTAAATGTACTGGGCTAGATTTGAGACATAGTTTTGTCTCTTGACATAAACAATGACTAAGTTAAATTATTTCCGGAGGACTAAAGCACAACTTACTTAGGCTAGAATTCTAGCCCCCTTGATGGCTGGGCATGGGTTAGTATGCTGCTCAATCCCGCATCTAGGAGACCAACTAAGTTTGTTCTTGGTATGAGTTTTCGTGTGCATGCACTTCTTCTGAAGCTCATACCAAGAACAAACTTACTTGGTCTCCAAGGTGCTACTGGACAATTTTTTAATATTTATATATATATATTTCTACTGCAACAGACCAACATGGCTACCTACCTGAATCTAGTCCCCTGTCTGTTGGCAGAGAAAAGCACTGCTGGTGTGCTGTGATGGGTTGAAGGGGTGGGGGTCTCCAGTATAGCCTAAGGTTACCAAACGTCCCTGCTGTCTCCTAGCAGCTGCAGCCAATAGGGGGATTCAGATATGACAGGAGCACTGCTGCTCTGCTATTCTCCAGCTAGGATTGCTGTGCCCATCTGTATTCAATATTTTACTTTCTGCTATGTTATGGGTTGTTATGTACAATGAGACAATGAGCTGGTAATATGACTTGCTATGAACTCAAATAAAAAGGGCATAGTAAAGCTTTAATTATCTCAGCATAGGAGACAGCAAAAGATATTCATCACTTGGAAATCTCATTTTTTATATCTGCCTACCTCCCCCTCTCATTTGCTGCAGGAAGCTCGAGATGGGCAAACACTGGAGCTTTATCATGTTGTCTTCACATGACTAAATTGGGTCTATTGGTTCAAGTCCACTATTAGATAGCTAAACAGACAGACACAAATAGAATTTAGTTTCAGTTGCTAAAGGTGTTACTTAAAATGCTTTATTCAAAAAGCATTACCAAGGCAAATGCAGGTTCTAATATTTAAACCCAGTCCCCAGTTTTGATTATTTAATTTCTCTTCTTTTCACTTGATTTGTGATCTTTGGCTTGTGTCTGAGAACAAAAAAAGAAAAAGAAAGAAATACAGCCTTGTTAGTCTAAGCAAAGCTTTTACAAGTTCCCTATTTGCCAAAAAAAGAATTGCAGAATCATGTTTTCAGTGACAGCTCAAATCAAAGCCCACAAAGTATATTTCCCAAGATGCACCTGATTCTGCTGTTCTGATGTATTTCAATCACTTATCTCTGGAGAACTGTCTTTTTTCCTCTTGACAAATTAGGTAACTTGACAAAATTGATTTAAGATCTCTGCTGAGTACTTCCCATGAGACATTCCTGTTAAATTTAGGAGACTCTTGGCTGATCCAGGCCCAGGAATTGTCCGTAAGTGAGCTGGTTTGTTTTGAAGTGTGCATACTGAGACTCTCCCTCACACAGGAATTTGTGCTTTTTAAAATACTGAAGAAAAATAGATACTGAAGAAGGAGAATGCTCAGTATTTTGCTGATAGATGAATGGCATAGTCTGTGTGGCATTTTTAGCCCCCAATGCTAGGTGGAGGATATTGTGGAGGATACAAAATGTTGTCCAGACTTCCAACACTTTGTGTGTGTGTGTGTGTGTGTGTGTGTGTGTGTGAATCTCTTAAGAAAGAATTCCCAAATCTGAGAAATTGTTGAAAAAAGTTTGTATCCTGCATCTGTTTGCTCACATGGCCCTCCAAATGTCTTAACCTACAAATAGTATGGAGTATTTTGAGAGGCTGCACACACCTCTAGGTCAAATTGATATATTTTATAGTGGCTAAATTTCACTGATTTAAGAGAACGTTTCTGTTTATTGTTGCTGTTGTTGTTACATCAGTGTGCAGGGTACTTTGCAGAGTAAAGAAGGCTGGATCCCTGCCCCTAAAGGCCAACAATCTAAAATCTTACACAAAGGAAAAGTGGAAGTGGAGACAGGTGTAAACAGCTTTGAGGAAAAGGGCAGCTTTGAGGGGATTTGAAGTAAAAGAAGTGGCATCACACATTGTGGAAGATACTACAGCGGGGGGGGGGGGACGTATATCTTGCAGTATAATGTTGTTGTTGTTGTTGATAACATATTTACCTCGCTTTTGGTTGGAATCCAGGACCCAAGTTTGGCGCAAGTAATCTTTGGTGAGAGAACCCCAGCAAAGATATAACATTAACAAAATACATGGTGAACCATTTCCCCTCTGACTTATTTGGAAGGCATTTGGTTTGAATTGATGTGGAAAAGCTGAAGGTTCAATCTTATATAGTTCAGTTTAGCATGGTGAGCTAGTATGCTAAAGTGCTAGTGAATCTCTCTGTCTGCTTGTATTTTCACAAGGTTTACTTCTAAGACCAGAATAACTGTATTATAGTAGAGTAGATCATGGTGTACCGACATCTCTTAAATAATAATAATAATATCTTTATTGTCATTGCCCCCTCTCGGGGACAACGAAATTACTTCGTTGTGTAGTAATTTCGAAACGACAAAATTCAAAATTACGAAATTTCGAAACAACGAAATTAAAGTTTATGTAGCTAGTGTGTGTGCTTGTCTTGTGTCATGTGACAATAAACACTTTAGACTCTAAACTGAACTGAATGGGTAAGGAGTTTTCTTAACCAGGAACTCTGGAGAAAGCTGACTATTGGAAAGCAGGAAAACTCTGGTGTTCTGCTGAAAACTCTGCTGGAGCTGTGCATGCTCTTCTGATCACACTGGCTGAAATGTGGAGTAATACCAACAACAGAGGATGGGCCCAAGTCTCAGGTTATGGGCCAACTGACGTCTACAACTCAAAACAAGGTGGTCCCTAGGCTTCATTTTTCACATCTGAGGCAAGGCTTAACCACATCCTTTAGAAAATATGCTTGGGAGCCACAGTGTAGCTTAGTCTTCCGGATGAGATGTAAAACCAGACTAATTGTGGTAGTTACAAACCTCATTAGTCATTATGTTCTTCATGAAACAGCAGAGGGCTTTGCCATTGTGTTCTGACCAAATGTCAACATTAGCACTTGTGTTCCGACTCCATAAATAACTGCTTAATGTTTAATTTGAAAAAGTGTTCTTTGCTTCACTGCTTAGACCATAGAGCAAGGTTGATAGATGAAGTTAAACTTCATCTATCTAAAAATGGCTGTACTTCAAGCTTGGATGACATTCTTAATGTAGATGAAGCAGGGATGGGCAGGGGACAATGGGAATTTCAACTGACCAACAGACCTTGCCTAGAATAAGTTTGGCTGCTATTTTGCCCAAGATTATTCCATTTCAGCTTCTCATTAAAGCCTGGGTCCCATTTGGCCAGTCTCCTTTTCTTTTACAAGCTTCCTAGCCTCACAGGACAAAGCCCCAGTTATGGTTTCTTGGTTTCTGAAATACTGATTTCTGTGAAGGGTGCCTTCCTCACTATTGGCTCTCTGAGCCATTACCAGCCCCTCAATCATCAATATATCTGTCACTTTGCACAATGGCTGCTCCACATTACATGCAACTAGCTGTTCCTTCTGTCAATTTAGAATGAGGAGAGATTGGCTGGGTTCTCATAGTGGCCACATTCACACCATACATTCACCGCAACTCAGAGTTCCTTATGAAGAGGAATTGATAGTTAAACAGTGCTGAGAATTGTAGCTCTGTGAGAAAAATGTTGGTCTCCCAACAACTCTCAACATCCTTATTCTCATTGAAATTACAGTGGTACCTCAGTTTTCAGATGTTTCCATTGCCAAGTGTTTCGGTTTTTGAACATTCTTTGGAGGTTGAATGGCTTCCACTGCATGTATCTGTTGTTTTTCACAATTTTCTCTATTGAATTGGCAGGCCACCCTCTGCTCATTGGTTTTCTAACGTTTCGGAAGTCGAATGCTCTTCCGGAATGGATTATGTTCGAAAACCGAGGTAGTTACTAACTTGTCCCATTGATTTCATTGGTGAGACTAAAGCTCCATACTTTATCTGCTTAGAGTAGACACAACCTACAAATTTACTAAGTCTGAAGTGAGTTCAGTGGGATCATTATTACTATTATTATCATATGCACATACTACTTAATGCAAAAATATGTAAACATTAAAATATGAACAACATACTTAAAACTAAAACAAAATACGAAAACATTTATAAACATCTATAAATAAAACATGTGATAAACAAGCCAGTTAAAATAGCACAAGAATTAAATCAGGACACGTAGGCCAAAAGATCAAGGGAATGCTATCAGAATGCCAGTACGGGTGGGGCCTCACTTATTTCAGCAGGGAGTCTAAGAATGACAAAGTATGAATCCAACCCATTATTCCTTGCTGCCTGCAAAAATGCAGGAGATTATGCCTTCACAAATACACAGATATAGAATGTCATATGCACTGCTCCATGAAAAGCAGGAAAATAGCAAGGCTGTATCATATCAGCTCCTCTCACTTCATGAAGATATACATGTTGACACCAGTATCTTTTCAAGTACTCAAGTCTTTGTGCAAAAAGAGGGACTTTATTCAATTACCTATCATACTACCTTTCTGTTCATAGTTATTCTTATTAGTATTCTTGATGAGCTTTGAATGACTGAAGCAATTAAAATATATTAATATATCCCACTTTCTTAGGGAAATGATCGGATTTTAGTACTGGTCTTTTTTTTAAAAAAAGTATTAAATAACCTGAAATTTTTCACTGATGACACTAGACGATTTCCTTTATTTTCTTTATGAAAGCACTTAGTCATTCACAGTATGACTTGAGTCAACAGAAGGATTTTGGTCTGTGCCCTAAGAGGGAAGGCAATTTTTGCCCATTTCCCTCTGCAACCCCCATGCCATCTTTCACCCGTTCCCCAGCTCTCAGGTGCTCATGCTGGGT
The DNA here is from genome assembly GCF_964234715.1 of Podarcis melisellensis. NCBI lineage: Eukaryota > Metazoa > Chordata > Lepidosauria > Squamata > Lacertidae > Podarcis > Podarcis melisellensis. Next base: position 53,390,457 of record NC_138528.1, read on the forward strand.
GGGGCCACTGGGAGTGCAGTGGGGAGAGTATTTGGCAAAAGTTCTCTCTTCTCTTTTCCCATTTGTGGACACATCCATTGGATCAAAAGCCCTTCCGTGAATATTAGGGCACCAGTTGAAGCCCACTCATTATTTGTAACTTTGGTATCTTAAGAATTCTATTTTTGTTTGTTTGCTTGCTTGCTCTTTAGTTCTTGGGGTGCCATCTGATAAACATTCAGGCCCCACAGAAATTAGTGAAGCATGCAAAGATCTTTTATAAGACAATTTAAGTCTATTTAACTTTTGGTTTTTCTTCTTCTCTTCAGAAATGAATTTCTCTCATACAAAAGATCATGATGGCTTAAAGATATGGAGGCCAAAGAAGATGTCATTTGACTGGATATGCTGAATATTGTGTGAGTGTACTGCTTAATTGCTTCATAGTGGAACTTCTGCTGTCAATGTTGGTTAGCAAATGCATTTTGGTTTTCATCAGAAAGATACCCTACTGTGCATTCCTAGTTGATGTCAGCTGTCAAATTAACATGAGACCAAGCCATATATAGCAAGGCTAGGACCACATGCTCATTTTCCCCCAACTGTGATTTGCGAAAGTACTTCCTAGAAGTCAGGCTGCTCTTCAAACTCATGAGTTCCAATGGCCGTTCACTGGTAAATGAGAAGTTTAACCTTTTTCTTCTATGCCTAGCATCTTGTGGTGTCAAATCTCCAAATTGCTTTTTGAAATCAGTGGAGAGTAAAGAGATGTTTTGGAATTCCGGAGGCTTCTGAAAAGGTGTGGGGAAGATTTTCCATAGACTTTTGTACATCTCCACCCATATATTTCCATTGTGCTTTATTCTGTAGCTTCGTAAGATAGGTGTTTTGTGCTGGGCTAGGTCACTGCAGTGCTTTGAGAGAGCACTTAACAACAGAAAGCCACAAATCTCCTTTAGTACATAATTAAAATGTCCACCTTCAGAGAAGATAAATAACTGACATTTCCAAAGAAAGACTTTTGTACTTCCATAAGAAGGGTGTTTATTATTTCTCAAATCTCCGAGTATACCAGCTAAACTGTTTTGTACTTCTTGAAATGTTGGTTTTTAATACAATCTAACATTGTAATTTTATGTATATAGTGTAGCTTGCTTCTTTGAGAGGACTTTGTCTAGAAATGTGGTCTATAAATATATAAAGAAAAGAAAAATGAAATGAAATGAAATGAAATGCAGGCAACCAGAGAAATTATGGAGGCAGAATGTCTGGATGCTTGTATTACTTTGTTTTTTCTCTCTGGGGGTTTTCCCCTCCGGAATTAGTTTGGATATAAACTGAGAATGCCACTCCGCTGAGCCTTGAATGTGCCATCTGCTTTGGGAAGTAGGAGAGACTTCTGGGTGGCTTTAGTTGGCCTGTGTCATGTATCATAGGACAGCCAATGATGGGTAGTGTCGTGTGCCTTTTAATCCCTGCTCTCTTAATCCCTGGCACAGCCCCCCTTCCACCCTTCCCTTTGCACAGTGGGCTTCATTGCTCCCTGCCTTTTGGGGAGCCAAGGGGTAAGTTTTTGTTGGTTTTGAGATTGGTTTTCCCTGTTCTCCTTTTTCACCTACTTCATACTATATGATTGACTAGGATGTGGTATTCCTTGCTGCCTAGGCTTTCTGTGGTCTCTCCTTTTGTCACAGCTGGCAGGTTGGGCCAAACAGAGTAGGGTCTAGAGCTACTTTAGATGAGCACTTGAAGGCATCATCTGGGTGAAGAGCTGCCTTGCAACACTGAATCTTAATGCTGCCTGGCTTAGTGTGGTTAAGGAGAGTAACCTCACTTGAATCCCAGATGCTTCTTCCCGGTGAACACTGTCCAGTGGGGAACAGCCAAGGATTCAATCTGCTTGCTTTTAAAGCTGGCTAACAATAAAGGCTACACATCAGCCACTTTATGAATCTGTGGACTGGAGCCTGGGTTTGATGGCCTGGGAATCAGATTCAGAGGCTGAACCTGAGGAATCCCAGCCTGCACAGGAGTCCCCGCCTCCAGAACCGGCTGAGCCGGGGCTGGGGCTTGAACCTGAAGGGCCCTCACCTGTGCAGGATCCTCAGGAGCAGACACCAGCTGAATCTTCTCTGGCTCTGGAGATGATCGAGGACCCATTGCTTGCAGGTGCTCCACTCTCAGCCCCGTCAGGGGAAGGTGAGGTTGCCTCTGGGTTGAGTAACCCTCCAGCCTCTCCTGAGCTGCAGAGGCTGAGGGCAGAGAGGCGGAGGGAACTAAGTTCTCGCAGGAGGAGTGCTCGCCTCCAGGCCAGGAGAGGCGAGTCACCTGTGGACCGGGGCCGCTCTATGCCTCAGAGGAGATAAAAGCCAGCCAGCCCAATCCCAGGTTGCGGGAGCAACATTGTTGGTAACCTGTTCCTGACGACACCCTGTCCTGCTCTTCTACCAGAGTTCCTGACCTCACCCGACTCCTTGCCTTGGACCCCGACTCAACCTTGAACAGCCCCCATACCACGCCCCCAACCTCGGACTGGATTCGGACCACGCCACACAGTAACCCACCGGGACCAGCACACCGGCGGTGTTGTCCATCTGAGAAAGTAAAGTCTGGGGCACCTAGAGTTAGTCAACCTCACAGGGGGATAATTAGTTTTAATTCATGCTCCTTGCAGATTCATGCTTACTTATTAGTAAATCTGTGGTTTTATACCCCCCAAACAGTTCTCAGTATCTTATTCATTGGCATGTGGCAAAGATCTAGGATTCTCACATGTTTCAGTGTGATGTCTGCCTTTGTTGCAGGCACCTTAGGGTTCTGTGGTTTTGGTTTTGGTTTAAAAAAATCTCCTAACCTCAAAGCATTAGTCTCTATCACAGAACTGTTTCTCAGTAGACATCCATACATCTAGGAAAACTCAAGCCTTTTACTTTTTAAAGGGCATCGCAGACCAAGATTGATGATAATTAATAAAGCTTAGCAAAGAAAATTATAAAGGCCCCAGATAATCAGTGGAGTGACCTGGTGTCTGATCAGTTCTTCTCCCCAGAAATAGCATCATGGTGACCTTTATGCTGCAGGGATGCCACATATTAAACTACAGAGCCAAAGACAGGTTTAATCAAAGTGTACATCTCTTTTAGCACTGAGAACGTACTAAGTAATATTAATGATGTGCACAGAGGTATTGCACTAATACACAAGAGAAGGACAAGAGGCTTTTTGCTCTAGCTTCTACTCTAGCAACATCCCAAGTGATGCTGTCCTGACGTTGCAAAAGCATGTTTAACATTGCAGATCCTGTTTGCCAAAAAGTTGGATGGGTTTGCTGAGAGCCAAAACCTGTTTCATACTGAGAGTTCTCAGATATTCTGCTCTGGGATGAATGAATACTACAATTTTGGTGTCTCACTTACCATGTCTGGATTTTGAATGAATGCCTAATTCTGTCATTTTGATGTCCTTTGAGGACATTTATTGAGGACATTGAGGATATTTATCTATGTATTCCCAAGCAAGCTAGAAAATGTGCTGCAGAGCCCTGTGCACATTGTTGCTTATCATTATTTGTTCCCTGCAACTTTTAAAGGGTAGTTGTGTTAGTTGGTTGCAGTAAAAATAACTAAGAGTCATCTGGTGCCTTAAAGACTAATAAATTTATTGTGGCATGAACTAGAGCCTACTTCATTGTATGTCTTGAATTGTATAGTCATTTGGCACCACTATTTCAAATTCCTTCTTTAAAACTATGTATTGTCTAAGCAACACTATATTACAGTTGGGAATGGGAACCTATATTCCTAAACCATGATGAATCATTGTGTGCACCATGATGTAGTTGACTCTGGGGCAACTGAAATGTCCTTAGTATGGTGCACAAGAAATTGACCTAGGATATCCTAGTTTTTGCGTCCCATGTTCTCACCCATATTCCTTTCCATTCCTATACAAGGTTTCGTATTGCTGCTGCAGCACACAGAAGGTGTTGGTTCTTGTTTGTAGAGTAACATCAACCCATTTGACTGCATTAGTGGGGTTTTCTGAATCTGCCTGTGTCATCAGGAGAGTGACACAGGCGGTGGTGATGTGATGGCATAGCAGACCTTGTGTCTCTTTCTATATGCCTGTTTGCAGATGCAGTGACAAGCAGGATTGAATTAGCTATTCAGTCTCCGTATCAATAGCTAAATGCCCTTGCTGCATGTGGCTGGCTGGATGCCACATACCTCACAAAGTGCCCAAAAGAGAAAGTTTGCCCACACCTGCTTTCCTAATAAGGCCTTAAGGGAATGAAGTACCAAAATGCATTTATACATATTTCACATAGAATGAAATGCATAATGTCCACACACTTGAAATGAGAGACCTGTCTGGGATTTTGTCATATGTGATACAAATTCTGCCTGATACCATGTAAAGATCATATTGATTACCAATACAAAGAGATAGCCTTTCATTTACAGGATATACAAGGCTCAGCAACTTTTTTTTCTATATCCATAGGCATATTTTGATTTGTGAACAAGTGGTGTGGGTGCTATCTGACACAGCTCTTCCCAGATCAGTAGCCACAGCCCCCTGAAAGACATTAAGTACACACAGACACTGCTTTCCCAAGGGATATGCATAAAAGTTGTATCCCATAAAATTAATCTGAGCCTTGAAAAGTATATAGAGCTGAAAGGAGAAGTGGGAAATGGTGTCACTCTTCCAACTTCCTTCTTCAATTCTATCTACTTTTCAAGAGGTGAAAAGGTAACCATCTCACCACATCATGACCAAAAGGGCAGCTAGCGTGAGCTCAGAGTTTTTGCGAGTAATGATGGAAGACCTCATGGGTATCATTGTGCCCATGGGCACTGCATTGGCAACCCATGCCATAATAGATCATAACCAGATCTGCAGAAGGGAATGGATTTTCCCCTTTCCATGATGGGCACAAATGTGAATGGCATGTCATCGTTGATTTTGCTATTTTACATTGTTTCCATTGATTTATTTTACTTTTATTGTATTTTTCTTTTGTATTAACATGCTGTTCAATACCCTGCAAGCTTTTGGCCAAAGAGCAGTATATAAATATACTTCAACAACCTATTGAAGATTTAAATATAAATCTTCAACATTCAACATACTTCAATGAGCTCAAAATTCAATGTATTTCAGTTAGCTCAAGAGTGCCTATATTTATAAAGTGCTGGCTTTGTATGTCCCTTATTTTACACATCACCGGTCCATAGTACATTTGGTATGGCAGTCTAATTGATATCTAATTGATATCAAGTCTAATTGCATCTGGGATTTATAAAGTCATTAATTACGCTGATGTTGGGAAGAGACATGATCCAGAAAACATATTATATGTTACTTTTTTGTCTTCAAAATCATGTGCACCATATGAGAAACAGTCACTCTGAGCCTGCACGTTCGTCTTGTAAGAGCAATTTTCTAATTAAAATAAGGTTACCAGATTTTTTTCAAAGAATCCGGGGACACTTTTTTTTCTTGAAAAGAGAAAAAATGTTATTTTTTTAAAAAAAAGTTGTTTATTTTTACAAAAATTAAGAAGTAATATCTTCTCTTTTGTGGTCTCCTCTGTCGCACAGCCTTCCTCTGGGCCCCGACTTGCTCTCTTGGAGTGCTAGCCACCGTGGAGTAGGCTCAGGTCGGGCCTGGGCTTGACCACGTGTCCTTGCCCTCCCGGTGCTTTCCTACCTCTCCTCCTCAGTGGCACGGCAAGGTTGGGGCTCCTCTCTTTTTTCTCCTTCCTCTTTCTCTCTCTTCCTTCTCCTTTTCTCCTCCTTCTTCCTGCTTTGGCCCCGGAGCACCGCTGGGCAGTCGGCTGGCTGGCCGAGTGCTCTCACTCCCGGCTCAATTTGGGTTGGGGGGGAATGGTTCCCCCAGTTGATGTGGCGGGCATCCCCAGTGCTCCCTTGGCAGTGGTAGCAGCAGCAGAAGTCTCAGCAGCCCGGAGCCAGCCTGGTAGCATAGTTGGCTCTGGCTGGCTTCAGGAGCTGCTCACTCCGCCATTTTGACTTGCCAGAAGTCCCCATATGATGTGTCTTGTGCCGATGAACCAATCACGCAACATTCATTCCCTACTAATAAATCTACAACACATAAAATATAAATCCAGGGACATTAAATGAAATCCAGGGACATTCCAGGGATGCATTTTGTCCGGGGGACAAATTTGTAAATCTGGGGACTGTCCCCGGGAAACCGGGATGTCTGGTAAAAATAAATTAAAAGGCAGCAAATGCTGCACTTGAACATTGTGAACTATTATTTACCATTTTGTATAAATGGGCAAAAACATAGCATAGAAATGTGCAACAATATGTTATAGCAACATGCACAAAAGCTTTGTTTACTGAAACTCCAACTTGCATGCAAAAACACCTTTTAGCAGTGGTAATAGAAATTACATTTCAATCAATATGCTCTTTGCTATTAATCTGTTTTTTTTTCTTTCATCTGAAGAGACCATAATAATACATTCAGCAAATCATACTGTTTAAAAAAGTAATTTGAAATAAAAGTGATTTTGAATCCTTGAATTCCAAGCACATATTTTTGGCAGGAGTAATTATATGTTCTCTTGCTACTAATGTATGGATTTATGCTTGCCTCCTGGATTCATAAGTGCTGGGGGGGGGGTGTCTTTTCTAACAAATAAAAGTATTTTTCTCCCCTGGAGAAAGGCATGATCCAGATCTGCTTTCTTCATTTGTAAGTGTGTACAGAATTTCAGCCATCTACACTTGACTAGCACTGAAATGTTTGACTGAAGTTAAAAGTAGCTTTAATTGATTTATCTGAGGAATCACTTAAACATTTCAGCCCTCATAAAGCCACAGGGGGGCTGTGGCTCCGGGTGCAGATTTCTGAGATGGCGCAAAACAGGCAACCTCACGCAAGTGCCCCCCCCCCCCCGTGGCGCAGCCCCGCACTCCTCTCCTAACATTGCAGGAAGCAACACTCGTGGAGAGGAGCATGAGGGCAGGCCGGGCTGTGCTGGGGTGATAGCATTGGGATGCCTGTTTCACACCCAAGTGCTGCGTCAGCTGGGTGGACAAGTAGAACTTGTACATGGAATTTAAAAATAGACAGTAAGTGCCTTTACTAGTGGGGCGAGCATTCCTTAAAAAAAACAACTGCCATTCTTAGATCCTGGAATTTTTCGGATCCTGGTGCCTTTGAGCGTGGGGCACCACAGGCAGCATGTGGTTGTTGCATCGTTCTTGCACCATCACCGCCCTTCTCGGATCCCAGCCTTGCAAGGCTGCTGGGGGTTGCTGGTGTGGGAACACAATAGGCCTTTCATTGCCTTGCCACTGCCTTCAGGGGCCCATCAGAAGCACCCACCTCCTGGGCGCCTAGGCTGCATGGGAGCTTTGGCAGCCACTGAGGTGCTGCTTGACAGGCTCTTGGTTCGACTTCCACTGGAGCTTCTGGATGCTGCCCCCAGGTGCCCCCAGCGCTCCTTGTTGCCAGCCAGCTGCAGGTTCCTCATAGTGGGAACCTGCTGAGGAGTGAGCCTCTCAGCTCGAGCCCAGACGCCTTCCCTCACGGGGCAGCTGCTGCTGCTGCCCTGGCCAGCTGGGCTCTGCCAAAGACAACGAGGGCAGAGCAGCAGCCGGATCTGGATCAGAGCATTATCTAAAGTCCCCAGCGCTTAATTACTTGAGTGATATCCTGAGTGATTTCTTGAGTGATATCCTGAGTACCACTTAGGTGGGTCATTAGGTGTGGATTAGTTGCTAAAGTCTTTGTGTCTTGACCTCTTGAACTTTGTGAAGAGTTTTTCTGAGAAGATGGCTGTACTGCACTTAGTTGTGCTCTGGCTTGGCTTCGTGTATAGGGGCGAGCTGTGGTTTTGTGGCTTGTGTCAGCCAGATCTGTGTAGGGATTGCAGGGGGGTGCAGCATCCGGAGGTGCCTCCATGGTTTGGCTACTGGATGGTGTCTGTAATTTATCTGTGGAGAGGGTCTGGGTTTGGGTCTGGTGTGGTTGATTGGTGATGGCGTTCTGTGTGCCTCTGGATCTGGTGTCAGTTTTTGTGGGGAGGGCTAATTTCCAGATGTCTGGCAAGCGGGATGTGTCGTCACGCTTGTTCATGTTGTGAGGGTGTTTCCTTGTCCAAGAAATCACTCAGGATATCCCTCAAGTAATTAAGGAACAAAAGAAGAAAAGGCACACTAGCCTGGGAACTTCCTCTCTGCCCAGAACATTGGAGGCTATACACCACACCCCCTCAACAGTATTTATAGGAACTCAAACACTGAGATCCTGCTCTGTTCCAGTAACAAGAAGCCGAAAGCACCAGCCTGAAGATGACGAGTGAGACCTCATCGAAACGTCGCCTAGACACCCCAACTTTTACACGGGAAGACACCCGAGGACACCAAAACCTGCATATATATATATATATATATATTCAGTTGCATACAATGAAGCGGACACTGGATCACTTCAGTTCTTTGTGGAACAACTTGGACAAGCTTTGCCACTAGCTTTCTCAAGGCAACATAAGTGAAATATCTGAAATACCATGTTAAGCTTGGAAGTAGCAGACCTCAGCATAGTTCCTCCGCTAATCATCAGCGAGTGCCCTCAATCATGCCGACATGCTTTGCTTTTCATGAACTGTATATCAAAGCAATGACAGAGGGCATTTTTTCCTTGTGGAAAGTGTGCTTTTCAAAGCACAGAGTTGGATGAACCTTATGAGATGTATAAAGGAATGATATCTTTAGAAGTCATGAGGATCTAGGCAACGAAGCCTAGAAGCTGGAGCAGACAAGTTGGTTTTCACCTGGAGGCCACTTTCAGTTGCTCCTTGTTCTTGCTGTTAGCTTGCTACACGGATCAAATATTTCTTCCTCTCTGATATAGTCTTCATTCTGTGTGTGTTCATGCAGAGAAAATGTATTGATCAAGTGGCATATTGGCTGACAGAATTGGCTTCTTTCATGCAAGCGATACCTGTAAGAAATTACTAAAAACATTGTCCATGTGAACATAGAAGACAGAAACATAGAAAGCTGCCTTATACCGACTCAGACCATTGGTCCTATTGTTTTGTCTCCACTGACTGACCTAGGCTCTCCAGGGTCTCAGATAGATTGATGCTTCTTGTTTGCCTGGATGGAGAACAAAGAGGGGTGCTTAAAGGCAAGGAAACTTGAATATGGTTACAACGATTCACATTCATTGCTCTGATTTGATCTCTAAATGTGGCCACTGTTGCCTCTGGCCCCACCCACCAGTGGCATGTAGCCCTGGAAGGTTGATCAGAAGGGAACATGGCCCTCAAGTTGAAAAAGTTTCCCCACCCCTCCTCTGTCATAAAGATTCTAGATTCAAAGTATTGAAAAGAGCTTGTGCAATGGTCTTACTTGAGAAGCTGTGTAACTGGAAGAACCGCTTCAGGATTGTTATCACTTTTCTCATGCAATGCTCATCAAAAATAGCAGTTCGCGACAGAAGAGGCCATCTTCTAGCTGAAGGACACTGTTGGACCAAAGTAAATAGCAGCTCACACGATAGGATATTCTTACTTTTCCTTTCCACTGCAGTCTCCTGTAATTCCCAAAAACTCTTCCACAAGGCTAAGAGGGCCATCCAGCATGGTGTAGGATGTGTGTGCCACATCTGGTTGGTGTAGGAGAGGGGAACTGGCAGGAACTGAGTGAGTTACCTTGTCCAAACAGGTTTCCCAACTCTTCCAACAGATATTAACAGCATTCTAAGGGTCTGCAGTGAAGAGGAGAGGGTACAAAGTGACATCGCATCAGTCAATTTCTCACATAATTTGAATCCAACCTATTGTATTTGATCTTCAGTGTCTAGGCTACTATGATTTTCAATTGTCTAAATCCGTGAGTAACATAACATGTTCCTAGATAAGCAAGAAGCTGCCTTATACTGAGTCAGGTCATTGGACCATTTAGCTCAGTATTGTCTATTTTGACTGGCAGAGGCTTTCCAGGGTTTCAAAAAGGAGATATTCCCAGTCTTACCTTCTTATGTCCATGTGGTCATATCTCTCTCTCTCTCTCTCTCTCTCTCTCTCTCTCTCTCTCTCTCTCTCTCTCTTGCAAATTCCACACTAGACTTTTTTTTCTCAACAAAAATTTGTGTATAAACATTTTTTTTCTAACTGGAGTGGAATATTCCTTGTTTTTCATCATCTTCAGTATTCTGGGAAATCGTCATAATTGCATTTACCATTTTAGTCACCTTTCTCTCCCCTTCTTTCTCTTTGTGCAGTGACGTTTTCAGTGAAACGCAGTGGCTATTTTTAGTTGAGAAGATGAACATTCCAGGAAACTTCATTGACATTTCTTTTTAGGTCATTAAAGAAATGAAAAATGTTGATGCTGGTAAACTACTCACTCCAGAAAGGTCATAGAAAACAAGAGAACATGACCTGCACGCTCAATAATATATATATTTTTTAAAGTCTTCCTCATCAAAGGCAGTTTCAAGAAGCTCCATTTAATAGTAGAATATGAACCACAGTCCAACAATTTTAAGCATGTTTAAATCTATTTAAATCCAGTCGATTTTTCAGTCGATTTAGGACGAATCTAATGCGCTGAATCCCAAAATCACATTGGTTTTGCTCAGTCAGGTCAAGTTTTTGAGCTATGGCCACATGTGGTTTTTTTTTTTTACGTTTTTGTTCACATGTACGCTTGTGTGGAGCACTTTAGAAGAAGTTGGTGGGGGTAAAATGCCATGTCGAATAATTATTTTGATTGGAAATGATTATTTTAATGACAAGAAGTATTCAGGTCCGATAGTTCTGGGTGATTATGTCGAAAAGGGATCAGTTTGAAGTCATAAAACCTCGAAATCTTCCATAAATTAGTGCGGCTCCACAAATTGGTGGGATCAACAGAAAGAACTGGAGCAGCCTCAAGTATCCTGATCTTCAATCAGCACGTCGTCCTGTAGCTCATTGTGATGAAATTCCAGTGCCTATCTTCGGAGAACTTTCTGACATTAGTAATGAAGATGCCTCCACTGTTGAAGGACATGAAGAAGAAGAAGTGGTTCTTGAAGATGATGCTCCACATCCATTTTCCCAAAAGGAGTTGAATGATCTAGTTCGCGACCTCAGCTTGTCAAAGGACTCTGCCGAACTGTTGGCATCCAGATTGAAGGAAAAAAACCTCCTTTCTGACAGTGCTCACATCAGCTTCTTCCTCAACCGGCATCAAGAGTACCTCCATTTTTTTCTCAGAAGAGAAGGACTTGGTGTACTGTGCAGATATTGCGCAGCTTCTGCTCAAGCTTGGAGTGCCACAGTACGAACCCAAAGATTGGAGACTGTTCATTGACAGCAGCAAGTGATCACTGAAATGTGTTCTGCTACACAACGGCAAACAGTTTGCCTCTATACCCCTGGCTCACTCGACTACACTGAAGGAGAACTATGAAGCGGTGAAGTATGTGCTGGAGAAAATTGGTTATGATCAGCATAAGTGGTTTATTTGTGTTGACCTGAAGATGGTGAACTTTTTTTGGGGACAATGGTCTGGCTTCACCAAGTACCCATGTTTTCTGTGCATGTGGGATAGTAGGGACCGTGCTCAGCATTACACAAAGAAGGACTGGCCTGTGCCGGAGGAATTGGTGCCTTGCAAAAAAAGGAACGTCATCAACGACCCTCTGGTGGCCAGAGACAGAATACTCTTCCCACTGCTGCACATCAAGCTCGGCTGCTCGGCTGCTCGACTGCTTCACTTACTTGTGCCAGGCTTTTCCAGGATTGACCATGGAGAAGTTGAAAGCTGGCATCTTTGATGGTCCTCAGATCTGTCAGCTCCTCAGAGATCCAGAGTTCGGAAACTCAATGAACGAAGTGGAACTGGAAGCGTGGAAGGCATTTGTTCTGGTAGTGAAGAACTTTATTGGCAACAATAAGGCCAGAAACTACGCAGAACTTGTCAACAACATGCTGACTGCTTTCAGAAACCTGGGCTGCAACATGATCGTCAAGATGCACCACCTATTTTCACATATGGACCGGTTTCCTGAGAACCTGGGTTCAATGAGTGACGAGCAGGGGGAGAGATTCCATCAGGACATGAAAGAGATGGAGACCAGGTATCAAGGTCGCTGGGACGCAGTCATGATGGCTGACTACTGTTGGATTCTGAAGAGAGACCTCCCTGCCACTGAGCATTCCAGGAGTTCCAAGAAACAGAAGTTCAAGCCCTGAAGTTTGAAAAATGGTGAAGCAACATGCAATTTACGTGTACTTACCTTTATCAATGCCCACCATTCAGTCTACAGTAAACCTGACCTGATGGAGAGAAACGGATGCCATTTCCTGATTCAGCAGTGCAAAAATACCCTAAATCAGTTGTAGAAATCTAGACAACATTCAAAAAGTAAAAAATTGTTGCCCAGTGTTAAAAGGTTAAAAGCCTTTTGCTGAAAGCAGGTAGATGAAATATTCAACTTATATAGGTTGATAGTGGTTTCTATAGACTGGATTTCTTATCTCCACTGTACGTTACAGAATGTAGTGCATAAGCATTTTAGACAAGATGTGACGTTTTCAGCTTATTCAATATTTCTCTGTGTTTGTGGGAACCTTAAGGCAGGGTTCTGTTCACTCTGAACTGTTGGATGAGTCTAAATATGGTGGCAATGTATTGTTAATATGCATAGTTTAGTAGGCATTTTGCAACTCTTCTCAGCTCCGGATTGTTTCCGACACTCACTCGATATGTCTATGTAGTTACTGTAACTCATTAGCAAATGATGTTGCTAACAAGCATATTAACATTTCTAATACTCAATAGCCTTTTCGAAAGCAAGCCAGCTGCAGCCCGCCCCTTCCCCCAAATGAATCAAATTGTCTGGCATTCTGGCAACCTGTTATGCACAAAATAATCTGAGCAAGGTAAAGAGCTGGATCTGTTTCAGAAATGAATGGATGCTTGAAAAAAGCAAATATTCCCAAGGGGAGGTGGATGGCAGATGGTAGGACATGCAAATAAATTGGAAGCACTGTAAGTGTTAATCTGAAGGATTTTAATTATTTTTACAATTAAAGATAGGTATGGGTGATGGTGTTTTCTACAGCTCCTGCTGCCTTCACTTCCTATAGGTCCTAATAAATAGTTGCTCACATTTTTTCTACATTGAAGAACTATAGATTATTGTAAGGTAAAAGGTAAAGGATCCCTGGACTGTTAAGTCCAGTCAAAGGCGACTATGGGGTTGTGGCACTCATCTTGCTTTCAGGCCGAGGGAGCTGGTGTTTGTCCACAGACAGCTTTCTGGGTCATGTGACCGACATGGCTAAACCATTTCTGGCACATGGAACACCGTGATGGAAGCCAGAGTGCACAGAACTGCCGTTTACCTTCCCACCGTAGTGGTACCTATTTATCTAATTGCACTGGCGTGCTTTCCAACTGCTAGATCAGCAGGAGCTGGAACAGAGCACCGGGAGCTCACTCCATCATGTGGATTCAAACCGCTGACCTTGCAAGCGGCAAGCCCAAGAGGCTCAGTGGTTTAGACCACAGCGCCACCCGTGTCCCTTATAGATTATTGTACAAATTAAATGGAAGTGTGCTGTGCTGAGACCCACTCTTCAGTTTCTCAAAAGTTTTCTTTCCCTGCAGAAGAGGCTTCCTATTTAGAATTTATTCAGATTTTTGGCAGAGGCAAAATTCTTGAGCTTGGTTTATTGTTGCAAGATGGCCATGGGCTGTTTGTGTATTTTTATTTCCAGTTAACATATATCAAACACTCCATTGCCTCCCAGCTCCCCTGTTCTTCATGATCTGGAAAAAAACACCCATTGGGGGAGAAATTTCAAGACATCTTCTCTTGAGCTTTAATCTTTCTGACACTAAACATAAACTTATCGTACCAGCGGTTCTAGGATGCTCCACAACTATTTCAACATGAGATCAAACAGATCAACATAAGAAAGTGTGTGTGTGTGTGTGTGTGTGCTTGGAGTGTGTTGAAAATTCAAAACATATAAGTGAATATTTACAGATATTCAATTTTTAATGAGCCCACACAGCTGATTTTGCATTTGTACCAAAAGACAGTCTGGGGATCAAAATGTTCTGTGCCATTGAACAAAACTGCTATGTGGCATGAAGAATAAAGACCATAATGTGGAGAGGAGTTGGTACTGATTATAGATTAAGTTTCCTTTTAATTCTTCCAAGCTCTGTAATGATACTGTTTCAGGACTGGGTGCTGGAAAAAACACATGGGTAAATGGTAACTGGCAAACAGAGAGAGGGTTAACACATTTGTCCCTTTATCAAACTATCCTTTTCAACAGCTATCATTTGTCATTCCAGGAAGATGTTTTGTATCTTGGCTGACCACTGCAGCTTGCTGCATATTGCCTTCATTTGTTTTTATTTTAGAAAAGTTCAGGAGGCAGAAATGTGATTTAAGTGACCCTTTTCATCCTTCACTTTGAAGAAGAATGAAACTGACAAACTTCCGACACTTGCAAAGCTCCCTGTACATTCCTCTTCTTTTCCTCTCCTCTCTGCCCCATCTTAAAACCCCTGTCATTTGAAGGTTTGCTGGTTTGTTTGTTTGCCCAAGTCTCATAGTAATGGTTTTTATGGTATTATTTATTTAAATACACAGATAAATGTATTTCAGATTGATTTACTGAAATGTAATGCATATGGAAACAAAGCAACATGCAAGAATATTGACGATTCAATACCACAGATACTTTACCTTTCCTGAGCACTGCTGCTCAGGGAAATATTTCAAAATCCCTAGGAATGTATAAATACTCCTCACCTGTTGGGAGCGAGATCACATCTGTCAACCGTACAATCCATGCAGCCACCATGCTCTGGCCACAGCCTCTACTGGCTGCATGTTAGATGCACATGGTCCTTGTATGTGTAGAAGACCTATGTGTTGCATAACACTCCTCCACATGAGAAATTCTAGCCAATCAGGATTCTTCTGTGTGCATATATCAACATGTTTGGTAGAGAGCAAGGCTGCAGGGTGGCAATTCTAGAGATACTCCAAGTGAACCTATGACCACAACACACATTTTTTGAACAGGTAACGCTCACAGTGGTACAACTGCTGGCATCCTGGGAAGGACTGCTCCAAGGAAGGAACAGTGGTATTAGATCTCCTTACCCCTTATGTGCCCATTTGACTGCTTTGATCTGTGGAACTGGTACTGTTAGAAGTGTTACATAATACTCGTTCCACACTTGTAAGAAACAACAACCTATGGATATCAGGCAGCTGTCTTCACTGTGCTCTTTTCAGTGCCTGCTTAATTTTGTTTGTTTAAGCAAACCTAACCAGATTTTAAATGATCTTTCAAATGTTTTTAATAGCTTGTTTTTAACATTTTATTGCTATTTTTTTCTTGTAAACTGCTTAGTGATTTATTCATCCTCCTGATATGGAGAATGTCAAGGACAATGGGGGCAGCCACATAAAAAGCGCTGGGTCTTGGGAGAAGAAGGCTTTACATTTCTAATGATGTACACAACACACCGGTGAGATTTAGAAATGGAGATTCGATCACCAGACCTTTAGTGAATATGTCCAGGCTATCTCACTTGTGTTTTGTGTTTAAGATTTGCTCAGTTATTTCTGCAGAAAATGTAATGCAAAAAAACACACCCATTTGTGCTTCCTCAGTTACAGTGAAGGACTTAATAGATTAACTGAAGCATTGACATGTTTGTTATATTAATTAGTTGCAACCTGTAATTTTCATTCTCTCCACAAGCTTAATTTTCTAATCTGTTCTCCACCCTCAAAACACACATAGGCAATCAAAGCAGGAAAGGGGAACAGACGGGCTTGTTATGTTCAGATGGTGCAGTCTAATTGTGGAGTTGTCCTTATAGCAGAAACTCATACTTTCCCTTTGATAAGAGAAGCTGCCTGGATGTCATAATTTTCTGAGTAAGCTAAAGAATGGGACAATTTGAAGAGCTGTTGGTTGACCTGGGATGCTGTGAAAGGCTCCTTCTTCCCTCCAAGCAGTAGGTTGCCTGTGGCAAAGGCTATTTCAGAAAACCATAGAGCCATAGAATTGCAGAGGGTCCCTGCAATTGTTGTTGTTGCC
The DNA here is from genome assembly GCF_964234715.1 of Podarcis melisellensis. NCBI lineage: Eukaryota > Metazoa > Chordata > Lepidosauria > Squamata > Lacertidae > Podarcis > Podarcis melisellensis. Next base: position 53,406,559 of record NC_138528.1, read on the forward strand.
ATCCATCTGTCTTGGGAGATAATGGAGGACTGCGCCATTGGAAGAGAAGTCAAACTCTTGGAAGGTTACAGGTGCCTGCTGTCGCTGTAGAGACTGAAGCGGGAGAGACATGTTTTGTTGTAGCTGGGCAGGTGAAGGCATCCAGTAGTGCTGTTGCAGATGCATCATGGCATTGCTTCTCTCTGCATAGTCCTTTTTAAAAAGGCATTCAAGTTGGTGGCCATCACTGCTTCCTGTGGGAGGAAGTCCCATGGCTGTAGCTATGCACTGCATGAATGAGTACTTTCATTTAGCTGTCTTGAATCTCTCAGCAACCAGCTTCATTTGATGCCCACAAATTCTAGTGTTATGACAAAGAAGCTGAAATCGATGGATCTGCCTGTTCCTCCTCTCAAGCTATATTTACAGTATATTTCTTCTTGATGCATGAAGCTCATATGACTAAGTACAGGTGAGCCTAAATATATATGGAATCCCCCTTCCCGAGACATTAAGTTTGATTTTCTGGGTTGCTGTTGCTTCATTTTTTAACTGGAGGTGGGTGGGTGGGGAATATGTGGAAGTTTCTCCTAAGTATGTGGAAGCTTAAAATGGATGTCAGGTTCTTCCATCCTTCCCAAAGAGGAATTTAGAAATGTGTGTGGGAGAACAAGACAACCATCTTCCTTTGTGAATTTCAACCTGTGGAGCTAGGTTGATTAACTGTGACTGCTCTTGGCTCAGTCTGAAAAATTTACTACCTAGTTTACTGAGTCATTGGACAAGCATTAAACTCCATTGATTTCAGCAAAGCCTGACCACAAGTCTACACTAATATTGATGACAGCAGTTTTAAATTAAGCTTCTGGATGGTTTCCCTCTGTTTTCATTCGTGGTTTCTAATATTTATTTAATAACTCTTTCTTGTATCATGTGTTCTTTTGGCGGCTCACAAATCCCCCAGCACTTGCTTAAATTGAAATCCGCTTCTCAAACTAGTGCTGTGTTGAGCACAGGTCCTGCTTTGGCAAAACTCCAAAGAGCCATTTGGCTTTCCTGCTTCTTTCAAGAAATCAGGAAAACTTTCATTGGTTACACGAGTGAAGATTGTGCTTTTTATATTAAATGGTTTCTTTTTTATTCTCCATGCAAGCTAAACAAAACCACCAGGACACACTCACTGAGATGCACCAATTTTTTTCAGCAAGGAAGCACTCCCTTACTGTGGCCACACAATATTTTGTGGTCACAGTGAGCCTTTGTGAGATGTAACACAATGAGCATGTAGGGGAAGAGTTAAAGAATGGAGCACAAAAAAGTCCACCTGGCACCTTGTGCACTTACTATTGTAAGAGCAGTTGTTCTGTCCACCCCCACCCCCTGTGAAAATTCTCCAAGTTTCTCCCTGACATGGGAATTTCAGAGGCCACTTTGATTTGCCCTCTCCTCTCCAATTTTTATTTTTTTTTAATTGTGTGAAACCTTCAGCACACTGCTACATCAATGGGAATGTGCTTTTGGCACACAGTTCCTTTCTCTGGTCGATATGATGGGGCACAAAAGTGTCAAGAAAATATTTTGTTTTATTCTCAACTTGGTGCTGGAGGCCTATTATTATGCTATAGAACAGCATGACGAAGGACTGATAACCTCACACCACATGCCTGCCATTATTCTGTGTACAAGACATCATCAACTAAACAAAGACCTTAATAAGACTTTGGATAATCATGTAGGCTTTCACTTAAAAAAGAAGAAGAAAAGCACTTCACATTCTGCTCCCATCTTCATAAATATAGAGAACCGTTCAGCTTGCTGCTAAGTCCACAAGCTGTGTTGCTGCCTTCCTGCTTAGCAGTGGAATTGCTGTGAAATGTTAGGGGTTTGCCTTTTAATTTATTTTATTTTTTGGGCAACTATCACCATGGTAACATGAGTATCCTTCATGGTTTGAACTGATAACTGCCTGAGACTTCATTTAAAAAGAACAAAGTTAACAGCTCTTGCGGTGAGTCAGAGTATAACTTGAATAAATGAAGTAGTATTGTTTCCCAGGACAAAACATGGTCAGTTTAATGATTTATTGTGTCTCTGAAACAAATAACAGAGAGCTGCTTTGTTTCTTTTGCCTTAGAAATAGCAAGATGTCTCTTCCCCTAGCCTAACCTACACTAAATCAGGCTAATTCTACCCTGGGCTCTTTCAAAATATAATAGGATACATAAATGTAAATATGGTTGCATCTGGCTAATATCCATATACCATGTGTATCTGGTGGAAGTATGGATGGGGCCCCATTGATGTAGAGGCTGGCATCATGAATGAGTGACCAAAAAGAGAGGCCGCAAGGTGTGAATATTGATGGGAAGGCATGCAAAGCAGGTCTTAGCTTAGGATGATGAGTCTGGTGAATTTTTACAGTCTCCTGCTTATTAAGTATAAATCCATTCAAGCCCTACTATTGAGATGCATAACAATTTGTGGAATCAAATCTTCACATTCAATTAAATAAGCAATTTTAAGCTTGTGAAATGGACTGTACAAATTAATCAATACAGAATGATTTCTCCATAACATCACATTTGTTTACCTTGGGCAACTACACAGGGGAACAAAATGAACTTGCAGACGATTTCAACTGTTTGAGCTTGATCTGAAAACCACAGTGGCAGATTTTATTAGTCCATGCCACACCCCAGCATGCACGGGTATATTTTTATTTGCTGGTGGCCAAAAGAACACTGTTTTGCACCACAGCGGACTATAAGACACAGAACTGGGTTGAAGGACCGCATTTTATTAACTATCTATGCAGGATGTTCAGTGGGATAAATACAAACCTCATCTGCATGTTGTCTCCCACTCCCACCTCTGTTATAGGTGAATCCCATGCTGTTTCCAAGCATGTGAGCAGTTGCCATAAATCTTCCTAGTTCTTCAGTGCCCCACAGCTGTGGATGTGATGATGGAGGAATCCTTTAGGCATGGTCCCTGGGCCCAATACTTTTGGGTGGGTGAGGCAAGGGTTCTGGTCTCTGTCTCCTGAGCCCAATGGGCACCTACAGAGCAGAGGCTCCTCTTTTGGTTCCCTTGCCATCTGAAGTGCCATGGACACAGCAGTGAGAAATTCTTCTCAGTGGCAAGGCCTGGTGTTCTCCCCAGAAAGATTCACCTGGAGCCCATTGTGACATCTTCGAAAAACAACAAATAACAAAATACTTTTTTTAATTTTTTTTTTCCAAGTTGTGAAACTTCTCTTCATCTCTTTTTACTCTTGTTATTTTGGTGTTATTTTTATGCTGTTTGTATCCACTTGCTGCTTTCAGCTTGCTTTGATGTATTTTTGTTTTATTTTATAGTGCTTTTAATAGTTTATTGTAAGGCCCTCTGATAATATGCTTGAAGGGCAGAGTGTAAATCTCAATAATAAACAAAGCAGCAGATTTTGTGAATCCTTTATATTGCATCCTCAACAGCCACTGGCGAGTAGGTGATGCAAAAATGTATAGCACTTTTTGCATATTCTTTCTTTGCACTAACAGGAAGATTGTTAGGTAAAAGTGTCCCCTAACGTGGCATTTTGCCCAGGAAACAGGTCACTGTACATTTTCCTGATGTTCAGCAGGATGCATCATTAATCCTCTTTTTAAAAAATACAGAGTAGGAAAATGTCTTTTGAGCAGATATATAGTGTACTTATCTGTCACTGTGTTGAATAAAAGGCAGCAAAATAATTCAGGTATTAGACACAATTAGTACAATAATGCTAACCTCACTACAAGACTTTGACCTCATAGCAAACCTTGTTGAAAGAATAGCACAATCTAAACACATACGGAGTGTTTCCAATAGGGTAGTGTGTGTGTGTGTGTGTGTTGTCTAGCTGGCCTGGTTTTATCAGCATGTACTGGTATTCTGATGCACACAAGATTGATCATTTGTGCAACAGTCAATTTGTAGAATGGCAGGATGTGGTTACAACTGAAGCTCATTTTTATATTCAAAGGAATAAGACTAGCCTTACATTTCATAATATGCATAACATGTCAAGGAAATTATGGATTTTAGGGTGCTTTGCAACTACACATTTTAAATGTGTGGTGTGTGTGTTTTTAAGTAGTTGGACATATGCAGTAGCTTCTGAATTGTAGATATACTTGCACAAACTTTCTTTGAAATGTCTCATTATATAATGTGTCTTGATGAGAAATACAGATTGGTTGCCATTACTTATAATCCTTTCCTAGCAAAATGACAAACAGTCAGGTATATTGGAATAAGCCTGCTCCTAAATACTTCATCTTGGGTGGATGTGTTCTATTTCATAATTCCAACCTTCAGTTGCTTCATAGCAAGATGGAATTATCAATCCTTCTTTTAACATTGAAATCCTATTCACGTCTACTCAGAAGTAAGTCCCAATTCTACCAGGTAAGTGTGTAGAACATTGCAGTCTCAGATGTCTTTAAAATAATAATTAAGGACAGCTTCAGTAAGTGTTCAGTTTTTAGTATAGTTAACCCATAATTCATATTATTAGCAGTGCTAGAGTCAGAACTTAACACCATTTTAACAAGTAGTATTAACTGAAGAATTTAGTTTCCTGGTATTAACACTCTTCAGAATATTAATTCAGGTGGTATATAACATAAAATAACTTCTGTTACAACTGAGTAAAAAGAGAACTGGGAATGATATATTGGGAGAGGGTATGGAAGCTCATCAGTCTCTTCCTGTGTAAGCATTCATGACCTTTACTACAAAATTACAACTTGGAAAAGAATTGAATATTGAAGGGAAGGGAGTGGAGATAATGCTTGCTGGATGTGCTCAACAAGGTACATATAAAATAGTGTGTGCTGGGCATGGCATGTCAACAAATACAAATATATTGGAAAATATTGAACGGCAAGGGATAGTAAACCCACCTGATAGAAGTTATACCAGAAGGAAATTGTTTCTTTATTGTCCGTATGGTGTAGTAATTGGAGTGCAGGAGTATAAAATACATACTTTAAAATATTTTTCTGTGTCTTTAAGGATTTTACATCTCCATTCTTCTGGGAAAAATTTACTTTGTATACCTCTGTTGAAACCCATCTGTCTAGGTTCCAGATCTGCCGTTCAGATGCCCAGGCATCCTCTCCTGCCCCCTGGTCTCTTTCTTTCCAACACGCACACACACGCACACACACAAACACATGCTCACAGAGTGAATATCTTTCTCCCTTAGGAAGAAGTTCCTTTTGCACAAGGCTTCATATTTATTTATTATACCATTGCATATTTAATTTAAAGAACACAGGGCAGTGTGGTTGTTCTCCTTTGACCTCACTCCCCCCCCTCAAAATGTTGTAAGGTGTTGTTTCTGTCCTACCATCACAGATCCCTTCTTTCTTTTCAGAGAGTAGAAGTAGAAAACTTATCCATCATGCAATATGCAGCGAATGGGAAAAGGGATATTATGCAAGCAATGCTAGATTGGGTATTCATTTGCATGAATCAAATCCCTATGGTAGGTGGGAGGTGTTCCCCTCCTGTTTGTTTGTTTGTTTTTTCAGGCAGAGGGCCTTCTTGGTAGTGGCACACGCCCTGTGGAATGCCCTCCCATGAGATGTCAAAGAGAAAAACAACTACCAGACTTTTAGAAGACATCTGAAGGCAGCCCTGTTTAGGGAAGCTTTTAATGTTTGACAGACTATTGTATTTTAATATTTTTTTGGAATCTGCCCAGACTGGCTGGGGAAACCCAGCCAGATGGGCAGGGTATAAAAAATAAATTTATGATTATTATTATTTCATCATCTTAAAGAAGCCCATGTATAATGGAATAATGCACACTTGCCAACACATTCCATTTTAACACTGTTTTCTATGCCTAGCATAATACTGCTAGCTCTTGAGTCTAAGCTGCCCCGGGCATTGCACGCACAACTGACTGACTACTTTGGACAGAGAGCACAGCAGCAGCAGAAGCCACCTCCTGTTATTAGGCACAGATTGTTGCTTTCTTCCCTTTGTGCCTGCTACCTTTCGCTGTTGAAGTCAGCCATACTCTTTGAATTATTGCCATGGCTCATTTGGCTGACAATAGAGGTGTCCTTTAAATACTTGGCAGGGAGTTTGTGCTTTGCCATCACGTACCTTGAAGAAGCTGACAATAGGATAAGACAAAGAAAGTGCAATTTACTGAAACCGGACAAGGGAATAGAAATGAAACAAAGAAAAAAAGAGAGAGTTTGTCTAAATCAGACCACCTCTTACTATGAGTGCTGCTTATATCTCAAGCACTCGTGCACTGTCCTGCAAGCACAGAAATGTGGGGCACTGCCAACTGTGCATTGGACGCAGCTGTCAGATTTTATTTCATTTATTTTTTAGAAAGTCTTAAGAAAAAGTTACAGATTTTTTTGTACGGAATCTTTGCTTGATTCCACTTTTAAAAGAAGGTTGGAGCTCTCGCATTTATAGAACATTACTTTAATTTCACCATATAAAATATTGTTCATTTTAATTGGCAGTTAGTGTAGCTTTTCACCCATTTCTCTTTGATATTTGTTATGAAAGACTTTGGCCCTAGTCCAGAAAGAGAAACATTGTGTACAACTGTAGGCTGTATGCTTGTTCCCATTATTGGGTGCCATCCCTGCTGAAGCAATGGAAAGGTCTCTGAGCTTCAGCATCAATTGAAAATCTGGCAGAAGAAGGGGAGAGATGGAGTTGACTGTAATCAGTTAACCTTCCCTTCAAGCAGGTGATTGGGTCTATGAAAAGATACTGCCCATCATGTGTTTAGCAGGATGTGTGCCATGCAGGGGCATAACTCATAAATCTTATTATTATGATGGATATATGAATGCAAACCTTCAACATTTTTTGTTCTGTTGTTCACAGTTCCATTAATAATTTAAAAGCTAACCAAATAAGAACAAAAATGTGTTAAATGTTTAAGGCCCTTCCCATTTCCTTCTAAACTATGGTAGGTAGGCAGTTCATGTCAGCACTCCTCTTTATTTCCTCCACCCAGGATGCCATTCCCTTCTATATTGCCTAAAGGAATGTATACAACACTTGGGGAAAGCAGCAAAAAGGCTTGTTTGCACAGCTGATCCAGAAATTATGATTCATGTTCATGGCAAGCAAAAGTTGCATCAGGGTCTAAAAAGAGAGGCAGCACCAGGTGTGCTTGAATAAATAGAATCCAGGTGGTATCATTTCAGAATATTGGATTCAACAGGGAACATAAATTTTTCATGATCTGGAGAAGAGTCTAAGTGGGGAAACATTTTCATCAAGGTTGCAAATATTGAACGGAGTAAAATGTAAGGCAAATGTTCAATAGTCATTTCAGTATGGGGGTGTTGTCTGAAAACCTCCTCCATACCAGGGGTAAACTAGGGGTGACAACAAAAATTGAAACTAGGGATGGGATGGGGGTTAGAAAAAAACTCCTCCATTTGTACAATGAGTCATTATGAGCTCAGTTCAGGCTTGGCTTATTTTGACCCACACAATGTTGACACACACTGCTGCCAGGAAGCCTTTATTGTCATGAGTCCAACCGTTTATCAGAGCTCACTCTTACAAAAATAGTTTGGGGAGATGCAATGGATTGTTCACAGAAGGATCTAGACTGCCATCAATGGGAGCAGGGATGCGTGTGTGAATGGATGCAGTAGACACAGCCTATTTTTAATTCCAGCCTGTGGAACTTCTGTAGATACTAACTATATCTAGCATGTTGTATTATCACTCATTACCTTTTTGACAAACACATCAAGGAAAAAACACCACATGCAGAGCTGAGCCTGAGACACGTCCCCAACTCAGTACCTTTGAAAGGTTAGTGACTCACTTCTGCACCCTTTCTAGAAGATCAATTGGATCTTGTCATCAATTTTCTTACTGCAATAATGCTAGAAGGAACCAAAGTGCCCTGTTACAGATGCATGGAAAGAAGTAGTTATGGGAAAGACTAGCAGGGAATCGATGCCTAGAATAGCTGCTATTATGAGATCAGTTGTTGTAAGATTTGTGCACTGTTAAGAAAGTTTGTTCCACACTTGAGTCTGACTAATGAATGAATAGCATTCATAATTTTCCAAGGTTTTGCTGCAGCAAATATTACTGTAGGGACAGATAGCAACTGACTACTGATTTGTGCTGGTGCCTTCCTTTGCTGGTATCCATGTGCAAAAGGTGAGTCTTTTGATAGACTCTTGAGTTTTTTCCTGTCTTCAACAATTATTTATTGTAGGTTTGAATGAATGGAACAGAATAAATGGAACAGCTGTTCCATGTGTTCAAAATCCCTGCCACAAATGCAATCAGATTGCTGAATGAGGGAGGCTGACTTTCTGATATAGGACTGGGCAGTCCTTTCTGCACCGAGGTCTGCACTGGAAATGTACCATTCACATAAGGAATGCAGTTCATTCACTCTCTTTAATTGCTTCAAACTAAGGATGGTATCCAATGAAGTGGTTCTGTTAGTACAAGGATTTCCATTTTGCAGTGGAACATCCCTCCCTATCTTCTCCCCATGCAGCCCCTCTCCATATCTGCTCCAGAGACTTATAGTAACCCACGAATAGATTTAAGGGGCATGTAGGGAGTGCAAGGAGGGGAGAGGGTCGAGAAGTATTTTGCATACCCAGAAGTCCTTGAGCTAATGGAAATACTTAATTGGACAATGCCCTAACAATATTGCCTATGCTTTTATGTGACTTAATGAAACCATAGCTAGGGAAAAGATTACCCTTTTAAAAATACGCTTAATCTAGAATTGTTAATGTGAACTGTGTTTTGCTATGTCGAAAGCAAACTACTGGGTTTAATTTAGCAATGCAACAGAAGAATCCTATATGTAATCACATGAAGTAATATCTGTGTGTCTCTAGTATCACTTGGTCATGTCCTCACCTCATTGTTCTGTACTTCATTGTAGCTTTAAGGCCTAAAGAATCTGCCTCAAACTTGAGTATTTTTAGATGAATAGGCTTTACCAAGTAATTTTGATCTACAAGTCAACTTAAAACACAATAACTAAACAGTGTTAAAAATGCATACTGCTGCTGTCATGGCTTTTGGGGTTTTCAATGCAAAAAAAGCCTTCTACTTGCATTGAAAACCTCAAAGGCCATGACATGGCTCACTTTGCAGGTATGCTGAAAGATGAAAGAGAAGAGTGAAAATTTGACCCATATTTGCTGCATATCAAACGTTCAGTGATTTAGGAAGGTCCCTTTATAGTTCTAAGCATTATTTAGATGTGATAAGTCTCTTGGTGTCATAAAGTGGTGCTTTGTTCTTCCCAGCAGGGCTTGTAGCTAGGTCACATACATCCTAAGCTATGACAAAAGGTTTACCTAGGAAAAAACTTTTTTATTTTTTAAAGACAGGTATAATATTAACAACATTTAACTTGAAAAGTGCTGTATAAATGCTTTCAAAAGCACATTACATGCATTCTATAAGCCTCAGTGGGAGGCATTCTGTATGCTATGCCTGGGCTGCAGAGAACCCTGCTCACCATGCTGGGAGTCAACGGAGTCTACTTGCTGTCTTTGGCCCTTGGACTAACAGGCTGCATTATTACAGGGGGATCTTGGGTGGTGCTGCGCAGCGCTGTGTGTCCAATACTCTGGTGTGAGGGCAGTTGTTGAGGATAAGGAGAGGATGGAGGGTCAAGAAAAGGCTGTGAGTGGTGGGAGGCCCTTTCCCCATCTTCTGGACCTCCTGGGGAACTCAACAAACCTGCTGCACCTAGAACTGGGTGTGGTGAGTGCATCTGAATCAGACACGGGTGTGGGCAGCCTGAGTATGTACCATCCACCCTGGGCCTGCTCATGAAAAGCAAACCTAAAGTAAGGTGACCGTCTGTTTCCAGGAACTCTTCTTGTTCTGAGACTTTTGTGGGTGAGCTGAGAGTTTGTTTGGACCCTGGGTGAGAACCTGGAGGCTGAAAGTGAGGATGTGTCAGAAGGGAAATGAATTGATATTGGTTTATACATATTAATAACTTTGAATTAACTGCTTCAGGGGGATGCACATGCAGTTCCAGTGTAAAATATCTCCCTGTCATTGCTTTACAAAGACCTGAGGAACACAAAGCCCAAACCTAGAGTTGATATTGCTTTCCCCCCATATCGAAACGCTGAGATAGACTTGGATGCAGGTGAACAAGTAGAAGAATTTCAGAGAGTCTAATGAAGTTGGATAAGAGTGATTGGGGGAACCCAGCCAGATGGGCGGAGTATAAATAATAAATTATTATAATATATTATTATAAGACTATTGATGTTTCTTTGGACTCTGAACATGTGTGTGTTTGAGGGGTGGGTTGGGAAGTCCTCTACATCCTTAGCCAACGCTTCCCTCACTCCTGTATGAGGAGAAATAAGGATGTACCAAAGAGCCTAGTTGGGTGAGATCAAATATATATGTAGTCCTAATCCAATATCCTGTCTCCCATCATGACTAATCTGATGCCTCTTGATAAGCCCACAAGCAAGACATGAGTACAGTAGCCCTCTCTCACTGTTGTTCCTCTTAAATTTGTGTTTAGAAGCATATGGCCTCTGACATTGAAGTTAGTCTTCTTCCTTTTTTGGCGACCACTCGTAGCTGAGTAAGATTGTCTTCCATAAACATGGTTTTAAAAGTGAGTCCCTAAGTGACTGTGGAGGCCAATTCTGGATCGACATGTCCTTCCTCATTGGGGACATAGCTTTCAGGCGAGTTGATCAAGGTGTGGATTTGCCAAGTGTGCCTTCCACTTAGTGCATTTCTCCATTTCATCCTGAGTTCGAGTGTCTTCAAAACCCATGACACCTTTGGTAAAGGCTGTTCTCCAATTGCAGCTCCCAGTTGTCGGTGTTTATACTACATTTTTTAAAGATTTACCTTGAGAGAGTCTTTGAACCTCTTTTGTTGACCACCAGCATTACATTTTCAATTTTTAAGCTCGGAATAGAGTAGTTGCTTTGGAAGATGATAATCAGGCATCCGCACGCCATGACCAGTCCAATGAAATTGATGTTGAAGAATCATTGCTTGGACACTGGTAATCTTTGCTTCTTCCAGTACACTGGCATTAGTTCGCCTGTCTTCCCAAGTGATGTGTAAAATTTTTTGGAGACACCGTTGATGGATTCTTTCGAGGAGTTGAAGAGGTGTTTATAAGTGGTCCATGTTTCACAAGCATGCAGTAAAGTTGGTAGTACAATAGCTTTGTACTATTGCGGGGGTGCAAGGAGTATGGGGCACCTGGGCACCAAATTCTGTGGGGCGCCAAAGATATACCTACTGTATACCTGTCGCTATTGATCGGCAGCAGTGAAAACAATGGAGCAAAAGCCACCCCCCATATTCTCAACGAGTCAGGAAACAAAAGAAAAGCAGTTATTTCCACTGCATCGTTGTTACAGGTGAGCGATTTTCCTTCCCTCATAAAGGTCAACAACTTTGGCTTTTCCCCTCCCCAAGAAAGCTAAACAACTTTGAGTTTGGAACCCCCCCCCCAAAAAAAATGGAGGCGTCAACTAAATTTGGGGGCACTGGGCGGATCTTTGCACCCGGGCAGCGCATATGCTAAAAACGGCCCTGGGTGTCTGCCACCACATTTTTCAGCAGTGAGTCATGCAAGTGAGATGGTCATGCTTCCAGATGTTCCTTCCAGAAGCAACTTCTAGGATGGAATATTTTACAGCTCAGAGAAACAGTAAACACCCAGCCATCAGAAAAGAAAGACCTCTTAAACAATCGTCTGGGCAATGGTTAGAGTGATGGAAAGCTGCTGTGTTTCAGAAACGAAGAGCTGCATGATATGTTAATAGTTGAGCCACTTTTAAACGAGATGCATTTCACAGCCTTCAGCAGCTGAATCTTTAATAATTTGCACACAATGAAAAATGAAACATTAGAAATCTTGATGTAAATGCCTTTAACCCAATAGTTTTGCTGCCTTGAAAGGCTCTGCTTCTTTTCTTTTTTCTCTCCATCATTCCAAAATAATACCGAGGGCTTTTATTGAAGTAACAGCAGGGGTTCCACTTCAAAACAAATCTACATTCATAATGCTTTTTGGTGTGCTCAGGAATTTGCATGCTGCTATATGAATGCCCAGATGGCAAAGCCTAGGTGACTTGAGTGGATTGAGTATTTTGTTATAAATGTATCCGGAACCTTTGCTGTTTCACCTGTTTTCAACTAGAGAGAGGTGGTGGATTTTTAAAGCATGGGGCTTATTCTCCAGTTGGACCTGACTGACAAATGCCTTCCATGAATGTCTTCTCTCTACCTAGCTATTAAAGTATTAGCAGGCAGTTTGTGGAGAAATCAATGGTTTCCCAGCATCATATACATATTCAGCTGCTCAAATTGTTTGAAAGTTGATATTCAGTAAGTCAGCACAGATTAAGTATATAATATGTTTATTAAAACCATCTGCATGCAAGAGACACTATTGAACTATCAGTGTTATCAGCAGCATTTTATTTTTTATGTCCAGGTGCACAAAGCCAAGTGCAGATTATTATTTCCTTTAAAAATAGTACACAGGTGTGAGATAGCAGCAATTCCCAACCTTTTTAGAATGGAAACCCAGAAGTCCAGATTTACTTGGTATGGTAACTCATCAATTTATTGACACGTGAATGTTGGATCTTTGCTGCCAGGCATGAGAGAGTGGCTCCAAGTGTTAAAATATAAGAACCGAGCCTTTCAGATATTCAGTTACTAGTATTACAAGTGCATGGTACTTTTGAAGTTCACAGAGCCCCTGTTATTTTCCAAAAGCCTGATAGGAGCTTTCAGTTCAGCCTTATATAGATACTATTCTAGTATATCCAGTTCCACCAGGTAGCCTGACAGTAGAAGCATCTTACTTCACTATGAGTGGCACCAAAAGCATGAGGAGAACAAAAGTTGGGATGGTTTCTACTTTTCAGACACTTGAAACTGAAAACTGTCCTGCCAGACGAGAACTTGAGGTGGGCAACATGCATGCCACCACATCGTTAAGGTCATTTGTGTTGACTGAAAACAGAAATCTCTCTCCACCCAGTATTTAAGTGTAAGGCATGGGTAGGCAAACTAAGGCTTGGGGGCCGGATCAGACCCAATCGCCTTCTAAATCCGGTCCATGGATGGTCCAGGAATCAGCGTGTTTTTACGAGAGTAGAATGTGTGCTTTTATTTAAAATGCATCTCTGGCTTATTTGTGGGGCCTGCCTGGTGTTTTTACATGAGTAGAACGTGTGCTTTTATTTAAAATGTATCTCTGGCTTATTTGTGGGGCATAGGAATTTGTTCATATTTTTTCCCCAAAATATAGTCCGGCCCGCCACAAGGTCTGAGGTACAGTGGACTGGCCCCCTGCTGAAAAAGTTTGCTGACCCCTGATGTAAGGTGTGTGCTTCTGATGGGATGTTGTGGTAGCTAGTAATATACATTAAAGAGGCATTGGTTTTCTTTCATCTTGTTCTTGAAATCACCAGGGGAGCTTGGCATTCTTGAAAAGTGGGGAACATCAGGTCTGGCAGGGGAAAGTGCCTCCAGTCACATCTTGTTTCCATTTCATGTGATGGCTGTATGCAGAGGCTTGCTTGAGGTAAACATGGATTGCTTCATAGGCCTAGCATAGGTAGGAATTGTAGCCCTGTTGAAACTGGGGCATTGCATTCTCTGATCTGTTGTATCATATACCACAGATCTCTGGACCATGAAATCCTAATGGCATTTGCATCTGACTCTTTTTATTGAGAGAAGACAAGACTGGAGGGAGTAGGGAAAAGACAACTGAAAGAATACCAGTCCCCCTCCTTCCCTTTTTGTAGCTAATATGACAAAAATAACAATAGATTGTGCTGCCAGCATGGTTTCCCCCATGCATGGAGACACCCTGGGGCAACCCGTGGCATTCCTCAGAAATAGTGAATTGCTGAACAAGGTAAGGAAACTACTAATATTATTATCTGACATGCACTTCGGAAGTCCTCCTGCTGTGGGAAGAGATCTCCTGAGGCTGTGGTGTAAAGGAGGGGTCTCATAGAAAGGAAGTAATTTATCATAAAAGAAGAAATACAGAATGGATTTCTCATGCAGATTAGTCAGTAATTGTGCTTCTGTGATGCATTTAAAATAAGACTTAGTAAGTAATGAACTACAAAATTAACTTGAACTTTGCATCGTTGTACACATCAGACCAGTACATGAGACAGTTACCTAAACTGAAATATCTTTTCAGGAGCAAATATATTTTTTGTTCTTGATTAATAGTCCCTGGAAATGAGAGGTGCATAGATTTTTGAGAAAAGGAGCTGTCAGTTGCCTGCTTTTAAAAAAGACACATTTTTAATCAGACACATTTAGGGAAATGATAGCTGCCTTCTGTAAGAATCTATATAATGAATTGGACATAATTAAGGTGGTGCTGTGGGTTAAACCACAGAGCCTGGGGCTTTCCGATCAGAAGGTCGGCGGTTCGAATCCCCGTGACAAGGTGAGCTCCCGTTGCTCGGTCCCTGCTCCTTCCAACCTAGCAGTTCGAAAGCACGTCAAAGTGCAAGTAGATAAATAGGTACCGCTCCGGTGGGAAGGTAAACGGCGTTTCCGTGCGCTGCTCTGGTTCGCCAGAAGCAACTTAGTCATGCTGGCCACATGACCTGGAAGCTGTACGCCGGCTCCCTTGGCCAGTAAAGCGAGATGAGTGCTGCAACCCCAGAGTCGTCCGTCACTGGACCTAATGATCAGGGGTCCCTTTACCTTGCTGCTTACAGTTTATCATCTTCAGACTAAAACGAGTTTTTTGCATCATTGCCTTGGAACTACAAACAAACATTTGTGAATCTTGATAGATGGGTAGTACATGTGAAGTCCGGTGGGGGGAGTAAAGGGCAAGCAAAAATTGCTTGTGATATGCTCTCTGTGGCATTCCATCCCAAAAGATACCCACCTGAAACTAACCTTACAACCAGAGGTGGGGAAAGTTTTTGTCCAGGCTGGTCCCCTGCCCTGTGGGTGGCTGGGAAGGAAGGGAGATAGTGACCAAGGACTGAACACTACGTTCATCAGCTAATGCCTAGGTAATTCATTCTTGCTTTGTGCAGGATTTGGGTGCATGTGGGAAGTTCTTTGCAGGTGAAAATGGGGAGACGTGCTGGGCCAAATTAGGCCCACAAGCCAAAGGCTCTCTACCCTTGATTTAGGAAAAGGACAAACCCTTTAAAAAAGCATTTTAAGGGTAATCAAAAGAAGTGCAGGGGGCTTCCTTGATGCTTTGTAACTTATCCCAGAAATGAAGCCTGATTTGGGGCAATTTCCCCCTCCACAAGCTGTCTCCTATGTCTCATCCCACGTTGTTCAGAAAGGTCCCCAAACCTCTGGGGAGTCACAGATGGCTATAGGGTGAAGGAAGGGACAGGAAAATGTCCTTCCCTGATCATCCTTATATTACCTTATGATCTAAGTCATATTTTCATTTATGGTTTTCCCATACTTTTGTCTTTCCGTCATGAAAAGTGGTCCACTTATATGTTTAGAAATATTATTTGACTATGAAGAGGGTATTGGAATAAGAATCATCTGTGTTTTGAAAATCAGCTGGAACCTTGTATGTGTATCTTTAGAGACTGGAAATGAGCAATACTATACTGTATGTCACTCCATAAATAGCAAATTCAATTAGGAATGTAATACAGTACCACATGCACTTTAAACATATCTTCCTTTTTTGTCTGTGTATTCAATTAGTGGTGACCTACAAGGAGACTTGACCTCATTCATTCTGTTAAAATAACTTCACACAATGTAGCTCTGTATGCAAGTGTTTTCTGGGAATCTGCTGCTAGTATTGGATAAAGCAGCTGGTTGTTGTTTTTTATTTGCCTTCCTGCCTATGGGCATTTTGTAACATGTTCTTGTCTTTTGCGGTTGGGTTCACTCCATCAATGCAACTTCTGCACCGTGTTGAGGAACAGATGCAGAGTGGGCACATCTTATTTTGAAATTCCGTTGGCCTTTTCACCTCCTTTAGTGTGTTGTCATAAGAACCAAGTTATTACTGGCTGGAAAGGTAATGACAGATGGAAGGAGACGTTAAGCAGTAATGCGCTTTTTGTGTGTGTGTGGTGTGCCTTGACTTCAGTGGCATGTTCCATATATTGAACTGCAGGAAATGTCCCTAGGCAGATATGCTGCTTGTTGGATTAGAAAGAGATAAATAATGGAATCTTGCTGTTCAATGCACCTTAGGAGCTTTGGAGAATACAATACATGTCTGCAATACACCAGGACTGGGATTAAATAAAGGTCTACTTGTGATATTAATATAGGTTAGCAATCATGATATGGTTTTCTAAAAAATAAATAAAAAGAAGGCATATCCTTGGGAATGCAGGACATGGAAAGGTATAAGTTCTCCCTCCCCAGTTAGGTAGAACTCTCTATATATGCTAATCACTACTAGGAAAACATCCCATTGGTGCCACCCTACTTTCTCTACATCATGCATAATTGTATAAGCCTCTATCATGTTCCCGGTTACTCACATCCCTAGATTGTAAACTTTCCTCATAGGGGAGTTGCTACAGACTCTTTGTCAGTGTTGTTGCCTTTTCTGCCCCCTTTCCAGCTCTATGCTGTTCTTTTTGAGATGCAGTGACCAAAGCTTTTGTTATCGTTATTACTGAGCAACCTCATAGCCACCAAGAGCTGTGTGTTCAGTGCTGTGGGTCCAGTTTTCTGGAACTTCCTCCCAGTTGAGGTCAGACAGGCCCTCCCTGTTGAACATCTGGCGCCTATTGGATGTTTTTTAAATTCCAACTCACAGTTTGATTAAATTTTGATTTTATATTTTCAGCTGATTTTCTGTATTGCTTTTCTTTTGTACACACTTTAGAGACCATAGTAGTTAAGGGATATATAAATTGTTTAAATAAATAAAAGATAGCTTTTCCTGAGCTGGCACTGCCTTTTCAAATCCCTTCGCGGTATATATCAGGCATAGGCAAACTCGGCCCTCCAGATGTTTTGGAACTACAACTCCCATCATCCCTAGCTAACAGGACCAGTGGTCAGGGATGGTGGGAGTTGTAGTCCCAAGACCCATCTGGAGGGCTGAGTTTGCCTATGCCTGGTATATATGAAGTTAGGAATCCTCCCCTACCAAAATGTGCATCACTTTATACTTACTATTTAAGCAAAGGTTGGGAGGCCATCTTCCAGGAATGCTTTAGTAGTGGATTTCATCCATTAGTAGAGAGCAGAACTGGATAATTTTGGAGGCCTTCCAACCATGATTCTACTTTCATTAAACCACGTTTGCCATTTCATTGCCCATTTGCTCAGGTTGGAGAGATCCTTTTGTTTTCAACAACAGGAATAATTTGGCATCATCAGAGAACTTGTCCAACTAGCTACTCACCTCACCACATTTATTTCTAAAGTCAAAAATCACCAGTCAAAAATGCAGATCCTTGACAGACACCACTTTTTACAACCTTCCATTATAAGAACTGCTCTTTAAGTAATTACCAATCCATAAGTGGACCTATTGTGCATTACTATTTTATTTTGAAGCATGTGCTTCATCCTAAACCTAAATTCCAAGGTGATGTACATAAAGTGAAATACCAGTATTTGTACATTATTAAAACAATTCGAAAAAAATATCAAAATAATGAAGTCTGAGAAACGAAGTTATACTCTTATTCCATTTTGAATCTTGAGGTATATACTATGTCATCCCTATGCACATGTTTGCTGGCACTCTTAGATAAATCTAAAAAGTTACTGGGACAGATTTGTCTTTGGAAAAGCCATGTTGATCATTCTACAGTAAGACTTGTTCTCTGTACTTGATGTCATGTTCAGCAACCTACTGTGTTTGCTAATTGACCACTATAGTTGAATTAAATGTTGTTCCAAAACAGATTTTCATTTGTTCTGAGCTATTATTAGAACAAACATTAACAGGCGTGGATAACAACAATTTGTTAAAGCTTTTTGGATTCCGCTCATTGTGAATATAGGACTGTTTACCATTCAACATTTCGCAGCTAGAAATTGGTGGAATGGGGAAACTGTAACTTCACCAATTTAGGTGATAGGCATTCTGAAAATGTGATGCTTGGGAGCAGAATTCATTCAAAAATGCATAGAAATGGAAAATATGGCAGATAACGTTGTTTGAAAATCCAAGCAGCCATCTTGAAATCAGCCACTACTTTCATTGAATCCTGTGTGTTTACTCCATGTAGTCTTTGCAGGAATGCATTCATTTGAATTGCATCAAGTTATTTTTAAAAGCAGAAATATGCCTATGTTCTATTAAATAGGTCCTTAAATTTTTATACACAGGGAAAGTTATAATGTGGGTTATATCTCTGTTTAAAATACTCTATTCAAATTATGTAGATAAAAGTGTCTTCCCCTTTCCTTTTTACAATACATTCACTTTCTTGATAATCTCATTTATGTAGAAATAAGTAATAAGATGCAGGAATCAGCCGAGGGAGACCATAAGGGTACTCTTCACATGGAAGCTGGGTGCAGCCAAAGCCATGGGTGCCAAATTTAATGAGACAGGTACTGTCAGGGAAGCACATAAGCCATAAATTAGCATCATAAGAAAGAAGACATATAAAAGGACCACAGAGGAAATAAAACATGTTTGACTGGTAAAATACAGTGGTCTCCAACTGAGGGCAATCACAGACTCTTCACAATGAAAAGCAGCAGACAGAAGAGCATTTACTTATCACCCAAATGAGCTCATGATGTTGCAGATATAAACTTAGAACCTAAAAGCTTGCTATCTGTGCACAAGGGGAGAACTGCAAGCTGCCTCCTGTTAGGAAGTGCTGGGGAAGACAGTGCTGGTTAAATCCTCTTCCTCAGTCTCCTAGCTCTTCCAGCTATGAGTGCCGCTCTTACTACAGAAACCTGAAGAGGACATCAGATCTGCTGCATTTTATCCGTCTGGGCAACCTGTTGCAGAGAGGAGGCTACCAGCACCTTTCTTTGCCATTCCACATGACTAGTCTTTGATCTAGGACAGGCATAGGCCAACTTGGCCCTCCAGATGTTTTGGGACTACAATTCCCATCATCCCTGGCCACTGGTCCTGTTAGCTAGGAATCATGGGAGTTGTAGGCCAAAAACATCTGCAGAGCTGAGTTTGCCTATGCCTGATCTAGGATGTTCAAATGTAATCACTTGTGCATTGGGGGATGTGAATGAGCTTGGCCACGTTTATTTACTTACTTACTTGCCTTTCTCTCAAGTTGAGATTCAGGGCATCTTAGAAAACCAACATTACAAAACTAGTTTCAAGCAATGATTAAAGTGCATTAAAACACAAGACCTGTCTGAATAAGAGGGTCTTAGCTTAGTGTGCTAGCCTCTATGGCTCACCACACTCCCAGCCATGTCCCCATTCATCCACCATTCATGCATCTGGTAAACACATAGCAAGGTACGCACATGTACATCCTCCAAGCAAGCAGGGTGGTGGTGGTTCCTTCACATATACACACACTGAATGCGTAACTGGTGGGCACGTAAGGGGCAGGGTAGCCATGCAGCCTCATAGCCCTTTCACACAGGCTTTCAATGTAGGTTTTATTTGTGTGTGTGTGTGGGGGGGTGGCTTATAAGCCTCCCTTCTGCCTATCACCCACGGTGCTGACTTGCTCTGTCTGCCTGACAGGTTGTCTTAGGGTACTGGCATCTTGTTGATAAATCTCTTTCCCCCCCCCCTCCAAAGTTTGGGTTCATCCTAAGAATTTGACTGAGATTGATTCAAAGCCCATAAAATGAAGCACTTCTGAATCCTCTACCTCATTGGCTTGGACAGTCTTAGAGCAGAGCTAGACAAAAAGTGGCAATATTCAACTAATGTTTTGTGTGAGCCTAGGATTAGCGGGGCAGAATATTACGTTGCAGAAGGAGAAACCCTTGAGCCGATGGAACGTTCACCTTAGTGCTACACTGGATGCAATTCAGTATCCACAGCTTTAGCCATAACAGCAAAATGAAATCTCTATGTTCTGAAGCTAGCCTGGTATAGTGTTTTTTTTTTCCTGCTTCTACGCTTCTCTATAGCATCTGAGTGCTCCTCATTAGAAGTGTGATGTGCTGGACTAGATGAATCCAGCATGGCTCTTTGTATGGCTGTAGTGCAAAGCCCACTTGCAGAAAGGAGAAAGTAAACCCTGAAAATATTCAAGAGGCGATTGAAATGTTGCTGAAAACAACTATCTATTTTTGTTTTCATCCAAGCAACAAAATGAAATCAGAATGGTTGGTAGCTCAGCACTACTTGACATCTGAAAGACCTTGGATTATATCAATGTTTGACCACAAGGACCTCATCAATAGAGAATGCAGAGAAGGGTGCCTCTTGGAAATTTGGAGGTTTTGATTCCTGACTGAGAAGCTTCAGTTGTAATCTATGTAATTAAATAACGAGCACCTGAATACAGCTGCATTTAGGAGAAATTGGCTTCTTTCTTTCCTTCCCTCGACTCTTCCTTCTTCCGTTTTGTCTCTTTCTTTGATGTGTACTCTTTCACCAAGAAGTATTTATATACAGAAGGGGTCTGTAGATGTGCGGCAAAATAAATAGGTAATTGAAATCTCCCATTGCCCTTTGGTTCCTTAATCTTTGATTATTCTAATGTCTGCAATTATGGTTTCTCATTATCCACAGAAGTTGCTTTTATGATGAGAGAAAATTAAATTGTGTGCTGGGATGTTTGCTGTTAGTGCCTGTTATTTTTACCAATGTGCAACAACATCAATGACATGCCTTTGACATTTACACAAATAGTGGTGGTAGAAGTCCCCCCCCCCCAATTCTTTTCCCCCTTTGCTTCCTTTACCCTTCTTTGCAACATACTTTCTGCTGTAAAAGGACAGATGTTTGTAGAATATTTCTTGTATGTAGAGGCATACATCATAGAACTGCATCATATAATTTGGGGGGGGGGGGTTGAACGTTGAAGGAATAGCAGCGTTTCAGTTTGCATATCATTTTGGGAAATGTCAATTAGGATTGTTTCACATTAAAATGTGAACCAAAACAAACTCCCCCCCCCCCAATCCTGATTTATTATCCATGCCTGCTCCAAAATGTCCTTTAAATTTCTGTTTGCTTTAGAATAATATTCCAGAACTCTCCCATATATTTAATGATGCCTTGAGGCGACAAGTCTAGTTTGGGTTCAGTATGTCTGTAATCTTGGCGATATTAAAGTATCATCATGTATCCATTTCCTGGAAAAGCACTATTTATTGGGTAATTAGAGGTCTACCCCCACCCAATGTGCTTACCACCTGTCATCTGTTGAATTTCTTTCTACAGCAATAATAATAATAATCCTATTGCAAACTGAACTTAATGCTGCAACTCCTCCTTTTCCGGCTTAGCTGGTAAGCTTAGTTGAAGAGAGTCTATACAATGAATTGGGTACTTTGCAATAGAGTGAACTATCCACAAAAGAATGAAGTATTCAAGCTTGCTATTTTACACAGGTATTTCTACTCACCAGTGTGAGAGCCAGTGTAGTGTAGTGGTTAAGAGCGGTAGACTCGTAATCTGGGGAACCGGGTTCGCGTCTCTGCTCCTCCACATGCAGCTGTTGGGTGACCTTGGGCCAGTCACACTTCTTTGAATTCTCTCAGCCCCACTCACCTCACAGAGTGTTTGTTGTGGGGGAGGAAGGGAAAGGAGAAGGTTAGCCGCTTTGAGACTCCTTAAAGGGAGTGAAAGGCGGGATATCAAATCCAAACTCCTCCTCCTCTTCTTCTTCTTCTTCTTCTTCTTCTTCTTCTTCTTCTTCTTCTTCTTCTTCTTCTCTCTAGGACCAACAATCAGAAGCCAATGAAAAGGCTGGCACTTAATTTATTTTTTTACAAGCCAGCTCTGTGTCATGATTCCCAGCAGCAAATATTACACTCGTAATGCAAAGACGACTTTTGAGTGTACATATCTCATTGCTACCTACTTCCTCCCACATATACCAATTATTAGCTATATTATCTGCTTTGTGAGCTCTTTCTCTGAAACTAAAAGAAACCTTTCTAGAATTTTCAAAGCAAATAACATAGCTAGATGGCTGAGAAATTTCACACCACAGTGCCTTTCTTTCTAGCTACAATTGGTGAGTGACCTTATCATTGTATAAGCTAAACAACAGGTTTGAAAACCTATAAATGCTGTTCAGCAGTTAAATTGGCAGTGGTTCTCCACTAATTAACTAACTGGGAAATTTATACACAGCTAAATATTAGTAAATAATATGCTGCTGTACAACAATATAAATATAATATGACAGATAAAGACAGGTTTCCAAAATAATTTATTGTTTTTGAAAGTGTGAATAAGGTTGTTCATTTTAAAATGTGAACTGAATATATATTTCTTTTCTCCATCCTTACGGGAAGAATAGGTTTAGTCTCAAACCTTCCATTCTTGGGCAAGGTGATTGAGCGAGTGGTTGCTGAACAACTCCAGGCACGCCTGGAAGAAGCGGACCATTTGGATCCCTTCCAGTCGGGATTCAGGCCTCATCATGGGACTGAAACTGCCTTGGTCGCACTGGTTGATGATCTCCGGCGGGCTAGGGACAAAGGTGAGAGCTGTTTCCTAGTTCTGCTGGATCTCTCACCGGCGTTTGATACCATCGACCATGACATCCTTCTGGACCGTCTTGAGGGGCTGGGAGCTGGGGGCACGGTCATACAGTGGTTCCGCTCCTTCCTACTGGGCCGTGTTCAGAAAGTGGTGGTGGGGGATGAGTGTTCAGACCCCTGGCCGCTCACTTGTGGGGTGCCTCAGGGTTCTGTCCTCTCCCCCATGCTTTTCAACATGTACATGCAGCCGCTGGGAGGGATCATCAGGAGGTTTGGGCTGGGTGTTCATCAGTATGCAGATACCCAGCTCTACCTCTCTTTTAAATCAGAACCAGTGAAGGCGGTAAAGGTCCTGTGTGAGTGTCTGGAAGCGGTTGGAGGATGGATGGCGGCTAACAGATTGAGGTTGAATCCTGACAAGACAGAAGTACTGTTTTTGGGGGACAGGAGGCGGGCAGGTGTGGAGGATTCCCTGGTCCTGAATGGGGTAACTGTGCCCCTGCAGGACCAGGTGCACAGCCTGGGAGTCATTTTGGACTCACAGCTGTCCATGGAGGCACAGGTCAAATCTGTATCCAGGGCAGCTGTTTACCAGCTCCATCTGGTACGTAGGCTGAGACCCTATCTGCCTGCGGACTGTCTTGCCAGAGTGGTACATGCTCTGGTTATCTCCCGCTTGGACTACTGCAATGCGCTCTACGTGGGGCTACCTTTGAAGGTGACCCGGAAACTACAACTAATCCAGAATGCGGCAGCTAGACTGGTGACTGGGAGCGGCCGCCGAGACCATATAACACCGGTCTTGAAAGACCTACATTGGCTCCCAGTACGTTTCCGAGCACAATTCAAAGTGTTGGTGCTGACCTTTAAAGCCCTAAATGGCCTCGGTCCAGTATATCTGAAGGAGCGTCTCCTCCCCCATCGTTCTGCCCGGACACTGAGGTCCAGCTCCGAGGGCCTTCTGGCAGTTCCCTCCCTGCGAGAGGCCAAGTTGCAGGGAACCAGGCAGAGGGCCTTCTCGGTGGTGGCGCCCGCCCTGTGGAATGCCCTCCCACCGGATGTCAAGGCGATGGACAACTACCTGACATTCAGAAGACATCTGAAGGCAGCCCTGTTCAGGGAAATTTTTAATATGTGACATTTTAGTGTATTTTTCATTTCTGTTGGAAGCCGCCCAGAGTGGCTGGGGAAACCCAGCCAGATGGGCGGGGTACAAATAATAAATTATTATTATTATTATGATGGCAATGGTATCTAAACAAACGCTACATGAATATCCGTTGCTGGAAGGCAATCAACAGAGAAGAGCTTTTGCCCTCATGCAAAGGAAGCAGCATCTGGCTGGTCAAGGCAGGATGCTGGTCAAATTTTCCTCTGATCTGATTAATCTCACCAGTTCAATCTAGTGGGTCCAATGATCAAGAAGGTGGTTTCTGCATATGTTGTAGAGGAAAGTGAGGGGCAGATGGGGCTCATCACCCTGGGAAGGTATCCCATGCAGGATTCCTTCAGGATTCTGGTTCTAAATGTCCATTGCTTTGAAGGATATTTTTGGGAGAAGAAAGTGCTAATGAGTAAATTCTACAGAAATCAGGAGTGTAGTCCTTAAATGGTTGGATGGCCCCTTGTATGCCTTCTTCCAGCAACTCCTGGAGCCAAGCTTGTAATAAACAATAACAACAACAACTTATTTATACCCCGTCCATCTGGCTGGGTTTCTATAGCCACTCTGGGCAGCTCCCAACAGAATATTAAAAACACGATAAAACATCAAACATTAAAAACTTCCCTGAACAGAGCTGCCTTCAGATGTTTTCTAAAAGTCATGTAGTTGTTTATTTCCTTGACATCTGATGGGAGGGTGTTCCACAGGGCTTTCCTTTGGACCACATCAGCCAGACTGAGAGGGGGGTCTTGCCGTCTAGGCAGCCCAGGAGCTCCATACACTCTCCTCAGGCTTGTGCACCTTGGAAGGTCACTTCAGTGCTTGCTACCACAGCAGTTTGAATTCCCCCACCCCCAGAGGTGCACTCCATTGTCTCTCAAAACATATGGATGTCAACAACTGAGAGAGGCAGTGAACAGGAGTAAAAGAGAGAGAGAGAGATGTGGTTATATACAGTGGTGTCTATGCACAAGTACACCGGACTTTTCCTTTCTCTCCTCCCCCCATGCACAGCCCCCTTTACCAGTGTCCTCCAAATCTTCTCTTGCGGGTACAGTGAGAAAGAGTAGAATGGGAAATTCCACTGGATGATGTTCTGTTGCACAAGCAAAGTCTTCCTGTGTGATGTTGGATGATACCAGTGGTTTTGTGTGTCTCTTGGAATATTACAAGCTCCCTGAAATTCCTGTGTGTGTGTGTGTGTGTGTGTGTGTGTGTGTGTAAGCTGAAAATGTTACATGTTAAATACAGCACTACCCTAAGGATTATTAAACACAGAGTTAAAACAAATTCCAGCTATTCTGGTGCATTTAACCAAAACGAGCATGTGGGGGGCAGGCGGGAAAGCATTGCTTAAGAGGTAGCTAATCTATGTGAAATCATCTCCTGAAAAATCTCTTCAAAATTTACTGCCCAGTGGTGGTAAATGTACTTCAATAATAGAAGCATATTCCTGCCAAGACAGTGTGAAAGACATTTGAAAGACATAAAAATAACAGAATGGTCTCATAATAAAACAGAGGGAGGGTGGTGGAATACTGGATTTCCTAACAAGCAAATCCTACACTCTGTGTATCAATCATGCTCCTTTGCTGATGTCTAGAAAATAGAGCAAGTAAGATCTTGACAGCCAAAGCATGTGTTGTAATTGTTTTAAGCTTCTGGCTGGTAAATTAGTCAGAGGTTGATCAACAGAAGTAAAGCCAATCTGCAGAGGGTCTCCCACCCACTTTGAACTGCAAGAATATAGTCTTCCTGAAAGGAGAAGGATGATGTTGAGCCTTCCACAGACATTTTGGAGGTAAGAGGTACAACAATTTTGCTGCTGCCACATGCATCCTTTGTTGAATCGAGCTAGACAAATGGAACTCTTTTACTCAGTCTATGGAGGGGGGCAGGGGAAGTACCAAGCAATAAACATTTTCCAGTTTCCGTGATATCTTTAACTAACTTTAGCATGCTGAGATGTACAGCATGGTACCTGTTCTATTGTGGAAGAGGAAGAGATGTCTCAGATCTGCAACGTTTAAAAGTCCCTTCCTTATTCTTGCTCTGTGCTCACTGTGAAATGAGAGGTTTCTCATTGTTCCACTCCCAAATCCCCAGTGGTTGGTTCCTCAATGTCTGGGTGCTATAAATCCCATCCTGTTTGTTACTGCTCAGCCTAGCACGCCTGCTTACCTTATTCCAACTCTGCCAGGATTACCGTATTTCACCCTTTCTCTATAACCTTGTTTCTCAAATCTCCCATTGGTGTAGTGGCATGAGGAAAAATGCTTGGTTTAGAAGGTGAGCAAATTGTACTGAATGGCTTGTCATACTGAGACAGCTGCTGTAAATCCTATTTAAATCTTGTTGCATGTAGGGCATTGCCCTGTTGAAAGCAGAGCTATACTGTTAACCTCATCCCTATCACTGGGTCTTGTTCCTTCACTCACCACATGATGTGCACAACTGTCAGCAGAGAAATTCAAATGTGCAAGCTTCTATTTGACCATTCAGCCATTGGAGAAACCCTATTGTATAGTAGTCCTGATTGCGCAGTGTCCCCACACATGAGAGAACCACACAAAATGTGCACTTGTTGCAGAAAGAAGGTCTTATGGTTAAGGATGTCAGAGAATTCCAACCAAAACGGAAGCAGTATATACCTAAAGGTATACATTGAAGGTGTTAGGGGAGCCTCCATGGGGAGAGCTTTCCATAAATGGGGAGCCACCATTTGCCTTTCCTTGGCATTGAAATAAATGGGGTAGAATAATGTAATGACAGGGACGCGGGTGGCGCTGTGGGTAAAACCTCAGCGCCTAGGACTTGCCGATCGCATGGTCGGCGGTTCGAACCCCTGCGGCGGGGTGAGCTCCCGTTGTTCGGTCCCAGCTCCTGCCCACCTAGCAGTTCAAAAGCACAATTAAGTGCAAGTAGATAAATAGGTACCGCTCCGGTGGGAAGGTAAATGGCGTTCCGTGTGCTGCTCTGGTGCCGGTTCACCGGAGCAGCTTCATCATGCTGGCCACGTGACCCGGAGGTGTCTGTGGACAGCGCTGGCTCCCGGCCTATAGAGTGAAATGAGCACACAACCCTAGAGTCTGTCAAGACCGGCCCGTACGTATGTAATGACAACATAATGTGCATAACTAACAGCATGTGCTACATAATTTCACAATAGCAGACAATGAGACAAATAATGTAGTTTTTGGCAGAAGATGCACTGTAGCAGAACAGAAACAGAACAGAACAGAGAATGATGCCTTCTTGCATTCTACTAGGGGTAGGAATAAAGACAGATATGCCCTATCTATGGGCTACAGAAAGTGAGGAAAAGTGATGAAGAAAGGATTATGTACACCAGGCTCACATGACTGTTTTTGGTTTTTGTGTCAACAGGAAACGTTGCTTCTGATAGATATCATCCAAAGGCTCAGCATCACAGAGCCTGGTGTTTCTGTGAATTTTCCCCCCATCCAGCATTCCTAAATATAAGATAGCAGATTTGACAAAGTTCTGTGCAGCTATAAACAGTCACACTCTTCAGTTAAAGCAATGAAATCATTCAATTCAGATTATTCCCCACCCTTAAAATATGCAGTTATTGACAAGGGCTTCATTACAAATGAATTAAAATGCCGTCCCTGTGCTGACTTTGAAAAATATGAGCTACAAGTGCAGTCTGCAGAACTGACAAGAATCCAATCCCACTGCTGAGTGTAATGGGACTGGAAAATTGGCTGTAATTAATAACTTAATCTACACATTCCATCTGTGAAGCAGCAAGATGGCATCTTACAGCAGCACTGTGGCAAAGCATGCTACATTGTATTTAAATGGATGCAAAAAGGATGCAATCCTTCTTCCTCTGATCCTATAGAGCAAGGTGCAGAGCGGGGCGGGTTCCCTACATGGCTGCAGACTAATGTTCCCTTTCCCCATCATGTTGCTCACTCTTAGGGCATGGGAGTGTTCTTCTGGGTGAACTGCAACATTGCCAGGCCATTTACAACAAATTTAAGGCCCCTACCTTACCTTGAATCGTTCAATAACTTTTCTTCCACTGCCTAGACTACTCAAAGTGGAAGGAGTTAGCCAGTGGACACTTAAGAGGTGAAAGGGGATAGCCTCCCTCAGCTCACTATCAATGGACTTTGGATCTTATCCAGCAGAACAAAAGCACGTCCAGCATGGGAGAAGGTGGGATCAGATATAGTGCACTGGCCCACCCCACTTGGAGGGCTTTTATTTTACAACAAACTATGGTCAGTTACGCAAGTCAGCTTTGTAACTCATTGCTTTTAACTGACTTGTTTCGAAACTTATCTGAATTACATGCAAATACAGCCATGATGCAGAAATAGGGAGAAAGAATTTTGTGGAAGGGATTGAATCATTATAGAAATCGAAATCTGTTCAATAGATTGTGGGGGGGGAAATGGCAATCACTCTTTAATTTCTGGCTTATTTTTTAGCAAAACAAAATAAGCCCCCTGCTTTTCCCTATGTACTTCCTCTATTTAGGAAATATGAAGTCTAACATCTATAAATTATAGCAGAATGCTGTTATTTCTTTGACACAATAAGAGCTGCAATAATTTCTTTTAATGATGTCACTTAAAGCAAAATTTAAATATAATTATACTTTATGATGGTTCCAATTAACATGTCAAATAACTGTAAAGCTAAGAGTTTAAAAGTCCAAAGCTCTATTATGATGATAGTCTGTCATGTTACTCTTGTGCCTAGGGGTCTTGGTCTATGATCAACGTCCTGCTGAGTTAGCTGATGGATAGAGTTGTACTTGGGAGGAAGAAATGGGCACTTACATTTGTGTTTAATAGAGAACAGAAGTGGGAAGAATAGATAACTAGTAAAATGATAAATAATGTGTGACATCCCGTTCTGAAATCAACATGATAATATTAGCTGGTTTCTTCAGAAAATCAAAGGATATTGCACATTAGGTTAGACAGTGCTCTACAAAATTCTACATGATGTATTATATCTGTAGAGTAAAATTAGAAAAGTCAGTTAATTGATATACATTTGAACTTGTATGCAAAACAGCATTAATATCTTCAGGAAACGGTTGAATCCCAACTGTTCATATGTGCTGCTGATTATTATTATTATTTTACTGTCCTGTCAGTGACACACAAAGGGAACACAGGTGGCAAAAGAAAATTGTCAAAATGGGCAATGTGCAATGTGTTTCCAAAATTCTCTGACTCAAATTTTATAGCTGCTGTATGGATAATTCTTGTGAACCCATCTTCTTTTCAACTCACTTTCCATGGGTGGGGGGCAGGCACAGGTGGCTGAGTTCACAAACCCTTGGGTTAACTTAGACAGACATTTAAATACTGGAAGTTTCCCTATGATTTAAATATGGAGGTGAACATTTAGACGTATATCACATTGAAAGCAATAGACAGTGTATCTTTTGGTGCTCATTCAGGGCAGTGTTCCAGTGCATGTTTGATTTCCATCATTTGTTTCTGAAAGGCACTCTGGTTTCCATGGATATCTGAGATCATGTGGTACACATATCAAAGTCTCCAAGGAAATGTGCAGGTTGCATTACAGACATCCTGTATCCCATGTGCTTAACTTCACTCCCAAAATAGTACTAACCACATCCCAAAATAAGTGTGTGGTCTTCGATGGATCTAATGTAGATGTGACGTTAAAAATTATATTTTTTAATAACCCAAAGTAGTATGGGGGGGGGGGTAAAAGTTCTATGGATATTTTTTTTCTTATTACCTTTTAGCACAGAAAAGCAGTAATAATAATGTAGTGGATTTTTATGTGTGTTTTTTAAAATAAAGTGCTTTAAATCTTTAGACCTGAATACTGCCATGGTACACCTTGGGATAAATCACATTTCATTGGTACTGCAGTGTTTTAGTTGCAGGTAAAAGCACTATATCAAGAGAAATAATGCATTGATTTACATAGTTCTGTGTAAGTTGGGGCAACTATGTAAAGCTGATTTTTGCAGACAGAAATCAATGAATTTCTAATATGTTGAAAATTATGTTGCCAAGAGGAATCCCTGTACCCTATTCATTTTCTGTGAGAACAGAACTGTGATTATTAGTGGTGAACAAATCACTATTAGGTTTG
This sequence comes from Podarcis melisellensis, assembly GCF_964234715.1. NCBI lineage: Eukaryota > Metazoa > Chordata > Lepidosauria > Squamata > Lacertidae > Podarcis > Podarcis melisellensis. Next base: position 53,436,461 of record NC_138528.1, read on the forward strand.
CAACTAAGTTAGGTTTATGCTAGGTGTATTTTGATGGAAATATGTATTTATATTGATTTATTTCAACAATTTCTACACTGCTGAACACCGTAGGCTCTATATGTTCTACAATAAGATTACAAAAAAATACACTTGAGATGAAAGCAGTTAAAATGAGCCATAAAATGGCTTATTACCTGCCACCTAGGGGGGAGAGGCAGTTGTGGTCCAGTGCAGCTGTGGCAGCAGAGCGATCTTCCAGCTGCATCCAATCATGGACGAGCTTGGGGGCATGGTTTAAGAAGTGGACCAGACCCAAGTTTGGGAAACACATGGCTACCTCATAGCAATTGCCACAACTTGATGGTGGATAAGGCACTGGGTTGGATCCTTAGTCTAGGTAAAAGTGAGGTGGGAGATTGGAGAACTTTGGAAGATTGGAGAACAAAATTAATAGACTATGCAGAACTGGACAAATTAACTGGAAAAATCAGACTTCAAAGAGACCACAAATTTTTAGAGGACTGGGGAAAATTTAGAGAATATTCAAAAACTGTATGTGAGGAACACACAACGCTAGTGTGCTTTAAAGAAGCTTTGTGAAAAAAATAAGGAATATCGCATGAATGTAAATGAGTATAAAATATTTTATTGATAGGCAATACTATAATTAAGGAATGCGAGGATAGAAAATTAATTGTGGATGATTGTCAGAGGAGTTGAGGGAAGTTCAATAAGATAAAATACGTGATGTGTTATGTGGTATGAATGGAGATGTTATAGAAAATTTAATAAAAAAAATTATTAAAAAAAGTGAGGTGGGAGACCTCCCCTCAGTCCAAGGAATCAGGGTAACCCATCCAGGGGAAGGTGCTTCTGGCCGGACACCCAGACAGGGACTGATGGCCATAGCACCCCAAATATGGTGAGGGGTCACCCTGATGTACGCCTTTAACCTTGGCCAAATCTGCCAAATAATCAACCAGCAGACTTCAAAAGAGGTGGTGGTATAACACTGGACAATAATGATTGAGTGGACCATTTTATGAACAACTATGTACCGTAATTGTATTTAAGATTATGTCTCCCCCACATGCTCCCAACCCCACCCATTGTTACACTGCTGTAACATTATGCTAATAGAGTTGTGTTGTGAAAATATGCTACGCCATCACATCTTTGCAACACAGAGAAAACTAGCATGTCAGGGAGAAGGGCTCCAGCGAAACCTTTTGGTGGATATCTAAGTTTTCTATGTGCAGGCATTTTATTTATTTCTTTATGGAGGAGTATGCTCTTATATGAATCAGTCTCCCTGATTCTTTAATGTGTATTGGCAAAGCACTGTTATGTTCCAAAATTCTGGAGGGGAAAAAAATTAAAATGAAAGGAAGGAAAGCTTTGACCAGTTTTCTAAACAGTCACCAAGGAATTAGCCCTCTAGACTTCCTGAGAGAGGATTACAGGACAAGGAATAATTGCTCCTCTGTGTTATTTAAACAAGGGGACATTGCAAAATGTAATTGTGGTGCAGTGAAATGGGGATGAAAGCAGCTCTGCCAAAAACATAAGCCAACTGGAAGTACTTATGAACCAAGCCTATTAAGATGTTGATGAGAGAGAAGAAAAGTGGTTGGAGCAATATTGTAGTTCGACAACAAATTTGGGAACATGCATTTTGAGGAAAACAATATATATTCAGTTAATTAACATGCACACACACACACACACACACACACCGCTTACTCAACAGAAGACCTCCAAGCACTTTAGAAAGTATTCAGTCACTGAGAACTACAGAGCTATTTTAGACATATCCAAGTGTTTAATATTTGAGGCTCCCACCCTTTCACCAGAAGATCTTTAAAGCCAAATAGCAACAACTTTTGAAAAGTCATTCAATTTAGTTACAGGTGCATTTTCTGTGGATTAAAGCAGACTGCCCTTCCCTAGGTTCACTCAGAAACAGGCAAGCTACTTTCACAACTATGAAGAAACAGTTTGTTTCAGACCTGCTCCAAATTCTGTCCACTATCCACAGCACCCATCTAACCACCCACCTCCAGTGCTTTCATTTGCAGCCAGTGATCATGGGCAGTTGCAAGACCCCACAATCCTCAGTTGGAGATGACTGCTCCACAGAGAGAACTTGCTACTTGGACAAGCATCATTTTGAACCTCAAGTAATGGGCCGATGATCACAGAATGCAAAGCTATGGCAGACAGTTGAGGCTCCCTAGGGGAAGTTCTTTCCCTGAGCTGTGTGGAGTTATTTTTTTCAGCTGAGATCATGGTCACTTCAAAGCACTCAAAATCTGGGAGTGCAAAGATGTTATATGCTACTCACTGCACTCCAGAGTAGGGATGTTGGACAATTCCAACAGAAGCAGGAGCAGAAATTGCTACAATTCTCATGTTCATCTGAAGTCGGGAACAGAATTCAGGCAAGCAAATGCAAGTGGTTATTTCCTGCTTAAAGAAAAAAGAAAAAAGTTTCACTTCCATTGAAATGCATTTAAATTCTGTATGTCCCCCCCCCCCCATATTGGATAGTGAGGTGAATAATGGAGGTTTTATGTAACAGAAGTTGAACTGTAATGGAATGGGAACAGCACTGATTTTGACAAACCCAGGATGAGATGGAAATCGCTGTCTTCTAACATCCCTACTCCACTGGAGTAAGAATTCTGCCATCCCAATAAAATTCTAGTAGGGCAGGAACACTGCCCCCACCCACTTAGAGAATTCTCTTGCCTGAAGGGGGTCCTTCAGAGGTATTAAGGAGTGCCTTGTGCTTCTGTCCTACGCAATCTAATGGAGTGGTGTCAACAGAGAATTCAGGCAGGAGTTGTATCATTTGCAATCGCAATGATTGAAAAGCCAAGGATCTTCAGTGCTGTGTTTCTGTCTGTCTGTCTGTCTGTGTCCTCCCCACCAGGCATTTTGGTGTCTTCCAGGTATAGGCAGCAGGGTGTTTTTCAAGCACACTGAACTCTAGCCACAGAGAATTTTCTTTCAGGCCAAGATAGTTCCTCTGTGGAGGGCACTCCTGAGCTGTGAAAAGCTGGCTCTCCTCCCTGGGGTGTTGGGAATTTGACTGTGGCTAGAGAGAATGTAGAAAGAGGTCACATTTGCCTCTTATTTTTTGAGAGATTTGCAAACTAGCCAAGCTTGTATAAGGGACCAGGCCCTTCACTAGCATATTCGTATTTGATTTGTTATGTGCACGTTGTGGTGTGTGTGACTGCTGTTTGAGAAACAGAAGCTCAAAGCTCCCTTGTTCCAAACTCGTTGTGCAGTTCTTTCAGTCCTGGCCACAGTCAGCTTAATATTGAGTGCTGTGAATCAGTCATGCAGTAAAAGGTGGGCTGTGCTAATGGATCCTTTGCTTTAAATTATAAATGACATTTGTGGATTCCTGTGCAAACCTTTAAGTGATGGCTCTCTTAATTACAGTATTGAAGATCTGCCGTTTCCCTCCCTTGCTGAACTGAACTGACCACGACTTTGATCTGTGACTTTATTAGCCATGCCTTTCAGGAGTGTGGAAGTGAGAACTCATTATGGAAAGTCACTTCAGTGATTTCAGAATTAGATTTTCAGTGTCACTGATTGATCCCTGAGGCTCCAAAGAACCATGCCAAACAAGTGGGCCTAAAATAAGAGGATGCTATATTTATTTGTGAATACAGATATCAGTTGGTGGAACAGGTGTAATATATGTAACTGCTTTGGTTGGAGACCCTTCAGGGCAGGTTATCGAGTGCAACAGAAGGACCAGACACCTGTATCTTCCATCGCAGTGAAGAAGATGCAGGTGCACTCTCAAGCCATAGTGTGATATGAGTGGCAAGGGTTTCATCTGTCATGTTTCCCTCTTCTGAGGGCTATTAATAATGCAAGCCTATTTCTATTGCATATGGCCACTTAACCAGCATGGGTGAAGAATGCCCTCAGGCTTAGTTATCTTTATAAAAAGGTAAAGGGACCCCTGACAGTTAGGTCCAGTTGCGGACGACTCTGAGGTGGCGGTGCTCATCTCGCTTTACTGGCCGAGGGAGCCGGAATTTGTCCACAGACAGCTTCTGGGTCATGTGACCAGCATGACTAAGCCGCTTCTGGTGAACCAGAGCAGCACACGGAAATGCCGTGTACCTTCCTTCTGGAGCAGTACCTACTTATCTACTTGCACTGTGTGCTTTCGAACTGCTAGGTTGGCAGGAGCAGGGACCGAGCAACGGGAGCTCACCCCGTTGCCTGTATTTCAACCGCTGACCTTCTGACTGGCAAGGCCTAGGCTCTGTGGTTTAGACCACAGCACCAACCATGTCACTTGAATAGAATTAATGCATCCTTATCTGAGGGATAAGGGACGTGGGTGGCGCTGTGGGTAAAACCTCAGTGCCTAGGACTTGCCGATCGTATGGTCGGCGGTTCGAATCCCCATGGCGGGGTGAGCTCCCGTCGTTCGGTTCCAGCTCCTGCCCACCTAGCAGTTCGAAAGCACCCCTAAGTGCAAGTAGATAAATAGGTACCGCTTTATAGCGGGAAGGTAAACAGTGTTTCCGTGTGCTGTGCTGGTGCTGGCTCGCCAGAGCAGCTTCGTCACGCTGGCCACGTGACCCAGAAGTGTCTTCGGACAGCGCCGGCTCCCGGCCTCTTAAGTGAGATGAGCACACAACCCTTTGCGTGAGTTGACTTTTACAAGGTGTGAGGAGCTCAAGATAACTTCACTGAATGCCTTCAGGACACATTTTTGAGATGAGGCTGGTATCAGGTTTGTACCAAGGTTCATGATGGAGAATATCATGTCATATTTAAGTTATGTCAACCTTCACTTATGCTACAATCTACAAAGACAAACCATAGAAACAAGTTCAGATTCACACACTCCTGTTTGCAAGCAAGACCTTTTACAAGTATACAGGCTAGAGACTTGGTTTAGATCCTATTGACAGTGGTTTTTGGTGAATTTCTTTATTTATTAAAAGTATTTATTAAATCTTTATCCCATTGCTCTACAGTTTTAACGTTTCAGACTAAGTTTTCAATCTGCAAAACACAAGTATGCCCCGTCAAACACAGCTGGAGATACTTCCAATCAAGCACGCATAGGATTGCACTATAAATCCAATAAGCCTTGTGTTTAACAAGCATTCCAATTAATTTCAACCAAAGTCCCAGGTTCCCTTTCACTTGAACTACAGCTGTTCATCAAGAGGGGTTAGATAACAAGTCAGCAAAGCAATTTCTTGCAAAAATCAAAAGAACTGGTGGAACAATTAATCTATCTACTGTGACCACAATGTTTAGTTCTACAAAATGTGCAAAGAAACCATTTATACGACTGGGAATTAATGGTTTCTGTTTATTTACCTCACAAATTAAATGTCGGGACAATTTTTTTATATATAATTGCATTGGAACTGAGTTTGGTGGGGAATCTGGAAAACAAAAATCATTATTGCCTTCCTGTTTGTCTGATAAATCAGACTAGAGAGATTTGTATCCATAATGACATCCAAACGTAATAAAGAGATCAGCACCTTAATTTACTGGTCCGTGATAATTACCCTATTTGAAAATGGTTCGTCATTGGTAACATTCAGACTGCATATAGAACAGTTATCTGAAAGTATTAACTGTGACAGGTAGCAACCGTCTTTTAAAAGACACTATAAGAGGATACAGAGAAGATTTGTGTTTGCATTTGTTCTGGAAGCTGAAACCAATTGCATTTTAGGTTTGGCAGGGCTTCTAATCTAGTCTTCAAATCTTGTACTACTTTAGTCTGTGGTTCTTTCGCTCAATTACTCAAAGTTCTTTCAGAGCAAATTGTTTTGACTGTGTGTGGATTTGTTTTGCATTCCTTTGCCAAAAAGGGGAAAAAGTGTTTGAGGGCAAGTCCTTTCATTTCAGATAGTTTGCATCAGCTCTTAAGCACCGTGGATTTCCAGTGTTCACTTTTTGGTATTTGCTTTCAGGTGAGGATTTCCCCTCCCCCCCTTACAAGCACAGAGAATTAAATTCTCTGCTCACTTATATTTTGTGCTGATGGTCATTTTAATCTGCTTTCAGCAGAAACCACATGTTTGCAAGGTGCCTGATTGATTTTAAGAGATGGTTACATAAAGGCTTGTGTGCATAAGCATTAGCAAACGTCTAACAATATTTAATGGTGTGATGTGCTTCATAATAGAAAGGATCTTTCAAAATGCAATGTGGGCCTTTTAGTTCAATAAAAGGAAACAGTTTATTTTAGTTAAGTATAGCCCATTAAAGCGACTTCATTTTCTTTGCCAGTACCCTTGCTTCTTATGACCCACATTGATTCCATTCTTTTCTTTCTTATGAGGATCCTTTTGTGCTAAGAGCATCATTAAAAATGAAAGGCAATTTTGATAGCAACCAATGGGATTTTGTTTTATTTTTGTAGGAAAGAGACAACTCGTTTTGCCAAAGCTTATAGTCGCTGAAATACTGTAGGTTTGACACAGGATCAGATACGTTTTTTGACTATTCTACTAATTTTTGTGTGTGTGTGTGGCAAAGGAGTGGAATGTTATAAAAATGGGTGAAAAGGTTTAACCTGAGAGCAGAGAAAATAAAATCAATAACCTGCTGGCATTGGTATTGTTTGCCATTATCTCTGTTTTACTATTAAGAAAAACACGTATAAAATAAAGCTGAGAACACTAAAAATGCAGATTGCAGTTTCATAGGAAGCCACATTTTTATTTTGTTCTTATTCCCATTTACTAGTGTTCAAAATAGGATTCAGGGTCTAACTTTAGACAGCTAAATGAGATATGAAATATATGCACATTCTCCAAGTACCCAAAAATTTGAGGGAGCCAAGGGAGTGGGCAAAAGCTGGCTTCTGCTATCACTTCAGGATGGTTGAATCAGGGTTCAAGGTCATCAGTGGGGATTTTGGAGGGGAGTGGAATGGGGAGCAGTAAAATCAAACACTGAAGCTGGCTAGTGTTTCACAAAAATTGAGAATTACTTTATCTCACAATGTCACAAGTTTTGTAAGAGGAGAGTATCAATAATATCAAGTAAGTATTCATGCAACATTACAATTATTGACACATTTGCTTATATGCATGCCCAATTGTAGCCATATCGGGGTGTTAATGTTGTCATGAGCATTCATCAACACAGTAGCAGGGAAGCAGCAAGTAGCTTTGCCCCTAGTACTTTCTTGAAGAGTATAACAGCCTGTAACAAGAGTTGCATGTTTGAAGGCTCTATTGCTGGATGACCCTTAATGATGTGAGCACCTTGAATTGGTCCCTGAAATGCAAAACATTATATTTAGTGTAATAAGACCCATGCAAAAAATTCAAATCTTTATGTGTGTGTATTATCAGATTACCATTGTAACATTAACTGGTTGTAGTTAGGGGAAACAAATGTGGAAAATGGAGTAAAAGGAAACTGACTTACAGAAGACCTTAGATGTGGTGTTTCCAAAATTACGTAGTTATATTACTCATTTTTTCTGGCTTCTCTTTCAAAGAGAGGAGGTGAGGGAGAGAAGTCCTTAAACCTGGAAACAGGACAGTACGATAAGTTGTAATTTTATTGGATAGATTTTATGGTATGGTTTCTAGTGAGTAGTTTAGTTCAGTCTCACATCCAAGCATGACCTGTTTGATACTACAGCAGTGTCTTTTTTTCTAATATGCTGACTCCAGCATTCAGCAGAGCAGGGAAATGATATCCATTGGAATCCACCCAGGTTTTCTTTCCCCTTATCTTCTAAGACACAGAGAGATGTACAGAGAGGGTTATGAAAGCAAAGAGTGTTCTGAGCTCTGGTATTATTTTAGAATTATTTGTTTTATTTATTGAATGTATTTATAAAGACTGAAGTTGGTATTTTCCCAGTAGCTGGGAAAAGGGAATACAGCAGTTTCTCATTTCCTTGATAGTCAAGAAGCTAGTCTTAAATGCATATGTTCCTACTAGAATTCATAAGATGTGTGCATACACATGAAATGCATTTTCCAATGTGTGAAATCTGGGCTCATTAGCACTTTTGTGGTGATAATGGCAACACTGTATTTACTAACCCTTCTTTTATTACATTGTAAAGCAAGTTAGGGTCAAGTCAAGAAGATAACTTCATCAATATGAGTCTTTTACAATTCACCAAATGGCACACTTTCCCCTGATTTCCTGCTAGAAAACAATGAGTGAATTGTCTGTTATATATTCATTTGTATGCTGTTGAATAAAATATTTATGTCTCTCCAGAGACCCCTCAAAGCAGGGACTTCTAACCTCTTGTGATCCTTTAAATATTCAGCAGCACTTATATCTAAAATGCCTTGTCTTTGTCCGCATGATAACAGTATAAAATCTTTTCACATTTTATATCAGATAGATAGATATAAAATCTATCTATCATCTATCTATCTATCATCTATCTATCTATCTATCTATCCTCTATCTATATCTATCTATCTATCATCTATCTATCTATCTATCTATCATCTATCTATCTATCTATCTATCTATCTATCTATCTATCTATCTATCTATCTATCATCTATCTATCTATCTATCTATCTATCATCTATCTATCTATCTATCTATCATCTATATCTATCATCTATCTAATCTATCTATCTATCTATCTATCTATCTATCATCTATCATCTATCTATCTATCTATCTATCTATCTATCTATCTATCTATCATCTATCTATCTATCAATCATCTATCATCTATCTATCATCTATCTATCTATCTATCATCTATCTATCTATCTATCTATCTATCTATCTATCTATCTATCTATATCTATCTATCTATCTATCTATCTATCTATCTATCTATCTATCTATCATCTATCTATCTACAGTATCTATCTATCTATATCTATCTATCTATCTATCTATCTATCTATCATCTATCTATCTATCATCTATCTAAATCTATCTATCATCATTATCTATTGATCTTCTGCCTAATGTTACCTTTAGAAAATAAATTACATATTAACCTACATATCTTATTTTTTTTATCACCTTGAAAACACTGTGTAAGGTGACCTGTGCAAAGTTCTCTATGAACTGTGAGCCAGCAAAACAGTATTAACTGATCTAGCATATTATGAAGATATTGTAAATGCTCAGCTATTTGTATATGAAAGTAGAATTGTTACTGAAATCTATGGTTCCTTGGCTCAGGCTACAGACATTGGCAACTTGTAATACTTGTTTAAACACAAGGTGTTTTCCATTGTCCACATTTTTATTTGGCTCTGATTTTTTAAAAAAAATAAAAGAAAAAGAAAATTATCAGCCTCATACCTGGCATTGCTTGTCAATTCTGTCAAACCTAAAACTCAGTGCAGTTTTGAAATCATTGATTAAAATCACGGCCGTTTTGAAAGGTGCAGTCCTCTATCTCGATTCAAAATGTCCAATTGCTTGGATGTCTCATCCAACTATGCCTTTGTAGTAGACAGCAAGTCTGTGATGTATTGTGAATTAAATCACAGAGGGTAGCAATTTTATCTACGCCTTCTTTGGCCCCAGACCTTCCAGCATTTTTCTGAGGGCATAGTTTCTTGCCATCCTGTGACATGTTGTGGAGGTGATCCATTAGGTTGGCTGCAGAATACACTCTGCATAATTTACTCCTGTATCTGTCCCTTATTCGCCATAGTCTTGTTGGTGTCCTTAGTTCCTCACCTCTCTGCTCGTTTTCTATTGGCCTGCCTGCTATCATTAGTGACACATTCCTTAGGGCCAGAAATCCACAACAACCAGCAAATCCCAGGAGGTGAGAGAAAGAAAGAAAGAAAGAAAGAAAGAAAGAAAGAAAGAAAGCTAGAGATAGACCCAATTTTTGTTCAGCTGCATTGAAAAGGAACATGCTCTTTCCGAAATCCATACTGAAAAATTGAAGCCATACATCCACAGATAAAGAAGCAATTTAACACTTTTCTATTCATGCTCCTGTGGCCGGCTCCATACTTCCTCCATCACACCTGCACCTGTGTGTGAGGCAGCAGAGGGTTGTGAGAAATTGTTTTTACGTGAGCTTCAAATGAATGCCTGAAGAACTAGAGGAGCAATAAATAAATAAATAAATGAGGCAAGCCTTTATTTATTTATTTATTTTCCCTTGCAGGTTTCCCCCCATCATTCACACTAGCATATTTTGTCATTACTTGTATAGTTTTACTGATTCGGTGGTCATTTTTCCCCGGGGAGCCATCTTTCATGTTGAGCTGCTTACTAGGTTTTTAATTATCTTTTTTGCCTGCCTGACAGACTACTTCTCAATGCTGTCTGCCACCGCAGAACAAATTGAATTGAATAGGGCAGACTGGTGAAGGATTTTGAAGACTAGGACACAAATCCTAGCATGATTTCCTTCAAGGAAATTCATGTTTTTTGGGGTTTATTGCAAAGAAGTATGAGGCTCGTACTTCAGATGTGTACCAGAATATTCTCTAGTTCTTGATTTATCGTCTGCTACTTTCCTAGAGCAAGTTGTGGCCATTAACTTTTCTGTCCATGAATAAAGTGACACAGCTGTGGATCCAGTTGCAATTATTGTTTAATATTGTTGAAGGAAGCATTGGGTTTGGCCTCTGTCCTCCCCCTCTATCTTCTTAGCTCAGTGTTCAGCAGCATGAACTAGCAATATAGTTTAATACCATTTTAACTGACCTGAAATGTATCAGAAGATAATTCTCTGAAAACTTTTTCTGAGAATGTTCTTTTCAAGTGTTCTGAAAAATGTTAAAGATTCCATCCCATTCTACCACTACCCCCTTTAAAGGCTCCAAGAGAGGGGCTCAGGTAAGAGGGAAGTTAAGGGACAGTCTGAGGTCAAGATAAATAGAGGTTCAAACAGGGGCTCAGGCAATAGGCAAGCTGAGGGGCTGTCCAAGACCCAGACCCAGACACCAGGTACGTGAAACAATGCTGGTAGCAAGACATGGTTCTAGCACCTCTTACAGCCTCACATTGAAGCTTTTGAACCAGAATCTTACCCTGGGGTAAGCTGTAGCCTCCTAGAAGTTTCTGCAGAAAGTTCTCGTCATGAGGAAGACCCTACTCCTGAGCAGCCCTTTACTTACATGGAGGCATCTTCTGCACCAGAGCACTCCCCCTGATAGTGAGGGTCTCTGCCTCTTGAGATGCTATTGCTCCTAGGGTCTTGGAGGTTGTTCTACCTCTGCTTCAGATGCCAAACTCCCTTTCTGTGGGGAGTGACCTCTGCCAGTCTGCCCTGAAGGTCCTGGTTCTTTCTCACCTGTTCTGAGCTCGTCCTGAGTTTCTGGGGGCTCCAGATCAGCATTGGCCAGATCCTCCATGGAGGGGGAGGGCATGACATTGCACCTATAAAAATTTAGCCTACCAAAAAAACAGTTGAAATTTTACTCAGGTTACAATGCTTGCATCTCTGGGTATGGAATCTTTACACCGTAATTTTCTTACTACTGCATCTCTATAAATTCAACTAAATAGGTAAAGGTAAAGGACCCCTGGACAGCTTAGTCCACCCAAAGGTGGCTATGGGGTTGGGGCGCTCATCTCACTTTCAGGCCGAGGGAGCCGGCGTTTGTCCACAGACAACTTTCCAGGTCATGTAGCCAGCATGACTAAACCGCTTCTGGTGCACGGAAGACCATGACAAGTGCCAGAGTGCATGGAAACGTTGTTTACCTTCCCACCGCAGTGGGGTGGGAAGGTAAACTACTTGCACTGGCATGCTTTTGAACTGCTAGGTTGGCAGGAGCTGGGACAGAGCAACAGGAGCTCACCCTGTCACGGGGATTCGAACCTCCAACCTTCTGATCGACAAGCCCAAGAGGCTCAGGGGTTTAGACCACAACTCAACTAAATAAACAAAATTGGTCCACACAAATGTGAAATGACTGCTATGCAAACATGAACTTTGCAACAGCAGCTACAGCACATTATCACTCCTCCTTTTTTCCTTGACACAAAGGACATGTCACAACACTTTCCTGCATGAATATTTCTCTTTCAGAATAAGTGTCGAAAGATATGGGGAACGGTAAATGGATCTTTCAACCTCTCTTCTGAGCTTTTCTTTTACATAGTGTGCCGTATAAATGCTACCCTACTGGGAAATAATCAAAGAATGTTAATATAATACTGTGGTTCAGGAAAGAAACATGACAGCAATACATTCCTGCAAATTGAATTTAATGAGCTTCTTAGCACTACACGAGTGACTCTTTGAAACACAAGCTATTCAATTTAGATCATTTTGATTATAATTAAATCATTTCACATTTATCACGGGGGCAAGTTGAATCTTAATTAATTAGACACTTGTATTGAAAGGTGATATCATTTCACTTTTGTGTGTCTCTGGTGTGTATATGTGTATGTGTTGATCCCCACCCCACCCTGAGCAGCAGCCGGTGCCCTGATGCAGATGGATAAGGCATGGCCAGAACTGCCAAACCATTAACACTTAAAGAAGTTGCCCAACCTATTTCCAACCATCATGACTGAGCTGAAGCCAGAAGCCATTGGATGGTGATAGTAGTGGGGAGGTGCTTGAGTAAGGAAATCATGCATTGGGACCTCTAGAGTCTCTACCCTCAGATTATGCACACCCAAGAAAACAACTCCCTCCATACAAGGAGGAAATTGTGTGACAAGAAGTTGGGTGCTAGGCTTCAAGTGAGTGAGAGGACTGCTCCTTCAAGGCCTTCCACTCCTCAAGGAAAGGGAAAAGCTTTGTTTGAGCAAGCAGCTGCACATGGTTCTCCCTTGTCCCCTTGTCCTTCTTGTCAGGGACAGCACAGGAAATTTTATGTGATAACAATGCATGCATATCCCCCAAACTTCATTTTCTTTCTTTATAGCTGGTAAGGACTTAGCAGCATAGAAATGGAAATGAGTGTCCTAGCCTGAGAGCAATAGAGCTTCTAGAAGATGAGCCAAGCCAGTCTCCCTTGCATCTCCCAAATGTGATCAGAGCAATAACCTGATACCTGTTTATTTGACAATACTAAGACACATGTGATTCTTTGTGACTGTCTGATCTGGTATTGGCTCACCCATCAAATGTCTATACAACCCCCTTGTCAGAAATTCTGGCACCTCTGCCCTTATTTGTTTTGTGTGGAACATATTTTGCAGTCGAGACGCCTAGCATTTGTTTTCTGACTTTGGTTTCCTAAATTTAGTTTGCTTGTGAGTGCAGTCTTGACAGTTTATTTGCCCCAGTTCCTCTTGGAGTTGAGTGCATGGTTTTGTGTCCTATTACTCCATATTCCTGCCCAAAGGAAGCCAGACAAGGAAGCCTGTTGTAACCCCAGGCTGGGCATCTGTCTTTGCATCCGATTACTATGTGCTTCTCAAAGGCTATGTTGTTGTCTGGGAACACTTGACCTTCCAGCATTTTCAATTTTATTTTATTTTAATCTGTCCTATTGAGGATTCCCCCTGCTCTTTTTCAATTTCCCCTGCTCTATTTTAATTAACAACTTGAACAGTATTTTTGTAAGTGCCATGTAATGTTTATTTTGCAAGGACAGTTCCTTGAGCATCATTCAGTATGGCAGCACCTACACTTTGGACCAGTCTGGCCATTGATATTTATGCAGGTACCTTCGCTGTATTGTTTTTACTATATATAAAAAAAATCTGTTTAGGCAAACCTATCAAAACACGCAAATTTAACCTATGTTTAATATGTAATTTTATAAGGTATGTTTCTTTCATGATGAAAATATTTAAGCTATTTCTTTTTTTAGTAAGATTTTACTGGTAATTTAATGTATGTTTTATATTTTACGCAGGCTAGGAGGTTTTTATGATTAATCACATATAAATCCTGTTAACTAAATTAGTAGAAACATAGGAGTTCTAACCCAAAGTAAGTGTTGGGGTTTGGAAAACCAAAAAAGGTGAGGTGGAGGTGAACAAGGTATAAGTTAAGGGTAGGCAAGGCTTTCAGGATACATTTTTTATATTTTTATTTTAAATGCAAAATTACAACAAAAGCTACAAAATCCAAAAAACAAAGCAAAACAAACAAAACCCCACGCCTACAAAGAAAACCATACCATCATAATAATCTTTACATACATATACACATATTGAGTTCCTTCCTCTGTTTTGAGACCTCAAAGTTTTTATTTTTTCTGAATTGTGTCTAATGTAAATTACCTCTATCTTTATACCTTTTGCACCGTTTTCTTGAAAAGGGTTTCAGGATTCAGTAGCACCCTGGACAGCTCAGTGCAGGGCTCAGGTTGCCGTTTCCATGAGAGCAGAGCTCAAATGCTACTTTAGCAGCAAGTCAACCTCATACTGAGCCTCAAGCAGCAGTTCTATCTGCCTTCTGTGACAGGAGTCTCTTCATTTTGTGGGACCCAGCTGGCATTAGCAATTGTCAGCTCTGGCAGAGCAGAGGAGAGTGTGTTTCCATCGGGGCTTCTGAGCAGGAGGTGAACCACAGAGATAGCACAATGGGCTCCCCCTGCCTAAGTCCTTCTGAGTTAGTAGGGGCATTGGGGGCTGAAGGCCATTCTCTCTCCTGCTCTCAATTCCTTGCCTCATCTCTTAAAGATGGAAAGTCCAGCTTCCTCTTCTTTCTTTTCCCCCAGCTCATGGTCTGCATCCTGTTTTCATTCCACCATCTCTTTTGGAAGTGCCTTCAAACTCTTATCTTGGAGTGAACTGTTCCTAAATGGATGCTTCTTTTGTCTTTCTATTAATAAACATGTTTTACTTAGTGAAGGGCCAAAACTTAAGAAAATAACTATTCCCTTCCCAGAAACTTTATGACGACACTCTACCATCTAGGCAGCACCAATACTTCGGAACTCCCTTCCCTTGGCATCTTCACTGTACTGTTTTTTTGGTGCCAACTAAAAACATTCCTGTTTAGACTAGCCTATCCAGATGTTTAGAAAGTTGAGGTAATCCTAACCTGTTTCAGTATTTTAACTTTTGTAAGCTAAAAATTCTTGATTTTACTATTTTATGTTTTATAAATCGCTTTGAGGTTGTTGTTGTTTTTATCATCAAGCAGTGTACAAATTTTATGAAATAAATAAATAATATATAAGAAAATCTAAACCCAGGGGTCCGAAGGTTTGTGTGTGAACTCCTGCTCATTTAGCTAATGTACTGCCAGCAAGCTGTTGTTAATTTAGGTTAATGTATTACTTTCTGAGTCAGCTTTACCAGACGCATAACAATCAGTCCTTTGGAAGGAATAAATCCAGGGGCTGGGGAGTAAAGTACTTCTTCGGATGCCAGATTAATTCCCCAATCACTCATATTTATAAAAAAAAGAATAAGAATCAGGTTCAGATGTATGTCAGATAGAACTGCCCCTGAGCAATATGGTAACAACTGTGCCCTCTTCTATTGCTTCAATGGGATTGGAAGCTGTTCTGCACATTATACTTGAAATGGGAAACATCCCCTTCTTTTCTTTTTTTTAATAAATATTTATTGGAGTTTTTAATAAAAGAGATACAGAAACATCCCCTTCTTAATTTCCAGTGAGTACACATATATATTCTGGACCAATTCTGAATCTAGGCAGGAATAGTTTGCCTGTTACTTGAACTAGTTGGTTGTTGGACTGTACTACTTCAAACTAAAGTGTGGGGTAGGGGTAAAATTTTACAGCAAAAAACAAGCGCTTCCCTGCATATAGTAATAAGTGATATAGCTGTAAATAAAACTAGTACATAAGAGAGTAGTCTAGCATGTCAGAATTTAATCCATCACCCACCATTTCAAATTGCAGTCCAGAACTCTACAATTTTCGGATGATAACCAATATTGTGAAGGTGGATTCTCCATAGCTCCTTCCTCTCCTACAGACTGTTACCCCACACCAGACCTGCCCCAGAAGGTCTACCAAGTGTTCAAAGCAGATTTGGTGAATGTACAAGAGGCTGCAGGAAGAGTAAGTCATGACTTACAGGAAGAGTAAGTCATGATGCACAAGCAGAAGTCTGTTCTGCTAGCAGACAGGTACAGTTGGATCTCAGCCTCTGTCTGCTATCTCATTCTGCACAACGTGTTGCCCTCAATCCAACACAAATTTAAGGTTACTTGAATCCATTCATTTTGTTGCGTTTAAGCCTGTTTAATTTTGTTTTGGGTGCCTCATTATGTTTAAAGATGTTAAAATTTCCCTTAAAGCAACTTTGTTCTATATCAGTTTACTGGAAAGATGATGGTATTCAAGGCTGAGTAGTGGAAAGACATTTCGGTTAATACTTCAACCAGCAAAGGTAATTGTGTAGATTCCTCCAACCCCAGTCATAAAATGCGTAGATATCAGCAATTTACCCTGCACAGTGCAGATTTGGAAGAAGCTCAAAGTGTTTGGAATTGCTACATTGGCACTAACTACAGTAATGTAATCATATAACCAGTCATGACACAGTGGGCTTTTTGGCGCTAACATCTCACTTTTTCTGCAGCAGAATGCAAAGTCTGTCATCCTGTCATTCTATTTCACCATCTCATATTTTTCCTCTTGCCTCCCTTGACCTGGAGAAATTGCTCTTCACCCTTCTCTTTCCCCCCTCCCCTACTGACACACAGTGTTGAGATTCAGCAACTGACTGACTGCCTCTCTCGAGAGTCAGTGTAGGATAATGCCTTCTAAGAATCTCATTCCAAATCTTTTTTGAGGGGGAGAGAGTGTGAGTTGATTTAATAGTCTAGTGCACACCTGTTTGCTGAAACATCATCACAGCAACTGAGTTTATATATTTAATCAACAAAGTAAGCACACGTACCACATGAGGAAGGCCGGCAGGGAGAACAGATATATGAGAGCATAATCCATTGGTGTGTGCTTTATTCCTGCACTTGGTTTTCCCCAGTAGCTAACTGCGTGAAAGATTGTTATTTCTTTATTCTAGAAGCATCTAAAAAAGGAACCCACATTTTAAGGAAGGAATGAAGCTAACTCTATACTAAAAAGCAAGGCAGAAGTACTCGGAAACGATTACAAGCTGTGCTTTGGGAGTCAATCACAAAAATGTAGCATTTATCTGAGATCTTAGATATGAGTTTGTTTGCCTTATGCGTGTTTTGCTGGAATTAGGGTGGACACTCTGCACATGCCCCAACATCAATAAAGTCTACATTCAGGAAATAAGGTAACAATGCCAATCCACATTTTAAAAGCTTGATTAGGATAGGAATGCTCTTGAAATTGCACTGCACTTCAGGTTTGCATTTCAATGAAATTCAGTTCTTTCTCCATCAAAGTAGTCCAACAGATCAGGAGCTCTAAGACCAAATGCCTACATAGGTAAATGGCATCATGTAGACCCACTGGATCCCCCAAATAGGAAATAATCCAGAAAATGGGCCATGTAGACTGAAAACCTGACTACCAGCAGGGACATGAAGGTTGCACACCACCCAAAGAATAGGATTGGGAGTCCGGGCCCAATCATATGGTGTTGCACCAAAGCTCTCTTAAACCTTGACCATTACTGGCTGTGGCTAAAGGAGTTCACAACTGGAGGGCCACTAGCTGTCGAAGGCTGCCAAAAGGAGTGCTTAGCTCATGTAATCTTGTCCCTTTGAAGCAAGTCAGCGGTTCCTAAGGTGAACATTGATTTTTGATCTTACATTTTCCCATTTGTTCTGAGCTCAGTGAGAGACATGGCGGTTTTCACTACTGACAAAAGTATTTGTGCACATCACATCTCCCCCATTCTACATGGCATGGATACACAGACCACATAATATCTTTCTACGTTCCATTTTAGCAGTTTGTCATGTAACCAGTGACAAGGAAAAAATGCATGAAGTTTAACAGCGCCCACACAATGTGCATGCTCATCGTTATTTCCATCACTAACAGCTCCCATTAGTAATGCTAAGGGTGATGAAGAATGACTTGCTGTGGGAGTTATTCAAGTAAATAAAAGTACTAGCTGGAGTAATGGCATATGGCAAGATTCCATCTTTGCATCTATTTTGAGAATCTTTTAAGAATATTTACATTTTAATGTGTTTGGAGTAGGAATCTCCAGTCATATTTCTTCATTATCTTTCTGCACCAAACGTTCTAAACTGAATCCCTTTCATTACAATTTTTACTATTATTTTTCTTTTTTAAGAAGGAGCTGTGAGGCTCAAAATGAAAGTTGTTCCTTTAGTTCTGTTATTTTGTAAAAACTCTCCTTTTTAGCACACACACATACACAACCAATATGTCTAGGTTTTATTCTTTCTGTATGATATAAGCCCTACACCACACAGAGGAAATGTAGATTGTCAATGACAGTACTGGTATTCCCAATTTAATGTTTGCTTCCAACTTGCAAAGTAACAGTACAAGAGGTGGTTACAGGGGGGAAAGTACTAGGTCAGTACAGTCTGCAAGAAAGCATCTCTTGCAACCACTGTCAATATCAGTAATTTGGACCAGGCCTTTCAGTGGGGCTTCTCCTTCTCTGTGGAACAGCATACCTGTCAAGATGCAGCAGGCACCCACTATCTGTACTTTCCAAAAACGATGGAAGACATTTTTGTTCTGACATTCTTTCTCAGCTGAGAAAAATGGTCTCTGTCATGGGTGTCCATTGTGGTGCTTGCATTTAACCGCTATTTATTTTTATTTTCAATAGTTTTTTTCTTGTTTTTTTCATCAGAAAATAGCACAAAGAGAAAGAGAGAATGAGTTGTTCTCATGAAAATCCATCAGCATTTTACTGCTAATTTTTCCTAATATACACAAGTTTGTATGTAATTTCGTATGCAATTTTGGCAAAGCAGCTTTCCCAAATATATGCAGTTTTACATATATGTGTACACATAATTGGACTACATAACTATATTGCAAAGTAAGAGCAATGTGTGGCTGTGTTTTGGTTCTCATATTGTGCAAATTAGGTTCACCTTTAAATGCAAACTGAATCAAATTCCTCTCCCATTCCTAGTAGGGCTTTTGTTTTCTTCACCTTGCAGAAGATAAGGACTTGCTAAGTATAGATTCCACCCCATGCAGGGAGAAGGAATTGGAGAAATTAACCCAAAGCAGTGGAAAATAGGGGGGCATTAACCCCAATAAACTAGGGAAAGTAAGGATCTGATGTTTGGCAAAATATCTCGGATCTAAACCAACAGTGACACAGTCCATAAACTACTGATTCCCTCTTCCCTAGCCAACATCCCCTCCTAACTTAAATGCATCCAGAACCCCTACAGGATTGTGCCTTATTTCCCAGGAGGTGGTATTTCAATTACTGTTTTTAATTAATGGGAATTTCTAAGCCCAACTGAGTTCGGGCAAACAGAAAGGAGTACTCAAAGCACTGCAATTAGATACCAAGGCATCCTGTTGGGACTATTCTATCAGTTGGTGATTCTTACATCTGATGGGTTGGGGTTGGGAATAATGGCCAGAGGAACTAGCGAGAACCAGTGCTATTCTCTACCCCATATTTCAAAGGACAGCGGCCATGGTGAATGGAAGAGAGCAGATGATTCATTTTCTTTCCAACTCCACTGCTCTGCCCACTTGGTGTAGAGATTGAATGTCTCCTATGAGCTTGTCAACAAAGCTATTATTCCACTCATTGGTCAATATATGTTCATTTTCTGCTGACTGCCCTGGGAATCGATGCATTGTATGCTGATCTTTTCCTTGAGTTCATTTTCCTCGAGACGCTAATGTCTAATCCTCTGTTCATCTGCATCATGCAAACGTCCTGATTATGTGGCTTTCCAACTGCTGAAATAATAATTCTCTTCAGTGGAGACTCAAGGACAAAAGGAGGTGATAAAAATTTATCTGTGTCTTTGTGAACCTCTTAATTGAAGCAAGCAACACTGCAGTTTCATCTCGCCCATCTCTAGTTCACCATTTCCTTCTTTCTCCCCCTTTCTAACTTGAATTTTACAGGGGTGTGTGGAATTGTTCTGGATACAACAGTGTAAAACATAAACAAGGATGTGATTAAAAAGATGCCAAATAGAATTTAGAAGCTAAATATTCCTTTAAAAAGGCATTAGGCAAATGCTTGCATCTTGATTACCCCTCTTCCTCCAAGAATACAATTTATATACTAGTACAGTCAAGTCAGAAACAAAGCAGTGAAAACAGATCATTTTACAGTGGATAAATGACCCTGTATATCTCTGGCTTGGAGTGTTAACATTGATATAGAAGATAAATGGGAAACAATTTTTCAAAAAAAAAGAAGAAGTAATTTTTCTACTTCATTACTCAAGTCATCCAATCTTGTTTCCTTAACTTGCTTGTGATTGTAAGATCCCAAGATCTTTGATGCTATGAGCAATAGACAGTTGGTAAATTGGACTTTCTTAGAAACTGAATAATCTTTGATTTATCAGCAGCAAGCTAGTGCCTAACTTAGACCTTCCAAAGCTGCAAAGGGAACCTCTTTCCACCTCCACTGAGAAGAATTAGCAAAGAGGCAAACAGAAGATCATGACAAAGAATTCACTGAATGTTGTCAAATACAGAGTTCTACAAACCTTGAACAGAGAGAGATGTATCAGAGATGTATCAGTTGTTTTCACAGCCATGCAAACAATTACCAGATACCCTTTTATACTTTTTAGTTTTGATTTCTATTTATTAAAATGCAAAATCAAACATAAAACAAAATCATATCAGAAAACAGGTTTGAAATAGTTTAACATAAAAATTCTAACAAGTCTATAAAAACAGAAATACAACAGACATGGATATCCCTTATTTTCCAGGGGCATCAGTTGGATTTCCGATAGACCATAGTTTCTGAAGCTCTGCCCGTATTTCTTTTTTATTGTATTAGCCACAGCCATTTATAGGAGATGGGGGGGATTGGTTATTTTTTTTATTGGGTTTTATAAACAAGAATAATGTTATACAAATAAGTATACTAAGTTTTCTCATGTCATTTGTATATCACAAATATAGCATAATAAATGTGGGGAAATATCTACAACATATGTTTTATTATTAGTGGTCAATGTATAAATTCTTGGTTGTGGGGATTGCTGATATTCTGAATTATTAACATAAACAGAAAGATAATACCAAACAGAATTTTTGTGTGTGTGGACACCTAGAGTTTCTCTGAGAGCCTTTTGAAAATGTGTTTAATCTGGATTGGAATAGTTCCTTACACCAATTCTGGCAGGTCAACTGCTAGTTAAATTAACAAGGCACATGGAGCAGGAATCTCATGTGGTCTGAACTATGGCAGGGTTGATGGTATCCTGTCATCCAAAACTGGGAGGGATGTGTAGTGACCACAAGGTTAATCTTGTATCTCTGTTGTTTAGAAGCAGCCCAATATGTTTCAGATTCATTCTCTGTCATTTTGATGTGATTTATTATTCAGGTCAAAATCTGATCTGTGAGGTCTGAAGCTGTGTTTTGCCCTCATTGACTATAATGGAGACTCTTAAAAAAAGAAAAGAAAAAGTACTGTATCTGTTTTCCTTTTCATGTAAGTGGATGAAGTTTGCAGGCAGAGTTGACTAACCCTGCTGAGTTCCAGGCAGATCCATCCAGAGGTTTTCATCTGGAATGAAGACAGAATGAAGTATTATTCATAGATCTGTAATCTCCTCTTATGAAACCAAACAATTGGGGGGGGGATATGCCTTTCCCTCATGGCCAAAACTTGGACAAAAGTGACAACCCATGAGGAGAGCAGTTCTATTTATTTACTTCATCATCTCTCCCCTAAATTACTGTGATTGGATTGCATTGGCCGGGGGACAATTCACTTTGATTAGACTTGAATGTCATAACAAAAGATACCTCCCACTTCACAACCAGCTTCCCCCCGCCCTTTCCCCCTTTCTATCCCAAGTTCCCCCATCAGCTTGGTTTCATTTCTTGGAAAAGATGGGAAGTGTTTCTGCATTTAAATTACTTGGAAAAACAGAGGCAACAGAGCTACTCAGAAGATGTTGGCATTCCTGACTTTTCCTCAAATACCTTGCTAACAGCAAGATCCAGTTCAGGAATTTGAGTCTGTCCCAAATCACCCTAATTTTGCCTTTTTATTTGGGGTACAAACAGATCCAATGCACAGAATTATAGAATTGTAGAGTTGGAGGGGACTCTGAGAGTCATCTGTTCCCACCCTCTGCTATGCAGGAAAATCCGTTCTATGGAAGCACAATTGCTGGATTGGAACCAAATCTATTTTCATTTCTTATGATGATAAGCCATTTGTTGAGGATGCTATATAGGCATCATAACAACATCTGGTTGTAGCAGCACTAGGTGGCTGCCTTATGTTCCAGAAAATATGCAAACTAAGTTTGGTTCATCTAACAGATATTTACTGACAAGAGTCATTTGCAGCTAAACAGCAGGATTATGAGGATGGTAAAAGTAATAGTGGTGCTGTTGCATGTTTCTTGTCCAAATCTATTTTATACAATTTCAGTTGCATGTTCTTTATACTCCTGGGAATCAGCTGTAGAGCTTACTCCATATTTCTGTGGATCTGCAGGTGCCTGAGGGAGTTCCCCTTTCTCTTAAACTTGCCTCTAGGTGGGTGCAAGTGTCCTTCATTTTGGTCACACCTCCATCTCCCCTCATTAAAAGATAGGTCCCACCCCTGTCCCCAACAGCACTTCAGGCAATTCTGTCCATTCAAGCTGTGCAGTTGTGATGAAATCGGACATGGCAGTCACAGGAGAAGATGAAGCCAATAGAACGAAGAAGGGAGCAAGCAGTGTGGTGAGCAGTGGCAGCTCCCTGAGTGTTTAAAACACCACCATCCTCCTGCTTGTTCCTGTCCATTACTCGATCAGCAGGCCAAATGGAGAAAGGTAGTCCTGCTTGAGCATCAGAAAGAGTGCACAAACCTCCTAGAATGGTGGATGGAAGGAATAATTGGGGAGTCACCATAACTCAGTGGTAGAGCATCTGCTTTGCATTCAGAAGGCCCCAGGTTCAGTCCTAGTCCTCTCCAAGTAGGGCTGGGAATGATCCATGCCTGAAACTCTGGAGAGCTGCTGCCAATCAGTGTAGGCAATACTGAATTAGATGGACCGAAAGTCTAACTTGATATAAGGCAGCTTCCTATTCTGCAATAGATTTGTGTGGTCAAATGAACATCTGGAAAGGAGTACAGAGAAACACCTAAGGAAATAAGTCTGTTCAGGTATAGATAAGTTTGTTGTACGTGGCAATTGGTTTTGTAGGATATGCTCCTTCAATATGTTTAAAAACAATGTGTTCTACAATACTGCTGTTAAATTGTAGTAATAAAGCAAAAACACAAAGCCCAAAAACACTTTCATATTTCCTATTGGTACAATAAAATAAAACATATGTAAAATAAGTAGCACTTGTATAAGTAATATCCATAGCAATGGCATAAACTACACAGAAGAAGAACTGAGCAATGAGTGGTACACAGATATTTAATATGTACATATTTCTAGACATTTTCTAGGCTATAGAAAAATATGAATATGAATCCAGGAAATAACTATTGGGACTTGACATCTATTATGTATTATAAATTTAACAGAGGTTGGGGGGAGTTTCTTTTCTTTTCAAAAATATGTATTTTGCAGAGCTTAGACTCTTATGACTGCCTGTGGAATTGTATACTGTTGTGGCCATATATTTCTGACATTAAGAAATAGGGGTAGGGCTATTTAGTTTTTGTGTAATTTAGTAAAATCATTGCCATAATAGTGCTTCTTCCTTTGTTGCTTCAAGTCATTATGGAACACAAAGAATAGGAGGTGTATATAAATATAAAAATATGTTATTAAATTAAAAGGAGTATTTTATTTTATTCACAGAAACTGAGAGTCCCAGGTGGAGACTTTGAAACGGTTAGGCAGAAATGTCTAGATTTCTGATATATTCCTGGTCTCTCAGCAATGTATTGGGTCACATTCAGTTTAGCCTTCATTCTATTAGAAAAAGGATATTTGAAATTAGATTACCAATAGTTACCTGAGGTTATCCCAATCAGCAGTTTGAAGCTGTTGTGCTCAGCATTTGAGAGGAAAGAATGTGCAGTTTTGTTTTCTGAAACATGGTAATAATTGCAGTTGTTAGAGCAGGCAAAAAGACGAGTCTTGGCAAAATTCATTTTGAGGCATCAAAATTTATAAAGCAGAAAATAGAAGCTGGTGATGGATGACATCCGTTCGTCAACCTGACAAGAAATGCAGCCCAATCAGAATCTAAAATGTGAGGGCCACAAAACAAGCTGAAATGATTGGGTGGGGGCAAGCACACCTGATTGAAACATAATGGAGGATGAGGTTTTGCTTTGTTGTTTTTCAAATGAACAAACATGTATGTGATGCAGATGGATCCCACCTCCTTTAAAAGGTTGCTATACCAGAAATGTGGGAACATCATAACCAGGATCAGCGCTCACAGAAAGTTGGGACGGGAGGATCTGACTATCAAACATCTGTATTCAGTGAGGGATTTTTCCCCTCCTCATCTACATATGAATCAAAATACTTTAACCTGCTAAAAAATATTTTTCCTTTCCTTTCAAGACTGAATGTGTGTTTAATCAAAGCAAACAAAACCTGCATAATCTGCCACATTTCATTGTCCAAATGTTCATCTGCTAAACTATCACTTTCATGGAAGTGATGTTGCATGTAGGGTTGGGGAAGAATCCAGTTTTCTCTATATTTTGGAGCAAACCTTCCAATTTTGCCCTTGATGCATGGATCTGATAATAGATTAAGCTGCATAACCAATGAACCAAACTGTAAATGGGTACATAAAGTTTTAATGAGAATGGTCTTGGGGCTGCCTCTTCTCCCACTTAACATTTGAAGTTGCTAAGAGCAGATCTGTTGCCAGGCACTAAAACATCTGTTTTAAAATGTTCTCAAGAAGTAACTGTCTTTCATAATATGCGGACCCTTCATATGGGAAGAAAGATGGCCACTCCCATATACCTATGTGGACCACCATCTTTTTTTCCGTAGAATGTCCCTGGTAGCCTTACAAGGATAGAATTTGTCCACATGTATGAACTTCCATGAGGACTTGCTAATATATCTTCAGTCTAGATAAGTATCTGAAATGATCCACTGATGGACTACAGTCCTCCCAATAAACATTTTGCCCCTGCTATTAAGTGGGGAGTCCAAAATATGATCATTTTTTTTACTCTTAGCCACTTATTCTGGTTCCCTATTGGTCAGAAAAAAAGATTTGGGAGCACTATGTTTTGATCCAAATAGCGTACCACCCTGTCCTATCATATTGTCATCTTGAAAATGAAAGACAAGGACAAATATCATCTGGGTAGTAGTTTTTAATAGCTTTCTGAAGAATAGAAATATCTGATCTTGCCTGGGAATGGATCATTTCTTGTCCTCCGTTGTGTGCATTTCCAGAGACAATATGTAACCTCCTTGCAGAAAATGAAATATAGTGATGGCTGGTACAAGTAATAAAAGATATGAAATTCATTTGAGATTTAATAAAACAATATTGAGAGATTGAAAATACTGTCCTGAACTCTTCTGACATAGTGGCTTCCATAGCTTCCATTAAACATAATGTATGCTTGAGGATTATTTTCTAATGCCATTCAATGTATTTACTTTTTTAAAAAGAAGAAAAAAGGATTTGAAATATATTTGAAATTACTGAAAGTTTTGGAATTTTTAATTATCAGTGCAGTTGTCTTTTAAATTAATCCCTACAGAAAGAAACTGGCTTTGATGATTCTTTTTTCTGTCCACAGTTTGAGAAGGATGGTAGCTCGGATTTACCATGGGTTTAACTTGATAAAATCAATTTATGAAACTGCTACGTTCATCAGATAGACTGTCTACTCAGAAGATTGACAAGCATTGATGGTTTGTGTTTGAAAAAGAAAAAGGTGGATATAGCTAGATTACATAAATTTGAAGGAGATATGCCTGCCCATACCTTCAATATGAAATAGGTTGCAAAAATATATGAGGGTGGTATCATATATGCTATTCATGATCCAACCTTCTGTGCATTCACCGGAAGGTCTGAACAGATCCCTTTATATGTAAATGCACTTCCATATGGCCAGGATCCTTGCAGAAAGCAAGCTGTAAACCAGGCATAGGCAAACTCGGCCCTCCAGATGTTTTGAGACTACAATTCCCATCATCTCTGACCACTGGTCCTGTTAGCTAGGGATGATGGGAGTTGCAGTCCGAAAACATCTGGAGGGCCACGTTTGCCTATGCCTGTTGTAAACAGAGTCCTTTTTGCATAGCTTTATGTACACCTTATGTTCAAAGTCTTGGGATGTGAGTGTACTACAGGGTATGCAAAGGTTTTGAAAGAATAAATCATGCCTCAAGAACTAAAGCAAGGCCTCTTCTGGCAGATTCAGGGCTTGTCTGAGTTTAAGTGGTATCTCTTCACAATAACCCTGAACTGAAATGGAAACTCCAAAGTGGCTCGCAGCACTTCAGAAATTCAGATTGTTTAAAATGAAAAATGTGCAGAATATTTCTCCCCAAACTTGTCATAAATGAAAAACACCAACTTGGAGAGATGAGGGAGAGCAAAAGCTCTTGTGGGACTGACTGACAGATCTAGCTTCCAGTGAGAAGGAAGGGTTTTACCAGGGATCTCCAATCACAATACTTTGGGGGCAGGGGTGTTGATGTAATGTTATCACTTGGTTATTGTTGGTTGTATATTCACCGCTAGTAATGCTAGTGCTGCTTGCTTGGAAAATCCATTTGCCTCTGTGCCACATATCCACTCCTGTCAAAACATTTTTACACTTAGTTTCTGTGACCTTTGGTGCCAGTTAAGCAGAATAGAAGCCTGAAGCATCTCCCCCGTTCACCATAACTTCTGAGCCACTGCTTCTATCCTTCTGAGTTTTTTTCCAGGTTATTTTCCCAGCTCAGCAAATTTACTCCCCAAAATTCAGTTTTAAAGGTACATAGTAAAAACAACAACCCTAGACTGATTTGCCTGCGGTTTTATAGTAGGTGTACCTTTATAAGCATAAAATTGTAGTCTAATTATGCAAGGTGGTTACATATTGTCTCTGGAAATGCACACAACAGAGGACAAGAAATGATCCATTCTGTTGGGAGCTGCCCAGAGTGGCTGGGGAAGTCCAGTCAGATGGGGTATAAATAATAAATTGTTATTATTATTACAGTGGTACCTCGGGTTACATACGCTTCAGGTTACATATGCTTCAGGTTACAGACTACTCTAACCCAGAAATAGTACCTCGGGTTAAGAACTTTGCTTCAGGATGAGAACAGAAATCGTGCTCCAGCGGCACAGCGGCAGCAGGAGGCCCCTTTAGCTAAAGTGGTGCCTCAGGTTAAGAACAGTTTCAGGTTAAGAATGGACCTCCAGAACAAATTAAGTATTTAACCTGAGGTACCACTGTATTAGGGACGCGGGTGGCGCTGTGGGTAAAACCTCAGCGCCTAGGACTTGCCGACCGTCAGGTCGGTGGTTCGAATTCCCGCGGCGGGGTGCGCTCCCGTTGCTCGGTCCCAGCGCCTGCCAACCTAGCAGTTCGAAAGCACCCCAAGGTGCAAGTAGATAAATAGGGACCGCTTACAAGCGGGAAGGTAAACGGCATTTCTGTGTGCTGCGCTGCTTTGCCAGATGCAGCTTGTCACGCTGGCCACATGACCCGGAAGTGTCTTCGAACAGCGCTGGCCCCCGGCCTCTTAAGCGAGATGGGCGTGCAACCCCAGAGTCGGACACGACTGGCCCGTACGGGCAGGGGTACCTTTACCTTTACCTTACCACTGTATTTTACATTCCCAGGATCTTGTTGCTTTAAAGTAGGGTTGTACTGTTTTCTTAATTTTAATTTTTTTATATATGCAAAACTGCTTTGAGGGTTTTTACAATCAAGCAGTGCATAAATTTTATGAAGGGGGATACACTTCTGAGTTACCTGGTGGTTTCTGAGGTATTGCCTGCATCCACAGGCACTGCTGTGCAGTCATAGATAACAGTGAGAAATAATTTTTTGTTCCCACTCAGTTGCACTCATGACCAGTTACTGGCAGGTTGTGCCTAACAAACTGCTTCACTGATTGCTGCTGAATATTCTGTTTTCGATATTGCTTTTCATAACTGAACAGAAATACGTGCAGTTCCACCAGAAAACCCCATCATCACCTCTTCTTTAAATTTAAGAAGAGTTTACATTTTTGGCAACTGTAGCAATCTATTATTGTTTTGCGGCTATTTCTGTGGAGAAAATGTGAAGCATTTGAAATTTTTAAGTATTTTTAAAGACTGTTTATATAGAATGAAATAATTATTTCAATGTCAATATTTTCCTACCCAGGTCCAAGTGAAAAGAAAAACAGTGGGGAATGGTCAGAGGGAAGAACAAAAGCAAATTGCCCTATTCAATCTGTTGATGAGGAGACATACAGAGTAAGAGACAACAAACAAACCAGCAAATGGACTCCATTTTGGAAATTTGGGATGTTTTCCAATGAAGAATCCTGCACAGGTAATCCATTATTTATTTATTTTTTTTTCATTTCAAGTTCCGTGACATTTCTCTCTTCCAAGAATGTGTGCATAGCTGCACTGTGAGTGCCATTTCTATTTCATCCATGTCATTTGTTTTTAGTAGTCTGTTACAAAGAGGAGGAAAACAACCTTGTAAAAATATTACTGCTGATGGTGATTTATTTTTTGGGAATTGATGATAAGCTGACCTTAAAATTGATGATGTTGGACACTTCAGTGAAGTTGAAATAGCAGTAGGACAGTCTCTTCCGCATGAGTCTTATGGATGTGTCTGACTTTGTTGACAGCGTTCCGTGTTGTGAATGTGGGTGCAAATTGTGACATTATCACAGAACATAGTGTTTTGGGAAGTTGACTATTTCCCCCCTTTGTGAGCTCTAAAGTTGGCTCTGGCAGCTTGATGCTGCAATCAAATGAAGTTATTTTGTATTTAGCTTGGAAAAGAACTTGCTGCATTCCATTCAGTGCCATGATAAATTCAAAGTCATTCTTCCATATGTGAATTCAAACTGGTGTGTCCAGATGCAACCCATTTACCCATCCTAAAGCAGCCCTTCCCAAGCTGCTGTCATCCTGATGTTTTGTACCAGATCCAGTAGGCATGGTGAACAGTCACATGCATAGGATGTGTATTTCAAATCCTCGGGAGAATGTAAGGTGCTTTTCTAAAGGACTACAGGAACATCCTAATACCATTTTAAAACTTTGATCAAAGTTCCAAACCATGTCAGGATAGCTGAGGCTGGAAGACTATATAAATCTAAAATAAGCCTGCTAAATTACATTGTCATCATCTCAGCACAGTAGATTTCCATTCTAGCATGTTGCATTAAATAAGAATGTACAGTGGTACCTCGGGTTACAGACGCTTCGGGTTACAGACGCTTCAGGTTACAGACTCCGCTAACCCAGAAATAGTACCTCAGGTTAAGAACTTTACCTCAGGATGAGAACAGAAATTGTGTGGCAGCAGGAGGCCCCATTAGCTAAAGTGGTACCTCAGGTTAAGAACAGTTTCAGGTTAAGAATGGACCTCTGGAATGAATTAAGTTCTTAATCCGAGGTACCACTGTAGCTCACCCCCCCCTGCAAAGATACAACAAATCTTTTCCCCAAGTTCCCAAGCTATGGAAGAAGAAACCCAAAAGGCTTTCAGTCCATTGGCTTCTTCCACCTGCTGTTGGACAAATCCCAAAATAAATTTGGGTTGATACAGGTGGTCATGATAGAAAACTAGCACCTTAAGAATCTACTCCCTAAATATGATGAAAAGCCAACTCTCTAGTGTTCACCAGCAAGTGACAACTATTCATTAATATGACAGAAACAGGTTCAGAGGCCCTAATAGATGACTGGGGGCGGGGAAGAATTCAAAGCAGCCATTCACCCCTGCTGATTATTCAGGACTCCTCACTGGCACTTTACGCTGTGCAGTACAAATCCATATTGATCTTCTTATATGAACTGAGAAGTTGGAATGCCTTGTTGGCACCAACTAGGAAGCCTACTGATTTCTTTTCTTTTCTTGGAGAAGACAACCAAAGGGTAGCCCTCCTTGGAAATGCTTCTTCACTAGCTCAGAAGCTTATGTGCAGTTATGTATGGTTTTGTTTTGGCACATATTTTTTTCATTGTCTACATGAAGCCACCAAAAGAATTTGACTGCAAATTTGAAATTAGGGTTTACCAGTATGCTTATTACACACTGTTCTGCAATTCATTATCTAATCAGTTCCTAGCAAGCATATTGTTCTCTTCTGAGACACTATCTGGGAGTGATGGTTGTACAGAATCAGGTCATTCTTAACTGTCATTTGGACCAGCCAGAAGTGATGTCAGTGGGAAAGTCAGGGAATGTTGCAGAAATAGGTTTACCTTTGATCATTGGGACGTTGGTTGCCTTCTTGGATAAGGTGCACAATGTGGGAATATTCCAGGCTTTTTGTTGTCCTCCAGTTGTATTGCCAACCTTTTGATTGGTTTTTATTGCAATTCATTTATTTGTTGCATTGATTACTTTATTTTTTTAGTAATACTGATTACTTTATTTTCATGTTTTTAATGGTATCTAGATTTTCATGTTTTTAATGTTATCAGGATTTTATTATGGTACGTTCTTACCTGCTTGTAGTTGCTTCAAACTTTGCTGACACAATGGATCACAAATGCTTGAATAACTCTCGTAATTAACAATGTATGATGAGCCTTATTGAGCCTACAATGACTATTGTTGCTCTAATGGGACATGACAATTTGAAGTAAAATAATTTGTTGACAGAAGATTTAAACAATAAGATACATCTGACAAACCTATGTGAGTTGAACATTTTGTGCTCTAATTTATGTGAAGATCTAAAAAAGAAAAAACATTTAAAGAATACCTTGTGAAAAAGAAGGAACAAAAAGGTCCAGAATGTGTTTATTATTATTATTATTCTTTCTAAAGACCACAGATTACAGAAAATTGTGTAACCAGCATGATGCAGCCTTGTGAGCAAGTCAGACATATGGGCCAGGCGATATCCCGTAGGATAATGCATGGTGCAAAACAATAATAATAACTGTACCTGGAAAATAAAGGTCACCAATCATAGTTAATGCCAAGAAATAATCAAGGATTTGGTAGGACCTAGTAGTACAAAGTGAGAGTATATGTATATATTTATTTCAACCTGAGAACATCTATTCATTGTGGGCAAGAAAAAGGAGGAAATTATAGGAAAGGCTGAGAAGATATTTTTGTTTGAGGGAGGCATTCTTATTATCCTTATACAATTTATGTGGCTCACACAGGATAAATGTGTAGTCTATAAAGTGTAAAGTTTCCCACAATTTCTCCTCCACTGTACAGCACTTTGCTCAAATTCAATTATAGGTGAAATGGACCCCTCAGACGGATGACTATTGTAAGAGGAGGGGAGGAGATTTTCTCTGATTGCCCTGTCCTACAATAGCTCCCTCCTCTCCCCAAAATATGTTCCAGAGGGTTGGAGGAACTCACAAAACAGTGTAGATGGGCTGATTCCAAAGATGAATTTGAATAAATTCTCTCTCCTACATTTACTTTAGCTGATATGCTTGCTGGGTTAAAAAAAATAATGTTGCATGAGTGGAATCCCTGTAACATTAGTCTAAGAGCTCCTAAATGGATCAGATGCATTATTTCATTTATTTGGAGAAAGGCGGTCTAAACATGGATTTGACTATGCATGTGGCTTAAACGCCTTAACTGAAATGAACAGAGACCCCACAAGTGTGTATTCATGCAACTGTTGTCTTGTTCTGTCCTCTGTGGGGTAGATAATAAATATATCTACCAACTTTGGAAAATCAGTTTTACTCCTCCAACTGACCTTGAAGAACTTGTTATGTGTAGCTACAAATCTCATCAACCTTAGCGCATCAGAATCTGGGCTGGGAAGCAATTAAGCAAAATACGGTAAATTCTGGAACAGGTTTATATGCTCATGGCTGCCAGGTAGAATCTGCCAAGGAGATGGCCTGCTTTTTTTTACATATGGATAACACAGAGATTTTCTGGCTCATCCCAAGGTAATATTTGCTGTGGCAAAGGTAGGGAGATGATTCAAGAAACGGGGGGGGGGGGAGCATTATTACTTATTACTGAAAGTCTTACTACAATTAACTGTCAAAATAGCTGCTGTTTTAGGCTTCATCTTGACTGATGTTTCCCAGAACTGCTTTCCGCCATGCACAAACAGGCATGGACAACTTCAGTACTGTACATTTTATCATTACAACTTCTCCATTTAAGGAAAATATTGCCAAGGCAAGTAATTTGCGCCCCCTAACCCATGGATTTGCGCCCCCTAACCCTAACCCCCAGATGTTGTGCCCGGTGCGGCGGCCCCCCCTCCACCCCCCACACTACGCCACTGGGTCTGTTAACTACCTAGGCCCTGAAAAATAACTTTGTGGTCTGTGTCATAATCCAATCTAGACTAGCTTCTAGGTCTCCGTATATTCAATTATATATTTGTATCACATTTGAATGAGACACAGTCATTAGATCCAGTATAGCTTTTCATAAGAGATCCTGAATTTCAACTGAGAAGCCTCGTCTTTAAACATTCACCTCAGATAACATTTTCCAAAAGCCTGCAACTAGAATATTAAAAGTGGTTCTGACTTTGAACATTTGCAACTTTTTTTTAAAAAAAATATGCATTGGCTTGTTCCCCATGTCAATTTAAACATTCACTAGTTGTGGGATCGTTATGAGAAGATCCAGACTTCACTCATCTCCTGGAAATGAAAAACTTTCTACCAATGCAAACATATATTTGCCTTTATGTGTTCTTTCTTTAATTTAACTAGCACCGAGGCAATATCCCCCCTCCCCAATTTCTTGTCGATTTCACTAGTGGTAAAAAGGTAAAGGTAAAGGTACCCCTGCCCGTACGGGCCAGTCGTGTCTGACTCTAGGGTTGTGCGCTCATCTCACTTAAGAGGCCGAGAGCCAGCGCTGTCCGGAGACACTTCCGGGTCACGTGGCCAGCGTGACGAAGCTGCTCTGGCGAGCCAGCACCAGCGCAGCACACGGAAACGCTGTTTACCTTCCCGCTATAAAGCGGTACCTATTTATCTACTTGCACTTAGGGGTGCTTTCAAACTGCTAGGTGGGCAGGAGCTGGGACCGAAAGATGGGAGCTCACCCCGCCGCAGGGATTCGAACCGCCGACCATACGATCGGCAAGTCCTAGGCACTGCGGTTTTAGCCACAGTGCCACCCGCGACCCTCACTAGTGGTAGTCAGGGCTTTTTTTCAGCTGGAACGTGCCAGAACTCAGTTCTGGTACCTTTCAGGTGGGCACCATTGCCATTATAAGAGAACAAGGGAAGTGTTCATGGTGAGTCCCAGCACCTCTTTTTATAGAAAATAGCAGTGGTGGTGGTGTTCCATGTAGGCTTTGCAGGCAAGACCTGACTAGGTAGTAACATGAGCTCTTCTGTTTTGTGACATATTTTGCCATCACCATTTCTCCCCCATACAATGTCCTTCTTCGGATGATGGTGTGTCATGATATAACAGCATCTTATGTCCATTGTGGGAAACATGACAGCTCTTCAACTAGTAGAGGCCTCCCCCACAAAGCCACCAGAATTTTGGGATTTAAACTGATGTGCCTTCATACAATTACTCTGTGAAACTTCTGGACAATCAAGAATAATCTTCCAGGGAAGAAAAATCAGCCATTTGTTTATGTGAACTACTTGATAGACTTGTTCCTCAAATACTGATCAGGTAGCAAAAGTGGAACACATCTATAGTGAGAGCTTTCATCAAAGTTCTAAAGGGACTCTGTGGTTTAGACCACAGTGCCACCTGCACTCTGTCCCCGCTCCTGCAAGTATATAAATAGGTACTGCTGTGGCAGGAAGGTAAAAGGTGTTTCTGTGCAATCTGTTTCTGTCACGGTGTTCCGTTGTGCCAGAAGTGGTTTAGTCATGCTGGCCACATGACCCAGAAAGCTGTCTGTGGACAAACTCCAGCTACCTCAGCCTGAAAGTGAGATGAGTGCCACACCCCTTAGTTGCCTTTGACTGGACTTAACTTTCCAGGGGGACGCGGGTGGCGCTGTGGGTTAAACCACAGAGCCTAGGGCTTGCCGATCGGAAGGTCAGAAGGTTCGAATCCCCGCGATGGGGTGAGCTCCCGTTGCTTGGTCCCTGCTCCTGCCAACCTAGCAGTTCAAAAGTCTGTGCACTGCTCTAGTTCACCAGAAGTGGCTTAGTCATGCTGGCCACATGACCCAGAAGCTGTACGCCGGCTCCCTCGGCCAATAAAGTGAAATGAGCGCTGCAACCCCAGAGTCATCTGCGACTGGACCTAACGGTCAGGGGTCCTTTACCTTTACCTTTTACCCAAGTTCTAAAATATGTAGGAAAAAATTAAAAAGTGACCTTTGTGAAGTTTTGTTGGATTTGAGAAATATCTTCACTTTTATCCAAAGATAATAACTTTGAATTTTATACAGAGTATTACGGGGAAATTTTAAGTGCTTGTATGATTTCTCTGACATTGTGAGATGACATTTTAAACAGATAAGACGACACCATTAGGAGATGGTTATACATCTCTCTGGCAGTTATTTTGATCACACTCTGACTGTGTGAAATTGCCCAATAGCTGATAACAAGCAATCTCTGAACATGTGTTGTCACTGCATGGAACCCATTATGATGAGTCTCTAAATTACATAACCCAGGGGAAGTTGAACAGTAATATTGCAAATAAGAGTTCTTATTTGAAGGGTTTTGTATTCTTAATCCAACTTTGGATTTATTACACTTGTTCCTGGAAAGCACTGATAAACTAAAAACCCTGACAAATGCTCAGTCCTTGGGAAACTTCCACTCTAGAGTTGAAAATGACTTTGTGTATCAGACTGGAGAGTGGGGTGTTTTGGAATTGCAGAGCAAATTATTCCAGCAGATAAATTCTGCACAGCTGATATATACATTAGTGAAAAATTACTGCATACTCAACAAATACTTCTTATGTGGGACAGGACAGCACAGCACAGTCTGCAAGGGTCTTAGCTTGTTGAAAGCAAATATAGACATATATTTCATGTTTTGTTTGATGGCCAATCTTCTTCCTTGAGGTACTTAAAGTGAGAGGCACAACTGTTCACTGAATGCAAAGAAAGGATGTGTATTCTTCACATAAACTGTGTAGATAAGCAAAAAAATGGTAAATGGAGGAAATATCTGGACTTTAAGTAAACACTGATGGAGCCTGGATAAACTCTTGGGATTGTGCAATGACAATGATGTTCAAAAAAGGCTAATTCCATGATGGGGAATCTTAGGAAGGTGATTTGGGGGGGGGGAGGGTGTATTGTAATTCATTTATACATATCTATGGGACAGACCATACAGAAGGCTGATCGCCGAAGAATTAATACTTTTGAATTATGGTGCTGAAGGAGACTCTTGAGAGTCTCATGTACTGCAAGAAGATCAAACCTATCCATTCTGGAGGAAATCAACCCTGAGTGCTCACTGGAAGGACAGATCCTGAAGCTGAGGCTCCAATACTTTGGCCACCTCATGAGAAGAGGACTCCCTGGAAAAGACCCTGATGTTGGGAAAGATTGAGGGCACAAGGAGAAAGGGACGACAGAGGATGAGATGGTTGGACAGTGTTCTTAAAGTTACAAATATGAGTTTGACCAAACCACGGAAGGCAGTGGAAGACAGAAGTGCCTGGCGTGCTCTGGTCCATGGGGTCACAAAGAGTCGGACATGACTAAACGACTAAACAACAACAACATGGGACAGCTACATCTGGACTACTGTGTACAGTGCTGGATATTATAGAGTTGAACATAAAATGGACAATTGAAATACTGTGCTAGTGTCAGTGGGGGCTGGTAGGGTGCAGGGCAGGGCAGTTAATAGTGTGCAGAACCAGAGGTAGGTACAGCCACAGATAACCGTAGGTGGATCAAGCAACTGAGTACAGGCTTTCCAAACCATTGAACACAATGGGACTTCTAAGTAGAACTACATAGGATTTGTTCTATATATTCTGCCCCCATCTCTTAGATGGCCAGATACAAAAAAGGGCAGGACTCCTGCCCCTAGTTATGTAGAAGAGGGCAAGCTATTGATTGCATCTATCTGTCTCAGGAGTCAATGGACGAGTGCTCCTTAGGGGGTGAGGTCAAACTCTTGGAAGGTTACAGAGCCTGCTGTGGCTGTAGAGCAGAGCTTTCCAAACTGTGTGTCACAACACGGTGTGTCGGCTGCAGTGTGTAGGTGTGTCACGTGAACACTCTTTGTGCTCCTCCTGGGGCTGGAAAGAGGTTAGTTTAACCTCCAATTTGCTAGTAAAATTGAATTACTGTTTCATGAAATGATGCATGTCTAAAAAACGTATCACCAACATGAAAGGTTTGGAAGGCTCTGCTGTAGAGACTGATGTGGGAGAGACATGCCTTGTTGCAGCTGGGGCAGATGAAGGCATCTGGTCATGCAGCTACAGGTGTACCATGGCATTTATTCTCTCTGCACTCCTCCCAGCAGTATTTCCTCCTCTGGCCACTGCTATGGGTACACAACCTAACTGTCTCCAGGCACTGCAGTCATCTGCAAGGGATTCCCACACAACAGGGTTGACGTTTCCAACCTTCATGTCACATTTGCATTGCATCACATCTTTGTAATGCAGAGTTGGTTTGCCAAGGGGCCCGGTGCCTGAAGCCAGCTCCCTGTAGAGTACGTCCTTGGGGACCTTGCCATCTTCCATTCTGTGGACATGACCAAGGCAGCATAGATGTTTCTAAGTCAGGAGTGTGAACATGCTGGGAATGTGGGCTTGGGAGAGCACATCCTTCTTTGAAACTCTGTCCTGCCATGTGACACTCAAAATCCTCCTGACACATGTGGAAGGGCAAGCTATATCTTCCAGAAATCTCTGTTCTACACAGGCATCAAAGTTTCAGGGTCACTTTCCTCTTTTACATCTGGCCTCTCTCTCACTCTTTCTCTCATCCTTCTGCATCTGTGCACCATTCTTTCCTAAGCACAGAGTGTCATGAATGCTTGCATGTGGGTATTTTTTGCTGTTGTTGTTAAATTACCAAAAGCAGCATCTTGTTCTGGCTTCTGTTAGCGCAACAACTTAGTGTGCAGTCAGTTAAATTACTTCAACAACCGAGGTAAAGAATTCCACAAGCACTCACTACTGGGTGTAAAAACAAGCAAACAATTAACCCAATAACAACAAATTAAGTAATAGCTTTATGCCCTTTTATTATAACCCCAATCTGCTGCCTGAGGCTGCCCCCTCTCTTTCCGTAATGTCAGGGCCGCCTCTGCAAGACAGGAATAGTTGCATAGTTTTACGCATCCTTTCAGGTACTTTAAAGCACAATGCAGACTAAGGGGAAAAAGTCATTTCAAGCCCTTTCAATTTTGGCTTCTCTTTCTGTCATTCAAAAAAATAGCCCCCTTTTTATGGAGGTCACCTTCCATCTCACTGGGTGTGAATTTGATGGCAAGAGGGAGAAATGCCTTCTCTCCTTGTTTGTATAACAGAAAGCTTTCAAGCTGATCTCATCACTCTCTGACTGCATTTTGTAGGCACTGACATCAAGTCAAAAACATTTTCCTTCTTCAGTAAGAGACAGGGAGGAGCTGAGTGCCCATGCTATGTGCTGCATAGAATGACAGGTTGGTGAATGGGAGTAAGGGTACATAGGGCAAATATCAAATAGTAAATGGGGTTGTCTGCATTCGCCTTACATTTAGTTCCAGGCTGACAGCATAACACCTAGAGGTTATTCTCATGATGGGCATCAAAGAGTCAGATGTGAATGGTTTTCCTTGATGCTTTGACTTTTATTTGGTCTCATCAGCAAGCGCTGTAGAGGAACAATGCCTGTTGCAATTTCTCTTCTGCAGTGTTCAAAACTCAACTCAACTAAAACCCTAACAGAATCGCCCCAAGGACAATCAGTTGAGGGTGGCTTCTCAAGTTTCCTGGCAGTTCTGAAGGAAGAATAGTGTGTGAAGGAGGAAAAAGCACATATCCATTGTGAATAATAATAATAATAATAATAATAATAATAATAATAATAATAATAATTTATTATTTATACCCCGCCCATCTGGCTGGGCCTCCCCAGCCACTCTGGGCGGCTTCCATAAAAACCAAAAATACAGCAAAATATCACACGTTAAAAACTTCCCTGAACAGGGCTGCCTTAAGATGTCTTCTGAATGTCAGGTAGTTGTTTATCGCTTTGACATCTGCTGGAAGGGCGTTCCACAGGGTGGGCGCCACTACCGAGAAGGCCCTCTGCCTGGTTCCCTGTAGCTTTGCTTCTCGCAATGAGGGAACCGCCAGAAGGCCCTTGGCGCTGGACCTCAGCGTCCGGGCAGAATGGTGGGGGTGGAGACGCTCCTTCAGGTATACTGGACCGAGGCCGTTTAGGATCATGGGGGGAGCAAATTCAAACCTGTTGGAGAGTTCGTGTCTGCTGTGGCTGTAGACACCAATACAGGAGAGAGATGTTTTATCACAGGTGGAGCAGATGAAGGCATCCAGTTTTGCTGCTGCAGAAGAACCATGCCATTTCTTCTCTCTGCGTTCCTCCCAGCAGTCATTCATTTTCTGGTTACTGCTGTGGATACACAACCTGTCTGTCTCCAGACACCGGGTCATCTGCAAGAGATTCCCATACAGTGGGGTTAATGTTGCTAGCCTTCACGTCATGTTTGCAGACATCTTTGGAACATAGAGTTGGTCTGCCAACAGGCCTAGTGCCTGAAACCAGCTTCTCACAACCGATCCAGGAATTAGTTCGATGGAGGTGCTGTAAACGTAAGCACTCTCTTTGCACATTGCTGAGAAATGTGAAAAGAGAAGTTCTTTTGGAATTTCTCAGTAACATCCTTAAGATAAAAATGCTTGAGCTCAACTCTGTCTAATTTCAAATAGGGGATGACTACTAATGATTATTCAAAGGTGATGGAAAGTATCTGTGTATATTCTCAAACTTGCATCTTTGTTGTCATAGATCTATTTTTTCTGGACCAAGCTGCACCTCAGTTTAATCTAACATTGCATATAAATAAACAAGAGGAGCTATATGATTCACATTGATGAATGGTTACAATCACCATTAAACTTAAAAGTTTGTAAAGTCCAGTGGAAATATTATAACATTTTAACATTTTCAGTAAATGTTACAACCAAATGAGTGCCTTCAATACATGTTCAAAGGTCTATCTGTCCCAGACAAAACTATTTGCAATGTCACTTGTGTGTCATTACTCTGCTTTTTGACACAGAGATTTCCTATATTTCCTATTGGGCCTCATGTAGCTTTTTTGATTATTGGCAAATGCCAACAGTCACCAACTTGCTAACATGTACATAAACAGGGAACTTCCGATTTGTGTGCGACTGCTGACACACACACCATTTTCAGCACTAGAAGGGGGCGGAACGGGGTGGGCTGACTTGTGCGATGCCTCAGAACACAACCCCCAAGGTAAATACTTACAGTTCAGGCAAAAATCAAAGAAGGCTGTGAGTTCCTTTTAAAAAACTATCATGCACCCCACTACAACCTGTAAATCAAGTCCTCCGTCAGAAGACAATACGTGTGAAAGTAGTCCTGACTCCTGAAGGCCTCCAAATTCAAACAAAACTTAGGTGAGACAGAGACAGGGTGGAAATGAATTTGTGTGTATGTGCATTTGACTTTTCATCTGCCGTTGGAATTGCACATGAGTGTCACTTGTTGCATTTTTGAGTGTTTCCTTTTTTTAAAAAAAGTGAGAACTGCGGAGTGGAGTGATGTAGGGTGTGTGTGAAGGGTGTGGTCATTGAGTCTTGACAGCTTGCTTCCTGAATTCCTGATTTGTGTGTGCTCTTACATGTGAGGATGCTGTTTGTGCATGTGACATTTTTGAGATTCTCAAGACATATATTGTAATTACTATACGTTGTGCTCTGAAGCTATATCTCGATGTATTCTTTATTTTGTATTTTATTCACTCTTGTTTCATTTTCATTTTTACTTATGTCTACTGTTTAGAGACATTTATTGCTTGATTGTATTACTTAAAATGTGGATTGTTGTTAATTACTAGTATTGGTTGCAGAGAACATGGAAATTATATATATTTATATAATACTGATTTTTGTTGTTGGAGGAGTTATACTATTTAGAGATTTGTTGGACTATAAAGCAGTATATAAGGTCAAGAAACAAATGGCAAGCCAGTTTTAATACTGGCCTACAGATGCTCCACTGGTAGTGGATCCAGAAATGGGGCATGTCTAGTGAAGCCATGGATCCATGGGATCCTGTTCCTCCTTATTCTCCTGAGAATCCCAACATAGGCCCTTAAAGTACCCCAGCCCTGGAGCTGGCACAGTTAATTCTCTCCTGTTGACTGTAATGAGATTGGCTGCAGCTCCCCATTATGGCTGCTGTAAACTGGCAGGGATTTGGATGTGGCAATGGTTCAGCTGCTGACTTTCCTCCCCCTGCAGGGAGAATTGCTCAGAACATTTTCATCTGAATGCATTCAATTATTGTATTTCCACAACTGCTGTGGGGATGAGGGGCGGGATTGCCATCAATGTGGTATGCTTTTGCTATCATTAGCGCTTGGTTCCAAGTATGGGCCCAGAGCATCTTTGCCCATTCAAGCATACATTAATGTACAAGAGCCTGCCATCAATCCACCTTGCTAAAGCATCACTAATGACGAACGCAATACTGTGAGTGAAAAAACAGGAGGTTTTACCGTGAACAAGTTGCAGTGATGAAGCTCAGTGCTATTGCATTTCCCAAATGTTCTAATAAGTTATTTATTCATGCATTTATTCCCCGGGAGAAATGTTTTTCATGAGGATGATTTCCTTCTCTTTGCAAGGAAGAGGTGTTTTTCACACAAGCAATGTTAGCTCTATTGATTTTTCTAGTGATTAACATGGGGAAATGAGTGATATGCCAACAATATATTGCAAGTCCACTATGTTGGACACACAGAGAACAAAGAAGCTTATGCAGGGCAGAAGTCAAGGACTTGGAATAATGTAAACTTCTGTTGCACTTGACATTTTGAGCTCCATCCTCATTTTCTTTTATTTATTTATTTATTTATTATTTATTTATTTATTTATTATTTTTTGCTGAGGAGTTCTTTGTGTAAAAGTCCATTCTTGGGCATTACTGTCACTTCTGCTTTGACTATGGAACATTAACTCTGTTTTTGTTGCTCACATCCAGCAATGATGAGATGAAACGTGGCATATCCAGGCTGATAACCTAACATTTTCATACTTTTAAATGCGTGTGTGTGTGTGTGTGTGCGTGCGCAGACACACACACACTTAAAACTCTCCTTTTCTTGCTGGTTTCTTTGGTTGACTATTCCCTCTGTTTAGAGCAGAACAGCAAGGAAGGTAAAGGGAAATTAATACATCCATATCTTTATGAATGATTTATTTTTCTTTCTCTTGATTCAATGAGGTACATGATTATGCTAAAAATGAAAATGTTTCAGGATTCTATATTGCAATAAATATCCCTCATGCATCTCATTAGATTCTGTAAGATAAAATGGGGTTTCATGCACTGCAAACCCTGAAGTGGAATGCCTCAAAACAGTGGACATGAACTTGTTGGTGAATTTCCACATAGATCATAGGAAAATCTCTTGTACTGGGTTAGAACTATTTGTCTATCTAATATTATAGGGTCTACTCTGATTGACGGTGACTCATCAAGATCTCAGGCAGTTGTCTTTCACATCATCTGAAACCTGGTCCTTTTAAACTTTAGGTTTCATAGGATGAACCTAAGACTCTCTACAAAAACACAAAACACACACTGTACTACTGTGCTTTGGTCCCTCCCATAGCTTTGTAGGGGAGTACCTGATTCCTAATGACAGTCGAAACAAAACAAAAAAATTCCTTCCAGTAGCACCTTAGAGACCAACTAAGTTTGTTATTGGTATGAGCTTTAGTGTGCATGCACACTTCTTCAGATACCAATGATAAATGATAGTGTTAGAAGCAACTGACATTCAGATCAGTTCACACTATGAAGAAGAAAAAATCTAGTGCCATTCCCCCTTAACAGAAGAGTTATAGGGGGATTATTTTCAGGGTTGGGTTGAAATACAAGCCAGAAAAGAAAACCCCCAACAAGTATTTTGTATAGTTAAATTTTCACCTCTATCTTTGGTACATTTTATTTTATTTTATTTTATTTTATTTTATTGATATGGCTAGAGGCTGCTGCAAATAAAGATACCGGCACTTCTGATTCTGAATTTGAGGCTAATAATGGTCATCTCTTTTTTGAGGTGAGTACTCTGAGTATCTGAGACTTGTATCCATGACCTTGGAAATAGAAGTGTTGGTCTCGGTCTCAAGGGACTAAAGTTCCCAGATTTCCTTGGCAAATGGAATGATTTGAAGCAGTTTAAGGCCCCTATCTTGATATACCCTCACAAGGAAAACAAACAGTAGGTCTTTCAGATCAGGGTTAACTAGCCGATGATATTGATGAAGTAAATCAGATAAAGGCAATGATTAAGGGAGTTGTCTGATGGTTTCCTTGTGCCAGCCATCCCTATATTGTGGCCTCCAGGTGTTTTGTACTATAATTCCCATCAGCCCCAGCCAGCATGGCTAATGATCAGGGATAATTGGAGTCCGAAACATTTGAAGAATGCCATGGAGGGGGAAGCTGTTTTGTACTGTCAGTCTGGTTATTCAGCTACCTGCTCCATTATTCTAACTCGGGCAGTATTCATCAGTACTGAATTAAGTAATTAAAAAGAAGTGAATGAACCAGCAGTGTAAAGTCTGGTATTCTGCACCTGCAGAGCAAACATGTCAGAGTTTAGCTTCTGCTCTTTTTAGAGCACTGGGTATTGCTTGGCAAGGAAGGGAAAAGTCTCAGGTTTGCAATAAATCTGTGCATGCTGTCTTCTGCCTGGAATCACTAATTCACTAGGACTTTCTTGTGTCCACCGGAGGGTCATTCATTTTCTGAATTGCTCAAACCTTCACACAGAGACATGCACACTCTGATTTTGGGAAGCAGCCGAGTGAATGTGTGCATCATTAATTTCCATGGCCTGTGCTGAAAATTATCCAGAATGTTTTCCATTAAAATTCAAGGTTCATATCTTCACACCTTCCATGTAGCACTGCTCCAAATTAAACTCACTTATAAATTAGGAAAGGTGCCAATGCAATCATAGTATATAGCTTAAGTGCTAGAATTATTTCCTGGGTTTAAGCTAACTAATTCTCTTCCTGCTTTGGTATGTTTTCAGCCCTCCCCACTCCTACTCATACAGCCCTCCTCAAATTTGTTAAGACCCATGAGATCATACTGCTAACGTGATTTGTAGGGTAAGAAGAAGAATATGAGACTGAGTGGAATGTGAATGGAAAGGTAGCTTTATATTATACTGATAGACATTAAGATGATTTGTTCTTGTGGAAGTGCATTGAACAATACAGAGCACAACTTAGTGGCTTTCTTTTTGAAGCTGTCGTAGGGGCATGTTCCATATTTGGTTGGGCATCTGTTGTGAGCATACCAATCACTTCCCCACCCTTTAGTCTAATACAATGGTCGTATCACATTTGTTTTGTAGGCATATTTTTGACATATACTTGGCACACACCCTCTGTTTAAAATCGAATAGTCCAGTAGGAGCTTTTGTTACAAAATGTATGCGCCCACGGGTGAACCAGTAAAAGCAGTATTGACAAACAAAATATATGTTCTGGGTTGTTGTTTTATTCAGGGAAAAAGCAAAAATTTCAAAGCTAGTGGCAGATTTTGCTAAAGCAATGGGACTTGTGTGATACAGGAAAACCTTGCACTATTAATACTACTTGTGTCTTGCTGACAGTGAAGCTTGAACAACCTTACCATGATTTTGGGGCTTCCTTTTGCTATGCAAATAACAGGGATTGATGGCAGTTGAAGTCATGGCTTGTGCAGAACGTTCAATTGAAATATACCAGGAGACCCTTAAAGGTAAAGGTAAAGGTACCCCTGCCCGTACGGGCCAGTCTTGACAGACTCTGGGGTTGCGCGCCCATCTCACTTAAGAGGCCAGGGGCCAGCGCTGTCCGGAGACACTTCCGGGTCACGTGGCCAGCGTGA
Organism: Podarcis melisellensis; assembly: GCF_964234715.1. NCBI lineage: Eukaryota > Metazoa > Chordata > Lepidosauria > Squamata > Lacertidae > Podarcis > Podarcis melisellensis. The sequence continues at coordinate 53,480,639 of NC_138528.1, forward strand.
CATCGCTGCTCTGGCGAGCCAGAGCCGCACACGGAAATGCCGTTTACCTTCCCGCTGGTAAGCGGTCCCTATTTATCTACTTGCACCCGGAGGTGCTTTCGAACTGCTAGGTTGGCAGGCGCTGGGACCGAGCAGCGGGAGCGCACCCCGCCGCAGGGATTCGAACCGCCGACCTTTCGATCGGCAAGTCCTAGGCGCTGAGGCTTTAACCCACAGCGCCACCTGCGTCCCATATAGGAGACCCTTACAACCCCTCTAAAAGCAACAATTCTTGTGGAGCATGGAGACTCAGGTTATAGCTCTCCTGACCTTGACATATTTATCTGCTTTCTTCAATAGAGGCAACATTTCTGTGTGCCTAGAGTCCAAAAGTTGTATTCTCCACTGGGGTGAATTAGGAAGCCTATATGTGCAAGAGTTCTGAATGCACATCATAGTGCACACTGGATATTATATACTGGAATATTATATATGGAAATGCCTTAAAAAAAAACTAAAGGCATACCTTGCATAAGCTTTACAAAATGTGATTGTGATCTCAAGTCTGTTAACAGAATTACAGTCCTCAAGACAAATGAACTACCACTGAACTGTTTAAACTTGAGCCTCTCACTCAGTCACCTTTCCTTAATTAGTCCTACAATAGGGATCCTTGACAATGCAGAGTTTTACATAATTCTAAGTTCCATAGAAGAAAATTGGGCTTACTGCAATGGAGTATGTCTGTTAAGGATTACAACCTTAGGCTGTAGGCATAAAGGTAAAGGACTCCTGCACGGTTAAGTCCAGTCAAAGGTGACTATGCACTGTGGCGCTCATCTCACTTCAGGCCAAGGGAGCCAGCGTTTGTCCACAGACAGCTTTCCAGGTCATGTGGCCACATGACTAAACCATTTCTGGCACAACGGGTCACTGTGATGAGTGCCAGAGTACATGGAAATGCCGTTTACTTTCCTGCCACAGCGGTACCTATTTATCTACTCATGCTGGTATGCTCTTGAACTGCTAGATTGGCAGAAGCTGGGACAGAGCAACAGGAGCTCACCCCATCACACAGATTCGAACCACCAACCTTCTGATCGGCAAGCCCAAGAGGCGCAGTAGTTTAGACCATAGCGCCACCCATGACCTCAATGGGACTTACTTGCAAGCAAGATTGTGCTGTGCCAATTGACTCTTACTATAGGGTTTGAAATACCACATGACTGTGCAGAACTACTGAGAAATTGAAAATGTTTTCTTTCTTCCTTTTCTGTTTGGAGCAGGAACCTCCAAATTCAATTGGGGAAACACTTGGTGGCAATTTCCTAAATTTGTGCAACAGTAGGAACAACTAATGTGGCTTTTGCATCTCTAGTTGCCTCCTGTGAAGCTTCTGCCATCCCCTACCTCCTATCCCTTTAAAAGGGTAAGAATATCCTGCTGTGGTGTGCTGGAAAAGAGGCACATCTTGGTCATAGTTGCTGGCAGCTAGCTGACAAAATGCTGACAGCAGCATAATAGCTTTTTTGCAAATGAAATCCATCACCTTGGGCCGTGTTCTCTTCATGTCTCATAACCTAGTAAACAGCATCTGGCCTCTTCTTGACTTTACGCAGGCAAATCAAAGCAAAGGCGCATGAGTGGAGAGTGGAGAGGGTGTGCTCTAGGGGAAGAAAACGCACTTCCACTGAAAGTGCTTTTCCACTCTTTGCAAGCAAGGGAATGGCTGGGTAGAAATACCCAACTTTTCCATGTAATAACGTAGCACCTTTTGTTACTATTCTTCCTTGAAGGAGAAAAAAGGAGGGAGGGATAGCTAATGGCTTTAGAGATTTCTCTCTGTGTAACAGAGATACGTGCAGAATCTCCTCGTGGGACTCAGGCAAAAAGTAGCAAAGATCTCAGTTTGAACTCTGCTCTCTCAAGAGACATTGATGAGCTCTCATTACACAAGGCAGTCAGACATATTTTTTTATTATTTTTTTTTGAAGCTGAGTAGCAACAGGAAGTCAGTAGTGGGGATGGTGAGTGCCCAAGGACACATGCAAAGCCCCTCTTTCACACCCTGTGAAACATAAATGGCAGAGTTTTTTTAAAAAAACTGGGCAATGGCCACTCACGACTCCCGAGCCTCCCCATATCTCCTTCCCCCTTCCCCCTTTGTTTTGTCTGATTGGGCGAGGCTTGGGAGTCGCAAGAGGGGGGTGGCCATTGCCCATTTTATTTTAGAAACTCTGTGCATTTATGTTTCACAGGGTGCAAAAGAAGGGCTTTGCACCTTGCCTGGCAGAGAAACCGCGCACCTCCTGGGCAACGGCTGCCTGCCCACGTCTCCCGAGCCTCCTCCGATCTGTCAAAACAAAGGGGGAAGGGGGCAGGAGATCTGTACCACCAGACGTCCCGGTTCCCCTTTGTCAGTGGTGGGAGCAGCGAGCAGCGAGCAGCTCCTGAAGTCAGTCAGAGCCAACTGCGCTACCAGGCTAGCTCCGGGGTGCTGAGAAGGCTGCTGCCATGTTTCCCGGGGACAGATTTGCAAATCTGGGGACATTCCGGGGACAGAATTTGTCCAGGGACAGATTTGCAAATCCGGGGACTGTCCCCGGGAACCCTACGGCCTAGTGGGTGGTGTTTGTCCTCAGTGACCTTACGTTGTGCCTGTCTAAGTTGCTCCAATCCAAATTCCAGGACTATTGCCAGAATAAAAATTTCACAATAATATTATGTTATTATAGACATATAAGTGTTATTTTCTCATGCTCCTTGTGATTTAATTAATATTAACTGGGATGTATTTAAAGCTTGGAAGAATGCTCGTTTAAGCTTGCGAGGTCTAGTAGCTCATTAATCTCTTGAAAGATGCCATCTCAGATAAAATGCTTCATCAAACAATAGTGCTTCAGTCATAAAAGAATATAATAGCAAAAGCATTCAAAACTGAGTTCCTAATGTTCCATTTCCTAAATGAGGCAGCCTATTAGCTTGATCTCTGCCTTACAGATGAATGGGAAGATTGCATGCTTCACACAGAACTTTTTATAGTTGAAACAATTGTTCCTGTCTCCCTCTGTTCATGTGTCTTCTTGCTTTATATATCATATTGAAATCGTTTCTCTCTCCCAGCATGACACAAGCCCTTTTCAGATATTCAGTGGATGTGTATAGGAGAAAAAGAGGGAAATCACAATTGCACACATTGTCCCTGCTGACTCTTGCCACCACTTCAAATAGGTTTTCTCAGCTTCTCATATAAATCCTGAAGTACAACAGAACATTTAAGCATGGATGCTTATAAAGAGCTTAATTCTATAATGCTGCAGTCCTAATCCCCTTGATGTTGATGGCTGGGGGGTATGGTTAGGATAGCACATAGTGTCCCCTCCTCTGGTAGCAGAAGCTCCGTCTCTAACCAACAGGGCAATAAATGACCACCAGGAATAACCAGCAGAAAGCCCACAAAACAGCCTAAATGCACTCACATATCTTGAATACTTATTAGATCAGCCAATTTTCTTACTTAAATATAACTTGATTCAAAAGTGGATATGCATTTTCACGTAATTCTTTAAAAAGGTTTCAAATTCTAAACAAGGTATTAAGTCCTAAATATAACATTTTTTATATTAAGCCGATGTTAAGCCTTGAATATAATAGCTCTACAGTTTCCCATCATGCTGCTGAATGCTGGTTTTAAAAAATCAATTCTATTTCTTTAATCAAGTGGGATGGAACCCAAGAAGTTCACTTCCTTTATTCATGCTCAAACAACAGATATTAATTAAGTGATTAAACAAACTCATCAGATGTGATGCCATCATCCATCACTTCCTTTTCTACCTACTACTGGATCAAATTTCCTTTCCCAAACTAGGAAACTATGTTTTCTATAAAGCATCTCTTGCTTTTATTTTCATACTTCACTTATTTCTTTACCCTCTTTCTCCCTCCTATTTTGTTCCATGCCACTCATGCAGATTTATAGATCCCAGAGGAAGCTGACTGTTCCTTTTCACTGAGTTCCTCCAGCTCAATTTCAAATCCCAGCCTCAATGGGCATCATGTGATTTATACACAGTCACTGGAGGATCAATTCAACTGCAGAGCCTATTGAGACACATGGAAAACCCACTTTTATGTAAAAATTTATGTCACTTGTGACAGTTAAACAGCTGATAATTTCCCCAAAACTAGACGAGCCACATTTTTACTCCAGTGAAGGACTGGCAGTTCCAAGATTTATTCCCCTTTCTACCCCCTTTTCTCCTTTTTATTTGAAATGTCTGGTTTTGCTGCTCACAGCAGGAGATCTCCTGTCTCCTATATATCATATTGAGGCCACATGAAAGATTGTACACACTACTGCTCCCAGCATGAGTTATGACTGACTTTATTACAGCATATTATATAAGCACAGGGAACATGCAACTTAGTTGTTATTTTCCAGAGGACTGAAACATTGCAAAACTTATCTTTATATTTCTATTCCACTCATTATTGGCTCTAAATCTGCTCCTCTGCCTTCCTAATGTCTCTGGCATATGAAGTGTTGCTTGATTCTTGTGTCTGCTTGGGAGGCAAGAGGAAGCATTAATGGAAAATATTTGTGCTCTTGTATTTTTCCCCTCCTTACGGGCTGTCCTCCAGCCTAGGACAAGCGAAATCTATTGCTCAGCAAAGAATAAAAGATTTGGATGTACTAGAGTTGCTTACATCAGACAACGCACCATGTACATCACACTCACTTGGTCTGCCTAACCAATGTATGCCACATCTATATTTTCTAAAAATAACCATGTACAGAACAGCTGCTTACCGCCCTTCCTGGTGGTTGCGGCGCGACACAGAACCTCCTCTCCACTTGGGCATGCCATGCCATCTTTGCCTGTCTCCCTGTCCCCCTCAGCTGCCACAGACGCTCACAGGTTCCTGCCAAAACCCGTCTATTCAAACAAGCCAATCCATGGCGGTCATGGGGGTGAGTGGGCGGGGCATGGCAAGTGGACCTAAGGAAGGCAGGCTTTGCTCAGGTCCGTCCACCATCTACTTAGCCTGGCCAACTCTCAAACACAGCACCCAGTCGGCCGGGAGCGTCACACACCCCTTCCCTTCATTAATAGTTTTTACTGTTCTAACCATTTCCTTTTCAGCTAGGAGACCTTTGCTGTGGTCTTTGAACTGTTGCCATATTCGGGACCAGGAAGGAATTTCCCCTGCTCTGCAGGTTTCTCTTTCTCCATAGCACTGGTCCCAACTTTGGCGGTTTAGGCCTTTGGTGGAATCCTGTAGTCTTTCATCCAATCGGGGTGCAGTGAAGTGGTGACTCATCCACCTCCTGTTCCCTGCAGTGGCGATAACAGGGTACCCCGTTAGAGGGGTCTCCGTCCAAAGAGCCAGTTGTGTAGGGCTAGCAGGCCAAGAGCTTCCCTCAGCATTTGGGGGGGGGGGCATCCACATAAACCTGTGTTTTGCAATGGATCCACCCCGGAATAGACCCTTTCATGCTTCAGTCCCCCAGTAGGGGGGGCTGAGAGGGATACAAGCCCAGTGCCTATGCCAAGACTTCCTATATCTGAAATCAATAAAGTTGTGGCTATTCCAAATTTCAGATAGTTGTGCTCATTCATTTACCACTCAGTAGTTGGGCGCACCAGGACTCTGCGGCTGGGCACGCAAGTGTCATTTTGTTGGCACATATTAACATTTTACCCTCCCATATCTGAGATGGAAGGTTTACTAAAACTCCCTTCAAGGCCAGGTGCTGTCCTTACAGTCATTTAGAGCTTGAAATGGTCTCAGATGTATTTTTTTCTACTGTAGAATCTAGCAACAGGCCAAAAAATGCATAATTATGAGGCAGCTTTCTGTTCAATCCTTAGGGAGCCTTTTGAGTTGCATTGAGGGGTCTAATAAATTCCTTACCTTATAGATCTGAATGCTGTAATATCTGCTAGCTCCCAACTTATCACATTTGTTCTTCTGAGGTTATGGTTAATTTTTTAAATATATAGAGTGCTTTTTTCTAGGGGTACACAGCACCAGCACCTCTTTTCCCTCAAGTGTTAGAAGTGTACCAGCACCATGCTGTTGTTGTTGTTTTTTAAAAAGCATTGTGTGTGGGCGCACATATCTTTCTATATATATAGATATCTGGATACAGATATAGATATAGATATATAATGGTTTGTTGACTGTCATAAATATTTGCTTGATATCTGAGGTCTAGTATGCACATCTTATTATCATTAGTAAAGTCTTCTCACGGAACAAAAGTCTATCAATTGTTATTGTATTTGGGTGGGTGAAAGGTGCAATAAGCATTAGTGGTAAATTCCATTTCATATGTATAACATAAAATGTTAAGTATGCATTAACACCTCTGCCAGATGCATATGGACAGGGAAACACTATTCCCCCCATATCCTTTAAGACTGCATTTGGACCTTGTTAAATGCACTGAACTTGTGAATTTCAGATTCATAACATGAGAGCTATCCTGATTGTAACCCAGTTCAATCAAAACTGTAGAAGCCAGCTCTGTTATTTTCAAAGGCATCCCATAATTTTTTAATTCATAAAAATGTCATCTTCTATGACTGCAGAGTTATAACATTCACAGGCATAATGCTAAGCACGCTTATTAGAAACCAGATGCTGAAGTATGTGTGTGGCGGGAGGAGAGTCCCATGCCTTTCATTGAGGCTGAACCTGCAGATATGAGGAGGACCAGCTTTGCTTTTAAATATCTCACTTGGTCCCAGACTCAAACTGTATAGCCTATGTATAGCCTGTAGCCAAGTACAGCCTAAGCCACAGAGGTCAGCAAACATTTTCAGCAGGGGGCCGATCCACTGTCCCTCAGACCTTGTGGGGGACCGGACTATATTTTTTTGGAGGGAAAATGAACGAATTCCTGTGCCCCACAAATAACCCAGAGATGCATTTTAAATAAAAACACACATTCTACTCATGTAAAAACTTGCTGATTCCTGGACCATCCGTGGGCCGGATTTAGAAGGCGATTGGGGCGCATCCAGCCCCTGGGCCTTAGTTTGCCTACCCATGGCCTAAGGGCTTCTGTATAGTCCAGTATTCTGTTCTCATAGTGGTCAACCAATGACTTTGGAAGCCACAAGCTAGACCTGAGGTACCACAATATTCTCCCCACTTCTGCTTCCCCATAGCTGGTATCCAGAGGCAGAACGTACCCATCATGGCTAGTGGTCATTAATAACCTTAGTCTCCATGAATTTTAAAGCCAGCCAAGTTGGTGACCACTGTTATTTCAGTATGTTCATTTGCCTGTCCCAAATCATCCAACATTGATGTTCCCGAGTTCTAGTATTATTGCATCTTTATCTCCCTTTCTTTTTAAATAAGCCCTATATATTTTAACACTTCCTCAATAAGAAGTTGTTCCAACCCCTTGTTCATTTTTGTCACTCTTTTCTGAACCCTTTCCAGTTCCACAATGACCGCTCCCCGCTTAAAACGGGGGGCGCCCTTTGCGTGGACGCGCGCAGCCCCTAGATCTGGAGCAGCTCCAACAGCATAGGCTTGGCTTTGCCTTCCCTCAGGTGGGATACCTGGAGGTCTCCGCCTACCTCAGTCAGTTGTCCAATCCCACCTGGGGGAAGCATTGCCAAGGAGACCAGGCCAGGTAGGGGAGAGATTACCTGCCCACACAAAGGAGGGAGGATCTTACCTGGGAATTCTCACTTGGCTCCAGAGCTTCTCCCACCCTACCCACCCTCAGTTAATGTCTTATTTTGCAGGTTAACTTTTCCTCACAGGTTTTTCAGGTTAACTTTTCTTCACAGGTATGCGGGCACTGCTACGTTAAGGTTGCTGTTAAAGGGCCGGAAAGGAATTTCCCTGCATTGGCAGGTTTTGCCTTTCCTGTAGCAAAACGTCACAACTTTGGCGGTATCAGGCCTTGGGCGGAATCCTTTTGTCCATCTTCCTCTTTGCGGCAGCGATACCAGGGTTCCCCGTTAAAGGGGTTTTCTGAAGGGAGGCTTTGGCTGTACGCCGAAAGGTCGTCATTGCTCTCCCCTGCGGCGGCAGCGTTACGGGGGCGGCTATCTCTGCTTGAACATATGTTATCCAGAGCCGGCCCATCCCCCCCTACACACACTGGATAACCCTGATGCTCCCTAGGTCCCCGGCTGGGGACTGGGGAGGGAGAACGCTGGGGAGGGAGAAAAGAATTTTTGGACAATTTTGTTTTCTCCTTTTCAAAGCTCCCCCTGAGTTGCTGAAGAACCAGAGTGTTACTGCAGAATTGTCATGGGGGAAAACTTCCCATCCATGCATCCAGTTTTAGTACTGTTTATATTATTTTATTATTGTTGAATCAAGCAGTGGTCTTGCCCCCTATTTCTTCCAGTCCTCAACTCTCAGCTTACTGCTTGTTTCCTTCACCAATGCGAACTAATAACATTTCATTCAGCATTAAGTGATTCAAAATTTCACTTCTCCTCCAATAATATTAAGTGAACTCTCCTCCTGCATTTCACCACCCACAAATAAGCATAGAGAATTTTGGAAGGTTATTTTTGCTCAATCCTAGTTTTGCCTCTCCCAGAAATGTAGAAAGCATCTCTCTCTTTTTGTATTTGTGGGCTTATATTACACCTAAAAAGAAGCGACTCCTGCATGTTGTGGATGGGTAATAACCTGAAATTGGATTTGTGTAGTCAAGAGCAACATTAGCTAAATGAGTTGTTCCTTTTTTAATGAATCAGCTGGTATACTCTATCCAAGCTAGTATAGTTTATTCGCATCACAGCTTCCCTCTACAGATTTACACTCAAGGCTGTGAAGCCTGACTTCATTACTCTGGCTTCAGCTCTGAATCCAGAGGACCTTTTACTTAGCACTTGCTTTGCATTAAGAAATATCAAAAGGCACTTTATATTTACAGCTCTTGACAATGCTTTAAACCTCACAGGTCGTTCTTGCTAAATTAAATAAAATCTGCAGCACAAACTATGCAAATATATTTTGTCATTCTCCTCTCCAAAGTGCCTTTAAGCATTCCATCACAGGAAGCATGATTAGGTTAGGATATTTGCTTTCCCATAAGCACCTGTTGAGGGGTTTTTTTAGTGCATTGTTCTTTGCTGAAGGCAATAAAGTTAAATATTTCCTTCTCTAATGAAATGACATTAACATTAATGATAATAAATAACGTATCTATGTGACCAGGGTTAGAACAATGGCTTACAGTCAATTGATGTTCTCTTTAGTGTTCCTTACCACAGTGTATAGAATACTAAAAAGTGGATAATGTAGAATTTTAAGGATCAAATGATTTTTGAGGATCAATACTTTCAGATGTCTGAAAACCAGAACCTTCTGCTAAAACCAACTCCCCGCCCTCAAATAATCTGCTGTAAGTTTCTGTTACTTTCCCCCTCTGCTAGGGATGAATGAATTGATCAATTCATCTTCTCCCAGCAATCTTTTCTGCAGCAATTTGTGATTTTTTGTGTGGTGTGTGTGTTGTTGTTAAGGAATCCCCAAGAAAATCATTAGCATTTTTGTGAGAATTTATTCTAATAAAACCATTTTGTTATAAACATTTGAGAAATAGAAACATTTTTTTTCAAAATACTTCCCCCTAATAATATATAGTTCTGTGCAGAGCAATTTTCCCTAATATAATGTATTCTGTATGTTATTTTAAACAATATATGCAATATATTCATATTTTAGCCGAGTAGCTGCATTTTTGAAACTGGGCTGGAGAATGGAATTGCAAGATTCAGAGAAGTGCCAGTTTTGAAGAGTGGCTGTGTTTCAGTTCATGTATTGTATCAGAAAGTACGGATTTGGTAAATTCACCTTTAAATGCATACCAAATCAAGTTTATCTGCCTTCCCTCCCTTATTTCTAGAATACAGTTACATTTTTAATCTCCCAAGTCCCATCAGAGGCTCACTTCTCTAACGCCTTTCTAAACCACTGAAATCTTTACTATTTAGGGAATGATCTGGCTTTAGTTTTGAATTTTTTTGGCAGACCACAATTCCCCCCCCCCACTATCTGGACCAGGAGTTACCTCCTTTCCAATTAATACGCTGGAAATATCAAAGTGACATTATTTCTCTAATCAGAGTCTAGCTCGCTCTTCACACTTCCATGGATTGTGGATGGAAAGAACCAGTTGTAAATCAAAGCCTTTGCTGCAAAAGATGTGATATCTGGCTATTTGTACCAGACCCATTAAGTAGATAAGAACAATTTTCTCTGGCTCAGCTGGTAGAGTTGCTATTTACTGCGTTCTTATGTTAGCCATGCCTTTTTGAATAGATTTATTTACAGCATTTGTATTACCCTTGGAAGTCAGGGTGTGATTTAATGATTTACTCTCTCAGCACTAGATTAAATGGGAAGTATTGTCAGTTGATCAAAGTATAAGATATATTGGATTTTTTTCTCTCGTAGCATCTTTGCTAAGTCAGGCATAAAAAAGTGAACCAGTTCACTGAACTGAGCAACCAAGTGATGTTAGTAAATGCATAGCCCTAGGCGGCATCCGTGATGGCATTTTAATCTATTTTTAAAGATCAGTTGCATTTTTTGTGTGTGTCTGTGAAGTGACAAGGGGCCTTAAGAAAATCCTGACTGTGAAATGTGTCAGTGGTACAGGATTTGAGTAAGTTTGGTGCAGACCAGCACAATAGGTGCTTCATAAAGTTGAAGAACATGCACCATGCATGTTGATATGCATTTGACTTTACAGTGACATGTTTTGCATCCCAGTCTGTATGTGACTTTGAAGTGAGGCTTATGTTCTCCACAGGCCTTTAATGTATTTCAAGAAAAGCTGTGAGTAGAACCAGATGAGAGCACACATGTGTAGCAAGATGTTTTAAACAAGCTATAGCTTAGGGCCCCACTCTATTGGGGGCCCCCAAAAAAAGTAAAGGAAATTTTTTCCCCAAAATATAAGGATAAAAAACAAATAAAATAAAACCTATATACAGCAACAACAACAGTGTTTTGTGTTGCTTAGGCTCTTATTTGTTATGTGAGAATGGCTTTAGATACATATTAGGTCCATAAATTACCATATAGCATATATTCAACACAAAAAACAGTGACAATTGTTGTTGACAAAGGACAGCTGGACATATAAAGGGCCCCATTACCTTCAGTAGCTTAGGGCCTCATCAAACCTAAATCCAGCCCTGCCTAAGAGGGAGGATGTTTGGGCTCTGCTATAGAAACCAATATGTTTTGACCCAGTACTCATTGTGGGACCTTAAGCAACATTGAAGACCATTTCTTTGTAGCACAGGGCTACGTTGTACAGCCTAGCAGCCTCCCGCATTCATTTTTTCAGTATGTGGGACATTGGCTGAAAACTGCTTACCGTATTTATCATCATGTTTATTAGGATTACCGTCAGCTGAATTCCATTCATTTCTGTTCTATAAATAGCACCCCCTAAACCTGTTTGAGAATAGAGCCAGTTTAGCAACCCAGAAACTTACTTGCTTTTATTCCAGGTCTGAAGAAAAGAATGTATGAATGAAAACTACCATTTGGTTGAATTCAATTTTTGTGTGTGTGTTTTAATCCTGTGTTAGGGATCAGGGATAAATATGATTCAATTTGCATTTAAAGTCAAAACTATCAAAGCTAGCTGAAATTTCCAAACAATGTGAGAATCAAAACATAGCCATCCTTCAAAATTCACACTAATTCAAATATTGTGATCCAATTTTACAACCAATGTTTACAATATGCATATATATGGGGGGAGTGTGTATAAAAATTGGTTGAAATAATATACAAAATGCATAATACTATGTAATGTTGATTGAAAAAATGTGTACATTAGTCAAAACTGCATAATAATGTGTTAAGTGAAATTTGTATTGAAATGCTGAATTTTCTTCATTTTTTTAAAAATGCTAATTGATGCAGAAATGTGAACTGAATTTAAAGTTGGAAAAAAGAGAAATTGAGAGAACCAAAATTGCTTTCATTGCTACCCTCTGTGTGATCATCACAGAGATGAAGATTGGCATGAATGCCACCTGTGACTGCTTGCATGGCTACAAACTTCTCTCCCGTTGTCTAACCTTATTCTTGCTTTTCTAAGCTGGAGGCCTGACTACATAAATGTGCTTTGTGAAGACTGTTCAGAAATGGCAGCCTGAACAAAATTAGTTGATCTCCTCTAGGCTCCTCTCAAGAACCATATCCCACCAGTGCCTCCAATACTTTGCTAATTCCCACCAGAATCTGGGAGGCAATTCACGTTTCTCTTCTATAATTGTTTTGCTTCCTCCATTGTCTCTCCCATAACAGATCAACTGAGAATGTCCTCTTAATCAGACCATCCATACACTGAGAGGGACTGTCTGTTCCTGCCTCACAGTTTTGGAACTTGGGGTGAAGACATAAATTGAGACTGTATGTCTTGTATTTGGCTACCTTCTTATTCTTTTTCAGCATAAAGAAAATACAATGTGTTATATCACAATACATTTCATTTCTTTCTTCTGTCTTTTTTCTGTCTCTTCTCCAAATGCCCTACTTTTTATCTTATTGTCTCCTTCCCTGTCATCAGCTTTTGTACACATCTCTACAGACTGGCATATCTGTAAATTGCCTCAATTCCATCTTCATGAACCTCTCTGAAATTTTTATTTCTCTGTTACTCTTTAGGGTAAGGGTGGGGAAACCTCTTGCCTAGTGGCAAGTTATATCTCTTTTATCTTTCCAACTGATTCTCATAACTATTTGGGCTCTGTCAGCCATGTCTGTGTTTACTGAAGAATGTACTTTCTGAATGCATTTTCCTTCAGAGAAGTAAAAGCTGCAAAGAGAAGAAAATCTGTGCTTTTTGTTCATTCAAATAGTATATTTTTCATTGGACTCGGCTAATCTGTTACTCATGGAGGAGGGGAGGGTCTGTACAACTGAAAGAGAATGTGCATTATTGAAATAATAATTATCTGTGGATCTTAAATGAAAATGGGGACTGTTTTCCTCCAGGCCTAATCAGGATGTTCAAGGCATCCATCCTAGTTCCAGCAATGTAGATCAAGGCCAAGGCCATATACCTATCAGGGATTGGGCTAGTTTGACCACAGTGGTCCAGGCACTGGTATGTTCAGGACTGGAGACTGTATCCAAAGTGACTATAAGTGACTCATTCCATCAATGCAAGGAGTTCTGTTTGAGCAATGGAACTTCCACCTCCTTCCCTCCCCCTGCATACTATCTAAATCTGTTCTAAGGGCTCTGCCAAACCTCTGGAGCACATCTGGGGAGGGTGCGGGGTGTGCACATTGGGGGAGGGAGGAAGGAAAGTTCCGTTGCCTAAGTGGATTCCTTGCTCTGACGTGAAACATTAATAATAAAATAATAATAATAATAATAATAATAATAATAATAATTATTATTATTATTATTATTATTATTATTATTATTATTAATTATTTATACCCTGCCCATCTGGCTGGGTTTCGCCAGCCACTCTGGGCGGCTCCCAACAGAATATTAAAAACATCAAACGTCAAACATTAAAAACTTCCCTAAACAAGGCTGCCTTCAGATGTCTTCTAAAAGTCAGATAGTTGTTTATTTCCTTAACATCTGATGGGAGGGCTTCCACAGGGCGGGCGCCACTACCGAGAAGGCCTTCTGTCTGGTTCTCTGTAACCTCACTTCTCGCAGGGAAGGAACCGTCAGAAGGCCCTCGGTGCTGGACCACAGTGTCTGGGCTGAACAATGGGGGTGGAGACACTTCTGCCAGTATACATTATTTAGATACTGGCCTGGATTACTGTAATGCACCCTGTGCAGGTGCTGGCGCAGCAGGTTATTCTTACTCTGACACTCCTGTGGTAACAAGAACATAGTAGGCTGGTTCTGAGGGCAATTTCATCTCTAATTCTGATCCATGGCTTCATTTCTTGTAAGTGGAATGTCATAACCTGGGGTCATGAGAGGAAACATCCATGTTTGTTTAAACTAGGTATAGACAGTGTGCAATCTGTTTTCCTTTTGCATGAGTTCACTCAATAAGACAGTCCCTTCCATTATACATATTAATCATTTATAAATAAATATTCATTACATATTTAACATAATTTCTTTAAATGCTCGTTTCTAAATATATATATATTTCTCTCAAAACTAGATATTTACCACTTTTTCCTTTAAAAAGAAGAACTGTGCCAAAAATATTCAGGAAATGCAAAAGCTTATGTGTGGCTAATCATTTTATAATTCACACATAAGCTCAGGAGGTGCAGATGAAGTCAATTCATACTGGAAATCACAACGATCAAATTCCTCAAGCATCCCTAATTTTAACAGAAGCCCATAGCTTTATTGATTATGCTGGCAGAAATCAATCCATTGATTCAATCAGACAGTCTGGCAAAACTCTCTTGAGTAAAATGAAGCACCTAATCAGGTCAGGCAGAACAGCGCTTCTCCCAATTGTGGGATATTTTTGCTTGAGGCTCATTAAGCCAGATTGTCCACTTTTGGATTAGAGGATAGCTGTCCACTGGGTGATGTGTTCCACCGGCTAATTTAAAATTGGCAAGTTCTCATCAATGTAGTTATTTCTGTGCTCCTATTGCTTTGTTTATTTCATTTTAAGGGTTGGTTGCTTGGCATTCAGCATCAATTTGTTCTTTGTATGAGTACTCTTTTTGTTTGTTTTCTGCTTGAAGTGATTCTCTATGTAGAATCACTTGTGCAGTGTGATATGATGTTATGATGGCTTTTGCAGGAACAGCTGGCAGAATCTACATAGAAGATACTTTAGGCTTAATAGTTTGTCAAAGTCTTTGCACGCAGGAAAGGACAGTGTATACAAGTTCTGCATCTCCCTTTCCCTTCCCTTCCTTCTTTTCTCTGTTTACCAACATGGCAGCTTCTGGCCCAGAGGCTTTAGGCCCTCATGAAACGCTGTCAATTTTCCTTTAAAAATATGCAGATCACTCTGGGTGTGTGTGCAAAGAGCATACAGAAAAGAACCTTATTTGATCCCTCCAATTCTAACACACTATTCTTCTTAATGGCCTTCTCTCTCTCCCTCTCCCTCTCTCTTCCTCTCTCTCCCTTTGCCAGAAGCAGTGAAGCCTCAACCGCTGCAAACAGCTGATACTAGCTGTCATCTTTGCAAACCTTGCAAGATTGGGCAGGGCTCTGCAACAAGCACTAAATCACTAATTCCTCTGGCATGCTTTGCAACATCAATCATGAGGTGTCCTCCAGAATTCCCTTGCAGTTTAACATCAGCATCCAATCTGCGCAAAGTGGTTTTGACAGTTTTTTAATGTGGTGAAAAGAGCCCTTCCAATATGCAGCCTGAACAAATATTCATTAAATAATCTAGTGAGTTTATTTACTTTTAAAAGATTTCTCTGTGTGGGTCCCCCAGTGAAATGTATTTTTATTTATAAAGCCGTAGCATAGACATGCCAAGCATTTATGAGAATAGATTATTATTATACTGAACCCAAAACACACAAGCCCTATCATCTGCATCACTAAAAGCCTAGTGGCTCAGGAGAAAAGGGGGTAGAATAGGGGGTAGCTCCTTGCCCCATCCTGCAGCTGAAATGCCTACTTTTGGATTAATTATGCTGACTAAGCCAGGATGAGTTATGCCAGTGTATCACCAGCAGAACCAGGATGAGGGACAGCCTCATCCAGGACAGCCCTAGACTCACCTATTCCCAACTTGCTCATCTTGGCTTATTTGGGTAATAATAATAATAATAATAATAATAATAATACAGTAATAATAATAATAATTAATAATTTATTTGTATCCCACCCTCCCTGGCCAAAGCCGGGCTCAGAATGGCTAACAACAAGTGAAAATAGCACAGTGTACATAAAATCGCACATTCTAAAATCAATTCAGAATCAAATTAATGGCAACCATTGGGTTAGAGTTCTATGAGGATTACAAAAGGAGAGAGGGGGTCAGACTGTGCCTTGGCCAAAGGCCTGGCGGAACAGCTTGCAGGCCCTGTGGAATGATGTCAAGTCCTGCAGGGCCCTAGTCTCTTGTGACAGAGCGTTCCACCAGATCGGGGCCATGGCCGAAAAAGCCCTGGCTCTGGTTGAGGCCAGCCTAACCTCCCTGTGGCCTGGGATCTCCAAGATGTTTTTATTTGAAGACCATAAGGTCCTCTGTGGGACATACCAGGAGAGGCGGTCCCGTAGGTACGAGGGTCCTAGACCGTATAGGGCTTTAAAGGTTAAAACCAACACGTTAAACCTGATCCTATACTCCACCGGGAGTCAGTGCAGCTGGTATAGCACCGAGTGAATGTGATCCTGCGGCGAGCACCCCGTAAGGAGTCTCGCATTCTGCACCTGCTGGTGTTTCTGGTTCAGTCTCAAGGGCAGCCCCACATAGAGTGAGTTACAATAATTATCAAACCTGGAGGTGACCGTTACATGGATCACAGTGGCTAGGTCAGGGTGAGAGGGGTAAGGAGCTGCTGACAGGTCTAAAAGAATCAACAGCTCTGACCCACCTCGATCCAGCTGCCTGCGCAGATCATCTGTTAGGGTGACCCGAGCTGTCTTGGTCCCATGACCAGAGCAGAAGCCGGGCTAGAATGGATCCAGAGCTGATGTTTCATCCAGAAATCCACTAAATTGTTCAGCAACCACTCCAAATATGGGTTTGGATTATGCTGTAAATCTCAGTATCACCCCACAACTACCTAGGCTTCTTTGATATCACTGAATGAGGAAGCCCCTCAAGCTATCATATAGAGCCTACAACTAAGGGCATTTAATTGTGTGTATTCATTACTATTATTTTATTAGAAATTTTCTACCCTGACTCTCAGCCCCACAAATGATCCATAAGGTAGCTTCCAAATTAAAAACACAAAAGTATGGTTTTTTTAATAATAAAAAAGAGCTTTAAAGTGAATTTTTATAATCAGTTAAATCATTAGCAGCATGAGCAGGGCATAAAACTGAGTCAGTTAAAAAAACAACAACCCTTCCCAGCAGGATGTTGCAGGGTTTTTGTTTGTTTGTTTATTCAGAGATAGGATATGATGGATACTGGTTTACTCTTGATGCATTATCATTGTTGTTTGGTTCATGGTTGGTAGTGAACTGCTTTGAGCAAAATATACACAGAGATGTGGCATATAGATAAAATGGCTATGCTTGTAACGCGTAGTATAAGAGACCCATAAGGGTGAAGATATAGTGGTGAGGTTCAGATAAGTTGGGAGAGGAAATAATGATTCAACATCTGCCTAGTCCCACTTTCAGCTCTTGTCCCAATGGGAAGGTTCCTGGTTACCTTACCAACCTGTTCTCTGGACTGCTGTTTCTGTTGCTGAATACCAGGTGCGAATGTCACCCATGATTTAATTATGAATGAGGGGTCCCAACCTTGCTTGTATCATCACCAGGATCTAAGCTTGTCCTATATACTCAGCATTTAGGACTTAGTGGTACCACTAACCATGGTTTCTCCTGGGTAGACTGTCCAGGTTAGATGTGGAAGGCACTATTTGGTGATACCTCTGTTCCTTAGATGGAAGTTTCCAGAAACTGATGCCAAGAGGTTATGCTACTCTTTGGCTGTCATGATTTGGGGTTCTATTTTTTACTTCCATGCTGTTTAACAACTACACGAAACCCCCTGAAAGAGGTTATCTTGAAATTTGGTCTGAAGTGTTGCCACTATGTGGATAACACCCAGCTTTATCTTTCTTTTTCATCAGATGCTGGTGTGGCTGTCCTGAACAAGCGTTTGGTTACAATAATTGACCAGATGAGGGTAATTGACCGTGAATCCCAATGGTTTCCCCCTTGCCCCACTCCTCTCCTAACGAAAACCCACTCTTTAGTATGAAATCAGAGCAAACATCAATCCTGAGAAAACCTGAATTGTTGTTTGCTCCAATTGAGCGCTAAAGAGCAGTTTCCCCATAGGAAAGCAGCAGGACTAGAGGAAGTGAGGTGCAATCAAATATCGCTGCGTGTCAAATACAGATATCCCATATTCACAGAGGCTGTTTGGAACATTTTCAAGCCCTCAGATAAGATCTGGTGAACATTCAATGGCAACATTTACATAGGAGAATTTTCCCAATTATTTCATCCAAAATCGTTTCGGCTCAGAACTTTATTGGCTCATATACTTGATATCACATTGGGTTCTGACTAGGTGGAACACTGCTCTTCCTGGCCTGAAATAGAGTGATGATTAGTAACATAAAATCAACACTGTTCCGCTCAAACAGTAAAAATAAATCACCCCCCTGCCACAACCCCACTGTTTAGCATTCTAATATGATCCTACATGGAGAATAATTGTATCTCCAGCAGTTATAAACTCTGAAGAAACCCTGCATGCTATTTGAATCCAGTGAGTCTTCTGTACCCATTGGAGCTCAAATAACTGCAAAAGACTCAGAGAAAATGGAGTCTAGCTCTTACCAGTGTTGAGAAATTCATTATATGTTCTTATGAGTGGTGATAATGGATCCTGACAGTAGTGGCAGCAGCCAGAGAGTAGTGTGGGTGGGGCTCATGGGCATAGCCAGCATTTTTGTTAGGGGGGCAGAACCTCAGTTTGCTATGTATTTTTATTGAATTTTATTGATTGGGGTCAGCTGCCCCTCCCCGCCTCCACTTGGCTACACCCATGGTGAGGCTCCATTATTCTCTCAGCTTACCTACATAGGGGTTCGCTGCTGCTTACCAAGAGAGGGAGGGTGCTGTGCTAGGAGCTCAGTGTGGCGTGTGGCTGGAGAGCCAATATGTTGCTCTAGCTACCATGTGCTGCATTGAACTGAATTCCCCATGCCTCAGACCTCTCTGGTGGCAGCAACCCTATGGGCTGGGAAGTTGGGAGAACAATGAGGGCTCCCCGCTCCCACATTTCATAATTGCTACTGGCTGCCAATCCCTACTGCCATAGAGAACCATATGTAAACTTGGGGACTTGCAGAATTATGGATATTTATGTTATTCTTCTTTGGCGATCACTCGTAGCCGAGTAAGATTGTCTTCCATAAACACGGTTTTAACAATGAGTCCGTAAGTGACTGTGGAGGCCAGTTTTGGAGCCACACATCCTTCCGCAGTGGGGACATTGGTTACCAGGCGGGAGCTGATCACGGTATGGATTTGCCAAGCGTGCCTTCCTCTTAGCACGTTTCTCCCTTGCATCCTGAGTTCAAGTGTCTTCAAAGCCCATGACACCGTTGGTAAAGGCTGTTCTCCAATTGGAGCACTTGCAGGCCAGTGTTTCCCAGTTGTCAGTGTTTATACTACATTTTTTTAGATTTGCCTTGAGACAGTCTTTAAACCTCTTTTGTTGACCACCAGCATTACGCTTTCCATTTTTAAGTTCGGAATAGAGTAGTTGCTTTGGAAGACGATCATCAGGCATCCGCACAACATGACCAGGCCAACGAAGTTGATGTTGAAGAATCATTGCTTCAACACTGGTGATCTTTGCTTATGGATATTTATGTACAATTGTCCCTTATAACAGTAGACCAGGTGTAGAGAAACTTTGGTCCTCCAGATGTTGCTAAACTACAGTCCCCATCATCCTTGGCCCCTGTCAAATATGAACTTAGAGCTGTGTCAAAACTTCTCTATCAACTTTTCAGTCTGTGAACTTTTAGCCCTCCCCTCACACAATTTTGTCAATACTTTGATAGGGGAACAAAGTTCGCCCTCAACCAAGTGCTCCTCTTAACTTCAAGTTCATTTTGTCAGTTACTGTTCACAGCTGTGATCATAACAGCCATTTTCTTGTTACTGTGCCAGAAGAGAAAACAGGATAGAGTTGCCTCGTTACCTAGGCAACTTGTTGATGCTTTCCCCCTTGTTATCTTGTACTGTGTTGTAAAGCACAACACTAGAGGGGGGAAGCAGTAAGGATTTACCTAGCTTTTTGACATAAAACTGGAGATAGGTTGGGTTTTTTCAAAGGGAATTTCATACTACTCATACACCTCAAACTTCCTTTAGAAGTTTCTTCTGGCCAGAACTTTGGATCGGCCTTAAATGCAATATTTTACAATTTGTTCTTGAGTGATTTGCAGCTATTCCTGTGTATATAGTCGTAATCCCAAAATGGGTTTTAAACCTCTCAGTTTCTCCACCTCCTCACTTCTTGCCCCATCCCCCCCCACTATACTATGCTTTAATAGTGAATATGCTATTTCTTTTCTTGAAGAAAAGGAATGAAAACTTTTTTATTTAAAATGTCATCTTTCACAGGTAAGTACAAATAAAAAGCAGGAGAGAATGAAAAGAGCAACAATTCCATTCTGACATACTAATTAAATCCTACAAGGCAAGCCTGAGCACTGCAGGACTCAGTTAAAACAAAATACCACATTGATAGTAATGGCAGTTTTGTTTTCAGTATATAAAATATTAATGCACTAAGCTAGAAGTGCATCCTAAGGTGTTATGGACCCCATAAAATTTTTAATCAGATCCATCGTAAGCACCAAGCCTCCTTTGAGGCCTATTTACAAGAAGGAATCTGTAGAGTGGTGTTTTGTTTTTATTAAAAAAGGTTTTAGTTCTGAGAGAAATTGCATTTCCACGGAGAAAGGAATAACTGTCAGGTTTGCAGAATTTCAGGTCTACAAATTTCTCTCTGAGTTAAATAGATTTTCTCATTTTAATCAGGCACAATGGATTAGCGCTAGCATTAAGTCCTTGGGTTTTTTGTGTGAAAGGACAATGGACATTTTTTTTCATTCATAGGTAAGATCTAGCATTACTTTGGAATGGATTTTCTTTCAGCTCAAAGGATTTGTCACCTACATTCTGCATGGTTCACATATCCAAACCAGTTAATTAAAAAATAATAATGAAATCTTTCCCCTACTATCATCTCTTGTTATACACATCTTGTCACTCCCAGTTTTCTTGGCCCTGCTTACTTTAAAAATCATTACTGTATGATCTAGGCTACTGAAGGGTCCCATCCTTATATTTATGAATCTATATAGCTTTTGCTGCTTATCTATATCAGAGATTCAAACAGGCAATAGTACTGGAAAAAGAAGAAGAATAAATTGCACAGTAAAGTATCTACAACACCATTAAATGCTATAAAGTCAAGTTACACATATGCCATTGGCCAATAAAAGTCTGCTCAAATAAGAAGGTCCTGCAACATCCCCAAATAAATTTTCAGGTTAGAGCATGGCTAGCCTCCTGGGAAGTGACTTTTGCTTTGGCAGACACACCATTAACAATGTAAGCCTACGCACCTATGCACACTTAAGAGGAAGGATCACCAAAGGCAGCAGAAGGTATTTGTAAGTAAACACGCATAGGCTGACTGCAAGAATGCCTTTCTCTATGCCTTCATTAAATGGACTCAGTTCCCAGATGATGTAGCCCAGAAGTTACTGTCAGTTGATATTAGAGATCAAAACGGACTATAGCAAAGGAAGCTAGGTCTGTAGGATGCCTGCCACCTTATCTTTACACATGAAAACCAGCAACTTATATTGAACTTGACAAACTATAGGAAGCCACTGCATCCTTTTGAATGCTAGTGAGAGATGCTCCCCATGAATGACTTCTGTCGGGTAGTAGCAGCTTTCTGGCCCAGCTGCAGTTCCGTGCAGAACAATTTACAGCAGTCTAGTAGTCTAGCCTTGCGGCAATGGACAGAAGTGGAGGAAGAGAAACTGGGAGTGCAGATGATGCCAGACAGTGAGAATAATAGACTGTAGTTTCTGATACAGCTTTATTTTGCCACTAAGTTGGCAATTCTTTATAGGATTATGTAGCACCCATGGCATACTAGGCACTATTCAGTGTGGCACTGTTTTACACGGCACTTTGCAGACAGAAATCACAATAATCTTTGAATAATAATAAAAAGTAGAACCTCTTTAAGTAGGGCTGCCATACGACTGGAATTTCCCAGACATTGCTGGGATCTGGCATTCGGAAGTTGTGTCCGGGCGGAAATTGCTTAAATGTCCAGGAAAATCCAGCCATATGGCAACCCATGTTGAGACTTTGCCAAAAAAGCTCAGCGACTTTGGACCAAACTAGAAAAAGCTCAACAATGCCTGTATCCGGATTTTCACCTTTTGAAATATGGCAACCCTACTTTAGGTAATTTGGTGAGCTGAAAATGTGGGGATCTTTAGTGAAAAATAAATGATGAGTCAAGATGTTTAAAAGCAAATTATAGCCAAGGCTGCAACCCTATGCATTTACCTGGATATACCTGGCCTATACCCCCCCCCCAAATGGGTTAAGATTGAAATAATGAATATGTTAATGATTTAATGGCAGAAGTCGGGTGGGGTGGCAATGTTGCTCTGCCCTCAACACCACCCACCCCACTTGCTCATGGTAAAGTCAAAATAAATGAAGAAAGCAAATGTTTGAATAGTCTAGAGAAGATTCTTTTTAATATAAACTTGACAAGAAGGAGATTTAAAGAATTGGGCTTTTCAGAACACTTCAAACATTAGGGTAGAACATGGATGGGTGGGCATTCTGACCCCTTCTTATTAAATCTCACTAATGAAGAAGTAGTCTTTTACTCCTGTTCATACCATTCACAGAACAGAGAAAGAGAACTCAAGTTCACATCTGTGGCACATTTAACAGTTCTGTTGGCTCATAAACGTAAACGTATCGTGCAAAAGCAAAGCCAACAAATAATACTAGAGCAAATCAACAGGTTTGGTGGTTATTGCTTTTTTTTAAAAAAAGCTTTGCAACTATCTGGCTTCTATATATGTTCTTTATTGAGCTGCCTTATTAATCACAGGGCAGAAAGAAATCACACTGACAGATGAGCTTGAAAGTGTGTGTTTGTATTGGGTGTTTTACCATAATAAGATGGACTTGGAAAGTTTCTGTGCAATACTTCCTCAGCTCAAATAGGTTTGAAGATTATATAATTACAAGTGGAACAAATAGTATGCAGTTGCCCATATATCAGTGGTGGCTGGAGGATTTTGAGGCTGACGGGATGGAAGGAGGGACAGCACAGAGCAGCCTTGAACTCTGCAGGCAGCAAATCACTGATCACTGGGATCTTTATTTCCTCGCCCAGCAGGAAATCCCCTATTTTGGAGGTGAGGATGATACATTTGCAGTTTTATGTTTGAGTGTGCCTGGGTTTTAAAAGATTAAGACCCTGCTGGGAAGATGTTTTGTCCTCCATCTTTTCCCTATGCATAAGGGAAGCAAGATCACACCTTTCCATCCTGCTCAGCGGTTGAACAGTTGCATTGCTGCATGAAATACCATACTCTCCAGCTGCCCTAAAATGCCAGGACCACCACGAAGACCCTTAACTTAAGCCATCACAGTTATCACTTTGTCACGCAGAGACCGGAATTCCCAAATACAGACCTTTCCTCCCTTCTTCAAAAACGAACCTCAAACCTTTCTCCACCTTTTCATTCATTGCGCCTTCCATCTCCTGGCCAGGCAATGAGAGAAGCAGCAATGATTTTTGGGTTCTCATTTGCACGCTCTTACCATTTCCTCAGCGACATCACACACAATGGGGAGGGTCCGCTCTGTGTCCAAACCTCTTAGGTGCCTGCCCAGTTTCTCTGCATTACTGCCTCACTTTTCATTGCCAGTTTTGTTTAGGAACCTGAAGTGTCGCTGAGTCCCCACCACCTGTGTGTGTAACGGGCGATTCCTCTTTGGCTCCTGCTTTGAGAGATGCAGAGAGATCTTATCCTACCACTTGGCTTAGAATGAACCAGAATAGATTCCTAGAGAGGAAGGGGATTTGGGAAGATGGGGAGGGGTCCTCTGGAGCAAGATCACCTCCCTCCAAAGCACCCTCCTGCCTGGCTTCTCATATGGATGGGGAAAAGACAGTAATCTCTCCCATTAGCTGAATTTGTGGCTCCTCCTGAAATCCGTGCATTTGGGTGAAGGGGAACCCCAGAGCAGCTATGGAAGGGGATCCCTAGGCGTGGGTGTCTGTGCAGCTAATCCATCCAGGATTCACCACTGCGGTTGCTTACACATCCCTAATTTTCTCACAAGTTTGAAACACTAAAAAAGGGAAGTTTATGTATCCCCAAACTCAAGTTTGTATGTCCCTG
The DNA here is from genome assembly GCF_964234715.1 of Podarcis melisellensis. NCBI lineage: Eukaryota > Metazoa > Chordata > Lepidosauria > Squamata > Lacertidae > Podarcis > Podarcis melisellensis. The sequence continues at coordinate 53,504,728 of NC_138528.1, forward strand.
GACCCAGGGTCAGATTTCGGTTTGATGAGGCCCTAAGCTACTGAAGGTAATGGGGCCTTTTTACTTTATTTATTTATTTATACGGCTATTAGCCCATAAAGTATGTACGAACATACTTTATATGTCCAGCTGTCCTTTGTCAACAACAAATTGTCGCTTTTTTGTGTTGAATATATGCTATATGGTAATTTATGCAGTGATATTTTAGGGGGTAGGCTAGCGGGCGGGGTCCATTACTTACATCATAGGAGCCTACAAAACACAAAACACTGTTGCTCTATGTAGGTTTTATTTTATTTGGGTATTTATCTTATATTTTGAAAATGTACATCCAGTTTTTTCCCCTTTAAAATTTTTTGGGGCCCCCAGGAGAGTGGGGGCCTAAACTATAGATTGTTTAGCTCATACGTAAATCTGGCACTGCCTGGATCCCCAAATAAACATTGGGATACCCCATATCATACACCTGAACAGTCAGAACAATGATGATTGTTCAGTTATCATGCTTTCAGTATATTCATAAATGCATGACATTACATAGTCTTAACACACACACACACACACAGTCATTTGTATTTATTAATCTGGGGTTTTCGTTTTCCCTCAGGCGTCCCTAAGTGCATTGCATAAATCCAAAGATTTCTGTCCTTAAAATACTATAGTTTCCTCTAATAACTTTTATACTTGACCAGGAGGAAATGCTCAAGCAGTGATACTGATGTAGAATAGAATGTCCCTATTTTCATCTGAAAAATGTTGGAGGTTATACAATATTCAATGCACAGTGAGGGAAGTCAATTGCGCTTTTCAGGGCTCCTAACTGGATATTTATGAGTGTATGTCCTGTTCAAATGTTACAGCTAGGCTACCAACTAGGACAGGGTGGGGAGGTGGATTCTTGCTCCCTAGCTGTGTTTGTGGGAGAAGATACAACTCGGTCCAATTTTACATGATTGGATCCAAGTTTCATGTGTTAGCAATTGAGCCAGAAGTCACAAAGTTTTGATTTCCATGAAGAATGAAAATTATTACTATGAAGTGAAACATTTCTTAGCATCAGCCAATTAACTAGCATTTGATTAGAATTCTCTGCATGTTTATGAACTAAATCCTCTCTCTTTCTAAATATAATGTATATATTAAGTCAGGGGAATTCATGAGCATTTCAGTGTTTCTCAGCTGACAGAGCTCAACAAATTATTATGTTAGGTCAGCATTTAAACATTGCTCTTTGCAACTGGATGCGGATTAAAGTGTAATTATAAGTTCTGTTTGTAGCCTTTAGTCCTGAAGTCTTTTGGTGAGTAAAACACATTAATAGATAATATAACCTTATGGAACAAATAAAACCTGATCAGTATTGCAGTCTCAATTCTGTATTATCTTAATTCAAAACACACAGTTTAACTTAAATAAAAAGCAACTGCTAAAAATATGTCTGTGTGCTACATGTCATACAGGTACACAGATAGCACTGTTAAGATGGGGTGTTCCCAGAAACTCACAGGCATTTTTTTAAAAAAAGTAATTTGAAATAAAAAATGCAAAACTGAATAATCATCCTCTCATATCATAAGACTGGGAAATGCTGGATTATTTTTTTTCATTCTCAACAATTGGGGGGGAGAATGAACAAATCAAGCATTCACATTGCAACTGTATTCTTTTTTAAAACAACAACAACCTAATTTAAATCACATATTTTGATTCACAGATTACCAAAATTCAGGGCTTTTCTCCAGCTGGAACTCACAGGAACTGAGTTCCGGCAGCTCTTGGGTGGGTGCCATTGCCATTATAAGGGAACAAGGGAGGCATTCACGGTGAGTTCCAGCACCTCTTTTTCTAGAAAAATAGCACTGCCAAAATTACTAGCAATCCAAATCTAGGCTGTAGTAACAATGCCCACATCATCTTCATTAGCAAATGCTTTGGATACTAGAAGAAATTTACATGCAACAAAACATGATAATTAAATTACAAAAAAAAACCCTGTAAATTCCCTTGCCCTTTGTCCTTGCCTGCTTCTTTTAACTTTGACTCAGAGAGAAGGCAAACAACTCGCATGATCTTCATGTTAATGACTTCTGAATCTCATTGTAAGCCTATAGTTCAAAAGAAATTGTACTGTGCTGCTTCAACCAAATGTTGTAATTCAGCAGAAATAGACTGGATATGTTTGTTATTCAGAGTTCTGTGTTTGTAAAGGACTCCCATTGACGTCTGTGAAATTGCAAAGTCTTTGTATTCACAACTTTCTATAACTTGACAATGGAAAAACCACATTTGTTTTCTTAGAGTGCCATTTTGCTGCAGTGAGGATGGGCTGATTCAAACATCATGTTAATCACATTGCTTTGGGTCTTAAATCTTAAAATACTGAGTATCTGGCCATTTTTAGAAAAGAAGTGCTGAAAGGGACAGGTTACATTTAGCACTGTGGGCAGAAAAAACCTGTAGTTTTCATGATCATTTTTCAGGAACGAAAAGAAAAGATGGCATCACATATCCAGCAGGCATTGTCCAGAAAATGTGTCATTTGCCTGCGTAATGTTATTGGATCATTATCTCACCCTGATTAGCTAGAATCACATCTAGGGAACCATTACTTTTACCTAAACCAGCTTCATTTGCCCCAGTTGGCTTAGACCACCCATTTAACATGACTTGTCTTTGCTTGAATCTAGTGACAGAGCATGTAGCCAAATCTGGGTGTGCTGCATCATAATAGGTAAAGGACCCCTAGATGGTTAAATCAAGTTAAAGGTTATATGGGGTGTGGCACTCATCTCAAGGTGTTGGTCCACACACAGTTTTCCGGGTCATGTGGCCAGCATGACTAAAATGCTTCTGACACAACAGAACACTGTGACGGAAGCCAGAGTGCACAGAGATGCTGTTTAACCTCCCGCTGCAGCAGTACCTATTTATCTACTTGCACCAGTGTGCTTTCAAACTGCTAGGTTGGCAGAAGCTGGGACAGAGCAATGGGAGCTTGCCCCATCGGACGGATTCAAACCGCTGACCTTCTAATCGGCAAACTCAAGAGGCCCAGTGGTTTAGACCACAGTGCCACCTGCATCCCTACGCTGCATCATAATAATACAACTGTCATAATATGTTTTATAGGAGAAAAAGATACATATCAAAGCATCGCCAGTGAACATGGATGAAAAGACTATTCTGTCATTTATTAACAGTGAAGGGAGTTTGTGTTGGATAAAAAAGAAATGGAGAATTCATATATGCCAAGATCCAAGTTTGGGACAAGTGCTCTTTGGTGAGAGAACATCAGCAGAGATTTAAAATCATACAGCATGCAGCAAAGTAAAGCATAGAAGTATAGGCTTTTAGACCTTTAAAATATGCCCTTGTGAATTCCAGAAGTTCCCTCTTCCCCTAGCATAAAAAAGACCACGCGTTTGGAAAGTTAAAAAATGGTTATTTACAAACTCCCCAAAGGTCAGATTCATGTGCTTTCCCATACAGCATTCAGAAAATGTTGCACAGGCAGTAAAACGTGGTTTAGTTACAAAGTGGTTAAAATTCCTATATTATTGTTACAGGAACTCAATAATGGCTTGTGGTATGAACTTGGACCAACCAGCTCAGACCTCCTCGTTGAGCTTCTCAGGTATACTGAAGAGGAACAAAGACTTGATTACCTAGTTCAGGCATAGGCAACCTTCAGCCCTCCAGATATTTTGGACTACAATTCCCATCATCCCTGACCACTGGTCCTGCTAGCTAGGGATCATGGGAGTTGTAGGCCAAGACATCTGGAGGGCCGAAGGTTGCCTATGCCTAACCTAGTTCCTCCCAAGGTGAGGAAAGCCTGACAGGACAACCTACTCTTTATGAATTAATTAGAGTTAAGCATGGTTATCCTACAGTTTGCTCCACCCCATCTGCAGGAGGAAGGCTTGTGTGGCTACCTCTGGCAGAGAAGGGGACTAAACTACTCATCACACCACCTTAGGTAGCCAACAGGAGGGAGGAAGCTGTCTTCAATAACATGAGATTCCTTCCTCTTAGAGACATAGCTGTCAACATTTCCCCTTTTTAAAGGGAAATTCTCTTATTCCAAATAGGATTCCTTGCAAGAAAAGGGAAAAGTTGACAGTGGGATCCCCCAAGAACCAGTATTTGGACCTGTCTTTTTAAACTTATTCATAAATTGCCTGGAGTTATGGGTGAGCAGTGAGATGGTCAGATTTGCTAATGACACAAAATTGTTCAGGGAAGTAAAAGCAAAAATGCATTGTGAAGACTTTTGAAAGGATCTCTCCAAAGTAGGTGAATGTTCCAACATAGGTTTCTAAAAGTAGTAATTATGAAGAATGCTGGGGGGTATTTGAGGGGGGGGGGGAGGAAGTCATTTTTCTGTCCTATATCTCCTCCATCCCTCCATGCATTGAAAAGTGTCTCCAACATACATTTCACCTTCTGTATTTCCCTTCCTTACTCCCTCCTTTCCCTTCTGCCCTTCATCTGTCCCTTGGCACTTCTCCATTTTGCATCAGAACTGGCTGGATCTACAGTGCTATTACAGAACTTCTCAGAAATAATATGTGAACTTTTTGCCTTCCCTCAGAGGCATGTTCTTATATATATATATACTTCAGTGCCAGGCATTAGAGACATGTGGATGAAGTGCAGCAGTGCCAAAGCCAATGAACTGAATCAAGTTGCACAAGACATACACTGATTTCTTGGCATATACAGTAACCTGGCTACAAAATGTTCTTTAGTTTCCAGAGCGTTTAAATAAATGTGTTTTATTCCAGGAGAGGGTCTTGAACCCATGGAATGTGAAGCAGTTATTTGAAGTTTATATAGAAACCTAGTACACATTAATTACCTGGCGGACAAATCTGCTTCAATACATTTTAAATAATTTTTAGATACCACCCAACAATTGTGGCTCTGCGAGAGGAATAGGGATCTCCTATCAAGTCTCATCACCCTTAACAATTACAGTTCCCACGATTCTTAAGAGGAAGCCATCACTCTTTAAAGTACTACGACACTGCTTTAAATGTATAGTGCAGATGGGGCCTAAGTATAAGTCACATACTGAAATCCACAAGTAAGACAGGAAACTGAAAGGGAATTGTTATCACCATCTTTCCTGTTGGAAGTGCTCAACATAAGATTGTGGGTCTTCGGTTCTGAGGGGCCAAGCAAAAATACTTCAGATACTTTCTTCTCTTTTTACTTTTCCAGCCTGACCAGGATACCTATATATTGCACCAGTGGGTGGTGATTGCAGGTTGCAGGGACTTACTGGTACTGATTGTACTCTTCAGCTAGTTATAAGGTGCAAGGCCAGCACAATGGTTCATTACATGCACCTTTTCAAACTTTCATATCAGAAACAATGATAGCTAGAAACTTGCTTTAAAATAATGAAAGCTGGCTGCCTTGGGATGTCAAGTTCTGCTCAAGAGACTGCATAGTCATTATTACTGATTATTTGCAGATCCGTTGTTAAGGTTGACTTGATTGAAGAGGATATACTCCAAAGTGCAGCATCTTCTTCTTTTTACTACTGTGCAGAATGGTGTTCTAATGACATTTTCCTAGTGTCCAGAGGCCTTATCGAGAAGTTGTTCCAAATGCATCAAGAGTCTTGACAATCTTTTCTTTGGACAGCAGAGCCAGGAGCTTCACTTGACCACTGTCAGATTCTGTATTATTGTACTAACTCTGCCAGATCCTGACACCTCATTTCCCCATAATCCTCCTGAAGAGAGTCTCCAGTGCCAAGCCGACTTAAAATAGCCTGAAGTATGAACTCATTGCATCTTAACTCATTGATGACAGTTTCTAGTCAAGTGAATAAACTGAAACCATACTTTTCATAACCTGTTCATACTGTTTGTTTCTTTATGGAGGTTTATTGATGTGCCAGTGAATTCAGATGCAGGCTATGTTGCTGAGTGTTCATTCATGCCAAATTTGCTATATTAATTTTTGCCTGCATTGGTTTACTTTATCTGAAATGGGTCACAAAATCCCAAGCCCCTGCGGTGCAGAAATCACAGCTAAAGAATCTCTGAATCATGAACAGAATGAATTTTCTGAACAAAAGTCAGAGTACCATTTTTTATCTATTGTTATTCCAAACAGCTGATTTGCAGAATTTTTAGAAGGGCATCAGGTATAGAGTAGCGCTCTTGGATCAAAGATGGAGTCATACATATTGGCTCCTAATGTATCTTGGATATGCACTTTGAGATTGTAACTGTAGCTGTATGGAAGTGAGTTTAATTCTCCGGTGTTTTTAATATTACAAAAAATAACACCCCTCTTGATCCAACACACGCAAAATAAAAAAAAAACATTATTGGTTCTGCGAAAATAGTTCTGCCTCAGCAGAATCCTCTTCCATCACTTTTGTTTAATAGGTATTTGTATAATAAAAGATTTGTTTGATTTTAGCAATTCATCTATTCAGCTCCTTTTCTAACTCCCAGGTTTTAATGTTAAAGCCAAACATTATCCCTGATGCAATAATGTTTTGCATATTCTTACATTCCTGTTTTAAAGCATCATTTCCACACCCCCCCCATTCTGTTAAATTGAAGTAGCTGCAGGCCAACTCAGATGGTGCCCTTGGACTTTTTTTGTTTTAATTCTCTAAATTTTTATAACACTTTTCTGCAAGGCAGAGTGATTTATTATGAGAATCAGTAAAACATTATAAAAATACAAAACCATAACCATGCATTATTAAAAAACAATGCAATAAAACTAGTAAGTCAAGATAATAATCTGCTTGGCATTCATTTGTAATCCTCAAGCCCAGGAATCAAATGTTGCCCTCTAGGTGCCACAATGTGGCCTTGAGGACTCTCCCCAGATGATCCTCTTCCCAGGAACACACACACACACACACACACACACACACACACAGAGAGAGAGAGAGAGAGAGAGAGAGAGAGAGAGAGAAAGAGAGAGAAAGAGAGAGACCTTCACTGAGTTCTTTTTTTACAGTCCATGAACTGTGATGAGGCCTCTTTCTTGCTTCAATGGAGGACTTGTGGCAGGTGTAGAAACCTATGGCTTTTGTGGAACTGGAATGTAGCCCACTGTACAAAGGAAAGAGTTATATCCATTGCTCCACCCATGTTTTTTCCTGACACCACTGGCATGCCTAGGGCTGGCCCACTCATGAGGCAAGGTGAGGCAACCACCTTAAGCAACAGGATCCATAGGGTCAGCAGATCTGGTCTCTAAAGGAATGCATCACCCACTGCTGCTGCCATGGTGGCACTGACGGCTGTAGTGTGCTCTTTCAAGGCCAGATCTGCCAGTTGTTCCCATTGTAGAACTTTATTCGCTCCTTGTTCCCACCATTGATCTTTATTCCCTGCTTGTTCCTGGTGCAGATATTCACTCACCCCTTCTCCCCTGGCAGGTCCCCTGCCCTCCAACATGTTTTGGTTTGCTTCAGGTGTCAAAATGTATTGAGCTGGCCCTGGGCACGCATCCCCCAGAAAATAGTACATGAGAAAATGTGGCTTTCAGGCTGAAAAGGTTTCTCCACCCTTGGTCTATGAAGGTTGCCTGGTTGCAGTAAGCAAGTTCCAAATTCATTGTCTGCAACAGAAACCTCTGTTTATACAATACTGAAGGGACTTGTGTAGGCTGAAATCTTTAGTTATTTAGTTATTCTTTATTTATTAATTTTGTACACCACCCTTCATCCAAAGATCACAGGGTGCATGGTGACTGAATATGATGATATTTTTTCCAAGCAAGGAGCAACCTCCCCCAACACAAAAGAGCAGCTGCCAAAGGCTTAAACCAGGGAAGCTGTGCCCCCCCCCCCGTGATGTTGTTGAATTGCAACTTCTGTAATTCCTGACCATTAGCTATGCTGGTTGGAGATGGTGGTAGATGAGGTCCAATAACATCTGGAGAGTCACAGGTTCTCCTCTCCTGGCATAAGAGCAGAGGGCTACATCCAGCCCATAAAGTTACTCCCAATGGTCCACCCACGCTTTCCCAAAATTGAGTGCTCTGCTGCTGACCCACAATTCACTTGTCTCTTCTCCCTTTGGCTCAGCACCATTGGTAAAAGATATTAGCATACAGGAAACAGGAAGGATAACTCTGGTTTCCTGCTTGCTAAGATTGTCTAGAAATGGTTCATCTTCAAACATTGTACTATGTTGGCGTATCTTGGAGTCTCTAATTTCAGTGGTGTTCTGTGCAACATCAAAATTCTGCCTCCCCAACCTTTTGCCTTCCATTTTACATAATGGTCTTGGTGTCCACACCCAGTGCAACTGAAGCAGTAGTGCTCCCTTAGGTTCACTTCTGCTATAACGGGGAGGAGAGAAATCACTGTCTCTTGAGATCATTATTTGAAAATGAAGCGGGGTGTTATTCACCACTGAAAGGATGCAATGGGGAAGTGGGGCTCAACTCAGAAGCTCTTGATTTTTAGGGAAGGATCTCAGAAGAGCTGTGTGTGTGTGTGTGTGTGTGTGTGTGTGTGTGTGTGTGAAAGAGAGAGAGAGAGAGAGAGAGAGAGAGAGAGAGAGAGAGAGAGAGAGAGAGAGAGAGACATGGTTTGTGTTTGTGATGAGTGTGTTGCATGTGTGTTGTGGGTTTGGCAGATGCATGTGCTTTTGGTCATATCCACTACCGACATGCAGGCTCCAGAGGGGTGGCTGTCAGTGTCGTGCCCCCTTCCAAAAAAGGATAGTCACATCTACCTTAAGGCCTCAGGGACTTTGAATAACCAAACAAAATGCTATCCACATAGTTGCAACATCCATTTAAATTCCAATAGCATGCGGCAGAGCATCCTGTAGGTGTGTTACTGTCACACCTGAGATTCCACAAAGTCTTCTGTCTAATATGGCATGGAAGCCAGGAAATAAGATGGTGGATCAAATTAATTTGGATGAGGTGGTGTGGGGAATGTATCGGTCCTACTGGAACGGAATGTCTTGAGTCGGTAGTGCAGGGAAGAGACAGAAAAAGGGGGGGGATGTGTGGCTCAAATACATCAGAGGGAAGGTCATGCTACAGGTTGTCCCAGAGACAATTGCAATTGCATTAGTACTTTCGAGCTTGACATTAAATGTCATGTTCAATTGCAGTGTATTTAAGGTGATGCCTGTGGCTGGTAGGAGTGGTGAAAAGGCAGACTGAATGTTTTATCTAATAATAACCCAGAGATTAATGGGAATTTGGCCAAACACTGCTGAAAGAGAAAGAGGGGAAAATGTATCTTTAACTTCATGTTTCTAAACTGAATTTTCTCAGCTTCAATGTATTGTGTTCTTCCTTTCACTGCCACTCTATCTCTTAATACAATGAGAACTAGAGTAGTGTATTCTTATTGTTGTTGTTTTTATTATTATTATTATTATTATTATTATTATTATTATTATTAGCAGCAGCACCATCCCCTTTCTCTCGCTCTCTCCTGGTCCCAATTCCTTGAGGTGGCACTAGATTTTCCTTGAGGTGGCACTAGACTTATTTACTAATTCATTATTATTATTTTGGTTAAATTTATTCAAATCACAATATTTCTAATACACGTGAATAAACCCATACTCAACCAATTTATTGACTTCTTTTATTTGTACTTCTGGACATAACAGCAGCCTGTGGAAATGAATTCCATGGGTTAGTTTCACAAATCCCATGTGTGATGAAGAACTTGATTTTTTTGTGACATTGTGTAGTGCTTAAGGTGTCAGACTAGGACCTGGGAGGCCAGGGTTAAAATCCATACTCAGCTATTAAGCTCACTGACTAACTTTGGACCAATCACTGCCTCTGAGCCTAACCTACCTCACAAAATTGCTGTGGGGATTAATTGAGAAGGGAGGACCATATACTGTATACTACCCTGAGCTACAAGTAAGTAAGTAAGCAAATTTTTTTTTAACAAAAACATTCTTTCGTTTTTGCTTCTTCTGCATTTTCCTCATCAGACTCCTTAGTCGCCAGGACAAACATTGTTTTCCCAAGGTGGTGGACTTCTTTCTTTCTTTCTTTTCCTTCCTTCCTTCCTTCCTTCCTTCCTTCCTTCCTTCCTTCGGTCCTCCCTTCGGTCCTCCCTCCCTCCCTCCCTCCCTCTTCATTTATCTATTCTTCTTCTTTTTTAAGATGAGCCTTCAGGATTGCACTTGAATGAATGTGCAAATCATTTGCTATCCATAAGCAACCATTTATCCATATCAACTAAAAAGGAGAAGCACCAGTATATAGTAAGCCATAAACAGCAGCAGCTCATACACACATCAGCACCAGACAAGGGCGCTAGATATTGATCAGGACTCAGTACAGAAGCCCATGGTATGCTGTCAGCAAAGCAATCTCAGAATTTACCAGAAGCAGACATCCCTGAAATATATATTCCTCTTCATGAATTACAGGGTAGGTAGAATGATACTTAAGCAATATAGACTTAATGATACTTAAGCAATTAAGGCAATATAGACAGCTCCATTTATTTAACCCAGGGTGGCATATGGCATAGGTCTCCATATGACCATTGCTTTCAGAATAGAGAAGTTGAATTGCTTCTTTGAAAACACCAAATACATAGAAAACATTTAACATGATATTTAAACCTTCTGAATAAGATTCTGATCCCAGGGTGCTTTCGGGCAAGTGATTCTTCCATATACGTTCAGACCCAAATGTTTGTTTTGAATCTTAGGCCCAACATGAACGGCCTCTATCACATTGTTGCTTTTGTGCTTCCCCTGCCTACCTGAAGCTTCAGCCCCAGCTGATTAGGATGGTGGTAATGGTTATGAACATATAATGCACATTATTCCCACTGCACAGATAACATTCAAATAATGTCTTACAAAGGGACTCAGAAGTCACCAACACTTTCTTCTCTTTGTTGTATAGCAGAATTCTACATTAAAAGGAACATGTCACCAAAATAGGTCCCTCACTTTCCATGTTGAGCTTTCCTGTCCCTCTTCATTACCTGTAGGACATCTTACATTATGTCCTGACATAGTTATACTGTGTATTTATTGAACTGCACCATGATCCACATCATTGGCTGTAGCCAGTGGGGACAGAGAAATACTTAACACAATGACATCAGGATTTGGCTTGAGTTGTACAACACACCTGTAGGGAAAGGAGAACTCAACATGAGGCAGCCATTATTGGCAGCAGCGCAGCGTTTCTTGTAACGTGCAGTTCTATTCTTATAAATTAATGAGGCCCTGCTACATCTCCCTGCAAAGACTCAGCTGGGACTGATTTTGTGATTCCAGTAGGGGGTTTATTTCTTGTGTGTGTGTAGCTGAAGGCTACAAAGGACTAGTTCTCCATAAAGTATGCTTTTCACTTAACTAATGACGTGCGTTTTCTGCCTCTATGATTCCACCCATTGTGTTAATGGAGAATGCTTTGATTAAGCTCTTTAATCATGTGGCTATCTTTCTGGTATTGTTTGTGCCTTTTAACCATTCTAAATTTAAAATGGCACTTGAATGTCGATTTTCAAATAACTCCTAAATAGCTAAAGTGACTCAATTGACCAAAGAGGATGTTGGATCCTATTTTACTCCTTTTTTGGAATGATTATCCCTGCTGAATTTTTGTATGGCAGACAAAACAATCTGCCATGCTGGAGCGGGGCTGGATGAAGTGAAGGGATGCCTCTACCAAGCTGTGCCTGGACCCATCAGTCTCTGCTGGTGGTGGAGGTCCACTCCCAGTGGAGGAGCCCCATCAGCAAGAGGCATACAAATGCAGCTACTCAAACAGGAGGGAAGCAGAAGCTACCACCAGTGGTAGCCAATGGAAAACAGTTAAATGTGGTATTGAGGAGTGGGGTCCTCTGGCCAGAGCAGTCTTTCCTATTGGGCTTACTGACACGTTGCGCCAGGGCACTGGTCTCTCAGGGGCACCCCAGCGAGTGGGGGAGCTGCACGGCTTTGCTGGCGGCCTCCCCTTTCCCTGCACGCCTGCCAGCTGTGCCCATCAACCATATGACTGGTGGGCTGCAGCTTCCTTCCCAAGCCTCCTCAGGAGGAGAGCAATCCCTGCAGAGGCTTGGGAAAAGGTCGACAAGTTCACAACTCTAGAAAACGGGGGAGGGGGTGCCCAAGGGATCTTTGCACCACGGTGCCGGATATGCTTAAGATGGCCCTGCCCAAGGCCTCCCTGCTGCTGTCACATGTTGGCAACAGTCATCATCCAAGTCTCTTTGCTGCACCAGCCCAGGAGCTGCCATTACAAAGAGGCATTTATTCTGTGTTCCCACCCCCTATTCCACATTGGCCGGCAAAAGTGGCAGGGGTAGCCTGCTCTGTTAAGCTCTAGTGCTGTTGGCCAGGGCTTTGGAATGCTCCCAGAGTGTGATTTGGGCAGGCATTTTCCCACCCAGATACAGGCTTGATTTAACAGTACAACAGCCTTGAGCTTGTTGTACTGACAAACTGGGAGTTATGTGAACTGAGATAACACCTGTACAATGTTGGTCTGTTTACCTACGGGACTAGGCATCCTGATGTACAAAAGGTAAATGCAGTTTTATTGTACTTTTAATGAAATACTGATTTGGTCTGTGCGGGTAAAGTCAACATTTCCACGCTGCTATATCCCACGACCTTTTTAGCAATCACCAGCATTCCCATTTATGAAAGCAGGTTGCAGAGTGTGGTTCTTTGTATTCCAAGTGTAAACTAGCTCGCCTGCTGTTTTAAGAGGAGCTTAATGAGAGTGCCAGCACTTCATGATGAAGAACAGTTGCCAGATTGCATATGCTGAAAACTACTTAGCCATGATTACAGGTTGTATAAGACATACTGTTACTTAGCCAGATGTATATAGTGAAACCTATTTAGCCATGGAAACAGGGTATTTCAGACACATGACAAGCAGATCATCCAAAATGATAGTAACTCCCCCACCCCCCTGTCTAGAAAAATACATGCTAAATTTATTGACAGATAATCTCATTTTATTTGGATACTTAGCACAGTGTGTGTGCTAAGTCTATTTTCACCCCATGCCTCCATATGCAAGCAAGTCTGTTCCATCCCATTTCTGTGTGGATTTCTTAGGGGGGAAATCTAATATATTTAAAACTAACTTTTCATTTTGGAAAAATACTGTGTTTTGAATAGCTTGAGGCTGCTTGGAGAAGCTGCAGAGTACATCACCTATTTCACAAAGTAAGTAAGTAAGTAAGTAAGTAAGTAAGTAAGTAAGTAAGTAAATGCTCCAAAATATGTCTGCATATTATGACACTGTCCCTTTTTCAATAATTCTCTGGGATAAGAATGACTGTTTCCGATGTACTTCTGAAGACAGCCACCTTCTTTTCTGTACAGTGTTCCTGGTAGTGTCAGAGGAGCATTGTATGGGGGAAAGATGGCTGCTCCTGCTGGTACATGGGGAGCAGCCATATTTTCCCATACAATTACCCAACAAGTGATGGCATATCCAAATGTGCTGCCTCTTCCTAGAATATATTCAGAAGCACTTTTACTCTGTGGGGAAGGCATTCTGAATTGTAGCCTTAAATTGCATTGTAAATACATAAATACAAGCACACATTGAAAGGTTGCCCTCAGGCTACCACATCAAACCATAAGTAATCAAATGTGTAGGGGACGCGGGTGGCACTGTGGGTAAAACCTCAGCGCCTAGGACTTGCTGATCGCATGGTCGGCGGTTCGAATCCCCGCAGCGGGGTGAGCTCCCATCGTTCAGTCCCAGCTCCTGCCCACCTAGCAGTTCGAAAGCACCCTTAAGTGCAAGTAGATAAATAGGTACTGCTTTATAGCGGGAAGGTAAATGGCGTTCCATGTACTGCTCTGGTGCCGGATCGCTGGAGCAGCTTCGTCACGCTGGCCACATGGCCCGGAAGTGTCTGTGGACAGCGCTGGCTCCCGGCCTCTAGAGTGAGATGAGCGCACAACCCTAGAGTCTGTCAAGACTGGCCCGTATGGGCAGGGGTACCTTTACCTTTAATCAAATGCGTAAAGAAAATGTATGTGTATCTGCACAGTCCCATATCCCATTTTGAGTGCTGGTTCCAGAGGTGCAGAGAAATTTTCTCCAAATGCAAGCCAATGGAGGTGATCTGTTGTTACACTGGTCTTTCCTCCCCCGTTAGCCATTTCTTCAGATCAATGGGAAGGCATGCCCAAGCATCATATATCTGAAGCAATGCTTCTATTTGGACCTAAGCTGAAGCAGGCTGTGCCCAAAGGGACCCAAGGTGAAGCAAGCCACTGTCTTCCTGTTCACAACCCTAGGTCTTAATCAATACTTTGGGAGGCTGGGGTTTACATTGTCTAAAGATATAAAATAAGTGATCCTGGCTGAACTGAAGTGTGGAATTGAGCATATCTGATTAACCTCTTAGTCTGGCTGGGACTAAGATGCTCTTTTTATTCCCCAGCCGTTTCATAAGCTTTCTGCCTCGGCCTTGTTCTGATCAAGCAGATGTGCATGAACTATTCTGCTAGCTTCTTTCCCTCCCACAAACATCCTGTTTATTTATCTTGATTACACTGTAATGCTTTCAAGTCACAGCCCTGACAGTGTCATGTTTAATTTACCTAATGAATATAGGATAATTTATGTGCTCATATCCTGCCCTTCTGCTTGATGATGCATTAACGTTCAGCTAGATTCCTATCGGCTTCAATTTACTTTTCAGGGGAGGGAGGGGGGAGAAACAGCCTTCAGTTTTTGAAGGAATTCATATAAGGTTCATGAAATCAACCTTGCTAAAATTTGCAGTTATTTCTTCTTTTTCCCGTGGTCCCCAAATCGGTTAGAATCAGTGGCTTTGCTCCCAAAGGGAATCCTGTCATCTCCTTGCACTTTTTGAAATGATGAGTATTGAAATATGACAGGGCAGGCTGTGGAAGCAAGACGTCTTTGGTAGACATTGCATCATTTATTTCTAATACTTTGAGAATCTGAATGGCCTCTCTTAAGCACAGTACTGCAATTGTATCTATGTATACCTTTGGTCCTCCTTATAACTTTTGAATACTTGAATAACATGGACAAATGAATGAATGGGGACTTGCGGAGTGCACCAAAAGATGCTAAAGGTAACAGGAAGTTTTGCTATCCCCCCAGTACTGGAAGGAGGAGTTGTGGCTCAGTGGTAGAGCACAAGCATTGCATACAAAAGGTTCAGTCTCCAAATAGGTCTGGGGAAACCCGGAAACCCTGGTGAGCCATTTCAAGGCAACACAGACAATACTAGTGCAGAAGGACTGGTAGGTTGGAGTGGCAGGTTGACTCTGCCTAAGGCAGCCAGCAATCTGTGTTGCTTTCCTCAGCTTGTAACTGAATTGGGGTTTCTTCCTAATACATTATTTGTTGTGAAGATCTTTAGTTCTTGTATGCATTTAAGTTGCGTGTCGAGGTCCCCAATACACCCCAAAGGAAAACACAATTGACACTTAATTTTTGTTTAAATTTTTTGGCATAATTTTGGCCACAACTTTATTCAATTACAGCAATGTGAGTGGTTGCTTAGGCATTGGTAGCACTAACTGCCCCCGCATGGGGACAGCTCTGACATTTGCACCCCCCGCGAAGTCAGGAAGGGTAAGTCACCTGGGTACTGGGAACCATGCCTCACCTCTCCCCAGCATGCTCCCAGGGGCTTGCATGGCCCTAGCCACTTGCCAGGGGGTTTCGGACAAAAGCATGGGGGAGCCACTGGGTTCCTTTAACGGTAAAACCCTTCAGCAGCAGCAGCATTTTGGAGGGGCGGGCACAGCCGAATCCATACCCCTCCACCAGCAGCAGCATTTTGGGGGGCAGGCACAGCCGAATCCATACCCCTCCACCAGCAGCAGCATTTTGGGGGGCAGGCACAGCCGAATCCATACCCCTCCAGCAACCAATTCCAGACCATTGCCTAACCGCAAACCTTACAAGTTGTGACGATTTGCTACGCGGTAGGCAAAAACTAAGTGGCACATACTAATCAGCCAAATGGCAAAATTCCTACCGGACCCCTGCTCCAAAGCAGATGACCCCATGACAGGCAATAGCAAGGTCAAGCAAACAGCCTAACATTAGGGAAGGGAAGGGAAACAGCAAGGTGTCTTGGAATCCCCAACCGCAACACGTGCTCTCCGTGATGGAGAACACGCTTTACCAGCCCAAGGTCAAATTACTTACTATTTTAATTAAGAAATATTCTCTCCATTTAAAAAAGATAAAGAAAATGAAATTCTTAATGTAATGGGAATAGTGTGTTGCGTGTTGAGTTCCACAGTACCACCCCCCAAAAATTCACACATCACACGTTAATTTTTGTTTAAGGTTTTTGGCATATTTTTTGGCCACAACTTTATTAAAATACAGAAAATGTGAGTGGTTGCTTAGGCATTGGTTATGACTATCTGTCCTTGCCCCCAAGGGCAGAGCTGGTCCCTTCCGGACACCACCGGAAGCCAGAGGACAGAGCTGGTCCCTTCCGGGCACCTCGGAAGCCAGCGTGGGAAACAAGTATTGGGTGAGAAAATGAGGCTGGGACACAGACCATCACCTCTCACCCTCATGTTCCGGTGGGGCTTGCACGGCCCAAGCCCGGCACCACGGACAAGGACGAAAGAATGGCAAGCCCCTGGATTCCTTTAACGGAATTCCCTTTCGCATCATTTGGAGGGATAGGCACCTTACCCCTCCAAGCACCAATTTAACCAATGCCTAACCGCCAACCTTACAAGTTGTGACGATTTGCTACGCAGTAGGCAAAAACCAAATGGCAACAGCCAATCAGCCAAATGGCAAAATTCCTACCAGGCCCCCGCTCAAAGGCGAACGACCCCATGACAGGCATAGCAAGGTCAATTGAACCCAAGAACCACCCTATAGAAGGGAGGGGGGGCGGGTGATCCGATGCAAAACGGCCAAGAGGATGTCCTTTCGTCTATCTCCTCTACTTATAGACTCTGACCCCTCCTCCGAATTGGCAACACTCAAAAATCCCCAGCAACCCATTTAACCCTTTACAGGCTTGGGTTCCCAACAAATTTGCCTAGTCATGATGGTGGTCTGTTCCCCAACCGCAACACGTGCTCTCTGCTAGTGAGAACACGCTTTGCGTGTTGAGTTCCACAGTACCACCCCCCAAAAATTCACACATCACACGTTAATTTTTGTTTAAGGTTTTTGGCATATTTTTTGGCCACAACTTTATTAAAATACAGAAAATGTGAGTGGTTGCTTAGGCATTGGTTATGACTATCTGTCCTTGCCCCCAAGGGCAGAGCTGGTCCCTTCCGGACACCACCGGAAGCCAGAGGACAGAGCTGGTCCCTTCCGGGCACCTCGGAAGCCAGCGTGGGAAACAAGTATTGGGTGAGAAAATGAGGCTGGGACACAGACCATCACCTCTCACCCTCATGTTCCGGTGGGGCTTGCACGGCCCAAGCCCGGCACCACGGACAAGGACGAAAGAATGGCAAGCCCCTGGATTCCTTTAACGGAATTCCCTTTCGCATCATTTGGAGGGATAGGCACCTTACCCCTCCAAGCACCAATTTAACCAATGCCTAACCGCCATGGAGCCTCAGCTCACCGCCAAACCACTCACAGCCCCAACCAAGACCTCAGCTTGGTCACCACCGCACCAATCCAAGCCTCATTCCCTGAAGCAGAAAGGTGCACGCCATCAGCTCTGAAAAGGATGGCCTCTGAAAAGAAATCTCGGGGTGGGAAATCACATCACCACCCAGCTCCAAAGCCTTTTTGACCACTGCAGCATTGACGCATCTTCTGGCCCTTTCAGTGGCGGCCGAGCAACGACTGCCCCTCCAAACGCAGCGTTGCAAAAGCTTTGACCAAAAGATTCTCGCTGTTGGCACCATTGCCCGCAGCGTCTCCAGGTCACCCAGAATTGCAGCACGTAGTGACAAACAGTCCATGGTCACCAGGTCATTCTCGCTCAGCTGCACCACCATAGCAGCTGGCGGCCCCTCCAGGAGCAACTGCCTCTGGATACTTGGCAGGAACTCTGACCAGCGCATTCCTCGTCTGGACAGCCAAGACAACCGAATGTGTGGAGGAAGGCCGAGATCTGGACCCCATCCAGATTGCCGTGCTGCGACGCCAACCCAATGGACGATACTGTGTCCCACCATCCAAATGCGGACAACCGCTAAACCTAATAAAAGTATAAAATAAAAGCAGTGTAAGACACCAATTGTCAGCGAACATAACCTTTGAACGCATTTGATTTCCAGCGACCCAAATCCTTTATTCTGGCAGCTGACAAGCCCCAGTGGGCTGCTGTCGTGGCAGCCCCTATCCTAAAAGAATGGGGGGCGAAATCTTGGGCTGTGCCGCCACAAGCCAGAATCGCCTTACGCATCACCTTTGCAAACTGGTGTCTTGACAGGGGCAAACCATTCTTATGCCATAGCAGAGGCCCATCCCCTGGGGCGCATACCGCCAGGTATTTATTAAGATCTTTTACAGGGCAAGGGCCTGCTTCCCCCGTAGCAGGGATAAGATAAAACAAGCAAAATTGTAAGACACCAATAATGTTAATGAACATAACCTTTGAATGCATTCGATTTCCAACAACCTGTATTTTATATCCACTGCCTTAGTAACACACTTTCCGGCCTTCTCGGTGGTAGTTTATCTAGGCATTGGTTCACGACTAGCTGCACCTGACCTCAGCAGAGCAGCACTGACGACTGGGCCCCACCATATCGACAGTACCAGCAACATTGTGGGGGAGCAAAGAATCCCAAGGCAATTGCATCCCGCCAGGTGTCGTTCCCCTTAGGGGAAAGATGCACCCCATCTGCCCTAAAGAGGGGAACAGTCTTGAAGAAAAATAGCAGGGTGCAATATTACAGAACCACCTAAAGCAAGGACCTATTTTATTTATTTGATATTTTATTTACTTTATTTATTTTATTCTATTGTCCATCGCCTTATTAACATGCTTCCTGGCCTGCTCAGTGGTAGTTTGTCTAAGCATTGGATCCCGACTAGCTGCACCTGACCTTAACAGGGCAGCACTGAGGACTGGGCCCCACCATGTCGCCAGTACAAATAAACAGCGTGGGGGAGCAATGAAACAGGATCAGACTCAAGCTCACCCCCAAATGCTCCCAGGGACTCTTGCGTAGCCCTACCCCTCGAAAGGGGTTGACAAAAACATAGTGAATCCTTGGATTCCCTTAATGGAATATCTTTGCGCATTGGAGGGGACAGGTGCTCCAACCCCCCCCTCCAGACCACCTTGAACCAATGCCTTAAATTATTTTGAGTCCAGGGAGAGCTGCCATCAACTCAATCCAAGTCCTCTTGCATGCAGGAATGCAAACTTATGCTGGAGGAAGACAGCAAACATTCTCGCCCAGCTGTACCACCAGCACTGCGGAAGGACCTGCACAGGTCACACTCGACCACACCAAAGGAAGGATCTCCTGCCAAAGCATTCTCCATCAGGACATCCAGTAAATGTTCACATGGGCAGGAAGACTGAGATGGCGCCCCAGTCCAAACTCGTCAACATGCTTGCCAGCCTAGTGTACGATGCTGTGACCCAAATGTGCACAGCTGCTCCTATGAAGGAAAAGAAAAAAAAAAGGAGATAACAGACAAGCATCAGCACAGACATCATTGTGACACTTCCTGATATAACCCTTGTCAGCGTCAGACTTCCAAAGACCCGTATTCACAATCCTGTCTACTGACAAGGCCCCCAGTGTGCAGCCTTTGCAGCAGTCCTATTCGGAAGGAATGAGGTGTGTTCAGCGGTAAGCAAGCCGCAGGCCGTAATAACTGGTGCACGACGTAAGCACATTGATGCCTGGCTAATGGGAACCCATTTTCATGCACTAGGAGCGGGCCAGCCCCCAGGGAATGAAAGCCAAATATTCTGTTATCCATAACCGGGCAAGGGCCTTCCTCACCTGTGGCGGGAACCCTGATTGTGGCACTCCTGCCCACTAAGTCTGTTTTTGAGTTCCCGACTCTAATGACAAGCTCCAAAGGATAAGGAAAAGTCCTGAAGCAATAAGCCTCCAGACTCTCATCCCCGTGCTGGCACCAACAACCATTTCTCCAACCCTCAGTGCGAAAATGCAATGGACTACTGAAAGGAATCTCGCCTTGATCTTTAACCAGCAGACAAGTTTTAACTTGTTGCAGATACTGCATAGGTGAAATTGACCAACTTCCTGCCCGCTGTCCTATGAGGTTGGAGCCTATTCCAACCTTCCAAGGCCCTACGCACTACAAATTTTATAAGGGTCTCTGAAAATTAAAGCTTCAGTGTAACAGACATTGCAGCGGACTGAATTCTGATAGTTATAACAGCACGCCCAATCTGCAGCAGGTGGACCAAATACTGCAGGATCTGCTCAGAGGATGGGGGCCAATTCATCTGAATGGCCAAGGACTGCCAGCTTAAGGCTAAGAAATCCATCCAGGCCATCCCATAAGAGCTAAAAGCAGAAGAGGAAATGGAAGCTGCTGCTCTCTATAAATGCTAATTGTTGTCACAATGCCACAGGTGGTCTGGAGAAGTCTGGCAACAGCTGAGTCTGGAGCCCAGGATCTGAAGCGCTTCCTCTGAAAATGGGATAGAGTGCCAGCAACACCATTAGAGGATCCCGTAATTTGGAGAGTAGAAAGCACAATATTAAACCTTAAGCGGCGCAGCTCGAAAGCGTGAGCGGAGGGGCGGAGAATCTGCTGGAGCATGAGGACTGTTTTGCCAAAACGCTCACCACTACCTGGTTATCAGACCAAAAGCAGATCCGATGGCCACTGAACTCCTTGGGCCACATGTGAATTGCTACTACAATGGGGAAAAACTCAAGAAAAGTTATGTCACATGATTGCCTCATCACACCGGGCTTGAGGCCATAGCTTTGCACACCAGCAGCCCTTGAAATAAAACCAAAGGGCAAAGATCCAGCAGCACCAGCATAAACCTGAAAATCCTTGTGCGGGTTCAAGGTATCCTGCCATGGCGAACTACTATTTCATACATTCAGGAATTGCTACCATCGCCTGATATCTGCCTTCACCACACTTGGTAGGCATACACAAAGGTAAGGGGACCTCAGGCCGCAGGCAGCGTGGCCTAGTGGGAAGATTAATTAAGTGACCCAGCAAGAACGGATCTGATGAACCATCACTTGCTACAGAGGAAGTATTACAAAATAACTTCCTTCAAGGCAGACAGCTTCTCCATAGGCAAGTGGTTTGTTTTAGCAACGATATCCCACTGGATCCCTAAATAAAATGGGAATATGGGCAAAAGGTATTGAGCTATTGCTTGCCAGCTTCCAGCCCCCCACTTGGGCAGGGGCATCTAGTGCTGCCATCATGATATGTAAATTTACAGGGCCGACGCTGGCCAGAACCCCTAAAGAAGTCCTGACAAAGTTACTGCCGAGCCAGCTTCCTTTTCCAACACGCACTCTGTGCAATGCAACTACACACTCTGTGCAATGCACACCCAAACCCTCCGTGCAATGCAACTACAGACTCTGTTCAATGCAACTACACACTCTGTGCAATGCAAAAAACACGCTCTGTGCAATGCAAATGCACACTCCGTGCAATGCACACACAAACCCTCCGTGCAATGCAACTACGCACTCCGTTCAATGAAACTACACTCCATGCAATGAAACTACACACTCTGTGCAATGCACACACACTCCTTGCAATGCAAAAACAGACTCTGTGCAATGCAACTATACCCTCCATGCAAAGCACACACATTCCGAGCAATGCAACTACACACTCCGTGCAATGCACACACGCGCACACACTCCGTGCAATGCAACCCCACCTTCTGTACAATGCAACAACACACTCCGTGCAATGCAACAACACATTCCGTGCAATGCAACAATACACTCCGTGCAAATGCAAACACACCCTTTGTGCAATGCAACTGCAAATCTCTCATGCAATGCAATGCAATTGCAGCCCGTGCAGCACCGTGTCCTGCAACGCACAGAGCAAACTGCAATGCGGGCACGCAAAGGGGCTTTCTCCCACTTGCATATTGCAAGTGTGGCGCCCATTACATCCCTGGCAGTGAGGTAACCACCAAAAGGACCTAAGTGTCCAGGTAGACCAGTATGGGAGCATGCAGCTGTCCCATACAGGGACCAATCCTGCAACCTAGGCATTACCGGCACTATGACTGACCCAGGGAAACCATTGCTTATAGACCACATGGGGACACTATTCAGGCTGGAGATGCTTCCAGGCCATCGAATTCTGGGGCAAAGCCCTAGGAACACCTGCTAGGCCAGGCATAAATGTTTCCAGTGAAATAGGAGAGTTGAGGTAGCCCACCGCTTGTCCAGGTACCCCTGCTTGCCCTTTTACAGGGAAGCACCCCTTCAAGAAACCCAAAGTTCTTTTATCACAAATGGGCAGAACTACCCAGCAACAGAATAACCTAAAAGGAGCAGTTAGTTTTGTTTTGTTATAACAATGGCTAAGAGGGGGATATGAACCCTGTCTCCCAGGTCCTAGTCTTACACTTTTGCCACTAAGCCACAATGGCTCGTCTCTAAAATGGCAGTTGCCACTATCAGGGCAAAACAAACTTAAAGAAAATAAACTTGTTCAGAAATGGCATAGTTCAAGAGCATATGCAGAGTACTCATAGTCCTTGGAGGCACAGAGAGCCTCTGGGGCCCTCTGTCTGCCTCAGATATACATTAGGAGCAACTGGGCCTGCAAGCAGATACATTCCTATAACAAGAATGAGTCACGTGACAGAGACTTAACAATTAACTGCTACCTGTAGCACTTAGGCTTAGAAGTTAATGTGCAGGCCGAATAGGCCTCCCTGTATCTGCTCTTGAGAATCTTAGTCTCATAGCAATATTAAAGGAAACCAAATTAGTGCTCCCACCCAAGGCTAGCTTAAAATTTGGCCAACAGCGCTGCACACACTCAAATTAAAGCCAACCTACGGGGATACTATAAACGAAAGTGATTCCAGCTAAGCTGGGAACAGCCCTGACTAGCCCCACAATTTCAACGAGAGAAATGGGGGAAACCTTTTGCAAAAGAAAGCCCCTAACGGGGGTTCTCTCCCTATTGGGAAAGGCAAGCCACGGATACAGGGAGAATCTTCCCACAGGGCAGGGTAAGGGATGGGGTGGGAAATCGGACAGGAAAAAGGGGGAATTAAATTATTTAAGGGACTAGAGAGGATTAAAAAGAAAGGGGAAATAAGAAATAAAGAAATGTAACCAGACAATGAGAAGATTGTCCCAGTGCTCCATGTGATCCGATGCAAAACGGCCAAGAGGATGTCCTTTCGTCTATCTCCTCTACTTATAGACTCTGACCCCTCCTCCGAATTGGCAACACTCAAAAATCCCCAGCAACCCATTTAACCCTTTACAGGCTTGGGTTCCCAACAAATTTGCCTAGTCATGATGGTGGTCTGTTCCCCAACCGCAACACGTGCTCTCTGCTAGTGAGAACACGCTTTTTGACTAAATTCTGGCTAGCATTTTTTCCACAGGGCACATTTTATTTCCGCTTGCATTCTTTTCTCATTTTTTGAAGAGGGGGCCCTAAATTCGTATGTGCTATATTTATGTGAAACAGTTGTGGCATTTATTCATAGAATAGAATAGAATAGAATAGAATAGAATAGAATAGAATAGAATAGAATAGAATAGAATAGAATAGAATAGAAGGGACCCTGAAGTTCATTCCAGTACAAACTGGTTGAAAATCACCAGCACTAATTTTCTTACCCAATGGCATGCGAAGATACTTGAAAAACTACAGGCAGACATTACATTTTATTTTTAAATGATTTTCAGATATAGATTAGGGCAAGAAGCCATTTACAGTGTTGCTTAATGAGGCATAATGCTTCCTTTTGTCACTTTCTAATGGAGCCTAGGACACAGAGGAAGACTGACAGATTTCTGAGAACTGGAAATTGGTGCTTGTGCTGCAAATAAAAATGAATTGGATTATTCTGCAATCCTGTGCCAATGAAAATGGGGACTATTTAAAATAAATTGTATGGCATTTCTAAGAGAAATGTAATTGAGTTTTTAAATGCAATCAATTATTTGATCTCTGAGTTAACAGAAGCAAATGGAGAACAAAAGGAAGATACTTTACATTTTTATTTTATGTACTAGAGTACAAAATGTGTGATGATGAACGGTGACCTCACAAAGTCAGCACAGTGATTTCCATCAGTGGTCACAGCACCTTTCTTGTTCCCAGTTCTTGCCCACTGCCTCATATTCAAAATGGGGCACTTTAGGAACTTAATATTTTTTTCCTTATACAGTCATACCTTGGTTTTCGAACATAATCCAGTCCAGAAGTCCATTCGACTTCTGAAAATGTTTGAAAACCAAAGTGTGGCTTCCGATTGGCTGCCGGAGCTTCCTGCACTCAATCAGAAGCTGCAGAAGCCATGTCAGACATTCAGATTCCAAAGGACGTTTGAAAACCAGGTTGTCGGCGTTCGGGAGCCAAAACGTACAAGTACGAAGACATTCAAGAACCAAGGCACGACTGTACTAATGATACTATTATAATACTTTTGAAAGTAAGACTTTCTTCAACAGCTTCAAGATAAACCTCGGTAAACTTAAGGGCATAACAATTCTCATTTTATTAACATGTGGGAGGGATTTATTGTTTAGAAGTACCACTGTGTCAAATAGAGTGGCAGGAAAATTCTGATTCAAGCAGATTTTTAAATTGGATATGGAGGAAATGATATCTGGGATGCTTTTTCCACCATCCATTTGAAATGGAAGGCATTTGGGCAGGTGTGTGTGCGGAC
This sequence comes from Podarcis melisellensis, assembly GCF_964234715.1. Lineage (NCBI taxonomy): Eukaryota > Metazoa > Chordata > Lepidosauria > Squamata > Lacertidae > Podarcis > Podarcis melisellensis. Next base: position 53,529,551 of record NC_138528.1, read on the forward strand.
GGGGGCTTTGGAACATAAGAAGGGCCCTGTTGGATCAGGCTAAGAATCCATCTGGTCCAATACTTTGTTCTCACAGTTACCAACTAGATGCCTATAGGAAGCCTGCAGTTCCAAAAAAACTGGCATTCAGAAGTATACTGTCTGTGACAGTGGGTATAGAACATCGTCGTTGTGACTAGTAACCAATGCTAGTCTTGTCCTTCATGAAATTGTCTAATAATCTTTTAAAGGCATCCAAGCTGGTGGTGTGGCTATCATTACTTCTTGTGGGAGCAAATTCCATAGTTTTACTGTCCACTGAAGTATTTTATTTTGTCTGACCTGAAACTCCCAACATTCAACTTTATTGGATGTTGGGGTTGTTAAGAAATGTCTGTGCCTGATGTGCTCTTCTTGGTATGCCCACCTCGTGCTTCTTGGATAGAGACCTTTATTGAGGAGTCATCGCTTTCAGGCCAAAGCCCAGCAGGCCATGTGACTATTCCTGATATTGAAGTCTTCTAGTATTTGGAATTTTTGGAGAAAGATAGCCAGAGACCATGTCTTAGATATGTTAGTATCTTTTCTGCAGGGAGCTTTTCCAGTTTGGAAAAGTTCAAGCAAGTGTTTCACCAAAGGCACGCTGAGTGTCAGGAGCCCAGGCTGCCGTCTTGATAACACAGCACGTGAGTTGTAATTAGCTTGAAGATTTATTGCAAAGCAAACAATTATCCTCTGATGCTCTAGCCGAGCGTCCGTGTCTTATGATTCAGTTGACCCTTCTGAAGAGTGCTTCCTGCTTCTGCAGAATATTCCGGAACCTATGACCCGTACATTTCTGTGTTTGTTTTCTGTCTAATACTTTCCTCATTCGTCTGCACCTTGGGCTCATGGGGTTAACTACCTCCTCTTCCAGTGAGGAAATGCTTCCCCTCCTGCCTTCTGAGCCTGCCTGTGCTTCTTTCTGCATTCCTTGCATTGTCAAGAAGGGGGTGAGTTGACAGCCGACTGCTTCCAGCTGTCTGAGAGAAATGCAAGTCTCTTTGTGGCTGACTGCATTCTAACTCATGCTGTACTTCTCTACTTTGGGCAGACGTGTTCATGACACTGAGCTACTACTGGTCTGAGAGAGGGTAGCATTGTGTGCCCCATTGCATAATTTGATCAGCTTTTTGTCACTCAGCCTACACTGCAGATAGTACTTCTCAGGGCTGTCTTACTAGGGCACTAGGGATGTAGGACACCTGGGCGCCAGGCTCTCAGGGACGCCTGGCCAAGAGTCTGGGGCCCAAGAGTTGAGTCCGGGGAAGAGCCCACCCATTGTTCAGAGCGCCATGGTGTGCTCTTCTGCTGCGGGCAGCTCTATGCCACAAGTTCAGGGTCGAGTGAGACACTGAGGCAGCTGGCCGACTGCACCCTCCTGCGTGCCTGGGACTGGGCAACCTGGGGGGTGGGGGGCGTCGGATGGATCTTTGCACCCTGGCGCTGCATATGCTTAAGACAGCCCTGGTACTGCTATCTGGATGCAGACTGTTTTTAATTGTGTATTTTTTTGTTTGAGCACGCTTTTCTTGTTAGAGTAAGTGAGAAAGAACCATCTGTTTCCAGAAACTGAGAGAAGATTCTTGAATATTTTTGAAGCATTGAGGTGCAAGATTGTTTAGTCCACAGCAGCTATAAATACCTGGGGAACACATATCTGTGGACTTGCATGATTCCTGCAGAGGAGAGACTGCTGAGCTGAGTGCTGGCAGCATGTAGGACTGAAGTGTGCCTTATAATCTGTGTGGTAGTAAAGCTGTAAATAGTCTTCTAGCGTAAAGTTGGATGTTGCCTTTCAAGTAAACAATGCTGGACTGAGCTTTACCACTTCCATGTGTTTTATTGCCATCAGCCATGTGCAACTTGATTCTTTCAATGCGAAGCTGTGCAATCATCACTCTGCTATGCAAGGGAGCTAGCATACACACAAGGAAGTGTTGCTGGACCACCCTCAAGATTTATGGGTGGAGATCATAAAATCTTCATTTCTTTCTTCATAAAACACAAGGTGTCACACATATGATTTCCAGGTGGCCACCCACTGACCAGATGCAGATATGCTTAGCTTCAGAAAGGTCTCATGTACTTTCAGATCACAGCTTGGGCCACAGTAAGTGTCCATGTGGCAAAAGTCCTCCATCTGAAGGGCAATCTAAAAGAGATTTCTACTGAAAGGACTGCCTAGCTCAAGTCCTCTTTAAGGATAGGTTTTTTATAATAATAAAAAAAAAAATGCAAGGGAGAGGAGGACCTTGAAACTGCCCATAAATATCACCTGAGCAGTAGACTGAGCAGCAACACAGGTCACCTAGTCAAAGTCTTCCTCATTTGGATGAGATATATTGTGTTTCTGTTTCAATTATAATTTGTACCTAGCCAGATGAATTATCATATACACATTTTATGCAAGTCTAGGTCCCATCTCTCTCCCCCCCCCCCCCGTTTGGTTCTAAATTTAGTATTATGGAATCTATGGCAATGAAGAGAGCATAGGAATGGATAGTGTTGTAGACAATTCTGTACCATTTCAAGATTTAATATGGAAGCAAAGGGAGAGTCTAGGTGTTCAGAGAATAGAATTAACAAATAGATGGACTCTCTCTTCTTCTATATTCTGTGCATTTAGCCATGCATCAATACCAATGCCACCTTTACATACTAATAGTGCCATTAATATTCATCACTATGCAGCTTTAAATTTGCAGCTAAAATGAATTGGCCAGCAGAGAGACACACAAAAAATACACCCCAAGTACAGTTCTGCACTATTTATTTCAATTATATGTCAGGGAAAGAGCAGAGGCATCACAAAGAGAAAAGGCTTCACAGGGAAGTGTTTGAAAGAACAGCTAGAAAGTTCATATGGACAGTATGTGTGGCAGTAGATTTTATAATTGGGATGTGTGGGCCACCTTGCCTTCTTGCTCCTGCACTGAGAACATAGACAGGGGTAATACAATGTCCCTGGGTGCTACCATGCAGCTGTTTCTACAAGGGTAAGCATTTATGAAGTAAATGGTGCACATCTGCACTGTTTTACCAAACCTGATTTGCAGTAGAATATTATATTGGCTGTGACAAGACAGCCGTCCGTTTTGCATCGCAGCAACTCATGAGGAAGAATTGGGGAATAAGTAAAGAGAAAAGGGGGTATATGAGGTAAGCACACTATGATATCTCTGAGAATATTAAGAATGTTAAGAACACATCTCTCACACTACTGAATAAGCACATCCATCCCTCATATCTGGCACTAAGGAGAAGGAAGTACAGCTTGGAGACACACATTAACTCTTGCACTTTCTTTTTAGAAATGAAGCATTGGCCTAAGGTAGCTATTAAAAGAATGGCAGCATTGATTTTATCTCACTGACCTCTTGGTGCAAAATGCCTGGCGGTAAACAGTATCTGCAGATCTCTAGGAACGTGTGCATGATTCATAAGCACTATATTGGTATGACATGATGATTTATTGCTTGACCAGAGTGCCGTGCTCTCTGGATCCTGAAGGATTTCCCTAAATAGCCATTTGCTTCATTTCTTTTCTTGTATGGAAAGTTCTGCTGACAGTAATGTGAATTTAGTAGATCGGCTGAAGGTAATGTGGATTCAGTGTTGGAAACAATGAGTTATGGGGATGGTATCATTAGGGATCCTGCCCTCTGACTGCCACAAAATCCTTAAAAATTAAACTATTTCACTTTATGGTATATAAGAAATTTTATTGACATTGCATGGAAGATTTCATTTTTATATGATTTCATTTTAACCTTTACTGATGTGTCAAAAGGCTTGCTTGTATTTGTATACAGAAAAGTCCTAACTGCTGTAAGACTATAATAGTTGGCATATGCAGCCCTAAAGGTTATTGATGATTAAGTGGTGTAGATAGATAGATGATAGATAGATGGATAAGTTTTTTCTGTTTTAGTTTTAGGCTGGCTTTAATGTATGTTTTATTTATCAATTGATGTATGTGTAATAAATAAATAATATGAATTCTATTAAATAAAATAAAAATAAGAGTGTTAATGTGCATCCAATTGTGAGCCTCTTAACCTTTTTAAAGCCCATGTCCTTTTTTGGTGAATATAAAAATCCTATACCCCCCTTCAAACCTTACTCCCTTTATTATTTTATTTGTATTTTCAAAATGATTAAAATACAATAACTCCTAATTATAAATAATATTTGGGAGCCTTTAATAAAACCAAATCAAAGAGCACATTTTAGTTCATTTTCAAAATCCAGTCTTTTGCACTACTTTGTTTTAATAGCCATTATAGCAGGAAAGGGAGGAGCTCAGTGGCAGAGCACCTGCCTTGCATGCAGAAGGTCCTGGGTTCAATCCTTGGCATCTCCTCAAGTGGCAAATTGGGGACGCGGGTGGTGCTGTGGGTAAAAGCCTCAGCGCCTAGGACTTGCCGATTGAAAGGTCAGCAGTTCGAATCCCCGCGGCGGGGTGCGCTCCTCTTGCTCAGTCCCAGCGCCTGCCAACCTAGCAGTTCGAAAGCACCCCCGGGTGCAAGTAGATAAATAGGGACCGCTTACTAGCGGGAAGGTAAACGGCGTTCCGTGTGCTGCGTTGGCTCGCCAGAGCAGCTTCATCACGCTGGCCACATGACGCGGAAGTGTCTCCGGACAGCGCTGGCTCCCGGCCTCTAGAGTGAGATGAGCGCACAACCCTAGAGTCTGTCAAGACTGGCCCATACGGGCAGGGGTACCTTTACCTTTATAGCAGGAAAAAGCAGCTTCTTGAAGGCATGCAGATGAAAATGGACAATGCGTAGAACCTGCTCTCCTGTTTTGGGGTGTAAAAGTTGTTAATTCAAACAAATCTTTCCCAAAGTGAATTGTTTGAATTCATCTTTGGCAACTGAATTACACCGAGTTCCAAAAAGTCCTCTTGGGAGATGCTCTGGCAGGGACTGAGCATCAAGGACTGAGCATCAATGCCAGCGCATTTTGTATTGTCTGCAGAATCAAATTGCCAACCAATGAAGCTTTTTCAGAGGGTTTCTGGATGGTTTATTTCAAACTCAGTCTTGACTAAAGTTGATCTGGTCAATTTGAAAGTCCTGACTAGGAGATGGAAGAGATTAGTGAGTAATGCCAAAAGGAGTTAATAAATTCTTAGCAGGTCTCTGGATTGGCTCACTAACTGGATTTCCTCAGCCTCTCATTCACTGGTGAAGTTCTGTCTCAGTCTCATATATTTGTGCATGTAATGAGGGAAGGGAACATGGTGAGTGTAGCAGTCCTCCTCTCTCCCCCCCCCCCCAAGAGTAAAAGCCTGTTTTGTTGCTGAAATATTAGGGACTGAGTTTGTTCATATAAAAATATAAACAGAGCTGGAAAATAAATTGAGTAAAATTGAGATCAAAGTGTGAGATGGAAATTTGAAAAAAAAGGTGTATGTTAGCCTGATATAGTTTTGTTTTTAATGTGTCATCCCTACATGCCATTAGTTTTGTGAAGGCTTAATAACAGAGTCTGGCATTTTCCAATAAAAGAATCTCAAATTACACTAATATTCAGCTTTTTTATTTTAAAAAAGTGATTTTAGAAATACAAAACTATTGAATCAGTTAGTACTGGAAAGTAAAAAAAACAACATGCTTTTATTGGAGTGTCATCCATCTCTAAGTGAAATTCAAAGTTACATATCTTTTCATTAAAAGTCTGTGCTCAATCCACAGGAGAAAATCCACTGTGTACTGCTCTTATATAACCCTCATTCATTGCAATGTGAAATTTCCAGGAGTGGTGTTCTTGTGGCTTAGACCTGCGATGAAACATTCCTAATTCACATGTATATTTTGCACTCATTTAAATAGTTTAATTAACTACAGTGAGATGAATGAATGTTCATTGTAGTCTGCTATTCCTCTGGAGATATTGTCATCATAATTCTTGTTGGCTCCTTTCAGCTCCAAGTTTGCTGAAAGTGACCAGAATGAATTATTTCATGCAGCCGTCAAACCCATAAATAGGTTCTTTCAAGTCATCACTGAGTCACTGGCAAGAACTTAGTTGTCATTTCCAGTACTCTCATGGAGGTTAACCACAGAAAGCTACAGAGTTGTTAACTTTATCTTTTATTTTTATTATTATAAATGGAGTATGTCAACTGAATGGGTGTTGTAGTTTGTTTTTTAAATAAAATGTTACTAGCACAGCAGTGCATAGCTTAACATTAAAATGTGGAAAACAAGTTGGCTATTTTTGTACCAGTGCTAAAAATTATTCTCAGAGTTCCCTTACGTGTTTTCTGTGCATGTGCCCGATTATGATAGCTGCTGGACAATTCCTGATGTTCTGCTTTCCTTTCCTAATATGCCCTGGGATCATTTTCTTTGTTGTCCCTCTTCTCCCCCCATAGTTTTGTATAACTCTAAAGATTATAATGAGAGAGGTGTGTAAGAAGCTGCGTCTGTCTAGATAAGCATCCGTATAGAAAAACAAAATGAGAAATGGAGTTCTAGCCAGGAAACTTGTTGAATTGTGAATCATGCTATTATTGCTGTGTGCCACTGCTGTAGGAGTGAAAGCAAGGAGGCACTTTCTCACTCAGCTTCCCGCCCCCACCCCCTTTGTCCTGACAGCTCTGCATAAATGTTGGCTTTCTTTGTTTGCTGTGTTTAGCATCCAAGCTGACCTAAGAAAAGCAGTATAGGATTGGTTCTGCTCTACTTTCCCTTGTTGGAGAAATAAACAGTAATTTGGCTGATGCTGTCTGAGGTCAGCAGAGAAAATAAAACCCTCAGAAATATAGCAATGCTCAATCCTTAGAAAGGTCCACAGACCTTTATTCATCACTCTCTCCAGCAGATGCCCTCATGGGCAGAGCAAGATGGAAGCATCAGCAGTCTTCACTCTGCACTCTGTTTCTTTCTAACCACATCTATACCTGCCCCACACATGAAACTGTGTTCCATGTTTTGAATAAACAGTGCACATCAGTTTTCCCATTACACACACTGATCTGTTTGGATCCAGTTATAGCAGGGATGACTAATATAATACATATAGCTTTAAGAGTATCTTCTGCCTGGTTTAAGATGGATAACATTTCCACTTTGCTGTATGTATGTATGTATGTATGTATGTATGTATGTATGTATGTATGTTGTTGTTGTTGTTGTTGTTGTGATGGCCTTATTTTTCTTCCAAGTTGCTCAGAACATCTTCTTCATGTCGCTTCCAAGTGCTCTCCCTTCAGCTGTTTAACCATATTGTGTACCTTCGGACCATTCTCTGGGTGAGCATAATCCCTTACTTCTGTATGGTGCTGCAGCATGCTGGTCATCAAATCCCGTTTCCCTGATCCTCATCGAGCAGAGTATAAATCCATAAAAATGTGAAGCTCACTGTTAAATTAGGAGGAAAGCTTCTCTCTGCCCTAAAGCATTTGTGTAACTTCCCTTCAACAGTAATGGGATTTTTGCAAGCATGCCCACGGGACAATACACCTGAGACTGTTTCATCTAAGGCTTCTGTGATGCTGAGTAGGTAAGATAAAAGGAAGCTATCCTTTTCAAGCAATTTCTTCCTTATACGTATTTCTAGAGAAGCCAGTAAGGAGAGACTAACACAGACTAGCTTAGCCACCACTATCCTTATCTGCTTTACTCTGCTAATACGGCATGCCCTTAACAGAAGGGGAAGGAATGAATAAAGAAGATTAAAATGCTATCATCCAGCTGCCTCTAGTTATCCCAGTTCATGAAAAATAATAGGTAACATAATATCTAATCAGAACATCTGGCAATACATAGGGTAGTTAAGCAACGGGATGGCTACAAACTGCCTCAGGAGTACATCAGGTGGCTTGTAACATACACCATGGTATTACATTCAGTTTACTGTCCTTATGAATGGTTGACAGAGCCTCACAACTGTGCAAACTTGCTGGATAAGACAAAATGGGGCTGCATGCTTATGTAAACATTTATGTGGGGCTACCTTTTATGACTTCTTGGGAACTGCAGTTTTAGAAAATATTAGTAGAAGCTAGAAAGTCTTCTCTTACACCAATCTTCCATTATCTAGTTCAGTTCGCAGTGTGTTTCTGGTGAGTACTTTAAGACACTCATTTGGACTTTTAAATGGTTCAAGACTGGGTCATCTGAAAGACTACCTGCAGCCTTATGAATCTGCCAAGTCCATAAAGAATCCCAAGATCCACAGAGTTGGTCAACATGATGCCTTTGAAGTGTGCAACAAAACTCCTATAATCCTTAAGTGTTGACCATGCTGGTTGAGACTGATGGCAGGTGTAGTGCAAAAACAACCGGTGGACACCGTATTGGTTACCCCTGCACTATTGGGAAGGATTAGGCAATCCTCTGCAGGAATGTGTAACTCATTATAATATTAGTGAAAAATAAATAAATTGGCCATAATTCACTGAAAGATCCCAGAGCAAAGCACATATTTTCAACAAAGTATCTTAAATAATATTAACAATTACTTAAAACCGTCTGTCTATCTCATATCCTGGGCAAAGCCCATGTCAGAAAGATGTAGTGTGAGAGGGGCTAAGTTTTTCTTGCAACTGTAGCCTTTCCCATTGCTCATATGGTTATCATGTCCCCTCACAACAGTCCTATGAAGTAGTTCAGACTGAGGCTGAGAGAATGTTCAAAGGGTGAGCTTAATAGAAACATAGAATTGAAAGGGACCACAGAAGTTATCTAATCTAACCCTCTGACAATGCAGGGAATGTATTGCTACACCAAAATCCATAAGAGGTAACCATCCAGCCATTGCTTAAAAACCACTAATGGAGAAGAATCCCTCAGCAGCATTTCTGAAATAATACCTAATGGGAACAGTGTTGTGACATAACATTATTTCCATGGAGCATTCTGTTCAGTAATGTTGCTAGGCTACTAGAAAGAAAAGAAAAGGATGAAAGGAAAGAAAGGCAAGGGGTGGAGTACCTCTGTACTACTCTGTACTACACTTAATTGTATGATTCCCCTATACCAGGCATAGGCAAACTCGGCCCTCCAGATGTTTTGAGACTACCATTCTCATCATCCCTGACTACTGGTTCTGTTAGCTAGGGATTATGGGAGTTGTAGTCCCAAAACATCTGGAGGGCCAGTTTACCTATGCCTGCCCTACACACTCCACAAAGTTGTAAAGGTCTAATAGCCCGGGACTATTTAAAACCATGTCTGCACAATTTCTGGCCCATGAAGCAAAACACAAAACATCAGGAGTAGCTCAATTCTTTGCTAAGTTGCTTTGAGACATTTTGAGAAATTTAATAATAATAATGGCTCCTGTTTTGCTGCATGCATTTAAGTACAACAACAGGAGAATTGTCAATACTTGAAAGTCTGGAGCAGAATAATAGAATTGTAGAGTTGGAAGGGACCCTTAGGGTCATCTAGGTCATCCCCCTGCAATTCTAGAATATCAACTAAAGCATCCATGACAGATGGCATCTCACCTCTGCTTCAAAACCTGCAATGAAGGAGAGTCCACCATCTTCCAAGGGAGACCGTTCCACTCTTGAGCAGCTCTTATTGTCAGAAAGTTCTTCCTGATGTTTATTCAGAATCCCCTTTCTCGTAACTTGAAGACATTTGTTCTTAACCTCTGAAGCAAGAGAAAACTAGCTTGCTCCATCTTCCATGTGACAGCCCTTTAGATATTGGAAGATGGCTATCATATCTCCTCTGAGTCTCCTCTTCTCCAGGCTAAACATACCCAACTCCCTCAACCATTCCTCGTAAGACTTGGTTTCCAGACCCTTGATTATCTTGGTTGTTCTGCTCTGCACACAGTCCAGCTTGTGAATATCCTTCTTAAATTGTGGTGCCCAGAACTAGACACAGTACTCCAGGAATTGTCTGATCAAGGCAGAATAGAGATGCACTATTACTTTGCTTGATCGGGACACTGCTTCTGTTGATGCAGAATATCGTGGGGGACTTTTTGTTAGAAGCCTTACTGAAATCAAGATACACTATGTCCCTAGCATTCCTCAAGCTTATAACTCTATCTGAGAGAGGGAGAGAGAGAGAGAGAGAGAGAGAGAGAAATTTGTCTGGTATGACTTCTTTTTGAGAAGCCTATGTTTAGTGGAATACACATTGACATATTTGCGTGGCTCACTTGTGCAGGCTTTTCCTAAACTGAGGAGCAGACTATCTTGCAATAGCCCATATAACTTGATAACCTTCTTGGCAAGAATACTGGAAGTCTGAAGAAATGTATGAATTTGAAACCCAGGGGTTGACTGAAAACTGAAAAACTGAAAAATATCACTCTAGCAGACTGAAAGAGAATCCTGTGGCTTTAAATCTTTAATCAGCTTCCTTTTGTTGTCCAGCACACACCTTCAATATTTCAATTAGCATATTTTGGTCTTTTTAATGTCAAAAAAAATAATGCTGCATATGCAGCAATGTACCATACACAAGTCAGCACTTCAATGCATTTGTGAATTCCAAAGCATTTCTATACAGGATTCCTCTACCAATCAAAGATTGTCAAGGGTCAATGTAATTGAGGTTGCCAGCTCCAATTAGCATGTTTGTATTGGGGGGGGGGGGGACTTGGAAGGCAATTTTGACCAGGTGGGTACTGTTCACTTTCTCTGTTCTATCATGATTTCATGTAATGGGTTTACATTCTATGAAATCATAATTATTTCCATCTTTGAAGTACTTATGACACAGATCAATGCATCTCAATGTATTTTTAAAGGCATTAGCAAAATTAGACACTGACAGCTAGATAGATATCTTAATTGTTCCAATGACAGAAAACATGACTTTTTGAAGACTCATTCCTCCCCCACTCTCCGTGACCTTGAATTTGAAGTGTTAAAGTTTCATTTGAGTTGAGAGCAATTCAGATTGTCAGAAAGAGAGGTCGTAATAGGCTTGTTCTAGTACTTGAGATGGAAACAATTAGAGCTAGATATTGTTCAGTTTCAATTTCCAGAGAAAAAATTCAGTGGAGTAGAGATTAAGCCTTTCCAAAGTTCTAAATTCCACAAATATTCACCTTTCTTATTCCTGTTTTGCATCTTTACCCTGACTTGATTGCTGCCCTTTCCTTCTATCTGAATTAAACCTTAATTTAATTAAAGCCATACAACTGGGTTTCATGTAGTTAATAGTACGGCATTGCAGTTACAACCAATCTGATTTTGTTGTGCCATTTTATCACGTTAGGAGAATGTAAATATATATTTCAATATATCTGATCCTTGCAACATACTGGAAAATTGTCACAAACAGGAAATATTTTTCAATACCACATTATTATTATTATTATTATTATTATTAGTCATCTTAGTAGTCATAATCATCATCACAGTAATAGATTAGACTCAGCTTTAGGAACAATGGCTTAGTTACTGTTTTCATTCTTTCAAGTACCTGAAATCCCCCTTTTTCCAGTTCCCAACCTTCACTAACAGAAAGGGGAAGGCAAATTTGTTGATTTCTCCCTTCCTTTAGCTTGTATACCCTGCCCCAGATCTGCTTCAGAAGAGTGAATGACCATTTACAACTGTATGGGAAGCAACATAGGATGTGCCATCCTACGTTTCTTGTAGATAGAATTTCTCTGATATTTAGGCTTTGGTGGTTTCTGTAGTCATGCCCCTTTAGACTAGGCTGCTAGCCATCTTATTATTCCTATTCATTAAAAAATTAAACAACAAAAGGAAGGAAAAAGGAAAATTCACAAGATGAAGCCGTGATGGTTATAAATTAGCATGTTACTTCTGCCTTCATGCGGGACAGGCTTCAATTGTTTTAAGTCATCATTAGTAATAATATGGTAGTGCTGTACCCAAACATTCTCCCACATTTTTTGACCTTTCTCCATGAATTAATGAGAAAAGAAATTCAAAAATTATCAAATGAGAGAAAAAATGTCGGTGAAATTCTCAAGCGTTGGGTGCAGGATTTTTGGAACAGATACCTAACTTTCAAGGTGACCAAGGAGTGTTTGTGAGTGCCTATTATTTAATTCTACAAGTCATTTTCCCAGCCTTCCTTGGTACCTGGGCATCCTGATAACCCCATGACATCCTTGGCTCAGATTTTCTGCAAGCATGAGGGTGTAGGTAGGCTCCCTTCTGTGCACCTGACAGCTCCTCATTGTTATTTTTAACAGTGAAGTCATTTTGCATTTAAAGAAATAGTTTTTGATTTCTTTTTTAAGGGAAAAGGAAGAGCTTCTCTAAAAACAAAACCAGTGAACACTGATCTCAGGCATTCCATAGCCAGTTTTTCTGGCTTCTCGTTCTGCAGTTCAAGCTTAGAGGAAGGTGTTATGAAGTAAATGCTCCCATTGAGTGCACGCACTCTCGCTCTCTCTCTCATATAGAAATCTTTGGTAGCTGGGGAGGCTGCACAACTGTAGAAAAAAAAGTTTAATGGAAAGAAACACAGACATACCTCCACTGTTGGCTACCTCATGGTGGTAAGGTAATTGCAACTCCCCACTAACCAAAGATGTTCTGAAGTACCGTACCTTGAGAATAAGGAGGCATAATGGAAGTCTTATTTTACAGGGAAATAAAAAGTTTTGAAAAGTTGGAGAAAAGGTTTTGGCACTGCGCTAAAATATTGCTATAAGAAAAGAGTGATAATGTTTTGAGTTGTCTGGAGTTGTAAGAAAATGGTCAGTACAAGGAGCAGAAATTGACACAATCTTGTAGCACCACTTTCTGATCATTGCAGCAGAAATTGGTCCCCAGTGGCTGGCCTTCATGTAGCATAATTAGTGTAACTGCAGCCCACGTCTCTATATCATACATGTATATTTATAGACATGTGAACCATCTGCATTACCCAGTTTTTAAAAGAAAAAAATAATAATTCTCCGAATATATTTCTTCTAAAGACTTAATTCACTGAACGAAAGAAAAAACCTCAGCAATGGTAGACTACACATCAGTGAACGACGTAATGGCCAGCTCAGTCATGCTGAAGATATACATATAAAAAAGCAGTGTAAGAACCAGTGAGGTGAGAAGAGACAGTAGCACATAGTAGTTAGAGCAGCCTCACTCAACCTTGGGTCCTCGGGAAATCTTGAACTACAACTCCCATCATTCCCAACATTGGCCATGCTCACTAGGAATGATGGGAGTTATAATCCAACAATGTCTGGGGGTCAACAGTTGAGAAAGGCTGGGTTAGAGTGCTGCCTATGTCCTGGGAGACCAGGGTTCCAGTCTCCACTCAGCCACGAAGCACACAGGGTGACCTTGGAAACATCACTATTTTTCACAGAGGGTAAAATGCCTCAATCCCACTCCAATTTGAGACTGAAGGTCCCTTACAGAATTCTGAGCTTGCTCAAACTGTGTAGCTGTGTCTCTCCCCTCACTGAAGCATGTGATTGCCACCTGCCCTGAGCTCAATGAAGCTGAGGGACCACAAACCTGGACCTAACGAGTCCTTTGATCTTCATCTGATCAACTTGTAAGCTGGGGTGTGTTCTCTTGCCTGTCTCGGTCTCTTAAAGTGTACTTTCTGCTGTTCACGATGCCTCAGAGCCTGTCCTGTTCATGGAGAAGTGGGCACCTCTGGTTCTGGTGATGTGTCTACTTCTCCTGGCTCCTGTGAACTGTTGGCTGCCCCTCTGACATCCTCTGTTCTCTGTTGTGTACCTCCTAAGTCCCCAACCTCCCCTTCCCTGGGCATGTTTAGCCTGGAGAAGAGGAGGTTAAGGGGTGATATGATAGCCATGTTCAAATATATAAAAGGATGTCACATAGAGGAGGGAGAAAGGTTGTTTTCTGCTGCTCCAGAGAAGCGGACACGGAGCAATGGATCCAAACTACAAGAAAGAAGATTCCACCTAAACATTAAGAAGAACTTCCTGACAGTAAGAGCTGTTCGACAGTGGAATTTGCTGCCAAGGAGTGTGGTGGAGTCTCCTTCTTTGGAGGTCTTTAAGCAGAGGCTTGACAACCATATGTCAGGAGTGCTCTGATGGTGTTTCCTGCTTGGCAGGGGGTTGGACTCGATGGCCCTTGTGGTCTCTTCCAACTCTGTGATTCTATGATTCTATGATTCCCCATCCTCAGCTTGTCCTGGTGTGCACCAATTGTGGCTACACCCTTTGCTGGGATCCTCTTTTCCTTCCTTGGTGTCCTGCCAGTTCACAACACCATATTACATCTGTAAACAATAAAGTTGTGGCCTATTGGATCCCAATTGATGGCTTGCCATATGTTTATTTCCTTTTGTGGGTCTCCCCTGGCACCCATGGGCTCACTGTGCCTGGGCCCACAAGAACCCACTCTGCTGCCATGCCCTATATGGTGGGCAAATTACATTTTCTCCAAACTGACCCGATGGTATTCTTCATGTGCAATACAGTCAAGCTGGGTTTCAACAGAGTGCCCCCACTCCACTGCTTTTGTGTTCCAGTTGAGGATCAGTTGCATTAAACAGAGCATTAAAAATGTTCCTTGCAGATGGTGCCCTGAGAAGTAAGATTACAGGTCTTGAGCGGAGGATGTTTTTCACAGCTGTCTGTGCCTGGGAAAGCCTCAGAGAGTGAGTCACCCAAGCAATATTAACATTGCCTATGCAAATGTTGTTGTTTTGTTCTTGGGATGACTCCTTTGGCAGTTTGAGCAGAAGGAAAATATATTGGAATCACTGTAGAGGGCAAATCATTGGCGTAACAACCTCGCTTTTGTTAGCACATTTTCAAAACTCCATAGCGTTCTCTGATACCTTGTTGTGATGGATGGATGTATCTTGGGTTTCAGTTGCTTTCTTTGTGTTATGTCTTGGTTGTGGTGATGGGTCTAAATAAAACACCCCACATGTTCCAAAATAATCAGAATCCTTTTGAGTTTAAGCACTGTTTTTCCAGCATGTTGCTGGAGAAGTGGCATAATGCAAGCTGTTTCGCCTATTCAATGAACATGTAGAAGACAGAGGGAATTGGGCGCATACTGTTAGAGATAGTGAAATGGTCACGTCAGGTGACAGATGCTAGGAGGCAGGGAGCAGGGTGAGGTGCTGCAGGTTAGTGCTGCTTACTTAACCCATATGTCCCACCCTGCACACCTAAGCTACCCTGCTGCCGCAAGTGCTCTCCGTTCCATAGATTAAGCTGACAACCTGCCTGCCTTCTGTATGTAGGATGGGAGACATCAGGCAGCATGTCTGGAGCCTACAGACATATGCCTATGTTTATCCACAGGTCCTGCTACTACTTTGAAATGAGCACATGGAGGCCAAGAGAGATGTGGGGACCAGCAGTGATGATACCACTGGGGACATGTTCACAATTTGTGCAGAAACAGCAATAGTGGTGGTTGATTAAAGATATTGATTCTCTTATATCATATCATATCAGCCCACATGAATGTAAGAAAACATAACACCCTAGCCAAGGATCACTGCCCATGCCCCCATTCAATAATTATTATAATGCTGAAGGCTCTATGGTGGACTAAATCAGTGTTTCCCAACCTTGGGCCTCCAGCTGTTTTTGGACTACAACTCCCATCATCCCTAGCTAGCAAGACCAGTGGTCAGGGATGATGGGAATTGTAGTTCAAAAACAGCTGGAGGCCCAAGGTTGGGAAACACTGGACTAAATAATAGAATCATAGAATAGTAGAGTTGGACGGTATCCTAAGGGTCATATGGTCCAACACCCTGCAATGCAAGACTC
The DNA here is from genome assembly GCF_964234715.1 of Podarcis melisellensis. Classification (NCBI taxonomy): domain Eukaryota; kingdom Metazoa; phylum Chordata; class Lepidosauria; order Squamata; family Lacertidae; genus Podarcis; species Podarcis melisellensis. The sequence goes on from NC_138528.1 coordinate 53,545,256, forward strand.
TCACCTAAAGCATCCATGACAGATGGCCATCTGACCTCTGTTTAAAAACCTCCAGTGAAGGAAAGTCTACCACCTTCTGAGGGAGTCCATTCCACTGATGAACAGGTCTTACTATCAGAAAGTTCTTCCTGATGTTTAGATATAATCTCCTTTCTTGTAACTTGAAGCCCTTGGTTTAGGTCCTAGCCTCTGGAACAGGAGAAAACAGATTTGCTCCATCTTCCTTGTGAAAGCCCTTTAGATATTTGAAGGTGGCTATCATATCTCCTCGCAGTCTTCTCTTATCCAAGCTAAACATACCCAAGTCCCTCAAGCATTCCTCATAAGGCTTAGTTTCCAGGCTTTTGATCGTCTTGGTTGTCCTCCTTCAACCAAGTTGAAGGAGTTGGTTACCAGTTTGTTCAACCAAGTCATTTATAAAGTTATCGAACAACAATGGGTCCAGGACAGACCCCTGTGGCACCCTACTTGCCACTTTTCCCCATTAGTGAGCACCCTTTGGATTTGGTCAGTCAACTAGTTACAAATTCACCTAACAGTTACCTCATCCTGTCCACATTTTACTAACTTCACCACAAGAATATCATGGGGGTTTTCTCAAAAGCCTTACTGAAATCAAGCTGATCGGTCAGTAGTTACCTGGAATAAGTTGTATTAATTCGCTCTGCAATCCTTTGCTGATTAAACAGCCAGGAAGAATTTTCTTTATGGTAAAGGTTTAGTAGGAAAACAAATTTCGGGGGAATCCACACACATATAAAAACTGTTCTGAAAATGCTTTTTAAAAGTGTTTTTAAAAATACATTGAATTTTCCATAAGGCTCGCCATCGCCATCTAGTGTCACATTGTATATTGCACTTAAAACACACTTGAAATGTTTTATTTGCAGCTCAGTCCTTTGAATGGTTGTTTCCATCTTTGAGTTTTTTCTTAACAAAAGGACCAACTTTGTGTGTACATCCTCTGAACATGCAGCGTTTCCAGACTTGGTGTCTACCACCTTCTCATCTCACCCCTTCTTGTGTGTTTTGAGCTGCAACACAGAAGTTGGCCTAAGAGTTGACTCTTTAAGGAAATAATAGGTGTGACTGTACAATGGTAGTCTTTTGACTATATATCATATTATTGCATTTTGTGAAGGCGTCTCTCTGATTTACTGCGTAAAGCAGCATTGTATCTGTAGCCATGGGCAACAAGGAACTGCATGAAGGTGAGTGGATGGAATTCTGTAATGGAAAATGTGTGGGCTTTGGCAGAAGGGATGGAGTACTCTGTTCACTACCAAAGAAAACAATTGAACTGCCAGAGGAACCATAGAGGGTTGATGAAGGACAGGCAGAACCAGGGCTTTTTTCAGCTGGAATTCACTGGAACACAGTTCCGGCGCGTTTCAGGTGGGCACCATTGTCATTATAAGAGAACAAGGGAGACACTCATGGTGAGTTCTGGCACCTCTTTTTATAGCATTGAGTAGAACTGCATATCTTTCACCTGCAGACTAATAGGGAAGTCCCCCACCCCAGGCTAGTAACATTCATGGGCTTGTTTACAAGGCTGGTGTATAGTTTTCATTTTTACATTTGGTGAAATCCGAATGAATTTCTGATGTGCCACAAGCTCAGAGAGAACAACCCCCACACTGCTCCCCATTCTGAAATGCATTGTTGACACAGAATGAGAGAAACAAGCAGAACATCTAATTAATAATGGGGTTCCCCCCCACCATCTCTCAGCATCCAAAATGGAATGTTTCTCCTGTTTTATTTTATTAGTCACACAACACACAATAATGCTTCATTTAACTATGTCAAAACCAATCTTAACTCTCTGCTATTTACTTTCCTTTGTATAAATTTTAATGCATTTTTAATTCCACCCCACTGGTTGGTAAACCAACCATTCAAGTTATTGCTGCCCTGTAATGTATTTCAGTCATTTCTAATAAACCTGGACCTTAAGATGATTTATTATTATCTCTTTAAGCTACGAAAATGCATTTGCTTCCTCCAACAAAGTGGGCACTGCAGACATTTCATTAACAAGGATGGATTTTAGTGATACAGGACCAACAGTGTGCCAGATTATTTTTAGTAAAGTTCTTAGATGCTGGCTCATGCTTTCGAAAGGTTATTGAAAATAAAAGGGAAGTCCCCCATAACAGAGAATCATGTGATCCATAGAAAGATATTCACACCTTGATTTTCTTCTCACAGGTTCTAAGAGGGCAGAGTGTAGGAACCAAAATGGCTTTTATATCTATATTTGTATGCATTAGCCCATATCTAGATTCATTCATGTCTTACCCATTTAGCACCCATTTAGCATCCGAGTCCAGTTGACCAACCAGATCCTTCAGATTGACTTTTCTAGTAGGGAGCCACAAATAAATCACTGTTGCTTGAATGGGGTTTTGAAAATCGGCATTACTGCTAATTAATAACATTCCTGTGTTTCTTTTGTGGGAGGGAATGGCTGTTGTAGTTTTTATTTAGTTATTTACTTGACTTGTTATTAATCCTGTGCTGCAAAGGGATTAATGACAATTGGGCTCCACACTCCTATCATTCTATGTCTTTTTAGTCACTTATTACAACGTTTGTAAGCAACTTTCAAAAAAGTGAAGAGCCAAAAAGGCATAGCAGAGAACCAAAACAATACATTTCAATATCCATAAACAGAGGCAGCAGCAAGAAAGCTTTCAAACTATTCATCAAATAGGCCATTACCCAAATAGGTATAATCTGTCAAATGCCTGGGGGAAGAGGTTGGTTTTAACCTGGTGCCAGTAATATGTTAATGATGGCACCAGGTGTATCTCACCAGGGAGAGCATTCCACAGATGGGGAGCTACAACTAAAAGACCCTCTCCCTGAACCTCCCTCAGAGCGGGTATCTAGCAGAGGGCTTCAGCTTCTGGGTAGGTTCATACCAGGAGAGGTCCTCCTAGAGAAATTGTGGCCCCGAGCCATAAAGGGTTTTTATAGGTTAAAACAAGCACTTTGAATTGGGTTCAGAAACATTCAAGCAGCCAGACTGAGCCAATGCAGATGTGCAACGTGATCAGCTCTCCATGAGCCTGTCAGCGATTGACCCATTTTGAACTAGCTGTAGTTTCTGAACTCTCTTCATTTGAGAGTGAAGATAGAGCTGATCATAAGGACATTTCACTGAATGTCTGCACAGTGTTCTAGTTTGTCTGGCATGTGGCCCTTTTCAGAGACACAGCTATGACCCAAGAGGCCAACTCTGGGAGAGCTGACTCAGAGGTATGGCCATTCGAGAAATGTTATTAGCATGCTTTGCTGGTTCCGATGTCATGTCAAGAATGAAGTTTCATTCTACCATTACCTCAATGTGTAGTGAGTTTCTACAAAAAGACGACGCAGAAGACAACAGAAAGGGTAAAACATTAAAAATGTGTTTCACAATGTCAAAAGTTATTTGGGATGATTTATTCGGCTGTAAATAGAATCAAGGGAAAGCTGTACCTAAGGCCTGGACTGTAGTATATTAAGAGGAGGGTCAAAAAACAAAGATAATCAAGTTCAAGGGTGATGTTATATGTGATCCCCTAGCTTGGGTGCAGATTTAATATTCCTCAGCTGGCTCTTTCACAGAGCTAACAATACATGAAATTATTAGTTCCCTTAAGCCAAATGAGACCATGATGCAGTCCTTGTTCAGTTTTCTACTTTGTAAAATTTTCTATTTCACCTATGGCAATGTTTCCCAATTAGCTAAGTACGGTGGACACCCTATTTTTCAAAAGCCAAGCCATGGACCTGTACTCTTAAAAATGTTGATTTCTCTTTTTTATTATGTGAATGTTGCGACAGACCCCTAGGGTCCACTGACCACCAGTTGAGAACCACTGAACTACAGTATTCTAAATCTTGACCCTGAATCAGTGAGTGGTGGGCAGGTCTCATCTAGCATAAAAGCGGGGCTTTTGGTAGAACATTCTGTTGGCTTTGTATATGGAGATATGACATGATTGACTTTGACTGAAGGCTCAACACGGTGCCTCTGGGTGTACATGTGCCCGCAGAGGCCTTTCCTGGCACCCATAAGGTCTCCCCACAACCCTGAAATTAGGGTTGAAATGTTCTAAAGGTAGCTGAAATAATAGGTTTTGTTGTGTGCTTGGTTGAGGTGTGTGTGCGCTCAGAACAGTTTCTTCAGTTTGCAGACGTATCCATTTGAGTACATCAGTCTCCGTGCTGCAGACGTTTAATCTCAACACATTAAGCTGGGGTGTAGGAACAAATATGAGAGGCGGGGCCAAAAGTCCCATTCCCACTCTCTTGCGTGATTATAATTGGTATGGGAGGGACAGCAACTGGATAGGGCTTATGAGTCTATACAGTAAAGATTTGCCATGATCCGTATCTTTATATTTTATGGGTACAAAATGATTGGTGGTAGACAGTAGGGGCAGTTGAATAGGGAAAAACTGTGTCCAAGGGTTTGTGGGCTTTAAATTAGTTCCCTGACACAAACTGAAATTACTTTCCAATCCATATTGACATATGTCAGTTATAGCCACTTAATTCTTCTGGGCAGAGATAAAAAAATGAGTAACTGTTTATTATTATTTTCTTCAGCAACTCTCAGGAATGTGTATTGACTCCTTTGTTCATCTTTGATGTTTATCTCTAACTGAATTAATACTTTTTCTTGTCATCTTTCATATTGGTTTTCACTGTTGTATTAACAGCTATGATGGAACATCAGCGACAGTACACATTTTGCTTCTTAGATTGTGAGCATGCTTATTTTCATTCTACTGCCTGTCTCTAGGCATATTCAGGTTAAGAAGGTTCCACTTCCTTCAACACACACCTAAGATCTTCTCAGAAGTGAGGGACTGTTGGTTTTTGTTGTTGTTTTTTTAAGGTATAGGTTTCAGTGATTGGCCCTTCTGCTTTCTATGGATGTGTTTTGTTTGTTAACTGGGCATTGATCATTGTGGCTGTAGTTAACCCTACATGAGCCTGTAGTGGGGTCAAATGCCCCTGTTCCTGGGGTGACCCAAAAACCAATAAAATCACTGCCGGGGTGGAACGATATATAGTTTAAAAATCATATCTAATTGAGGTTAGGCTGATTGAGGCTTGGACTATAGCAGGGATAGGCCATGTGGTGTCTGCCAGTTCCAGACTACAGACTTCATCAGACCCGGCCAGCAGGGTCAATAGTAAGGTATGGTGAAAATTGCTTTGTAGTCCACCACATCTCCAGGGCACCACATGGACTGCTCCTTCAGATACCATTTTCTTCGACCTCTACACAATTCCTAGAATTTTAATTGATCAGTCAATTAATTTCTATATTACCATTCCAAGGATCACAGGGTGATTTACAATATAAAAACATGAAATATATAAATTTATTTCTAGTCTCTTAGACAAGGTATAAATACATTTTAATGTAAGTTTATTTTAAGGTTAGTTGACATTTGCTATATAACTATATATAGCTTTTTTTAAGATTACCCCCAAAATGAGGATGAGGAGCATATACCATCTGAAGATAGGACTTCTTACTCTCCCCAACCACTAGGTAAAGTTACCCAATTTGACTTCCATTGGCTTTCAAAATACCTATTTTAAAACTTAAAATTAATCTCTAGAAGCATTTACATAAGGATTACCTAGTATCTCTTTATTCCCATCCTCTACATACTAAAGGATCAGAGTTAAATAATTTGGCCCAATTTTGGGGGGCTTTTTGAATTTATTTAATTGTCTGAAACCCATATTTCAATGTTAAATATGATTTATTTATTAAATTAATAATTAATTAATGAGATTGTTGGTTAATGTTATAGCTAACTTGTTTTTGTAACAGATACCAATTAATTTCATTTACCATCCAGCCATTTCCTGTGTTTTCTCCTGTTTGATAACAAATCTATAGCACTTGTGCTTCCCCCCTTTCTTTTTTTTATAGGAGATGAAGAAAACTCATAAAAATGAAGGACCAGTCCTCATTAAATTGATGAGCTGTAGAGGCCTCCTTTGATCCCAGTACATTGAAATATTACATTCTGAAGAATCAGTTTAGCTAGAAGAAATCCAGAAATAAATGCAATGGCTCTAAATCAATCAAAGGAACTTAAATATCCCAAGGGCAAGTCGAAGTAAAAATGGAGAGCTTTTCTTTCTTTTCTTTTTCCTGAAATGATGACAAACAGGAAAATCGATATGACAGGCTGAGACTTTGCTTGTACTCAGAGTCCAGATCCTACCCAGATAATATTAGTTTTCCACATTGCATAAATCTAAATACCTGCAGTCTTAGAATAGCCTGACTTCTAGGGTGACTATTTATATTTTTACCTTGTCTGGAATTTGAAACCCAAAGCATTTTTTCCCTCCTGTTTCTGTAGTGGATGTCTCTTGTGAATGTAACTGTATAAAAGGAACCCACAAATCATTAAGACATAGAAGAAGACCCTTAGGTGGAGAGTGGGATAAATAATCCTTGGTAAACAAGCAATGAGGGAATAAAGGTGTCCCACATCCAGCCATCCATTTTCAGCGTATCACACACAAACACATGCTTTGCTTTTCCTTGCCTGCAGGGAGAAAGAAACAACTGAAATTGATCATTTGTGTTTCTCTTGGGACACTAGTCGAAAGCTTCACAATTATAATATATTTCATGTCTCGTTGTGGCTTGCATCTGCCAACAATCAGATTAACTCATATCAAGAACAAAGGGAGAATGCTGTGGGTCATGTATTACACAATATCGAAAGCAGGATTTTGTCATCCGTTCTATGTTCTGGGCTATAAGATGAGAGTTTTCTTGGGTAGTTGGGTATGACTTGAGGCTGTACCAGACATTTTAATTTTCCATGCATCTAGATTTAGGAAGAACCATACTTTTAAACAATCTCCCCACTGTGCTGCTCTAAATCATAGGTGGAACCATTTCCATTCTGACCATGGCTTTTTCCTCCCAAAACAATTTCCTGGAAGGTGCATACTAGTAGTGGGCTGGGCCAGAGGCAAAAAAGGGGTGGAGCAAAGGATGAGACTTTTATAATTGTACAGTAGGCCACATTCCAGCCATGTAAAAGCAAGAAGCGCTCTCTCTCTCTTACACACACACACACACACACACACACACACACACTCACATCCATCCATCATCATCATAGTTCAAGGACAATTCCAGTCAGGCAGAAGACCCTGAAGAAGTCATGAAGCAGGGGCATGGATGATTGTGCTATGGTAAAAGAGGGTTTGGCCATCGAAAATTCCCAAGGGCTGGCTAGAGAGTCCAGATGGTAACATTTAGCACTGATACCTCATGTTCCCCAGTGGCGCAGGAAGTGGGGTGCAGGGGATGTGGGCCGCCCCGGGTGTCACCACTGAGGGGGGTGACAAAATGCTGGGTGGTGGCTTGGGTGTAGGTTTTGCGTTGTCCAAAATGGCAGTGTGGGGCTTGCGTCTAGCCACTACCTCCCCCTCAGCTGCCTCCCCCTCAGTGGGCAGACTCAATGGAGGCTCCGCTGCTGCTGCACGAGTGGATTGCAAGGGCGGGGCTGCTGCTGGGTGGCACACGTGAGGGAGATCCGGCGCTGCGGGCACTGCTGGGGACCTTCGCCCGGGACCTCTTTGCTGAGCCACAGCCACACAAGGAGCGGGAGGCGGAGGAGGCGAGGGCACAGCTGGATCCTCCCAGGGCACGCAGGGTCCCTGTGCATGTAGGCAGCAGAGGGTCAGTGCACTTGTGCCCGCTGAGCACGCTGCTGTTCTGTGTGGGATCACTTGCTCGCTCCACTGCCGTGTGGGCTGGGAGCAGCTCTGCGTGAGCGAGATCCTCTGCGAAGTGCAAGGCTCAATGTAGTGCGTCCATCCCTGGCTCACCCCACCCCCATCCCCAGCTCGCCCCGCCCCTGGGCGCAGGGCATGGCTTCTGCATCAGGCGCTCGGGTGGCTAGCTATGCCACTGATGCTCCCAACCCTGTTCTAAATGATATTTAGATAGATAGCCACTCTTCTATTATATAGAGTATATCCCTACTTCCCAGGCATGCATATATCATGTGGAATCACTGTCTTCTTTGTTTCATGACTCAGAAGTGTTAAAGAAAGAGGATGGCATTTTGTGGAACGTTCGTCTGGATTCAGGCTGAGTTTTCTCAGCTGCAAATTGATGAAATCCAGCTTATTGGCTTTCTGATTGATTTTAACCAGGTTAAGGCTCCTGGCCAATGAATTTGCTCTTGTACCTGTTGGAAATTTCTGTTTGCTGCAAATAAGCACTAATTTCTAGCCAGTTAAAGTGTAAGCCAGGAAAGATACATAGAAGATCTAATTATAATTCAGATGCTTTCAAAAGCAAATCCAGGCTTTGTGCTTCTATAATCTTTCTCTTCAAGCAGTTATTTTTTTAGCAAAGTAAAGCAATTACACTTGTCCCAGCACATGGATGTGTGCACAGCACGGGCACTGGCTCCTGGGGAGCCAAGGCTCCGTGGGCACCCCCAATCTCTTTTCTTGAGGGAATTGGGACCCCTCAATGTTCAGAGGGCCCTACGCACGATGTCCTGATGTTAGGCAATGTCAGGGCAGGCCCCCTCAATCCTCCAGAGAAAGTGGCACCTCTGGTGAATACACAGTACCCCCTCCTAGATTAGGGCAATAAAATGGTTTGCACCACAAATACAAATGTTTGAGGGCGGGATGAGAATTCCATTCATTTTCTCCTTGCCGCCTCCTCTGACAGAGGATAACCACAAATAATTTTAGTTGGGAGATAGTTGCATGTAGCAATGTATGTTTACTTAATTGCTAAAATGAGGATATATTGATCAGAAGGAGTGTGTATATCTTGGAGTAGAAGAAAAAACCTGTACTCTAGGAAAAGCTATAATGTACACTTCATTGATAACTACATTTTTAAAAAAACAAACAAACACATTTTTCATATTTGAACTACCTCCTGGGCAAAATTTATTTGCCTAAATATAGATGCAGCAATTACATTTTGGTACCACAAAACACTATGTATATAATTTGCTTCTCTCTATCAAAACTCCAATATTGTTAAATCCAGCTCTCACAGTAATGACTCACATTTTGGGGAACTGAATGACTCATGTTTTGGTGAACTGAACTAAACTAAATTTAATAATTATTTATTATTAAATGTGTTTATTAAACATATATCCTGCCCTAACTTCAAAGTAGCCCAGAGTGGCAAGCAACAAGCAATAAAACATTTTTTTAAAAAAGAAAATCCTTATTGCATCTTTAAAACCATTCCAGTATTGATGCAGACTGTTTTGTTCTCTATGTTCAGTGGATCATAAGAAATCCATGCACATTTTCAACTGGTGGTCAGGCATCATGCATGGTAACTGTGACATCCTTGTTTCTCATGCTCCTTCCATCTTCAATGAATGATAAGCCAGTATGTGCAATGCTGGGTGTGTACACCCCTGAACCAAGCTACACGTGGAATTTATCCATGTGAGAATCAGGCCTAATTTTCTTTATAATGCAGTGAGATTTACGCCACAGTATGATTTGCTCTGGAAGGAGGATGGGCACGACAATGGTTTGTTTCCTTCCTTCCTTAGGGACTGGTTCTGCTGAACTTGAAGCAATTGGGGTAGAGGCACTTAAGTAGTTAATGGAACATGACCACTTAAGCAGCATGGTAAATATTCAATTCAGCTGAGGCTCATTGAAGCAAATAAAAAACCCAAAGCCCCATAGAGATTTTGTCAAATGAAAAAAGAAAAGAAAAACATGCCAAGGTCCTTTTGTGGGATGAATAACATTTCATATAAATAACTGGCGCAATTGATTGCATTTAGTTAGCCTATTATTCAATTTATTAAGGGTGGAAGAACAACAGCTAACGATAATAAATCCCTGGAGAAGAGAATGGAGTGGGCAACTTTCAGAATATTTAAGTTCTCTTTTGGCTCTCAGTTCACACTTCCCAATATGTACTCCATTCTGTTTAATGACAATATTCATTTCTCTCCCAGTGTTAATGGTGTTGCATTTCATTGCTCTGCAACAAGGTCAATCATTGTCTGGCTTTGTATGGAAAGCAAATGGAAGAAATGCCCTGGTCCCCCAAAACAAATTGTATTCATGCCAACAAGGTTTGTTTTTGTCAAAAACAGCACCTTGAGAATCTTGTTACCTGGTGTTAACTATGCACAAGTTATGTAGAAAGGAGAATTGGAGCCGTCTAAGTTCTGCTACTGCAAATAATGCATCAGGAGGTCAAGATTTTGTTTAGAAGTAGATGACTCCACCTAGATTTGGTCTCTTTCCTTGGCACATGTTTTAAGCCATAATTCTATTCCTTTTCCACTTTTATCTGTGCATTTTCTCCATAAAAAACATACTGAAAGACGTATTTTGATATATTTGTAGAACTGTGTCAAAACATTTAGAAACATGTGAAATCTGCATGCTAGTCCAAGAGGTATAGATTAGTGCTAAGACACAATTCACCTCAGATCTTTTCTCAAAGAACTATTCACTACAGTACTGTCCAAACTGACCTCAGCACACCATTGATTGTGCACTGCATCCAATCCAAACAGACAAATCTGCATGTGGATGCCTGCCTCTGTGGGTGATAGCATGCTGTAGTTGAAGTCTGTAGGGAAGGATGTAGGGTTTTCCCCAAGAGCAAAACTCTTCTTACAATACTGATAAAATGCCGCTCATCATTCTGAATCAGTAAGGAGTCGAACCTGTAGGGTCATGTTAGAGAAGGAAGTTTGAGATACCATATGATAACATTTCTTGCTATCTCCACTTACTGAAAATTAGCTCTATATGTGTCTATAGTGTTTTTGGTATATATAGATATTGCTGGTTTGCATGCATTAGAGGGGCTTTAACACATAAATAGTACGGTTTATGTGTTAAAGCCCCTCTAATGCATGCAAACTGGCAAAGTCTATATGTACCAAACACACTTTCCAGCAAACTAAATGGATTGGTATAAGCACATTTATATTCAAATTAAGAGAGAAACCCCAAATGCTCCCTCACTTTCTTATCTTGTTGCCCTATCACAGAGATTTTGGGAAGAGGCTAAATCTATCAAGGTTGAATGGAAACTTGAATGTGAGCAGGTCAGCTTGAAAAAGGGCTGTCCATCTCCCTTCAAATTTTATGAGCTGCATGTTTTTGATAGTTTCATTTATATTTCATTACGGAGCAAACCAAATGAATCGACAGAGAAAGCAATCAACACACAATGTGCCCGCTGGAACCTCTAATGTAAAACGGTGGCTGCTTTTGTAAACATTGCCAATTACCCAAGGAGGTACTCAAAAGAGAAGCAATCGCCTTTTTGAAATAAGAAAAAGGGCACTCTGGACTACATCCATATACCTGTTAGCAGAGGCAGACTGGCTCCTTTCTCTTTTACAGATATTCGAAAACACTAATACTGGGCACAGGTTATAGTTATACCAAATAAGAACCTTAGTATACATTATAGAGTAACTTACTACAGTCATCTCACTGTTTTCTGATGTTCATATGCTTGTTCTCATATTTGCTCCATCTAAAATATGGAGATTTCCGGAGGCTCGGTTGTGTTACTTTGTTGCAGCAGAAAGGACAAAGGGTTTTATGGAACCCTAAAAGCTTACCGTATATATTGTGGTATAAGCTATTGTGGAGGACAGCCCATTTCATCAGCTATGTGGAGTATTACACACAGTGGGGTTTCCCCCGGGGAGACAGTAAACAGTGTGTTCAGTGAGAGGTGAAGTACAGAAAAGTACATTTTTAATTATGTAATTAACAATGGTAAGTAACAAATATTAATTGTGCTTCCTTGCTATTTTTCTTGGTATGCTAGATCACTTTAATTTGGTGAGTGCATGGATACAGGAACACACAGCTAGAATTATTTTAAAGCAGTTTGTGCACGTTTGTGTGATTCTGCAATCACTATCAACATTGCAGTGGTTTAATCAAGGCTACCAAACTGAATCTTTAGTTCGGGGTTGGGGACTTGATTTGGCTGCTGGTCCAGATCTTTATGTCCTCTTCCCTTCATGGGCTGAATTTGACAGCTGGGTGGGGTCATTCACTTGAGATAAGGGGGAAAGCACCACAAAAAGCTTGTAAAAAGCCAATTCAGTGCCATGAAGCTCCGCTGATCAGCAGGCTTGAAGTTGTTGCCTCTCGGCTTGTGGTGACTTCCAAGTCCCCTTTCTGAAGGAGTTGGCTGCCGATTCAGCTCCTCCAAATAAGTTCCTTATCTAGTTTCATCTGTATCTGCCCCACACCTGACAGCATTTTCCAGATTTTTGGAAAAATGGCTTTCTGGGCCAAATTGGGACTCATGCTGGGCCAAGCTTGGCCTGAAAGTCAGAGGCTCCGCTCTGCTGCTTTAGATGAACCTGAACACCAACTGTTAACATTTTAGAACAATATTGACTGGAAGGGACTACACAGAGAACCACAATAATATGTTAAGCAGAAAGGACAAAGGACCTTGATATATTCCACCTGCAATTAAAATTCTTGGAAAGGAGATGTCTTCAGACGTTTCAGATATGGTGTTGGATTTTGGGGTACAGAGGGGAACTCTTGTTCCCCCTAACCCCTGAGGCTGGGACATAAATCTCTGTGTCCTACCCAGCCAATTTAAAAAAAAACATTGCTTTAAGTTAAATGTTAAGAAACACTTCCAAGCATATAAGACCAGTTCAACAATTGCATCAGTTGTCCAGAGAAACTGTAAAATCTCTTTCTCCCAGCTTTTTAGTACAAGTTTAGACAGTTATTGCTCCAGGATGCTTTAGATAGATGATGCCTTGTTTTAGAACAGGTGATTGGCCTACAAGATCCATTGGGTCCCTTCCAGCTTCATAACTCATTAAACAAAACCATGCTACCTAACATTTTTGTACAGCACAATCCCAGCATTGCATTGCAGGGTCCTTTCTTGTTGTCTGGATTAATGCACATGTCTGCTGTCATGCTTTGAAATGACTGATGGAAGATGTTCTTTTTTAATAGCTCCTTTGTATCTTTGGCATCCCCTTCATCTTTATAACTTCCTCTATCTCAAACCATTTAGTATATAATGGGTATTATTCATTTATAGATTTACAGCAGAGATCTTTCATCCTGAAGGGTTCCACAGCCCTTACAGTCCAGCATATATGCATGGGAAATTCACTGAACCAGAACTGAACTCTCTGGCATTTGGGAAGTTTGTGTTGTCCATAGCCCTAAATCTGAACCTCTTCCCCCCTTGGCTAACAGCCAAGATATCACAAGAATCAACATTCTGGGATGTAAGGCCTCATAGCTATAATTTGTATTCGGTCACTGATTTTGAACAATTTAAATAAGGTTATATTTTTGAATAATTTTCATCATAAAAGAAATCTATTTTTTAAAAAAATAAATTTTTATTTCTTTTTCAAACACATAATAAAAACAAACAAAGCACAAAACAGAAACAAACAAACATTTAAACATGTATAATTTCATACTCTTATTTTCATACACCTTCCTTCCCCTGACTTCCCCATACCTCCCTTTCACTGCATCCTTGTTTTACATTTCTTTAGCAACTCCTCCAGTCAATTAACTATTTAATTCCCTTTCATTAAATTTTCTTTAATTTATTAGTTACAGCTGTAATTCTCTGTTTCTTACTCCTTGACATCTTAACAGTCCTCAACTTTGCAACAATTTTTAAGATATATTTTAAATTTCTTCCAGTCCTCTTCCACTGTCTCTTTCCCCTGGTCACGGATTCTGCCAGTCATCTCTGCCAGTCCCATGAAATCGATCAACTTTGTCTGCCATTCTTCCAGAGTAGGTAGTTCTTGCATCTTCCAATACTTTGCCAAAAGGATTCTTGTTGCTGTAGTGGCGTACATAAAAAACATCCTATCCTTCTTTAACACCAATTGGCCAACCATGCCCAGGAGAAAAGCCTCAGGTTTCTTAGGAAAAGTCCATTTAAGGACTTTCTTAATTTCATTATAGATCATTTCCCAAAAGGCTTTGATCTTCGGGCAGGTCCACCAAAGGTGGTAAAAGGTACCTTCAGTCTCATTACATTTCCAACATTTATTATTGGGCAAATGATAAATTTTTGCAAGCTTGACTGGGGTCATGTACTACCTATAGATCATTTTCATTATGTTTTCTTTTAAGGCATTACATGCCGTAAATTTAACACCAGTGGTCCATAACTGTTCCCAGTCCGCAAACATAATGTCATGACCGATATCTTGTGCCCATTTAATCATAGCTGATTTTACCGTTTCATCCTGTGTATTCCATTTCAACAGCAAATTATACATTCTTGACAAGTTCTTAGTATTGGGTTCTAGCAATTCTGTTTCTAATTTTGACCTCTCCTTCTGAAATCCTATTTTCCTGTCCTGTTTAAATGTCTCATTTATCTGATGGTAATGCAACCAATCTCGTACTTTGGACTTTAATTTCTCATAACTCTGAAGTTTAACCTTTTCACCGTCTTGTTCTAGAATTTCACAATATTTTGGCCATTTAGACTCCATGTTAAGTTTTTTCACCTCCTTAGCTTCCATTGGTGACAACCACCTGGGAGTTTTACTTTCCAACAAATCTTTATATCGCATCCAAACATTGTATAATGCTTTCCTAACAATATGGTTTTTGAAACCCTTATACACTTTTGCCTTGTCGTACCATAAGTATGCATGCCAACCAAAGCTATTATCATACCCTTCCAAATCCAAAATGTCTGTGTTCTCAAGAAGTAGCCAGTGTTTCAACCAGCAAAAAGCTGCCGATTCATAGTAGAGTCTTAAGTCCGGCAGGGCAAAGCCCCCTCTATCTTTTGCATCAGTTAAAATCTTAAATTTTATTCTGGGCTTTTTGCCCTGCCAGACAAATTTTGATATGTCTTTCTGCCACTTCTTGAAACAGTCCATCTTGTCCAAAATCTGCAACGTCTGGAATAAAAATAACATTCTAGGCAATACATTCATCTTAATAACAGCAATTCGGCCTAACAAGGAGAGCCTCAACCTTGACCATATTTCTAGATCTTTCTAGAAATCTTTTGCTTCGGCAGCACATATACTAAAATTGGAACGATACAGAGAAGATTAGCATGGCCCCTGCGCAAGGATAACACGCAAATTCGTGAAGCGTTCCATTTAAAAAAAAAAAAACGAAAGTGCTGGAGAAAAATCTAACAATGGAGGAAAGAGAGAAGTTTCAGAGTGAAACAGGTTTGGTAATAACGAAAAAAGTGAAATACCTGGGGGTAAATTTAACATCTAAGAATGTGAATTTATTTAAGGATAATTATGAAAAATGTTGGACAGAAGCATCATAAAAGAAATCTAACTTCATCTCTAAAGCAGAGACCAAAGGAGAAATTAGATTCCAGTACAAGCTTAGGGTGCTTGAAAGAGGCAACACTAGTTAAAACTGCTTTGAACAAAATGTACATGGAATGGAGAATCGGCTGTAAATGCCTTGGGCTTAAACCCAAAGTCAAGATTAAAGGATCTGGTGGTTCCATGCAGAGTTTTGGGAGGCCTTGTATCTTAGACAGTTGTTTCCACTGCATACTCTTCCATATGGATCACAAGCTTACAACCCTTTCTAGATCAAGTTGCATTTGCCTCCATTATCATTCTGGTATAAGTGCACCCATTGGCTAATAATAATAATAATAATAATAATAATAATAATGTTATTATTTATACCATGCCTGTCTGGCTGGGTTTTCCCAGCCACTCTGGGCAGCTTACAGCAAATCTAAAAGCATAATAAAAACATCAAGCGTTAAAACCTCCCGATACAGGGCTGCCTTCAGATGACTTCTAAAAGTTGTGTAATTCTTTATCTCCTTGACATCTGAAAGGAGGGCATTCCACAGGGAGGGCACCACTACCCAGAAGGCCCTTTGCCTGGTTCCCTGTAACTTCACTTCTTGCAGTGAGGGAACTAGCAGAAGACCCTTGGAGGAGGACCTCAATATCCAGGCTGAGTAATAGGGATGGAGACAGCCAAGGCTGTTTAGAGCTTTAAAGGTCAGCACCAACACTTTGAATGTTGCATGTGCTGTGGGGTGGACATTTTTCATTGTGAAACTAAAGTAATCTCTGATGCCTGCTGTGATTCGTTTGTGGAGCACCTAGTAAATAAAAGGGCACATAACTGATTTGATTCATATGTCACACTACATGTGGAAGAAGAAGAAGAGGAGGAGGAGGAGTTTGGATTTGATATCCAGCTTTATCACTACCCAAAGGAGTCTCAAAGCGGCTAACATTCTCCTTTCCCTTCCTCCTCCACAGCAAACACTCTGTGAGGTGAGTGGGGCTGGGAGACTTCAGAGAAGTGTGACTAGCCCAAGGTTACCCAGCAGCTACATGTGGAGTAGCGTAAACACGAACCCGATTTACCAGATTACGAGTCTACCACTCTTAACTGCTCCTCCACACTGGCTCTGGAGTTTGCACTGCAAGCATACTTGGCCTTCCCTGAGCAGAAGGACAAATGTCAGTTATTGAATTTGAGGTTGCACGGGCAAGCTGCTTAGAGAGGTTCTGCCAACCGATTGACTGCTTGATCCCTGCTTTCATAGATAGTTAAAGCCAGCTGTGAGTTGAGTAGGGGCTCATCAGAAGATCTTAAGTGTTTGGGGGTTAACAGAGGAGAATCAGCAGCCAAGCCACTTAGGCATTTAAAGTAAGAGCAAACATTTTGAAAAGGCCCTAGCAAGTATGGATGCTTCAAAAGAAATGATTTCTGTTAAAAGAAGAAATTTTAGATCATGCATATTAACTTGTGGATTACTACAGTACATTGTTTACGAGCTGACCTTTTCAAACCTCCTTCAAAGACAGCTCTATCTAGAGCATATTACACCAATTTAAAACAGAAGTCATCAGAGCATAAATGATAGTTTCACAATCTCTTCTAGCAGTGATGTAGCTGGCATATTAGACAGAATTTATAAAAAGCACTCTGGGCCACAGCTGCCACCGGGAAATCCAGGAGGAAGTCAAGGTTTAACAGCACCTTCCATGTGGATCTAACAGTGGACTGCAAGCCATCCTGATAGTCAAATCCAGCCAATCAATCCACACAATCTAGACTGGTTTATTTACCCTTATTCCATCAACTCCTGATCCAAACACATATCAAGAACTCCGGGGACTTCCGGTCAGCGCCAGCGATTAATGGCGGATTTCCCTCTGAGCTCCGGAGGGAGTCTGCTCCGCGGATTCGGGTCCTGCCGCTACGGCGAAGCAGGGACCCCAAAAAATCACAGGCGGTGAAGCCTGTGAACGAGGAGACTCGGCGGGCACCTTTGCGCCCCCCAAAAACTGTGAAGGAGCCTTTTTAAAGGCTTCGGAACAGCAGCGGGTGAGTGGCGCGGTGCTGAGAGTTGTTTACCCAGTTCGTGGAGTGAAGCCGCAACGCCATTATCGGAGAGCGCTGATATCTTCCTGAAAATTGGACTTAAAAGCAACTACCCATGAGTAGATTTAAAGGATTTAATTGGAACAAATTTAGAAGAATTTTGGCATTGACACGGGAAAGGCATAAACAGGAAGTCTGCCTCGCCAGCATGCTGATGACACCAAACCCCATGTCCTCTGATGACTTCTCCTAGTAGATGTTGACCAGCATAGATGGCAGTTTGCAGCTGAGGAAGTGTGAAAATACTATTTCTTCTGTCCTCTGTAGACTGATGATTCCATATTCTGCTGATATCCTATTTGGAACAGAACTTGGAGGCACCGGGTTTCAGTGTTTCTGTTCATGACTCACTGGCAGAAGACAGATGGTGGTACTGGGAGACCAGTGTTCTTCCCAACAGGTTTTGCCCTGTAGAGTTCTGCAGAGTTCATTTCTCAAGCTTTGTAACATTAAGCTGTTGGGGTAAAGTCATCAGAGATTTAGGAGGAGCTTCCCTCAGCATGATGGTGCTACAAGCTCTGCTCTCCCCTTTCTTTCATCTGATCAATGTAATGCAGGGGATCCCCATAACATGTGCCTGGAAACAGTGAGGCCAAATAAACTGAAGCTCAGTCAAACATAAGAGACGGTACAGCCAGGAAAGGCTCTTTTGTCTGTTCTGGATGGTTCACATTTGCCTTTAAGGAGAAGAAATACAA
Source organism: Podarcis melisellensis (assembly GCF_964234715.1). Classification (NCBI taxonomy): domain Eukaryota; kingdom Metazoa; phylum Chordata; class Lepidosauria; order Squamata; family Lacertidae; genus Podarcis; species Podarcis melisellensis. Next base: position 53,563,417 of record NC_138528.1, read on the forward strand.
TTTAGGGCTGCCCCTGATCTCTCAGTGCTCCTGGATACTCAGGTGGCAGGTTGACATCAGTATTGCCTCCCCCTCCCCTGCCAAAAAATAAAGTGTTCAGAGTGAATGATCAGTACTATATAGCCTAGGTGCATAGTATATTATCTGGAGAAGCACAGCAAAAATTACAATGAATTTTGCGTGACTGCAAATGATGACAGATGTTTGTGCCACTTTGCATCCTGAAGCTATCAAAGCAGTGTACAAGACAATAAAGCAATGGGCAAAACAAATAAACAAAAAGCAGTTTTTTAAAGCAATCAAACCATTCTTACAAGTTCAGTGAGGGTGACATGCCGCCTTATTACTAAGTGTAAAATTCAAGCAAATAAAAGGGAGATGCCTGCAGCAAAATGAAAAGATGTTGGAACCAAACACACACAACGCACAGAAGCAACAGCTTAATTAACAGTGTTAATTTTTGGCAGCAGAAGCTTTAACCGTTCCTGCTCTCCACAATTCCCACGCTTGTGGAGCCACAGCAGCCACTTTTTGTATGGCAGGGACACCACTGCATTTTAATAGCTGGAGTTGGCTCTTGTGGGATTGGAAGCTATTTCTACAGTGTCTACCTCATGTTATTTAAAATGGAAATTGCTTTATTAAAAACGGGTCTCTTTCAGTGCATCTGTTCCTATGCAACAGCAAAGGTAATACTTGCAATATACGGCATATTTAGAAATGTTATAACTCTGGTGGAATACCCTCCTGGGAGCCTTATGTAAGTCTCCTGCTGCAGCTCTTTGTTCTCTGTGCGTGTCAAGTTGTTAAACCAGCTTTGGCTAACCCCAGAGTGTCTGTATCCCAAATCCTTTTTCTTTTTTCTTTGGATTAGTCAAGCATGCAAAAATATTTGATTTTATCAGTCTGAAGGTGTTGCTCAGGTTGCTATTAAAAATGGACTTTGTTTCACTCTGATATTTTTTGCATCACTGAGATTTCAAATCTCAAGGTGAAAAGGGAGCAAAATGATTCATTCTCACTTAGCCGATACATAAAGAGCCTAGTCTATTGTTATGCGGTGGTGTTTTACTTATAACCATCACTTGCAAAAAAGGCCCAAATGCTATTACACAAGTTCTGAGAACTGGCATAGCTGAAAGCAGGAAATGCTACACAAGGGACAGGGTTATGGGCTAAGACCTGAAGACAGGCCTCACAGTTCCTAATGCTAGCACATTTTTCATTTGCTAAAAACACATGGCAAGCGGCTATGTGTCAGGTCAGAATAGAATCATAGAACTCTAGAGTTGGAAGGGACCCTGAGGGTCTTCTGGTTCAACCCTCTGCAATGCAGGAATCTTTCCCAAAGCATCCACGACAGATGGCCATCCAGCCTCCAAACCATTCCACTGTCGAATAGCTCTTACTGTCAGAAAGTTTTTTCTGATGTTTAACTGGAATCTCCTTTCTTGTAACTTGGAACTATTGGCTTGAGTCCTGCCCTCAAGAACAGGAGAAAACAAGCTTGTTCCTTCTTCCAAGTGCCAGCCCTTAAGATATTTGAAGATGGCTATCATATCTCCTTTCTATCTCCTCTTTTCCAGGCTGACAGATTGCCTTGAAAGCTCAGTTTCAATGTATAGGGAAGAATAATTAAATCAACATGCACTGTGGTTCCAATCCTGACACGCAACACCCCGCCCAAGTTGCTGCTCAACATCAACAAAAAGTAAAACATTGTGTGTGAAATGTGATCATGCAGTTTCTTACATGACCTAGTTTGGCCCTAAAGCAACGTACAAGCAATAAAACAACCTTTACATATAAACACATGCTGGAAAAGAATATTGTATTTTAAAATGTGGAGTCCTAGAACTCCTTCACAGAAGTGAACATACATGTCTAGCATTGTACTGTGAGCTAGCTACCCCTACTGACTGTTTCTCTGCTATGGATTTGCACCATGACCAATTGATCAGAGTCACGTCTACTGGCAGATTCATGAAGCTAGATGGTAACAATTCAGTCAACACATACATTAGTGAGTCAAAACTATCCATTTAAGAGATACAGTTATAACTTGGACAAGGGATTTTAGCATGGTTGCCCCTATTCTGTGGAACAGCATTCCTGTCAAGATATAACAGGCACCCATTATTTGCACTTTCTGGAAACAATGAAAGACATTTGAGCCATGAAGCTTTCCTAACTGGGTGACTAGGTCTCCATTTTGTATTATTTTAAAACTTAACTTCTACTATTTCAATAACTATTTTTTAGCTGTTTTATTACATTTTCTATATTGTCTCAGGGCATACTATATATGAAAGGCAATTAATAAAAATAACAATAGCAATAATAACATCTCTACGGTATATCCAATATACGGAAGAAGAATACTACGAAACAATCAAATAGCAGCTACAATACAATATTAATTCACCAAACCTTCCTTGTTAAGAGATGTCTTCAACTAATAACTAAACATGAATGAAGAGACAGTTTGATTTCCATAGGGAGGAAGTTCGACAAGTGTGGTTGGTGCTACCAAGAAAGCCTTGTCGTGTGCCACCACATCATGAGTTCCACTTGCTGAGGAGATAAAAAAACAGACCTCCCCCGCAGTCTGCAGGACCTGTACTGGCCAATATGGAGAGAGCCTTTCCACCAAGTATGTATGACAGCTTCAGGGTGAAATTCACCAAAGTCCATGTTATATTGTCAACTTAATTATATCATCATAGTACATGCCCCTATTCCAATTCTTGGAATAACTGTCACCACTTTAATAAGATTCTGATCTCATTAAAGTGGCAACAATTATTCTAAGAATTCGCACAAACACAAAACTGATATTTTCCACAGGGCCCCTAAGAAATTGGTATGAAGCAGTTGGTTCTTTGGGGTGAGGTGTCTGTTGTTGTAACCAGTGAATAGACTAATGTTGGGAAGGATATTCTATTAACTGAGTTGCTGAGGTTTTATTTTTAAATTCTACCTTTCACTGGATGTCACGTTCATTCAGATATGTTTTCAAAAAAGCAGTGTGTGTTGAGTACATTCTCTATGAAGCTAGTTGTATAGATAATTAATTAGTGAGGTTGGCAATGACTGCTCTAATTGCTATCTGAGAGGCTAGCTTATATTTGCCAACATTCCCTACCTTCTAACAGCCAGCCTCCAATTGGAATGTTAGCATTAAATAGATAAAACAGCCGGTGGAGCTTTTTAACTCCATCTAAAGAGTTTATTGTCATTACTAGAGATATCCAGTGGCTTTGCTGAGATCAGTTGTCACTTCCATATACATCAGTCCTAAGTGGAAATGAAGTAGGCATTCAACAAAGGTGGGCACTCAACTATGTGAGCATCACTGATTGAATTACTACAGGCAACCCAGGGAGGCCCTGTCCCCCTTAAATAGGCCTCCTGCTTTAATTCTTTTTGCACCCAGGCACCCTGGTCTACCCACTACCTGTTCCCATCTCACAAAGACCTTGAATGTTAGGAGAGTAAGAGGATAGGGAGTAGAGTCTAGTGATGATAAGAGAGCCTCATCTGGTCTCCTTTCTGGTAAAAATGACATTTTCTGATTGTGAGTAATGGTGTTAGGCTACAAGTCTCATCATCCTTTGCAGGAAATGATGTTCAGCATCATTCCCAGGCAATAAAAGATCTAATTCTGGTCTAATAAACACAAAGTGTGTTGTGAAGTATGTTGAGTGATGCTTATGTTGCTCTCATGGGCCTGGACCAATAATCCTTAGATACCGGGGTTTCACACAACAGTAGACTGTGGAGGACATAGAACACTGTGGAGGCATTTTTTCCACCAGATTCCAATGATTGGCCTATTTTGTAGGTTCTGGAGAGATCTGAGGCATTTTCTCCCAAAGAAGACCCTGCAACTTGAAACCCTTGTTCCTGAAAGAAAACAATGGCTTCAGAAAAAGTAAAACAGGCCTTTACCTAGCCAAATACAATGCTTGGGGGAGGGAGGCTGTGTCTTGACTATGTAGCCAAGAGTATAAACACTTGGGCAGTTTCTCGAGGCCAGTACTAAGACGACTTGATGCTTCTGCTTCAGAACTCTTCTGATGGTGCTGAACTCTGAATAAGTACCTTAGTCCTTGCCCAGGGTCTTACCTTTGCTGTACTTTCCATTTTATTTTGCAGCCCCAGGACTGCCAATCTCCATCTTACTTGGGCTCTTGCCTCTTTTTGGTGGTAGAAATTGTAAATTATCTCCAATCTGATGAGTTCAATCTGTGCTATCTCCAACCTAGTGGGTTGGTTTTTTCCTGTATTGTGGAACTTTGTGGAGCACTAACAACACAGATATACAAACACAGACACATTTTACATTGTCATATAGTTTGCAGAGGTATGACTATAACGCTGTGAATGATCATCTCATTCCTCAGCACACCAATTTTTTTCTGCCACTGAAATCCAGTTTTATCTAACTCTGTTTAATCTTGCTGTAAACTTCTGCTTGATCATTGCACACAATGCCAAAGCAACATACAGATTATCCTACTTGTTGAAACAGCTCGAGGCATGAACCATTGTCATCTGTGATTGTGTGGCATAGCAGAAGGTCAGTTATTGGAAGAGTGTTACTTTGAGTCAGTTGCATGAAAAATATCCCAAGGACTGAGTTGTATATCAGGCTGAGCAGCTGTGAGGGTTTAGCTAAAAGATTAAAGTAGCAGAGCTCAAATATTCAGAGTTAAATAGTAACTTCACAGGGCCCAGATGGTAATTATTGCTGTGTAAATTTAGCTGAAAATATTTTATAATGCAATCTTAATGCCTTTCAATTGTTACATGGTATTAAGACACATTGGGATCTATAGGATCTATTTCCACTTGATGGCTGTGGTCCAGGATCTATTTCCACTTGATGGCTGTGATCTACACAAACACAGCCTCCTGATTGCCATGGAATCTCTCTCTGCCATAACCCACAGAGAGAATCCTGTGCACCAGAGGGGTTATGGATCATGGTTTATGCATTGGCTTAGGATGCTAGTATACTCTGCCATGTTTAACTTTGTTCCAGTGATTCATCTTCCTGCTTGATTCCTAAACAATGATATTGGCAAGGCTACTTGACCAGGAATTGAGCTTCCTAGATCAGAGTGGAATAAATGCACCCTAGTCCAGCATAGGGCTGGAGTTTAATGGTACAGCATGCAAAAGGCCCCAGGTTCAGTCCCTCACATCTCCAGGTTGGATTCGGAAAGAGACTCCTATCTGAGACCAACTGCTGGTCCATGAACCAGTACTGAGCCAAATGGACTAATGGTTTGATTGAGTATACTGGAGCTTCCTATAAGTCCTGCATTCACAACCAAGCTTCCATTTGCATATCAATGTCACTTGCTATAATCTCTGTGCATATCAGCAAATAGGGGTTCTGAATATGAATGCTGTCTATCAATGGCTAGTACTAGTGATGGCTAATATATACCACATCCACAACCAAAGGCTACCAGTTGCTGGGGGGAAAGAGCAGGTTGTTGCCCTCCTGACCTGCTTTGAGGCTTTCCACATGGATCTGGTTAGCCATGGTGGAACACTGAAGAACTTGCTGGATCAGGCCAATGCCTGTCCTATTTTTCACAGCAGCCAGCCACATACCCATGAGAAGCACATAAGCTGCACCTGAGCACAACAGTACTCCCATGTCCTGTGGTGTCCAACAACTGGCATTCAGAAACATACCACCTCTGATAGCAGAGGTAGAACATAGTCATCAGGTTTAGCAGCCATATTGTGGGAGGTGTATGAAGAAGAAAGCTTTTTGGCTTCCCAAATAATATTATTTTGCAGAGCAATTCTATGGTAGGTGTGGATGGAGAGAGTCCATAGCAAAGCAATCCTTACATCCAATATCCTGATGGCATGCTGCAGCCAGGGTGAAAGGTGTTTGTGAGAGGCTTTATTTTTGTATTTAATGATTACTACAATATATTCATACCTTGGTTTTCAAACTTAATCAATTCTGGGAGTCTATTCGACTCCCAAAACCATTCACAAACTAAGGCATAGCTTCCAATTGGCTGCAGGAGCTTCCTGCACTCAAGCGGACGCTGCGTCAGACATTCGGCTTCTGAAAAGTGTTCACAAACCAATTTCGGGAGCCAATTTGTTTGACAACTAAGCCATTCAGGAACCAAGGTACCACTGTACAAGCAATATAAAAATACAGCATTAAAAGCAGTTAAAACCATAGAGATAACCTGTCCTCTTAGCATGGAAAATGATGATAACGATGACTTCAAAGCCAAAAATTCCTTTTTAAATCTGGACCAAACATATTTTCCACATTCAGACACCTTTACATGTCAAATTGATTCCCTGCAACACACACACACATATCACTGCCTGCTGATGTCATGTGCCCTGAGAAGCTGAATGCCTGGTTGGGAGGTGAAGTCAGGAGAACTGATTGAAACCAAGATCTAATCTGATTTTTTGACTCCTTAACCTTTGTGGTAAGTTCTGTCCCTGAATTTCAACAAGTCTAAAGAAATCTAGTAATTGCTTTGTGATAAGAAGGGCTGCACTAAAGGATTTTCCTGAGGCTCAGACTATTGAAGGTCCAATAAACCTGACAAAGTCCATGAGCCCCAAGAGGCCACTGAGGTTGGATCAGCTGGAGGCTAATGTACACTGGGGAAAGGTCAGATGGCTATAGAAAAGCCAAACAGCCGCTGTCTATTCAGCATCAGAGAGTGCTGGAGCCAAGTGGGAAGAAGAGTATGGTTGGTATAAATCAGCTTGTTTGTATATTTTTGCCTCTTTTTTTTACCCTCACCATTCCATTTCTGCCTTTCACAGCTGCAAGCCACGAGTGTCTAAGATGAAGTTCCCCCACACCATGCCTACAAATGAGAGGGAATGGCCCACTGACTTTCCCTTTCAGCCACTATGCTTCCCCCCCCCCTCTCTCTCTGCCAAGATCAGAATGTAGAACACAACATGGACAATGCACTTTTCCATGAATGGGCAATCAAAGATCTCTCTCCCCACTTGCTTTTCATAACTAGGCTAGGTCTGTAATAAAGGTATTAACAAATGGAAGTACTCAAGGAATAAGAAACACTGCACCATATTGTAGTTTTCTGGGAGTTCTAGAATGGACCTGTACTGTTGGAAGTTAGTTTCACTTCTGTATGTGTCGCAGTTTTCTGTACTGGTGTTCAAAGAGCACAGACGTGCTGATGGAGTCTGTATTATAAGACTGTAAATAAAGTAGTTTAGGAACTACAATAGAGTCTTTCTTCTGCTATGATATGCCAGAAGATTGGCGTGCTCTTCTCAGGAGAGAAGGGTCGCTTATCATCGGTCTCTCTGGACTGAGGGAGATTTACAGCCAGGGACATAGCTGTCAACTTTTCCCTTTTATTTCGAGGAATCCTATTCAGAATAAGGGAATTTCCCTTTAAAAAAGGGAAACGTTGACAGCTATGGCCACTGGAGAGACACTCCAAAGACTTAGGAAGTTGGTAGCCTTCCCAGGGGCGTGTTTTCAACACACTCCATGAGAAAAAGCATTTCAGCTTGCCAGACAGAACAATCCTCCCACTGTGTGCTGTTCTGTGGGTTCTCCAGAACTTCATTCAGAGCCAATTCCATGAGGGAGAAGAGGGGTGAAAGCTCCGTAGCAGAAGTGGAAGTCCTTGGGTGGGCTTCCACAGAGGGGACTCATTAGTTAAATACGGCCCACAGTTCCCAGGATTCTGTCGGGAGCATCATAACTGTTGAAACACTACAGCAGGGCTTTAAACGTGTAATGTGGATATGGCCTTCCTCTCTGTACACACTGAAGAATTATCACAACGTGCAAAGGCTTTTGACACAGCACGCGATGTGAGGGATTGCAACAGTTCTTTAAAATAGCAGTCTGTCTGACAGAACGAAGGTGTGAGAACAGCCCGTGGCACTTTTGTCAGCAGGATTCTTTCTGCTGAGTAGAGCCCGACAAAGCATTGAAATTTTCAGATCACAGGACATCCAGGGGAGGTGAATGTGCAGGCCATCAGAAGCTTACCAGAATTTTCTGAACATATGACAAAATTAATTAGCATTAATTAATTAGCCATCAGCTGAAGAATTGTTTACAGGGGGAAATAATTTATATCAAAAGGTAGCAAAGATTTGCTATAAAATAATTTATAAAAGAATTTGCTACAAATAATTTATAGCAAAAGGTGAGGAATATTTGATGTAAAAGCTATTTTATCAGCACCATTTCTCTGTTTGAAGTATATGGTAGAAATTAAATATATCAATTTGTCCATCTCCTATATTTTTAAAAGGGCTTTGTGAAAATGTCTCAAGAAGTAATTTTTTAGGAGAGAGACAGGTAGAGTGTGATTCTTTTGGTTCTTCTTGATCTCTCAGCTGCTTTTGAGATCATTGACTGTGTTATCCTTCTGGGACTACTCAGAGGGAGGGAACACTTTTGTTCCTACTGCAGGGCTGTCACCAAAAAGTAATTGCTCAGCCCTAGGGCTTTTGAATTGTGAGGGTCCCACAAGGGTGCATTCTATCTCCTTTGCACCAAGGATTTGAAGCATAGTGCTAGTGAAGTGCTAGATGGGAGCTAATAAACTGAGGCTGAACCCTAACAAGAAAGAGGAGCTGTGAATAGTTGGTTCCCATGTCCAAAAATTAGGTGTATACCCTGTTCTTGGAAGTGTTGAATTCCCCCAAATGAACAGGTTCATAGTCTCAAGTGGCTTCTGTGTCTTGGGGTATTTGTACCCAGCTTAGGCTATTCACCAGTTACAGGGATAGTCTGGCCAGGGATAGCCTGTCCTCTGTTGTCCATGCTCTAGTAATCTCCCACTCGTGTCATGGGGCTTCCTTTGAAGATAGTCCAACAGCTGCTGGTACTGCAGAATGGAGCTGATAGTTTGGTTGGTGGGATCATGTATTGCTGGTCCTGAAAGCTCTGTGATGGCTGCCAGTAAGCTCCTGAGCCCAATTCAAGGTCCTAGTGTTATCTCAAAAAGCCCTAAATAGCTTGGGACCCAAATATCTAAAAGAGCCATTTCCCCAGTATCAATCACCTTGGGCCATACAATCAGCAGGAAGGGCCCTTTTGGTGCTGAGGCTGGTTGACATTGACCCATCACAGGGTCTTCTGGATGGTGGCTCCTCATTTGTGGAATGCCTTCGTGGGTGGGGTGTATCTATCTGCCATCTAAACACATTTACTGGCTATTCCTCATTATTGGCTTTCAGAAATAACTTAGAAACATTCCAGTTTCCCCTGAAATTTGATGGCAGATACTGGCCATGGCAACCATGAAATTAATAACTCTGCTTTTAAATGTGTTTAGATGTTCTTTTCTTTTTTTGATGTGTTTTTATGGTTTTGTTCTTAAACGTTATAAATATATTTATATTCCAATTTAAATTGTACTGGTTTAATATTTTGATGTTTGCTGCCCTTGGTTCCTTTTGGAGAAAGGGTGGGATAGAAGTTTAAAGATGATGATATAAAAACATTTCTAAACTGATTTCTTTGTAACGGAATGGAAGTACAGTAACAAGTTAAACGAGTATGAGGATGTGAGAATTGAAAAAGGAGGCATGACTCTTGTTCTCATTGTTTTAATGCAGTCAAGGCTATATACACAAGCTCTTGTTCAAATGTCAGAACAAAGTTTATTGTGGTTGTTTTAGAGGCGCATTGTTGTGCCAGAAGACTAAAATCTGATGTGCAAAATTCAATCTGTAAACCTTATAAGTATCCTCTGTCTCTTACACCACCTTTAAAAAGTCCTCTGTTGAAAGCAATGAATCATGGGTCAACGGAACAATTCAAGGACCACAACTCTTAGTTGATTGAAACAGATTTCTACTTGCCTTACCTACAAACTTAAATTTGAGAATTCCCATTTTTGATTGTGGTGGCTGGAACATTTGCAATCCTTTCTGCTCACTTTGAAATTGGTAACTTTATCAGCTCCACATATGCCAAATACCAATCTGCTGCATCTGGCTGTTAAGCTGTTTAATCTCTCTGGGGGGATGTTGGTTCAAATCCATGATGAACTATCATATAAAAATATGTCCATACCAGATGTCTTTTAACTTCTGTAGCTTTCGAAGCTGGGACATATACTCTAGTTTCTCGACGTTTCAGCAAACACCTCAAGCTTGCCTAGTTCGTTTTTCTCTTTCTTTTTGCTGATTGAAACTTCCACAGGTAAAGTGGAGTAGAGATTGTAATAAAATATGGCCTGAGAATGTGATGCTTTCTCTGTCCCTACTGAGTTCATAAGACAATTTATATGTAACCATCTGTGGGTTGCCTGAAAGCACAGCCATATGTGGCCCATAGGACTGTCTTTAGAGTCCGGAAAAGTTCTCTGTGTGAAGATTGGGGGGAGAACTCTGGTGATATTTTGAGAGTTGTTTGAAGAGATTGGGAGAGGAAAGAGAGACTGAGAACACTGCAGAGTAACTATGGAAATATAAACCAGGGAGAATGAAAAAAATCCTGTTTATGGATTTTCCAGGATTTCAAAATGTGCGGGGCATTGTATGGATACAAGAGGCTGCTTGCTGCCAACATTCATTTTCCACTTCCGATGAAAATGGGCATGGGGGACAGACGTAGTGTACTCACTACGTGGTAATTTAAGCATTAACTTATACCTTTTAATAGTTCCTAAATAGGACTAGAGTGATGGAGACCATAGGAGCCAACTCCAGAGGGCTGAAGGGACCCCCAATAAAAAAATTGAAGGGGCCAAGTTGATTGGCATTGCCATTAAAATAGTGTGTGTGTGTGTTGTTCCTTGTGATCAGTTATGTGGGGTGGGGCTTACTTGCCCCCCTCAATATTTTATTCAAGTTGGTACCCTAGACAAAGACTGAAATCTACAAATGACCCTACCTCAGGGCTGCCATTGCTCAGGGCTGTCATTGTCTGAGTATTCGCTCACCTGTGGACCACTCATTTAATTTATTCCATCTCTCTCTATCCTACCTTGAACTATAAACCCTTCTGAATTATTCACCTTGCTTCTTCCCCTCTCCCTCCCCCCCTTCAATAAATTCGTCTTCTTTCCTCCTCTTAGTTTTAAGTCACCCGCTGTTTCTTTCATTGTTTCCTTTCAGGAAATATGAATGGTTGAAATTTTAGTGATCTTGTGCTATTTTTGTGCTCTCTCATTTTTTTGAGATATGTTTTATATCATATAACTGCTGTTGGCATATAGTTTTTGCTGTTTTATTGGTTTTTTAAAAAACAACAACAGCACAACAACAAAGTTTAGTATGCTTTAGAAAAGATCAGAAAAGAGCAACCAAAATGATCAGGGGGATAGAGTTACTCTGTGAGGGGAGGTTGTCATGTTTGGGGCTTTCTAGTTTACAGGAAATGTGAGAGATGACATGACAGAAGTTTATAAAACTCTGTACACATTGGCAGAACTACATTTTTTGGACCCTGAAGCATGAACTGTTATGGGACCTCCTTTTCAACCAGCAACCAAGTCTGGGTAACCACTGTCATCTTCTCCAGTGGGGTTGTTAAGACCATCTTCATAACATCTGTGCTACTGTCTCTCAAACTTTGGGATTGTTGAAATATATACAACAACAACAAATATCAATTTGATCCATACAACTCCAATTAGGTCTACTGAACCCATTGATGATGCAATGTGGACTAAAGTCAGTTCTGGGGCCACTCCTGGATTAGGGGCCCTGAAGCTTAAACTTCATTAGTTTCACAGTAGATACGCCTCTCTCTTACAGCACTCAAAGACTTCCAATGAAGCTGAATGTTGGATAAAAACAGGTACTTTTTTGATCACTATATAATTAAACTGTGGAATTCACCCCACTGGGAGTGATGGTTGCCTACTTGGATGGCTTTAAAAAAGGATTAGAAAAATTCATGTGAGATAAGACTACCAGTGATTGCTAATCCTGATAGCTTTCTTCCACTGTCAGAGAGAATATGTTTCCAAATTTCTTTTGCTGGAAAGCACAGAAGGGGGAAGTGCTTACCTATGGTAAGTGACTGGCCAGTCTTGCATGCTTCCTATGGTATGTGACTGGCCAATGTAAGAACAAGGTGCTAGACTGGTTGGGTCACTGACTCTTCTTAACATTCTTATGTATCAAAGCTCACCAAACATGAATTTGGATCTTATCTCAACACTGGTGATGAGGCAGTGTAATTCACTGCATGTAAACACAAACAAGCTAGCAATGGGCAAGCTGTGTGTTACATACACTGTTTTCCCGAGTCCCTGCAAGGGAAAGTGTCGGGATATAAATAAATATATAACAATAATAGTTACCCAACGTCCTATCACCAATCTGCATTCCACTGTACCTGCCGCCTGAGGTAGTCTCCTTACTTTGTCAAATGGTAGGGTCTTCCGACATGTTTTTTACCATTACAGAATTATTTATTTTTTCAACAATAGTGGCGTATTTTGTTTTAATCACTAAATAACACCGGGCTTCATTGTATCAGGTATTTCCTGTATCTGTTCTTTTCAAGTTGGAGACAGGCAATTCCTGTCTAGCATCCTGACTGGTGTATCCCTTAAGCCTTCCAAAACACCCTCTAAACAAACACAGTTCACTGGGTTCTCTAGGAGCTGGAATTACTGTTAAACTGGTTTAAGTTGGTGGTGCAGGTGTGTGTTATATTTTAGCAGAGAGAGCATAGTAAAAAAACACCCAAAAAACCCCACTCCTTGCGTTCGTGGAAAATGCCTATTTCTTTGTCTTTTGACAACAAGGTTCCTACTGTTTGCATTAATCACATTCAGTGCTTTATAATTAAATATGCAGTGCTAATTCAAATAATTAAAATTAAATACAGCAAATCATCTCAAACAATGTAAGGGAAAGCAGAAGTGGAAAAGCTGTGTTCCAAGGTCTTTTAATAAGTTTAGATTTGTTTTAATATAAAAGGGCATAATAACAGGGTTTCTAGGTATTTCTTTCATTATTTAAAGATTCTTTTCATAAAATGAACATGCTGGCACCCTTGTTCTGTTTTCACAGTGTGTTCATAATTACAATTTTTTAAAAATAAAACTCAACAGAGCAAACTTATAATAAGGTAAAATTACATCCATGAAATAATATAATTTTCCTAACAGCTAACTATTTTTCCATCAGTGATAAAATTCAATAGTCACCTATTTCCATAAGAGAATTGTAGGTGTTTTGAACAGGAAAATGTCATGGTGGTTTGTAACCTTTTCCTAAAACCACAAAAAATCTATATGAAAATTAGCTCACCACCCATGGTATTCAGGCTGCAATCCTATAGACCCTTAGCAATCCTATAGATCCATTTAACTCTTGAGCTATATTTACAGACAGTGGGCTCTGGCTTCTGTCACAATGTTCCATTGCTCCAGAAGCAGTTTAGTCATGCTGGCCACATGACCCAGAAAGCTGTCTGTGGACCAACATCGGCTCTCAGCCTGAAGTGAGATGAGCGCCACATCCCATAGTCGCCTTTGACTGGACTTAACAGTTCAGTGGTCCTTTACCTTCACCTTTACCTTTTACCCTCCAGATCTTGTTGAACAACAACAACTATCTAGCTCCATAACTAGCTGTTATGAAAATTATATTATTTCATAAGATGCAATTTTACCTTATTATAAGTTTGCTCTGTTGAGGGTTTTTTTAAAATTGTAATTATGAACACACTGTGAAAACAGAACAAGAGTGCCAGTATGTTCATTTTATGAAAAGAATCTTTAAGTAATGAAAGAAATACCTGGTCCATTGGCCATACTAGTTGGGGCTGGTGGGAAGCAATGTCTGGTGGGCCACAAGCTTTAAAAGGATGGAGTTTTAGAAATAATATGTGGAGTGTTGAAGGCTGGAAATCTGTGCACACTTTAGTGGGAGTATTTTCTATTAAATATAGATAGTTTTGCTTCTGGAAAGATGGGTGTACAATTGCACTGCAAAATACTTGCTAAAACTAATACAGTGGTACCTCGGGTTAAGTACTTAATTCGTTCTGGAGGTCCGTTCTTAACCTGAAACTGTTCTTAACCTGAAGCACCATTTTAGCTAACGGGGCCTCCTGCTGCCGCTGCGCTGCCGGAGCACGATTTCTGTTCTCATCCTGAAGCAAAGTTCTTAACCTGAGGTAATATTTCTGGGTTAGCGAAGCCTGTAACCTGAAGCGTATGTAACCCAAGGTACCACTTAAAACTAGAACAAGTATTGTGCTGCAAAATCTTTTTTGAACTGGATTTTCAGATATATATTATTGTATGTCAGTCTCTTTTTCAGGTTTAAATTTTAAATATATAAGAGCTGAGTAACTAAGAGTAAATACAATATGTTACCATTATGGGATGAGATTGAGATGTTCATGGGTTGGAAAAAAAAGTCACTCACCTTCAGTCACTATGTAACCTGAACCGTATGTAACCCGAGGTACCACTTAAAACTAGAACAAGTATTGTGCTGCAAAATCTTATTTGAACTGGATTTTCAGATATATATTATTGTATGTCAGTCTCTTTTTCAGATTAAAATTTTAAATATATAAGAGCTGACTAACTAAGAGTAAATACGATATGTTACCGTTATAGGATGAGATTGAGATGTTCATGGGTTGAAAAAAAAAGTCACTCACCTTCAGCATGGAAGCTGTCTTCACGTTAACTGTTTTAACTTGGGATTTGATTTTGTTTTCTTGGTCTACAAGCATGGAAGCTGATCTTATTTATTTACCTAATATATCCATACAATGCACAATACAGTTTATAAGCAGTTTACAAAATAACAAACACAGATGTACAGATATGAATGAAACAGAGAAACTGAGGAACTGCAAAGTAAGGCAATGCAATGTCGTATTAAATAAAACTATAATACAATAGAACAAGTAAATAATACCCCAACAAATTTTTATCTGATCACGTTCTCCATACCATGCATATTTTGTAAAACATCATGTCACTTCTAACTAGCCTTTTCCCTAAACAAAAAAGTCCCAAACCTTTCCTCATAGAGGAGTTGTTTATCCCCTTGATCATTTTAGTAGCCTTTTTTTGAACCATATTCAATTCTACAATATACTTTTTGAGGTGATGCAACTAGACCTGTTCACAGTACTCCAAATGTGGTCCCACCATAAATTTGTATGATGAAATGATAATGATGATATTGACAGTTTTGTTTTCAAACCCTTTCCTAGCATGGAATTGACATTTTTTCACAGCTGCCCCACACTGGCGAGCCCTTCCTTCTCCTGCCTCCCTCTTACCAAGGCACATACTGACTCACAAAACGTTACACACCACACTCTGATTTACATCTACACAAATCATACACTATCAACTACTCACTCACTATCGCTCATCACATTCCACTCACTCACAACCGCCAATACTTGCAAATGCACCACCCACTCAATCACTCCAACACCTCCCACACTCAAGTCACCAACTGCTCTTGCCACTCACTCCTTCAACTGAAGAAAAACCTCCTTAGAAAACACCAAGGAGAAAATGAAACCATTCGCAGACAGAATTGTATTGTCAGACTTCGAGGAATTGGCTTCCTCCCCGCATGGCAGTGGATAAGACATCAAAGAAAAGGAACGCCTTACCAGTTAGAATCTTTAATAATCACAGCGAGAGAACAAAGAACATATCTCCTAGAAATGGTGGTGTTCCCAATTAAGGGACACTCTCCCCTCCATCCCTATTAATCTGCGTCACTCCTATGATTTGTAATCTGAGTTTGCACCCTCTGTGCTTTTGTTCTGACACTTTCTGAGGTCTTCATGACTTTAGAGAAGGGGGGGATGGATGCTATCCAGATAGTTCTAGTTTTTCTTCGGCTAGCTGTTTGCCATCCAGTATTTCCCAGCTTCTGCTTTCTGAACTATGCCCCTCTCCAAACCACTGTTCCAAATCTATGCTGTCCTCCTGCTCCTGAGAAGATTCAGGATCAGGACTGGGGAAGCGGGCAGCTCCCACCATTCTTCTTCAGTGCAGCACTCCTCGGCATGGTCCCTGTCATGTATAAATAATGATACAAATTGCAGCTCCTCAGACACACAGGTAGACTGTTTCTGACAGCTATCTGGCTCTCATTCAGATTATAGAGATGAGCAGAAAACCCTCTTCTGCTTTTAGGAGACCCTGACCAGGTGGACAATTTTCAACTACTTTTAGGGGGCAAGAAAAGTTTGTGGAAGTATTTTGGGGGGTCAGTGTGTATGTGTGTCTTCTATAGATTACTTAATGTTATGAGATGGTGAGGATTTCCCCTCTTCTGTGCACTAAGAAGTGCTCCAGTCAGACACAATGCACACTGTAGCCCCACTTGCCTTCTCACATCTCTCTGTAGCCTTCCAGCTTTGTTTCTGACATGTATGGAAGGACTCAGGATTTCTGGGCAGGCCAAACTGAATTGCAAAGACATGGGTTCTGCAGGGCAGCCCATCTTTCACTGCAAGGACAACAGCTGATATGTGTACAGATGCTTAAAAGTATATTAAAAAGGACGTAAAAAATACTGACATTTTTTGTATTTCGTTACAGGGAATAGTCTTCCATATTTCACCATTTTGTGTTTTTCTCCTGGCATTGGTTAGCAAGCAAGAAAACAACTCTTTATATACGGTATATTTGAATTCATGCCATATGTTTCATATAAAGAAGACTTCTTGAAATAATCACAAATTATGCATCCATTATATGGAATTTTAGAATCACTTCTCAGGAATTCAGTGTTCAAGTTCCCTTGAACTGTTTCTTTAGTAAGCATTATGATTTATTTATTCTGT
Organism: Podarcis melisellensis; assembly: GCF_964234715.1. Classification (NCBI taxonomy): domain Eukaryota; kingdom Metazoa; phylum Chordata; class Lepidosauria; order Squamata; family Lacertidae; genus Podarcis; species Podarcis melisellensis. The sequence goes on from NC_138528.1 coordinate 53,580,227, forward strand.
TTTTAGTTTTGTGTTAGTTTTTCCATTTGTGACTCAAAGGCAAAGAGAATGAATACAGACCACTCTAGTTAACAGCAAACAGTTGCATTAATAGTCTCCCATTTCAGCCACTTATTCTCCACAATGGTTTTTTTGCTTTGTTTTGTTTGTTTTTTGGGGGTATATTTTATATAGGCATTGCTCACAGAATTAGGATTTCTGATTATCTCAAGTGAAGTGAGGCTTTTGGTTTAATAACAGGCACATTTGCTTTGATTGCTTGGTCAGTTTGTTTGTAATGCAATAACTCCACTGAACATTAAAATACAATAATGAAATTCAGTATATGTGTTCAGGGCACAATTATATGTTTCAATACTGAATAGCTGTGTGACTCACTTTTCTGCATTACGTTAGCAAAGTGGAGGTGGAAACGCAAAAAAAAAAAAAAGTGACTTTTTGATCACATATCCCTTGAACATGAAGACGTTGAATTAAAAGCTAACACACATAATCGTGAACTAAGTTGCATTTTAAGTAAAAAACAAAGAAACAAAAGCACCATTTTGATCCTAGCACTTATTTTCAAGAGAGCCAGACATGAGTGTGTGTTACTTGTTCAATTGGAAATGCTAATCTTTCTCTTGAACTATGCTCGTTTCACTTCCTCCTCCTAAAAATTAAAATGGAGCTCAATGACTTGCCCCATTACAATGTTCTCACCTCTGCCCTGGCCACACTGAGTGCCAAAACACCATACTGCTGTATAAGATGTGACATGTTCAATCAGCAGCAGCTGTCGAAGTGGCAGCATCCTTGTCCTTCTGTAATATTAGTCTGCACATGAAAAAGGAGGAAATGTAAGGATACTAAAGGAATTTGATCTTTCTGAACTCCAATATGAAATAACTAGATGATGTCAGGTGGCTGCAAGCAACTCCTATGGCCATTTGCCCAGGAACGTACAAAGACAAGGAAAAGTTTCTTACCATCCACTTTTTATTCAGCATTTAGAGAGAAAGGCTTTGGAACACAGCCTCTTGGATAATGGTGTTGTCCCAAGTAAATCTCCACCCCTTCCGTCTCTCCCACTCTCTCATGCGTCATCCCTAAGCACCCTCTGCCTTTGAGCTCTTTGCTCTCCTACTTTCAAGGCTCACTGGGTTCTGGGAGGGGGGGGTCTGGAATGCGTTCTAAAAACACTGTGTCCATCAGTTGTCACCCCCATGGTGCTTTCTCTTCTTCCTCCTCCTCTCCCATTATTTTGCAACCTTTCTGCTCATCTGCCTCTGAGCTGTGACCTTCCTCAAACCTCTGTTGTAATTCTGAACTGTCTTCCTCTTCTCAGGAAGGGTCTACACATGTCTAGGACTCATGTGATGATTGAAACAGAATTTACCACTGGATTTCTCCCATTAAAATAATTATAATAACAGTTTTCAAAAGTGTAAACATATTAAAATTTGGGTTTAAATATTTATTTTAAGAGAAAACACACACATTTAAATTCACATTTTAAAAGAAAGCACCCATAAAATTACATATTTGAAATTGAGCACCTTTTTTATTCTCATTGTCACAGATTAATTTGGACAGGGAAGGGAACAGAATTAAAGTGAAAAAACAGACAAGAATTAGATTCACTTATCCCTTGGGACAGCTGATGAAAATGACAGACAGTTAGATTCCTTTTTAAAAATGAATGAATAGATGTCCTGACATGCCTTTACTTGAATAGAGATGCACAAACTGTGGATATGTTGACATGCATATCGTTGTATAGCACCTAACATATGCAGACAAAGCCTTCTATATCTTCGTAACAATGAACTAAATGTGTAACATGTATGCAATGCCTACAAAAATCAAATGCTATGATGTAAACAGTTTCATTATTCAAACATAATCCATTAATCTACTGCTGCTATTGACAGAGCCTGCCAACAGTGTTGAATTTATGCAAATAGCTTTTCTTGGCTCAAATCACTCCACTTCTAAATTGCTTGACTCAACAGGATGCCTGTCCATACTCCCATTTTGACTGACTGAATTGTGAGTCTACCTTGCCCAGCATTTGCTTCTTGTGCCTTCACCCAGATGCCAGAAATGAAACAAACAAGCACACATGCACATGATAAATCAGCAGCATACTTTAATTATGCTTTCTTAAGAAACTCACAGACCACCATATGAAAATTCTCTTATTAAGGAGAACAGAATCTGTGCAAGATCTAAGTAGGAATTCCCGAACTGCACTGCGGCATCTCAGCAATCTCAGCGACTTCTAAAAAACAGCAGATAAACATCTAACTAAAAGCGAAACTATGACTCTAAACTTACCATATAAGAAAAAGGTCAGTATTGAAGAGTAGAAGAGAGGGAGACATCAGCTTTGTAAAACTGAAATTTATGTCTCTAGTTTAAGAAAACACCAGGTTCAGGATTGGCCTAGTTTATAATTGGAGGGAATGATGTTATCTGAAAACGAATTCCTTTCAGTTCCTCCTACCTCAAAATCAATTTTAAAGGTGCCTTGCACAAAATACCTGTTTGGCTTTTGAGAGGGTGACTCTCTTATGTCTGCAATTTTCAGACCACTTACCGTCAAAACACTTACGGAGATTAATTTATTCCTTTCTTACACACATAGAAACAGTAACAGCTGCCCTTGCAGGAAAACTGGTGCACCTATTCTCCTGAAATTTGGTAGGATTGATGCCCTCAAAAAAATTGAATGCAATTCTGACCAGAAATAATTTTCAATAAATTATACCCGATTCCTTTAAAAAACAACAACAACAACAACAACCCCCAAAATATCAACTCTAATCCAGTGGAGTCTAGACCACCTAATCCTCTGACGTCCATTTTGGAGAGACTCCTTGGTTTGACACCAGTTAGTCAGAATCTTTGTATGTGTTGGATTTGAGTTTACCAGTATGGGATGTGGGTAGCGCTGTGGTCTAAACCACTGAGCCTAGGGCTTGCTGATCAGAAGGTCGGCAGTTCAAATCCCCACGACGGAGGTGAGCTCCCGTTGCTCGGTCCCAGCTCCTGCCACCCTAGCAGTTCGAAAGCATGTCAAAGTGCAAGTAGATAAATAGATACCGCTCCAGCGGGAAGGTAAACGGCATTTCTGTGTGTTGCTCTGGTTCGCCAGAAGCAGTTTAGTCATGCTTGCCACATGACTTGGAAGCTGTCTGCAGACAAATGCCGGCTCCCTCGGCCAGTAAAGTGACATGAGTGCCACAACCCCAGAGTCATCCGCGAGTGGACTTGGTCAGGGTCCCTTTAGCTTTACCTTTTTACCAGTATGTTTCTCATTCATAATGTACTTTATAATGTTTAACAAGTGGAAGGATAGCAATCTGAATTATTATGAAACCACAACCCGGGGGTGTGGGGAGGTTGTGACCATTAATGCAGTGATTCATTCAGAACATGTCCTACGTTGTGCTCCTTGGATGAAAGGTGAGATATAAATGTAATAAATATAAATATGTACATAAGTCTCCCAAAGCCACTTTCCCCTTTAAGCCCTGTTCTGTCCCCAATATGCAGGGGACGCCTTTGCCCAGCAGTGCTGTGGCCCATAGATTGCAGCAGAATACTGGGCAAGGTTTTCCCCAGTATCTTCTCTGTGTGATGGGCTCGTGGGGAAAAGCTGTCCCATGAGCCCTTGCTGCAGAGGGAAGGAGAAGTCTATATAAGGCTGCTTTCCCTCAAGCTCACAGCCATTCTGCTTTGAGAGCATCCTGCCCGCCCACCCTCAGCTTAGAGCCTTCACTGAGCAATTTGGAGGCGCTGGTTAACAGGGCCAGAAATAATATTTTTCTCTCTCAACCTGATTGGCACTTGGTTGGGTTTTCTTCTGCCATTCCCTCGGTGGCTTTCCTTTGTTAGGCGGAAGAACATTGTTTGTACAAGGGCAGAAAAGGCATTGGTTAGGATCAGCATAGTATAGGGCAGCCCCCATAAGGGACCTGTGGATTGACTATGGCAAACCCAAGTGTGGATTAGCTATCTGCCTGGTTGGAATCTGCCCCCTGGTTGCCCAGTGAGACCTTGCTTGCTTGGCTTGCACCATGGGAAGTTTCAACAGTAGACAACTCCTGTCATACAGGTTTGGAGTGATCCAAACCCAGCGCATCCATTCCATCAACATGGGGCTTGTGGAATGATGAACTGATCCTGGGACCCAATGCCATGCCAACCCTTGCCCCACCCGCTGCTGTCAATCAAGATTGGTCCTGATTTTATCTCATCACCCTTGTAGAAGCTGGTTATTTTGCTGCTCTCACGGGTCACATAATGCTCCTGCCTGGGCAAATGCAAGGCTGCGTGTTCAAGAGCAAAATGGTAAAATGGAAGCTTGAAAATTTCAGTCTGGATTCCAGAGTTGTTTGGGTTGTGTAATTGCAATTAATTAATTGATGTATTGAAAGATGTACACTACACCTTTCAGGGTAAGAACATGCTTGCAGATAAATGATACCAGCTCCCCACACCCTGATCATTATATTTTGAAAGATTGCGTCGGTATGGAATTATTTCTACTATTGCTTTTCTGAAGCAGAGGCAGGCCTGGAGTGTTCATATATTAGTATCTCACTGTGTAAAGATTGTATTTGGACTAGTGTCGGTTTTTTAAAAATGTGAATGTACAGTTGCAATTAAATATGACTCACACAGCAGCAAAATCTGCCAAGGACTAGCTTAATTGAATTCAAGATGAGTGGCAAGGTAAAATGAAGAATAAGTTTCTCAGAGCAGGAAAAATAACTTCTCTTTATCTCTCTCTCACACATAAACACAAAATAAAATTGTACTTTGATTGCAGCCCAGCTTGACTGTTCTACACTCCATCCCTCTAATTGCAAGATATTAAAAGAAAGCCAGAAAACATTTTGAAGAATTGGCATTGCATTTTCTTTTTGAAAATCATCTTTCTACATCAGCACATGTATCTCAGACTAAGGCAATCTTGTACTTAACCTGTAAGGATGGAATTCTTGCACCCCAATCTCAAAGAGCTGAGAGACGTCTGGGGTTCTGGCTAATCTAAAATCTCCCCCTATCTCTTACCAGTCTACTGTTACTTCTGCCAAAGCTCTGGCAACAGACCTGCAAGGGCATCAGAAATGTCTGTGCTCACAGCTAGGAGGCCTGAAAGAGCAGACCTCTTCCTTCATTGCAGTGCCCCCACCCTCCATGAGATGGGAGAGATCAATGCTATCCTTTGACCCCCTAGGATGTGATTCCAGGGACCATAGGACTGTGTACTTAATTGTGCAGGATTCCATTGCCACAATTTTAAAATGATTTGTCTTGGTTTTGTTAAGTTTTCCCTACTTCATAATCATAGTATACAGTATGTCACTGTAATGTCTTTTGCATTGTGTGTGTTTTACTTGGTATGCCAAGCAAAGAACTGTTGTCCTAGGGCACTCTGTAAACTGAAAAGAGAAGTATAGTGGTACCTCATATTAAGTACTTAATTCGTTCTGGAGGTCCGTTCTTAACCTGAAACTGTTCTTAACCTGAAGCACCACTTTAGCTAATGGAGCCTCCTGCTGCTGCCGCGCCGCCGGAGCACAATTTCTGTTCTCATCCTGAAGCAAAGTTCATAACCTGAAGCACTATTTCTGGGTTAGCAGAGTCTGTAACCTGAAGCGTATGTAACCCGAGGTAACACTGTAAATAAATACACGGGACTTCAGTTATCCTGCCTTCCTCCCAAAGTTTGTATGGGGAGCAAAACAGACACTTTCTGGAATGATAACATTTTGAAGACTTTCCTAAAGCAGACTTATTAATGCAGGGGTACATTAATAGAGTGTTGGGATTTGCAGTTTTAGATGTGACAATTCGGCTCATTTAGAGTACTGGATAACTGTCCTCATGCATGACATGTTCAGTCAAGTAGACGAAGAGCTTGTTAGAAAAGCAAAGCAAAGAAAAGAAAGCAATGTCATATTCACAAAGACACAAGTAAATACTTCTGTTCCTGTAAATACTTCTTAGGCCTCACAGGCATGGGACGCAATACAAAGTTCATCCATTTCTTAATAGCATACTTTTGATTTTTGAAATACCAATGCACTAATTTAAGGTTTGCCAAAACCTTAGTTTCAGATTGGAAATGAATGATTTTCCTCCCCTTTCCATGAGTTAATTGTGGTCTGCAATACATGAATCCTGGTTTCACCTGAAGACTTCCAAAAAGTTAAGTTCCCTTCAGAGTGGTATGTTTTCATGAATATATTCTGCAATATTTCATTGACACAACAATTGTGCATTGGTGAATTTATGTGGGACCACCCATGAATCATTCTTTTTTATTATTTTTTCTTCAGTTTGTCACTGCTGTTAGTGCATTATTGTTTTCTGGACAGACACTCATAACACTAACAATAAGAATTTTATTAAGGTAAAGGTAAAGGATCCCTGCATGGTTAAGTCCAGTCAAAGGCGACTAATGGGGTTGTGATGCTCATCTCGCTTTCAGGCCAAGGGAGCCGGCGTTTGTCCACAGACAGCTTTCAGGGTCATGTGGCCAGCATGACTAAACCGCTTCTGGTGCAATGTGATGGGAACCAGAGCACACAAAAACTCCATTTATCTTCCTGCCACAGCTGTACCTATTTATGTACATGCACTGGTATGCTTTTGAACTGCTAGGTTAGCAGGAGCTGGGGCAGAGCAACAGGAGCTCACTCCATTGTGGGTATTTGAACCGCTGACCTTCCGACTGGCAAGCCCAAGATGCTCAGTGGTTTAGACCACAGCGCCACCCTATGTCACGCATCTGGCTGGGTTGCCCCAGCCATTCTTCCAATATAGTGCAACAAAAAATGGCACACACAAAGCAGCAATGTCCTGGATCATTTGTGTTATGAAAATTTACAGGATTTCGGCAGGAATTTATGGAACATCCCCTGACTGGAAATGAAGCAGTAAATGTGCAGGCACAAATAGTATTGAGAGCAGGGTTGCATATAACCACCCTGTACCATGACAAGTACAAATCATCAATGCACAATAAAAAGGACATCTTGAGGGGTCCTTAGTTCTGGAACTGGAGAATTTGCAGTTTAGTTCACCTTTTCATTTCTTTAGTTCACTTGCAACTTTCCTCGGCCTACCATTTTTGATGCACATTTGTATTGAAATAAAATGCTGCCAATAAACCTGTTTAGGAGGATGTGCCAGGGATTAACAGTAGGAGGGGGAAGAGAAAAAATTGACACCCCTTCCACCAGCAGGTGGACAACTTTCCATACTACCTTATGGTCTAATGTGTTGGCATTATATGTGCACTTTCAGGTCTTTGTACAAAGCAACAGCCTCTTTTTTTGAATTAAAGGACCTTTCCAGTACAATTAAGAGCTTATTTTATTGCTAAGAACTCTCTCAGTCTTACCTACAGTGATCCATAGTGATCAGACTGACATTTCTTATATGCATATAAAATAAAGCACAGAAATGCAATGATTTAATTTTGTTCAGCAAAAGCTTCACAATTCTCATATAATGGAACGGTTTGTTGTAGCTGAACGTCATAATGGTCAATTGAGTCTGTCATAAACATTAGCAGTTTATTTACCTCTGGCAAATCATTCCTGCAAGTGATCACGGGTATAAGTAACTACTTTTATTAATTTATTCTCTGATGATTTTTGTTGTACAAAAACAGGAGAGGCTGTTAAGATTTAGGAGAAAACAGTTGGGATGGTGAGAATCTATCACGCGCTGCAGAAATAGAAGCATGTATTATTACTAATTTTTTTTAAGTGACATGTTGAGAATCATGAATTCTGATGAGTATAAATAAGTCTGTTCACATTTTCTTTAAAGGAAATCCAACAGATTTACAATGTATCATAAAAAGCTAGGGAAATGTGAAAGCTAGAAAAATAATAATAGCATATTCAAAGATTGCACTTTTCCATTCCCTCTCTTAATTGCTGAACCAAGTTGTGAAATTTTGTACAGAATTTTGAGAATTGCTTTTACTTATTTTTTGTTCTTATGGGGGGGGGGAAGCATATTCAGGCTTCAGTCTTTCAATTATACAGAAGAAATCACATTTAAGCCAATGAGAAATAAACAGCCCTGATTGCAGGTTTTGTGTATACAGTTACACAGATTTCTGATTTCATAGATGAATGAGGAAAGATGAATTTTAAGTTTCAATGTGAGGCACATTTTTATTTTTTTTTGTAAAGTGAATTCAGTTAAGACAATGGGACAGGTTTCTGACCCAGAAGTTAGGTAAAGGTAAAGGGGCCCTTGATCATTAGGTCCAGTCGTTGCTCGCTCATCTCGCTCTATACGCCGAAGGAGCCAGCAATTGTCTGCAGACAGCTTCTGGGTCTTGTGGCCAGCATGACTAAGCCGCTTCTGGCGAACCAGAGCAGCGCATGGAAACACCGTTTACCTTCCCGCTGGAGCGGTACCTATTTATCTACTTGCATTTTGACATGCTTTTGAACTGCTAGGTTGGCAGGAGCTAGGACTGAACAACGGGAGTTCACCCCTTCGCAGGGATTTGAACCACCAACCTTCTGATCGGCAAGCCCTAGGCTCAGTGTTTAGACCCCAGTGCCACCCACATCCAGAAGTTAGTTATGCCTAAATCCCATTAGAATCGGTTATGCCTAACCCATTGATCTGAACTGGAGTTACGCATGATTCACTTTATCTGAACTGACATCTTTTCCTCAGGTTAATAGGTGGTACTTGAGACCTGACAATAACAGCTACATGCTAAGCTCCTGTCAGAAGCTGCTGGGATTTGAGGATGACTGCCCTGTGAAGTAAGCCACTGAACTTCAGGTGAAAGTGTTTCAGGGTAGTACTCCCTCTGGCCCTGGACATCTGCTCACCAAGCTGGTCGTGATGATCCTTCAGGGACAGGAAGCAGTATAATAAGGCTTCCTGTCCCAATCGAGTCTTGCTTAAGCAGCATGGTACTTCCAAACTTCAGCATGTCGTTGAATCCTTTTTTAGTCTTCTGACCTGATCTTTGTTCCTTTCTCTTTATTTCTCCCCTGGTTCTGACTTCTTTTTGCCAGTCCTGGTTACTTGTTTGCCCCATGGATTCTGACTCCCAGCAGACCTCAGACTTTTGCCCCTGTCCCAGTCATGACAACTCCATCCCTCCTCCAGTTTCATACTTCCTAGTGCAGTTCATTGCATGAGGTGATGTTATAAAATTTTGTGTTTCATTTGCCTGTTCCACCTTCCTTGGTTGCTGCTGGATGAGGGAGGGGTGGAGCAGGAAGAGTGAAGGAGGATGCAAAACATTGGAATGCTAGGCATAAGTAGATTATATCAGATGCTATGGAAGGGAACGAGGAACTAGATGTGTAGTTACCATATTCGGTGGAAGTAATGCATTAGGCATTATATCAGGTTTGCTCCTTTGATTTCTTGTATATGCAGCTTCCATTGCAATCATTGATGCATTACGTAATGAGATGCGCCGTGACTCACACCTCATTTTGATGTCTGCTGATACTCCTTTCTATTAGTTCATACAGCCATTCCATGCAGAAATAAATGCCACAAAGTATTTGAGTCAAGTTGTTGTTGATCCTCAGTCTGGCGGACTGTCTTGCCAGAGTGGTGCATGCTCTGGTTATCTCTCGCTTGGACTACTGCAATGTGCTCTATGTGGGGCTACCTTTGAAACTATAACTAATCCAGAATGTGGCAGATAGACTGGTGACTGGGCCGCCGAGACCACATAATACTGGCCTTAAAAGACCTACATTGGCTCCAAGTACATTTCCAAGCACAATTCAAAGTGTTGGTGCTGACCTTTAAAGCCCTAAATGGCCTCGGTCCAGTATACTTGAAGGAGAGTCTCCACCCCCATCATTCTACCCAGACACTAAGGTCCAGCGCCAAGGGCCTTCTGGCGGTTCCCTCACTGCAAGAAGCAAAACTACAGGGAACCAGGCAGAGGGCCTTCTCAGTAGTGGCACCCGCCTTGTGAAATGCCCTCCCACCAGATGTCAAAGAGAACAACAACTACCAGACTTTTAGAAGACATCTGAAGGCAGCCCTGTTTAGGGAAGCTTTTAATATTTCATGAATTAGTGTATTTTAATGTTTTGTTGGAAGCTGACCAGAGTGGCTGGGGAAACCCAGCCAGATGGGTGGGGTATAAATTATTATTATTATTATTATTATTATTATTATTATTATTATTATTATTATTTAGAACAAGGTGAAATACACTATTATTTATATAGCACCATCAATATATATCATTCATGTCACTCTAAATGATATGTGTAGGTATGGCCAGACAAACACATTCACACATAAACCTGGTCTCTATTTTATAACAGTCCATATGTCCTGTGTTTTAATGGAGTAAGATTTTTTAAAAAATATTATTTACAGCCACCTTAATCCAGCTGTGTTGACTTTAGCTGCACACCAAATTTCACATTTCTATGTATTGAGAAAATATGTTTTTCCTTAATACTTAATCTAATATCCAAGATAAAACATATTTAGATGTGATGCCTGTTGATCCATTTTAAATCACTCAGCAATATGTCCATTGATTCTAATGATTCACTGTCCTGACTTTATGAACATTTTCTTTCTAATATTTCCTTTGCTACATTTGATCATACCCCCCATCCAGAATTTGACCATTTGAGGAGTAGAAAAGTGCTATGTGACATATCAGGCTATGACGATGTAGCTTAACACCCTCTGCTTTTGAAAGACACATTATTCTCTTCAGCCCTTCTTATATCAACTCATTTTATGGTTAGAATTTGGAAATGAGGTGGGAGGGCAGGAGTGAAATATGAGCAATTTCTATAGCAAGAAGTGAAGACGAGAGAGAAAATGTCAGTTTGTATGACTCACAACTGATGGCTGTCAGTTGTTAATTCTATATTTGAAAGTGCTGAGATGAAGGCATAGTGGGGTACAAATAACCATCTTTCACTGCATATTCCTTCTTTGTTTTTCCTTGTAAGTTATTCTTCAGGCTTTATAAGGAAGAAAGTAAATCTTTCTGAATCCATATCCGTATGGTAGAACAAAAAGCAAACAGGCACAAAATGTAGAATCACAAAATGTTTAAGGGTATGTGTACCCCTGTGTCCCCCCAGAAAAAATCACTGAGCATTTGTTTGCAGTTGTATGGATCATTCAATGTGTCTGTTTATGTGCTGTAACTTTTTGAAATCTGGAATGTCTATACCAGGCATAGGCAAACTCGGCCCTCCAGATGTTTTGGGACTACAACTCCCACCATCCCTAGCTAACAGGACCAGTGGTCAGGGATGATGGGAGTTGTAGTCCCAAAACATCTGGAGGGCCGAATTTGCCCATGCCTGGTCTATAGGTATAATCTGTATATATTTTTCTTCCTATTGGAACCCAGTTTATACCCTTAAATGACATTAAATGACTTGCTATTTTGTTTTCTTCTCTGATAATTTGTAACATTCAACTTACTGTTGAGAGTTGACAGAACACACTGTGTAGGTGAGCTGTTTGTTTTGGCTTTAATATCTCTTTCAAGGATAATTTAATATAGTTGCTGTGTATCTGGGATGTGACTAGTCTCCCCCGCCTCAGCTCTCTCTTACAAATCTATTCATCTCTCTCCCAGTTCAAGACGGCTTTCAACATAGTTTAAAACTAACAAACTATTAAACATTATTAAGTCAGAACTAATTAAAATAAATTAATCAACTAAAACAGCAGCCAGACTGTGGCCATAAGACTATCAAAACCTCTGTAGAGCAATTAGTAGCTAAACAGCTTCATAGGAAGCAGATTAACAGAGAGCGTTAAGCGAATGTCAATCTTTTGTTCCAATCTGCATCATTTTTCACTTAGGCTGTATCTCATCTACACTTGTGTTGCCCATTTCCACAGTTTGGAGAGATCCTTTTGAAGCTCTTCACAGCCTGCTTGGTATTTTACTGTCAAATAATCATTTCATGAGTGCCATGCTCCAACTTCTTCACCTCGTTGTTCTTTAATCTGCCCCAGTAGCAACACAGATCCTTGAGGAACACTATTGTTTATCTGACTCTGCTATATACTTTTTATTCCTACCTGGTTCTAGTGTTTGGAATACTGGTGGTGACCCAGTTTCTGTGAGTCATGACAACCTTTCCTAAGTTTTACCTGAGTTCTCATTTTCTTGCACATGACTGTCAGCTAGACACTATCCAGTATCTTCTTGACCATGTGAACTGCTTCCCATCAGAAATTGATATTTGATGGGTTCCTGCAAGGCCTAGGCCCACAATAATGTGAATAACTAACAAATGTATAGACTAGAAAATTGTGTCACCATTTCCAATTACAGTGGTACCTCGGGTTAAGAACTTAATTCATTCTGGAGGTCCGTTCTTAACCTGAAACTGTTCTTAACCTGAAGCACCACTTTAGCTAATGGGGCCTCCCACTGCCGCTGCACTGCTGGAGCATGATTTCTGTTCTCATCCTGAAGCAAAGTTCTTAACCCGAGGTACTATTTCTGGAGTCTGTAACCTGAAGCGTCTGTAACCTGAAGCGTCTGTAACCCAAGGTACCACTGTACACTTTTCATTCATGTAAAAAAGAAATTATAACGTAAAGCAATGTGCATTTTCAGGAAGCAAAGCTAATATGGTAGTCATGTTGTCTCATGCTTTTGTATAGTTAAGGATGTATGTCCTGAAAGATGGAGTTTTTTTCACAGAAGAACATTGGTTTGCTGTTATGTTATCAATCTAGCAAGTTCTGCTTTGAAGCTTCATCTTTTCACAAAGATTCAAAATTTGACTTTTCCCTCTGCCATTTTCTTAAAAATAAATCTTAGGAGAATATATATGCGTTATGGTGACAGTTATATTCTATCTGCTTGTGTTTCTCTTTGATTTCAGGATTGTAAGGTATTCTGTGTTTTACTCCAAGGTGTTGTATAATGTTCTGAGAGTAATCAAAAGATGAGGAACCATTGGCCAAGATTAGAAAACACATTGGGGTTTTTTTGTTTTTTTGTATTCAAAAGTATTAATGTAGCTTATTGATATTTCAGGTTGCCTTTAGGGAATATTTGCTTTTTTTTATTTTCTCCCAATCAATGTTGACTTCTTTGGTTGGATAGCATAAAGTAGTAATAGGTTTTCTCCCTTCTTTGGGGAGGAGAAACTATGCAAACTACGGTGTTTTCAACATTTTGGCAATCTTTAAATATAATAATCCAGTTTCAGAGTTAAAGTCAGTGGAGTTCCATTGGCACTCCATGAGGAGGCAACAAAGGTGCCTCTTTGCTTCCAGGCTGAATGTAAGGCGTTAATGCTGACATACAATGTCTAAACAACTCAGGGTCCAGGTATCTAAAAAAACACTTCTTCCTGTATCAGCCTGCCTGAGTCTTTAGATCTAGAGGAAGTCTTCCCATTGTCTCACCTCTGGGAAAAATTGAGGTTATTCTAGCCACCACTGTCAGTGAATTTGATGGAGGCTTTGTGACTGTTTTTGATTCATATTAGGGTTGTATTTATGTACACGTTACTGAGAATTGTTGTTTTAATCATGTCATAAGCCATCGTATGGGCATCATGCCATCCAGTATAGACAAACTCCCTTCTCAGGCCGCTACAATAAGAAAGGAGAGTATTATGGAGCTGTTGCGTGTTGAGTCCCACAGTGCCACCCTCACCAATAAATCACACTTCACACATCAATTTTGTTTAAGGTTTTTTGGCATGATTTTGGCCACAACTTTATTAAAATACAAATACGTGAGTGGTTGCTTAGGCATTGGTTACGACTATCTGTCCTTGCCCATGGACAGAGCTGGCCTTCCGGATTCCAGCGGAAGCCAGCGTGGGAAACAAGTATTGGGTGAGAAAATGAAGCCGGGTAACAGTCTCACACCTCTCACCCTCATGTTCCTGTGGGGCTTGCACGGCCCAGGTCCGACTCCGGGGACAAGGACGAAAGAATGGCAAGCCCCTGGATTCCTTTAACGGAATTCCCTTTCCGCACCACCATTGGAGGGGTAGGCACTTACCCCTCTACCAACCAATTTTAACCAATGCCTAACCGCCAACCTTACAAGTTGTGACTTATTTGCTACGCAGTAGGCGAAACCCAAATGGCACCAGCCAATCAGCCAAATGGTAAATTCCTACCAGGCCCCCGCACCAAGGCGGACGACCCCATGACAGGCATAGCAAGGTCAAACGAACCAGAAAACCCAACCTATTAAAGGGAGGGTGGGCGGGTGATCCGATGCAGAGCCAAGAGGACGCCCTCGAGGAGGCGTCCTGTGTATATATATCCTCTGGCCCCTCCTCCCCTATTGCAACATGCAAAGTTCCCTGGCAACACTATTAACCCTTTAAGGGTATGCCTTTACCAACCCCACTCTGCAGTGTGGCCTGCATGTCCCAACCGCAACATGTGTTCTCATGTTCAGGGAGAACACGCTTTGCGTGTTGAGTCCCACAGTGCCACCCTCACCAATAAATCACACTTCACACATCAATTTTGTTTAAGGTTTTTTGGCATGATTTTGGCCACAACTTTATTAAAATACAAATACGTGAGTGGTTGCTTAGGCATTGGTTACGACTATCTGTCCTTGCCCATGGACAGAGCTGGCCTTCCGGATTCCAGCGGAAGCCAGCGTGGGAAACAAGTATTGGGTGAGAAAATGAAGCCGGGTAACAGTCTCACACCTCTCACCCTCATGTTCCTGTGGGGCTTGCACGGCCCAGGTCCGACTCCGGGGACAAGGACGAAAGAATGGCAAGCCCCTGGATTCCTTTAACGGAATTCCCTTTCCGCACCACCATTGGAGGGGTAGGCACTTACCCCTCTACCAACCAATTTTAACCAATGCCTAACCGCCAATGGAGCCCTAAGCTCACCGCCAAACCACTCACAGACCCAGCCAAGACCTCAGCTTGGCTACCACAGCCCCCAGCCATGCCTTATTCCCTAAGGCAGAGAGGTGCACCCCATCATCCCTGAAAAAAGATTCATCCCTCGCCAGAATCTCGGGATGAGATATCACCTCACCACCCATCTCAAAAACCTTTTTAGAGACAGCAGCATTGATACGCTTCCTGGCCCTTTCAATTGCCGTTGGGCAACGACTGCCTCTCCAACCACGTCTTTGCAAAAATTTGGACCAGAAAATTTTCGCTGCCGGCACCAGAGCTCGCAGCACCTCCAGGTCACCCAGGATTGCAGTCCGTAATGAAACACAGCCCATGGAAACCAGGTCGTTCTCACCCAGCTGCACCACAATGGCCGCGGGCGGCCCTTCCTTGCCCAACTGCCTCCTAATCAACGGCAGGAATTCAGTCCAAGACATTCCCCTTCTGGACAGCCATGACACGTGTACGTGATGAGGAAGGCCGAGACCTGATCCCAGTCCGAACTGCCTGGCTTCGATGCCGGCCCAATGCACGATGCTGTGCCCCACCATCCAGATACGAACTGCTGCTACACCTGGGATAAACAAGTAAATATAAGAACCAAATGTTAACGAACATAACCTCTAAAAGCATCAGATTTCCAGTGACCCAAATTCTTTATCCTGCTGGCGGACAGACCCCAATGTGCCGCCGTCGTGGCGGCCCCGATCCGGAAAGAATGGGGGGCAAAACCACTAGCAGAATCGCCACTGGCCACGATGGCCTTCCGCATCACCATAGCAAACTGTCGCCTAGACAGGGGCAACCCATCCTCATGCCTCAACAGCGGACCGTCCCCAGGAGCCCGGATGGCTAGGTACTTTTTAACATCTTTAACTGGACAAGGTCCCGCCCCACCTGTGGCAGTGAGACGAAGAAGGGCTCCCCTTCCCCTCTGGTCCGTTTTTGAATTTCTAATAAGGAGCCTTAACTCAGCCGGGGACAACTGAACGTCCCGAAGCAAAAGACCCCTAGAATGACCATGCTTGTGCTCCTCCCATACGAGTTCACCAACCCTCAAAGCCCCGAAGAAAGCGATAGAAAAGGCTGCAGAAAAAAGGCGAGCTTCATACCTGGACCAGCAAACCTTTCGCAATTCTTTGCGCATCCTACATAGCAAATCAAATGATATAGGGTGCCGTATAGCTGGTTGGGAAGGACAGAGCCTACTCCAACCCTCCAAGGCCTTACGCACCACGAACTTCGCGCAAGGATCTTTATCAAAATAAGATTTACAGAAAAAGGCAATAGCGGCAGCCTGGATCCTTATCGTCTTAGGCGCGCGTCCTAACTGAAACAGGTGCGCCAAATATTTTAGCACCTGAGAAGTGGATGGCGAAACCCATCTTTTTTTTCCGGCTGACTGGTGCGTAAAAGACCAAAAATCATTCCAAGCTTTTTTGTATGACCTGAGGGTAGAAGAAGATATAGAAGCCGCTACTCCCTGAAAAACTAATTCCTGCCAAGGCTCCAGAGATGATCCGGGAAATATTCCGGACGATTCCGAGCCTCTGGAACCAGAAGTCTGAACCGCTCCATCTGAAAACGGGACAGAGCATCGGCAATTTCGTTAGACACCCCAGGAACAAAACGGGCAGAAAACACTATGTTATTGCGTAAACAATGTAAAACAAAAACCCGCAACAGGGCTGACACCCTAGGAGAACGGGATGATAGCTTAGCCAGCACATCCACTACCGCCTGGTTATCAGTCCAGAAGCAGACCCGTCGGTCCCTGAATTCATCGACCCACAAGTGCACTGCCACTGCAATGGGAAAAAACTCGAGAAAAGTTAAATCCCGCGTAATGGCTTCCCCCTGCCACTCAGGAGGCCAACGCATGGCGCACCATCTACCCATCCAGTACAGACCAAAGCCTTGGGAACCTGCCGCGTCTGAGTGCACCTGAAAATCGTTATGCAAGTTCAACGTGTCTTGCCATAACGACACCCCATTGAATTCCTCCAAGAATTCAAGCCAAATATTGAGATCAGCCCTCACCTCACTGGAGAGGCGAACCCGATGATGCGGGGCCTTCAAACCCACGGTTAGGCGAGCCAAACGGGAGCAAAAGGGGCGGCCTGGGGCCACCACCCTACAAGCAAAATTAAGGTGACCTAATAACGATTGGAGTTGCAGCAGGGACACCTTTTTTAACGGGAGCAACTCTCTTATAACCCCTTTCAAAGCCACCAGCTTATCCCTTGGTAAGCTGGAAGTTTGGGACACCGTATCCAAAAGGATACCCAGGTAAGTAAGTCGGGTCGAAGGACCCTCCGTTTTTTCCGCCGCCAACGGCACCCCCAATTCCTCTGTGAGGTCGGCAAATGCACGCAACAACACCGAGCAATTGCCAGTGGAACAATCAGAAGCCAGCAAAAAATCATCCAAATAATGAGTCACTCCGCCCAGCCCAGTTTTTTCTTTAAGGGCCCATTCCAAAAAGGTGCTAAAAGATTCAAAAGCAGCACACGCTATTGAACAACCCATAGGCATGGCTTTGTCAAAATAGTATTTTCCCTGAAACTGGAAACCTAGTAGCCAAAAATCCTCAGGATGAATAGGCAGCAAACGGAAGGCAGACTCAATATCACATTTTGCCAGTAAAGCAGCCCGACCAAACTTCCGAATCATCTTGATCGCGTGATCAAGGGAGGCATACTTCACTGAGCAAAGCTCCGGGGGAATCACATCATTAACCGATGTACCCCTAGGATGTGATAAATTATGAATCAAACGAAACTCGCCAGGGGCTTTCTTAGGCACAATACCCAACGGGGATACGTGCAAATTAAGAAATGGAGGGGCAGAATAAGGGCCAGCCATCCTACGCATAGCCACTTCCTTTGTAATCTTCCTATGGGCGATTTCAGGCAACTCACGAACCGATTTTTGATTAGACGGATTCCGTGCCACTGGCGGCCTAGTCACCGGGATCCGAAAACCAACAGAAAAACCTTCACACAGATAACTGGCCGCTACCCTGTCCGGGTAATGCCGGAGCCACCGTAAAAGGGCTGGCAAACAAACAGGAGTAAAGGCCAAGGAAGTCAGCACACTATTTTGCGGTACTTGAGGTTGAGGGGGTGGGGGCAGCAGACTTGGGGGGTTGCTGAGAACCCCCTCTTCCTCCACAAAAGGGCCGCCTACCACCGAAACAGGACGAAGCAGGGTGCGCTCCGTTGCATTTTTCGCAAGTATGCGCAAATCTACAAGTCAAACGCTGACAGGAGGCCCTATTAAAATCCCAACATGGCAGGCGACGGCCTGGTCTAGAAGCGAAGTTTCTTAGCTTCTGCTGCTCCGGTACCTTTTTGTCAATAAGCGGGGCCACGTAAGTAGTCCACACGTCAAGATCCTTCCGATCCCAGCGAGCAGAAGGAATCTTCGCAGCACGGCGCCTAAAATTCTCGTCATATTTGATCGCAGCTTTTTCACCGGCTTTGGTGAATGCAGATCGCACAATAGACAGATAAACTAACAAGTGAAGGGACCTCCGCGGATAAGCTGCCATAATTACGCCAGCAAAGACCTGGAAACAGTCGAGCCAACGTTCGAAAGTCCTGTCAACCGCAGAGGCCCCTGAACGCCTTTTGGAAGAAGAACTTCCCCTTTCTGAATCCTCAGAAGGCGGGGCTAGTTTGAACATATCAATGTAGCGTCCATTTAAAATTCTGGACCGCAATTTTGAAGACAAGTGAGAGCCAGGAATAATATCTCTGGCGGAGTTAGTTGAAATTTTTACATCAGGAACCAACACGCCATCCTTACATTCCTGGACAGCCCCATACCTCGCCCGATGAGTGTTGGACCTGCGTTCCCAAGCCCACCGTGGGAGCCCAGAGTCCGATTCCCCAAAGCCCCAATAAAGTTCCATGCTACTACCCTCATCATCCGAGCTAGAGGAAGACGTACCCGAAAGAGAGGAAGAAGAATCATCCTTCTTACGCTTCGCACGCTTCCGGGACGACTTCCTGCGATGACACTTCCCACCCGACGACTTCCTGGCGGGGACAGGGAGGCTGTCTTCCATAGAGGACTCGGAGTCGGGATTCCTCTGAGATGGAACTGAAACAGACTGGATAGAAGCAACCCGTGAGGTGCTAGGACCCGATATCACGTCAGCAGGAGGTCGAGCAGGCGTACGCCGGCGAGTGGAAACCGCCACTGGGGCACTTCTTTCGGAGGCCCGTCTAGAGATACGGCCCGACCTCCGAGGCTGGTTCCGGATTACAGATAAAACAGGTGACTGGGATAACTGAGGGTCCATAATTAAGCCCCCAGATGAGGAACCCTCTTGCCCATCCTCACTAGATGACGGGGAAGCTGGGGAAGATACCAATGCTGAGGAGGGTGGCCTTCCAGATGTGGATGGTTGTGAGGAACAACGCTGTAAGACTCCGTCCATCTCTGCTGCAAAGCGCGAAAGGGCCGCAGGGTCTCCCGCCATGCTTGCTACTAAAGATTGCACTCTCCCCACTGTTTGGCTGGGAGAGGGCGAGCGAAGAGCCTGGGATGGGCCTCTAATAGGCCGCTTTGAGGCAGTGGCCGGACAGGAGCGAACAGCAGCTTTCTTCGGAGCCATACCTGCTAACAGGAAAGAAAAATCAAAACAGTTAATTTTCCAGGCAGCACCACCGTTGCCAGACAGCCACCAAAATATCCGTGCGGGTCAACCGATGCTGGGCCACCCACTGAACTACAGTCCAGCAACTCCTTTAAAGGACCAAGACAAATGATCAACCTATGCAGCAGGTCTAAGCAAAATTGACTCCAGGCTGAGCAACAATATACCAAGGCACGTATATAAATACTATCTATCTATCTATCTATCTATCAATCTAACTATCTATCAATCAACTCTGTCTATCACTAATGGAGCAACCGTCGCGTATAATAAGTAGCTTCAAGCACTCTGCTGCGCTTGAGCCAAACTAAGAGGCCTCCCAGCCGGCACTGAGGAAACCTGAATACCACCAAGCAACTATAAATGGCTATCGCTGACCCACCAGAAAACAAATAAGGATGGTGCAATGCACAAAACGGCCAGCAGGGGGCCTCAAGCCAAACCAATCTGAGGTGCGTTACCGCTCAAGGCCACAAGGGGGGGGCTCCCGACACTCAGCACAAAAGCAGGGAACGTCCACTGAGAGGCCGGCTGGCAGCAACGAACAGCAGGCCCACTTCCCCACCAACAGTGAACACACAGAGAATTAACTAGTATTCAAGAGAAAGGCCCAAGCTGACTGGCAAAAACCACCCGATTTTGAGCTGGGTCTACACGCACTAGCGCGACGCCTGGCAGGCCCCCCCGAAGCCAAAGCAGGGCCTTTTAAGGCCCCGATACAGGGAGGCGCCTACGCCCGCCGCCGCGCCACGCACGGACCAGGCCCCAGGCCCTGCAGGCCCGCGCGTGCTGGCGCGGAACCAGGCAGGCCGGTAAAAACACTCAGCTGGGCCTAAGAGGCCTGCAAGCACAGGCGCCCCACGCGCCGCCGCTGCGCGGTTGCGCAGATCAGGCCCCAGGCCCCACAGCCCAAAGCACGCTGGCACGTAGCCGGCAGGCCGCTCGCTGCGCAACCGGGCCTGCAGGCGCCGAACGAACAAGCTTCGCCCCCCGCCGCAGCCGCGCAATCTCACGGACCAGGCCCCAGGCCGAGGAGGAGCACGCGGCAGCGGCCGGCGTAACAGATAAGGCCCAAACGGCTCGATACGGCCAACGAATTAAGGTACGGCCGCTGGCGCGGCGGCAAGGAGGGCGGGGGGGGCAGGCGGCTCACTGCAATTACTGAACCGCAAGGGGGGGGTAGGCTGCGGACCCAGGCAGGAGGCCTTAATTCTCCCCTTGAACCGCTCTCGCAGCCCCCGAAATGAACACAATAGGATGGGGGGGGTGCCGGAAAGGCCGGGGAGGAGGCCTCCCCCTGGCCGGGGGTGGGTGAATCGACGCCCCCCCCAAGCCCCTATCAAACAAATACCAAATAAACGGGAGAAAGAATGGAAGGATGGGATAAAAGAAAAGAAAAGGCAAAAGGGGGAAAGCGAGGGGGGGGAAAGGAATTAATAGGAGAAAAGTGGGAGTACAAAGGGCTTAGGCACACAGCACGAAGTAAGAGTCACGAGGAATTATAGGTTTTTGTATACAACCAGCTCCAGCGACTGCTCCTGATCCGATGCAGAGCCAAGAGGACGCCCTCGAGGAGGCGTCCTGTATATATATATCCTCTGGCCCCTCCTCCCCTATTGCAACATGCAAAGTTCCCTGGCAACACTATTAACCCTTTAAGGGTACGCCTTTACCAACCCCACTCTGCAGTGTGGCCTGCATGTCCCAACCGCAACACGTGTTCTCATGTTCAGGGAGAACACGCTTTCTCAGTTTTGTAGTTCTAATCTCTTTTGGTTTCTTTTTTGGTTTCTAATAATGCATGGATTAATTTTAAGGCAGCCCAACCTTTTCATTATTCCTGATCTTACCACTAGATTCTCTAGGACTCTTGCAAAAATAAATAAATAAAAATGAATTCTTTCTAATTTTAACATTGTAAAACTGAACTAACACATTTCACTATCAGCACGATATAACACAGTCCAGCTATCTTAAACGGGTGCTGTGTCATTTCCTTAGAGCCAAAAGCATCTTGTTATTTCTGACATTTCATTTGGATTGCATTTGGAATTTTTCTTTAATAAAAAGAGATTCACTTTCAGTATTACCTACCAATATATGAGACCTTTAAGATATCTGCATCAACTGAAAAGAAATTACAGCACTTCTTTCTGAAGTCTACTTTTAACATACGCTATATCTATCTTTGTTTTTGGCATGACCTTAAATGTCATTCAAGAAAATCTCTTGTGTCTAATAACAATGCATATTTATGGGTTCACTTTAATCCAGAAGGATCCAAAAGCTTTTGCATACAAAATAGGGATGGTGTAAAAATTCTCAAGTTTCAAGTCCTGATGCAAATTCAGTTGTTTCACAGGAATTTGCATTAGGATGGGAAATTAGACTTGCCTCTACTGCATCCAATTTCAGAACTTTGCAAGAGATAAAAGGAAATAAGGGAACTTGGACTGAACCATTGCCGAGAGCATATATATTACTTGACAGAGGATAGGTAGACAAATACTTAGAGAGCTTCAATGAATCCTGATCACTATTGGGGCAAAAAATCTGAAGAATGGACATTTCTACAACTCTTTATGACTACAGAAAGAACCAAAATATAACTCCAATGGTCAAGGCATACCCAGTGCAACACAGAAAGGTGACATTTGGCACCCAGGTAATATGTATCTCGATACACAATAACTATCTTCAGGAGTTAAATAGTTCTAAGTTTATGGAAGGTGTGGGGCATTGAGCACTCAGTTCTAAAGGGGCTTATAAGCTTGTCTCTTTGCCTTGCAATGAACACATGAAAGTTGGGGTGGATGGGATGAGGCCAGCACACATGCCCTGAAACATCTTATCCTTGGGATACTAAAAGATCGCTAATTGTAAATAATAATAAAAAATGAGTCCATTTTGCACAGCTTTTCCCCTATAGCAGGCTTCCTCAATCTTGGCCCTCCAGATGTTTGGAGACTACAGTTCCCATCATGCCTGACCACTGGTTCTGCTAGCTAGGGATCATGGGAGCTGTAGGCCAAAAACATCTGGAGGGTTGAAGATGCCTGCCCTATAGCAACAGTTGAAAAACATGGAATTTCTATTTGTTCTTGCCTCACGAGTTAGCTATCAAGTCTAGAGAGGAAAGAGTCTACAGTGGTACCTCGGGTTACATACTTACCGGTAATTCGTTCTGGAGGTCCGTACTTAACCTGAAACTGTTCTTAACCTGAAGCACCACTTTAGCTAATGGGGCCTCCTGCTGCTGCTGCGCCGCCAGAGCATGATTTCTGTTCTCATCCTGAAGCAAAGTTCTTAACCTGAAGCTCTATTTCTGGGTTAGCGGAGTCTGTAACCTGAAGCGTATGTAACCCAAGGTACCACTGTATCTAGATTCCGGTGATAACTGTTCAGCTTATGTGCAATGTAGGCAGCAAGTGGCAATAGTGATCCTTGTGGTGATTTATGGGAGCCATAGGCCAGGTTTTTTTTCTCCTCCAGGTTAGACAAAACTAGCAGCAGTGGAAAAGAAGTGGTATTAACACAATTCTTAATGATCAAGTTATAGAGTGTTGTTGTTTTTCAGTTGTACTGTATCTCATATTAAGATAGTTGGACCTATTATTAAAATATCCTTCATTTTGTGTTTACTAAAATACCAACTTTCCCTTATTAAAATACCATTCAGATTGCACTTGAACAAGTCAATTCTTAAAATAACCAATACAGTAACATAGAAAAATGATGGGTTAGGGATAGATAAATACATACTGAATGGTGAAATCAATACTTTGTCATTATACATTGCCAGAAAGGTCAGCATTCATGCTAATCAGGGAAGGTGCCGAGCCTCCAGAAGGCAGTCATGGAGTGGCGCCTTGTGCAGAGATATCAAAGGGACTTGATGTCCAGTTTTGCAGCATCCCTAAATGTAACTCACATCATAGCTGGAATGCAAAAGCAGAAGATATAATGTACCAGCTGTGCTACACCACATAACTTAACTAGCATAAATTGACAGGGAAATTTACACTTCACAAGATGTGGTTTTTGAAAGTATGATATTATCGAAGCTGGAATGTGGCTAGGGCAGCAGTACACTGCCTGCACCTGCAGAATTTCAGAAACACTCTCACACCTGGCTAATAATTTCTGAGATATCTTCACTGCTGTCAGTAAGCATTGTGTTAACAGATGTTATTTCCTCCTATTAGAATCAAGAATTCATGTTGCTCCTTCCTCTTCTGTATTCAAAGTTCCTGTGTGTGGCATCCCCCACCCACACTTTAGATAAAAGAATGGTAAGCGTCTTCCTCATAAAACATCCTTGGTATATGGATTAGTGCAAATGTCATCCTTGCCCTCCCCCCGCAAACTGTGTTACATTCCCCAAACAGAGCTTCAGCCCAAAGCTTTGCAACAGTAAATTCAGTACCAAGGACAGCAAAGAACATCTGCCACAATCCTGAGCTTTTCCGCAGTAGTAGCCCTGTTTTCAGTGAGTTCTCACGTTTATGCTTTTAAGCCCTTCATAAAGTTTAAGAAGAATGAATAAATCAGGGTCCTGTCATTACAGCATTACATACTCTGATAGCAATCCCCCCCCCAAGCTTCAGACTGTTGCCCTATAGCTCAGCCTTTCCAAATCTGGTTCCTTGAAGATGTTTTGCATCCCTGACTCCTTGACCACTCTGTCTGACTCAAGAGGGTTGGAATGCAGCCATGTCTGGAAACCACCAGGTTGGGCACGGTTACCACACTTATGTAGCATGGACGTACCACAAACTGAAACAGTGTTCCCCATAAATAATTATTTGTACTGGTTTCAAAACGTATGAAAGTGCTCTGGTCTGGGCAATTCTAGGTTACCCAGTTTCACTCTACATGCTGGTACTGAATTACACAACCAAATAAAAAGAGAGTCCTACTTCTCACTGTTAATCAGCAGGTGGTGGTAGCAAGTTCTACTGTGGAGGATTGAGGAAAATCTGGACTTTCCAGCTCCCTGAGTGATGCAGAGACCTGTAGAGGCCATAGCCCTGTAAGAAACTCCTGGAATGTTACATTGCATAATGCTCAGGTTTTTAATAATAATAATAATACGGTAGTTAGAATTAGAATTATTAGAATTAGAATTAGAATTAGAATTATTAGAATTTATATACCGCCCTATACCTAATGTGTTTCAGAGCGGCTCACAGAATAAAATCAAGATGTAAAACCACAAAATACCTAATAAACAACAACAACCCAATAGCCCCCCCCCATTTTTTAAAAAAAATATGTCAATCAAATCAACCAAAGACCTGGTTAAAAAGGAGCGTTTTTGTCTGGTACCTAAAGATGTATAATGGAAGCACCAGGTGAACTTCCCTGGGGAGAGCATTCTACAGATGAGGAGCCACTGCAGAGAAGGCCCATTCTCGTGTTGCCACCCTCGGGACATCTCAAGGAGGAGGCACACGAAGGAAATCCAGCCATGGTCTTTCTTTCTACTAGGTCCAGGTACATTAATTTATAAGTGACTGTTGGACTCTGTAAAAACACTTCAGTAAATGTAATAATAAGTATATATATAACCATGAGTACAACTGGATAACTTGCTTCTAGCCCCATGTTGGACAAAAGATGATTCTCGTTGTCGCTTCCACCTCTACAATTCTATGATTCTGTGAACATGTGCCTTAGAATCATAGAACTGTAGAGTTGGAGAGTACCCTGAGAGTCATCTAGTCCAATGCAGGAATCTCATTTGAAACCATGCTGGACCCTGCTTAGCTTTGCAAATGCTCTAGCAGTTTTATTGCTGCACCACTAGGAGATCTCATTCTGGCATATTTGTGAACGCTTTAAACTCACAGATTTTTCCATGCTGACCTTTTACAAAGTTTATAGTTGGAACAATAAGGATTCATTTTAGCAAGATGGGTTGTTGGCATTTCATTCTTTCAAAATGTCTGTTGTTTCCAGTCAAGCTCCCCATGCTTAGTGAAGCAATCTGGAGCCTGGAGCAAAACTATCACATTACCATTGCCAGTACTTACACATGAAATAGGTTTGTGCTTGGAGACACCTACCAGGAAAAAGAGAGATGTTGTAGAAATGGCAATTGTGATGTGATATGTTTTTTTGTTTGCAAAGGAGAAATCATACACATTGGAACTTCTGCCTCAAGTTTAACCTAATTTGATGGTACTGTATTGGTATGTAATAGAAAATGATGGAATGCTTACACATCTATAATATATGCTTATATTTTGGTATTCTGTTTGTGACACGAGGAAGTAAAAAGTTGAAAGTTGTACAACATTGCTGGAAGACAGCAACTTAAAACAGCCACGAGAAACAGAAATGTGAAAATAGTATGTTTACTGAGTTAACATATTTGTGGGCATGATCCTTCCTTCCTTGATTCTCTCTCTCTCTCTCTCTTTCTCTCTCCTGCCTCTCCACCCTTGTGATTTATCAGCTGTTTGTGAGAGCCAAGAATCATGCAAACAGGACATGTAAAAATAGATGTACGCCTCTAGATCTCAAATCACAAATCCCAAAAATTTCAACTAAGTTATATTCAGAGTGGACCCATTAAAATTAAAGAACCTAACTTACACGATTTTTTTTAAATTTCAGTGGGTCTTTTCTGAGTAAAACTGAATTAAATATCACCCTATTGTTCCCCTAAGTTTGAGACACAGACTCACTCCAGCACCCCATTATATGTTGATTTAGCCCACCCAAGCTGGAAGCTTGAACTGGTGTCTGAAAAAATGAAACTGAGAGACTGGGGGCTCTTTGTGTTCTTTATATATTAAGAGTAAATATATATATTATTGTAAATATAGATCATGAATCTATAGCTAAATGCCTGAATGATGGAGAGATGAATAAAGAAGAGTTGTCTGCTAGAGCATTTCTTCTGATGGAGAAGGGAAGAATAACTGGGTAATTTTCACATATTATGCAAAATAGAACCATAAAACCAAATTAGGACAGCTTGAACTATAGATGTGAACAGGAAGCTCTGACATCAGATGCTGGGGGCCAGAGAACTTCACTTAGGGCAAGCTAAATTATTTGACAAAAGCGTGCCTTGCTGACCTGCTGATTATATTTTTGAATCATTTTCTCTTAATGCTATTGAACTATGACTCCCCACCCCATGTACATGCACTTCTTTATTGGAAGCATGAAAATATTAGGCAAGGAGTGTAGATAACAAAAAAGAATTGACTTGCATCCTAAATGAAATCCTTGGGGTTCTTATGAACATATTCTATGCATTGCAGTGCTCAGAAATTAGGGCAATACAACCATTCAGGGGATTCTTCCAGCTAGACCCATTGTAGCAGCCTACATCTGCTGCAAAAAATGCAAAAGGTCAGGAAATGGATGGAGCATCCAAATGGACCAAACAGGAGCCAGGATTGTACGGGAAAGTGCTGCTGAATAATTTCATTATTTATTGTCAGGGAGTTGCATGGCAAATGGGGAGGGCAAAACTGAATGGTGATCATGCCAGGCTTGGAAAATTATTTCAGATCCATAGGGATTTTCATAATACCACCTGCCTTTTTGCCAGCAGCCTTGCACAGAGCTAATAATGATTTCAGTGTCCTATGTGTCTCCAGATAACCATAGGCTTCCCCCCCTCCCCGCCGCCTGTACCGAGTAGAGCATAATGCTGTTTGCATTGGCACAGCTCAGGGAGTTTCATTTATTTGGGAAGCCACACTGTAAATTTATTAGTGCCAGACTTATCAGCTCATGCCTTTTACCACTAAAAGCAATTGCATGAAGGTGCTTGAATGGAAAGAAAGCTCCAGTATGTACAAAGCACAGGATTCTTTCTAGAACCCATTCCAAGTTGGAGATGAATTGTGAATATTTACTTATTAAGGTTGCGCTTTGTGTGTCTCCATAATTAAACATTACCTTAAAACTTGGAAGATTGAGTTGATTATTGGACCATTTCAAGCCTGCACAACAAACTCAGGCAGTATGTTCCCCCAGCATACAACATCCTTTTCTATATCTCACATTAACACAGTACCAGTCCCTTATCCTCTTCTTTGTAACCTCCTTTCATAGTACTTGACTTCTTGACAATGGTTTTCAACCTCTGCTTTTACAGTTCCTAGTCATTACCCTTTCTCCTTTTTATGCCTATCTCATCTAATGATCTGTTGTGTGTTGACTCTTCCCCTTTTTCATCTTGACCTTGAATACTCATTTTTGTTTTCCTTCAGCTAATTCCATGGAGCCTCTGGGCCTTAAAATTCTGCAGTCATGTCTTCTAGCAGGAACAGGGACAAGGGTTCACTTTCTCACTTGACTCTTTTGACAGCTCACCTTGAAGCTTAATCCCCCACTCTCAGACTTGGCTACTATCAGGAGGTATGGGGAGCATAGCTGTCGATGTTTCCCTTTTTTAAAGGGAAATTCCCTTATTCCAAATAGGATTCCTCGCAAGAAAAGGGAAAAGGGAAAAGTTGACAGCTATGATGGAGAGTAATAAAATTGATTTAAAAACATGTTGGGAGGGTTCCATTTTGCTTATAGGTTACTTGCCGCCATTGCTTGATATTTAAGTAATGAATTGTCAGAGTTTATAGAAGCCTCAAATCTGACACCATTAAAAATGTGTGATGAAACATAGTTGTGACATAGCTTCTGAGGCCTTCCACTGAAGGGATCCCAGATAAGAATTTGGAAAAAAAAAAAGAGTTTGAGCATTGGGACAACGAAGAAACTTATTCTTACCTCAAACTAGTACTGGTCTCCAATTCCAGCCCCAGAAAGTTCCATTGCCATTGTTGCACTATTGTCCTGCTGCAGCATGGCTCTTCTGGGATGGGCACGTGGTCCCCTCCGGCCTACTTGGAGAGCATCCTTGAGTTCCTTTGGGGCCATAGGAGCCACAGCCATGATTGACAGAAAGAGAACAGGTGGGAGCTTCTTGCTAAGTGTGATTCTGCCCTGCTTATTCTTGCTTAATGTTAGACTGCAGTGCAATTTACGTGTTCTCTGCCTTCCTTCCCTCTTCTGTGTTGTTTTGTTGTGTGTGCACAAGGTGTTGTTTTGACAGTTACTGATGAATGTCAGATCATGGAATGAATTATTCTTGCGGTACTGTCTCCCCCTCACTCCTCACTCTCTGCTTTGAATTCATTTATACTCCCACACTGTTCTGTAGGAAAGGACCAGAATGTGCTTATATCCTTAGGACCACTTAACCTCCTTTACCTACTTCTTGACACTCACTAGTCTCATCATCCAGAGTTATCAACTTCTTGGAGTTTTCCTCACTGCTCAAGGCCTTGTTCTCTGACCTTTCTGCCCTCACATATTCATATCCACTGTAATGCACAGGGGGGAAAGGCAAATTTCTCTTTTGTCTCTCCCTGCTGTTGTCAGCTACACATTGAATCTTCACTTTCTACCACAGAATCCGCCCCCTGTGCCTTTACATTTCTTATTAGTTTTTATTATTTATTAATTTTGTATACCACCCATCATTCGAAGACCACAGAGTGGTTGACAACAGATGAAAGGAGAACACAATGCATAATAAAAATGGGAACAATAACAATACACAATCAATAACCCCAATAATTATTATTGCATTTAATTCCCTCTTTAGTGAGGAATACTGTGTGCACTTTTGGTAAACAAAAAATATTGCAGTGCTGGGAAAGATGCAGAAAAGGACGACAACTTTATAAGGAAAAACTCAACCTTTGTTGAGTTTTAAGCTTTTAAAAAAGGCAAATGAGGGACATGAAAGAGGTGTGTTAAAATTGTGCATGGTGTGTAAAAAGTGAAGTTTCCCCCTTTCATGATACTAGAATCTGAGGTCATCCAGCGAAACACAATGGTGGGAGTTAAAGGCAGATGAAACTATGGAATTTGCTACCACAAGGTGTAAAGATAGTCCCAACTTGGACTAAGAATACCCCTTAATGGCAGTTGGTGAGGAATATTAGTGGCACTCCTATGTAGCTTGTAGGCTTCTGATAGGTATCTGGTTGGCCGCTATGAGAATAGAATGCTGGATTCAATCAGCCTTTGTGGTCTGAATCAGCAGTCATCAGGGTGTACACTATGACATAAGGCTTCAATTTGGCTCTGAAAGTTGTCAGAGCAAGGTGTCTGCCTTGGAGCTATTTGTGGTCCTGCAGACTGTGTCCAGGGAATGCTTCCTCTCTTATCTTTATTGTCTCCAGATGGCCTTCACCCATTCTCCTACAGTTGTCTAGCTGCTGGTTTCTGCTGCCTGCCAAACTGTGATTCCAACTGGTGCCAGTACATTTTGTCCCATCTCTGCAGGCCTCAAACAACCAAGCAGTAAACTGCTTGTCTAGTAATCTATTTACTGTAACTACTGCAGAAAACGGGAGATATGTAGCCGCTCCAGCAGCATATCTCTATTTCCTCACATCCGGAAACCTAAGAAGGGCTTTTCCTCTTGCTAGAACTCACCGGTTCTGGAGAAGGCTCCTATAGAAGGGTCCCGTACACACAGAGACTTTGCGCCTGCCCATTAGGGGAAATAGGAAGCCTCAAACATATATATTTTTAGGTGTCCTTTTTATGTTGAGATACATAGAGACACCATTGATCCTTTGCTGAAGAGGCTCGCTGATCTTTCAGACAAGTCTAAACTTAATTCTCTCCTCTTAGGCAAAGATCAGAAGATGACCTGGCTGGTAGCCAGATTCTGCACCCAGATTTGTAGGCACAGATCATCCTCTAGAATAAAATAGCTTACTAGGGAAATGCTGAAGTCGCTCTTTGGGGCGCCTCAGGGTCAATTTTTTATGATAGTCCAAATCTCAGTTGTACGGGTGTATTTATATATATATCACTTTTAACTCATGAGCTATTGCTGCAATCTGCTCCGATTGTATATTTTATCTTTATTAATGCTGTTTTTATTGTGTTATGTTATGTGAGCTGGTCTTTGACCGTAATAAATTATCTGTCAACTGCAGAAAACAGAATCCATGACCATAATCACTTACGACACAAATTTCCTTACATTATACATTGCTTGTTGTTGGTGATTCTTGTCGTAATGAATAGGATTTGAGGTCTTTCAATAATGAATGGGATTTGAGGTACTTTGGTGTAGGATCTGAGTGTTCCTTCTCTTCTTTGAAGGCATATATGGGAACAACCTAGCCCCAAAGGACAGAACACATGACATAGCTGTTAATTAATCTGACTACAGACAGAAAGCACAGTGCTTGTAAAAAAAAAATTCATGCAGGTAAGGGGGCATTTAGTATCTGACCTTCTTTCCATCTTTAAATCGCTCCAGGCTCTTTGAATTAAATTTGAATCTTCCAAGACAGTATCAAAGAAAAGGTTCTGCTGCATGTCTGACATGCCAAGTCCTTTTGCTCACCCCCAGTGGTAAAACTACTGAATCACAATCTCATTGTACATGGACTCCCACTTATCCTGGCATGATAGCAGCTTGTTTAGTCAGATATCCTCACAGAATGAGAACTTACCTTGACAGGACTGGTGTCATTAGGGTGATATGGTTTGTGCTGACATTCATTCAGAAACACTCAGGTAGTGTTCAGCATGCGCAGCATGAGACCTATATCTCCCATTGTGTTTTGAATGCATTCAGAAACAGAATAGTGACAAGGATTCCACAGGACCAGCATGTTTCACACTTGGCCAATTCTACCACGGAGTAAAGTGAAGCAATCTGCTTCAGGTGGTGCCATGAGAGAGGATGGATGAATGCAAGGATGGAGTCTTGTTGGCACACCAAGACTTTTCAAAATGTTGGGTTCAGCAGGAAGAAGGCATCTGGGCTCCAATTTTCAACAGTAAAATGTTTTGGTCTTGTACTCACATTATTTGTCAGGTCTTCCTGGCTGCCCTTACCTTCAGCCTGTGTTTTGGGTTCTAAAATGTGATACCCATTCACTATAAGCAGGAAATCTAAAAGTGGCTGTACATCCCCCCACTTGGGGTAAAAATTACAGGTGCGGAAACCCTTCCAGACTGAATTAAGCCTTCCAAATTGCTGACGCAGTGGCTTTTGTGAGAGAACTTTCCTCCATTATCAATAGCAGGGCAATATTTTTTATTAGGCCAGCTAAAACACCAAAATCCATTTTGGTTTCATATTTTTGAGGGGTGGGCTGGGGCCTTGTCTCTTGCTTTTTCTTACCTTAAAAAAGAAGAAGAGGTAGCCGATGTATATATTCTTACTCATGCATCTTTAAACCTTCCTTGTGGTTGTTTGTGTCAATAATGTTTACATATTGAAAAGGAGATAATCTGTGTTTCAGAAGTATGACCTATAGCCAGCACTAAAATATGGGGGTGGGGAAGCTTTCTCTTCCTGTGAAATGAAACGAAATGAAACATTTCACTTAGTAGTACCCGAGATTAAATCACATATATTAGACTACTGAAACCAAACCTATTGCATGAGAAAGTCTGCTTAAACGTTTGATTCTCCAGAGGTTTCCAAGGAAGTCCTTGGTGCCCTGACCTCAGGCACACATTTTTTGTGAGTGGACTAATGAGCCTCTATCATATCAGTAGCAGAGAGAGCAGAGTTAAAAGATGTATTACAAGTTAATTACATATATAGTATGCATGCTTTGCATTATTTTCACTGTGCTGCCTTGTTTCTTGTTTCTTTTCCTTTTCTATAAAAATAAACATTTTTCATTTTATTGGGGAAAATCTCTTTGCCTTCTCCTACACTGCTCAGCAGCTGACTATCAAAGAAGTGCAGCATCTCTTACTCTACACATTGCACCCCCTTGCTGTCAGATGCTATGGCACTTGGTTTGGGTGGAGAAATTGTCAAGGGCATTCTTCCTTTTTACATCTGATCAAGTAACAAACCCATTTTGACAGGGTGAAGTCAACCCAAGTGGATTTCATTGTGTGGGTGGGGTGGTGCAACTGTCTCAACAGTTCTCCAAACAATGATTCATCACATATTTTAAAAAAATTTCCAGAAGTTGTCTGAGCCTAGCCTGTGGTAGTAAATTGACATATGGAGATATTCTGGAATATTCATGTCTCTTTAACCATATGCTGAAGTCAACTCTGGATGAAAAATGAGAATGTAGATTTGGTTTGTGAGAGGCTCGCTGCAAGGCAGAACTCGTAAACAAGTTGCATCTTACAACAACCCGAGCTATTGAAAATTGGAGTGGTGAGGCAGTTTGTTGGGCAAATTGCCGGCCACTGCTATGCATCAAGAAAAAAACACACCAAGAACTCAGGCCAATAAATTTCACTAGTGGAAGTGGTCCCTACTCACAAATCAATGGTCAATAGTAACAAAAACTAATCCATTCAAAAGTATGTATTCTGACAAGGATTACAAACTCAAACTCATAAAGATATGTATAACACAATAATTTGTTACAGAATTAGAGGTAAGAGTTTATGAGTAGAGATAAGTTTATGTTTGTCCGTAGTCAGATTCGGCTTGGAGGTCTTAGTTTCAATCATTGAGCAGAAGTCAGAAACCAGGACAGGGCCCTGTTTCGATGTATTCACCTTCATCAGCTGAACGTATCAAATATTACATGAAAATACATTTAAATTCTAAATTATCATAAACTACAAAACAGTCATAAATTATAAAACAGTATTATATATCATTTATATAACATTTGGTCCCTTACCTAATTTTTAAAGGGTCGTGTAAGTTTGAAAACTTTCAGATAAATATATCCTGTTATTTTCTACATTTCTCAGGGATAACAACTGAAAATAATCAATATTAATAATAATTACATGTGTTGAATCAAATTAAAAACTCTAAGGCAGCAAATAATTATATGATTCCTCACCTACGTGTGGGTAGATCAACGTGTATCTTGTATGTAGGTCCATATTTCTACCACATTGAGCAATGACTGTTTTGCCACTGTTGGCATCTGTCTGTCTTGAGAAACAGTAGAGTGTGCCTCCAGGGGGTAAAGTCAGACTGCTGTGTTAGCAGCACCAAAATGACCTCCTTGGGGCGCAAGCTTGGGCAGTGCATATGCCACTGGCTAGCTTCACCTGGTTTAGTCACCAGCCAAAGCTGTTTCCTGGGGTGTGGCTGCTGTCTCATGCCAACGGCTTCTAGGAACCACAGGTGAGAGCTGAGTGCAGGGTGGGGACCAATGGTGGACAAACTATGGCAGAAGGAGCATGATGTGTTCTCCATCAGTGGTACTGCCACTCCCCCAACACCCCATACACCCTACTACATCATTGCCTCCAACCCACAATTTCTGCCTCGACTAAAATGACATGCCTTCATATAACAGATGTATCTATCTCCCCTGATTTCCATTTAACTACCCAAGACACATACATTTTTGATAATCTGTAATATCCATGTCTCTTTTCCTGCAGGACCAATGTCACCTTCATCACCAGCCGTCATATTTTTTATTGTGCCGACTGTCACTTCAGTGCAAGCATCCAAAATGATTTCTTAAGGTAAGGCTGATCTAAATTTGAAAATAAACCAACAGGGAAGGATATAAAGGTGAGCTCACATTTCCCACATAAAATCTCAGCTCCATTCTCGGGGATATGTGAGGGTGCAACTTTATTTTGATGGTACCCGCATAACTTTTGAGATCTTATTCTCAAAAATCTTCTGGGTGTGGAATATATCTGTGTTCCCTCTTTACAGTTAACGATGGTGATACATGATGATGGCTTTTCTTTCTGTGCAAACATTTTAAACTGGCATTTCTGCATTTTTATTTGGCATCACAACAATTATGTCTTGAAGGTGTATCTGAAAGTTTGTCACATTGAGAAAGAAATGGCAGCATGCACACCATAATGTGAGAAGATGAATTAAGAGAAGATGAATTCTGGGAGAGTAACTGTGTTCATCTGTTGCATACTGAGATAACCTAGTGCTGTAGTCCTGTGCATCTAGGAGCAAGTCCCATTGAACTGGATGGGTCTCATTTCTGAGTACACAACGATGGCACTTTAAAAGTGTTAATACATTTGTTGCGGTATGCTCTATATGTAAGCCAGAACTTTCTTCACTAGATGCATGGAATAAATAGCAAATATCCTATAAACACATTCAACAAAGGGGAAGGAAAATGTTGTGTGTTGTCTGAATAAGTGTTGTTGTTCCTTTCATGAGATCAGTGCATTTATAGATGGACACAACATGAGGCTTCTGGAGTTAGTTGACAGATCTGGCACAGTGTTATCAAGCCTGACTCGGTGACAATGGAGAATAAGAAGACTGGCTAAGGAGCAGGAGACTTTTGTTGTGTTGTTGAGGATGGTAGTGTTGGTGGAGCAAAGATGAACAACAGTTGTGCTTTGTAGGATGAGACAGAGAGAAGAAAGCAAGCCTGGGGAGATGGCATTCTTTGGGTTGGGGGAATTATGTGCAGACTGAGAGGAAAATAACTGTACAGTATCTGAACAATTTGCCTAGGAATGATTTCACTAACACACTAAATTTAAACTGTGATGCGGTTGCATAGGTATCTCTTATTCCTGCCCCCCCGCCCCCACAGCTAAATACCTGAGTTGCCATTACGTTCCTTTGTATGTGATGGTCTAGTAACATTGTGAATAACAAGGAATCATTCAGGTATGCCTAAGGAAATGAAAAATAATAATGGATCATCATGATTGTTCCTGTTCAGTCAGATATTGACAACCACTCCCCTCTCTCACACACATACAGCAGCATGAGAAGCAGCTCCCCATTAAGAGACCCCATGCCATTGTTAAATACATGTGAATATTAAAACCAGATGGATAGGGCCAACTATGAGATCTTTCCAAGCTAATAGACACCTTTTGCCTGTAAACCATGTGCTCTATCACTGGATTACAACTCTTCCTCATCCTGGAGATCCATAGCTGAGAACTGACTTTGTGCCTGCTGTCATATTCATTCCTTGAAAAGCAGCCCACATGCCTACTCTACTGATTTGAGCATGAAGCTATTTATGACAAACCAAGTTGTTTCCCAGGTTTGTGTTGGCACTTGATGAGGATGAAACATGTGCCAAGTATCGCAGTTCAAAAAGGGACACCATTTTTGTTTGTTCACTTTTTTCTTACACGAGAAGAAAGAGAGAAAAGGCTCCCAAATATCTGACATGCTGAGAAAACAGTATTATCCCCCTTCGCTACCCTCATATCAGAGCCTCTGAAAAAAAATTGCCAAATGGAATTTTGTCAGCTCTCCTGAAACTGTTACCACCTTTGGGGCTTAGAAGAAGAGGAAGAAAGTTCAAGCCTAGAGGGTAATTTATTTCAAAATCTATAAGCACCCGAAAATAGAGGACTGAAATGAAAGTGTCTTTAAAACTACTGTGAAACGGCACCAACTTTCATCTGTGAATACTTGAAAAGAATACAGGAAACTGCACCTACAGCATATGTGGAAGAAGAAGTTATTATCTAGTTGTGCCATGAACCTTTTTCTCTTGATAGGGTTCTTCTGTATTTTTGTCAGGTTTCCCCAGACACATATTCACAGAGGTTTTCCCTCCACCTTTCCTCCCATTTCTTTGTCTCTCATTCTGTCTGGTGTAGTTCACACAAACAGCAAATGAAGGGGTAGAACTGCTTGCAGTAGATGCTAGGCAGCATAACTGAATGCTCCTCCATATATATCTATAAGCAAATATATTCTCAGGGTTGTGGGTTTGAGGTCCATGTTGGGCAAAAGATTCCTTCATTGCAGGGGGGTTGGAGTAAATGACCCTTGCAGTCCCTTACACACACACACACACACACACACACACACACACACAAACGTAAAAGGAAATAAAGGGGGAAAGCCCCAGTGAACTCAGCAAGACTTGCTTTTGTGTAGACTTGTATAGGTTGGTGCAGTTCCTTCTTATTCTGCGAGCTGACAACAGTTTATTGAAAGCATTTGAGACCACTTATTGTTGAAATAATAGGCAAGGAAACATCAATATTTCTAAACCAAACCCATAATATGTGCACATGAAAGAACCCTCACTCACACAACCCTGCTTTTGTAGTCTGAAGTAATACAGTTCAGGAATGACTTTAATGATTTCACTGGTTGAAAGTAGTCCTGTCTCTCTTCATGTCACTTTTCTGAGGTGTTCCATTGCCAAAAATCAGGTATTGTCTTTCTAACATATATAAATAACCCTCCATATCTAGTTGTTTACTCATTTGTAGTATGTAGTGTTTCTAGCGGAAGAGTCCTTGTCCTTGGAGAGCGCTGTA
This sequence comes from Podarcis melisellensis, assembly GCF_964234715.1. Classification (NCBI taxonomy): domain Eukaryota; kingdom Metazoa; phylum Chordata; class Lepidosauria; order Squamata; family Lacertidae; genus Podarcis; species Podarcis melisellensis. The sequence continues at coordinate 53,617,037 of NC_138528.1, forward strand.
TCCATTTTCTTCAGTCTGGAGCAAGAACATGCAGCTGTGCATTTAGGTTGTGTGCTGCAAAGTGAATGTAGGATTGCATCCTGAAACTGACTGGCTTGGTTTATATTAAAATTCAGGCTGAAGAGGGAGGAAATAAAGGAATAAAGTGAGTATAAATAAATAGCTGAGATTCCACATTTTCCCAACACCCCCCTTTAAAAAAATACATTCCTAATTCTTTTGCTTTACTTCTTTTCATTGTTTTTTCATGAATTTAATGTTGTGCCTGATATATCACTTCCTCCTTTTTTAATTGACATTTTACTTTTGAAAAATAATTTACCTGAAGGCTTCTAATGAATTATTGGTTTAAAAAAGATTACAGAGATTATGTTGAGGAGTGGAAGAACCATTAGTAGAGGAACTGTAGTATCTGTTGTGCTGCTGTTTTGCTGTTGGATGGGAGCATGTCCTGTTTTACCTCCCATTTGCTGCAGTGGCAAGGAAAAGTAATCAACTATGCCAGCTTTAGGACAGATGTAAAGTCATACCAGTTCCTGGGGAATGTCAGTGTGGGGAAGAGAGGCTTGGGGGCAGAGAGAATGTAGTATTGCCATATTCATTCCCAGTATGTCCCATTTTCTATTGCTTTGACAGTGGCACATGGTCAGTGGGCAGCTATGTGATTGGAGCTTCCCATCAGCTTGTTGGAAGACTGGGGATGTAAGCACCATCCTACTGGCATACTTTCATCTCTGCTTATGGGGCTGTATGTTCCCTGCACTAGTGGAGGTTAGACCATTCATGCAAACAGGTTGCTGCCCCTCCAACCGCTGGCTGCCCTCATCCAGCCTCCACCTCACTGGCTGCTTACTTCCATTCAGGACAGGGAGTGCCCCTGTCTGTTAACTTCCGCATCCACCTTTGTCTCTGTGTTCTTTCAAGAGGGAGCGGGATGGAGACAAAACTAGGCTTAGCTGGTTCTGCCTGTCACCTGCTCTCTGTAAGAACAAAGGAGGCTGTAAATGGCATGAAGGGCTTTGACAGCAAGAACAACAAAACAACTACTGATTTCTTGAGTTGCCACAATAGAGTTTGCTGGTGAGGAGGGGATTGCTACAGAAAGCCGCCATTCACTCTGGATCCACCTAGTGTTGGCCTTTCTGCCTTCGACCCTACCAATCCCAATGAGCACCAGCCACAACTGCACCACACTCAGAAGCCCCTAAGGCATGCATAGGCAAACACAGCCCTCCAGATGTTTTGGGACTACAATTCCCATCATGCCTGACCCCTGGTCCTGTAGCTAGGGATGATGGGAGTTGTAGTCCCAAAACATCTGGAGGGCCGAGTTTGCCTATGCCTGCCCTAAGGCCTTACAGTAAGCATAGGATTGTGCCTTTTAAATGCAATCTTTCAAAATAGTCATGCTATCTCTTTTTTTAACCAAATTCTCACTTTTGTCTTTATTCCATTATAACTTCTGCCTTACTTTTCAAGTTCTTGTTGAGTTCTTCCTGAGTGTCTACTGTGCTTTTACTAGTTTCAGCCATCTTCAAATTCAAGACAACAGATCATTACTTTTTTTTAGAGTGATCATCACTTTTGCATCTCTCTTCTGAACTTTCAACTAAGTTCTATTTTGACTGTATTCCTTCATCCAACCTCTCCAAAACTACTATTTCTGATATCTTTGTGTGTGTTTGTCTTACACACACAAAATGTTCAGTTCTTCCTGGAATAAATTTCCTGGTGCTTGGCACATTTTATTTTTATTTTTGCCTTTCTGTTCTGGAGTCCTCATTTTCTACATTTTTCTTACCACCTCAGTTTAATTTCTGTCAAAGGCAGCAAATGTTGTTAGACTACAGCACTGGTGCAACTCTGGGGGCCTGGACCCCCACAATTTTTTTGTGCCCCACACCACAGGGCTCCAACACAACTTCTAGTTTTCTACCAGAAGCCGAGATGGAGGCCCAACACGAACTCCCTGGCAATGTCCCTGGAGAACTCAAAGGAAAGAGCATTCCATAATCAGGGAGCCACAACTGAAAGGCTTCTTCTTTGTTGCCACATAGCACAATAGCCTCTGGACTTATTTGTCTATGATACTATATCCAAAACAGATCACCCTGCTTTCAAACACAGATACAAAGTGAATCTTGCAGTTCTTGCACTTCTGTATAAAATTTACATTTTGTATGCATCTTTTACATAAAAGACACATTTATATGTGCACCTTTTGAACACCAAGAGTGCACTGTAAAATCCAGAGAAGTGTGAAATCTAACTTGGAGTTGCATTTTGATCTGCAAGTAAGTTCAGGAATGTCTGATGGGGTATGTACATATGTTGCAAAAAACCAGAACAAAGCAAAGAAAAGTATTCCCTTCCCATTCTTAGTGGAGGTTTCCCTAACTGTCTAGGGAAAGTACAACTATATGACTTTATAATATACCACAATGCTGGGTATATGGGTGAACCTGCCTCCTATACAACAGTACTTTTGTATGTCATGTGGTTCAAAGATGACTGCTTTCTCTCCACTTTGCAAAGTATTGGAATACCTCGGTGGTGGAGGAAGGGGGGTGCGGTGGGTGCCCAGGAGTCATCACAAAATGACAAAAATATGTGGTGTTGTTTTGTTTTTTAAAAAATGGGCTCATGAAACTTTTTAGTTCAGTCAACAAACACAACAATATGTGGCTGGTACAGCGGGGCCTGCAGTGTGCCCGAGCTGCGTGTCTCTCCTGGGAGTGACGTGGTGGCTTGGGCACCTGCTGGCTTTGTGCTGCCTGAAATGGCAGTGTGCGGCTTGCATCTGCCCACTGCCTCACCCTCAGCCACCCTAAACCTGAGGGAGAGGCTCCGCACAGAGTGCCCCACCCCCATGGGTGGCTCATCCCGCCCCCAGCTGCAGGACGTGTGTGCCACATCGGGCACTCGAACGGCTAGCTACGCCACTGGAATACCCCTTCAATAGGTAAAGGTAAAGGTACCCCTGCCCGTACGGGCCAGTCATGACTGACTCTAGGGTTGCGCGCTCATCTCGCTCAAGAGGCCGGGAGCCGGCGCCGTCCGAAGACACTTCCGGGTCACGTAGCCAGCGTGACGAAGCTGCGACTGGTGAGCCAGCACCAGTGCAGCACACAGAAACGCCGTTTACCTTCCCACTGGAGAGGTACCTATTTGTCTACCTGCACTTAGGGGTGCTTTCGAACTGCTAGGTGGGCAGGAGCTGGGACCGAACAGCAGGAGCTCACCCTGCCACGGGGATTCAAACCGCCGACCTTACGATCAGCAAGTCCTAGGCACTGAGGTTTTACCCACAGCGCCACCTGCGCCCCCTTCAATAGCTTCATGGTAAAACTTATGGAATATCCTCTGGAGTACTCTGCAAAATTGCCCAAACACCTAAACATTTCTGAACATAGGTTTATTTCTTGGATCAACAAGCCTAGAGTTGGAATCACTGCTTGTTGATTTCTCAAATACTGTATGGCGCTTCCAATGTGTCTGTAGGCTTCCATGAATTGCCCTTCAGGATACATATTTGTTTTTATCATACAGCTTCCTGTATCTACAAACATTATACCCTGTAATCTTGGATTTTTTTTCTTCTAAAAAAGAAAAACAAACAAACTGGCTGCAGTTCATCAAAACAAAAGAAAGTGTGCAACTGTTCTGGAGAGTGTTAGCTAGCAAATGCTGTGAAAGCAGTTTGGTTACCAGAATTTACAAACGTCTCGGGCACTCTGCTAAGGAAACTGTACGCTTGCAGATGGCAAGGAAGACGAGGAAATATATACTGGGAAGAAGCCAGAATCAGAGTTAATAAATTATGTTGTAACCTTTATTTTACATACAGTTACAGCAAACTGAGCTAGAGGTGTTAGAATATGTGTGCGTGTTTTCTGCTCTCCAGTTACCCAATGAATTTGTTTGCCAATCCACGCCACAATTGTGTCTCAGATGCTCACACTTTAGCCTAACCACCTGTCATGAAGCCTGCAGTTTAGCCATATGGTGAGGCTGAGAGTGGTCCCATCATCGGCTATTGTTCCGGTCAGTTCACTGGTCCTTGCCTCCATCGCGCAGGATGGCTCAGAAGAGGCATCCCTCTCCAGTCTAAGTGGAGACACTCCCATGTTAAAAGGGTTACAACGGGGGCACCTGCCTAACTTTAGATCTCCCTTCTCTTCATCTTCTGACCCCATCTCCTACTGGTGAAAAGTAAGCTGTTATCTAAGAACACAAAGTTTCCTACAGGGGAGGTGAAACAGTAACCAACTGAATCCTGGAGTGAACTTGTTATTGTGGTTGGGTTCTGTGGTTTGCTGGCCAGGAGTGCAAGGCATTCACTGATGGCATTGTGGCATATCAATAGCAGTGGACTCTGCCTTTCACCCCTTAATATTTCACCAGCATATGGGCTAGGTTATTGCCTCAATTCAGGCTATTGGGGATCTGAATCTTTGCTCTCCGCAATACCAACACTGCATAAGCTTCAACCACATTTTTCACTCTCAGTCTCTGTTCTTCTACTCTGCCCTCACTCTGAGAAAGGGAATAATCAATAGATTGCTTGCTGTCAGCTGGAAAATTTCAAAATTAACAAAACTTAAATTTTCAAAAGCCGTCTGACAATGCATTGCACTCCTGCGACATATCAAAACATGGATAATCTTTTGTGTGCACCAAAGAGAACACATCAAAACAATTTTCAGACCATCCCTGTAGCTTAGTGAATAGTGAAGATGGCAAGACTGATGAAGGGTGGGGAACATCTTTATTATTATATTAGATTGTTATGCTTCAGCTCAGAGGATACAAGGATAGTAGGAGGAAATGCTTCTGTAGTTTGAAAACTACTTCACACCCTCCACAGTCAGGTGACAGCAAATGTTTATCCATACAATTCCTGCAGCAGGAATATGTTGTGTTGCCATAAAACTTGTGTAGATATGCTGTAGAGCCAAGCAGTATTATCATATTCAATAATGATTTGAATTTTTTTTCCTTTCCTTTTTATTTCCCTTCATTATTCAGAAGATGATAGATGATAGATAGATAGATGATAGATAGATAGATGATAGATAGATAGATGATAGATAGATAGATAGATGATAGATAGATAGATAGATAGATAGATAGATAGATAGATGATAGATTAGATAGATAGATAGATAGATAGATAGATAGATAGATGATAGATAGATAGATGATAGATAGATGATAGATGATAAAAGATAAAAGAGATAAAGATAAAAGAGATAGACAGACAGATATATGATAGATAGATGATATAGTGTGTAGGTGATTCCACTTTATGGCTCGCTCTCTCTCTCTCTCACACACACACACACACACCACACACACACAAACACACTCATATATATGAGAGAAAGAGGGAAGACAGACAGTTGTATAAGAGGCATCTGGTTAAACTACCAGTTGGGTTGTGGGTGTGTTTATGAAGAGATCCATGGAGTCACAGATGTCACAGTTACAGATCTTATTAGGACTGTATTATTAGGGTGTGGGGAGTCCCCCCCCCATGCTATACAGAAACTGTGGTGCACTTTGCTTCCAATCAATGCAATGAATTGCTATGGCATTCTGTTGAATTATCGTAATCCAGCCACTGAGAACTTTTCCTTCATGGGATAAGTGTTGCTTGGTTTATTGCTGTTCCAGGGCATGCAAATCCTTCCTTAGCTACAGTTGTGATAATATTTTATCAGACAATTCATTGCTACTGTTAGATAAACATATTTTTGAAATAAACTCTGGTTATTATTTATATTGATTTGTTCTTCACTTTAAGTTTCAGTTAATAGGAAGATAATTGCAACTGCATTTGTAAAAAAGAAAAAAGAATATAAGTGAATCCAGTGTTGAGCACATTCTGCTGGATTATTATTTTTTTATGATGAATTTTTCATTAAAGTTTTCAACATAAAATACAATAAAAATCACACTAATCTAGAGAAGAAAAATAAAGAAGCAAAAATAAAGAAAAGAAGGAAATGAAGAAGAGAAATAAGAATAAAAGGAAATGGCAAAGGCCTCTGTCAAATATAAATCTTAACCCTTATTTCACACATGGAAGAGTGAACCCTCCCAACTTTCACCTGGGAGCTTTGCCTTTTTCCCCCAGCCTGAGAGATCCTCTTTACCCTGCCTCTTGCACAGGGCCTTCATCTTCAACCCATCACTTCCCAGTCCTTTCACGTTCATCTTTCCCCAAAAAAAGGCCAAAAGAAGCTCTTCAATGTTTATTTTCATTAAATGTCAATCATTGTCCTTCTCTGATCCAGTATGGTGAAGTTTTCTCCAAGGGTAATCCATAATTATTTGTTAGATATTCGTTGCTTTATACCCAATTGCACATATTTCAGTCCCATTTCCTGTTGGCCATGATTCTGTATCCTTGCTTAAAGAAAAAAGAAAAAACATTTTCCCCCATTTCCAAACCAATTTCCAAAATTCCAAAATTCACTATTTGGACCCCAAGCCATTTAGGGCTTTGCATACTTAAATCAATTGATCCCAGCAACTACCCAGTACAGATGGCTGCAGTGTTTTCAACATAGGCATTGTATGGCCTCACCTCACTCCACCTCATGGCAGTGGCATTCTGTGATACCAGAACTTCTGGATCATTTTCAAGAGTAGTCTCTTGGAGAGCACATTGCAATAATACAATTATAAGGTTATCAGAGCATGGATTACTGAGACCAGGATATCTCTATTCAGGAACGGCCACAGCTGGTGAATCAGATGTGAATCACAAAATCCTGTGATGCAGTTCGCCAACCAATTCAATCTAGGGAGTGCATTTTCCCAGTGGCCTAGCATTTTATGTAACACTTAACTTAGCCCTTATTTACAGCACCCATAACACAGAGAGATTTTTGATGACAGGGTGAACCTGGATCTCTGGGGTTTTGTACACACTCCCATTTTCTCTTCATTCAGTGCTCTCCCACAACTGGCTTGTGAAGCTGTGTACATGATGTTAACTACTATCCACATCCCTCCCTGTAGTTTCTGTGTCCAGGGCAGCTGTCTACCAGCTCCATCTGCTACACAGGCTGAGACCCTATCTGCCTGCAGACTCGCCAGAGTGGTGCATGCTCTGGTTATCTCCCACTTGGACTACTGCAATGCACTCTACGTGGGGCTACCTTTGAAAGTGACCCGGAAACTGCAAATAATCCAGAATGCGGCACTGGTGACTGGGAGTGGCCACCGAGACGGTATAACACCAGTCCTGAAAGACCTACATTGGCTCCCAGTACTTTTCCGAGCACAGTTCAAAGTGTTGGTGATGACCTTTAAAGCCCTAAACGGCCTCGGCCCAGAATACATGAAGAAGCATCTCCACCCCCATCATTCAGCCCGGACACTGAGGTCCAACTCTGATGGCCTTCTGGTGGTTTCCTCACTGCGAGAACTGAGGTTACAGGGAACCAGGCAGAGGGCCTTCTCAGTAGTGGCACCCGCCCTATGGAATGCCCTCCCACCAGATGTCAAGGAGATAAACAACTATTTGACTTTTAGAAGACATCTGAAGGCAGCCCTGTTTAGGGAAGTTTTTAATGTTTGATGTTTTATTGTGTTTTAATATTCTTTTGGAAGCTGCCCAGAGTGAGCAGGGTATAAGTAAATAATAATAATGATGATGATGATGATGATGATGATGATGATGATGATGAAGAATAAATACTGCATTTGGAGGCAGTTCCCCCCAAATGAGCTCCAATCCATTTTGTAAATGTTAACCATATATGAAGACCTCTATGCTCCCTCTCTGCCCCGGTGTAAACAGACAGCAGACAATCCAATCATACTGGTGTGTACAACGACAAATGGATGTGATTTGAAACAAGCAAAATAAATAATCCCAACCTCAGTGTGTTTTAAGATGCTAATGTGAGCACAGCCATGGTTACTTCCCACAGCAGTGGCCTTGAAGGAAGAAATTAGGGCAGAATAATTTAGGAGAGGATCACTATCCAAATATCTATACAGTACCAGCATGACATGAAGTGAGACAACGGTAATTTTACTCTTTCAATCACCAGCTATATTCCTTTTCATTATTAAAAAATAAAGCAACTAGTAAGGAACACTGCATAAATGTGATATTCCCCATATATGACTGGTGAGATTATTCCCATGTAGAGGGGGAATGTGACCATTGTCATATATGAAGAATGAACTTGGAATGTAACATTCACAGCTTCTTATTGTTCTCCACTGTGAGATGCTCCATCAACCACAGTTTCAAAAGATACACAGATGCCACTAGCTTCTTTTCCAACGATCATCAGACATTTCAATGAAGCAATCTGCCTCCTCTTGAAAAGAATGCATGTAAAATGCAGGCATCTTCTATCACAAATTGTTGCTCTTGATTGAGTCTTGCGCTGTTAACCCAGCTGGACGGCTGCAAAAGCAAACAAACAGAAAAAGGCTCTGTGGGGATTGGAATCAAGTTAACAAGGAGCATCTGCAGCATTTTAATATTTTCCTTCCCAGGAAATAGTTCTCTGTTCCTAACCAGACGAAACCTGAAATGGGGGCTTGATAGCTTAATTCAAGGTTAGATGAAATACAAGTCACATGCAACTTCCCAGGCACTTCTGCACAGAGCTCTGGAACTAGCAAATTTATTCTAAAATGAACTTCTCATCCTCATTATTCTACATTCATTTGGGAAACCATGATCCAGAGAAGGGAAAGGGAAGGAGAATTTTGCACAAACACTGCCACAATCACATGATAACGTAATTGATTGGAGCTAGAGAGTGGAAGCTTTTCATGGAGCAGAGCATTTGTTAGGAAGAAGCTACTTATAGAGCTTAGCAGGCACAAATCGGGACCGGGGAGACGAATCCTTTAACTGAGCTTATCAGTTGTAAAGTCAGGTATATATATGGAGAGAGGGAGAGAGGAAGTCACTGAGAGTTATTGGAAAGGGCAAGTTTCTGTCCTACAGCAGCTGTCGTGGGCATGGAGACCCATTGCTAGACTTGCTTGGTTCCTTCCCGAAAAGCTATCCAGTAAGACTGATCCTTGGCAATAAGTTTCTGTCATGTTCTAAAGGCAGAATTCCATGCAAACACCCTTTGTGGTGTTTTCTTCCATTCCCAGTTCCTCAACTCATTCTCTAATTGTTCGAGAAGTTGACATCGGCCATATGAGGACTGGCACTTACTTACAGTTTTCATAGGCCAATAATGTATAATAAAAGCTGAAGCCCTCTGGTTCATGGAAGATTTCCACAATGTGTGTGAGTTCTGAACATTTGCCCATCCCTAGTGCAGCTTCCTAGGAAAGTAGCTCCTTTACTTGCCTCTTGTCTTGAGGGAAGAAAAAATAGGATACAACCTGGGTGGCCCAGATCCAAAATCCTTTGATTTGATGGGCAAAACCTCCTAGTGACACTATATGATACAATGGAAGTATTTGGCAAGTTTAACATCAGAATGCTTTATATGACAATTATCTGCTACATTCCAGCAGTTGGAGACCCCCCAAGTTGTTTCCTTCTTCCCAAGGCTTCTAGGAAGAAAAACCAGACAAATAAACCATAGATTTTACCTGCAGTAAACTAGGGGTTCCCAGACTGCAGTATGTCTGTAAACATGTAATAAAAGTCATACAGCTCCTAACGCAGTATGTTATGGTAGCTGTAGCAGGCAGCAATTTTCAAATTGCCTAGAAGAGGAAAAGTTTGGGAAGTTCTGACCTAAGTAATAGTAACTCCCCGCACCCCGTTGTTTTGCCAAATGCAAGATGGGTCTTTTAAAGTTAGATTCAGAAGCAATACAAATGCAAGTGGGTGAGAAGATTAAAGATTTTATTCCCAAATAGCAAGCAAAATATACATTACAAAGCAGCGCTTCAATCTGCCACTGAGAAGCACTGTGGCCACTGCTGAGCTTCTGACTGACATGCCCCCAAACCAGATATTTTATAGACCTGTGTCCTGTTGGGCTAATACAGGCTCAACCAGAGCTACTTTACATCAAAAGACAAAAATGCCAGGCTATACATAAAAGGCTTTGCTGACCAGTGTCATCAAAGACCTTTTCACAAGGGATATTGAAAGTAATGAAACACAGATAGGAGAGTTACGAAGAGGCCAAAGAAGGAAAGGTTGACCATGTCAGATCATTATCACCTCGAAATTACAATAATCCTCCACAATAATTATCCCATACATCCGTATACCACCAGTATTAACATTTCCTTGATTACTTGTGAGGAAGCCATGGCACTTAAATCAAATTCAGTTTTAAATGTGGATTTTCCCCATGGGGGGGGGACTATAATATTTGAATCACTTTATAAATCTGTGACCAAGGGCTGTGTGTGATGACCACGAGATTGAAATCATGCCCAAGTTTCACACTTTGTAAAAATGACTCAGCTCAGAGCATTCAGAGGCAGCTTGACTGGACTCAGAGGTCTGAGACTGCTTCATTCCACCCAACCCATTCACTACAGAGAAATAAAAAAAAATATGGCTATAACTTCACTTCTTTTTGACAGAAGTGGATGAAAGTTTCAGCTAAATTGGTTGTCTAAGTGGAGAAAGCCTGCCAAATTACAGGCAAATAGGTTTTTGCATGTGTGTGCTGGACACTTCTAAAATGTTTATTTCCAAAACGAAATGGCTATTTGGGGGCAGAATTGGATGAGTATTGCCAAAGTTCAAGATAAATGCTACAGTTTTCTCCCCACTTGTGATTCCCAGCAACTTTCTTTTTTTAAAGGGAGTCACAGCTTTTAGGAGTCTCATTTAAATCTCAAATTGTAGCTACAGCACAGCTCTGAATACAGTCTAATATTCCTTTTAACTTTGCCAAAAATATACATTTTAGGAACCCTTAATATTGCTGCAATTTACTTTAGAGTGTGAATTTCTAACTAGTTCTGGAATATATACACTGAAAAATAGAGATAATATAGTCAATGAAATAGATATGATTAAACACATATCAGAGCTCTAATATGCTGAGACTAAGGCTTTAATTTCCACTTTTAAATTTTATTATTTTTAATATGGCTATTATAATTTATCAACTAATAAACCAGAGAAAGTTAAATGACTAGCCCCTTAGATCATAGCTTCAAAGCAATTCCACTTGAAAGTGTTTAAACTAACTGCAACTTGAAAAAAGGCAAAATATATTTTTCTGTAATAAAATATTCCAAATTAAATGCTGTTATCTTGTTTTCAAGAGAAATGGACATGCATGTGGAATTCTTTCCCTCAACCCTTTTTTCTTTTTATAATGCCATACAAATGCATTTTGACAGCACTCAAACACAGACAAATTTTCCGGTCTCCGAACCTAACCCCACTTACATGGGTGCAAGAAACATTGCATTCAGTGGAACTTACTTCTAGGGAGATATGGTTAGGATTGCAGCCCAAGCATGATTAAGCAAGATTTAACATTTTAAAGTCCCATTTATTTCAATGGTTTATGCATAAATCTGTGATCTAATCTGGATTGGAGTATGACAATGACTACTCCCTTGATGATGTCTTATTAATTTATTCTATCCATTAACTTCATATTCACCTCAACATTAGTTGCTTTCAAATACTAGGAAAACATGGAATATTGTAGCTGGGAAGAATTCAAACAGCAAAGCTGAAATCCAATGCCTACTTAACCTGGGAGTAAATTCTTTTGAAACTCAATGCACTTAGTGGGCATAGATCCAGTGACTCTTATAGCAATTTCAGTATCTATCAACCATATTTACATATCTACCTATATCTATCTAAAGGGGAGCTGAAAGAGAATGATATATAGCATATAATATTTTTTTCATTGGTTTAACTCCAGGGAATAACAGGACTTGGGAAGAAAGAGAAAAGTTGGCTGCTTAATTTTGAGAGGAAAGCATGCAGGAGTGGAATGAATCATATTCAGATATGCTTGGCTTTCAGCAGCAGCTTTTGATTCTGAAGACTTCCCCTATGTATGAGTCAACTGGGAGATTGCCCAGTCCCTGTCCACCCTTGAAAACTTTAACGATGTGTGAAACTTCATCAAGTTTGGATACTCAGTCTTCAATTGTTTCTGCATGCTGAATGTTAAACATTAAAAAAGAAGAAGTTCTGAAGGTTGCGGCTCTGGAACTTCCTGCTATGATGAACAATTTATGCTTAGGGCAAACTATGTTCTGTGGAACAACTCCCTACCTCTTCAGACCCCTCTTAAGTAGACTTCAGCTTAGCAGTAACCCACACACTCCTGAAAAAGTAACACAAATGTGGGGGTGTTTGAAATGTTTTTCTGCTCCAAGTTTGGGGTAAGTAAGATGAAGCCCAACAGCCATGTGTGTTGTGTCAGGAGAAGGAAGTTGGCATGTGCCTCCTGGGATCAGTTTTTGCCTGATCCCAATTGGCTGGGAGAAAGCGGGGGGGGGGAGGACCCAATATATTTGTCTGGTTATCATTCACTTGGTTCTCTCATTTGTAAATTGAGTGTTTGATGTGCATAAAACTGCACATTCATCTGCTTTCATGGATTATGTGTAAATTATTCTTCCACGAACAGGGAATTGTGCACATTTCCCAGTCAAAATATATAATCTCCAATTTTTTGACTGAATTTTGTCCATTCTCTGAACATTATGCACCATCCCCCAACAGGCTTTGGGGAAAGTGCATATCTTAACTGCATTTTATATACTCACTGGGCAGTATGTTTATTCTCCAGTCATTATACGTAGTCTCTAATAATCATGTTTTTTTCTCTATTTCTTGTTGAGTGCAATCTGCACTTTCAAGACTGCTTCTGACCCACTGCTTAAATTTACACTACCCACAACATACCATCCCAATGATCAGCAGGAAGAAGGGGGTGGCTCCAGATAAATATGTTTATTTTTTATTTTTAAAATTCAATAAATAATTCAGAGAACATTTGAAAGTGGTGAAAAGGGGTCTGAGCTGCAAAATAGGCTCCTTTGGAGGAAGAGGGATATAATTTGAATAAATAATAATTAAATATATGTGCCCAGAGCATGTACAAAAAGCATTTAAGACATGTGCATTGCCCAACCCCTGTTGGGGATTATGCAAAATAGCCAGAGAATGGACAAAAATCATCAATATATGCACATTCCTCAAGGTCTTTTGGGGATTGTGTTATGGTGACTGGGAAATGTTCAGCATTCCCTCATGATGGAAAAATTATATGCACATTTTCAGTGAGGCCCGGTAAATGTGCACAATGACTAGCTGTTATGCATATTTACCATTCAATGTACATTCCCTGTAATATATTCAGAAAGAAAACTTTAAATGTTAACTGGGAGCTTGGGGAGATGCTGTACTACTCTGATGGTGATCATGTCCTGGAATAAGGATAAGAAAACTGTAGCTCTCCAGATGTTGATGGACTATACAGCTTCCAGTATCGCTGCCAATTGAACATGCTGTCTGAGGCTGATGGGAGTTTGTTGAGCAAACATCGGGATGGGAACAAGTCCACCAGTTCTGTAGAAGGACTGTGTTGAAGGTCTCCTTCTTTGTAACAACTGCAGTGAAACATGCAGTACCGTGTCATCTTACTCCCAGAAGTCTGGGTTAGAGCAAGTCCCTTCTCTCCTTCCTCATATCTGGATCCCAAGTGGAGAACCTGTTGCCCACCAGATGTTAGACTCCAATTCCCATCAGCCCCAACCAGCATATCCAATGGTCAGGGATAATGGGAGTTGCAGTCCCTGGGGTGGGGCATACATGCAATCTCAGCTTTAGCGCTAGCCTTCCCTACTGAACCTTCCACTGATCTCCATGATCTGAAGGCCTTTAAAGAGATTTTGATGGCTTATATTTCTTTGTTACATTGGGTAGAGGTGGATGTGAATCCACTGAGCCCTAATGAGACTATTGCTGCAATCCTATTTGCGTTTACTTGAAACTCCTGTCGAAGAAAGTGAGGCTGGCTTCTGAGTAAGCATGTACGGCATGGGGCTGTAAATAAAGTGTGTGTGTGTGTGTGTGTGTGAGAGAGAGAGAGAGAGAGAGAGAGAGAGAGAGAGAGAGAGAGAGAGAGAGAGAGAGAGATCTGACAGGAAAGCATCAACATGCCTTGTGCACTCTCATTTTCCTTGGCTAATTCCCCTGCCCCCCCCCCCTTCCGTGGCTAGGCGTGCACCTGTGAACACTGCAGGCAGGCTTTTAAGAAAATGAGTTTTGACATTCCTTTCCTCAAGATGAGCCCTTGTTTTTCAATTACTCCTTCCCCACTTTCGGAAGTTTCCTTGAGGTTAACAGACCCAAGGCTGTTTCCCAGCTCTCCGCCGGGTGGCAGCAGTGCCCTATCGCAGGAGCGCCTTTTGTCCTGACATCAAGTGCTAATGCAATTGACCAATCAGTGCTAAGATGATGGGAGGTAATTGGGTAATTGTATTTTACTGATCACAGGGGGGGGGGCGATGTAGAGAGATGAAGGTAAAGGGGGGGGGGAGATCGACGGAGAGCAGGAAAGCTTGTAAGCAATAAGGCTGGCCCGGGGCCCTCTCTCCAAATCTCGGGGTGCCACTGCGTAGCGCAAAAGGCGAAAGAGCGCGAGCGCGCTGCCTGCAACTGGATCTCCGGCTTCTTCCTTTCCTTCCCCGAGGCGGGAGGGAGAGATCAAGGCGGAGCTGCTGGCAGGGCGGAGAGCGAGCCGCCCAATTGTGTGACCGAGTGATGGAAGGGCTGCAAGGAGCCGCGTCCGATCTCCTCCCAGGAATGTGCCAGCGGGACTGACATGTGCCGGAAGGCGGGGAGAACCGCCCAGCGCCGCTGCGCGGGCGCCGAGTCCAACTTGTGGAGCTGAGATAGAGAGCCGGGCGCCAGATCGCCTTCCTCGCTTGGCTTGCCGCGAAATTGCAAGAGGAGGAGGAGGAAGGCGGCGGTGGGGGGGCGGGGAGCGGAGGGGGTGCCAGGGAACACAGCCCCCTCCCATCACGGCCATCATCATCGCCGCCCCCACTTTACATTTATTTTAAGGGTGTTTGGAGTGTGCGCGCGCGCCTCTCTCTCTCTCCCACTCACCCCCCCCCCCACCAGCCACCCCATATTCCCAAAGAACAACTTGATCACGGGCATCGTCGGTCCTGGAAAGGCTGGCTGTGCAAAGATGGAGAGGGAGGCGAAATGAAGAGGAAGGGAAGCCCTGGGCTGGTGAAATCCAGCGCGGAGGAGAAGAGGACGCCTCCCGCAGGGGGAGTTTGCACGCCGGGAAGGATCGGGAAGCAATAGCAGGACGTGCAAGGAGAGAGGGGCTTTCGAAGCCACCCACCCTGGGAGCGGACTCTCCTTTAAAAATAAATAAATGATGATGATGGATTCTTAACAGCTGGTGGGAATTTTATTTTCTCTTCCTGCTTTCTCCTCCTCCCGCCAACAAGCTCGCCGCCGCCACCGCCACCATCAGCATCTCTTTGCATTTGATGTGCGATTCTGGGAGGGGGGAATGCAGAGGAGTTGGAGGCAAGGCTAACGGATATAATAACGCGGAGAGTTTGGCGAGGAGAAGACGCGGATGCTCCGGATTGCTGGTTTGCTCCTGGCTGAAATCAGAAATCCGATTGCGCACTGGGTTGTGATTGGAAATCTAATCAGATCCTGGGATCGGCGAGGGGGGAGAGCGTGAGAGCAGCGGAGGGGGGCAGAGAGGGAGAGAAGAAAAGAAGAGCCCCAAAGTTGGCGTTTCTGAGAAAATAATTTCAGATGTTGCAAGGGGACGCGCCTCGGTGGAGGGCGGAGGGGGAGACACGGGAAGCGCGGCCGTGGGAACCCCCGATGTAACGTGGACGCACATGGATCCGCTCGCAGAGAAGGAGCCGCTTGGCCGGAGCTGAGCAGACATAACAAAATCGTGTTATTAAACCAAACAGCGGCCGTTTGAGACAGACGGGGCTGCCGCTGCTGCTGCCGGTGGCGGCGGCGGCAAGGGAAACCTTCCGCAGAAGCAAAAAACGCTTCTCTCCCACCGAGAGGGATTCCAAGGTGGCTGAGGATTGGAAGAAAAGGGGAGTTTGGGGGGCCGGCGGGGAGGATCCAGCATTCCCGGAGAAGATCCAAGGCTGGAATAAAAAAGTTTCTCCGAGGAGAAAGACTCCCCCTCCGCGGCGCGGAGAGACCTGACCTTCCGCTTGCTCTTTTTGAGCAGCGAGCGGGAGAGAGAAGCCAGCTGCCCGCCTGGCTTCGGCCCCCGACGACGAAGGCGCAAGTTGAGAGACGCGGGGACATTTGAAGCAGCAGCCACGTCCTTAAGAGCGACGGCGGGAGGCGAGCAGGGAGCCGCACCATGTAAAGGAAGGTGCCGCGGAAGCAGCCCACTCGCGGTGGATTGGAGCCCGAGCCCGCCTGGACTGAACTCTAGATGGAAAATTGCAGATGGATATTGAATTTCCTTTCTTTTTTCCTTTCCGTCAAATTGGATTTGCTGCCGAAATGATGTAGTTTTGCCCTCCGTGGTCTTTTTCTGTTTCCCCCCCTTTGTTTCCCCCCCACACCTTTCTTTTCTTTTTTTCTTTTCCCCCCCTTTTCCCCATCGGAATTTCATTCTGGATATTTCCCTCCTTCTGGGCGATTTCTCAAAGACAGTGAGTGCCATTTTTCTTCTTCTCGCTTTCTGCTTCCCGTGTCTTGTTGCCTGCCATTAGACACATGTGATGGAGTTTGAACTGGGTTCTCCCCCCCCCCCCTTGGGGTTGGGGGTGGTTGGCTGGGCTGGGAGGGAGAACCGCGAAACTCCATCCTAGCTTAATGTTTTCTCTCTTTGCGGGGGGGGGGCGGTTGTGCCAGCGAGCTTTGCTCCGACGTTGCGGCTCTCTGGGTGATGCCTGTGCCTTGAGAAGGGATTCTGCCTTCGGAAAGCCCCTGCAGTGTGTGACGGTGCGTTGCTTGATTCGCTCACTGGCCGAAGGCTGCCAGGTCTCTCATGACAGCCTGAGGAGTTTGATGTACGTACACACACACACACACACAGAGAGAGAGAGAGAGAGAGAGAGAGAGAGAGAGAGAGAGAGAGAGAGAGAGAGAGACTTGGGGAAGACGGAGATTGGAAATCGAAGGGATCCTATGTAAAGGACACCATCCTGGCAGACCTTGCGGGGCAGACATGGTGTATGAACGTGGGAATATGGTAATAAGGCGAGCAGGTGGGAAAAAGGAGGCTGTGCCTTTGGCATCCCATGGCTTACAAAACGCGATCGAGGGAAGAGAATTTAGGGAGCTGCCCCCCAAATACACACACACCACAAGCGCACTCCGTTCTCCACCTCTTAGCTCCTTTTGGCTGTGGTTTGCTGGGTAAATCCTTCCTGCTCCCCCAGGACATGCCTTTGGCAGCGAGATTATGGGTCCATCAGCAGAGACGTCACTATCTGATCTCAGCTACTATTAGTAATTCTGTGATTGTTTGCAGCTCATTCAGCTTTCCGACTTCTAGCCGGAAGAGAGGCCCATTGGATTCAGCGGGTCCTTTAGGAAT
The DNA here is from genome assembly GCF_964234715.1 of Podarcis melisellensis. NCBI lineage: Eukaryota > Metazoa > Chordata > Lepidosauria > Squamata > Lacertidae > Podarcis > Podarcis melisellensis. The sequence goes on from NC_138528.1 coordinate 53,634,544, forward strand.
GGGGGGCAGGGGGCAATGGCTTGATCCCTAGCATGTTTACCCAGAAATAAGTCCTACTGTGTTCAAGGAGACTTGCACCCAAGTAAGTGTGCATCGGATCGCAGCCTCACCCCTCACTGTGCCAATGCCAACAGCGCATTGGTGTTGACTGGTCTTCACCTAACTTGGTGGGGGAGCCAATAATTGTGGCCTATTTCTTTGATGGGGAAATTGAAGCTGGGAAGCACAACCTGTCCACTTAAGAATGCTAACTCTCTGTTCCCCAAAGGATAAGATCTCATCTGTATGTGGATGTAGAGTGCGGAAGCAAAATCAGAAAAGAGCCAGGATTTAGCTTGACTTACGGTGGAATGGCAAGAAAAGTTGGGGGCTATTTCTTCCATAAAGTGATCCATCTCTTTTGCTTTGCCTTCCTTGCCTGTGTGCACCACTACAGTACCTTCTTGCTAAATGTGACTCCTTTTTTCACATGTGACTCATACTACCATGTTTGCCTCCATGTGCAGAGAATAACCCTGAAAGACTTCAGGTGAAAATGTAAATCAAATCAAAATGGATGTAGGGGGCAATGAGAAAATATAGTACTTCAATGAACTTTTCACCCCTCCCTCCAATCCCAGTCCTTTGTTTGTTTCTTACTTGAAGATGGAAGTCTTCGTTATTATTTTTCCTCTTTCTATTTGGGCAATCACTTCTGAAGTTGCTTCACCAACTGCCTGCCCTCCTACCCAGCAGCATAAGCATTAGACATAATTCTGAGATATACTTTGAATCACCTGCTTGAAAGATGGAGGTGGAAATCAGAGCATCTCTCTTTCAAAGGCATCCCCCTGCTTTGGCCCTTGATTTGAGTGTTAGTTACTTGGAAAGCAACAAACCTTTGACCCAGCTTCCAAGGTTGTCCATCAGATATTTTTTAACGCAAACACACATATACACATGGAGGGAATTGTGAATTGGGTCCTAATCCTGCAACACCTTTAACAAGACACCCAGCAAAGAGTCACTTCCATTCTTTACATATTTCCCTTAATTAAACAAGTTGAATTGTGTTTTCAGGCAATTATTTATTGTTGGTGCCCATGGGGGGTATATATTAGTCTATCTAGGAAACTGGTTGATTCCCCCTTATCCTGCCTGTGCATATTCTGTCATAAATTGCTGTCCTGCTATGGACAGTTCTTGCGGCAGCAATGATGGAGCATGAATGGATATTATGCTGGTGCCAAACAAGTCCCGAAAGGAGATGGAGAAGGCAAAGATAGTGTGGAAAAATCAATCCTCTTGCCACAGGATCACTCTGCTGTTATCCCATAAATCAGAGATCATTAGGCAAAGCCACCCTGCCATTTGACAGTAGGGTACTGCCATCACTATTTCATGCTGGGCCAGAGAAGCTACAAGGATAATACCTAAGCCCTGAAATGTCACTAAGTATGTGTGTGGGAATAGTCACAAACTGGGGATGCAACAGGAACAAACCTCACTGCTGTGTAGGAGTGACTGCGCGCTTGCAGAGATGCTAAATCCAGTTAGTATGGGAGCTAAAAGCATGTGGCTCAGGCTGGAGTTTAGTACTCTCCATCTTGTAATGGGAGGGACTTTGACATTCAGGTGTGCATTCCAGTATTGCTCCGGGGAAATGTTGGAAGCACCCAAAACATGCTCAAAAACCTTGATTTGCCTCTTCCTTATGTTGGATGAGCAACACTGATTCCATAGTCGCCTGAGTGGAAATTTTATGTGGCTGACTCTGTTTTCTATTGCCTGTGTCAGAATATAAGTGCAACATTCATCAGCATCTGATAATTAGCCAAGATGCCTTCCTATTTTTTCAGGATAAAGGGGTAAGCAATTCTGCAATTACATCAGGCAGCTAGGAAAGTGACAGCCTGGAGTGTGTGAATAGGGAACAATTTTGTGTATAAAAAAAGAAATGCATGAATTGCCAGTGAAAAGGAACAAGCACTGGCTCTAAAAGGCTTGTTTCATTTGCTGTGCTTGGTTTTGGACGATCCAAGATTAGCTAATCTAAAAATGAAAATGATTCTTAGCCGCCTGGTAGTTAATGATGCAAAATATTTACCATCAAAATCTTGGAAGCAATGGTTTCACACTTCTGAGGTGAATGTAGTTTCTGTTGGGTAGAAGGTTAGTCCTTTGCTTTGCCTTTTCAGAAAGCCAGTGAAAGATCCAACACCATAATAGTATATGTTTATCTTATGAATATATCTTAGAAAGTTTCCTTTTCTCCCTTGTCTCTCTCTCTCTGTGTCCTATATATGTATAGCATTTACATATCTCTGTCCTGATACTTTTGAGTTATGGGGAAATGTGGACAGTTTATGATGAGATAGCTCTACATTCCATTCCATAAAAATTGGCAGTATAAAAACAGTGTGTGCATACAATATATGCTGATATATACATGTATTATCAGGGACTTGAAGGCTATAACTTGAATTTTGCAAAGGTTTCTCCTCTTGTTCCTTTAGAATAAGGAATGAGTTGCTGTAAGGCATTAAATATGCATTTTGGGGGAGTTAAAATTATCTACAGGGCATTTTGAATGAGAAAGTATAGTCTGCAGAACTGCAGTGTAAGAATATATCTTTCTACTAATGTGTCTTCACATTAAAGAGGTTTTTGGTCCATTAATAAGAATAACCAGTGATGCAAAATCCTGTAAGCAGAATTTATGTGGATCCTTTTCTCAAGATGTGGGTACCTATTTAAAGACCAACTCAATTAATTTTTAGAGAAACAACATTGCTAATTGATAATGGCAGTGGTTTACTAGCCATGGGGATCTTGATCCTGCAAGCCATTATTTATAGCAATAGACCTTTTAGTGTGGACAGCCCATTTTCTCTTTAAGCAGGATTTATTTCACTTTGCAAAAAGCTGAGAGATGTGATGTTGGGCTGTGATTTATCCTAAGCTTACAAAAAGGAAGCAACTTTTCTCCCTGAAAAGGTAATTGTTGACTTTCCTAGACTGATCAAAGGACTGGCAACATATTTTATGCACTGACTGGTAAATTTTCATAGTGTTGCATAACCCTCATGCAACAGCAGAAAGGGTACACATGTTACTAGAAAATCTCTAAGCTGTTCATTTCACTTTCCTGCAGTGATGGCTGTGTGTTTGCTTAGCTAATATGTGGTTGATTATTAATGTGGCAGAAGTATGTATATGATCCATTTGTACTGATTAAAGGAGAGGGGATGGGAAATAATGTTGTTGCAGACTAAAGAAAGGCTTAAAGACACACACACACACACACCAAGAGAGGGGGCATTTGCATTTGGTATCCAAGGAAGCAAATACAGAAAGCTGCAGTTTTTTCTGTGCATTGTATAAATGTTGCCATAGTGATATTTCAGGGCATGTTATGTGTTTTGTGTGTGTGTGTGTGTGCTTGTGTGTGTGTCCCATTCTCTAGAAGAGCTTGTCTCCCTTCTTCCTGTCTTTTTCTGGTTCACAACAACAAATGTTTATACAGAACTCACTACAAAAAGAAGAAAGAGAAAAGCTTTCCTGTTTCCTGTTCCTATCCCAAACTGTTAATGTTCTAGACTAGAGCCCTAACTGGGAGCTCAAGTTCCACAGCAGAAGAGGAGTATGAGACACTTTCCTCACGCTGAGACACTGAAAATATTACAATATTTTCTGTAGTGGTGGTATGTTAATTGGATCGCTCCAGGCGAGTGAAGTGTAGCTGTTGTTGACAATTAGAAACAACAGCAAACCTGCATGGGTTGAATCTTTATCCCTGTAACTTCTGGGCAGACTACAATGCTTATCAGGCTTAATGCAGATTCAGAAACACGTATAAAAAGATCCTTCACTTGTGATTTTGCAAGCCAGGGAACAAAACCATCACTGTGGGTTGGGGGAATGGGAAAGTGTACTGGCAGATGGAAGGAAAGTCCGTTTATCCTTTGCTGCAATATGTTTGACTGGTTTTTGTTTCATTTTTTAAAAATTAGAATTAAAATTAATGGAGTTTTTTGTATTGTTTGTTCCTGGTTTACTCTGATAACCCCTAATCTATAATCATAGCTATGAAAAACAGGAAACCATTAATGCTCCTTTGTCTTGAAAAGCCACAGAGATTCAGAGCCTGGACATAGCTCTTGAACAAATGGATCTCTCAGTATTTATCCTGCAGCAGCAGGATTCATGCAGCTTGGTGTAAGCTTAACTTTCGGAAGCCAGGAAGCATTTTAATGATGCAGCACTTGCAATTTATGGGATTTTCACCCCATAAAGCCTAAAGACGACAGGCAGGTTTTTCCTCTCAGTTTTTATTTTATTATGCATAAGAAGTGTTCTGGGACATCCCCAAATTCATTTTGCATCTTCTTCAGAATAACTGTCTGAAAAGTTCGTGTTGCATATTTGAGATGCTACATGGGGAACCAGAGGACCCCTCAACAAGGAGCTTATTGCTTAGGCAAAGACAGTTCTGTCCTTTTCCCTTTGCCTACATCCACAGGTGTCAAGCCTTGACCCAGCACACAAGGCTCCCTCATGTGCGATGCAATCAGCAGGGTCATCACCTCCAGATGCGAGGCAGCGGCTCATTAATTCCCTTGTCAGGTCTGAGAGTGAGGAAGCTGATATCAGGTGGTCTTGGAGATTTCAGTTGCCTTTCTGCATGCTAGACTGGAAAACATTCAAATGTCATTGACCTGAATGCAATCTGCTAAAGTCATAATATTAAGCAAAGAGGCTTTCTGCAGCCGAAACCAAGAGGATTCTCCTGGTGTTTATCTTAATAGATATCTTAATGGGGCACTACTACTACTTTTGCAGTAGTAATTGAGGCTCTCCTGTTGCTGTGGCATGCTATAGGATTGTAATCAAATAGTTATGGTTAGTTTGTGGATTTATTCCTGCCTCCCCCTCCATATCATGTTATCCTGCTTTCCTTTCCCTGTTATCCTGTTGTTAAGAAGGATTCAATTCTCTTTCCAATTGACTCCTTTCTGGGAAACACATTTTCCATCTACAAAGACTGACTAGTTCATTGCGGCCTGAGTTTTTGTGGGGAAGGGCTTATTTTATAATGCAATTAGCAGATGAGTACCGTAGAGTGTGTGTATTCATCTTGCCTGGGCTAAAAGGGATATCAAAGACTCGATACAATCTTGATAGGTGACTGTTCTTCATACTTCTATGAGGAGTCTAATGTATAGTGCTGCAGTTTGGTGATGCCTCAACCACGCACCCATCAGTAACAAACATCTCAGACCCTTGATTTATTAGAAATTAGAATGTGACAGTGTATAGCAGACTTACCCAACGTGGTGCCCTCCAAATGTTTGGGACTTCAGCTCCCATTAAACCCATCTAGAGTCCCATCATGCTGGTGGGAGCTGTACAGGAGTCCCCCAGGTCGGGGAAAGCAGGTGTATAGGACTCTTAGCCATAGAAGCCAACTTCTAGGGGCCGAGGAGTCTTTGGCCCCCAATAAAATATTTGAGGGGGCTGCCTCCCTCAAAGTTGATGGGCATTGCCATTCAAATAGTCTGCATGTGCCTTGTCACATAAGTGATTATGTGGGTGGGACTTACCTGTCCCCCCTCCCGCAATATTTTATTTTGTGCTCTTAGATTTTACATAGCTTTGCAGTAGAAGAAGTTTTTGCAGGTGCATTTTGTCAAGCAGAATTAGGGGAAACAAAGAAAGCTGCATCCATGGAAATCACTTCCTCAGCACACAAAATATAGAAGATCTGTTGTCCTTTGTGTCTGGCAGTTGCTTCTGATATTGTTTATCAAGCATCTTTCATTTTTTGAAGTCTTAAGGCAATAGCCCTAAGCATACTAGGCAGTAAATTCTACTGACATCAATATAAATGATATGCACTAGATCAGAATGTAAGTTTAAATTCTTTGAGCACAGTTTGCTTAATATTTCTGATCATTCAGTCATCTTTTACAAGGTTTCCATGAAACGTCTATTCTTTTACTGAGTTATTGTGAGGGGGGAAAGAAGATTAAGCTGTGAGGTCTGGAATAAAGATGGTCTAAACAATAAAATACTTATTGCATAGGCTGAAATATGATACATGTTTTTGTGCAGTGACATGTTGGGTTGAAATACAAACCAACAGTAAAGGTAAAGGGACCCCTGACCATTAGGTCCAGTTGTGACTGACTCTGGGGTTGCGGCACTCATCTTGCTTTATTGGCCGAGGGAGCCGGTGTACAACTTCCGGGTCATGTGACCAGCATGACTAAGCCGCTTCTGGCGAACCAGAGCAGCACACAGAAACACTCTTTACCTTCCCGCCAGAACGGTACCTATTTATCTACTTGCACTTTTATGTGCTTTCGAACTGCTAGGTTGGCAGGAGCAGGGACCGAGCAACCAGCAGTACAGTACCCTTAAGAGGAATAAAACCATCCAATCAGCTAAAATACTATCCTCCAAAATATCTGGGCAAATTAAAAGGTTTTTAACTAGAGCATAAAGAAAAAAGAAAAGATTCTATTGTCAGTGCCAGGAGGCCATTTCACAGAGTGGTGCCACCACTGAGAAGGCTCTCTCTATATAATACACTCCTCTTAAAGGTGGAACATAGAAAAGGAACTCTGCCTGCAATCTTAGGCTATGAGAAGATTAGTCCAGCAGAAGGCACTAAGATCTTGAACTGGGCTCAGTAATGAATAGGGAACCCGATGTAATTCCTTTTAAGCTTATGTAACATAGCTGCATTTAGGTAAACTAATCAAAATCTCACTGATGCTTGCTTTCCCTTGCTTTTGTTTTTGTCTTGAGATAAGGCCATGAAACAAGATATGGGTTTAAAGGGCCACAACCTTATTGCTAGTACTCCAGAATGTATAAAGAGGTTGGAATGAAACACCATCTATCATAATAAATAATGATGATTTCTGAATGACACCACTCTGGCACAACCTTACTTGATTCTTGCTGTACCTGGCCTGCTCACCAAAATGCAGGCCGAGGAAGCACCTGTTTGCTTCCAGAGTGAAAAGGCAACCCTTCTCCATCCTTTAAGCTGGCTGGCAATAAGAGATAAGAGTGCCCCAGCGCCATGTTGATGCCATACAATGCTCAGAAGGACAGTCAATTCCAGTATCCCTCCCTGCTTGTTGTACTTGCCTGTTGATGCCAAAACAAGCACCAATCAGCTGAAATGGAAGGAAAGAACCACTTGGGGGACAGTCAAAATATCATTTGTCACTTTTGTTTTCTTGTAGTTGAATGTGAGAAGCTGGTTATTGGGTGAAATACAGATACTGTTAAAAAATAACTGAAATAAATTATTGCTTTTTTTAAAAAAAAAAGACACGGCATTGACTGTGCAGTTCTCTAGGGTTTCAGATGGGAGTTTTTCATGCCCTACTTAGAGATGCTCAGGACTGAACATGGGACCATGTGCTGTACCACAGAGCTACTATAATGGCTCATTAACATTTGTTAGTCAGCATTTGAAGCTTCCATTACTGAACATAAGCAGTGAGCTTACATGTGTGAAGCATCTTTGGTTTTGGGAAAAGTAACGTGACAGATGTCATTCCTTCTTGTTGATAGTCACAGATCAGAACTGGGCCAGACCACAATTGTTGCCAAACCATCAGCTGCTATCCATCCTTCCTTCTAAAGGTTCCCTTTCCATTTCAAATGCTATGCTTTACATCAGGGGTCAGCAAACTTTTCCAGCAGGGGGCCAGTCCACTGTCCCTCAGACCTTGAGGGGGGTCGGACTATATTTTGAAGGGGGGGAAATGAACGAATTTCTATGCCCCACAAATAACCCAGAGGTGCATTTTAAATAAAAGCACACATGTAAAATAAAAGCTTCATGTAAAAACTGTAAAAACATGCTGATTCCCGGACCGTCCGCAGGCTGAATCTGGCCCCTGGGCCTTAGTTTGCCTACTCATGCTTTACATCTTTGCACAGTTCTTTCCCTAACTCCTAGTTGATGGAACTAGCTTATTGCTGTTACTACATGCTGTCCAAAACTTTGTATTACTTTTTGAGCTTCTTAAGATGTTTGGAGCACTAGCTCACATTTGGCAATGTATCTGATAAACAATGTGGTAGGGATAACAATTTATATTTCTTCATTATTCTAATGAATGTGTGTGATTTTCAGTACTAGGAGAAATATGAGTTGTTGCTCTCATCCTTTATCTTCCTTATCCGATTGCTATCTACCGGTACTTATTGCTATCCAATTGCATCACCCCAAAATAACAACTATCCGTAAAACATGCTAGGCACAATCCAGAGAACAATCTGAAGTCCCGTGGGTTTCAGTGTAAGAGATACTACTTCATTAGGCCCAATTTCCCTATTGACATCAATGTAGCTTAAAAGTGCTTCCTTGGCTGGCTTAGCCCTACTGTTTATGTGAAAGTAGAATGTAATTGTATCTCTTTAAATACTGCAGCAAGCAAGACAAATGGGCTGCAGGCTGTACTCTAAGTCTCTTTATCTAAAGCATTCTGGTATCAACAGGACAATGGAACCTTAGTGGGTCTAATTTTCCATTGCCTTTGCAGCTGCAGAGTATTTACATTTTGCATTACATAATGCAAAGTAAATGCAAACTACGGAGAGCATCATTGCAAACATGTGTGTCTTCCTTAAATCTAAATAGTGCCAAGGGAAAGCTGGTGAACAATTTAAGCTCTAGTATCTTCTGTATGGTTGTCAGATTTCCTTGCTTTCTTTCTTCTCATGGGTTGTCTTCGCAATAAGGCTGTTAAAGCATTCTTTAAATAGTGTGGTGCACTTTAGCAGTAGCAAGTCTTTACATGCACTATTATATTAAAGCACTTTACAGGCAATGAAGTAAGTGCTTTAAGTAGAGTGTGATCAATTAGGGCTGTGTAGGAATATTTAAGTAAGTAAGCCCTGGGTATGGTTTGAATGGACCTTGTGTGTCAACTGTCTCTTTAAGAGCCATGCCTGATCTCCCCTCCCTTCTCCATGTGATTTCATCTTTAACTCAATGGGGACTAGTTGGAATCTTATGCTGTGTACACATTACCATTTACTCCACCTTGGACTGCTGGTATTTGAAGCTGAGTACACATAATGGTAGCCACAATCCTTGGGTATCTTGTAGCTTCTTGAAAAGTAGTCCTGTTTGATGAGCTATACCTCAGACCAGCTTTCTTCTGATTAGAAAACTTAAGCTGAGGTGTGTACATTTCAGGCAGCAGTTGCACATGAGCAAGTGACAGATAGCAGCTCCAGTGAAGTGGAGTTCAGCATGTGGAAGCAAATCAGGTAATGGGCACTGGGTGGAAACATCTCTGTCTGCTCGCTGGTCTTTTCAGCAGTATAAGAATGTGACTTGGAACCCATCAAAGGGGGTGCCTGTATAGTAAGTTCTGTTGTTCAGCAATAAATGCAACTATTCAAGTTCTCCTGATTAGGACAGACCTGTGGCATTGTTTCATCACCCATACTGTTTTCAACTGAAGGTAGCTTAGAGCTAAAATAGAAACAGCTAAAAAGCAATAATTAAAAAAAATTACACACACACACATGCAGCGGTGGCTGCATGCTAGTACTTTGGCTCATCTTCATTGATGCCTGGATGTCTCTTAGTACAAATCCCAGGAGAACTGCTCCACACTTCTCATATTTATTGACTCAGTTACTCCGTGGCATGGATTTCAGAGCTGTTAGACTTTGTGGAAGAATTTGTGGCTCTGATATCCCACTCCACGTACTGGTATAACATTATGGGAGTATCGAAAAACATATAATCCACTTAATTACTCTGAACATGTGTGCATGAGAGAGTTTGTCTGCCTATATTTCAGTCCTGTAAATTGTTTAGGCAGGACATTTCAGCACCTGTGTGTGGTTCTGAGTGTCTGCCAAAACTTATTTTTCCTCTAACCAAGGATTTGGAAGAACTTGTTTCCCTCTTCTGTGCATAATAGCCTTCCAAATTCTGATAGAAGGTAATGTGGTTTGTTTCTCTGTGTGTCTGTCAGGGGCTGGCTGGCTGCTGAGAGCAGTCAATATTGGCTAATGACACTACTGTATCAACCAGCTTACTTTCAGTAGTCATGATGCTTTTTTTTGAAAAATTGCAGATTGATATGGGAATAGATTGATCTCCTCATCCCTGCTTGTGGCACAGGGACTAAAGAGCTGGAGTTTGGCACACAGACCTGGTTTAGGCCTTCACAGTACTCTTTCAACGTCTGCTAAAAATGTTGTTTAGACCAGCATACCCAGATGCTTAGAAACTTCAGGCAATTTTAATCTGTTTCAGTATTTTTACTTTTGCATGTTTTTAAAAGTATAGTTGTGGATTTTTCTTGATTTTACTGCTTTATCTTTTTTTAAAAAAATGATAGTCACTTTCAAGTAACAAAACATACCTATATTAGGAAAACAGAGCTTAGTAGTTGTACAGAAAAGAAAGAAAAGTAATGGCTGAAGGTTGTAGTTTGAGACGTTCCAAGAAAGGCAATCAAATGAAAGTGTCTCTCCATAAGGTTTCAGAAGTTGATGGAGGGTGAAAGCCATGTTTGATTGTCTTAACAAAGTCAATAAAAGGATACCATGTTGTATAGAAGGCATGAGTCTTTTCCCTCCCAGATCAATATTCCTTTTGTGAAATGGTTAATGAGTCCTTAAGCACAATGTCCCATACTTGTGAAATCCAGGCTTCAAAACAACAACAACATTTAATTTACCGTATTTTTTTTTTTTTGCTACTCAGGCTGCAGTTAGTAAGTGGAGAACAATGTCTTTATTGGTTATGTTCTTGATCTGAAGAGTAAAATAAGATAGCAGGGCTAATTTTCAGTCTGGTTGTAGCAATTGTTCAATCGTTTGATTAATTGTTTGAAAAACATTTTCTCAAAAGGGAATAATTTTGGGGCAAAGCCACCACGTGTGTACTAGATAAATTGCATTCCCGCAAGCAAAGGTTGAATGTGTTATTACTAATTCTATATAATCCAGCTGGGCACATGTACTAGCAATGTGCTATCTTTAAAGTATTTTCTTGAGTTCTGATTGAGATTGATCCAAGTGGTAGTTTATTCCAGGCTTGTTCCCAGAGTTGTTCCTCTAATTCTTCTCAAAAAATATTTTCCCCGTTTTAGTTTTAATGAAGTGAGAGGAAGTGTAGCCAATTTTGTGAAGCTTTTATATACCATAGTTGGGAGATGATTCCCTTTCCTAGTGGGAAAATGTATAATCTGGTGTATCTATAACCAGAGACATGGTATATCTCCCAATATAAAATTTATTTTTGGAGCTGCAAGGGGCTTTTGTTCAGTGCAGAAGTCGTTGAGTTTATATAATCCCACCATTTCCCATGTAGCAAATGAGACTGATTTGGCTGCTGTGTGAAAGAAACAGTTATTGAAACCAAAGGAGAATCAAAAGGTAAACGTTTCAGTCTCCATTGCTTCCATATGGTCAAATCTGATTTTAGAAAGGGGTTAATAATGTCTTCTGGTGCCTTGTTGTCCATTTTCTGATAAGGGAATAAAACCATAATGTTGTGACCTCTATCATCTTCCAGTTTTAACCATGGGAGCTGGCATAAGCCTTGTAAAATCGAAAGGTTATTGTGCAAGTGAACAGAGTCTTTATACCATTTTAGGATAGGTATCGCTATACCTCCTCCTTTTGTGACCCTTCTTTCTTGACCAGGGGTTGGCAAAGTTTTTGTGGCTTGGGCCGGTTCACAGTCCCACAGATGCTGCAGTGGGCCAGAGTGTGTGTGCGCATGCACGCACGCATGTGCAAACACTATTTCCGGCGCTACTTCCGGTGCAGAGGAGGCGTGCACAGCTTCCCATTGGCTGCAGGAACTTCCTGCAGCCAATGGGAAGCCAGCCAGCATCGCAGAAGGCAGTCCCCGCTCCGCTCTGGGCCGGTTTATCATGGTACACGGGAGCCAACCAAGCGGGTGCCGGGGGTCCCTGAAAAGGCGGCGGGGGTCCATGGGCCAGTTAAACGACCCCCATGGGCTGCTTGTGGTCCATTGGCCTTAGGTTGCCACCCCCTGTTCTTGACCCTATATTTTTTGGCAGCTATTAACATGAAATATGGGTATGCTTATTGGTGAGACTTGGAATAAGTAAAGATGGCTGCAGTAACAGCATCATTTTTTTGCTATAGAAGCTTTGCCCAACCATGAGAATGTTAGCATTAACCAGGTTTGTTTTTTTAGCTTAGTTGTTAATTTTTTATCAAGGACATAAAGTTCAATTTTTATAGTTTAGATAAATTCTTTAAATTCCCAGGTATTTAAAGTAGGTAGTAAAGGTAAAAACTAAAGGACCCCTGGACAGTTAAGTCCAGTCATAGGCGACTGTGGGGTGTGGTGCTCATCTTGCTTCAGGGGAGCGGATGGTGTTGTGGTCTAAACCACTAAGCCTCTTGGGCTTGCTGATTGGAAGGTTGTTGGGTAGGTAGTAAAGAGTTTTGGGCTAGTTGTTTTCTGACTTTGCCATTGTAGGTTTGACAGGGTGCATATACACTCACTCATATTCGATGAAGTTAACAGCTATATATAGCAAATTGAGGCATGACAGCAAGTAACGAGGTTTCAGGAACAGAAAGGAATAGCACATCATCATCTGTGATCATATTGATAAGATGGGTTTTTCCAAATAAATCAAAACCTTTTACAATTACCATTTGCTTCCAGTGCCAAAACTCAGGGTTCTATGGCCAGGCAGACAGCAGGGGAGACAGTTGGCAGCTCTGCTTCATGCTCTGGCCAATGGGAAATGTCAAAGAGCATTCCCCATTCACGAAAACCAGGGTCACTGACTCATAGTATAAATAATCTTTTGTAAGCCACTTTCAGGTTTGTTTGTTTTTTATAATCAAGTATTGATTTTATGAAATAAAAAACGAAACTAAGTTTTGAACATCTCCTATAGAGAGGTGCATGGCTAAATGGGATTTTCAGATTGCAGATTGCTGTGTTGGATTATCAATTGGAATGACAGAAAGAGAAAGTGTGATCAAGCCTTTACCCTCTTTCGACAGTTTCAGTGTAACATCTGAAACAGCAGCTTGGTAACCCCCCCCCCCAGCAGAGATGCTTGTCTACTTTATTCATCCCACACGGCAGAGATGCATAAGTCAATATGTTGGGCATTACATCAGAAGCGTAGCTGGGAAAGTGTAGGAATCGCTTGAGAATCCTGTTTCTGACTGCTTCCTTTTATGTCCAAGGCCAGCCTCAATTGCACTGTTCGGGATATTTGATTATAGGTTCTATTTACTGTGCACTCTGCTTTTGCTGTGGATGTGTATTGTAGGCAGTTCTTTGCAAACCTACTTGCCACAGGTGACAGGAATCAGGCTGCTGATCACAAGCTTCTTTTCATGTTGAACCAAATAAATGTGTACTATTTGGATTCCATACACAGAGAGTGTGCTTTCAGCCAACCCACTAACTTGACTAGTTCAGGATTCATATACCTTGGCGTGACTGGGACACCCTATACTATTGAATATGTGCTTTTTTAAAAAGAGAGGATTGTATCCACTACTCAGAATTACCTGAAATGTGAACATAACCATCTGGGGTCAACAATCACATAGTTATTCTTAAATGTGGGTAAGATTGTCTTATGGGTAGCAAGACAAGCAGAGTATATTTAAGGTTTGGTGCTCAGTTATTGCAAGAAATGCCTAAAGCCCTTTCAATAATAAATAATAGTTTAAAGTATAGTAATTAACGTATTTTAGCACATTCAGTTTCTGTGGGAATGAAAGAGATCTGCATTAGGTTTCCTAGTAAGATGTTCACTCGCAACACCATATTTGCAGAGAACTCAAGGCTGATGTTAGTCTAAGCTCATTAAATAATGCTACTGGCATGTGCAGATAGAGAAAGAACTCCTGCTGATTCTGCCATAGTTTCTCAATGGAGGAGTGATTACAGCTGATTAAAAGCAATGAGCAGGGTTTCCTACGTTATGGCCTTCATTAGGAAATTTATTGTTTTGCCGGTTCAGAATCGGACTGTAGGACATGAATGGGTAAAATGGCAGAATCCAGTAACACACCTGTCTTTCCAGAAATGATTGCCAAGGATAGAAGAGGTCAAATCCAATACTATCACATTAATTATATTGATTGAGAAAGTTTTGTGCTGCACCTTCTTGTATGCTAGTACTGTTTGAGGAATGTGTACATTCCTACGCTGACCCTACAACTGCATCACTGCTTCTCACTACTGGAAGATATTATAGATCCCCACCCCCCTGCAGTTTCTACCTCCAGTGCGGATTTACTTGTCTTTGAACAAGTACAGTGGTACTTTGGGTTACATATGCTTCAGGTTACATACGCTTCAGGTTACTGACTCCGCTAACTCGGAATATTACCTCAGGTTAAGAACTTTGCTTCAGGATGAGAACAGAAATCATGCAGCAGTGGCACAGCAGCAGCACATTAGCTAAAGTGGTGCTTCAGGTTAAGAACAGTTTCAGGTTAAGAACAGACCTCCAGAACGAATTAAATTCTTAACCCGAGGTAACCACTGTATTGTAATGCAATGGAGAGATTCCCCGCCCCCATATCACACGTATTATTCAAATAATGAAGAAGTGTCATACGATTTCTTTTTTATATCTCCTGTAATAAGAAATAAAAGTTCTAGTAAGTTCATCTGTATTCAGATGGGTGGGGGCAGGGTGGTGTTCGGTCTAGATCTCACACTGGCTTCACAATTTTTTTTTGCCCAATTCCAAAAAAATTATCACACCACCACCCAACTCCCATGAGCTCTCTCAACCTCCCACCATGAGTCCCTGAATATTCTGTTCCACAACTGCCAATCTTTTCCCCATTTTCTGATGGTGGCTGTAGTGAGATTTTGCTGGAGGCTCTCTCTTTCCTTCCATCTAGACCCGAAGGATTCATTTGCAGCCCTGGTGCCAGGACCCTGGGACGTGAACTTTTCTCAGGGTAGCTGAGCAATTTGGATGCTAGATGTTGTTGGTGCAAGAAGCTTTGGGACTTGTAGTTTCGGCAGCCCCCTCCTTCCTGCAGCCTGTTTTCCAGGAATCAGCTTTTCAAAGCAGATGCTTCACTGAGATTTTTCTGTTGCTTTCCTTGGCCCTGAGGCATAATTCCATTAGAAACGAGAGGGTCCCCCATGAGATGTGGGCTTTTACTGCAAAGCAGCAGAGTTTTATTTCTTCAAGGAAAGATTTTGAAAGCAGGGTGTGAGCATATTTTCTGAGCCTCAGATTGGCTCAGGAGATAAATTTCCATTTAAAAAAAGTCGGGGGCAGGTACACAGTTTAGGAAGCTCTGGAATCCAGTGCTTTCCCCTGATACCTGGGTGGTGATGTTTGCTAGTCATGCCTTTCTTCCAGCTTTGCTCAGTTGTAGCCTTTTCTAGAGAGGATGGTCTTGGCCTCCATTATCTGTGCATTAATTGAGCACCCTACCTCAGACTGGACTACTGCAGTGGTCCCTACTAGATATGTGTGAAAATGGCAACTTGAAATTTTCCAAAGAGAAACTGGGGGAGCCATTTTATGTAAATTATCCAAGGGGAGGAGAGATTATCTAGCACTTTCTTGGGGTTGGAAAAGCTCAAGTACATAGACAGACAGACAGACAGATAGAGAAAATGATGGAGGAGATGGCCTTATTTGTCCCCCTGTAAATTACCAAAATGTTCCCCACCAAGAACTGACAACAAAATTGAGGAAAACATTTGGCCCACTCCTAAATTAGAAACATTTTATACCCTTTATAATGTCATGTGCAATGGGATTTTTTCAGCATCCTGTATTACCTTGGCCATGTCACCTTTGGTTTCTATACACTTTATTATTTCACAATTTTGATTGTTATGTAGTATCTTCCATTTGTTTTGTGATGGTTTCAAGGTCCTTTTGAAAGCATTTTGGACTTGCTTAATTGCTTGCACTCTTAAGTATTCAGTAGTTTGTCTCTTCGCATTTCTCTTTTTGTATTTTAAAAGCCCAGGGTGTGATTCATGTTAGTTTGCAAGTCTTGATGTGAGCTTTTTAGACTCAGGGTTAGGATTTAAGTCCTTCCCTGCAGTTAGAGAACTAAAAATAAAGGAGCATTATTTTGCATGCCCTGGCTGGATCACATGTCCCAGGCAGATGATGTTTGTGGTGAGCTTTGCAATCTGCTACTCCCACTGGGGCCTTTTCTATTGAATGGACTAACTGAATGAGTCAGTTCCATGGCTCTCCAGGAATTTTCAGCAGAATAATTGACAAATGATCTGCAAAACATTCCCCCCCCCCCCCAGCGTGCATTAGATCAAGAAATATCAATGAACAGTATATGATCCACAAACCAATTGAAATGATGTACTTAATTTTGTTTGTGTGGAAGCATGTGATGAAACAAGCATAGGTGAGTTGTGGACTGCAGCCCTAAAGTTTAATGGTGTATGGGGGTGTGTAATATTTATTTACTTAATTGTGCATATTTTATAATTGAGTTATGCTTGCTGCATGGGGATGACTTCATTAGTAATTTTCTTTTCACTGATCCAACAGTGGATTTGTAATAATTTAGTACAGGATGGTTCTTGACCATGCTTGCTGGAGCTGGTAGCAGTTGCAGCCCAACAACACCCGGTAGTCCTGTGGCACGCACTGGCAGAAACTGCTAGTACGGTGGGAGAATGTTAGGGCTGTGGCAAACTCAGTTGGCAGCTTATATTCACTTCATTGTCAGTCCCAGTCTGACAAGAGCATTACTGTGATGCACTAAGTAGAAACAATCTGTTGTAATCAATGGAGAGCTCAACACTTCTACTCACATTTTCCCCTCCAACCACCAACTTCATTAATCCTCTTCAGGCACGCAGGTTCATGGTCAATGTAATAAACAAGGGGACAAGGAGACTAGTGTGTCAGCTCTGGTCCCATTGCCCACCTTGTGGCCCTCCATGTGTTCAAGAGTGACTGTGTGGAGCAGAGAGCCTTCTCCATCTGCTTAGGTTCCCTGTGCATTTTAGAATCCTGTTTTGTTCCAGAGTTGTAAAATGTGTTATGAGTCTTCATGGGTATAGAACAGGCTTCCTCAAACTCGGCCCTCCAGATGTTTTGGCCTACAACTCCCATGATCCCTAGCTAGCAGGACCAATGGTCAGGGATGATGGGAATTGTAGTCTCAAAACATCTAGAGGGCCAAGTTTGAGGAAGTCTGATATAGAAGGTTCCTTGCTTTATACAGTTTCCCTCAGGAATTGTGGAGAAAGCAAAGATCGCTGGTGGTGGACTGGAGACCACACACTCACCCCTGCAGCCCTCCCTCATGTGTTAACGCAGAATCAACATATGCAGAGTGTTATTGAAGGTGCGATTCTGACTCACTTGAACTCCATCATGGCACAGTTCTGGGACTATATTAGGACCCACAAAGGAGCACAGTTCTTATGTCAAGATGTGAAGTGCATTTCTACACCAGTCAACCCTCTTGTCTTGCATGCTGCAGCATACAACAGAGAATTCTTATATCAGGGAACCTGAACAATTTGCTGAAAGGGATTACTTTGTACAAATAACAGACAGCCAGGGCTAAGAACAAAGAGGTGGGAGCAGGTAAATAACATTCCTCTCAGAATACTTACAGAGGCTGTACTGTGAGACCAGCAAGTGGCAGGAATGCCAGCTCCACCACTGCAACCAGGACTGCCCAACGGAGATACTACACACAGGTAAGCAAAATAAGGGCTTAGCAGGGTTGGGGGAGGCCTATGCCCCAGAACTGACCCCTGGACACCTTTCATTCCTTCCCTTGGCTCCAAGTGGTGCCTAGAGCACTCACACATGCATGGTCATTCTGTCCTCCTACAATGTGGAAAGTATCTCCCATATTGGGCAAATAACTACTGTGCAGGAAAGGCAATGCTGTTGGAGAATGCCAATCTTGACCCATGAGGCAGGGTGAAGTGGCTGCCTCAGGCAGCAGAAGTCCCCAAGGCAGTGCCCTGCCTCGCTGGCACCTCTGCCATTGGGAAGAAAGCAGCACCAGCATTGGTATCAATTTCTGGGGACATCTTGCTAGAAATCGGTGCCAATGCTAGCACCTCTTCTGCAGCAGTGGTGGCAAGACGGTGCAGAAGTGGCAGGGTGGGATGGTACTTCCCAACTTGCCTCATATGGCAAAACGGGGTATGTTGGCCGTGGGGAATGCAGAACTCACATACACCCAGGTAGGTTTTCATCACACATTAGGGAAGGTTCTGGGTAGCCTTGCTTAGGGACCATCAAGCACATCTTCACTGCTTGCTACCATTGGTCAAGAACACATGGTTATTATTTCCCCCACTTGCAGGCTCAGAATCAGGAGATAATGGAGCAGAACAAAATTGCTGAAGACCATTCCAGTGGAACTTCCTACATTGAACTTGAGGAGTAAGTATTGCCTGGGTACGTTATTTTGACACACTGATTGGGGCTGGAAGAGCATGCAGAATGGGGAAGCACTTGGGCTGCAGCATTCTTAAGCACACACTTGTGAACCCCAAAGGAGCACTCACTCACATGAAGCTGCTAGCCATTATTCAGGACTCTCCTCATCTTCCTCTTTTCTCTCTACAGGCAAACTGCAGAAGCAAGGATGTTCCTTGCCTTGGTGCTGGGCACACCACAAGCAAGACCTACAGCAGCAGTGACCAACAGGAAGCCAGCTGATCCTATCAGGGTTTCCTTCTTTTACCTCCATTAGTTCCTGCTAGTTGCAGAAGTGCATAGCAGACAGGAAAGGAACTGATGGAGTATAGCATTGCCTAGCTTATGGATGTGATGATGGGGAAAGCTGCTTTGTTTCAGAGGCATAAAGGCCAGGCAAGAGCAAAAAGTTTGGCAATCTTTTTTTTTTTCTTTTAAGTGATGCTGTCAGCACTTACTGTGCCTACAATTAACAGTGTGCAATAAAAACTGTGAGTGTCCCCTTTGCGCTTCTGTATTCCTAATGGTGAGTTGATAAGGAATATGCCTCCCATTGTTACTTGTCAGATGTTTTCAGAATAGGGCATACACTACTACATGGAAACAGGTTCTTCACCACCACACCAAGACAGAAGAGAGTGAGATAGCCCCCTCAGGGGCCTATGCTGGGAGGGTAGGTGTTCTAAAGAATGTTATCTTGAATTAAGAAACAATCCTCAGTGTAGTCCATGGGTAGGCAAACTAAGGCCCGGATCCGGCCCAATCACCTTCTAAATCTGGCCCATGGATGGTCCAGGAATCAGCATGTTTTTACATGAGTAGAATGTGTCCTTTTATTTAAAATGCATCTCTGGGTTATTTGTGGGGCATAGGAATTCATTCATTTCTTTTCCAAAATATAGTCTGGCCCCCCACAAGGTCTGAGGGACAGTGGACCAGCCCCCTGCTGAAAAAGTTTGTTGACCCCAGGTCTATTCAGCTTCTGTGAGAGGAATTGGCGGTGGCAGTAGGGACAAACTTTGTCCAAACAAAATTCAGGAATACAAAATCCATACATCAAAACTGGATTCAGAAATCAAAAGTGGATTAATGGAGAATTGCTATTGCCATCGGTTTCTCTTTGGCAACAAGATAAGGTATTTTGGAATTCCAAAACCCGAGGAGACATTTCAAAGAGGCAAAGCTGTAAGTTTCTAGTCCGCACTTTCATGAACTGAATCATCTGCCATTGGATCAAACAGATAGCTTGTGATTAAATTTGTCTCCAGAAAAAATGAGTTTTACAGTTTGATGGCATCTGCCATGGAATTTCTCTATGTTTTGTTTCTGCCCGGATGTCATACACAGTTATTCAGCATCACTATGATATACAGGGTGTCAGCTGATTCCTTGGGGATAATAATAAGAGATTCTTGTTCTTATATAGATACCCATCTCAAATTTCTTGATTTATGTAACTTTAATTTTAGTGAACATATTGAGTTTTCAACATTCCATAACACAATAAAAGTATATTGTACCAAAGAACAAGATCAACAAACCATGTGGTCATTAAGGAGAAAGAAAAATGGTAAAAATAAGCCAACAAATAGGGATTACAGTAATTACTCTCGGTTCATGAATCAGTACAATGCTAGTTAGATCCACTGTGAAGCTTTGGCAAATAGAAGGGGCTGAGATTTCTCCGAGGCTTACACTGGAGAAAGGGGTGGTGGAAGGTGATTTTGGCTGATTGCCCCTTTCCCTTTTAGTCACAAACACTGCTCCAGAGAGTGCTCCAACCTTCCAAAGTAGGGGTTTTTTGGGGGGAGGGTGAATAATTGGTAAAAATGACCTCTATCCTTGTTCCTCAGCAGAAATGCTTAGTGAGCAAATTAACAAGAATGAGGAAGGGCAGTACACCTGCTTTGCATGCAGAAGGTCCCAGATTCAATGCATGGCATTTTGGAAAAGCCTCAGCTAAATTGCCAGTAAGTAAAAACAAAATTGCTCTAGTGGACCAATGATCTGATTGGGTATAAGGCAGCTTTCTGTGCCCTTTTATAACCAAACCCAGGAAAATAAGTTACACGTGTCCTAAGACAATGTTATACTTACTGGGTAGGACAGTGTTCTGCTGGTTTTTATCAGTAAAGAATAATATATAATGGGGTGAGATTTAGAATGCCTTAATTTTAACACCGCCAGTATAGAAGTGCATTTTTCTGTCTTGGCATGATTCGAAAGAAATGGTTAATTTGTACTTAAATTAATTTGTCTTTTATTTTCAAGATTAGCAGTCTCTCTCTAAATTCTCCAGTACGACATGTTTTCTTTGGCATTTGTTTCCCATCTGTTAGGTTTTAAAGTTGACTAGCTTGATTTGTTTTTCAACCTGGCTTGTGCTTGTTTGTTTGATTGTTTAAGGAATTAATTAGGTTGAAGAATAAGAACTTTCAAATCTGCACAAGTTTAAAAGAAAGACAATGTGATGCAGTGGGTCGGCAGTTGGGCTCAGACGGGGGTGATCAGGCTTCAAAACCCGACTCCATCATGAAGCTCTCTTCATGGACCAGTCTCTCTCAGCTTAACCTACTTCACAAGCTCCTGGTGGGGAGAAAATGAGGAGGGTCTTGTAAAGCCCCTAGAGCTCATTGGAGGAAATGTGGAGATTATATATATATATATATATATATATATATATATATATATATATAAAAAATATATCTGAACAACACTTACTACCTGCAGA